>NC_064640.1:384084729-386484729 GCF_023864345.2 Schistocerca serialis cubense
TATGTCGAGTATGTAATTATTGTCAATCAGCTGGGAATTCTTTTATGAAACCATAAGCTGTGGTTGGAGCTATGAAATTAATGTCATTGGCTGTTTTTCTTTGGGATAGGGAGAGGCCTGGACTGCTGTTATCCACTACCACACGCGTTGTATACCTTCAAAATCTTATAAGCACTTCAAGTGGAGACTGCTTACAGTCTTCCCAGACGACGTGCACATTTACCTTATCACATTTTGCGGGAGGTTTGTACCAGTAACATCAGGGACATGAAAGCATCATACTGACACAGCATCACACAGTCTGTCTGCTTTAATGGCATAACTGCTGAGTGAGTAGTGACTCGATGCACTCATGAAAACAACAGGACTATAAAATTACGTGACGAGTGTCCTTCTGATAGGAGCAGACCATATGAAGATCGGTTGTTCGAATAGATCTGAAAAATAATTACAGCAGCTGATATCCAGCAACGTCTTACCTTCGGAATTTCACCACGAATCGTTAGGAACGGATTACTGGAAGCATGTTGATATCTAGATTTGCCATGCATCTTTACCCCTAACACCATATCATACACAAAAAATACTTGCATGATGAAGAGTCAGTTGGGACACTGAGTGTCATTCTGTGGTGTTCAGCTACGAATATGACTTCTATTTCTATTTCTGTCAGATGGACGCCATCGTGTCCATAGACGTCCTGGGGAAAGATCACAGGAAACAGCCAATCTCCAGACACACATCTCTTCAGCTTCTAGAATAATGATGCTTGTAGCTATTGGATGTGACAACAACCCCGATTTGATAACTGTTGATGGGCCAGTAAGTGGTAATAATGGCGATCTCTGTGGTGTAGGCTTTAATACCCAATGTAACAACTGGAATAATGTGGCAGGATAACGCAAGATCCTTCCATACCTAACACGAGAAACGACACTGGAATGCACAGATCCTCGACAGTCCTACCCGATCGTATGACTTGTTAGCCATTGAGCAAGTGTGGGATGCGGCTTTCAAGACAGCCTCCAGTCAGCAGCCTTTATCAACTGATACAGCAGGTGTTTTAGGCAAGGCAAGTTATTCCTCCACGACACAAGGAATGGAAGAGTGTATTCTTGCTCTTTACGGGGATGATGATGGACATGTACACAAAATTTGATAAAAATCGAAGTGGTGTTTCTTGGTGTACAATTTTCCATTTCCATCAGTGTACGTGGAGGAAATGAATTCATGTTTCCAAAGATAATTCAAATAGCACCGACAGAAAGAGCTGCAAATCCGCCCTATAAATTGGACAGACAGAAGCCAACTATATTCCTTAGTTTTATAATAAGTTGCCAACTAAACGACGTTTCCGTAACTGTTATCAGATGAATTACAGGTTGATTTTTGAGTATAGTACAGCTGACTGGTGACGATATCTACTGCTAAAACGTAATGATTTGTGGCAATATTCGGAGACCCTTCGAAATTTCAGCCGCCTAATAAGCGCGCTTTTGTTCGTTAGCAGACAATATTTCCTGTTTGTGAGTTAACTGTATCATTTTCTTTGCACTAGCTCTTGTGAGTGCGTGTAGAGTGTAATATGATAATATATCATAAAATTCTACGCGTTGAAAATTTCGAAAGAACCCGAGAGAACGTTAGCCTTGTGCAAAAGTTGGCAGCTATCTCTTCATCTTTTTCACGGCCGTGTCTTCAAGGAACCGCAGTGTTAGTGGTAGACGCCGGATACATTTTCTGTCGCCGCGGCTTCCCTTCTCCCACTTAACGCCCCACCCTTCCCCGCCACATGCACGGAATTGAAAGACTGTGGACGTTTCCTGAATGTATACGATTCGGGTAACTGAGGACGCGAAAGGCAAAGTTCCCGAGTTCGAGTCTCGGTCGGGTACACAGTTTTAATCTGCCAGGAAGTTTCATATCAGCGCACACTCCGCTGCAGAGCGAAAATCTCATTCTAGAAAGATTTTCATTGTAAGCTATCCAAGTTCAAAATTTTCGGAATATTAGTTCAAATTTAATATTCGCTTCTATAATGTAGGAAAGTATTTCACAGTTGAAAAACCCGCATCCTACTCATTGTCCTTACACTGACCATAAATTATAGCTCAGAGTGACACCAGTTTAAGTAACCTAAAGTAGCGAAGACTGTTTCCCAGTGCTCTTTCTCATCGTAAAATATGCAATTCACTCATTGGGCTCCATTAGTACACTATAACAATAATTGCTGTGTGTATGCAATGCATACGGATTGTAGAATTCAGTGGTGCTCTCTCTTCCACTTCTGTATACAATATGACTGACCTAAACGCGCCCTTTATCATTACAGGCCCTGGGCGGTGCAACATTATACTGACAACAGTAATGTGCTTATACTGACCACCTCACAGTTCCTTTTACCTGATTTTGTAATCATTTAAATAAAACAACATGACCTTCCAGTGGGAGACATTGCATCTCCCTTTTCCTCGTGTGAAATTTGTCAGTAAGCTTTTTGCCTTCCAACCAGCGAAATGCGGCAGAGTACGGCCGGTAAACGATTCACAAATCACGATCTAGTGCCGTTAAGACGATTTCTTTAAACAGTGGCGTAGCTGAAGGAATTTAGTTTCTTCTTAAATCGTCGTATGCAGCAACGTTCACAGATATCTCAAATAGGAAAATCTCTTTATCTAGGTACGAAGGTTGTAAAACAAACTTCCCACAGTTTGTGTCAGATTGATCTTTTCGTCTGATAGCACTGCGTAAGTATTTTGTCTAAGAGGTATCACAAGTAGCGTTCCTGTAGCTGTGGGAATCATTGGCTGAAAACTAGTTTAACACCAGTGGGTACAGCACTTCTAAATATTCAAAATGATTATCAACCTGAGTTCATCCACAAACTGAGGCATATTTGTAATATTGTAGCTAGACTGTTGTCTTCCTTGAGGGGGCATCGGAAGGCGTTTACACACACGTATACGAGGGTATTCCCAAAAGTAAGGGCTCCTAAGGGACACGCATGTGCCAACGCAGGCACAAACGAGAGATCCTTAATTTTAATGCTAAGCAAAACCCAAAGTAGTACCTGCATAGTGGCAATGTGACAAAGAGCAAGAGAACGGATACGAAGGTCTCAGGTTCAATCCGTCGTTAGGCCCATGATTTTTATGTGACATTTTACACTTATTTCCTGACAGGCAGTGTTTGTTGCTGTGAAAAATGCCGAGTTGCACTGTGGTCCGAAAGCCACGTTAAGCTGTAGTTTCCCCTATCAACTGGCTGGGTAAGTCAACTCAAAGGTCGGCGGGAGGCAACGACATACTACCTCCAACAAGACCGTGCCTATTAAAGCACTGTGGTGTTCAAACCACTCTTCCGACTGATGACTGCTTTACTTTCTATGGGTTCTAATGATCTTCGGGTTATTAACATTTTTGTGCCTTCATGCTGTAGCTTTGATACCAGTAAACGTAAGTAAGCGGCCGAGCACTGTCACCGTTCGAGTTGTCGAGGTGGTAGGCGACGATGCTGTCGACCCCAGTTACAGTCTTGGTCATCGCTTTGTTTCAGTCGAATACCTCCATGTGACTTTCTACGTATTTCAAGATATACTTTTATACACTTGGTACGCATCCAAATTTGTATCTGATAGAGCTGTATTTATCAATATGAATCAGATATGTTTTTCGTGCCATATATCGGACAACACGTCAGTGCAGCGAGATTTCGTTTGTGTGATACGCATGGTGCAAGAAATATTTGTGTTTTGCTTGCTTATGTGATAGTTTTCACCCAACTGAATGCGAGAAGGTCACAAATAGACTGTCAATAACTGGAATTACGCAATAATACACTTAAAAGATGTATTTTTGCATTACGTATCCCAGTGAAAATAACAGTAAACAATTTATATGCCTACTTGCTTATTATTCGCGCTTCTCGATGCTTTCCTCAAAAAATAAAAACAAAAATAAAAAAAGAGAAACACAGAGAGAAAACAGAAATGTATTTCAAATATCAGCTCGGTGACGCCATGTTCGTCTCGTGATGTAAACCAAGGATAGGTGATAGGTAATATCTCGTTGTACTAGCGGTATGTATGGCTACAGGGTTCTTTCTTTTCTCTCTGCAAACAACCAGAACAGAATTCAGTAACAAAGTGGTAAGAACACCTATGTAGTGGGCCAATTAAACACTCAGATTTTCTTGGTTATTTTGTTAATCGTCTGTAATGCACTAACATCCTCGATTACTGATTCGTTATTACTACCATTTTTATTGTTATTCGTCAGTACACAACAGCTTTCCTATCACTCATTGCTGCCGATGCATGCAACGAATGGATCAGGTTGAATGGAATGTGGTATGTTTCGTCACGGAGAATATACACATTTATCTCGGCGCCTTGTTTTTAGGGTAATATGAAAATCTCAGTAAGAGAAGACGACAACGGGATGCCGGTGATGCAGGCAATAACACCCAACTACTTCTGTCGACTTAACACCGTGACGACAGACAAATTGGCGTCTCACTGTATTTTGATTATAATTCGTTTTAATACCTCGTGGGAGTAGGCATAATATTTTGCTTTTTGAACACCGAAAAATAACACACAAGGATAGTAGATGCAAGGATGCAAACAAACAATCAGATTCATGGGTGTGGATCTAGTTCATCACTAGAAAACTAAACAAGAGGGAAACATTACGAAAGCAATAAATGCGCTGGTTAGTATATATTATTTGTATATATCTGAAGATGAAAAAGTACATATCTGCTCAGTGCCAGAATCCGCACTTTAGTTTCTGTCTTAATGGGCATAATTTTTAGTTTATTCTCTTCTGAATTTTCAAATGAATTGATTATTACGTGGTACAACATAATTAGTTAACTGTGTTTCTTACAGCTTCCGTTTGCACCAACATTTTTCTACATTCTCGTGCAATTCACGAAATTCTACTTGTATGATCACAAGACTGCACATAGATGCAATCGATTTCGATGTGCAAAGTCTTTGTTATCTTACTTTTCGTGAAAGGTGGGCAAAGTTGATTTCCAAAGACTTTTTATTGTACTGAAATAATCTTTTGTCACAAAGCAACAAGGTAAGTGTTTTATTCGTATATATTTTGTGGGAAACTGTAATCGTGATGGAAGATTGCACACCTGAATGTTTGACGCAACTGGTAGGAGAAAACGCTGCATATTAACTAAACCCCGCGCCTCCTCTCTATATCCTCCAATATTATAACGCTACAGAGCTGTTCCTAGCACAGCTGAGAACTGGTAACATCGTCACAAACATTTGGCAACAATGTGACAGTGCAATCACTTCCGCGTATGGTACTGAATTGACTCATCTATCCATTTGAATGACTCGTGCTATATAATCCTCATGTAATCTAAGACACTGAGTCAGAAAATTCAATTTTTTGGCTAAAGAAATGCTGTTCTTCACATAAGTGACCACTTTTATTATCTTTCACGACGCATTATGAGGCTGAGCGACCAACTCCATGATTAGAGTGAGGTGTTGTTAGCAGTGTTTTCGTAGCCCCTTGGTACCGCCCATGTCTCGTGCCGCAACGGCTCAATAAGTCGTCAGTTCTAACTGTGGTAGGGACCAGCGTGTGCAGGCTTTTTTTCTGATTTACTTTATGGGGCTGCGAATTTCCAGAAAAATTCTGTAACGAAATCAGGAGTAAACTTTTAGACATCAAATTCTCTTGGTAGCTCGACACAGTAAGTTGTACTACGATATATTAATAATTTTTACTTATGGACCGTCTGACAGCAACTGAATAAACACAATTTTAATGTCATACACGTTTCGCCTTTATTTTCTGCAAGCCATTATTGTATTGTATACGTGTGTGTAAATACGTAGCAGCTGGTAAGAAAAACCGAAACGTAACATTTGATTTTACTTATTTAACAATCCGATTACGTGTTGGGTTCGAACTCCGACACAGAACTACACATCATGCACTTCATCTTTAAATGCATACACACTTTGTTACTTCTGAACGGAGATATATCATACATCTTTCGTGGTTAGTTAAAAAATATTCATAATTTCATTTCAAGCCCTATCACGTGCACACCGACCTGCTAGTGCAGATTAACGTGTATTTTTAATGTCTGTTCATGTGTGCCAAAAATTTCTGGTCAAACACGCACACCTCTTACTGTTGGTGAGTAAGCAATTGATACCTAAGCTACATTCATGGACGATAAAGAAGAACGATAGGAGTGCGGTCCGATTGTCGCTCAAGCACAAAAATTTGTATCCTTATTTTAGATTCAAACACCTAGAAGCTGGTAAGAAAAACCGATATGTAACATTTGATTTTACTTAGTTAACAATCCAATTACATGTTGGGTTCGTAACTCCGTCACAGAACTTCACATCATGCACTTCGTCTTTAAATGCATACACACTTTGTTACTTCTGAATGGAGACATATCAGTCATCTTTCGTGGTTAGTTAACGGGGATGAAAGGGTCTTGATAGGAGTCCCGATTTATTACAGAAACTGTCGTCTTTTATTTTCAAGATTAGATTTGCTTACTGATATTGGCGAAAATTTCGGTAATTCATGACTCTTCACGGCTAGTCAGCAATATGATTGATTAGATTAAATTGGATTAATGCTTGTTCCATAGATCATGAATACGACACTTCGTAATGATGTGGAACGTGTTATTTTAATGAAAGATTTCTTTCCATACCAGTATTCAATTTCCTTACAACAATTTTTTACCCTCTCTCTCATGCTTCTTTATCTTTATTTCTCTCTCTCTCTCACTCTGTCTTCTCACTCTCTCCCTCTCTCTCTCTCTCTCTCTGTGTCTCTCTCTCTCTCTCTCTCTCTCTCTCTCTCTCTCACACACACACACACACACACACACACACACACACACACACACACAAATTCTTTCTTTATTTGTTTACTGCGCTCGACTATCGGCGAGGCACGAAAACGTCCGTGAATGAGTTTCTTAGGTTTGAGTACAGTTACGAAAGAAATATAAAAACAACTATGAGAGTTACTGATTTATAATGCTTAGTTTGCAGTCAGTTCTGAGTATTATTAGTGACTACGCTCCAGTCCCTGAACCTGGTTACATAAATGCGAATCAGATTCATTACGCATTCCAGGCCGTCGCAGCCGCGTCTTTGAAAGGCCTTTACATAGCGGTTTACGAGTTCTAGATACTATTGGTCTCTTAAAAAAAATGAGCAACACATACCTCTTCGCTAGCTCTGTGGTGACGTGCTGACCTCTGGATAAGCGTCTGTTATGGTTCGCGGTTCCAGTCTCGCTGAATGTAAAGTTTTTATCCCTTCTGCGAAAGAGCTACAAGCAGTCAGATCAAACATTGATAAGGAAATCGCAAGAAAATACTTTCAGCTCATAGTGCAATGGTGAAAAACTTCCTGCACAACAGGTAACGCCTCGTTACGCTGCTGATAAGCAAATTTTGGGTCTCTAGGAATACATAACTTTATTTATGAAATGCCACATTTGCATACCTGTTGAGTGTGACACAGCATACCAATTAAACACAGACCCAATCGAAATCTAAGTGAGTAGTATTTTACTAATTCGTGCCGATAGAGGCATGCTTGTGTACAGATATTCAGTTTTATCAAAACAGACTTTCGTTGCAAGGTTATCGTGCGTAGTTTTATCTCATTTCTTTTAATACAGTGCACAATTTTTGTAAGGTTTCTTTTAGTGTTGTTAAAACAATACTAAACATGAGAGAGAAAATAATCATCAACGATATATGCGAATTCTCTGATGTGATCTATAACACTCTGACATTGCACATGTAGTTTATTGATTACATGCATGTAGAAAACTTGTTCTGAGTTAAAGCTGTCAAACAAGGTTTGAAGAAGAATAAAATGCCACTACCAGACGACAGCTAATGTAGAAAATACTTTCTGACTATTTTCGCACGATGCGCTCTCCCCATACATAACACAAAAGCTTCGAGATTCATCTGTTGCCTAGCCGTCTATTGTACCCGAAAAAAACAAAATGTCGCAGTAGTTAGCCCTTTTTCCACATGCAGCTATTTTGTGTTGAGAAGTGAAGGTATCTATTTTCAAAGGTCCGTTCAATTGGTAACTTTAGCAGATAGCAGTATTGCGTTGTAAAAAATTTAGGAGCGAATAAAATGGAACTCTCGACATCTTATCTACGGTGCGTGACACTTACCGTGACGCTACTAGCTGTCATATACCTACAGCTCCTGCAGACGTCAACAATAGTTCTTCCAGATCTTCCACATTCCACAGTGCTGTAAGATAATGCATATGGCCGGATCTAGACTTCTGAGAGACAGACACTTCTTTTGCACTGCACGACGTTTTCAACAAACAGATAGCGCAATAGAGTAGCTCAAATGGAAAGGAACACTTCCGCTTTAAATTTCTGCATCCTGCACTGTTGGCAGTTCTGTGTAGGTGGCAGTTACATGATTCTATTTCGGTGATTACAACATAGAGTCGAATGTATGCACTGGGTAGCCGAGGCAGTTAGTTCATGGTGATTCGCTCAACCAAGTAAATCAATGTACTGAACATGCTGCAAACCACTACAGGGAACCTGTGTGTCATAATTCTCATTGAGTGTGCCACAACGGTGTCATGAAAGAAAAATGAGTCCCACAGTAGATGGTTTGGTGGTCTGTTGGATTGATGATGGGTTTCTATGCTGATGGCCTTGGTTCGATTCCAACTTCTGCCCATGATTTTTAATAGGGAGAGACAGATTCTATTCTCTTCTGGCTACGCCAAGTGAAGAAGGTTTAATGGCATTGCGGTCCGAAATTCACATTAAACATGATATTCCTTCTCTACCAAGTAGTCGTTAGGTTGAACCACAATAAAGTCAGGAGTGGCGAAATGTGGGAACTCTGTCGCCAGTAGCCTTTCTTATACTAGTTATTTATTTATAGTGACGAAACAAACGCTATGTAGGGTCACAGGTCCCTTATTCCATCTTTTATTTGAGCTTCTGTATGCCGATAAAATTGGTTCTGAACTTGGAATGCAATTCAGACCGCCCTTAACGCGGAATTTGATCCCTTCCTGAAAATACAGCTCGACTACAATTTGTTGTTTGTCAAAACTGCAGATTCCTCAACATCTCCACATATTGCGCGTGAATGGGTTCGAATGCTGGCCCGGCACTAAAGTTTTCATTATGTATTATCAAGCTCTAGCATGAGAACACCTGTCTGCTGATGGATAATAATTTTGATTTTTAATGCATTTTCATTCGTTGTCAACACTAACGATATCTGACGTTTTTGACTCCCAGTGAGACACAGAACTATTTGAGAGATCACTCTAAGTTCAAGGATGTTATTCCGAGCTGCTGGTGGAGAAAAATTCTGTAGCTGACGTCTCTTTGTTTGTAGTCAACAACGGTATGTGTGGGGTTCGATTCCAAGTCAGCTTTGTATTCTTCGTGATATTATTTCTAGTTCAAAAATGCTCACATGTCGCTGCTGATGTAACAAAACCATATTTAACGTTCGTTTTCTCTAATATATAACAGCGATAGGTTCCGGGTTGGAGTCGTGATAAGGAAAACAGTAATGTTTCGTCTCGTCATTTCAGTTAAAACATCTAGCTACTGCCGAGCAAATACGATAAGTCACAGTTGATTGTGCTTCGATACTAATCCGATTAGGTTCTGGGTTCGAATCCCTGTCCAACACAAAGCCTTACGTCACGGAATTTCAAGTAAGTTACTTGTGAAGAAGAAATATTTAACATCTCTCTTAGTTCGTTAACAGGGACAATAGATGCTGGGTAGGAATTGGCGTCCGTTAAAAACGTTTACGTTATGTAATTTAAAGTTGATATTTGCTAACTGATACTGTCTAAAGTCGAGGTATATCACTCTCAGTATGCCTAGTCAGGAATGGCTGTTAGTTTCCGGCAGTCACGAAATCTTAGTCTGCATGACCTGGGTTTGAATCCAAATGCAGAACGGGACGGTTCGTCGTGTCATTTGAAGTTCATACATATTATCAACTAGCTGATCGTGAATAACTTAAATTTTTGATACCATTTTGTGTTAAACAACAAGTACGGTCTGTTACTTTGAAGAGGAAATCATGAATACGACGAACTTACTACGTGCATTACCTATCTGACGTAATAATGAGAGTGGTAACATTTCAGGTAGGTCATTTATTGCAATAAATGTGAGCTTACAAGCCTTAAGGACAGTCTTATCTGTGATAAGGTGTTCCCTGATATTTGTAGTATCGTGGTATTTTTTTACATCTTGAATTATTGCGATACAGAGCCGTTTTTTCAGTGGTGACTTGTTGGAGCCATTTTCAATAGTCAAACGACTGTACCAAGGAGCGATTATAGGACCTGCTAGACAGTTGCGATATGTGGGTTGCATGCGAATCAGGCGAAATGCAATTCAGGTCTCTTGGATACTTTTGAGCACGACTGTACATGTGTGCCAGCCAATACGAGCGATGGGAAGGAAGCGGACATGCTCGGTGCCCTCGCGCTAAGCTGACGTAGCGACCTTACCGAGGCAGAATTCTTTCGCTGGTTGGTTTCACGTATAATGACTTAGAAGCGTAAAGTACGTAAAACTTTACTGAAAATAGAACAGTGTCGCCTCTCTGTACGCTTCATTAACTTCCTCGTTGTATGTGTATTTCACTGTCGTTGCTATATGTAACAAAAAGGAAACAAAAGTAACTCAGTAACTGGTTTTTCCTTCTTCCGCACTCATCTATTTTCATTTTTTATTTTGCTTTGAAGTCAGATATCTCCCTCCGCGAGGAATTACCCACGTCGGAAGTAACGCAGGGATACAATACAAGCAGCAACTACTAAATGAAACGTGGAACCTTTGCCGCTAAGTAAGTCTATTAGATATGTACGTGAATGAGATAATTTCAAATCAAACAGCAAATCAGCAGCAATGTTTCGAGGATGTGAATGTTTTGGCTGTAATCATAAAGATATGCTCCAGGAAACATAGAGCTATACATTGATTCATCCAACTTCTGTTAAGTTATCGCATTAAAAAGAAGTATGTTGTTACCTGCAGTTAACTTGTTCTTTTCCACCGTTCACTTTAAGTCAGAAAACAACTTCACATGAAACACTAATCACAGTGCATTTTTGAAATAATACAACACTGAATGTACTGCACGTCAAAGCTGCTCTCAGCGTGCTCACCTAACGTTAGGGCCTCATCATAAGACACTAGATTTCATTCAGACGAACTACAGTTCCAAACCCCGTCTGGCCATCCAAAGTTACGTTTTCTGGGATTTCCATAAATCACTTAAGGGAATTCCAGAAAGTTTTCTTTCAACTGACGCGACTAATATCTTTTCCAACAGTTCCTCAATCCGAGTGTGTCTCGTCCCATAAAATCTCGTCGACGACGCGACGCTAAAATCTGATAACAAGGTATGGGGAAATTTAACATGTAGACCATTCGCGACGAATGCTCTGTCATTGGTCGCCGCACCCTGACGTCACCGAGGAGACAGCAGTGCCGCGTACTTACGATCTGTGCTGCCTTAAGTGCTGTCCGCAGTGTTGCTCCTGTGTATATTTTTCGTACTGAATATAAACAATTATCCTTACGCCTATAGAAGGTTGATAATGAACGCCTGTGCGGTAGCTCTCGACTATGAGATAAGCTGGCTGGAGTCCTTGTGGTGACATAAAGTTTCACTGCTAGTATTTGACCCCCGAGCTGAGGTGGTGGTTTAAAATTTATTACCAATAATTTTTACTCCAATGTGCTGGATTAAATTCCAAACCTCTTTGTAGTCTCTCGAAATGTGAAGAAACGTAACATTGTTAATGTTCATCCTTATGTCGGACGGGGACGTTAGGGTCGGAGGTTCTCTTGGTGCTACTCGAGAAGAGAAGGCTATGTGACAGCAACGGTTTTGCACAATCTCTTTCTCTCACCATCATCATCATTATCATCATCACCATTATGCAAAAAAATATATCACTACACCATACGCACACCCACGATACCTGTCCACTAAAAGTACACACGTCATAACTCTCACACATCCGCAAGGAAAAGGGCCAACGTGCGTTGATGAACAACACCCTTTCCTAAAGGCGGCTGAACACACCCCGTGAGATGTCCCGATCAACAACACCATACGACATTTTGATTTATAAACTACTATACCTTTGAAGTCTACTACAATTTAAAACCAGTTGTGATAAGTCAGCCTAGAAACGTTGAACAATAACCGCGTTGAAAGTAGAATGAAGCTCCCAGTAGCAGAATGTTGCTCAATCGGCTTTACCGACTCTCCCCGTTCTGTTTAGAATAATTATAAGATCTACGTGAATACCAGTTAATACACAGTACTGTTTCAATGAGGTACGGCAAGCCAGTTATAAATAACAATCGTGCTTCTTATATTTATGAAAATATGCCTGACTATCAATGTACTCAGCCATTCACGTGATTAATATGAGAGACCTCCTCTGCAATTCACAGTAATCCAGTCATGATGTGCTGTGTCTTTCGTATCAGGCAAACAGTTCTTTGTTTGACCTCCCAGTGAAGTAGTTCAGTGTACTTTGTGCCACATCTTCACTGGGATATGATGATCAATCGAATGCAATATTTAGAACAAGTTGTCTTCGTTTCTACCTTTGGCATTATTATAACATGAATTACCATTTAAGATGACGTCTTGTTTGACATATAACAGACAGTAAAGGCGGTTTCATAATCTGCATTGGTTTCTGCATTGGTTTCTCCCAAAGATTACAATTATTAGAGAACACATAAGTATCCTTTGCCATGCGGTTCAACGCTCCAAAATGGACGAGGCAGTTTCATTAGCGATGGAGGAGAACTGTTTAAAATCTTCGAAGAGGTAACCTATGTATTCATAAAGACAACATTGATAGTCGAATAAGTTACATCTGCTAATTTAATACTCCAGTTTACGGTGTGCCGCACCGCATGTGTGGTGTGGAATGAGCCCTTATATTACGACTTTGCCATCACAACAACTCGGGTGACCATCGAGTAATTAAAGAAGCATAACAATCAGAATTACACACTGGAGCTACTGCTTGTGACATGGGAGCTGAATATTTTAAATTTATGGAAATAGCTTGGGTTATCCAGAAATAAAACGTATTTCTCTAACCATGTGGTCCGTGATAGGATATTGTTGCTATCCTGTATTGTATCCGTTGTTGAAACCGATAAGAAACCACTTACTATACGAAGGACTCGTTTTGCCAGATATCATCACCGTGACAAAGAAGTTAATACAAGATCTGCTGGATCTTGAGAATGTCTTCCAACTGCGTTTCATAGGCATACCTGAAAATTACTGGACCGGCACGCTAAAGTGTGACGATAGTTGCACAATTACTTTCACACCACTCGCAGAAGTTGTGAAGACCGTTTTATTGAAGTAAAAACGAGAGGTGTGCAACTGGCTATACCCCAAAAATGAGGCGATTTCCCTGAAAATCGACTACGGTCTGAACCCTAAAAACGGAGGGAATATTTTACGAACTTTTTTGGAGTTTTGTTCGGCCATGATTATAGGTAAATTTGTCTGTCTCAGAGCAGTCTAGAGACGAGTTTTGTCGTCCGTGAACTCAGCAATTTTTCTCTTTAGCGATATACTGAATATGGAAGAATCTTACATACTGACTGTTAGCGTAAACCAAAAGTGAATGGGGAATTACGTTTCCAGAGTTTGCGGTGTTGATGTATTCCACAGCGTTATAAATAAAAACCAAGATAGTCCTCATAATACCCAACACAAATACAAATGCTGTACCTTTTTCTGATGATGCTGTGTTGTTGAGGAAGGAAGTATCTACTTCAAAAAAATGGTTCAAATGGCTCTGAGCACTATGGGACTTAACATCTGAGGTCATCAGTCCCCTAGAACTTAGAACTACTTAAACCTAACTAACCTAAGGACATCACACACATCCATGCCCGAGGCAGGATTCGAACCTGCGACCGTAGCGGTCGCGCGGTTCCGAAGTATCTACTTCCATTGCACTTTTAACAACGACAGAAAACTCAACTTCAGATATCTTCGTAATTCGAGTCTGTCCTGATGTGAATCGCTGTGAAAAAATAAGCTCCATATCATTACTAACAGTCTTATGTTCCATTTTATGCTAATGTAAGGCGTAGAATGACCATTTTATTCATCTGTTACTAAGGTGGCTGAATCTGGAATAGATTTAGTATTTTTGAAAAACGATAAGCACGCGTCCCGCGTTTCATGGATGTTAAGCAACATCATTATTCGCACATGAAATCGTTACGACTTGGAGACTGCATCAAGCGTCGGTTTTCGTTCTCTTGTCGTGCCACCCGACTGACGTCACAGCAGGCAGTCTTGGCTGAACGACTTTAGCGCAGGAAGCCGGAATACAGCCCCCACGCCTTACTTCCTGACAGTTTCTTCTCAGCCTACACTTCCTGACTTTAAGTAACAGGCGAAAGAACACACTGGCAGTCGCGACTCCTACTATTTAAAGGTAACCGAAGAGGTGACAAATGTTGCGGAAGTTGATGCATTTTTTTAAAAGTCTGTTACATGGCTTGTTTTGTCTAAAAGTATAGGTCTCACTATACACTTCCGTCTTTAAGTATGACATTTTAATGTCCCACTCATCCAGATACACACAGTCTGACTCGGAGTGTGGCAGCGACATTACTTGTGGGGCACAGAGCTCGGCTCTTTGCAGTCAGGAGCCCAGAAATCATGACCAAGGATAGCATTTCCTACGTTTCTTTCTGATGGAATATTAAACTAAAACTGTGTGGTAGCAGTTCAGTTGAGAAGATACTCTCTTTTGTATAACCTTGCAGCGATGCTTGGCTGTCTACAATTAAACGACATAATCACAAGTAGAGTACTTTCGTACCGTAACGTAACACTAACGAGACACATCACTGTCGAAAACCACAAAACGTGTGTAAACAAAAATCGTCATTAAGGTGATGACTGAAGATGCTGTAGGGAGTCAAAGTTACGACCGCAAGTAAAGTGGGCTACACTGGCGTCTTAAATTAAAGCAACAATCCGCTATTTCCCCGTTCTCTGCCTAATTCACGATATAATGATACAAACTGTCAACAGACGTCTGCACGATCGTGTTCTGCACGGAAGATGGCACTCCGGTCAACAGACAGCAACACCAGCGATGACATCAGGGCACCTATCGAACGAGGTAGTTTCTTTCGGGTAGTCTCACATCCACAATCGCTGTGTGCACAGTCACAGTAGGTGCAGTACGGCACAGAAAAGACGCCTACCAGATTCTCTGCGGTGGATGGCCATAGGAAGAATGGGAGTAGGACAGTCGCAAACTGATGTGGCTGATGGTTTAATGTGAATCGTTCTGTTGTTTTACGGATGTGGCGATAGTTTATAGAGACCGAAACTGTGGTGTCACCGCCAGACACCACACTTGCTAGGTGGTAGCCTTTAAATCGGCCGCGGTCCATTAGTATACGTCGGACCCACGTGTCGCCACTGTCAGTGATAGCAGACCAAGCGCCACCACACGGCAGGTCTAGAGAGACGTACTGGCACTCGCCCCAGTTGTACAGCCGACGTTCATAGCAATGGTTCACTGACAAATACGCTCTCATTTGCCGAGATGATAGTTAGCATAGCCTTCAGCTACATTTGCTACGACCTAACAAGGCGCCGTATTCAATTGATAATTAATATTATGAAGCATGTACCGTAACGAGAGATGTTCTACAATTGTGGATTAAAGTTAAGTATTACATCATCTATGTACTTTATTTACAATTCTCAAGATATTGTCCTGTTCCAGACCACACGCCAGTCAGCGTGTAATTAAACGCGTGCATTTCGACCTCCTCTAGAAAAAGTGTTGGCTCTTCTGCCAACACAACAGAAACTGTTCAGGAACCTCAAAGGGTGCAGATGTTTTAAGACAGCATTTAACAGGAAACGTAGGTGGGCAGGATTTGTAGCCTGGCAAATGTATGGAAGATAGGGCACGTAGTTCTTCCAAGACGCAAGGAAAGAACTTTTTCGTTTCCTGAGCTTATCCCGTGTCTTTCACGGAGTCTGCACGTTAATTTGGATTTGGACATGTTAGTGGTACAGGTTGGCATGATGCCCTCCTTTCACCATCTCCCTCCCTCTCCCTAGCTCCAAGAGGGAATTTGAGCACTCTCTACGTCTGCGACTAGTGTCACCCTATGTGAAAGTTTGTGAACGTTTTCAGAATGTTTTCTTAGCAGGTAAATTAGGCGGGACGTGGGTAACAGCCTAGTATTTACTTAGTCGGATGTGGGAAACCGCCTATAAACCTCTATGCTGGCCAACACACATACTCTGGTCGCTAATCCGTCGGGCGTATTCGGTCTGGGGCCTGCATGCCTCCCCGAATTTCGGAAGCAGCGTCTAACGTGCGCGGCTATCCGGACCGTTCGAGAGACAAGGAAAGAATGAGATTTTGAAAGGACGTCAAAAAGAAAATAAGAACAACAACATAACTGCGTATAGCTGGGTATCATAAGGCATGGAAAAATCTGGAGGAGGTCTTTATCTGGCAGTGAATGTCAAATAACTGATAATGATCACGATAATGATAAAGATGACACATCGTTTACTTCAAAAGGTCTTAAATTATCTAATTTTTTCTTGTATCAACAGGTAAAGCCGCAGGAAATACGGAGGATTATCCCATGATCATAGATTCTCCTTATTGTTCACAGCAACCGTGTTAATTAAAAATATGAATTAGTTACAAATTGTTTGGTAGAAGCCGTATTGTTTCCTCCATTCTGGTTTGCAGTGAAATCTGTAAATCGTTTCACCTGAATGCCAGGACGTTCCTTTATTGATGCGCGGGCGAGTTTCAAACATGGATATCCCATTCTTTTGATGCACCTCACTTAATGAACGCACAATCGGTAGAGCTCTAAGATATTAAGCAGCTCTCATAAATATGAGTAGGGCTCGGGAGGGGGGGGGGGGGGGGTTGCGTACATATGAGGGACGTAATTATTGTGATTGGCAGGCAATACGACATGTCCCCCGCAGCGGAGGGGCTGCCCCGCTCTCAATATGCATAAGGACAGCTGTCCGCGACGCCAACGGCCGCTTAGCTCGCCGTAATTTGCTGACAGCGGTCGACGCTGCCGGGGTTTCCGCGCTATTCCGTTTTTCCCCTTCCTGTGCTCCTTTGCAGCCTTATGACCAACAGTCACAACATACTTCAGTGTTTTCAGTCTACTTCGACGTGGTCTCTTTAGAAACAGAGGCAGCGAACTGTAGCTAAGGATACAAATAGTCATCCCAGAGCCGAAATAGGCGGCTGCGGTGACAGCGGTTCTACGCGCTTCAGTCCGGCACCGCGCAACTGCTACGGTCACAGGATCGAATCCCGCCTCGGGCATGGATGCATGTGATGTCCTTAGGTTAGTTAGGTTTAAGTAGTTCTAAGTCCTGGGGGACTGATGATCTCAGATGTTAAGTCCCACAATGCTCAAAGTCATTTGAACCATTTTTTTACAGCCGAAATGCGAGTTTTTCTCTTAAGATCTTGTCAAGGATGTTCTTCCGAAATGTTTCGTAATTCTATCGACATAAAACGTTTCCTATAATGAAGGAAAGCTATATATACTGTTACGGTATTTCAATGACAAAATTTCAGCCAATGGAATTATTGTAATGTGTCTAAGGCGTCCTACTGCGGAAATCGCCACACACTTTCGAGAAAATTTATCTGTTCCAAAGTTCAGTGAGTACGTGGTTCACTTCATGTTTGACTGATAGGAAGCAAAAGGAAATGTTAGACAGCCGGTAAAGTTCTTGCGATGAATCGTCTTATCATTGGCAATAATAGCAATTGGTAGTCCAGAGGGTTCAACGTTAGGACCGCTCCTCATCATACTATATAAAAACGACATACCGTGACATAGTAGTGTTAGCTGATCACGCAAGAACGATACTCAAGCGGAACGGAGATGGAACAACTAAAGGAGCAACGATTATTCTGAAGAATTACTGATTTAATCTCAGTAAAACATCTGTCATATAACAGGAAAAACACAGGCCATTCAGTTACTGAGATTACCGAGCGACGTGGCTCAGTGGTTACCACACTGGACTCGCATTCAGTAGGACGACGGTTCAAACACACCTCCAGCCACCCTGCTTTAGGCTTCCTTAGATTTTCGTAAATACGTTCAGGCAAATGCCGGGATGGTTCCTCTGAAAGAATGGGACCGTTGACCTCGCTGTGTGGTCTCCTCCCCCAAATCAACGAACCAACCAGTCGTTCAGTTCTGTATAAGGCAAGCTGTGTCGCCATTAAAATTTGTAGAGCACCGGAGAAAATACATGTGTGGCACACTGATTGTTCAAACTAATGTGCGAGCATGTTGATCAGAAGTGAAACTGTATAAAGCATAATGTAAATTTTCTATAATGCTTGAGTTAAGAAAAATTTCCTCTGATAGTGGTAACAGATTTTTCTTGAACAAAAAATGAAGAAGTTGACTTTCTTTGGAACTTTCCATTCATTTCCGCACCTAATTACTCTATGGGCAATTCTACACTTACAAATAAGGCACTGACTCAACATAAAACTCATTTGGGCAACTGTTGAAAAAATTTGGAAAATTATCAATGGACACGCAACACATTTATTTTCTTACCCATTTTCTTGTGAAGAACCCGTTGTATTTACAAAATGATAGTGTTGTTATAATTACAACAAAAATGACCTCCATTAACTCCAAGATGAACCACACTGTTGCACAAAGAAGAGCAAAGCATAGAACAGCAAAAGAGGTTGAAAAAACAAAAAACAAAACAAATGCTGCACTTGGAGATCGGCATTTAATTCCTCATCTCACTTCAAAACAAAAGTGTATCTAGCAAAACCTAGCCCCGACAATAGGCTCTGGCAACGCTGTTACTGCGTGTAGCGAGGCCGGTAGCAGGTACCATCAACTCTAGACGATGCCGGCGGTGTCCCATTGGCTCAGTGAGATGAGGCAGTGCAGTGGGAAACGGATATGCTGACTCACCGATGTTCGAATCGCTTTCACTGTAAACAATTCACTTGAAGCATCGAATTGCATTCAGATAGCACCTCCACAATGCGATGTCTTGCGTATTCCTTTCTGTTACTCTTACCTTTGTTTAAACATTAACTTCTTACTGACGTCAACAGCCACATTGTTTCGTATATGACAAAGACAAAGCTAACAGAAAATAATAGTGGATACAGTAACATCGTCTGTATCCAATGAGGTGCAAAAAAGCAATAGGTAAGTTACACTATGTTGCCCATTATACTACCCACAAAATTCATGTTTAACTTCACAGAACCGGTACGCACACGGACGAGCAACGTTCGCTATAGAGGAGATGTTCAAAGCAACCACCTTCCATTTGCAAACATTTAGTCTGTCTCTGGATCATACTTGCTGGACCCTACGCAACACACCTGCATCCACCATTGCCGAAATAGCATACCCGCGAAATGTTAGGTCATGTACATCCATGTGTGGAATACTATGAACTTTTTCTATAAGTGTCCCCACAAATAAACGTCTAGTGGATTAAGGCCCGGGGAACATAGAAACCGGAACGCTGGAGCTCCACGAACTATCCATTTCCTGGGAAACGCTTCATTTAAATTGTTACGCACATTCATTTCAAAGTGCGGCAGTGCGCCATCATGTTGAAGCCATAGCTGTCGCCGATGTTTTCTAATGCGTCAGAGTAACACAAAGAAACATACGATACTGAGGCGCATTTAACTTCTCCGGCAATAGATAAGGGCTCAAAAGCTCCCACGATTCGAGCCCACATGTTTATGTCAAAGCGTGCCTGAAACTACGTCCGCGGCTGACATGTGGGTCGTGATCCTACCAATAATGGCTGTTTTGGAGGTTGAAAATACCTTCAAGAATGAAGCTAGATTCATCAATCCTTACCACGTTATTTTTAAAATGTTCGTTACCTTCCACTTGGTGCAAAAGTCATTCAAAAAACTGTACTCGTCGAATGCGGTCATCTGGCCCATGACGTCGAGTTAACGTGTAACGATATGGACGCAGTCCAACACTTCAGCAAACAGTGTATGAGATATCTGAACTGCCTTGGAATATCACTGGTACTTTGTTGAAGTGACTGGTGAAGGGTTTCAAGAATCGCGTCCTCTGTTTGTGTAGTAAGTTTAGTCCTTGGACAACCTCTCCCCGTTATTTGTGGACGAAGATTACCAGTTTCCTGAGGGCGTTGCTCCAAAACGAGACGCACGGGGTAGCCTCGGGGTAGAAGGCGCCTTGCCACGGTTCGCGTGGCTCGCTCCGTCGTAAATAACGAGTCCTCCCTATGGTATGGGTGTGTGTGTTGTCCTTAGAATAAGTTATTTTAAGTTACATTAAGCAATGTGTAAGCCTAGAGACCGATGATTTCAGCAGTTTGGTCCCATAGGAACTTACCACAAATTTCCAAATTTTTTTCCAGGCGACGTAAAACAGTCTTACCGGGATGACGCCGTTGAGGGTACCGTGCGGCATACATTCGAACATCAGCAGCCGCAGTTTAATTATCAGACGCACTAGCGCCGAAAGCATATTGCCGTTTCCATCGTTCGTATACTCTATCGGGAAGCGTCCTACACTACTGGCCATTAAAATTGCTACACCACGAAGATGACGTGCTACAGACGAGAAATTTAACTGACAGCAAGAAGATGCTGTGCTATGCAAATTATTAACTTTTCAGAGCATTCACTCAAGGTTGGCCCCGGTGGCGACACCTACAACGTGCTGACGTGAGGAAAGTTTCCAATCGATTTCTCATACACAAACAGCAGTTGACCGGCGTTGCCTGGTGAAACGTTGTTGTGATGCTTCGTGTAAGGAGGAGAAATGCGTACCATCACGTTTCCGACTTTGATAAACGTCGGATTGTAGCCTATCACGATTGCGGTTTATCGTATCGCGACATTACTGCTCGCGTTGGTCGAGATCCAATGACTGTTAGCACGATATGGAATCGGTGGGTTCAGGAGGGTAACACGGAACGCTGTGCTGGATCTCAACGGCCTCGTATCACTAGCAGTCGAGATGACAGGCATCTTATCCGCATGGCTGTAAATGATCGTGCAGCCACGTCTCGATCCCTAGGTCAACAGAAGGGGACGTGTGCAAGACAACAGCCTTCTGCACGAACAGTTCGACGACGTTTGCAGCAGCATGGACTATCAGCTCGGAGACCATGGTTGCGGTTACCCTTGACGCTGCATCACAGACAGGAGTGCCTGCGATAGTGTACTCAACGACGAACCTGGGTCCACGAATGGCAAAACGTCATTTTTTCCGATGAATCCAGGTTCTGTTTCGAGCATCGTGATGGTAGCATCCGTGTTTGGCGACATCGTGGTAAACGCACATCGGAAGCGTGTATTCGTCATCGCCATACTGGCGTATCACCCGGCGTGATGGTATAGGAAGCCATTGGTTGCACGTCTCGGTCACCTTTTGTTCACATTGACGGCACTTTGAACAGTGGACGAGTGGACGTTGCATTTCAGATGTGTTACGACCCGTGGCTCTACCCGTCGTTCGATCCCTGCGAAACCCTACATTTTAGCAGGATTATGCACGGCCGCATGTTGCAGGTCCGGAACCGCGGGACTGCTACGATCGCAGGTTCGAATCCTGCCTCGGGCATGGATGTGTGTGATGTCCTTAGGTTAGTTAGGTTTAAGTAGTTCTAAGTTCTAGGGGACTGATGACCACAGAAGTTAAGTCCCATAGTGCTCAGAGCTATTGCTATTTTTTGTTGCAGGTCCTGTACGGGCCTTTCTGGATACTGAAAATGTTCGACTGTTGTCCTGGCCAGCACAATCTCCAGATCTCTCACCAATTGAAAACGTCTGGTCAATGGTGGCCGAGGAACTGGCTCGTCACAATACGCCAGTCACTACTCTTGATGAACTGTGGTATCGTGTTGAAGCTGCATGGGCAGCTGTACCTGTACACGCCATCTAACCTCTGTTTGACTCAATGCCCAGGCGTATCAAGGCCGTTATTACGGCCAGAGGTGGTTGTTCTGGGTACTGATTTCTCAGGATATATGCACCCAAACTGCGTGAAAATCTAATCGCATGTAAGTTCTAGCACAATGTAATTGTCCAATGAATACCCGTTTATCATCTGCCTTTCTTCTTGTTGTAGCAATTTTAATGGTCAGTAGTGTATATGAACTTGACAGGACTAGTTATGGTTCTGCACAGTGCGGGTAGTCCGTAGACGCAAGTATGCAGTTTAAAGGATCCCACCGCCATATGACAGGGTATTGTCATAAGAGAAAATAATGTCATGCTTATAAACGACGAGAACTAGGGAATGGACATCTAAAAAATAAATAGAAACCTGATGAGGGTTCGAACCATAACTAAATGGTGAATGAGAGTATGATACACCAGCCGTTTAGTCGGTGAACTGCGACGTCTGATAACGTAGAGCACCTGATACACGTTTCATCTACATCTACATCTGCATCTACATTTATACTCCGCAAGCCACCCAACGGTGGGTGGCGGAGGACACTTTACGTGTAACTGTCATTACCTCCCTTTCCTGTTCCAGTCGCGTATGGTTCGCGGGAAGAACGACTGTCTGAAAGCCTCCGTGCGCGCTCTAATCTCTCTAATTTTACATTCGTGATCTCCTCGGGAGGTAAAAGTAGGGGGAAGCAATATATTCGATACCTCATCCAGAAACGCACCCTCTCGAAACCTGGCGAGCAAGCTACACCGCGATGCAGAGCGTCTCTCTTGCAGAGTCTGCCACTTGAGTTTATTAAACATCTCCGTAACGCTATCACGGTTACCAAATAACCCTGTGACGAAACGCACCGCTCTTCTTTGGATCTTCTCTATCTCCTCCGTCAAACCGATCTGGTACGGATCCCACACTGATGAGCAATACTCAAGTATAGGTCGAACGAGTGTTTTGTAAGCCACCTCCTTTGTTGATGGACTACATTTTCTAAGCACTCTCCCAATGAATCTCAACCTGGTACCCGCCTTGCCAACAATTAATTTTATATGATCATTCCACTTCAAATCGTTCCGCACGCATACTCCCAGATATTTTACAGAAGTAAATGCTACCAGTGTTTGTTCCGCTATCATATAATCATATAATAAAGGATCCTTCTTTCTGTGTATTCGCAATACATTACATTTGTTGTGTCTAGACAAGACAGCCTAGACACAATGAGAGGAAGCCGAAAGGCACGCGCTAGTTAAAGCAGGAGGGCGTGAGGTCTGAAACAGGATACGTAATGAATGCGATAAAGAAAAGTACGTAGCTTCTGGAATACTTAACTTTAATCCATCCTTTTGGTACATCTGGAGATTGTGGCGATACAAGTGAGACTCTTTAGATACATGCAATGTTACTAATGGCGCCTTGCTAGGTCGTAGCCATTGACTTAGCTGAAGGCTATTCTAACTATTGGCTCGGCTAATGAGCAATGCTTCGTCCATGTAGTCGCTAGCAATGTCGTCCGTACAACTGGGGCGAGTGCTATTCCGTATCTCGAGACCTGCCTTGTGGTGGCGCTCGGTCTGCGATCACACAGTGGCGACACGCGGGTCCGACATGTACTAATGGACCGCGGCCGATTTAAAGCTACCACTATAGCAAGTGTGGTGTCTGGCGGTGACACCACAACATTTGTCTATGTTAAGGGTCAGTTGCCACTCCCTGCACCTAGTGCCTACCCGCTGCAGATCTTCCTGCATTTAGCTACAATTTTCTAATGCTGCAACTTCTCTGTATACTACAGCATCATCCGCGAAAAGCCGCATGGAACTTCCGACACTATCTACTAGGTCATTTATATATATCGTGAAAAGCAATGGTCCCATAACACTCCCCTGTGGCACGCCAGAGGTTACTTTAACGTCTGTAGACGTATCTCCATTGATAACAATATGCTGTGTTCTGTTTGCTAAAAACTCTTCAATCCAGCCACACAGCTGGTCCGATATTCCGTAGGCTCTTACTTTGTTTATCAGGCGACAGTGCGGAACTGTATCGAACGCCTTCCGGAAGTCAAGAAAAATAGCATCTACCTGGGAGCCTGTATCTAATATTTTCTGGGTCTCATGAACAAATAAAGCGGGTTGGGTCTCACACGATCGCTGTTTCCGAAATCCATGTTGATTCCTACATAGTAGATTCTGGGTTTCCAAAAACGACATGATACTCGAGCAAAAAACATGTTCTAAAATTCTACAACAGATCGACGTCAGAGATATAGGTCTATAGTTTTGCGCATCTGCTCGACGACCCTTCTTGAAGACTGGGACTATCTGTGCTCTTTTCCAATCATTTGGAACCCTCCGTTCCTCTAGAGACTTGCGGTACACGGCTGTTAGAAGGGGGGCAAGTTCTTTCGCGTACTCTGTGTAGAATCGAATTGGTATGCCGTCAGGTCCAGTGGACTTTCCTCTATTGAGTGACTCCAGTTGCCCTTCCACTCCCTGGACACTTATTTCGAAGTCAGCCATTTTTTCATTTGTGCGAGGATTTAGAGAAGGAACTGCAGTGCGGTCTTCCTCTGTGAAACTTCTTTGGAAAAAGGTATTTAGTATTTCAGCTTTATGCGTGTCATCCTCTGTTTGAATGCCATCATCATCCCGTAGTGTCTGGATATGCTGTTTCGAGCCACTTACTGATTTTCTGTCAAGTCGGTACATAGAATTTTACTTTCGAATTCACTGAACGCTTCACGCATAGCCCTCCTTACGCTAACTTTGACATCGTTTAGCTTCTGTTTGTCTGAGAGGTTTTGACTGCGTTTAAACTTGGAGTGGAGCTCTCTTTGCTTTCGCAGTAGTTTCCTAACCTTGTTGTTGTACCACGGTGGGTTTTTCCCGTCCCTCACAGTTTTACTCGGCACGTACCTGTCTAAAACGCATTTTACGATTGCCTTGAACTTTTTCCATACACACTCAACATTGTCAGTGTCGGAACAGAAATTTTCGTTTTGATCTGTTAGGTAGTCTGAAATTTGCCTTCTATTACTCTTGCTGAACAGATAAACCTTCCTCCCTTTTTTTATATTCCTATTAACTTCCATATTCAGGGATGCTGCAACGGCCTTATGATCACTGATTCCCTGTTCTGTACATACAGAGTCGAAAAGTTCGGGTCTGTTTGTTATCAGTAGGTCCAAGATGTTATCTCCACGAGTCGGTTCTCTGTTTAAATGCTCGAGGTAATTTTCGGATAGTGCACTCAGTATAATGTCACTCGATGCTCTGTCCCTACCACCCGTTCTAAGCATCTGAGTGTCCCAGTCTATATCTGGTAAATTGAAATCTTCACCTAAGACTATAACATGCTGAGAAAATTTATGTGAAATGTATTCCAAATTTTCTCTCAGTTGTTCTGCCACTAATGCTGCTGAGTCGGGAGGACGGTAAAAGGAGCCAATTATTAACCTAGTTTGGTTGTTGAGTGTAACCTCCACCCATAATAATGCACAGGAACTATCCACTTCTACTTCACTATAGGATAAACTACTACTAACAGCGACGAACACTCCACCACCGGTTGCATGCAATCTATCCTTTCTAAACATCGTCTGTACCTTTGTAAAAATTTCGGCAGAATTTATCTCTGGCTTAAGCCAGCTTTCTGTACCTATAACGATTTCAGCTTCGGTGCTTTCTATCAGCGCTTGAAGTTCTGGTACTTTACCAACGCAGCTTCGACAGTTGACAATTACAATTCCGATTGCTGCTTGGTCCCCGCATGTCCTGACTTTGCCCCGCACCCGTTGAGGCTGTTGCCCTTTCTGTACTTGCCCAAGGCCATCTAACCTATAAAACCGCCCAGCCCACGCCACACAACCCCTGCTACCCGTGTAGCCGCTTGTTGCGTGTAGTGGACTCCTGACCTATCCAGCGGAACCCGAAACCCCACCACCCTATGGCGGTTCTCTGTACATTCCGATGCGCTGCAAGCTGTGATGTTCTGATTTTGCTAGATAAACTTTTGCCCTGAATCTGGATGAGGAATCGCATGCAGACTTCCAAATGCGGCATTTTTCTTCTCTCTTTATATCTGACCACTTCCCTTTACAATAACAACTGCCTGAGGATGGAAACATAACGAAAGATAAATTATTGCTAGAAAACATTTAATTCTTTATCAATGAATTTCTGAGTAGCTGAAGAGATGCCTAAAACCGGCCTTTAGACTAAAAATATCAACAACTACAATAAGATAATAACTGCGTTTATAGGGGTTCCAGTTGTTATAATTCATTTTAAATTATGATTAAAATGAAGTAATATTATGTAAATGGGTATCACGTAACCTTATTGTCATTTGGAACACAATATTTATAAATGTAGCGATTTCTTTTCAAAAATAAAACCTGTGGAACATCCAAATTATTCAACTAAATTGAATAACACTCTCGAGTTATCACTTTAAATGTCGTATCCAGTCGCATTCCAAAGGTTTCATCGTTCATTTGTCTTGTTTTCGAGTGCTGGACATGAAATGATCGTATGACATTGATGGCAGGTAGGCCCCACCTGGGGAAGTTCGGCCACCGAATTGCAAGCCTTTTCATTTGAAAGCACATTGTGCCACTTAGGTGTCGATGATGATGATGAAATGAGGATGAGGACAACTCAGCACTCTGTGTCCGAATAGAGGAAATCTCCCACCCGGCTTGGAGTCAAACTCGGGCCCGTTGCATTGCGGTTAGACGGGTTGACCACTCAGCTAAGCCCGTGGACGGTTGGTGGAAGCTATTTATCAACCAGTTATCTTCTTCTACTCTCCAACTTCCCCAAAACTTCCTATGTCCAGCCCCTGCTGATATTCAAGGTAATTATCGTCAGACAATGTTAACAAAAATGGTTCAAATGGCTCTCAGCACTATGCGAATTACCTTATGAGGTCATCAGTTGCCTCGAACTTAGAACTAATTGAACCTAACTAACCTAAGGACATCACACACATCCATGCCCGAGGCAGGATTCGAACCCGCGACCGTAGTGGTCGCTCGGCTCCAGACTGTAGCGCCTAGAACCGCACGGCCACTCCGGCCGGACAATGTTAACAGAGTGTTGTGAAACGAGAATGGCGTCTGTAAGTTGACTATCTTTATTGCATACAACAAAATCTTTATCCTTATTAACTGCTGACGAGAAGTTTAGAATGCCTTCTACCGCCAAGTTCTTGGACGCCTAATAGCTGATGGTAAATGGTAAGCTGCCAAACTAGCGTAATCCTCGGGGAACACATAAGCTGCTGCCACCCCTACCCCCCCCCCCCCCCCCCTAACATGCGTCTTCAAGCAGACATCGGTGGCGGTGGCCGTTCTCTTGCTGAAAGTCTGTAACGTAACTCCCCACCTCGAGCAGGGCTGTGGGATGCTTTCTCCAGGCGCCGTCTACGACGTCAGCCAGAGTGCCCTGTCACTTTCTAAACGTACTGCTGGCCATCGGGACATTTTCAGTGTGGCCTGTCAGCAATATAATGTGACATAACTGCCTGTTGATTGTGCAGCCCCGTCACTGCAGTAGTCAAGACTTTGATCCATGCAGGAATCATCTTTAGGGGCCCCATGTCACGGATTGCACGGCCCCTCCCGCCGAAGGTTCGAGTCCTCCCGCGGGCATGTGTGTGTGTGTGTGTGTGTGTGTGTGTGTGTGTGTGTGTGTGTGTGTGTGTTGTTCTTAGCATAAATTACTTTAAGTAGTGTGTAAGTCTAGGGACCGATGACCTCAGCAGTTTGGTCCCTTAGGAATACACACACGCGCGTAAACACACACACACACACACACTGGCTTTGCGTGAGCTCTACCTGCTCGCCTGGCTACCGGCAGTCGTGAAAGAAGACAGCTATGTGTCCATGAATAATAAAGGTATATTCTTTTAAAAATGCCTTACTAGCGCCTCAGGGTTTTCAAGAGATCCTCATGCCCGCATTCTGCCAACCTGGCAGTTGTGGAGGCCACAGTATCGGCTCTCTATAGCTTTATTCGATAGGTGCCAATTTCAAATTCCTGTGAGACGAATGAATTTGATGTCCATTATTTCGGAAACCACTTTATACCAATGCTTGAGTGGCTCCTCTTTGCTGTCTCGCATAGCTGGTGTAAGCGGTCTAAGAATCTTACTACATATTGAAGTTCTTATGATCTATTTCACTGCAATGTTACGATGGATAATCATTGTTTGAAAACTAATTTTCTACTGATTTTTCAAGGATACCTACATTTCCTGATGACTTACAAGCTAACAGTGTATATTTGTCAAATTTGAGATTTAACTTTTGTAAATGGTATACTAAGCTAATGGGCCTAAGAATGGAAATAGAATTTATATTCTAAGAAATACAGTGATGATGATGCTATTGTGGCCATTTATATATAAGACGGAAGCAGTTCAGTATTCAAACGACAGTATCTTATTTAATCAGTATATTTATAATCTGAAGGATTATGGAACTTCAGAAGCAGTATTAACGAAAAATTTCTTTTTAAGGTCAAAGACTGACCTATCTACGTATAAGCAGCAAGTAAATATATGCTTAACAAATAAAATTAATGATATAGGCACTCACCCAATTCAGCTGTAAACAAAATAAATAGAGGTTAATTTTTATACTTTGATGAAAAAAAGTCGCAATACCAAGGAGTAGTGCATCATAAGCGAAAATGTTTCTACAACAGAAGGATGATACTTATCCACACGCTGAAACGGTCGTGGGCGTTAGTTACCTCTGAGATTGGACATGGTGAGATGACTTTGGTCGAGAATACCTTTAAGGCGACAAAGACACCATTATCGATTTCTCACTGATTTTGAACGAGGTCGCATAAAAAGGCTACGAGAAGCTGTCTGTTCCTTGAGCTTGGCAGGAATGTAGACACTGTACATAACCGCTGGCTGCGCTGGTCACGAAAATGCACGGTCACAAGAAGACCAGGCTCCGGACGGCCACGTGACACTACCGAGAGGGATAACCATCGTGTTCGGCGTATGGCTCTGGCCTGTCTTACTGTATATCCAGCAACAATTTGAACAGCAGTTGGCACCACAGTGACACATCGAACTCCGGGTACTCCAAGGACAACTCCGAGCCGGACGCCTTGTAGCGTGCATTACATTAATCTCAAATCACGGCCATTCGTGACTTTAGAGGTGTCAAGCGAGAGCTCTTAGATGGGCAGGGTGGAGGATTTTTGTGTTTTTTGGTGAAAGCTGATTCTGTCTAAGTGCCAGTGATAGCCGTGTGATGGTTGGAAGGAGGCCAGTTGAGGGTCTACAGCCTACCTGTGTGGGTGCTAGACACTCTGGACTTACAACAGGAGTTACGATCTGGCGTGCGATTCCGTACGGCAGCACGAGTAGTCTCGTGGTTACCCCACGTACCCTGGCTGCAAATTTGTACGTCAGTCTGGTGATTTGATTCGACCTGTTGTGTGTTTTTCAACAGGATAACGGTCACCTACCCATCGCTGTTTAGCATAACATGATCCACAGAGTGTCGACATGTTGCGCTGGCCTACTCGATCATCAGATCTGACTCCAATCGAGCACATGTGGGACATCATCGGAAGACAGCTCGAGCGTCATCCACAACCAGCACTATCCGCCCGTATATTGGCCGACGAAATGTAACAGACATGGAACTCCAACTCACAAACTGACATCCACCACCGGTATACAGCAATGCAAGCACGTTTACATGCTTACATACACCTTCTGGCAGTTACGCCGGCTATTAATGTACAAGCATTCCAAATTAGGCAAATGTATTCCTGAAATTTCATTTCTCAACATAATTGTTTTTTTTTGCGTTTGGATTTTTTTCTTCGTCAGTGTATTTCAATGACGATTAAAAATTAGAGATGTTGACACGCAAAAGAAACAAAGAATACTAGTAAGGGTCTTCTTGTATGACGTGTTGGCTTAGTAACTTGATACATGGAGACTTATCACACCAGAGTATGAATATTATCGATCAATACACCGAAAAACGTAATCGTTTAATATCACGAACACATTGCTTTTACTCTCCTTTGTTGACATTACAGATGCAGCCTGTCTGTATTACCACTTAGTGACTATGTTATGTTTTCCCTTCAAGAAATTATGTCATCCCACAGTTTTTAACGTGAAATTAAATTGAGAAACTGAAAGCCCTTCGATCCGCCTGACAGAATTATATACTATATTATTTGAAGTATTAAAAATTAAGTTGACAATATGGTCCGTGGAAAAATACTTTCAAATCAGACTATCATACGCATCAGCTAGTTTTTATCCAGAGTAAAAAACTGATTTCATCACACACAGCAGCAAGACCACTTTTTAATCGTTCCATTTGCTAGCTCACCTTGGCAAAAATTATGCAGCTTCCTTCCCCTTTTATTAGCCGTTTATTATGAGTGCTGGGTATCAGACCCCTGAAAGTAAATATAACAATGAAAACTATAGACTACAAAACATCTAATATAAATGAAAGGCATATATTAGAAAACCAGATATAGAAAACTAATAAATACGTGTGGCCGAGCGGTTCTAGGCGCTTCAGTCTGGAACCGCGTGATCGCTACGGTCACAGGTTCGAATCCTGCCTCGGGAATGGATGTGTGTGATGTCCTTAGGTCCGTCAGGTTTAAGTAGTTCTAGGGGACTGATGACCTCAGATGTTAAGTCCCACAGAGCTCAGAGCCATTTGAACCAACAATAACAGATCACTTCATCTCAGAATGCTTGATCTAGATAGACAGTTAGTTTCACATTATTTACCCCAAGTTGTCCCCAGGATCCAGTTGCCATGTTCTTTACAAATGTTTACAAAAGCGGTTGAGTCGTGGGGACTTGAGCGATAAGGAACTGTTCTCCTTCATATTTGTAGCACGTAGCGTTATCCATTTTGCCAGGACGCTCTCGCATGTCAGATAGGATTGAAGATGAAAGCCTTCGACCTCGTACGTGTGTGGGTTGGATAATGATAGCTGCTGTCCTTGATACGAACCGTGTGAAGAGATCTTGAATACTAGTTATCCAGCAAATGACCAAAGTTAGTCAGCTTACAAAACCAACAGAGGGCGAAGATGCATGTGAAATCTCGATCTCCCTGTATTCTACGTTCCGAAACACAAGTCTTTGTCTCTTGTGTGCCATTCCTTAGAAGTAATACTTTTCCGTCAATGACTGATGGGACTTGCTGTTCTAATTTATTACCTCCTCTCAGTTTACTGGCGATTTTTTTCACTCCTACAACTCATCAGATTTAACCTGTGTGTCGGTTTCAGTCCTCTCAGAGGTACAGTATCATATATCTTTGCATACAGCAAGTACAGAGTTCATCCTGTCTCAGGCAATAAAACAATCCAGGGAGTATGTACTAGACAAAAACGCAGGATGGATTTTCATTGTCTATCCGTAAAGCTGGCACATCAAAGTGTCTATTGGCCTATTGTCTTGTCTGTTGTCACTGAAAATACGTTTTGTTCGAGAGAAATGTCTCCAGAAAGTTGGGAAATTCGGTATGTATTGAGGGGGTAGAGGTGATCTCAGTATCAGACGGTGAATTTATGGCTGGCTTCAGGAAGGCAGTCATGAAAAAACGACTTATGACCTCATTGTACAAGGCAGACACCGCAAGCAGGGCATGACTCTGGTTCTGTAAAGTCTCCATAGGTATTAATTAGAAGCCGTAATATCTACAGTGTTTTCCTGAACTGTTCTCTGGAATGTGGCAGATATTCATACAATTATAAATGCTGTCAAAGTGATCCCACAGGCTTTTCAACTGTTTTACTACTCGTGGAAATTTAGGGCACAATGGAGTCACGGCCAGATTCCTTCACTATCCTTACCCCTCTAAACTTGTGTATAGTCGCAGCTGACCTTATCGTTAAAAGCGGCTTTAGTATTCTTACAAACAACTTTCATTCCTTCATTGTTAATGTCTATGATTAAACTAGAGTAACGACGCTTGAAAAAAGTGGTGTTCAAATAACAGTCAACGATGATCATCAACATGTAGGTTACCCTTGGCTTCTTCGAATCAACTGAAACAAGTGCTGAGAACTTTCTTGTGAAAATAATAGGCACAATTTGCTTCAGTAGCCTTCCTCAGTCAAGTCTATTGTTACATTTCTGATACCGTCATTGGCCAAACGATACCCTGTAAGTTTATCTCTCCTTCAGAGAAGTGATTTGCAACGACCCTAGCTGAAGTGGACACGTTTACGGCCATTCCTCCTAATTTTGATGTAGATGAACAAATAAAACCTTTTTATTTGTTGCGTTGTAGTCAGCATGTGTACAGAGACAGCTCCACGGCTTCAGATTCGAACACGCAACCCGATATTCTGGATTGTTGTGGTAGATATGTGTGTAGTAGCCTCCTTTATTTATCTGAACGACGGATTGTTCCACTGTGTCGAGCCTGTTGGACATACCCCATTGTAGTGTACGTTCTCCGGAGTCATGAGTGGCTCATGGAACTCCGCATTCACGACAATAATTACTCACGATTATCGCGTTACACAACTTCCGATACACTTTGTCGGAGAGGCATCCACTTCCACAGCCGAGGTCGTTATTCCACTTTTCTCGGTTACCAGTTCGTATCCCAGCGGTGAAAGAAATCTTCTTCGACAGTATTTATCTTGTAGGGGAAGGAGATTTGGTGCTGTACAGTACATGATAACGAGACTTTGCGTCAATGTCTTCTGTCAAATTACAACGATCTCAATTGTGCTTCATGGAGTGTGAGTATGTGGCACATTATTTCGTGGTCCGTCCGTCGGATGGAGACATTTAAAAGGATCTAGGATTCAGTCTCTACCTTCTCTCTTGCCACCAAGTACAAAACAAACACAATACAAACACTCCAAATGAACTCATCACAGTCACCTATATTCAAAAGATACTCTTCAGACAGAATTCTCACATTTCCAAGAAGTGGTATTTGGTGCGATGGCAGAAAGGAACAAGGCCTCTAAACCTGTCCCTAGGGCTCCCCCAGAGAGCTATGGGATGTTTTTTTACCTCATTGGCATGTGAACAGACCGTTGACCTGGTACATCGGCCACCCTGAGTGTGATTTTAAGTACTATTTCAAGCTATATTAGGCAAATGCTACCTTCAAAAATACTATATAAGAACTGTTAAAATACGATTGGACAAGGAATAAAGTTTACTCGATTCCTAGACACAAGGTGCACAGGACTTCTTTCCCTTAGGTGAACTGACGGCTGGGGCGACAGAATACCATAAATTTGAAATACAATTGTCAACTCCTGAAAAAAGCGAACCCCGTAATATGAGATAAACGCTACAGGAGAGAAAGGCAAGGTATACGAACCGTTTACGATCCCCGCCGTTTCAGAAATACAGCTCTATTTGATCCGAAATCCGATAACTCGGGTAAGCCGATTTCGTTGCTGATGACGACAGTGCACGGGTCCCTTCCTTCAGCCAAGCACATCACTTCACAAACATCACGAGCTTTGCATATTAAATGTCACATGTAGAGAGAAATACAGCTCTTTTTTTTTTAAATTAACAGAGTATACTATTGGTCTACTTTATTCCATTTTGCAACTATGGTACGATTCTTTTATGTAGCCTGGTGTGAAAACATTAAAAGTGACGTCATGAACTGAGGTACTCACTGACCACAAAACTCTGTATGCCTTTATTACCTTGTCATGGATATTCAGACCAGCGCATTTTTCGAAAAGGGAAAGCAATATCTCTATGCAGCAAAAATGAAGTTTTTGTACGCATTGAATAACGTTGCTTAAATAACCTAGAATTAAATAGTAAGAGAGAGATGTGAAAATCACCAAGTTAACATGGAAGGAGGAAAACGAGATGGAAATGTGGAGCTAAGGATTGCGGTTGTCGCTCCAAGATCCTATTGTGCCTCGTTTAGCGTCAAGAGGAGGTTACATTAGCCTTTCTTGACTGAATATCTTCGAATAGGTGTATTTGGAAACTGATAGCATCCCATGCTAGATTAATTGAAAAATTGATTACGCTGAGTGTACTGTATTTTCTGCTTTGCAGTTTTCATGTATAGTTTTCAGGCCAGTAGCAGGAACGAAAACCCACGAAGAACGATGAATGAGACATGCTACATAATGAACAAACTATTTAAAGGGAGGGCAATATTTTGAAAGCTTGGAGTAGTTGTATAACTTTTGGTAAACCAGATAAATTTGCTAGCTCCATTGACGAAAAGAAACTTCTGTTCATGTGTGAGCTATGCTTGTGTATATAGAGGCCAACGGGGGACAACATCGTGTAAGTGGGACATGTACGGCCACAAAATCGTCGACCCTACCGGACGCTCATATTCAGAACTTGCAAATTAGCAACCACAGTATCAGCACTGTCATTGATAAAGGTCTTGCTTAGCAGAAAACCTGTTTCTGATTTGTGCAGTACAGATTAACTGAGGGAGAGATGGGAGCATGGCTGGAAACTGCAGAAGTTTTCACTGAAACGTGTCAATAGAAATCCGCTTTTCCTGTGAGACAAATATCACTGGGGATCTGGTGCTGTCAGCTGGTTATGGAGCAGGGTAGGGGCTATCACAGCCACACTGCGTAGTGGTCTTCACGATATTCCACGGGCGCCTAGAAACTGTGAAGCAGCACATCTACCAGTTACGAAACACACCGTTTAGTCACACTGATGTGAGCATCTGTCAAAAGCCTTAATGAACACCTTTTAAAGCGCGTAATGCTGCGTGACATACAAGAAGAGAGTCCATGAAGTGGTGAAAGACACCGACATGGATGTGGAGCCATGCCAACTCCAGTGCGTGGGCAGCTGCGCTAGATTTCTCGGTTGAGGTTCAATGGCGCTGACAGACCGATCGAGGTGGTCAAATAGATTTTCGACTGAATTTATAGCCGGAGGGTTTAGTGGCCAGGAGAGTACGGTAAACTCTTCCTCGTTCTCTTCGAATTACGCACGTACACTGTGAGCTGTGTGTCATGTTGCATTGTCCAGCTGGTAGGTGCCATCGTAACGAGGAAAAATAAACTGTATGTAGGGATGGACATGGCTCTCAAGAATAGATGCGTACTTAAGTTGATCCGTTGTGCTTTCCCGAGTGACGATATCATCCAGGGAATGCCACGAAAGTATTCCCCAGACCATAACGCTCCTTCCTCCTGCCTGGACTCTTCCGACATTGTTTCAGGGTGTTTGCCTAGTCTGAGAAGGCCATGTGTCAACACTCAGTGGCCATACAATTGCGATATTGGTGTTCAAATCCCAGCCTTCGTCACCGATGAACAGTAGTCAGAATGGATGCATGATACAGGCGAATGTTGCGGAGGCACATACTCAGCAACGTTCACTGAACGGTTGTTGGGGAGACACTGTTGGCAGAGGCTTGGTTCAGCTGGGTGGTCAGTTGTTCAACAGTTACACGTCTTTTCGCCCTTATAAACCTCCGCAGCTTTCGTTCACCCCTGTCATTTATGGCCTGTGGTGCACCACGGTTACTTCGGTGCTGGTTTTGGATAGCGCAATGTTTCCATGAACGGTATACTTTAACCACTGCGGAAGCGAATAGTTTACAAACCTAGCCGTTTTGGAAATGCTTCCATCTGTTGCCAGAGAGCCAATAATTATACCCTTTAGGACCTCATATAGATGGCCCCGTTTCCACATTTCGACAACGACTGCACTGTCGTCAGCGTCCTTCCGAGCCACCTTATGTACTCTCAACTGCCAGTGCTCACACTTGCTGTCTGTGAGTGGTTATTACACGTTGACGTCAAATAAAGGTGGTAGATTGAGGGAAACGGCTATGCGTCTAAAGATAAAAAGAGGTATTTCCTTATTATCTTCTGATTGCTTTGCTTTTTAAAATGACATTTGTGCTTCGCAACCCTTCATTCATTGTGTGGCGGAGGATATTTCTGGTAACACAATCATTTCTGCCCTTTTCTGTTCCATTCCCTAATACTTTACCATAGTTAGTAAGCCCCTGTATGTACTCGAGCTTCGCTGGTTTTACTGTCCTAGTCAGTCCACGGTTCACGTACGTGTAGGTGTAATGGAAGCCTGCAGTGTAAAACTTAGTAGCAAACTGTTGTGAAACGGACTCAGGAGTGAATGAGCCGCGTAACTATCTGAAAAGAATTCGAACAGAATGAAACATTGCTCGAGTGAAGAAATACTCAGCGCCGTATATGTGTGCTAGTTGGAATTAAGAGACCATCGTGTCGAAACATTGTCGAAAGGACCTGAATCTGTGCCCATAAAAATTTACTGTTCAGTTCGAATTAAAGCGTGCAGAGAAACTTTCTCATATTCAGTTCTCCCAGTGGCTTCTGAGTGAAGTGCAATCATTTCTCTTGGATCTTGAGATTTTCATTTATTCTGATGAGGCCCGATTCATCCAGTCAGGGTATGTGAATTCACAGACTAGGCGCCTATACAAGTCAGAAAATCTCCATCAATACTTTTAAGGATTGCTGTTCGGTGAACGATGTCTGATGGCTGTATCGTAACAGGACTCCTTCACCAAACTGTTAAAAAATGGTTCAAATGGCTCTGAGCACTATGGGACTTAGCTTCTGAGGTAATCAGTTCCCTAGAACTTGGAACTACTTAAACCTAACTAACCTAAGCACATCACACACATCCATGCCCGAGGCAGGATTCGAACCTGCGACCGTGGCGGTCGCGCGGTTGCACACTGTAGCGCCTAGAACCACTCGGCCACTCCGGCTGGCACCAAACTGTTAATCCTGTCTGGTATATCTGTACTCTTTGTAATCTATATATGGATCAACTCACAGAAGATGAACGACTATATTGATATGTTCAGAAAGACGCCACCTTCCACAACCTTGTCCCAACTGCACGAAGTGTTCCATGAGGAGAAGAAAACCAGCAGATGCAACGAAATCGGATGGCCGTCTCGATCGCCTGATCTCTCTCTCTCTCTCTCTCTCTCTCTCTCTCTCTCTCTCTGTGATTCTTACCTGTGGTGGGGAAAACTGAAGGGTCAGGTGTACTCAAATAATCCTCATACACTGGGAGAGTTACAGCAGAACACACAAAACGCTATTGCTGCTGTCCCTCAGACAGAGCTGCTATCCGTGTCTCACAGTTTGATGCATAGAGCAAAGCATCGACGTCAGCGAAAGTGATTTCCAGCCACTTCTGTGATGCTCATTAATATGGATCCATCCAGTGCTGCCTTATAGTGGATACTTTCAGGGCCAGTTTTATTGTGCCCAGCCCGCAGCAGCAACTACTGAAGTTGATTAGCGTCTTCTTGAAGCTCTCGTACTAAGCTTTTTACTGACTGTACCTGTGACGACGCATACCTCTTTTCTTTGGATCTTATCTATATAGTTTATTGTCCGCCGGCGTAGCTGAGCGGACAGAGTAGGTGGCTGCCGTGCAGAGGACCCGGGCTCGATCCCCAGTACTGCCAAGCATTTTTGCTTCGTGGGAGGGCTGTTACGGCGTGCACTCACCCTCGTGGTGCCAGGTGAACAGCTACTTGGTCTAGTAGCGGCTCCACGGTCTGAAAAGTCTGCAAAACAGCCGGCAGAGAAGCGTAATGATCACATGTCCCTCTATACCGCATTTACATGACGCCACAAGAGAGAGGATGGCACGGAGGCAGGTAATCATGCCTTGGGCCTTCGCTCCAAGTACGAGGAGCTGGATTTTGTTCTTCTCTACTTTATTGATCCTATGTGACGATAAATACTCAGGAACCTGCCGAAAGAAAGTTTTGTAAATTATCTCTTTCGTGTTTTATGCTTGTTGTTGGGAAAGGTGGATTTCGATCAAATGTTTTTCAAATGATTTCATTGAAGACATTTTGCGCACATTAATAGTGGCTCTTTAGACAATAAACTTCCAAAGTAACACTTTTAATCAAAGTATGTCCTTTAGCCCTAATAGTGGCTACAGCAACAAATGTTTACCAGAATGAAGTGTTGAAATACAAAGGCCGAGTAATACAGGCGAACTTCATTTACGTCAACTAATTATTTAAACGCCTCTGGATGAAGGAGAATTGATTCATAAGCGTTATCATGAGAACCCCAGCCTGATCTGTTCATTCTGGATATCTAGGAGCATGTAGATTATCTAGCCCAAATTGCCATGCTTCTAGGCGCCTTCGACAAAGTTCTTTACAGTGACCTAGTAGACAAACTAACTGCTTATGGTATGCTGGAACAGGAATGCAAGTTAATTTAAAAGTTTGTACCAACCACAACTCAGTATGTTGTTCGTCAAACGTAGATTTATTCAGTCAGAAGCAGATGTGGTGACCTCCTTATATGCAGAAACTATGACGGGACTGTTAATCCCCATGACATATGGGACGAAGAAAAATTTTCGCTTTTGAACTCTACTCCGCGATCGTTGCATATTGGCAGTACTAAAAAGGTTTGTATCTAAACTTTGTCCTGTGTGTATTTTCGTGAGAAACTGGATTTCAGATTAAGGAAATCTTGCAACAGTGTCATCATACATACGACAAGCATCTTCATTCAGTACGATATAGCCTGGTTTCGAACGTAGCAGAATAACGGGTGCGAAACAATACACTAAAATCATGTTCATATGTAATACTTAGGATTCAATTGTACCTGCTTAGAAAAACCTATCAGTTCAATAGTGGAGATAATAGAAGCAGGGGTAGACCAAAATGGAAATGGGAGATGTAATTCCTTTCTTGTTATATTGGATTGAGGGCTACAAATTAGAAACGAGGAACCAGTGTTGCCAATAAACCGGCAGGACTTGTGATTGAGAAGCTAGTGTATCACGCCACGTAGGCTAAAATAGTCCCACTTCAGAATTAGAACCCTCTATCTGGGATATTGTAGCACAACAGAACATGCTCCGCACTAACTGCGCAGCGCTACTGTATCGTACTTAATAGGGACACTTGTCAACATGCGACTGCAGTATTACCAAATAAATTCATACACTGAGCTGACAGAGGTTATGGAATATTGATGCCGGCCGAGGTGGCCGAGCGGTTCTAGGCGCTACAGTCTGGAACCGCGTGACCGCTACTGTCGCAGGTTCGAATTCTGCCTCGGGCATGGATGAGATTGATGTCCTAAGGTTAGTTAGGTTTAAGTAGTTCTAAGTTCTAGGGGGCTGATGACCTCAGAAGTTAAGTCCCATAGTGCATAGAGCCATTGGATTGGAATATTGATATTTACATATACGGATGGCGGCATTATGGCGTATCCACGGTATAAAAGGGCAGTGTGTTAGCGGAGCTGTCATTTCTACTAAGGTGATCCATGTGGAAAGGTTTCCGAAGCGATTATGACTGTACGACGGTAATTAACAGGTTTTGATCATGGAATGGAAGTTGGAGACTGACTCAATGGACAATCAGCTTCGTACATCGTTAGGGATTTCAATATTCCGATGTCCACAGATTCAAGATATTACCGAGAATACCAAATATCAGACATTACCTCTCACGACGGACATCGCAATGGCCGACGGCCCTCACGTAACGACTAAGAACCGCGGCGTTTGCGTAGAGTAGTGAGTGGCTCTCCTAAAAGCATGACATCGCCTGCAGCTCCTCTCCCTGGCTCGACATCATGTCGGTTGGATTCTAGACAACTGGAAAACCGCCGGCCGCGGTGGCCGTGCGGTGCTGGCGCTGCAATCCGGAACCGCGGGACTGATACGGTCGCAGGTTCGAATCCTGCCTCGGGCATGGGTGTGTGTGATGTCCTTAGGTTAGTTAGGTTTACGTAGTTCTAAGTTCTAGGGGACTTACGACCTAAGATGTTGAGTACCATAGTGCACAGAGCCATTTGAACCAATTTTTGAACTGGAAAACCGTTGCCTGAACAGATGAATCCCAATTTCAGTTGGTAAGAGCTCATTGTAGGGTTCGAGTGTGGCTCAGTCTCCACGAAGCCGTTGACCCAAGTTGTCATCAAGCCACTGTGCAAGCATGTGGTGATTCCGTAATGGTGTGGGCTGTATTTACATGGATTGGACTGAGTACTCTAGTCCAACTGAAGTGATCACTAACCGGAAATGTTATGTTCAGCTACTTGAAGGCCATTTTCACAAATTCACAGACTTCATACTTATGGATGACAATGCGCCATATTACTGGACCACAACTGCTCACGATTGGTTTGAAGAATATTCTGGACAATTAGAGCGAATGATTTGGCCACCCACATCGCCCTATATGAATAACGCCGAACATTTATGGGACGTAATCAAAAGATTACTTCCTGAAAGAAAATCTGCACCGACAACATTTTCGCATTTATGGACGGCTATAAAGGCAACATGGCTCAATATTTCTGCAGGGAACTTTCAATGACTTGTTGAGTTCATCCGACGTCGAGTTGCTGCACTACGCCGGGCAAAAGGAATTCCTACACATTATTAGGAGGTATCGCTTCACTTTTGTTACCTCAGTGTACAGTTATGGTACACGAAATCACGCAAGGGACACTAGAGTACGGTATGGAGACTGTTTACGCACTTCTCTTCAGCAACAGCCAGGAGAGAGTCGTTTCCTCGGCTGTGAAGAGACCTTACTATTTCGATTTCGGCCGGGTTGGGGATTTTCTCTGCCTGGGGACTGGATATTTGTGCTGTCCTCATCATTTCATCATCATCATCTTCATCATCATTCGTGACAGTGGCTAGATTGGATTGTGAAAAAATTGGACTGAGTGAAATTAGGGACTTTTTACGGGCGCTGGTGGCCCCGCAGTTGAGCTCCCCACAAGTCAAACATCAACATCATCAGATCTTACTTTTCCACATCTGATCCGAGTTGGTCAACACGACGTGGTTAATAATGATTGAAACCCGGTAGTTTGAAATACAAGTTTTCAATACGCAACTAATCTCGATGCAGCGAGGGCGGTCACTCCGATTTCCAGGCACTCAGAGGATAGAAAGTGCTGGCGGACTGGCTCCCGGCGCCTCTACAGGCTAACTGGCGAGGCCCCAGTAGGATGTCTCATCTAAGACGAGAGAATGCTTATTATGCATTACATTCTACAATCTACTGAAGGCTAGCTTGTCTTCTTATGTGTGTGTAGTGACACTGATTAGCACCGGCAGTCACTGACAAAGCGTAACCATAAGCGTACTACATACAATGCGCATGGAATGTCGAAGCTCAGCGTCAAATAAGTGTGTCTGGGAACTGCTGAGCCATTGTGCTGAACAGTTCTCATCTCATCAGTATACCAAGGCCAATGTTATTATACTGTCTGTTTGCATATCGGCCCCCCACGTTCTAGTTAGTCTTGGCAACAAATTTTGCGACTGTTCACATCTTGAACTGCTTTCCGAAAGCAGGGTTCATAGTGAAATACTATTCAGAGTGACATCCATATAAGGCTACAAGTCTATTTACTCGGCATGTAAACTGTTTACTGCTTAGTTGCCTGCTTTCGTGATTAACTTCGGGGACTACAATACATTCTGCTCTAAAGAATCGTTTGGTCCAGCACTAATCATGAATACAATAAATTTATTATTTACTCGAATAATCCTGTTAGAGAGTGTCGTATATCATCTTTCGTCAATCTTCTTTCTGTTAAGCTTTATTTTCTCGATGACTTCCTTAATCTTTTCATAGCGTCGTACTTTTTCTTTCCAGGTCTACTCCTTTCCATTTGTTGATATCTTTCTTTCATAAAATCCTGCCCTTATTCTAAAATAATGCGAGCATATACTTTTGTGTTGTGTGTGTGTGTGTGTGTGTGTGTGTCTGTGTGTGTGTGTGTGTGTGTGTGTGTGTGTGTGTGTTTATTACATGGGTACGTTCAAAACGTTTGCACTTTTGTGCCGTTGTAGTTTTCACAGACAAACGTACCTACATCTCAAAATATTTTTTCCAGTTTTTTAAATTTCATATAGAACAATATTCCTGGGAAAGTCATTATTTATAAGTAATATTGTCATTGTACTTCTGAATAATAACATCTCTCTTTGTTACCGTGCAAATAATATACAGTGCTGAATAATCTAGATCTGTCTTTAAAGCGAGGCAATTTAAAACAGTTTCATAACAAAAATTCTCTCACGAAATTTATTATAAGTAATTCTTTCATGTATGAAATAAGTAATAGCGCATATAACTGAAGCGTCCCGTTTCATAATTACCGCAATTACTGTTCTTTAATCACGGCTTTGGCTCACAAAATTATGAAGTCGGCTCCGAAAAATATTTTCATCCACGTGCAGAATGGTATGAGATAACTGATGAAAGTTAAAGTTAGAAAATAGACCACTATATTTAATCCTGAAAACTGTTTCCGCGGCGTAGGCTACTTTCATGTCGAATCTTGTGACATACATGTAAATTAAGAGGGGAAGTACCTTCTGTTGTTAAACCTACACATTTCTCACTATAATCTGTACTCTATTGTAAATCATCAGTATTCGCCCTTATATAAAGTTAAATACGTCGACAGCCTGCAATAAACTTGTTCCACCATTATTATGTATCATGTAAATGATCTTTGGAACATGTAAATAACTAGGTAACTACCAAAATTTCTTTCGATTGGCTGAATGGTAGGTTTTACAACACGGTTAGTAATTGTTTGTTGATGTAACAGTAACGAAGACTAGTCGAAGTGAAAATCTTTGCGTGGTCCATGTTCAATGGCCCACAAGTGTAATTGTTTGTTGATGTAACAGTAACGAAGACTAGTCGAAGTGAAAATCTTTGCGTGGTCCATGTTCAATGAACCACAAGTATATTTGTACTGACGATCAAAAGTGCAGAACGGCACAGTATTACGTATAAACGATGCTGTTTCAAACTGAGTGTTGTAAATATTCTATACATATATAAAACCACTAAAATATAAGGGACTTATTTATTTTTTACTCTTTTCCTTTCCGTATTGTTGAGAGAAACCTTCAAGGAAACATTAAAGAAGACAAAAAAATACAGAGATAAGATTTCCCATTAGATTAACCGTTTTCCTTTGGAAAGTATAATTTCACCTTTCCACAATACTGTTACGTGGATGAGGACACTGTCACAATGCAAATCAAAATTCACCACTTACAATATGGGATCCTGCATACGAACACAGAATAAACAGTGGTATTACTTCCATTCTCACTGAGCTGCGAAGTCCAATGCGTTGAATAATGCATAGCATTCGGTCGTTCTCAGAATTTGGAAGTTATGCGCTTAGAAGATAATTAAACGAAGCGCGACCCAACTGTCGACCGGATTTGTAATTCTGATTACTTGTTGAAGTGCCTTGCTGTTTGGTAAATATTCTCGAGCTTCCAATACATGAATGAAATATGGTAAATTAGTTGCCAAAACCACGTAACACAAACGCTATTAAACTAATGAATTCATTAAGTCATTGAGTGACTCTATGGAGCCCTTTTTAAATGTATAAATCTGTCTACATTAAAAACGTGTTTTTAGTTACGGCATCGAAATTTGTTAAGATTATTGGTCAGATGAAGTTTCTTCGTGAATAATGGTTCTAGGAGAATTCCGTAAGTTTCCTTGGGTGAAAGAAAACGACAAAAATATCATTTACCTGTTATTCGGAAATACAATACAAGCATTCTAGAGAATTACTTTTTGACGTTTCATGAGGGAAAGAAAATTATTTTCTTGTTGTCATCTGGTTTAATTTATCTGAGTTCTAATCATCCTTGTGATTTTTCCCATGTCACCAGCTATAAGGGATATATGTCTCATTCCGGGTGATATACTCTACAGTTTATCTACTAATACTATAAAGGAAAGTCATATTTTAACTTTCTACTTAGCCTAAGTATATTTTCACATTATTCAGTCAGTAATACCACCAGTAAGTATGTTACGGAAGAGGTCACACATTGTAGGATACTTAGATACGAATACGGGATTCTGAATGACAATAATTTAATTCTTCCAAATCCTTAACGCCAACTAATCTTGAATGTGTTGCAAGGAAGTGAAATAAAATAGGCTAACATTACCTTAATATAACAACAAGTCTTATTTTTTCCCCAAGTTATGCATCTTATCTCTCTCTTCTTAGGTTCTACTGTCCCTACAGATTTCTTTCATTATGCTCACTCAATGCAGTGGTGCTTACAAGTCACATCAAGTGCAAACGAGCGCGGGTGTCTGACTACTTCATTTTTATATTTCTTAAAGTTCCTTGGTTTGTCTTGAGCTGTATCTTGGAATAAAACATGTAGTACTACACACACTGTTTTGCACATTAAACTAAAAAGTAACCACAGACAAATAATTTAACTGACAACTTAATTTAAATTTTTAATATGAACAAAGCTTTCATGGTAATGTAAATAAGCAAACACCTCTTTACTGCATACGGATTAAGTGTCCATTGGTTTTTATTTGCTTTCTCTCCTTCTCCTTAAAGCGTCTACTATCAATTTCCTCCGATGGTTTGCCTGTTGTGCGTCCCGGTGAAGTGGCCAACAGTAGCCCGTCAACATACTGGTATTTCGGACGTCATAATCTCATTACTTTCGTGTCTTGATGAAGGCATTCCGAGTGTCCCCCAATGACGTCATCCAAATTTCCAGCAAAAAAAAGAAAAAAACGAGGTGAACGTAAAAAAGTTAAATGTTAGGACTTGTCACATAGCCTAATGTTCTGAAGTTATCCAGCATTTTGTCTGCAACAGAAACATGGTATGAGTCCATTTGCTGTCTGAGAATTAAGTAACTACCTTCTTGAGTGAGACCCAACCTCGCCAACAGTCATTTTGGATTGTTGAGATCTAAAATGATTTTTGGAGCGTGAGGTCTGACAAATGCACCTCCTTGCAATTTATCATCTGATAGATGAGTAAATTTCTCACCGAGATGTTTCTATCACTCTTATTTAGTGATGCAGCCATGTTAATCAATCGCAGGAAGGTAAACGTCCGACACACGCACTATAGGTCTGCTGACAATCCCCGTTAGCTTCGACAGGTGGCACGTCAGCGTGGAGGATAGGAACCATCAGCCCACATGTCCGTTTTTCATAGACGGAGGACTGAATGCGCACAAGTATCGCAGCGTGCCAACAAGTCATCTTCCACTGTTCGTATCTGTGTTGCAAGTTTTAGGTGATTCTCCCTATCAAATGTGTGCTACATACACAGAAAATTTTTACTCTACCCACCGATATTACATTAAAAACACTATTTGAATGGAGATAAGTATTAAGGAGTCTATATAATCCTCAAATCTGATACGCTCCATTCCGAAACATGATGCAGGTTAATTTCTCAAAGTAATACACTACCACCTACTGCTCACTCACCTGCCACACAGCGGTGAACCACAGGTTGTCGCACTTCGCATACGCCAGTAAGACAACCGCTAGGGACTACACCATTAGCAGTAAACTAACGGCTGAATAAAATTAAAAAAGTTTAAAACTCCCGATACTAAAACCTCTAAAAAGAAAAAGGAAAATATGTATTGCCCCTTCAAGTTTAATATAAATATTAATATCTTGATCCAAGCATCGTCGCATCGGGGGACCTCTAAGTAAACAAAAGTAAAAGAAGTCAACGGCAGCTATCCTTTCTAGAACAGTATACTTTCTTCATTGCTGGGTACATACCTCTTCTGTTTGGCGTCACCTCTTCCATGTCTGTGCGTCCCGCATCCACACCTCAAAATTAATATTGAAGTTATAATTACGTATTATATAAAATATGAAAAACCAAACCGTCTTTAATTAGTCCAATATTGTTAAAGAATAGAGTTTCCTATTTATTTTAGATCATATTTTTACATTATCACGTACGAAGTTGGGTTCAATCATTAATCTATCTCTGAGACCTATGTCCTGCAGTGGTTTAATGGTAGCGTATTAATTCACGCTTCAGTAAACCGCGAGTGCGAGTTGCACGGTGCTTGGTATACGTCACGTTGGCGTGTCCAAGTGCTGCGCCCGAAACGGATAGTCGCGTGAGGGCAGGCATTATTAACGGTTGTGTCTACATTGCAAATTATTCGGAGTTCATTAATTAATACTCAGACACACCGATTTGATATTGCTGTTTTGATATTTACTTACGATGGCTAGGTAGCTGACTTGTATTTGAATTTGATACTTTATCTTTTCTAGATGTATTCCGTTTTTATTTTATTTACTTAGCTGTCCCCCGAAGCGACAACTCTTGGGTCAAAATATAGCCACTTAAATTAAATTTAAATGGGCAATACATATTATTTTTTAGAGGTTTCTTGTGTCGGTGTTTTTCAAATTTTTAATGTAAATTTTATTTTATGGTTTTTAAACTTCAAATTTTAGTAGTAGACACGATACAGTCGACACTGACACTCGATCCCCACATTCACAGAAATAGTTTCTGGACGAAAAGCGAAATTTTGATGCGAATTCTTTTTCACTTATGTGATTTACGTGTTTCTTTCTTTTAATTCACACATATACTTATTGACTATGATTTAGTATCTATTTAGCTAACGTAGATAACGTAGACAATAGGCAGTGGCGATAATTCTAAATCAAGTCGTAAGAAAATAGGCTGCCATTCCATATTCTGGCAATAGGCTTCCTAATCTATTGAGTACTGAATTGTAGACTTCAAATAGTACAACAAAAAAGACTGGGAGGGCAGATGTTTATCTTTTACTGTTGAGTCACAGTCAACATTTCTCTGCTTTGTAGGCGCTGAAACACGCGACTTCCAAAGACAAAAATCATCACTGTTGGTGAACCGCAAAAGAAAAACATATGTTCTTGCGGACTTTTATTGGGATTTCTATTTCGAGCTCTCCAATTTGGCTCTCCATAATGTGGGCTTTCAAATAAAATGATGAAAGGGTGTGAGGTGGTGGCTCTCCGACTCAGAGTTCCAACATTAAAACTTTTGGCAGGTTTCGTTGTCTATGGGCTGGAATGCATAGGTGCCGCATTACAGGCCAAATACTGCTGAGTCTACAGTATACAATAAGAATACGCACATGAATCGAATGGTCTAAGGTTTCTATCACTGGACAGTTGCGAATTATGAATGTAAAAAATAAATTTATAAGTGAAAGACTGCAATTAAATAAAATCGGCAGGTACTATCTAAACGACTTTAAATGATGAGTAAGATAGTAGAAGTACTTTTGAGAATGCTGTATATTCCTGCGAAACACTTATTGGTGTCGATGGTCCAGCAATAAAATAAAATATATGTTGAATAACAGGGGAACAATAGATTCCTACTTCACGTAATTAAATATGAACAACAACATAGCTTGTGAAATATTCACTTCTGAACGTATACTACGTCTTCACTTCCCCGTGTCCTGTGCCGTACTGTTCAGAACTTTCTCTTGTCCTCTGTACTAGCACCGAGCGCTGTGATTGGCGATAGCGTTTCTGTCATGTCTCCAAGCCAACGCACACTCGCAAACATTTTGAAACACATTCGAAGTACTGGATTTACGTTTAAATAACTTGAAATTAAATAAATATTCTGTGCGGCTGGTCCCGGCGGAGGTTCGAGCCCTTCCTCGGGCATGGGTGTGTGTGTGTGTGTTTGAGGTTAAGTAGTGTGTAAGCTTAGAGACTGATAACCTTAGCAGTTAAGTCCCATTGGAGTTCACACACATTTGAACATTTTTGAAATAAATATTCCAACGGATGGACCATAAACACGCTCTAACACACATTATTAAATACATAAACAAGTTAAATAAACATATATCAAAGGAATAGAAACTAAATTAAGCCAGTAGTCTAATGCCTCTGTGCTTTCTAAAACACAGTAAGTAAGTGATCAATTTCTTCATGAATAGCATATATCGATTATAAACAAAGACATAGATGAATAAATATATTTATAAGCGTGCGGCTACTGTTTTTTCGTGTAACTGTGGAGTACTTACGGCCTGTCTCAATTGATAGTAATCATCCACTTTGACATACAATAACTCATGTACTATTGAAATTACATGCCTGTAATTCATACCAACTTAGGTTTACACTAACAGCTTCCTAGAGACAAGTCGATCGATGAAATCGGATGAAGCGCTTAGATTTTGGAAACTCGTTGCTGGGTGTTTCTTGTATAATTTACAGTCAGATACTAAACTGTAAAATAATAAAGATATTGAAAATCTGATTACACCATCAGAATCGTCGTTCAAGTAATGCTAATGTACGTGTTTCTTTTTGAGGTATCGTCATTCATCTGGCTACTATTAATTTCTGTACGAACTGTGAAATATCTGTCATCAAGGTTTCACAAAGTCCGCCATCTGTGGCACTCCCAGCGTGTCTCCTTCATCGACACAGTGTCGCCATGGAATTCCCAGCCATGTGGCCGATGAACCCCAGCTAACGTTCGACACGACGTGGCCGCCGACGAGCCGCGGCCCGCCGAGACTCCCCAACGCTGCCACGCCAACGCCAAACATAAAATATTTCCATGGCGCCGCAACTCGCCCGTTACCTCAAAGTAACTTGATTTAGCTCTCACGTATTACATAGAGTGTATCAAGAGAGCACGCTGGCGGAAAACACTATTGCTTAATTTAGCTGACGAAATTTAAATGGCTGAACAGATTTTCGTGGAATATAGCTAAGAACTGTCCCGATTAAACCAGCTTTCAAATTAAAAGAAAAAGCTCTACTGAAATCGCACCTTTCGTTTGGGAGCTACGATTCCACAGACATATACACAGATACTCTAGTTAAAATTATAATGATCTGCTGTTGGCGTAGGGGGTCAAAAGGAAAATCCTTCAAATAAAAAAGGAATAGGCCAAAAGCAGAAGAGCCAGAAGGCTTTGCCTGTGGCCAGAGCTGTGGCAAGAGCATAAAAAAGAAAGGAAACTGACGAGACTGATTCTGTGTCTTCGGAATCTTTCGTGACAGCATACATGAATAAAATGTTCTCATTTTTCAAGCGACACCAATTAGAATTAAATTCTCGAGCTTTCGATCACCATCTCTGCCTTCATCGTCAGGAGTTCACTGACTGCTGCGGCTGCTAAGCGAGAAACCGTAACAGCCCTGGCAGTCAGTGAACTCCTGACGACGATGGCGAAGACGGTTATCAAAAGCTCGAGGATTTTATTCGAATTGATCCGGCTTGAAAACCGAGACTGATTCTGATTCCGACATACGTTTGAAGAATGACGTCAGCATGGATGATGTTCATACCTTTAGAGAATCCACTTATGATCCTATTTAATGACTGATACAGCACATGTAGTCGAAGGAGATTGTATCTTGGTTAAAATTCAAGAGGAATAGAGGAATGGTTCAAACAGCTACAGATATATCTGCAGAATACATTATCTGCACCATACATGATCTGGAAGTTATGGCCCTAGACTCTGTGTATAGGGACAAAATACTTTTCAAATTAAATAAAAAATACATTTATCTTACTAATAGGAGTGGTGTGAGCGGGAAAATGCTAATTCCTCATGTTGCTGCTGGGATTCGAAATGTCAAACGAGGAATCAGCTTACTGTTTAACGCTACCGTTGATTAGAAGGAAGGTCAACGTTGGCCGTAATATTGACGGTTTATTGATAGCAAAATCGATTTTCAATCACATAGTGATCATCTTCAGTGCTGTGGTGTACAAATTAAACTCTTAGGCACTGGTATCAAGTTATTATCGGTAACCAAAGCTAAGAAACGATAAAAAAAATGTGTGTGATATCTTATGGGACTTAACTGCTAAGGTCATCAATCCATAAGCTTACACACTACTTAACCTAAATTATCCTAAGGACAAACATACACACCCATGCCCGAGGGAGGACTCGAACTTCCGCCGGAACCTGCCGCACAGTCCATGACTGCAGAGCCTTAGACCGCTCGGCTAATCCCACGCGGCAAGAAACGATCTCCGTTGATGATATGAAAAAAAATAGTGATTCTGTTTTGTGTATCTCTTACTTTCGTATAGGTGTCATTATATTAAGAATAATTGTGGATATTTCCTGCCCAATCCTTGTTAAATTGACAGTATTACAAGTAATAAAAACAAATTAAGTAATTTCAGAAGTCCAATCTGACGTACGTTTCATGCCATTAATATCCTGAAAATAGTATCCCGAGAAAAATCCCAGTTACACATTTGTACCGTTTTGTGAGTTCGCTCTCTGCTTTTTAAGACAACAACTGTTGATCTTCAGTGCATATGACAATGATTACACGAGTATCGTTTTTTGGACCAGCCAAATCATATTTAAGAATTTCAGTCCAAAAATTATACACAGTTTTTATTTTGTCTAGTCTAAATTTGTAACTTTAATGAATTAAAAACGCTGTCATTTATACTCTCCAGGAATTAACGTTTTTCGTAACAGGTCCTCTTTTTCTTTCAAAAACACAAATTTTGTGATTCTGCATCATACTTAGGTCACCTCACCCTTTATGATTTTTTCCAGGTCATCTGTCCTTGGACTGGTTTAATGCTACCCGTCACGACTTCCTCCTCTATGTCAACCTCTTTATCTCAGATAAGCACTAACTACAAATGTTCTGATTATTTTCATAACGTATTGCAATCTCTGCCTTGCCCTCTACAGTTTCGTCAGCACGCTGGAAGTTGTTCCCAGGTTTGCTACCACGCTGTGCCTCCTCCTAGTCATTGTTTTCCCCGTATCCATTTCTTCACAGATCCGCAGATTAATTTACAACATCCTTCTGGAACCTACAGCTCAAACGGTTTGATGTTATTCCTTTCCAGTTCTGTCACAGCCCATGATCCACTTCCATACAAGTGTGTGCTACAGATGTACATTGTCAAAAATCTTTAATACCAGTTCACTTCTTTCAGCGATGAATGTCCGCTTTTCCTGTGTTAGTCTGTTTCTTATATCTTCCTTGCTTCGCCCGCAATGCCTTCGTTTGCTTTGAAGACAGCAAAATTCCTTCACTTCGTTTACAAACTGAGACGTTAAAATTGTCGCCAATGTCGTTTCCGATGCTTCTCATTACTTCCGTCCTTCCTCGGTTCGCTCCCAGTCCACATTACATACTCACTCGACTGTTAATTCCATTTAACATTTCCTGCAATTCTCCCTCTCTTTCGTTGAGGGCGCGAATATCATCACAAATCTTATCATTGATATCATTTCACCCTGAATGTTAATCCCACTCCTGAATCTTTCTTTTTCCCATACATTGCTTCTTCGATATATATGTTGAGCAATTCTCAGCTGGTCTTCCATTATTATTTGTACGCCTTCTTTCTTGTTCGTATTGTACATTAAGCGTAATTCCCTGCAGCTTATACCTGTTTTTAAAATAATTTTAAACATCGGACACCATTTTACTAGTTTTATAGGTAGACAAGTACTATAAAGTTGTCTTCATTTTTCTTAAGTCTTGCCTCCATATCATGCACAACGTCAGAATTTCCTCTGTGATGTCTTTATGAAATTTCAAATACTTAAAACTTTCATATGATTTTCTTTCAGTTTTCAGTGTTAATTGTAAAAAATGCTGGGTAATGTCCACACAGTGCGTAGGGACCCAAGGTCTCAGATTGGTAGGTCTTCAAGCGCCGAGTCCCGGGTATCTCACGTCCTCAGCCTGTTGCAATGAAACACATGCTACTTGTACCGAAGTACTTTTACTTCCTTTAGCCAGTAGTTGCCGATAACCCTTAAATATTACCTCCATCACACACTGAGGTGACAAAAGAAATAGGATAGCTATATGCACATGTACAGACTGTGGTAGTTAGTATCTTCTACACAAAGTGTAAAAGGACAGCGCATTTGAGGAGCTGTAATTTGAACTCAGATGATTTATGCGGAAAGGTTTCCGAAGTGATTATAGCCGCGCGATGACAATTAACAGACTTTGAACGCAGAATGGTAGTTGGTGCTAGACGCATGGGACATTCCGTTTCGGAATTCGTTAGGGAATTCAATATTCATAGATCTGCAGTATCAAGAGCGTGCCGCGAATACCGGATTTCAGCTTTTACCTCTCACCACGGACAACGAAGTGGCCGAACACCTTCACTTAACGACCGAGAACAGAGGTGTTTGCATAAAGTTTCAGTGCTAACAGAAGAGCAACACTGCGTGAAATAACCGCAGATGTCAGTGTGGGACGTATGATGAACGTACACATTAGGACATTGCAATGACATTTGGTGTTAATGGGCTATGACAGCAGACGACCGACTCGAGTGTCTTTGCTAACAGCATGAATTCGCCGGTAGCACGTCCCTTTCGCTCGTGACCATATCGGTTGGACCCTAGACGACTGTAAAACGGTGACCTGGTCAGATCAGCCCCGTATCAGTTGGTAAGAGGTAATGGTAGGTTTCGAGTGTGGTGCAGACCCCACGTTGTCAACAAGGCACTGTGCAAGCTGCCGGTGGCACCATAATGATGTGGACTGTTTTTAAATGGAATTGATTGGGTCCTCGCTTATATTTGGCTACTTGGGACCATTTTCAGAAATGGATTTACTTCATGTTCCCAAAAAACTAAAGAGTTTTCATGAATGATAGTGCGCCATGTCAGCGATAACATTTCGCGATTCGTACGAGAAACCTTCAGGACAATTCGAGCGAATTATTTGGCTCCCCAGATCGCCCGAAATGAATTCCGTGGAACACTTATAGGATTGAATGAAGAGGTCGGTTCATGTACAAGATACTGCAGCAGCAACACCTTCGCAATTATGGGCAGCTACAGAGACATCATGGCTCAGTATTTCTACAGAGGCCTTCCAACGACTTGTTGAGTCCATGTTAAGTAGAGTTGCTGACCTACATCGGCCAGAGGGAGGTACGATACCATATTAAGGTTTATGCCATGACTTTTGTCACCTCAGTGTAGATTCCTGCGGTCACCGTGAGTCCTTTATCATTAGTCGAGGAACAGTGTAGTTCACAGACCAGAACTGACTTCGGTGGACGGGAGAATGAATCGAAAGATGTATGGCTATTGAATGTCATTATAAGCAACTTGACGCGTATATACGTAGTGTCTCAACGTCGAGTACCTGCATCTATGCACCACAAAGATTAAAGCCGCCGGCCTCATGACAGTTTTTGTGGCACGTTCTGACCTGTACGGCCTCTTAGATGACGGAATACTAATAACGGTATGTGTGGGGCAAGATAAGCCAATCACAGCAGCCGTTACCACAATCGGTGGTTCCATACGTGGCGACGGGGATTTCCAGCTGAAGTTCGAGTCTTCACACTAATCTGATGCGGCTAGAAGACAGTGAAAATATTACATAATGACATCTTAGCAAGAAACTTAATTCTCATGTTCTTTAGATTTGTTTGTTCTATGCTATGTGATGCTTCCCCAAACTTCTTTTCAAGCTCAGATTAATCTAAGTCATTTCATGTTTACGAAATGAGAGTTGAGCAGATGCGGGAATCTCGTATGCCTTCCTCGGAGCTACTATGAAATGTCAAATATGCATCTGTGGCGTATGGATGCCTGTTTTGAGTGCTTGTACGGTGTAGTGTTGTGTGTCTATTATGGTATAATGGCCTACTGCTCTCGAATAGCATCAAGCGAATCGCTGGCCTAATGTCCTCATCACACGGACGGATCGTCATGAACGGTGCTACATATCTCCACTCCTAGAGACATTGCAGAGGTGTCTGGAATTTAACTCAGGATATTAGTGCAATGAGTGATGGTCTGAACCTGTACGCCATCACCGCTTTTCCACTCGATAGCCAAACTCTAGAAATAAACATTTCTTCCACGAGTAGGATTCGAACTAACTAACGCGGAGTCGAGTGTCTCTGCGAAGTCGTACCGTAGAGATTTCGAATACTGAAGCACGTCATGCTGATATGCCCTCAGTTGTCGGTCTATTAAACAAATCGGTATACGAAACTGAATGGAGCCATTCTAGCCTTTGCTTTAACATATGAATCGTTGTGATAAAATGCACAGACTGAAACAAGCTGTTTATTTCAATATTAAACCATATACATTTGCCTCGAATGTTTGAATGCTGAGCTCATATATTTATCATACCACTATTAAACCAGTCCTGTACATTTGATGGATTTAATTATTTTATGAGTATCACCCGGCACTTCCCCCTCAGCCTCCACGCTCTTCACAGCAGCTGCAGTGAATCAAATTACTCCCTCTAATTAGTTTAATCTTTCATGAGGTGCAATGATAAATGTAGTTGTCCGCAGACGTTCGTAATTCCACGAGCTTATAGGATAAAACAGCGCTCGAGGGATATCCCGGATTAATTATGCTCTACAGAAGTACGGAAGATATTTCTGCAATTTTACAGAAGCTAATAGTCTGTAGACCGTGGAACTTTTTTCTGGTATTTAAACTATCTTTTCTGTGGAAAATATGACGACTATGCAATATATAAACCTAACGTAGCTAATCAAAGTAAGGAAGTTTAGGTTAGACATGCAGGTTGTTCAAGAGGAAACATTATCTCACTGTGATAAAGCTAATTGGAACATCCCTGTGTGATGGTCACAAATTCCTGGACAGTACAAAAACTACTTCTTATGTTGAACTGATTTCCTATTATTCTTTTCCACTAATCTGTATTTATTGATGTCAGATTTACGCTGTATGCATTTTACAAGCGCCTTCATGGATGTAGGGAACCAAATGAAATCCGCAGTCTATGTCATATCCTGATGGAGATCGCGACAAAACTGTTTCTCATGTGTCAACACAAGCCTGAAGACTCCTTAGTTACTATAACCTGTTACAAGTGAGTGATGGTAGTGGTTACATTAGTGACAGGTTTTTTGTAATGTTGATAAATAAAAAACTACTTTGTCACGGCCCATATAATCAGATGATATAGACTGGGCACTTATATTGATTCCTGTATTCTGTAATTACAGCCGGGTGAAAAGTGTGTGTGTGTGTGTGTGTGTGTGTGTGTGTGTATGTGAGAGAGAGAGAGAGAGAGAGAGAAGAGAGAGAGTATATGTATGTATGTATCTATTTCGTTACCTTATTACTTGAAGGTCTACAGCAACCAGCAAATCTTTGCTAAGACGCGTAGCGCGCTTTCGCTCATCTTCAGTTGGTGTAATACATTTATATGTGCGACAGTATGGCGTTTGTGTCGACTGCAATTTGAACTATTTAGCTGCTCTGGGCAAAATAACAATTGGTACAGCTACCAGGCTTCTAAAGCCTCGTGGTCGAAGGCGACTTGCCACGGTTCCCGCGGCTATCCGCGTCGGAGGTTCGAGATCTCCCTCGGACATGCGTGAGTGTGTGTTGTCCTTAGCGTAAGATAGTTCAAGTTAAATTAAGTAGTGTGTAAGCCTAGGGACTGATGACCTCAGCAGTTTGGTCCCATAGGAACTTAATACAAATTTCCAGTTCAGGTTTAATTAACAGTTGGTGCACTTCATTTTATTCTGTATGTGTTAGCTCGTTTATGCAGCTTATAACCACACAAACACTTTTACATTTACCGATGCTCTGATGCAGGGCATCATTTGCCTTATTGACCGACTAATGCGTTTCTTTACGTCAAAAATTACATATCAGGTGAAGTTAACATTTTCTTACACGTTCCAAAACTACTTCTGAAATTGGTTACACTTATTTAATTAATTTTGACGACATTAAAATTCGATATTTAACTATGTATGGTTGAAATTGGTTAATATAAGATGTATGAAGTACAGTAATTAAATTATGCTGAATGGTACGAAAATGATAGGGTACATTTTACATGTAAACAGTGATATCACACGTTTTACAAACATTGGGCTAACATTTTAGAATGAGTACAACAAGAAGTAAGTTACTTATACTACATAAAGTTACAAGATTTTCCGTTTTTCACGTTAGGACGGAGAAAAAAATGTGGTGTTCAATTTTTTATTAGTTTTGTATCTTGCCAGGACTGGATTTGATGTGAAGGTTATGTAAGTATTAAATGCAAATGTCTTTGAAACATTATGTTGGTTAACTCTGACGGCTAAGGTTGTCATTTCGGGCGTACACTTATGACAATAAATTTCAATTTTTTGGGACCAGGTTCATTTTCTTGTCTTTCTTGGTCAGGTGCAATATTTGTAGGTTGTATGCTCTGTCCGTCACTCGATGCTAATCTTCAGCTACATATGCGGAAAACTGGATTTGTTAAGAATTTTTAAATGAAGTATAAAGTAATGTTATTTTTCCTGTGTAGAGAATGTATTATGAATTCGGGTGCGGAATATTTACTAATCACCTTGCGATTTACTAGGACACAATCCGAAAACTGAATCTGGAATTTGTAGATGCAGATCTGAACCCTTCACCTCTCGAATACCAGTCCAATTTCTTGCTTTCGACGTTTCTTATTCAACCGCTTTCGACATTTCTTATCCAAGTCCAGTAAGTACGTTAGAAGTGTACAAAAATCTTATTTCAACGTGGACTGTAAGAGCCACAATACGAAATTCGAGACTATAATGCCATATGGACAGAAGTATTGGCACAATCATTTCATATATTAGGTAACTTCACTTTTTAACTTCCCTTTTAATTTATAATGGCCAGATTTCTGAGCATCAGCGTCATAACATTTATAGGACGTTGAACTCAAAATTGTCACATTTTGAAAGTAAGAAGTCCTAGTGGTACGACAAAGATATTATTCTTGATGTAGTAACCACAGGACGCCTGCCTAACGCAGTTTTCTATAGCTGTAGCACTGTGACGTAGCTACCAAGCAATGACAAAGTAACCGAGCGGTCTCAGGCGCTGCAGTCATGGACGGTGAGGCTGGTCCCGGCGGAGGTTCGAGGCCTCCCTCGGGCATGGGTGTGTGTGTTGGTCCTTAGGATAATTTAGGTTAAGTATTGTGTAAGCTTAGGGACTCATGACCTTAGCAGGTAAGTCCCATAAGATTTTACACACATTTGAACATTTTTTTAATGAGACAGAAAATAATAGCTGATCTTGTTACAAGTTATCAAACACTTCTAATTTTACAAGAATAAATCGTATTGTATTTTGTCTAATGAAACAAACAGGGCGCTCTGACTGTTACCGCAGTACCCACGGATAGAGAGCTGTGCTTAAAATGCGGTACTTGTGCTACCCTTATTACTCATGGCCTTAAGCTACGTGGAAAATAAACGGTCACCAAATCCGCGTGTACAGAAGCACTTTTGAACTAATTAGTTAGCAGCCTAAATGCTATTTACTGGTAAAGAAATATTATTGAACTCAACGGCAGTAAAAAATAAGCAAATTGGTCAGATATTTCTACATTTGTTCACCACGGTAACATATTTAATAAGTATTTTTCAGTGTATTGAAAGTGTCTAGTTATGTTTGACTTTATACAGAAATTGATTATTAAGTTAATAGGAAGTACTCATCGGAAGACTTAGAGCTACTTACATAAGTTTTGTTACTTCAAGTTAAAGAATGTATCAGTACGTATGTTCCTTATTATTTTTCAGAACCATACTCGCCTTTATTACTGAATGTAATTACTAACACATCCACATTGTTGTATCTCACGTAAGAAAGAACATTGCATGACAGTAGCAATATTGTGCCCTAAAACACATAGAATGAAAAAAGGAAAATTTTGTACATGACAGCAAGTACATTGACATTGCAAAGTGTCTATTTTCTGTGCCGAAACGCTACTTCACTGTAGTACGCATTCTCATTCTGAAATGCTCTCAAGTCGAGGCTTGGCTGATGTGGAACTGCGATGGCTATGAAAATACCAATGTGAATCTTATTTCTATCCAAAACCATGTAAATCAAATCAACGAGCAGACAGAAATCTACTGTAGGGGAATCTAAAGAAAGTATGCAAGAACTCTGGAATTTATGTACGAAATGCTTTGATTTATGAATATATACTAGCTTTACTGTTTGGTTAATGATGATGGCGTCCTCTTGGGTAAAATATTCCGGAGGTAAAGTAGTCCTCCATTCGGATCTCCGGGCGGGGACTACTCAAGAGGACGTCGTTATCGGGAGAAAGAAAACTGGCGTCCTACGGATCGGAGCGTGGAATGTGAGATCCCTTAATCGGGCAGGTAGGTTTGAAAATTTAAAAAGGGAAATGGATAGGTTAAAGTTAGATATAGTGGGAACTAGTGAAGTTCGGTGGCAAGAGGAACAAGACTTTTGGTCAGGCGAATACAGGGTTATAAATACAAATTCAAATAGGGGTAATGCAGGAGTAGGTTTAATATTGAATAAAAAAATAGGAATGCGGGTAAGCCACTACAAACAGCATAGTGAACGCATTATTGTGGCCAACATAGCCACGAAGCCAACGCCTACTACAGTAGTACAAGTTTATATGCCAACTAGCTCTGCAGATGACGAAAAAATTGAACAAATGTATGAGGAAATAAAAGAAATTATTCAGATAGTGAAGGGAGCCGAAAATTTAATAGTCATGGGTGACTGGAATTCAACAGTAGGAAAAGGAGGAGAAGGAAACGTAGTAGGTGAATATGGACTGGGGATAAGAAATGAAAGAGGAAGCTGCCTGGTATAATTTTGCACAGAGCACAACTTAATCATAGCTAACACTTGCTTCAAGAATCATAAAAGAAGGTTGTATACATGGCAGAAGCCTGGTGATACTGACAGATTTCAGATAGATTATAATATGGTAAGACAGAGATTTAGGAACCAGGTTTTAAATTGTAAGACATTTCCAGGGGCAGATGTGGACTCGGACCACAATCTATTGGTTATGAACTGTAGATTAAAACTGAAGAAACTGCAAAAAGGTGGGAACTTAAGGAGATGGGACCTAAATAAACTGACTAAACCAGAGGTTGTACAGAGTTTCAGGGAGAGCGTAAGGTAAACAAATGGCAGGAATGGGAGAAAGAAATACAGTAGAAGAAGAATGGGTTGCTTTGAGGGATGAAATAGTGAAGGCAGCAGAGGATCAAGTAGGTAAAAAGACGAGGGCTAGCAAAAATCCTTGGGTAACAGAATAAATATTGAATTTAATTGATGAAAGGAGAAAATATAAGAATGCAGTAAATGAAGCAGGCAAAAAGGAATACAAACGTCTCAAAAATGAGATCGGCAGGAACTGCAAAATGGCTAAGCAAGGATGGCTAGAGGATAAATGTAGTGATGTAGAGGCTTATCTCACAGTGGGTAAGATAGATACTGCCTACAGGAAAATTAAAGAGACCTTTGGAGAACAGAGAACCTCTTGTATGAATATTAAGAGCTCAGATGGAAACCCAGTTCTAAGCAAAGAAGGGAAAGCAGAAAGGTGGAAGGAGTATATAGAGGGTCTATACAAGGACGATGTTCTTGAGGACAATATTATGGAAAGGGAAGAGGATGTAGATGAAGATGAAATGGGAGATATGGTACTGCGTGAAGAGTTTGACAGAGCACTGAAAGATCTAAGTCGAAACAAGGCTCCGGGAGTAGGCAACTTTCCATTAGAACTACTGACGGCCTTGGGAGAGCCAGTCCTGATAAAACTCTACCATCTGGTGAGCAAGATGTATGAGACAGGCGAAATACCCTCAGACTTCAAGAAGAATATAATAATTCCAATCCCAAAGGAAGCAAGAGTTGACAGATGTGAAAATTACCGAACTATCAGTTTAATAAGTCACGGCTGCAAAATACTAACGCGAATTCTTTACAGACGAATGGAAAAACTAGTAGAAGCCGACCTAGGGGAAGATCAGTTTGGATTCCGTAGAAATGTTGGAACACGTGAGGCAGTACTGACCCTACGACTTATCTTAGAAGCTAGATTAAGGAAAGGCAAACCTACGTTCATAGCATTTGTAGACTTAGAGAAAGCTTTTGACAATGTTGACTGTAATACTCTCTTTCAAATTCTGAAGGTCGCAGGGGTAAAATACAGGAAGCGAAAGGCTATTTACAATTTGTATAGAAACAAAATGGCAGTTATAAGAGTTGAGGGGCATGAAAGGGAAGCAGTGGTTGGGAAGGGAGTGAGACAGGGTTGTAGCCCCTCCCCGATGTTATTCAATCTGTATATTGAGCAAGCAGTGAAGGAAACAAAAGAAAAATTCGGAGTAGGTATTAAAATCCATGGAGAAGAAATAAAAACTTTGAGGTTCGCCGATTACATTGTAATTCTGTCAGAGACCACAAAGGACTTGGAAGAGCAGTTGAACGGAATGGATAGTGTCTTGAAAGGAGGATATAAGATGAACATCAACAAAAGCAAAACGAGGATAATGGAATGTAGTCGAATTAAGTCGGATGATGCTGAGGGCATTAGATTAGGAAATGAGACACTTAAAGTAGTAAAGGAGTTTTGGTATTTGGGGAGCAAAATAACTGATGATGGTCGAAGTAGAGAGGATATAAAATGTAGACTGGCAATGGGAAGGAAAGCGTTTCTGAAGAAGAGAAATTTGTGAACATCGAGTATAGATTTAAGTGTCAGGAAGTCGTTTCTGAAAGTATTTGTATGGATTGTAGACATGTATGGAAGTGAAACATGGACGATGAATAGTTTAGACAAGAAGGGAATAGAAGCTTTCAAAATGTGGTGCTACAGAAGAATGCTGAAGATTAGATGGGTAGATCACATAACTAATGAGGAGGTGTTGAATAGGATTGGGGAGAAGAGAAGTTTGTGCCACAACTTGACTAGAAGAAGGGATCGGTTGTTAGGACATGTTCTGAGGCATCAAGGGATCACCAATTTAGTTCAAATGGCTCTGAGCACTATGGGACTTAACATCTATGGTCATCAGTCCCCTAGAACTTAGAACTACTTAAACCTAACTAACCTAAGGACATCACACAACACCCAGTCATCACGAGGCAGAGAAAATCCCTGACCCCGCCGGGAATCGAACCCGGGAACCCGGGCGTGGGAAGCGAGAACGCTACCGCACGACTACGAGCTGCGGACTCACCAATTTAGTATTGGAGGGCAGCGTAGAGGGTAAAAATCGTAGTGGGAGACCAAGAGATGAATACACCAAGCAGATTCAGAAGTATGTAGGTTGCAGTAGGTACTGGGAGATGAAGAAGCTTGCACAGGATAGAGTAGCATGGAGAGCTTCATCAAACCAGTCTCAGGACTGAAGACCGCAACAACAACATACTATAAGTTATGTGTGAAACCCCGTGGTGGAACACACACACACACACACACACACACACACACACGCACGCACACACACACACACACACACACACACACACACACACACACACGTGTCCGCGTGGAGTTATAGGGCGGGAGTCTTGGTGCAAATACCCTTATTTGACGCCACTTCGGCAATTTGCGCATCGATGATGAAGAAATAATGATCAGAGCAACACAAACATCCAGTCACAAGTGGAGAAAATTTCCCGACCCGGTCGGGTATAGAACTCGTGCCCCGTGATCGAGTTTCAGCAACAGTAACCTCAAGACCACACACCACGAACTGCTGACACAAAGCACAGAAATAAGCTGAACAGCCAGAGTAATTGGTACACCTGCTTAACTTCGTGTAGGGCCCCAGCCAGCATGCAGAAGTGCCGAACGACTTGGCATGGACACGACTAATGTCTGACGTAGTGCTGGAGGATGTCGTTACCACGAATCCTGCTGGGCTGTCTATAAATCCGTAAGAATACGAGAGGGTGGAGATCTCAGTCGAACAGCACGCATCAATGCATCCCAGATATACTCAACAATGTTTATGTCTGGGGACTTTGGTGGCCAGTGAAAGTGTCTAAACTCGGAAGAGTGTTCCTGGGGCCAATCTGTGGCAAGTCTAGATGTGTGGGGTGTCGCATTGTCCTGGAACTGCCGAAATCCGTCGGAATGCGCAATGGACATGAATGGATGCAGGTGATCAGACAGGGTGCTTACGCACGTGTCACCTGTCAGAGTCTTATCTAGACGTATCAGGGGTCCCATATCATTCCAGCAGCACACGCCCCACACCATTACAGAGCTTCCACCAGCTTGAACAGTCCCCTGCTGACTTGCAGGTTCCATGGATTCATGAGGTTGTCTCAATACCCGTACACGTCCATCCGTTCCATAAAATTTGAAACGAGACTCTTCCGACCAGGCAACACGTTTCCAGTAATCGAAAGTACACTGTTGATATTGACGGACCCAGGCGAACCATAAAGCTTTGTGTTGTGCTGTCATCGAGGGTACACAAGGGGGCCTTCGGCTCCGAAAGCCCACATCGATTATGCATCCTTGAATGGTTCGCGCGTTGACATTTGTTGATGGCCCAGCACTGAAATCTGCAGCAATTTGCGGAAAGGTTGCACTTCTGTCACACTGAACGATTCTTTTCAGTTGTCGTTGGTATCGTTCTAGCAGGGTATTTTTCCTGCCTCAGCGATGTCGGAGATATGATGATTTACCAGATTCCTGATATTCACGGTACACTCGCGAAATGGTCGCACGGGAAAATGCCCACTTCCTCGCTATCTAGGAGATGCTGTGTCCCATGGCTCATGCGCCACGTTCAATCTCACTTAAATCTTGTTAACCTGTCATTGCAGCTGCTGTAACCGATCTAACAACTGCGGCAGTCACTTGTCTTGTAAAGACATTGCCGACTTCAACTGTCTACACTTTCCTAAGTATTATGCATTAACTGGTAATGAAAAAAGTAGTGAAGATCATTGCCTGCACTTATGTTTTGTCTAAATTCAGTCTAGAATTACGTCAGAGAGTAGCATTTCTGGGATCTGTCTCGCACGACGTGACATGTAAGTCTCTACTGTGCAATGCCCTAAGTTAGTGCTATCAGCATAAAATGATAAACGTTTTGTAAAGCAAGATAAAATTCTTACCCTTGAGACGGGGTCACTATAAGTTTTGGCTGACTTTGATATTGGCTTAGCTAAAGTAGAAATGTTTTTTGGTAATTAATAGAGAAAGTTTAAATGTGGGAATAACATTGTTTTCTTTGGTACAAAGATCGAAGTATTCACGTCGAAATGTGCAATTTAACCTGTTAGATCACCAGTCGAGCCATATGTCTTCTGTAATGTAATACATCGATTCTTTACGTATTTCTATAAATAATACACACAATTTGTGGTTTATTTAATCTATGGTAGAAAGATGATACTAACCTCAAGTGCTGTTTAGTTATAACTTACGCCAGTAGTGAAAATATGAGAGCCATGTGTACCTTCTTTCACGTTACAGAACAGTTATATTGTGACAGTAGTGCTGTATACGGCTTGTACTAGAGATTTGTAGGTTTTTTTAATAAATAATACAGACAACTTTATTTTGATACAAGTTCGATTTTCGTTCGTCACCATACTTACGTGATTATACATGCGTATTACAATAATACCATGCGTGTGTTTTGAACTCTATATCCCTACATGTTTGAAAAAAAACTTTATTTATATTTTCGATGTTTCGAACTTTAATGTCTGTGTGTAGAACCTTGTTGCTCATTTTTTGACCATGTTGCGTTGTGTGGTAACATTTCTTATACGCTATGTGATCAAAAGCATACGGATGCCTGGTTGAAAATGACTTACAAGTTCGTGCCGCCCTCCATCGGTAATGATGGTATTCAGTATGGTGTTGGCCCACCCTAAGCCTTGACGACAGCTTCCACTCTCGCAGGCATACATTCATTCAGGTGCTGGAAGGTTTCTTGGAGAATGGCAGCCCATTATTCACGGAGTGCTGCCCTGAGGAGAGGTATCGATGTCGGTCAGTAAGGCCTGGCACGAAGTCGGCGTTCCAAAACATCTCAAAGGTGTTCTTTAGGATTCAGATCAGGATTCTGTACAGGCTAGTCCAGTACAGGATTGTTATTTCGTGTAACCACTCCGCCACAGGCCATGCATTATGAACAGGTGCACGATCGTGTTGAAAGATGCAATCGCCATCCCCAAATTCCCCTTCAACAGTGGGAAGCAAGAAGGTGCTTAAAGCATCAATGTAGGCCCGTGCTGTGATAGTGCCACGCAAAACAACAAGGGGTGGAAGCCTCACCATGAAAAACACGACCACATCACACCACCGCCTCCGAATTTTACTGTTGGCACTACACACGCTGGCAGATGACCGGGCATTCGTCATACCCACACCGTGCCATCGGATCGCCACATTGTGTACCGTGATTCGTCACTCCACACAACGTTTTTTCACTGTTCGGTCGTCCAATGTTTACGCTTCTTACACCAAGCGAGGCGTCGTTGGCATTTACCGGCGTAATTTGTGGGTTATGAGCAGCCACTCGACCATGAAATCCAAGTTTTCTCACCTCCACCTATCTGTCATTGTGCTTGCAGTGGATCCTGATGCAGTTTGGAATTCCTGTGTGATGGTCGGGATAGATGTCTGCATATTACACATTATGACCCTCTTCAACTGTCGGTGGTCTCTGTCAGTTAACAGACGAGGTCGGCCTGTACGCTTTTGTGCTGTACCTGTCCTTTCATGTTTCCAATTCACTATCACATCGGAAACAGTGGGCTTAGAGATGTTTAGGAGTGTGGAAATCTCACGTACAGACGTATGACACAAGTGACACCCAATCACCTGACCACGTTCGAAGTAAGTGGGTTCCGCGGAGCGCCCCATTCTGCTGTCTGAAGATGTCTAATGACTACTGAAGTCGCTAATATGGAGTACCTGGCAGTAGGTGACAACACAATGCAGCTAATATGAAAAATGTTTGTTTTTGGGGGTGTCCGGCTACCTTTCATCACACAGTGTATCTCCATCTACAGGTATACCAGTAACCTGCAGTTCTCACTTAAGTGTATTGCGAAGTTATTCTTTCGAATTACGAAAATATGTACTTTACGTGATGCAACACATTAAATATTTCTTCAATAGATATTATTTTTAGAACGCTTTGTTGTGCTGAAGTGACTAAAAATGTAACTTCGGAATATAACAAGCTAGGACAGGTATATCCGAGATCAAAAGTAACAGAAAGGTATATTAGTTAGTCAGTAACATCGATTACCCATTTCTTGTTTAGAACATGATGCGCAAGATGCACATTACTAGCACTCTTCCAGTAGCTGACAGCTATAGAAGAGTAATGCAGACTGCTTGACTATCTGTGAGCTTGACTGTTTGGTGCACTACTTCAACCATAATTTGTTTTCTACAGTTACATAGTATCTGCAGGTTCGTATTGGTGCATAGCCTGATTTAGGCCTAAAATTTAAATGTCAGCTGCCTGTTATTTTTAGGCCTATGTGTTTTGTTCTGTTGTAGAAATGAATCGTTACAGAGAGGTGAAACCTACTCGTGAGCAGTACGGTATTTGACACAAACATCTTTTCGTTGAATATAAAATAGAGAAGGAGAGATGAAATTTACTGAAGAGAGAATACAGTATTCGATATATACATTTTATAGAGATGGAACGTTACACTATGTGTGTGTGTGTGTGTGTGTGTGTGAGCGCGCGCGCGCGAACGCTTAGTTTTTGATGTATAACTCTGGTTGTTCATCATACAGCAACATTTTTGAACCGGCCGCTGTGGCCGAGCGGTTCTAGGCGCTGCAGTGCGGAACCACGCTGCTGCTACGGTCGCAGGTTCGAATCCTGCCTCGGGCATGGATGTGTGTGATGTCCTTAGGTTAGTTAGGTTTAAGTAGTTCTAAGTCTAGGGGACTGATGACCTCCGATGTTAAGTCCCATAGTGCTTAGGGCCATTTGAACCATTTTTCAACATGGAAGCTACATACTAATTGCCTGTTTGGTCGGTATTTTCAATTTCCCGCCAATGTGATCTCATGCAATGGTTGTGATCTCATAGGGAAATGGGCATGGTTTGTCATGCCATGATCATGGCCTCGTTGATATGGGCGTGGCTTATCACACTATGATTATAACGTCATTGGGGACGTGGCTTGCCTCGTCATTACAATGTCACAGATAAAGGGGCGTAGCTTGTGACGGTATATTTACGTCACTGGCCTCTGCACGTGACATCAAAAACGTAAAGAGTAACGCCTTTGTCACCACAGCAACACTACTGGCATATAACGTGTAAACCAGAATACAACTACCTACTTCAGTGTTCATCACATATTGAATCCTTAGCTATTTGATGTAGATCCTGCAAGTAATAAAAAATATGTATTCAACGCGAGAGATCTGATTATCTATCAGGTACTATGGCTTACAGTAGCTTGTTTGCCTTGTAGAGTTTCTTATGAAATTTTACAAATATGTAGAGGGCTTGAAGGTGGTCTCTTAATCATAACTAGTTGCCTGGAAAGTAGAATTCATTGCAGTAAAGGTGGATGGTTCCTCAATGTCGCTCTCTAAATCTGTCTTATGCCAAAGTCTTTTGAACTACTAGGCCGAGCTCACCTTTGAATATCTTTGTATTGCTAGTTTTCTGTTATGCGCTTTTCGCACTGCTTCAGTTCACTAGGCCTCAAATACCTAACAGAATATAAATAATATTTTTTCTACATACTTACATAAAAGCTATTTACTGAAAAATAAGTAACACAGAGGCCTCATTTTAAAAATAATGACGGATTAGTACTTACAGCCAAAAAATGATGTACACTTTTTCACGCGTCAACTGTGGAAAGTCAGTAATTTGACAAGAAAAGTATAGCACCCAAGAGGGGAGGAAAGAACAAAATAAAACTTCATGTGTTGCTGATATGGGTAATGTTATTTCAGCCATTACAATGTCGAGTGCAATTTACAAAAACTTGACAGTGGAACCCAGTTTTCAGTACGATATTGCACCCTTCTGGCCTCGATGCACGCTTTGATTCGGTTGGGAATGGTGTTATGAAGCCGTTGCATACGCTTCTGAGGTAAGTTGGCCCACAACTGTTGTAAATGATCATTGATTTCATGTTTACGGCCACTGTGACTTTTTGACGTCTGACCTCGACCTATACATGTTCTGCTGGAGACAAATCTGGGGACCACGCTGGCCATGGGGTACATCAACGTCACGAAGACAAATCACGGTGACAGATATCATGTTTGTAGAAGCATTGTGCTGTTGAAAAATTGCACTTCTTTACTGTTGCATGAGAGGTAGCACGTGAGGGAGCAGAATGTACGTGGCATACCAAAGTTCCCTAAATAGCTACCAGCTGTTATGTAAAGTCATACGAAATGGCTTGCCAAACAGTGGTCTGTCATCCGGGCTAATGCTAGCACCATGATTCACTGCTGAAAACAACACGACACTATTCACCAGCAGTCAACGGAACCGCTCCAAAAACAGCTGGTTGTTTTGAAATGCCTACAGCAACCTACCCATGGGACAGGTGTTCTCTCGTCCGGTATCTGCTAGTCTCTATTAAGTGGTGCGGACTGACACAGAAGGTTGGAGGGAGTCCATTAGTTGATTTCGGATGGTAGGCGCAGATCTGAATAGCTTACAATGTGCTTGGAGTTCAATACAGCAATCCCCACTTAAGGTGGTTAGAAGCGGTCGGCTGGAACCTTAAGGGCGATTACGCCTGCCCTCATGTTTCCATGCAATCCAACATCAGACCAGTGTCGCATCAGTATACCCCATAGACTTTGATATTACATTATTTCGCCACCCGTCCAAATGGAGATCCACATTAAGACCCATTTCAGACTCTGTCATTTGCTGGTAAGGCTGTCTCACACGAGTACGCAATATCTTCCTGTCCCTCCCAGTGATCACTCAATATCTGATGCTGTTCAGGTCCTTTACATGCCCTACCTGACCTGGCAATAACACTAAACACCAGTAACACTAATGCACTATAGTGTCCATTCCACTTGTACAGAGCATTGTAACTCAAATTATTTACAAAATTGCGAATGATGTGCGTGTGTACGAAGTTACAGTGACATCCGAACAAGATCTTTAGTAGGTTCACTCTCTTTTGTCAGGCAGTGTATTTTCTAGATCCTCTACAATTAAAACACATCTGAGGACGAGATATTTCCAGCAACACCGTGAGTTTCACGTGTACAATACGATCCAAAAGATAGCGTTACGCTAACAGTTTCGGTATTGAAACAGTACAACAGTACAGTCCTGAAGAATGGCTGTTGTACGACACCGTTTCCACAGTTAGTTCATTAGATGTACAATAAATCAGTAGCACAGTTTCTTTTAAATTCACTTGAACGAGTCATTTTACAGACTGTATATACATAATGGGAACAGGAAATGGATTGGATAATTCCAGGATTATTACAAATTGCTTAAAAATCTTTTGTATTGTTTAAAAACAATCGTTTTGACACTGTAGCGTAGAATCGGAACAGTTCGTATCATTACGATAGATGGTGTCTTACACCCAATCTCCATCAGCGTACATATGTTGCAGTTGTTAACTATGTATACATAATGGAAATAAGGAGTGGGATGGATGACTGCACGAATTTACACATTCCTTAAACGTATTTTAGTACTCTATAAGACAAGCCGATTTGATCGTGTGCCATAGAATCGGAACATTTAGAATAATTATGGCAGATATTGTCTTACCCCAACATCACTGAGTGGGTGCATGTTTGTTTTCTGTAGCAAACGAAACTGACATTATCGTATCATGTGTTGCGGTATTCACAGTCTTAAGTTGTCTGATGTTGATCTAGATAGCTGAATGCCGTTTAGAAAAGAAATATGACAGACTTTCAACCTCGTCGAAATTGAAACCACCGTGAATATACGATGATGCTTTGACCAGATGTTTTGTACAATGTTTCTAGTATGCCTGTCGATCGTGTCACGGCACACTGTTGAGTTCTGAACGCACAATGAGATAGTAAAGATGCTTAGAACAATAGACTCTCCCACCACGTCGGAAGTGACTGCTGAGTGCTTCCACCTGATTTCATGCTTCCCAAAGAACATAACTGTCATGCGTTCCCTAATTCGTGAAAATGTTTGGCCGGACACTGCAGGTGTAGCATTTTCCATGGAAAGTGGATGATCATCCCCGACCAAACCCGGACATGGCTCACTGCGATTTTCATCTCTTCTCTGGGATCAGCAGCTGGCCATGACAACATCATTTAGACACAGACAGCGATCTTCAGACCAGTGTAGGGAAATGGCTGTGACAAGGTTACTGGAACGTTAGTACCATGCTACGGCAGATGTCTAAGTCGAAGCTGCCATTATGTAGACAAGTAGTTGGAACGTGTAGGTAAATGTTGCAAATAAAATATTTTCGATTTTCAGAATGAATTTTTTCACTCGGGAGCTGAGTGTATTCTAATATTAAATTTCCTTACAGATTAAAACTGTGTGCCAGACCGGAATTTGAATTCGGAAACTTTGCCTTTTTCGTGCAGATGCTCTACCAACTGATTCTAATTCTTGACCCATCCGAGTTTGAGAAAAATAGCCTTCCAATAATATAAATACTGTTGTGGAACATTAATGAAGTGTATTTCAGTTTAGTAATAATGTTTGCTTAAGAAGGAAAATAGCAAAAGTAATCAAATTTAGTACAACTAAGGTAAGATAGTAATCACATTGCCTACAGCGTAATCTAGGCATTCTCATTCTTATGACAGAGGAATAATAATAAATTGAATAAATATGTCTTCAGAGACAGTAATATTTATCAATATCAAATGAATTCCATTCGACATATTTCAACAACTTCAAGCTATCAAAATCTCATTTTGTTCATGATTGAAAGAGTGGTATTATAATTCGTTAAACATTGATTCATTATGTAGCACACAGTGCCCAACATCTGGCTGGAAACAAACGACATGCAGACTGTCAGTGCGGAAGGGAAGCGGCCTCTCACGCGCATCTGGTGCCCGTGATATACTGTACGGCCGCAGTGGCAACTCAGCCGGCGCATCTGCCGTGTATGACGTGCCACAGATGTCCCCCTCCCTCTACGAAACAGCTTCATCATCAGCAACTCTTTCTCTTTTCAAACAGTGGTTGAAACCATAATGATTTCGATTCTACGTTAAGTATTGTTGCACCTCCACCCCCCTCCCCCCACAGCCCGTACACACACACAGACACACACACACACACACACACACGCGCGCGCGCGCGCGCGCACAGAGACAGAAAGAGGGAGGGAGGGAGAGAAGGAGAGAGGGGGAGAGAGAGAAAAAGAGAAAGAGAGAGAGAGAGAAAGACAGAGACAGAGGCAATACATGTAATTATTGTAAATTCCTAAAACAGAAAAGGAAATCGACTTCTGACCGAATAGAATAACGTAACACAGTAACAATGTATCAGGGTCATCTTTTAAGATTTTAAAAATACTCGATGGTTGTCGCTACTGAACTGTGACATTACTATTGTCGTTGGTTATTATTAAAATAATAGCAGCTCAGAAACTGGCCATTTAGTCAGCTTACATTGAGTGTTTAAAGAAGTAGTGTTTTAAAAACGAATATTTTCATGTGAATTATTTTCGTTGGATGATTTGTTACGATTTTCTTTAAGGTTCAAATGGCTCTGAGCACTATGGGACTTGACATTTGAAGTCATCAGTCCCCTAGAACTTAGAACTACTTAAACCTAACTAACCTGAGGACATCACACACATCCATGCCCGAGGCAGGATTCGAACCTGCGACCGTAGCGGTCTCGCGGTTCCAGACTGAAGCGCCTAGAACCGCTCGGCTACAACGGCCGGCTTTCTTTAAGGTGAATCTCATCAACGCTGAATCGAATAACTTAATTAAACACGTGCTCTCCCACTAACATCCGAAAAGACTGTTTGATGAATTTCATTGTGGTTGTTGTACTTCCGTCACAGATGAATATCATGAACATTGTACAAAATCGGTTATTTTCCAAAACAACAACCATTATGTGCGCAACACAGCTGAAGGGGGTCGGCATCTAACTTAGCAAGATATAGAGGTATTCCTGGGCATAGCAAAGAGTGTAGTGCATTTTATAACAGACGAAATTCTGTTTCTGACAAATATCTGTTCTCAATGGATTCCACATATTCTGACCAACGCTAAAAATTAGGCTTCACTTAATTGACTAAATTAAGAACATCAATCGAGGAAATGTAAAATCCGTATATAACATTTAGCAGGTATATATCCGTAGGAACCGCAGATTAAGTAGCAGTCGGCTGTTTGGATATTCCAAGATGAACTAAATTCAACGAAAGTAGTTCGTTCGGGAAGCTTTTCTTAGCTAAAGGAAGTTTGTTTCTTTGGTAATTCGGTAGATTATTAGTTTCTACATGTTCGGAGGCTGTCGATTCCGCAACTATATGTTGACTCGACAAAAACTGTTTCACTTGGTAATACGATCTATATTAAGTCAGTGACCAATTTCAGCCTTTCCAGCAGACCATTTTCAAGTGGATCTGAAAATGGCCTGATTTAAAGGCAGAAAACTCTCGTTGACTTAATGAAGATCTCATTAGAACCTAGAGCGTGTTTTCGTAAATTAACTTTGGATACGTCGTGACCATAGCTTTGGAGCTTCGAAGAATATTTACCGCTGAATGGAACAAAAAAACACGATTGTCACAAGTCATTCAACACATAAAAATATTGATGCTTTGGCGGAGAAAAGCGTCGAATTAATCCCTCGTTGGCCTTTATCACTTGAAGTATTTACTCACTTCCGTAGCGGAGGTAGAATCAGAATTAACCGGATCGAATTATGCGTCTGGAAGAAATTTTCACCGCTAGTATTTCGCCAGCAAGAGAAGGAAAGGTGAAGGGGTAAGGCACCTAATCAACAGTCTTTTGCTCCAAGGTCTTGGATTAAATTCGAACTCTCTCCGCAGTGTGTCGTGGTGGGGGGCATGTAACACTTTTGATGGTGATTCGTTCTTCGGATGGGGGCGTAAGGCTCGGCAGCACCCTTGCTGCTGGTAGGGTAGTACACTGTGTGCCGGCATCGCGTTTCACCTACTCGCTTGTCTTATCGTCACCAAACACGGACATGAGATTACGCTACACACACCCATTACAGTCACCTACACTTATCAGATTTACTTAAACAAACAACTCTTACAGCGGGTAAAGGAAAGGTAGGTCAACCTACCCGCCGTGTGCTACACGAATATACTTTGCTCGATTTAACATCTACCGATTCTGGATACCTGTTTTGATCACCACAAGATTAATCCTTTCGTAACCATGTTTTTGGGTCCCAAAATCAGAGTGGAAAAACTCTTTCTAGAATTTGCTCGAATATTTGCGAAAGTGTATAAATGCTAAAGGCGAATATTTTGTGAACCAATATAGCAATTTGTATCATAAACGACTTTTTTAAATTTTTGTAGTGACTTGCAAGGCTGTCCTTATACAGTGTGTAAAAAGAAAGTGTGCAGAATTTGTAGTCAGGAGCCTCTAAAAAAGCATTCTCGAAGTGGCAAAGGAGAAAATAGACCAGAGATTGTCGGCGTCGCCTGAATACGTTATCCACAAGGACAACGGCCAATCATTCCACCAACAGAAACCCATCTTCAAATCAAAAAATAGGCACCAATGAGAGGCAGCTATGACGATAGTAAGTCTAAATGTCGACAGAATTACAGGAATGCATTATGCATTCAAGAATCTCACAGAGGCAGAGAAGGAAAAGTATCCGAAATACAAGGACTGCGACTAGCGGTGGAAGATCGCACCTCACACATGGCAGTCATATATTTAGCAGCACAGAAATGATCGTGAGCTCTGTGGATAAAACCACAAATAATGCCTCTGTAATACTAACAATCGAAATTGGAAACTTCACAGTGGCATATGTGTACAAACCTCCAGGAGAAAACTTTGCTTTCTCACCGTCAAAACATTTTAACAAGCAAAATCCCAAATTCATAGTAGGAGATTTCTGTTGCCACAGCACCAACAGGGGTTCAAAGAAACACATGAGAACGGACACCTAATGGAGAAGTGGGTAGACACAAGTGCTCTCTATCCTTCATGACCAAAAACTTTTCTGATCCATTACGAGTAAAATATAGAAGTGAGGCTACAATCTTTGTAACTTTATCACCAGTTCTTACATACAAGACTGTTGTATTAAAATGGTATATCAGCTCACTCATCGAACCCAAAACAGGCTAACTGGGATAACGGTGTATGCCACACATAAGGACACTACGGTGCCCTTCCGCAGAAGATTTAACTTCAGGAAGGCGAAATGGACATTTTTCAGGAGGAACTTGACAAAGACAATGTGTACCTCAGCCCCACATCTGAAAATTACCCAGCATTTGTAAAAATATTATAAAGAATCTCAATATAACACATACTACGAGACTGCAGACAGAAATTAATCGCCGGCCGCTGGTGGCCGAATGGTTCTAGGCGCTTTAGTCTGGAACCACGCGACCGCTACGGTCGCAGGTTCGAATTCTGCCTCGGGCATGGATGCGTGTGATTTCCTTAGCTTAGTTAGGTTTAAGTAGTTGTAAGTTCTAGGGGACTGATGACCTGAGATGTTAAGTCCCATAGTGCTCAGAGCCATTTGAACATTTGAACAGAAATTCATCCTCTCGCATGTATCTGACATATGTCTCATATATGTATTAGGAACTGTATCAGAAAGACACTTTCAGTGAAAGAACCATAATATGAGATGCAACGCTAATGGAAATCCTAAGTGAAGCGAAACAAAGTAGATCGAGACTTTGCAGAAGGTGGACATGACGCACTGTAGCAAAGTAGCCTGGAATCTTATCAAAAAGTTCAGCGATGATCCAAAAGGCTCGGACAGTCTGCTGAGGTAACACCCACCCAGTGGCCCACCAACTCCTCTTGAATCTAAAGTCCAATGAAAAGCACCAAAAAGTAAAAATCAACTGTGTCTTCAATCGGAGACTCGTAATTTCTCAGCGCCTTCCACAACGAAAGTACTCGACTATGGCCTCAATACTATGAGAAATGGTAAAGCGTCTGGGGTGGATAATATGTGCACATAGCAGATCATACATTTTTGTGCGGCCGCCGAAATGTGGATTTTGCTGCTCTTCAACCATGGCCACGAAACTCATAAGATCCCCAAGATATGAAAAAAAAGGCAAGGCTAGTGGCGCTGCTGTGGCCTGGGAAGAAATCAGTCTCGCCGAAGATCACCGACCACTATCACATCTTTGTCACCGGTAAAAATTGTATTTTAACTGCGTGGCAGACTTTATTGATCTGAAACGATTCCACAACAAGCTGGTTTTAGATCTGGCAAACCATGCACCAGCCAAATTCTATACCTGACAGAACATATCGAAAAAGTGCACGAAAATGTAAAGGTTACAGAGCTAGCATTGGTTGACAACAGCTCTGCATACGATAGAATACTATCAAAATACCGGATGATCAAAAACTCAGTATAAATTTGAAAACTTAATAAACCACGGAATAATGTAGAGAGAGAGGTAGAAATTGACACACATGATTGGAATGACATGGGGTTTTATTAGAACCAAAAAAAAAAGTATTGCTAGACTCGTGAAAGATCTCTTGCGCGCGTCGCTTGGTGGTGATCGTGTGCTCAGCCGCCATTTTCGTCATGCTTGGCCTCCCAGGTCCCCAGACCTCAGTCCGTGCGATTATTGCCTTTGGGGTTACCTGTAGTCACAAGTGTATCGTGATCGACCGACATCTCTAGGGATGCTGAAAGACAACATCGGACGCCAATGCCTCACCATAACTCCGGACGTGCTTTACAGTGCTGTTCACAACATTATTCCTCGACTACAGCTATTGTTGAGGAATGATGGTGGACATATTGAGCATTTCCTGTTAAGAACATCATCTTTGCGTTGTCTTAATTTGTTATGCTAATTATTGCTATTCTGATAAGATGAAGCGCCATCTGTCGGACATTTTTTGAACTTTTGTATTTTCTTGGTTCTAATAAAACCCCATGTCATTCCAAGGATGTGTGTCAATTTGTACCTCTCTATCTACATTATTCCGTGATTTATTCAGTTTTCAAATTTATACTGACTTTTTGATCACTCGGTATATCCGCTAAATCGTATCCTTCTAAAACTCAGCAAGCGATTTCTACGTTCGATCTCGGCAACCAAAGACAAAGCTCAGTGTTTCCTGTAATAATAGCACATTGGAACACACAATTTGTCTGGGTGTGACCTTTGATAGAACCCTAACATATAGATAACACTCCAAAAAGATTCGTCATAATGCGGCTCGAGAAATAATATTTCGGTGAAAGTCGTAAACAGTAAATAGGGTGGAAAACGTACTCTCCAGAGAATCACCGCACTATGCGTCTCTACAGCACGATGCGTCTCTACACCACAGTATGCGTCTCTATAGCTGAGTATGCCGGCCCAATATTTACCAGATCAATCCCTGAGAAAAAGGTCGATATAGGCTGTAATGAAGCATGTCGAATCAAAAAAGCTGTGAAAGCCACGTCGCTACCAATACTTTACAGAGCTGCTTGCCTTGAGGGTCCCATATCCCTAAGAATATCTCACGAATTCAAGGAGAGGTTCAGACAAACCATCGATGAACGAGATCTACTCCTTGGCACTTAGTGCGAACCTGGGTGGCTGAAACCAGTAAAAGCTTTTAAGACACGGCCATTGAAGAACCACCACCTGACTATCCAACACCACAAGTATAGCCTGGCAGTTTCACAACAAGCTAGAATACGTGGCGAACCCGGAACCGTATAAGAACATGGGTGGCCCCATTCAAACAAACATGATCAGGCAGGGTCATGGTAACATGGTAACATGGATGGTGCTGTACAAGACATGGAACACCTCCTGGACTATTCAAACTGTTCCTACAGATGCAGCCTCGACGATCTGTGGCTGGACAAGAAAGAAGCCCTGGACGTGCCCCAGTACCGGGCTGAAAGACTGTATTTCGTTTCCGGTCTCGAAAAGGTAAAGGGAGTGTAGTTAGTTACATGTGCAACAGATGATTTGCAAGGTATCCGTCGAAATGATGAGGGCCATTTCAGTTTACACCTTATGTATACGTGACTTGTTTAGATGTATGGCTCTATTTTGCTTATTTGCCGATTTTAGGTTGGCTGGTTTGTGGGAGCAAAGGGACCAGACTGCTACGGTCATCGGTCCATCCGATTTTAGGCACTAATTTACTATGTAAATGTACTTGCAGGTGGTGAGGACGGGATTTAGATGTCACGGATCCGAGTTTATAGCATTCGTACATTTTCAAAGAACACAGTTGCATAAGTAAACGAACTGAATAAACAGAAGAGACGTATTATAGCCGAGCTGCTCTTTTGCATCTTGTTACGAAATCTGTTGCAATTTACTGACCACTAAACAGCACAACAGCTAAAGGTAATGAAAATGGTAGTGTCTGTCTTAGTCACCACTCGTGTCGTAAGTGAAACACAGAATTAACAACAAAGTAAACATCTGTATCTGCTTTGTCTTTCCCGGCTAGTTGCAGCAATGTTGGGGTTTCCAGTCAGGTGAACTGCTCAAACTGGCCCAATCTTCTGATGATGGCAGTAAGTGACAAGGAGAATGTGTCTACCGAACCGCAGTACGTCTACGCTACATACATGCTATGCAAACTGTGACGTGAATGGCTCTGTATCGTATGTTGGGGTTTCTTGCGAAGCGTGGGGAGCTGAAGTGTGTTTCTAGAGTCTCCCATTTATAGTGGTTCTTGAAACTTTGTAAGTGGCATCTTTCATTATCACTGTCATCTATCTTCTGCAATCTGCCAAGTTAAGTTTATCGTCATTTCTGTGAGATTCTCCCTTCACTGAATATCTCCAGTTAGTCCTATATGGTACTGGTCCCACACACTTGAGCAGTATTCTGAGATGAGACACACTTGTATTTTTTCAGTAGATCTTTTGTACACTAACTGTATTTTGTCGGATATTGCCATCTTATTTTCCTACGACTGAGGCTATATGAGCACCTTTTGTCATATCAATCTAAATTTTTACAATCAGGTGTTTGTGTAAGGGCGTCTGATTCCAAATATGTCTCACTGAAAGTGTCATCATAGTATTCGACATTTGTGAGTTGTATGATGCGCAAAATTTTGTATATCGAAACACAAAGCAAGATGCCGACATTTCTACCACTTTGGAAGCTTCTCTATGCCAACCTCAATATTTGAGCAGCTTTTTTCGTGGAGTACTTCAATATCTGTAACACTATGCAAGTAATGTGGTGGACAGTAACCCCAGCCTGTTGACAGGTTCCCTATTTTACGGCTCCCAGAGACAGCAAAAATTTAATTTTTAATGTTCCATACAGTTATTGAGCGAATTTAAAAATATAAAATGCTGTCATAATTTGCTCATTAAAAGCAATAACCTTATGTTACAGGTTTAATACAGTAAGACAAGTATTATAGTAAGAAACTGTAGACAACTTAACTCACGTCACACAGATTATATTCACCCAGGATGCGAAAATGACAGCACTTATTTACATCAAACACTCTTTAACTATAATTTCGAACCATTACGATTTACTAATCTCTGACACTCCCTAAAAATGATGAGAGGAAAAGTGTTCATTCTTTAGTATAATTTCGCTGCCCATGTAGCCAAACTTCAGCATCAAGGAAGACGTTTTAATTTATTACTTCTTCTGTACTGACTTTATTTGCAAAAAAATTTGCAGAGAGCATCTACATATACCACTGAAAGTGTCTGTGAGACTACGTCATTGTACCACAGATAGTTAAAGAGATATGATGCCATAAATATTGAGATGCGTGAAAGACTTTTTCTGAAAACGCAAGGCAAATTACGAACACCATATTCATCCAGTGTTTCATAATGACAGCACTTAGTGACTTCCAACGTATTTTAAGCGCATCTTAAAAGCCAGTTCTGAGCTTTATCATTGTATATTATATTAACTAAACGAAACAATGTTTTAGTTCCACTAATGTTATTAATATTGTATTACCTATGTTTCGGGTTATAAGTCCATTGTCTAGCACGCAACGGATCCCAACTGATCATCTGTGTACTAGAAAATGGGCTTCTAACCAAAAACCTAGGTCGTATAGTAATAATAAAGTTGGTGAAACAAGACCAAAAATTGTTTCGTTTGATTAGTACGATTAACTCATTTGTTAAGTGATAAGAATCTTGAAGCTGCTTTATACATAGGAATTCGAGTCTTTAAGGTTTTGGGAGTTTACTTTTAAATATGTGAATCATCTACAAACATTGTGAGAATACTGAGAGAGGCCTTCCGGAAGAACAACTACAGCATTGTTCTACCTAAGAAAGCAATGCGAATTAAGCGCTATGACGAAATAACATAGGTAGAGAACAAGCGACTAGGTTTCATATCAAACATGGGACCAAAAACAGCTCACGTCTCAAAGACACTGAAGAAACACGGTGTCTGAACAACCTTTCGACCATCATAAATCATTAGCTATCTTGTTGACTTGTCTGAGGATCCATTGTAACTGCGCTCGTTTAACGTCTGCAGCATTTAGCGTGAGTGAAGACTGCAGAACATGGGGCAGACACAACGCGACACTGGAGACGGCAGGTATATTCAGCTCTGACACGAAGATAAATCGGTGGTTATTGAACACAGCTTGAGCGAACGCCACGTGTTCGATTTTCAACGTGTCTGCAAAAGCACTTTGTAGTGCCAGTGTATTTTCCGAAAACATAATACAGGAAACCTTTTATATTTCGAAAGATTGTGGCCTCGTAAACAGACACGTTGTCACCTGAGCTCTGCTCCGTATCTGTTACTGGGCACAATAAGCTGCGAGCGGCTCCAACCCAGAGACACCCAAACGCCGTGAGAGATGGAGCCTACCAGAACACGCCGGAATTCGAGACCGACTCTTCCCGCCTTGTGGTGCTGGGAAGCGGTGGACCAGTCCCCGCCATCATGTTGCTCCACACCAAGAGGACATAGAGGCCGTTTTGACACTTCCTTCAACATGATGGAAGGATGACCAATCGAAGATCTCAACTGGCTGTAAACCTAAGAACATATAAATATAGTGTCAACTATCCCACACATATTAGCGGTGTTTGATTCATTACTCGTTTACAGAATACAAGGGGGTGTCCAGAGGAAGTACTTTCATGTTAAATTTAGAGTCTGTTTCGTTACCTTTCACATATTTTACGTCATTGGACAAGCAATCAAAGATTTTTGTGGCTAATTTGAATTTCTTTCTCAGGCAATCACAGATTTAGTAATCAGTAAAGAAAGTTATTTATAAGTTCCCACCAGGTTTTGTAGCTGTTCGGAGTAGAGCGTGCCCCAAGAGGAATGGTCAATATTCAGGGATATCAGAGCAAAGCACTATTTCGAATGGTTTCCGTAAGAGAACACGTTAATGAGGAATAGGAGTGGATCCTAAATTTGAATCTTCTGGGACTCACGTCGTGATTTCTCCTCAGTACAATTAACTGGCCACCAAGATCGCCAGAACTGACACTATTACATTTTTGTTTACAGGGCTGGGTGTAGCCTGGGATGTATAAACGAAAGTTGAATACGCGAGATGAACTGCTTGGCCACATTATTGGCGCTACCGCAGAATTCCGAGGCACTCAGACAAGCAACACAACATGTTCTCACAAAAGTGCATTATTGCACTTAAGTACTTAAGTTGACGGTGGGACATTGAAATACTTACCGTGAACTGTACAAACGCTGTAATGCGATAATGCTTAGAGGTGAACGCGTTAAAAATGCATATTTTTCTGTTGAGCCATTATAAAACGCTTTTTATACTGGAGTTCTGCAATAGATTTCAGCTAGTAATAGCGAATATTCTGTTCAAGAATAACACGAGAAGGAGGTATACTTGGAAATGACCGGGAGATATGGGAAGATTTCAGTCAGATTACTTCATGGTCAGACAGAGATTGCGAAATCAGATTCTGGATTGTAAGGCGCACCCAGATCACAGTTTAGTAATGATGAAAAGTAGGCTGAAGCTTAAGAGGCTAGTCATTAAGAAACAGTGTGATAAAGAAGTACTAAGGAATGAAGAGATACGCTTGAAGTTATCTGAGGCTGTAATAAGTAGCTCAGTAGCAGTTCTGTTGATGAGGAATGAACATCTCCATAAAAGTCAGTCACAAAAGTTGAAAAGAATGTCGTTGGTACAAAGAAGGTAACTGCGAAGAAACCATGGATAACAGAAGAAATACTTCAGTCGATTGATGAAAGAAGGAAGTACACAAATGTTCAAGGAAATACAGAAATACAAGTCGCTTAGGAATGAAAAGAAATAGGACGTGCTGGAAAGCTAAGGCGAAATGGCTCCATGAAATACACGAAGTAATCGGAAAAGAAATGATCGTCACAAGGACTGATTGAGTATATAGAAAATTCAAAAGAACCTTCAGTGAAATGAAAAAAAAAGGCCTGCGACATTAAGATTGCAATGGGAATTCCACTGTTAAGTGCAAAGGAGTTGGCGGATACATGAAAAGCGTACATTGACGGCCTCTATTAGGTGGAAGACATGTCTGCTGAGGTAACAGAAGAAGAAACAAGAGTCGATATAGAACAGGTAGGGGAACCCGGTATTAGATTTAGAACTCAAAAGAGCTTTGGAAGACTTAAACAGAATAAGGCAGAAGGGATAGGTAACATTCCACCAGAATTTCTAAAACTATTGAAGCAAGTGGCAACAAAACGACTATTCACGCTGGTGTGTAGAATGTACGAGTCTGCCGATACACCGTCTCACTTTTGGAAAACTATAATCCTCACAATTCCGGAGTTTGCAGAGTGGAGCGGCGGGTAAATTATGCCTTCTTCCCGTTCACAAGAACCGGAAAACTATTTCTGCGTCAGACAGAAAGCGATGGAGAACATACTGACCATAATTTCCAGTCTGCAAGTCCACTTTACTCATTGTGTTCAGTGAAAGAAAATTTTCCTACTCGCTATTTACTCAACAGACTCAGGAAACTATCACTATAAATAAAAGTTTTGAGTTTAAACTGATTGATATGTTCAGTAAAAGTTAACACACACACACACACACACACACACACACACACACACACACACACACACACAGTTTATAATAATATTTATAATGATAGTAATAATATCCTTATGGGAAATAGCACTATTACCAGTTCAGAAGCTACCTCTACGTAAAGTTCCAGGTAAAATGGTCTATCGGCCTGACTTGTTATCACCAAAGTTACTTGCTCTCCTGAAAAGTAGAAAGCAATCTCTCCGCGTTTTTTCCAACACTACGGGCGGCACACAAACCCTTTCTTCCGTGAAATCTATGCGATCCAGGACTGTGTACACTCCCCGCGAGTTCACTTCCTGCTTTTACCGAAAACGGTTTTTGTAGCTATCAAGCTCTGACGTCATTCGATGCACAGAATTTCCAGACATTTCACTGACGCGGACAGATTGATATCTCGGTGCAACGTGTCTCTACCTACTGTCTATCTGGCCGTATTTATATATAGATGCAGTGGACCGCCGAACGGAACATCTGCTATCAACCACTCCAAGCACAGATAGCAGCACCTAAGTGGCCCCTTTCTCGGTCACGTATTAATTAGTATCTCTGTCATTTAACACTTTACAATCTTCATAATTTTTACATAATTAAAGTTAAGTTTGCTTTAGTTAGTGAAAATGTTTAGCGCGAATGCATGTAAACTTTGCCAGCTATAATTTTTAGACCAGAACCGACAGTAGAACATGACTTCTGACCTGCTTGTTTAAGATTGTTTGTAAGGATTGTTATTTACAATAAAGTCTTGAAACCTGGTATCACAGTATTATTTCATCAATGTAATAGAGTGCAGTAATTAGAACTTTCTAATACAAATACAAAAGATAGTTAATCTATTATGAAAACGGTTTTTTAGTTCCAAATTTAATTTTTAATAAGTAACTTGAAAACTGTTAGACGTAGCTTAATGGAGTAACATAACTAAGACTACATAAGGATTTTCGTCTCTCTAAGTCTAATATTAACGCCTTCAGTATGTTATAAAAGCACCAGTTTTGACCAAAATATCACCATAATCGAGTTGAGACTTGTATCTTTTGGTTGTGACATACATTTGCACATTCTATACAATTCTTAGCTTTCTAGCTTCATTATCTAGAGCCACTTATTTATTCTAAAAATAATATATTTAATGAAACATATTGATTAGGTCATTCTGGGAGATGAGTTCGTGGTGGGCCGCATCAAAACAGTCGTAAGACTGATGACTCACAAAAAAACGTTTCGTAACCGTTGTAATTTTGTCATGGTCCGTACCTCTGTATGTGCACAGTGAGTCTACTAATGTGCGCAGACATAGCTTAAGACTTAGCGCGCAAATGGACAAAATATCAGAACTGTCTTCTCAAGCCCAGGGTGTTAAACAGACATTCTAAATAAATATGAACTTGGCCCTGTAAGGTAGCTAATATCAGGTGCGGATCGTAACAAAATCATTAGAAATTCGGCTGTCACATAAGTAGAATGCATGAGTTAATAAAGGTGAAAATTTGGGGTGTATTCTAGAAAGACGAAACAGCTATTCCCTTTTTTATTATACATATAATTTATCAACTGTACTTTTAGCGATCAAGTGATACACAATAATCATGTTCAATCACCTTTGACGCTCAACAACAAAATATTTAACTCTTGGACGTATTGAATTGACGATTATTAAAATGTTATCTCTACACACAAATTTTTTATCACAGGAAAGAATTATTAAATATCTTCATCAACTCATGCTGGCCAGTGCACTAAGTTGGTGGTGAATAAATTTACTTTTTGTGGCAATGAAAAAACTCTCATGTACTCAATGTGAGGGTAGGTCAGTATCCTAGCTTTTCATATTCAATGGTCAAAGAGTACTTAAGTTGGAGTGAGCAGTTCTAGACTCACACACTTGCTAAGGGTTGGAGCGACGTGCACAATGTATTTGCCTATCTGTCGCCACAGTACGTGAAGCATGTCGTCCTCACTTCACAGAAAGCAAAGCTCTCAATGCCTTAGCTATTTCCACACACTTATGCGGTCCACTGCGAGATGAGAAAGAGAGAGAGACAGAGAGAGATCTCGAAATTTTAGTTCTCAAAATGCTTTTATATAATGGGAATGTTCCATCAGTGTTGCGTCTGCATCGCCCAGTATGGCTTCAGCCAATCGCCATCTCGCTAGAGGTGAATTTTATTTTTCTTACTGGATGACAGCCTAGCCCTGTTAATGCTATGCAGCCACTTTCCCTCGGTTCCAGCCGTATTTACGTTAATAGGAATAATGTATTGTCGTCGCCTTTTCCCTTTCTGCACTGAAGTTCGCCGTTCTCTTGTTAATAGGGTTTTACGGTGACATTAACCACCTGCTCGGTTCGTCTCCAAAATGCGTTTTACTTTAACTAGTTTATTCATGCCCCTGTCCATATATTGGTAGATATTGTTTTTAGTTTTCGGTACATCAGATTAAATGCAATTTCCTTTTGTCTGTCTAATATAATTATTATTTTCTGAATATCTCATACAGTATCGTACTGTCATTATAGATCAAACTCATATAAGGTCCATAAAATCTGGACACCTTACACATACCATCTCTTCTGAATTAATTTTGTGCTGCTGTGATCAATGGTTGAGGAATTGCTCATTGCAGTGCAAAATTATAGATTCAATTAATTTTAATCATTGTCCAGCTAATTGTCTATCTTATGCTAGATAATTTCGTTTGAACATAAATTTTTTTTTTATTTAAGATGTATTGCTTTTCATGGCATTTTCTATTTAGATGCTTATTATTTGTCTTTACAGTTCTTTATAGTTATTTTGACTAATCTTACAACATTTTTCTCTCCAGTACTCGTGGTTAAATTCTATTAAAATGGTTCATACACCCTTTAGATTATCTCTTTACAATAACTTCCGGCACTCCACAATTCTCAAACATTCATGATATTAATGATTGTGAAAGATGAGTGAAGTTCAGGAAGCATTCGTTTGTCTTACCTACTCTCAACACATAAATTCTACATCAATATTGCAACTTATCCTCATAAACAGGCATGTATTTACTTAAGAGACGTTATATATGTAAAATAGTTAATATTTTAGCACATTTTATACACATTAACACAAACATTATATTCATTGACATTATCTATCATTAAAAACAGATGTTTCCAAATACCTACAATACACAAATTCCTATTAACATAAATTTAGATGGACTGGACATTTACAAATTATACATGAAATATAAAACATAAAACATCGTACATTTATTAATATACTTTAATAATTTACAAATCGAATTGTAGAACACAAATGAATTAAATAGAGTACAAGTTCTCATTGGTGCAGGTGTAACTCAATATTTGCTGGCATCTCAACCCCTTGTGGAAGTGATTATCTTGGCGCTCTCTAAAATATTACAATGAATTTGTCACACACACCACTTCCTTTCTTCACGCAATTTACACTTTAAACTTTCGGGTGGGTTTGCTTCCCAATGCTGCTTTCGAACAGTGGTGGTTGCTGCTGCTAGTCAGTTGTAGACTCTGTGCAATATTGATGAAGATTATCAACATTTTCAGTTCTGAGTGTTTGAGGGCAAATGCCATTACATGGTCAATTCCTTGTTGTATTGTTCTGATGACAACTGCTCGCCCAAGGTAATGCCATGATGTGACAACATAGGTGGCACAATCCTTTATTGGCATCGTTGCCGTCGAGGTTGAGGAGTGTGGCTCCTCAATGGTTGCTGCAGATTGATGTTCCCATTATGCGTACTCTGTCTGATTGTTTCACCACCTTGGGTTGGTTTGATAGAATGAAACAACTGCCATGGTTTTGTTGAATATTGCTTTCTGTTGATTCAGCCAAATCGCATACTGCTTTAATGTATAGGATTTAGAAAGGAATCTTGCTGTCTTCTTTCCTCATCTTGGGACTCTTTCTTCTCTTTGCTAGTTACTGTGTCTTCTTGTCTTCTTTCTGGGAACTTGCAACTTCTCGGGCGTAGGGATAGGTGAAAGTTATTCGGAAGGATTACCTGTAATGTTGTTATGAGATATGGCCAAGACTGTATAGATAATTTCGGAAGTGATATACCTGTTTTCAGTTATTAGCTTCTCCATCTGGTATTGAGACAAACTTTATGAGTTTATTTTTCCAGGCAGTTGTACGAATGAGCTGTTACCGAGAGTTTGCTATAGTGTGTCGCTGCCATTGCGTGCCGCCGCTAATGGGGTCGCTTTGCCTTCCTCGCAGGTGTGTGTCCTTTGTCCCTTGCTGCTGGTGGGTTTCCCCATCGTCTCGCTATTGGCGTGAGGTGTGGAACAATATTCTTCCAAATACACCTGGTGCAGTATCCGCAGTAATGTGAATCGTGATACAGTGAATTCCTCACTTCAGTCTCTGGTTTGTCGCCAATGCCACATTGTGCAATCGTATACAGTCTCACACTTAGGCGGTAACTTCTCGTTGACTTTCTGCTTCCTTCGTCAGCTTGGCTTCCTTCCCGAGACAAATGTAGTGACGTTGTTTGTGTGTCTTCTTTGTTTCATTTGTTTACAATGACTTTTTCTTAATGCTACTTCCTATAAGTTTCTCTATCTAAATTTACAATGAGCTTTACATTTGAATATTTACATGAATAATACAAAATGAACGTTTAAATTTTTTTCAGTACTTTATAGAAGAATTATATCATTTTCACAATAAGCAACTTCATTTTATAACGGTTCCTTTACTTCTTGCATGAACATGGATTGATGATGTGTAGGTTAGTTAATTGGTACATCATGCAATTAGTTTTCTTTTCCTTTTTTTCTGACCAACTTTGATGATTTAAATGATTAGATTTATTGTACTATATTTGAATATTTACATGTTTGTAGCTCGTCCTGTATGCCTCTTGAGATCTGCTGCTACCTGAAACATATCTACAATCTTTTGCTGTGTCATCTGTGATCTATTTATATTTTAGTTTTCTTGGCTAATTCCTGTATGACTACTGCAAGTATTCCTATCCAATGCATCTGTAGAACAGCACATTATTCTTCAGCAATTAATGCTGATAAATGTCCCATTTCGTCCAGAATTCAATCACAGTATTGGCCTCCCGTCGCTAACATCATTGTTACTCTCCTTACTATTATGTGTTCTTTCAGAATTATTCTGATCTAAATCGCAACGTTTTTGAGCATCATTTTCATACATGAATTCTACTTCTCTCAAAACAGCTTTGGAAGTTTCTAGATTATCGGCCCCACGTCCTAACAATGCTTGTTCATACTTCACTGGCAGTTTCGTTTTGTATATTTGAATCAATTCTCCGTCGCTATATGGGTCATCTAAGTATTGTTTCCTTTTTGCCATATTTTCAAAAAATTTGACTGCTGTTTTCTCACGCGAATTTTTGTACGAGACATTTCGTATTAATCCGTTATTTTATTCTCATCTGAACCTCAAGAGACCAATATCTTGCTGTAAAGACAGCTCTAAACGATTCATACGAATCGCAAGTTTTTGATATCTTCTGCTTAGTTTCAGCAACAGTTCCCTCCATATGTGCGCAAAGAAAATCTTACTTATGTTTCAGTGGCCAATGTGTCGGTATTCCTGCTTTGAATTGGTCAAAAAATGTGCGGAGGTGGAGTATAATTGCATCTTCCCTATAGTGCTGGTATTTCTGTACTGTAAGAACCTCTCGCTTCTCTCTATAATGTGTCTGCTGGGTTTTGAAGACTGGAATTCTGTCCTTGGTTTGCGTCAAATCTACGCAAGCGTGTGATACTTGGATCATTCTGTGACATTTGTGGCATAAAATCTCTTGCAGGTCTCATTGCGCAATATGCGTTCATAATGCCCGCTACCGGCTCAGTGCCGATCACTGTGGCCGAGCGGTTCTAGGCGCTTCAGTCCGGAACAGCGCTGCTGCTACAGTCGCAGGTTCGAATCGTGCCTTGGGCATAGATGTGAGTAATGTCCTTAGGTTAGTTAGGTTTAAGTAGTTCTAAGTCTAGGGGACTGATGACCTCAGATGTTAAGTCCCGTAGTGCTTAGAGCCATTTGAACCATTTTGAACCGGTTCCTTAGCTTGACGTGTAAGCAATTCTGGCTCATTAGACGCCGTACTGTAACATGTCGGTATCTGTCCTACAGGTTGTGGCGTTGTGTCAGCGCATGTCCCGCTTTGTGCTTGAGGTATTGAACCTTGCTGAAAACCACACTCTAGTATTCCAGATTCACCTGTTATTCTTTCTTGAACAAGTAGTTGCAATCCAGACTGTTCCCTACGGTTACCGTGATGTTCTGGTTGCTGGTTTGGACTAATTTCACGTACGTGGTATACAATTTCGGACTGGCATCCACATGTGCCTTTCCGTTTTACGTCACACGTAATTTCGCGTACCCTTTCTGTCGTGTTATCGACAACTGCTGATTTTGCTATATTCACAGTAGTGTCTGCAGACACTAAACTGGATTCTGTCGTCGTCTGCGACTCTTCACTAACGCTTCCTACGTCACCACGACTTTCGATCGAACGTAAAACTTCCGATCTCAGCCCTTGAAACTGGTGTTCGTTTTTCTCTTGCATTTTTAAAATACGAGCATTGAATTTCTGTAATGCTGCTTTTGTCGTTCTTTTGTGAGACGTCGTCTCAGCAATAACGTGTTTCGCTTTCGTCGTAGCTTTGATGGAAAAAGCTTCGACCTGTTGTTTAACCTTGTTTGGACAGTGTCTATGTCTGTTCTCAATTGTTTGTGCCCTGTCACGAGCGTTTGAAGCGTGATTTGCGCTTCCTTATCTTCAGTTCGTATTTGACCTAATTGGTCTTGAATATTATCACGCGTTTTCTGTATTTCCTTGTTAGTTTCTCCCAGCCCCAGTGTTATGCGCCCTTCTATACGCTTTTCCGATTCTTGAAACTTGTTTTTTGATGTGTTATGCGCCCCTCTAATTCTTTTTGCCCTTGTGTCATGCGCCAATCTATACGCTTTTCTGATTCCTGTGATTGTTGTAATAAACGTTACTATATTCCAAATATGTTGACGTTTTCATCTAGACCATTTTCGCCAGTGGCCATCTTCTGCAACCCTAACCTATCTCGTTTTTCGTGCACCGTTTCCTTCACTCCCGAACATAGTGTATGAGCACTAACACTCGTCCTTCCATGCAAGTGCAAGCCTGCCTGATTGAACATAATTACGTTTCTTTCAGTATGCTGTAAGTCACTATCTGCAGACTCAGCGTCTAATTCATTAGCAATGCCGTTCTCACGTCCATTCTTTGGACCATATTGAACATCTGGTGCTGCATTTTCGATCTCATGCGGTATTTCTACGTGTTCTGTCTTGTGTTGTTCACGCTGATCTACCTGTTGTGTGCCCAACTCCATCCTATCAAGATCTTCCATGACTTCTCTTTGTCTTAATCGATTATTTTCTCTCATTTTTGAGCATTCCACTAAGCGTTGCTGTTCACGACTTTTCCAAACCAGACAACGCATTAACATCAGATCATGAAACTTGATTCTACCCCAAAACATCATCCACGGCCCTATATTCAATATTTTAACTCATTTCCCCGTCTTTTACATTGCATTTTGGTTAATGGACTTCATTCAGGATTCAACATAACTCAGTTCAACGATGTGGTGCGACAGCAAATAAGAAATACATGAATAAAGTTCTATCTACACTTACTACACAGTTGAGTCACATTTACATTTACATGTTTCTTCCATTTGCATCAGCTTATTGTTTGGAGGGGATTGTGTTTTTTGTATGTATCAAAGCAAACTCTCAATCTACCAGAATGCTGTAATTTCGCATCCTGACATGATCGCCATTTTGCCAGCGCACAAATGGACAAAACATCTGAACTGTCTTCTCAAGCCCATGGTGTTAAACAGACATTCTAGATAAATATGAACTTGGCACTGTGAGGCAGCTAATGTAAGGTGTTAATTATAACAAAATCATTAGAAATGCTGCTGTCATGTGAGTAAAATTCATGAATTAATAAAGGTGAAAGTTTGGGGTGTATTCAAGAAAGACAAAACAGCTATTCCCTTTTTTATTCTACATGTAATTTATCAACTGTGCTTTAAGGGGTCAAGTGATACACAAAAATCATGTTCAATCACTTTTGACACTTAACAACAAAATATTTAACTCTTGGGCATATTGAATTGATGATTATTAAAATCGTTATCTCTATACATAAATTTTCTTTATTACAGAAAAGAATGATTAAAAATCTTCATCAACTTATTTATGTCTTCATTGTTGTAGCTGGTCAGTGCACTGAGTCGGTGGAGAATAAATTTGCTTTTCGTACCAATGAAAAAACTCTCATGTACTCAATGTGATGGTAGGTTAGTATCCTAGCTTTTGATATTTAGTGGTCAAAGCATACACACGTTGGAGTGAGCAATTCTAGACTCAACATTTACTGTGGCCTAATGCGCAATGGTACTTTAAAAAGCGGCACCTGCAACGGCGTTGTCTCTGTGCTGGATCTGAAATGCTAATTCCCTACTCTGGCCTTGACTGAATTCACTCAGTCTCAACTTTCCTGCATTGGGTAGAATGTTGGTCTTTCCCTAGGCGAAGTAATGGCTATTGCTCACTTGCTAGGGTTTGCAGTGATGTGCATAATTTCTTTGCCCACAAAAATTCCAACAGGAGTAATTATCTACCCCTTTGCTATCTGTCGCCACAGAAAGAAAAGCTCTCAACACGCTCACTTATTTCCAATCTCTTGTGCGGTCCGCTGCGAGGTGAGAGAGAGAGAGAGAGAGAGAGAGAGAGAGAGAGAGAGAGATCTCGAAATTTTAGTTCTCAAAATGCTTTTATATAATGGGGATTTCTCCACCGTGTTGTTTCTGCGTCATCTGGTATGTCTTCAGCCAATCACCATCTCACTTGAGGTGAATTTTATTTTTCTTGCTGGGTCACAGCCTACCCCTGTTAATGCTATGCAGCCACTTACCCTCAGTCTTGGCAATATTTATGTTAAAAGGAATAATGTATTATTGTGGCTTTATCCTTTTCTGTGCTGAAGCTCTCTGTTATCTTGTTAAATGGGGTTTCCCAATGCCTTTAACCACCTGCTTGGTTCGACTCCAAAATGCATTTCACTTTAACTTGTTTATTCATGCTCCTGTCCATACATTGGTAGATATTGTTTTGCTAGTTTTTGGGACATGAGAGTAACTGAAATTGCCTTTTGTCGACCTAATATATTTATTATTTTCTGAATATCTCATACTGTATCATAATGTTGTTATGGATGAAGCTCATGTAAGATCTGTAAAATGCGGATGCCTTACAATTTGTACATGTGTAAACCTGAAATTGTGTTAAACAATACAAAAAAGAATAATGATGATTGTTAAATGTATTTTATCATTTTGACTACAGCATATATATTTCTCTGAAGTTCCTGCTTCAAACATTCATTCTTGTCATATCCCTGAATACTGACCATTCTCCAAGAACACTCTGTATACATTTCAAATTAAAAATTTGAACATTTTGAAAAAAAAGTCTTTTGCCTAGAGAAGCAGTTTTTCATATTGCTTTGGGTTAGTATGTATGCATGTATAAATCCTGTACAAGTGATATATGAGACTGCAAAACCAGCTCATCACAACTTGACAAATGTTCTCTGGCAATAGTAACATCAATAGAAGAAAAAAATTACCTCTTTTACATATGGCATTATCACGAATGTACGGTTCCTCAATGAGGCACCTAAAAGATGGTTGTGCATGAAAACCACAGTTTCAGCCTTTGTCCAATGAATCCTTTCTTGCTAAATGACAAGCTGTTTGTCATAAGGCTTTAATGAATAGAATATGTGAAAGGCGTTAATGTACTGATTTGCTTGTTTCGCAACTAGCAATTATGAGGCTCTTTGAGAAGCTCGGTAACATTTTCTTTTCTTTTTATTTCAATGCAAACAGGCAGAACTGACGTTAGTACTCTGAGAAACGAGTGAAAGGGCTATGACAGACAAAAATTCTTCATTGTAGGAGATACTGTATTGTATGTAGAATAAATCTATAAAGCTATAGCTCATCGTAAAGACAATGGTCCTCCAAAATGTATTAGAAGTCTCGAATTTTCCTTGAGTAATTTCAGCACCGTTGTACGAGAATCTGATTCAAGAGAGAAACATGTCTGTATACTTCCGGAAAATAAAGACAAACAAAGTTTCTGAGTTCACGGAAGTACTCATACATAAACCTAACATTCTCGGCCGTTTATCTTCACTCCTTTTCGCAAACTGGTTCACTGAGTGGTGGATATTTTCATTGGAACTATAGTTTGAGTGTTTCCTCTTAACAACAAACATCGAATAACAGTAGTTGTATATCGTCCTTAGTGTACTATCACTCCTCTTATTTGAGACCTAAATACTGCGTCCTCAATCAGCTTCTTAACCATTTCACTACACACCTACGGTCAGGTTTCATTTTTAAGTTTATTCAGTTTTTTTCTACATTAAATAGCAGATCAGCATTTGTGCTTTACATACTAACTGTTGGAACTGTAACTCTACTTGTATGTAAGCGAGAAAATAACGAAAGAAAACGGTTCCTCGATCTTTCCCTCAGCTTGTGTTACACAGTAAAGAAATATATACAACTGCTCATAATTTCATAGACTTTAAACTTTAAAATTACACGCCCTAATTTCTCTACAAATGTTTACATTTCATAAATGAGTAATTACACGAAAGACGAAAAACTGCTGCTGGAGTCGTTACACATATCTTGAAAACAGCGTGGAAACAAATGTTGATTATTACACATTGATCACTATTATATGAAACTTCTTCCATATTTCAACTGATTTTTATGCAGGTTATGTATACACGGAAACACACACACACACACACACATTTACTCATTGACCCATTCACCTTCCCCTTTATTTCCATCATCTTTGGCACTGTAAGTGTTACTAGTAAGCAGAACGTAAATTTAAAATTTGTGACATTAGATTACTAGAATCTTATGTACGCCAATGTAAGACAATAATTCATAATTAGGTTTTGTGAAATGGTATTTTTTTTGCATTTACCTGATCTATTTAATACAAAGTAAGTAAAAAAACGTACTAGGTAAGGCACGTATTGTCAGGTACAACATTGTGAACTGAAAAACTGGTGTTTTAATCATAAAACATAGATTGATGTTTGTTAAAAAAATACACTCCTGGAAATTGAAATAAGAACACCGTGAATTCATTGTCCCAGGAAGGGGAAACTTTATTGACACATTCCTGGGGTCAGATACATCACATGATCACACTGACAGAACCACAGCCACATAGACACAGGCAACAGAGCATGCACAATGTCGGCACTAGTACAGTGTATATCCACCTTTCGCAGCAATGCAGGCTGCTATTCTCCCATGGAGACGATCATAGAGATGCTGGATGTAGTCCTGTGGAACGGCTTGCCATGCCATTTCCACCTGGCGCCTCAGTTGGACCAGCGTTCGTGCTGGACGTGCAGACCGCGTGAGACGACGCTTCATCCAGTCCCAAACATGCTCAATGGGGGACAGATCCGGAGATCTTGCTGGCCAGAGTAGTTGACTTACACCTTCTAGAGCACGTTGGGTGGCACGGGATACATGCGGACGTGCATTGTCCTGTTGGAACAGCAAGTTCCCTTGCCGGTCCAGGAATGGTAGAACGATGGGTTCGATGACGGTTTGGATGTACCGTGCACTATTCAGTGTCCCCTCGACGATCACCAGTGGTGTACGGCCAGTGTAGGAGATCGCTCCCCACACCATGATGCCGGGTGTTGGCCCTGTGTGCCTTGGTCGTATGCAGTCCTGATTGTGGCGCTCACCTGCACGGCGCCAAACACGCATACGACCATCATTGGCACCAAGGCAGAAGCGACTCTCATCGCTGAAGACGACACGTCTCTATTTGTCCCTCCATTCACGCCTGTCGCGACACCACTGGAGGCGGGCTTCACGATGTTGGGGCGTGAGCGGAAGACGGCCTAACGGTGTGCGGGACCGTAGCCCAGCTTCATGGAGACGGTTCCGAATGGTCCTCGCCGATACCCCAGGAGCAACAGTGTCCCTAATTTGCTGGGAAGTGGCGGTGCGGTCCCCTACGGCACTGCGTAGGATCCTACGGCCTTGGCGTGCATCCGTGCGTCGCTGCAGTCCGGTCCCAGGTCGACGGGCACGTGCACCTTCCGCCGACCACTGGCGACAACATCGATGTACTGTGGAGACCTCACGCCCCACGTGTTGAGCAATTCGGCGGTACGTCCACCCGGCCTCCCGCATGCCCACTATACGTCCTCGCTCAAAGTCCGTCAACTGCACATACGGTTCACGTCCACGCTGTCGCGGCATGCTACCAGTGTTAAAGACTGCGATGGAGCTCCGTATGCCACGGCAAACTGGCTGACACTGACGGCGGCGGTGCACAAATGCTGCGCAGCTAGTGCCATTCGACGGCCAACACCGCGGTTCCTGGTGTGTCCGCTGTGCCGTGCGTGTGATCATTGCTTGTACAGCCCTCTCGCAGTGTCCGGAGCAAGTATGGTGGGTCTGACACACCGGTGTCAATGTGTTCTTTTTTCCATTTCCAGGAGTGTAGTATTTTATGATGCGTCCTCTCGCACATAGACTGAGACGACAATGAAGGGGGCAGGAACACTGGCTAGGATGACAGTTCAGGGAACCCAGTACACGTCTTCTGTAACTGACAGTACTGACAATTCCGTGTCTCCCTGAAGGTTTCTATGGGTATCTGCAATAGTCTTTACGCGAGTATCATGATATACTCTCAGAATTGTCGTAACTCTTACATAACAGACTGATATCATTGATCACGTGAAATAATTACGAAATTAGGTGTGTAACTTAGTAGATCTGAGGCTTCCCAGCGTAGACTGCCGGTTTTCAGGATGATAGTGTACTTAAATACACAGAAATTCAATGAAATCATACGACTGTTTCGGAATATAGCATGAAAAGCATAGTTCCATCCCTTTAGCGCTTCATCTAAATGACGTGCTCTACGAAGTCACATCTAACATTCAACCTCCAGCTATTCAGATTTGCATAAAAATCTCTACCATGGCGTATGTTGTTGTTATAAGAGAAGCCAGCGGATAAGAGAAATATTTTGATAACTTTGAGTGTGTGATGCTATATGAGTCTCCTGTCTGTCCTTTAAATTGCTACTTTCTTGTTTTAGACCGTAAGATTTCGTTTCCTCTTTTGCTAATGTGTTCAGTAATGTAACTTCAAGTGTTAAGTAAATTGAATAACTAAAAAGAGACGTTAGCTAACATACAAACGTGAGTGAATTACCATAAACGCTCTGGGTAATTCAGTTTCGCTTCAGAATGCTGTCAGAGGATGAGTCTGGCTGCGGATAGTTGTCGTTATACTGGTATAATTTATAATGGCAACGAACACAAGAGCTTGCGCCTTTTTTCCTATACACAACAGAATGGTAAAAAATACTGCCTCTTTGCGGCAGCGCCCCATGTTAAAACAAAAGAGTTCCCCACTACTTTGTTTCGCTACGCAAAATCCACGTTTAAATAGGGTCCTTATTCCTCAGTGGAAAGTAAGAGGTGGAAGTAGCGTCCAAATTAAGGCAGTACTCACTGTGAAGAGTGGATGTCTGCTGTAATGGATGAATTTCTCTCTCCAGCTAGTAAACTGGAGAACAGACGTTTGTTCTTTCTCATTTATGGCACCATACGTAACAGAGACAGTAGCTTTGCCTTCGAATTATACAATTTTTTACTTCATTCCACTAAATAAATGTCGTGTGACTATGGCCTCCCGTCGGGTAGACCGTCCGCCGGGTACAATTCTTTCGATTTGAAGCCACTTCGGCTACTTGCGCGTCGATAGGGATGAAATGATGATGGTTAGGACAACACAACACACAGTTCCTGTGCAGAGAAAATCTCCGACCCAGCCGGGAATTGTACCTGGGCCCTTAGGATTAACATTCTACCCCGCTGACCACTCAGCTACCGGGGGCACTTAATTCCACTTGACAGCAGTCAAGAGAATTTAAGTAGATTAAGATTAATCAAAACGCACTCTAACACAATAAAAGAAACGACTCACCACGAAGAAATTATGCGAATGGGACGGAAATCGGTAGATGTGATGTAATTGAACATACAAACAGTTCAAAGCAGGACTCTTCAGTGAAGACTCCTGCTTCGAATCGAGCCCCGATGACCAGCGAAGACGTGTCTGAAGACGATCCAGACAGCGATTGGGTAACAACCTGGTCTCGTCTGCCATATAGCCCGACATCCAAGAGTGACTGCTTGGTCAGTTATTTCATTTCTTAGCAGGACCCCTTTGCTTGTCATCCGCGGTATCCTTAGAGCACAACGGTACGTCGATAATATTCTACGCCCCATTTTGTTGCCCTTCATGGCAAGTCATCCTGGGCATACATTTCAGCAAGATAAAACCCGAGCGCACACGATGAGTGTCTCTACACCGCGTCTTAGGGCTTGTGAAACTCTACCTGGGTCGGCAAGGTAGCTGGAACACTCCCCAGTTAAAGTTTGGAGAATTATGTACAGGGCCTCCTACCTGCTCGGGATTCTGACTATCTAACGCGCCAATCGAACAGAATCTAGCATGATATTCTTCAGGAGGACATCCAACTCCTCTCTCAGTTAATTCCAAGCTGAATAACTGCCTGCATAAGACCGAGAGGTGGACCAACACATTACTGACTTTCTTAGTTTGTGAAGACCGTGCTCTTGAATAAGTCATCCAATTTTTCTGAAACTGTAATCTCTTGTTGGTCTGTACACGTATATCACATCTACTGATTTCCGTCGCATTCGGATAATTCCTTCATGGTGCATCCTTTTTTTTTAGCTTCGAATATAATATGATCTTTCAAAATTGAAACTAAAGACTCGAAGGAAACTACTTTCTGAACAAAATACACCAACCGTTATGTATAATATGGGCACACATACTACGTGTAGGGAAACATCTTTTCAAGACTATAGACCTTGACCACTAACAGGACCAATTGGAACAATAGTCCTATTATCAGGATTAGCAAAATGATTCCACCTATGTAACATTAACTTATTTATAATTGGTTCGGAATTACATTATTAACTATAATTCACTGATCCATTTTCACTGTAAAAATAATATATCTATATTTATAAATACCTAAAAGTAAAAATACTTCCTTAATATCTTCAGTGTCATGCTCTAATTATAAACTATTTAAGTATATGAAAAACAACATTACTAAAATAAACATTCAAAAAATAAAAGTTAAAAGATAAATCTTGAAATTAGAATCATATCAACCTTGAATATATCCAATTAAATAAATAAATAATCTATATAAACCTTGGTCACCAAATAACTCACCTCAACCATAATCAAATGATTTTGATGAATAATAACCTAATTTTAAAGGAACATATCTAACAAACTTAATTGAAAGAATAGGTATAAATCATATAGAACCTGTAAATCTAACAAAAGAAAGCATACTTAAAGAAAACAAATTATGAGAAAAATCAAACTTAGAAATAAGATAACCCAAATAAGCACCTAAAACAACAACTGTAATAGTCAAAAACTTTAAAGAATAAGGTAAAGCAATCATATGAGGAATAGGAAAAATTAACCAAGATAAAGGACTACCACCTAAAACAGCAACAAATAATAAACCAGTCATACCAAATGAAATATAATAACCCTTATCATCAAAAAAAATCTAGAATAAAGATTATTATCCCTAGATATTGAATAACAAAATAAACAAAAAGAATAAGAAGCAGTGAAACCAGTAGAAAAGATAAAGAAAAAAATTAAACAATTAATTCATCTTAAACAATTTCAAGAATCAAGTCCTTTGAATAAAACCCTACCAAAAAAAGGCATACCACACAAAGATAAACTAGAAACATTAAAAGAAACACAAGTTAAAGGTATAAAATTAACAATTGAGGCTATAAAATGAATATCCTGAGAATCCTTTAAATTATGAATTATTGAACCTGCACACATAAATAATAATGCCTTAAATAAAGCATGAGCTAATAAATTAAAAAGTGCAAGCTTTGGATAACCTGTAGCCAAAATTCTTATTATTAAGCCAAGTTGTCTTAAACTAGAAAGAACAATAATCTTCTTTAAATCAAATTCAACATTAGCGCCCAATCCAGCCATAAATATAGTTATACAACCAACTAAAAGTAAAAATCAACCACAATTATGATTCTCTAATATTGGTCTGAAACGAATTAATAAATAAACTCCAGCAGTAACAAGAGCAGAAGAATGAACTAAAGCAGAAACAGGAGTAGGAGCAGCCATAGCAGCAGGAAGCCAAGAACTCTTAGTTATAGCTGCCAAAACAATTAATATAGTAATAACTTTTATTTCAGAAGAATTAGAAATGAAATCAAAATAATAAATATAATTTTAGCCACCAAAATTTAACATTCAAGCAATAGAAATTAAAATAGCAACATCACCAATACGATTAGAAAGTGCATTTAATATACCAGCACTATAAGATTTTACATTTTGATAATAAATAACTAAACAATAAGAAACCAAACCAAAACCATCTCATCCTAACAAAATTCTAATCAAATTAGGACTAATAATTAAAAACCCTATAGAAAGAATAAATATTAAAACAGTAATAATAAAACTATTTATATTCTTCTCTCCTGATATATAATCATCTCTATAATAAATCACCAAAGAAGAAGTATATATAACAAAAGATATAAAAATAAGAGACATTAAACCCAAAATTAAAGTTATAACAACCATAGAACCATTCAAATTAAAAAGTTCTCATTCAACAAAAAGTCTACAATCAATTATTAAATAATAAATACCTAAAATAAAATTATAGTTCTAGAAAAGAATAAAGAAAAGATCTCAAAGAACAAATAGAAAATAAATTCACGGCCTAAGGTCAAAAATTTCGTATCATTGATTCCACAAAACAACATTTTCAATTAAAATACTTAAGCAATATAAACAAAGAAATACTCACACTTTAAACAAAGAATATTTAAAGGCAATCAATGCAAAAGTAAAAGATGATATTCATGAAAATAACCAAGAGAACAAGTATAAACCCCAGAATAATAATTCTGGTGCTGAGAATAAGAATACATATATAAAGTATAACCAGCTCTAAAAAAAGATAAAAAAATTAAAGCAAAAAATCGAAAAGAAGATCAAGACATAATTCTATTTAATAATCTAAGTTCACCTACCAAATTTAATGATGGAAGGGCAGCTATATTTGATGATCTCAAAAGGAATCACCATAAAGCCATTCTAGGTATCAAATTAATTATACCCTTGTTAATTAATAATCTTCATCCACCCAAAAGTTCATAAATAATATTAGACAAACAAAATAATCCAGAAGAACATAAACCATGTCCAACCATTAAAGAAAGAAAACCCATGGGTGATTTGAGTGAGTTGTTGATATTGGTTTAATATACTTGTAGAATATAAAGTTCTTAAAATTGAGAAAACATAAGCTTGAATTATGGCCACTGCTGATTCTAGAATTAATAGAAGTATTTGTCCAATAATTAGTAGTGAGATTAGGTTTATTGCTATAGATGGTCCTGTGTTTCCTAGTAAGGTTAATATTAAGTGTCTTACAATTATATTTGCTGCTAGTCATACTGCTAGTGTACCTGGTCGAATGACATTTCTAATTCTTTCAATTAATACTATAAATGATATTAATGCAGGTGGTGTTCCTTGTGGAACAAGGTGTGTAAATATATGATTAGTATGATTAATTCATCCAAATAATATGAATCTTAATCATATAGGTAGGGCAACTGCAAATGGTAATGCTAAATGTCTTGTTCTAGTAAAAATGTAAGGGAATAATCCTATAAAATTATTAAATAGTACCATAATAAAAATTGACATAAAGATGAATGTTGTTCCATTAAATGATTTTAGTCCTAGTAGTGTTTTAAATTCGTTGTGTGAGGTTAAGTTTAGTTTATTTCAGATAATATTAATTTGTGATGGTGTAAGTCAGAACATTGATGGGATTAATAATAGTCCTAAGAATGTTCTAGTTCAATTTAATGATAAATTGAAGATGTTAGTTGATGGATCAAATGTTGAGAATAAATTTGTTATCATTTTCAATTTAAGTTTTTTATCTCAATTGTTCTTTTTTCTGCTTTTTTAATAGGGTTAGGTTTAAATGAGAAAAAGTTTATTTGATTGAATAGGATTAAAGTAGCTGAAAATATAACGAATAGGGAGAATCATATGAGAGGAGATATTTGAGGGATTTAGATTTAATTTCCCCATCAGAAGTAGTCATTAATTTACCATTGTTTGGTTTAAGAGATTACTTTCAATCATCTGATGTTGCTAGGTGTACTAATTGTTTAGTTATTTTAGATTGACACTGTAATGTTATATTAGAAAGTCTTAGGGGCAGGTGGTATAGTAATATAACACCTATTACATTTTTCAGGGAAAATCTTCACGAAACAGGCAAAAAATTTTTAAATGTTAAGTCTCAGAACAGCAGAACAACTCAATTCCTCACTGTCGTACAGTGTAGAGGTACAGAGATTGTTATGACCAACATTTATGGACGTCACATGCAGCGCATGTACCATTTATATTAGGGAAACGTCTCAGTGCAACTATTAAACAACATTATGACTTTTACATTCACTTTCAAAAATTTTCAAATATTTTGCTAGTGTAGAACGATAATGAGAAAGTGAAGAATAGTTAATTGAATATCTCGGCAGAGAAAGGAAGTTAATACAATGAATGACACTCACTCACGGTAGCTCAGCGTGTTCGGTCAGAGCTGTGTGCTCTCTGTATTAAAAAAAATGAGTCAAGGAATCACCAATCAACTTTAACAGATGTCTTGTGACGTCCGCCCAGACCAAAAGCAATGAACTATATATAAAAAAAAAGTGGTCAGAGAGACAGACTGTCAATCCTAAAGGCCCAGGTTCGATTCCGGGCTGGGTCGGAGATTTTCTCCGAATAGGAACTGGGTGTTGTGTTGCCCTAATCATCATCATTTCATCCCCATAGACGCGCAAGATGCCGAAGTGGCGTCAAATCGAAAGACTTGCGCCAGGCGAGCGGTCTACCCGACGGGAGGCCCTCGTCACACGCCATTAAATTAACCGTTTGTCAATAACTAAGGACGGTTCATGACATGTAGGACACCCTAAATTTTATAATAAATGAAGAAAAATTAACAAATGCTTCCTCCAGAAACAATAGTTTCGTGTTTCGTAAAACAGAGCATCACAGTTATCGTCTTCGTCATTATTATCATGATCTTCATCCTCATCATCACATCACTGCCGCAGGCCATTGTGTAGTTGAAGAAGTGGAAGACAAAAATTAATTTTATTGACAAATGATCAATCATGCTTCGCAGTGAATGACACTGGTTGTCGTTAAGAAAGATCAGTCTGATCCACCGTGATTTATTTGTTGTGTGACATATGACCTGGTGTGACATTTCTGTTAGAAGCTGTGCCTCTCATTTTACACTCACGATAATATAAATAAATGCTTTTGTTGTTACACTCTAAAGCGGTTCGTTTCTTAAGTTAGCTCTATTCTCATTAGAAAAAAGTACGGTGAGAAAACGGTAGGAAAATTATGGTTGAACTTCCCGCCCATGACGAGGTCATTAGAGACGAAATAAAAGTGTGGAGAGGGCTAGAGCTGGAAATGAAGCAAACACAGCTTCTGTATTGATGAGGAAAAGTATTATGACAACTGTGTACCTCGAGGTTGAATGGCGCCTGGTGGCGTTACAGTGCGTGATCCGGAAAGCAAGATATACCTGTTGTAAATGTCGTGTGAGTAAGGCATCCCGCGGGTAGACCGTTCGCCGACGACAGGGTATACCATAAGGCTGGCGCTGGCGCACGTGTTTCGGAGCACACAGGACAGCGAACATTATTTAATAAGGGACTCTGCAGCAGACGACCTCTATGAGTTACTATATGGCCATATTGGAGCAGCGACATGGTCAGTTACGACTGCAGTGGACACAGCATCTTAGTTTTGGGACCGTGGATCAATGGAATCTTGTTACCCGGAAGGATGAATCTCGTTTCTTGTTACACTGAATGATCACATCCGTATACGCCGTCCTCCAAGCGAACGGCTGCTAGAAACATGCAACTCGTCACGAGCCAAGGCCAGTGAGGGCAGCGTTATCCTACTAGACACATTCACCCGGGATTCCACTGGGCATGTGGTGGTAATCGAGGGCGTCATGACAGTTGTGGACTACGTGGAGACTGTTGTGGACCATCTGCACCACTTCATGCTCGAGATCCTCCCCGGCGGCAGTGATATCTTCCAACAGGATAACTGTCCGCATCATAAGACCAGAATCGGGCTGTTTCGGTTTGAAAACGTGATAGTAAACTCACGTTGATTTGTTACCCATCAAAGTTGCGTTATCTAACTTGTTGAAACCATGCCACGCACAAGCTCTCCAAAAGGAGATCAGTATATTATTAAATGTGTTGTCGTAATGTTTTGAGTCATCAGTGTAGCCCATCTTGGCGTAGTATTTCTTTAGGAAACTCAATATATGCGTGCGTATTTGGTTCATCAGTTAATATATTTTGACGATTCTACTTCCAGCAAAACACTATTTCCTGTTGTTTCAGCACCATACACCTTTGATAATGTCTCCCGCATCTCGTGGTCGTGCGGTAGCGTTCTCGCTTCCCACGCGCGGGTTCCCGGGTTCGATTCCCGGCGGGGTCAGGGATTTTCTCTGCCTCGTGATGGCTGGGTGTTGTGTACTGTCCTTAGGTTAGTTAGGTTTAAGTAGTTCTAAGTTCTAGGGGACTGATGACCATAGATCTTAAGTCCCATAGTGGTCAGAGCCATTTGAACCATTTTGATAATGTCACACCAAAATCAATGCGTTTCCCTTTATTTTACTTAGGAGCGCATTTTAGTTTATCCTGCTGCACATTTGCGATTTCAGTAGTCTGCGTCACATGCATTTCTATTGTGGGTTCCACGTTATTAAAACTGTTCAAATGGTTCAAATGGCTCTGAGCACTCTGGGACTTAACATCTGAGGTCATCAGTCCCCTAGAACTTAGAACTACTTAAACCTAACTAACCTAACGACAGCACACACATCCATGCCCTCGGCAGGATTCGAACCTGTACCGTAGCGGTCGCGCGGTTCCAGACTGAAGCGCCTAGAACCGCTCGGCCACACTGGCCGGCTATTAAAACTGTCTGAACTGTTTTCAGAAGACGCTATATTTCATAATTTACAGCAAACATTCAACTATTCCGACGTCTTTTTTGTTTGTGAAGCTGGAAATCGTGTTAGAGTTTCTCCTATTAATCGTCACGTATATTTCCTCTGGTGTTCCGTAACATTTTTCAGTTTTGTTTTTGCGTTTTGTAGCTGGAGCCGACCCAAAGAAAAAAGTTTCCCCACGATTTCACTGTCAAATGGATACGTCGTTTCCGTTTTAGCTATTCCCAGACTTCCTACGATCAACTCTTTTCGGAATAGGTTGGCAAACAAGATCCTATACGTTTGTGTGCCTTCGCACAATGACAGTGGCATGTGGTATCCTACGATTCTAGTCGACAATGTCAAGGATTTCTTACTCACAAAATAGGGATTTTAGATGACGTATAAAAAGAATATAGGTCAAAGTCTGATGCGCTAGTTGGCGTAAAAGTTCCGCACGTCAGGTCCATTCAGTAGGAAAGGAATCCACCAAGTAATGTTGCTTTAGGTATAGAAGTGAGCGGAAAATTGACCCTGTATGAATCATATTTTCACATTCTTATTAGTCCCAGATAATTCCGCTAGAGAATCGGCCAGAAAATGCAAAATTCGTTCTCCTGAAAATTTTGCTAGTAGCACACGTAGCCAGCCAGATTACAGTCGATAGTTTCATACTGGATATTTACACCATATTATTTTAATGTCATCGTAAATGCGTTTCCTTTGAGTTTACTTCCATTGACTCGTACACACTATGAGAATTCACTTTAATCTGAACTATGGAACAGACTTCATTAATGAAAATGAATATGCTTCAGAAATGATTATCTTACTACAGACGAGATATAATAATGTGTAGGTGAATTCGTAAGGGATCAGACTGCTGAGGTCATCGGTCCATAGACTTACACACTACTTCAGCTAACTTAAACTAAATTCTGCTAAGAGCAACATACACACCAATGGCCGAGGGGGACTCGAACCTCAAGCGGGAGGGGCCGCGCAATCAGTGACCCCTTGAACACTCCGCGCAGCGATATTATAATGACTCATAATTTATACGGTGGAGTGTTTTGACATTCCTGTAGCACCGATGAGAATCCTAGAACTTATTTTTCGATTGTCAGCTTGTAATCTGTCTCTAATAACCTCGTCGTCGTCGCGACGTTCAGTCCTAATATCCTTTCCTTGAAAGACCAGGCAGTACCTAGTGTTTTGAATAGAATCTCTTTCGTAGGAAAATTGCAGGTTCCCAGTGTTGTAGTCTTACTTCATCTACAACTGAGTTCATACGTGCAATACATTTCATAATCCTGCACGTCGTTCTCACAAATACTTCTATAATGTGACTGACTCTGGGTGTATCTCATTAATCCAGTAGTCGAAGGATACCATGCTCTAAAAATTTGTGAGGGGGACAGCTTTACATTCCTCTACTTTAAGGGGAAGTGCCAGTCACTGCATAAGGCTGACATGTGGTGGAGACCCCACTGGATTCTACTGGAATTTCCTCCGGGTGTAATATCGACATACATTACAATATCATCTGCGAAAAGCCTGAGATGACAGCTAATACTGTCCGCTATTTGAGTAACGTATGCAATGATCTTCGACATTTCTGTTACATTTCTCTGGAGCGCTCTCTTCAGTGCCTGTACATGACTATCAGTCTAGGAAAGCGTATTGCATCCCACCGGTCAGGAAATCTTCGATACAAACGAGTATCTGGTTAGATATCCTAGAGGAAGAATTTTCTTTAGAAGCCGTTGATGTGGTACTGAATCAAAAGCATTTCCACCATCCATGTCACTTTGGATATCGTGAGTAAAGACGACAAGGTGAGGCTCATTCGACCGATGTCTTCGGAAACCATGCAAGTGCTACCTCCATGACTGGTGAAGAACCTCTACCATTACTTTTCCTACAGCCTGTACTGTTGTCGTCGTAGAATTACTCTATTGCAAAATAATCTGCCATGTGGATAAAGCTGTTATTTCCACTGAATGCGTGGCCGGCGATGGTATGGTCGTTGGGAAACAGGTACCACTTACTATTATTTTTGTTGTTCCCGCAACAGAAACACTCGTCAGCTCCATTTAAAGTTTTGACATAAGTTGCTACTGCTTGATGAGTGATGTCTAGTGTAGATATTTTAAAGTAATAAAGAGATGCTATTTTACTGTCAGGAACTAGAGGCATCCAACTGTATTGTCTCCCAGGACGTCAACGCTGATCAAACACTTTGATTGGCCAAATATCAAGGGAAGGCATTGGATGCGATGTTAATAGCGATTCGCTCCTACGTGAGCGCTCAGAACTGTAGTAACACGTCGAAGCATCAACTCACAGCGTTGTTGGAATCGTTTTGGAGAGACATTGAGCCACATCTCTTCTAGTGAAACACCCAAAATTGTAAAAAAAAATAGCACTGTAAGAATGTAAACATTAGAATTGAACCATGATAAATAAGACCACTTCAGCTGTATAATAAATATTTACTTCTGATCCAACTACTTCCACGGCCTTAGAGTCACATCCTCAGTGATACAGATTTATTTCATAATTTATTCCAAAGCAATGACCCAACATTCTTTTTCCAATTGTGATAAAATTGCTTAACAGTCAAGAGGTCGGTCCAGTTTAAAATAGAGCAGAATGCAGGGAACATCATCCCCATATGGGAAAAGTAAGGCTTAACATCGGCGTGACAACATGAAGTCCGCAGTGACCACCTAGATAAGTTCATTGGACTACATCATGTTGGGTCATCTACTAGTTATCGTTTGGACTAAATTATAAAATAAGTCTGTGTACCTGTACCTGAAAATGTAGCTCTAACAGAACGAAACTAGTTGGATCAGAAATAAAGATTTGTCGTACATCTGAAGCAGTCTTGTTCACTGTGACCCAAAACTGTTCTTGTGTAGTTAGTGCTGGGGAACGTACACTGGTATGGACAGCAGTCCATAAGTTCATAATCAGGTTAGGATCAGCTGATCTAGAAGATTAACCCATCGTAGTGAACTTACATGAGTGTTCATCAAGTCACCTAAGTGCAAACAAGGAGCGGTGATACGTCACTTATTAGGGTACTCTGTTGCCAGAAAGGGATGCAAAGAATGTCGTCATAAGGAGCACCTGTCGCTGGTGACTGTAGCCGTACAATGGGACCTAACTGCGGTCATGCAAACACATCCCAGACAACACTGAGTCACGCCCTGACATAATCTTTTGACAAGCAATACCCATAGTTTCATGTGGAATAACTAAACTCGCACTCGGGCAGCAGATTTATACAACTGAAACTTGGATTTAGCAGGCCATGCTACATGCCACCACTCTTCCATGGTCCAGGGTCGATGTTGACGAGCAAAGGGACGCGAGTCGAAAATTGATGGCTGTGGTGAGTGTTTTGCATTTACGGTACTGTCATAGTGAAAACTGGTTCCTGACGCCACACATTCAAATCGGCGGTGATCGGACTGTCAGCAGACCGTCGATCACATTGTACTGATGTACAGATGCGACCTCACGTCTGTTCATCAAAGACTTCTTGTGGGTCTGAATTACGCTAGTGAAAACATTGCTTCTAGAATACTGAAAACCCAGTTAGGCACTGCTGAGGCTGAGAAGTCCCCACACTTGTCTAATTTGTGACATGATACGATTCATGCCTCCTCCACTGATTACCATCTCACATCGGAAGTCCGTACACTCGGTGTCATGTCCAGTATACACCACTCATTAACAGACTCCACAAACATCGTCCGCACTCGGACTATATGACGCACGAAACCGCGATAGTCGGGCATCGTATAAGAAACAACTTGAAATGGGACAACTTTCCCTATGCTTTATGACCACTCAGTTTATATCTTCATCCCTAATATGCCGATTTTAAACACACTGTTTACGTTTTAGAATAAAAGAATGGTTCAAATGGCTCTGAGCACTATGGTCATCAGTCCCCTAGAACTTAGAACTACTTAAACCTAACTAACTTAAGGACATCACACAACACCCAGTCATCATGAGGCAGAGAAAATCCCTAACCCTGCCGGGAATCGAACCCGGGAACCCGGGCGCGGGAAGCGAGAACGCTACCGCACGACCACGAGATGCGGACGTTTTAGAATAAATGTCATAGTAAATAACATATCATAAGGGACAATTATGTTTAAATTGGTTGGTTGGTTGTTTTGGGGAAGGAGACAAGACAGCGTGGTTATCGGTCTCATCGGATTAGGGAAGGATGGGGAAGGAAGTCAGCCGTGCCCTTTCAGAGGAACCATCCCAGCATTTGCCTGGAGTGGTTTAGGGAAATCACGGAAAACCTAAATCAGGATGGCCGGACGCGGGATTGAACCGTCGTCCTCCCGAACGCGAGTCCAGTGTCTAACCACTGCGCCACCTCGATCGGTATGTTTAAATGTTCACCCCGTTGTACACCTGGAAAAAGGATTACCACAAGTGGTATGTGATGTTACCTCTGCCAGAACCTAGCAGCGAATGACTTTCCAATATGCTAAATTTTAATACAAAGAGTTTGGAAGTCTGTATGATACATTCGGCCCGTTTCAAATTTACAATAACGCGTAATATGAATTTCAGGGACGGAAGTATCTTTCACCAAGTAACATAGCTGGATGAAACTTGGATCATACATGGAAATAACTACTACAACTTTCCTACACCATAGCGCCTGGACTATCAAAACGATCACGTTCGACAATGATGGACGCACCCTCACAAGATGAGAAGGGGGAACACGCAATGCACCGAGGAATCCAAGTGTCATCGAACTATATTACTTGGCAGGGACACATCTTGAGAAAGTTACTTGCGTCCTTAAGTTTTGCTTACCAGTATATAATACTTCAGACCTCATTGATGACCTTTGCCTTACATAATGATTATTTGTTATTAAATCAGTTCACTTCGGCGCCTAAACAGCAAGACTCTTTCACCACATAGTTACTAGCGTCAAATACTTTTACTACGAGCTCGGCCGGTTCTTAAACAGCCGGTTTCTGGTATGGGACAACCTATCGAATCGAATGGCACATAAGCTCTCCCACCTGTTGGATCAGTCAGTTATTGCTTCTTAAATACAGCCCTGACGGATTCAATCATGGGAAGTCTCAATAATGTATATCAAAATGTAACTTTACTTGTAAGCAAGTAACAAAAATGCATAAAAATATGATTCATTTTGACCACAATTGTCACACAGATTTCCGTTGAGAAGGGTACTTTTCCCATCTACACTCCTGGAAATTGAAATAAGAACACCGTGAATTCATTGTCCCAGGAAGGGGAAACTTTATTGACACATTCCTGGGGTCAGATACATCACATGATCACACTGACAGAACCACAGGCACATAGACACAGGCAACAGAGCATGCACACTGTCGGCACTAGTACAGTGTATATCCACCTTTCGCAGCAATGCAGGCTGCTATTCTCCCATGGAGACGATCGTAGAGATGCTGGATGTAGTCCTGTGGAACGGCTTGCCATGCCATTTCCACCTGGCGCCTCAGTTGGACCAGCGTTCGTGCTGGACGTGCAGACCGCGTGAGACGACGCTTCATCCAGTCCCAAACATGCTCAATGGGGGACAGATCCGGAGATCTTGCTGGCCAGGGTAGTTGACGTATACCTTCTAGAGCACGTTGGATGGCACGGGATACATGCGGACGTGCATTGTCCTGTTGGAACAGCAAGTTCCCTTGCCGGTCTAGGAATGGTAGAACGATGGGTTCGATGACGGTTTGGATGTACCGTGCACTATTCAGTGTCCCCTCGACGATCACCAGTGGTGTACGGCCAGTGTAGGAGATCGCACCCCACACCATGATGCCGGGCGTTGGCCCTGTGTGCCTCGGTCGTATGCAGTCCTGATTGTGGCGCTCACCTGCACGGCGCCAAACACGCATACGACCATCATTGGCACCAAGGCAGAAGCGACTCTCATCGCTAAAGACGACACGTCTCCATTCGTCCCTCCATTCACGCCTGTCGCGACACCACTGGAGGCGGGCTGCACGATGTTGGGGCGTGAATGCAAGACGGCCTAACGGTGTGCGGGACCGTAGCCCAGCTTCATGGAGACGGTTCCAAATGGTCCTCGCCGATACCCCAGGAGCAACAGTGTCCCTAATTTGCTGGGAAGTGGCGGTGCGGTCCCCTACGGCACTGCGTAGGATCCTACGGTCTTGGCGTGCATCCGTGCGTCGCTGCGGTCCGGTCCCAGGTCGACGGGCACGTGCACCTTCCGCCGACCACTGGCGACAACATCGATGTACTGTGGAGACCTCACGCCCCACGTGTTGAGCAATTCGGCGGTACGTCCACCCGGCCTCCCGCATGCCCACTATACGCCCTCGCTCAAAGTCCGTCAACTGCACATACGGTTCACGTCCACGCTGTCGCGGCATGCTACCAGTGTTAAAGACTGCGATGGAGCTCCGTATGCCACGGCAAACTGGCTGACACTGACGGCGGCGGTGCACAAATGCTGCGCAGCTAGCGCCTTTCGACGGCCAACACCGCGGTTCCTGGTGTGTCCGCTGTGCCGTGCGTGTGATCATTGCTTGTACAGCCCTCTCGCAGTGTCCGGAGCAAGTATGGTGGGTCTGACACACCGGTGTCAATGTGTTCTTTTTTCCATTTCCAGGAGTGTACATCTCAGTGTTTGAAATAAAAATATGTTCTTGTGGGAAATGAAGGAGACTAGTTCAGTGGATCACTACTACTTCCTTTCCTTGCAGATGAGCGTGACCTGTGCTCTTTTCCAAACATTGCTTATATACTTGTGTCTCCACTGAAAAAAATGGCTCTGAGCACTATGGAACTTAACATCTGAGGTCATCATTCCCTTGGAACTTAGAAATACTTAAACCTATCTAACCTAAGGACATCACACACATCCATGCCCGAGGCAGGATTCGAACCTGCGACTGTAGCTGTCGCGCGGTTCCGGACTGAAGCGCCTAGAACCGCTTGGCCACCGCGGTAGACTCTCCACTGAAGATATTTGTGCTAAACAATCGTCAAGGCGGCGTTAATTCACTCGGAATTTTTGTGTAGAACTAGACTGAGTTACCGCAGGACCTTAATATCTTGTTGAAATGAGTTTGCCGGCCGGGGTTGCCGAGCGGCTCTAGGCGCTACAGTCTGGAACCACGCGACCGCTACGGTCTCAGGTTCGAATCCTGCCTCGGGCATGGATGTGTGTGATGTCCTTAGGTTAGTTAGATTTAAGTTTTGTAAGTTAGAATAGACTGATGACCTTAGAAGTTGAGTCCCATAGTGCTTAGAGCCATTTGAACCAATTGAACAACTTATGTTTTTATATTCAATATTTTGTTTGTCTCGTGTACAAGTGCCTGGACATTGGTTTTTGGTTGTCTGAAAGTCTTAAAGTATGTGTGCGCTGTCCATTAAACCTACATGTGGCCGGTCGGAGTGGCCAAGCGGTTCTAGGCGCTACAGTCTGGAACCGTGCGACCACTACGGTCACAAGTTCCAATCCTGCCTCGGGCGTGGATGTGTGTGATGTCCTTAGGTTAGTTAGGTTTAAGTAGTTCTAAGTCCTAGGGGACTGATGACCTCTGCAGTTAAGTCCCATAGTGCTCAGAGCCAAACATACATGTGCCATGGAATTTTTAAAAAATTCGACCATTTTAAAATCATTCACCTCTTTCTACGTCAACATCGGCAAAGTGTTGTAACTAATTACGTCGTAGAAAATAAATTTGTTAACGAAATATGTTTTGTTGCAGGTGAGGAAGGCTAACCAAGAACGGCAACGCCTGTCCCGGCTGCAGAAGAAGGAGATTGGGCTCGCGACGATGCTCCTGTGTGTCGTCATCGTCTTCTTCCTCTGCAACATCCTCGCTCTGGTAAACAACATTCTGGAGGCATTCTACTGTATAAACATCGACCAGCTGGTCAAAACGAGCAACCTGCTCATCACCATCAACTCGTCGGTGAACTTCGTGATCTACGTAATATTCGGGGAGAAGTTCAAGCGTCTGTTCCTGAAGATGTTCTGCTCGCACGGCCGGTGGCTGGGCCACGGGGGCCGCGACTCGCCGGACGGCACGCACGACGACAGCCTCGTGTCGAATGGCGACGGCCGCCACTACTCGATCCGGCTGCAGCGCAGCGTCACCAGACACGCTAGCCGGCGCCAGGGGCCACGCGCCCCCTCGCCTGGGCCCTGCGTCTATTATCCCAAGCGCACCCACGAGTGGGACGCCACCACCTCCACCACCGTCAACAAGCTGTGAGGTGGGCATCGTCGGTCAGAGTCACGTGCCCGTGTGGTCTACCCGAATGCCACCACGACAGGAATGCCACCTCCCCCACCATCATCAAAAAGTTGTGAGGAGGACAGCGTTAACCATAGTCTACTACTCAAAGCACAGCCTCGAGTGTTGCAAAACCACCTTCATCCCTGTCAATAATCAGCGAGGGGGGCAGCGTCAGTCACAACCTTATCCCAGTAGTAAATACACTAAGTACAACCATCAAAGTGATGCCAGTACGTCCTCCACCATCAACAAGCGGTGTGTTGGTCATCATTGGTCACGATCATCTCCCGTGAGGACTACCCCATGTGCAGCCACGACGGCCACCAACGTCAACAAGTTGGGATGAGGGCAGCATCGACCATAGTCTACTACCCAGAGCACAGCTCTGAGTGTAATGCCACCACCCCAACACAGTGAATAGTCTCTGAGTAAGGTATCAACAGTCACAACCCTCACACCAAGTCAAAAATCCTACCTGCAGCGACAAGAGTGATACCAGTACGTCCACCGTCGTCAAAATGTTGCAAGGTGAGCATCATCAGTCACAATCGTGTCCTTGTGTCGGCTACCGTAAGTGTAGCCCAGACAGGAATGTCACCTCACCTCCACTGTCAAAAACTGTGAGGATGGCAGCACCAGCCATAGCGCATTGGTTGAAGTACAGCCTCAGTTGTGACGCCACCACGACCTCCACCACCGTCAATAATTTGTGAACTGGGCAGAACCAGTCACGACCCTGACCCCATGTCAAAAACCCAAAGTGCAGCCATGAGAGTGACGCTAGAACCTCCACTACAATCATCATGGACGCGACCATCCGCAAGACCGTTAACAAGCTGTGAAAAGGGTACCAAATCTCGACACTCACTGTGGTGTCGATTTTAAAGCGGTACCTTATCACCACTAGACACATGCATGGTACCAATATTTAGTTATCATTTATCACAATGTTACTTATATTGACTGAGATACTATAAAATCATTTCCATTGTGATGCCCCCTCACAACTTATTTGAAATCATTCCCAAATTGTTTCTGAAACAATGTTCAACTCCACTGGATCCTCACTAATATATTTTTGTGATGTCATATGTTATGACGTCATAAGTTACTATGTCGCCATGAAATAACTGCATCGCTGTAAAGACATTTCTTTGGTGATCCCTCCCAGAACACCTGGAGGAACTGGTCCAGATTGGTATAATTGGGCAGGTTCGATACCCAATATCAGTGACTCTGCCTCCCCACCATGTCAGTTTCAAAACGATGCCCTCGTCCACTGTATCCCAAATAGCACATATTTGAGAAATTATTTATTTCATCTCCATCCATCACAATATCGCTGTTTATTTACTGACACATGGTCACGTCATGTCTATAGTGGTCCAATGCACATCACGTTTAAGATCAAGTTCATGTGAAAATACTATGGGAGGTAAAATACTCAAAAACAGGGACCATGTCTCCCCGCAAAATGACTTTTAAATGACAGCATACTCCACTGGTCCATCCATAGAATACATTACTGGCACCAGATGATATGTCGTCATCCATCACAATCATTGAGATACTGTAGCGTAGTTTCTGTAGTTATCCTGCAACATCTCATTTGAGATCTTGTCCTTATATGTGTGTACTTGGACAGATACAGCAGAGAACGTCATGGACCACCTACACCTTCTGCAGTGGTGTCTCATGCAACCTAGAGAAGAATTGCCAAAATGTTGGAGGTCCACTAACCATCAACGCCTCATCATACCGTTAATTTATTAATTTTATATTCTACATGTGGAACTATTGCAGTTAGCTCGGCGAATCAAAGAGACGTTCTGCGGCAGCGAATGGCGTCTCTTTGGTTACCGCTCTGAAGTTTCCACCTTATCTGACTCATCTCGCCAATACGTCCATAGCTGATAACTGCAGACCCTGTGTGACACTATAGTGTTGCCATCACTACCCTCTTATTTCCATATCAAGTGTACTCTTCTTATCTTCATTTGCTACCACACGAGCATACACCGCCGGGTGCAGCAATCAACGTGACACATTCCATTCCAGGTCAATGACTTTTCATAAGTGCAATGTAAGGGATGAACAGAACGTAAAAGATAACCTTTCCATTAGTGCTGTTGCCGCTGATGTCACAGAAATAAGGTGAAATTAAAAGGCATATAAATTAAATGGACACCCAATAATTTCCTTTGCAACATTTTCCTCAACGTTCACCTGATGAACAACAGTAAGGACCCGTTCGTTTTTCTCCCTTGAAATACCCTTTCTCCTATTACAAAATGAACCTTGAAAGGCTCAACGAAACCCAGTGCAAAGTATTTACAGCCAGTTTGTGATACAGGGCTCATTAATCGAGTAGTAAGGAACTCGTTTAACTTCACTTATGTCGCAGTGGGAAATGGCGAGAGTGACAAGAGGCAGGGATTCAAAGTGTCAAAATTTAAAAACACTGTGCACTTTTAGAACTGCAGCTCACTCTATTTAAAACCTACCAGTTAACCACGTGTATTAAATTTAGCTCTGTATCTTCTATAGGAATCCTATCTAACTGGTGAAGCCTCCAAAACATCAAGCTGCCGTGAAACATCATCTAAGACATGTACGTGGGGCGACTCATCTTTCATGTCGGCAAGCAGAAGAGTCTAACATTATGCGAGAAACTGATTGCCGATATGAAAGATGATAAGCCCCACGTAAATACGTCTTAGTTCTAAAAGCTACTGAGAAGTGTGAAATATGTTTGTCAAGAGAAGAGGACTCCTGTTGTTTCATTTATGTGACTGCTCAACTAAATACAATAAGCCAAACGCGGATGCTGCATTTAAATACTGTTGTGGTACAATAGCCAACATTCTGCAAAGTCGAGACATAAGCACTGACGAGATTTATGTCTTGTGTGGTGTATTAATAGGATAATGTGAAACCCATTTTAAGTAAGACACAGGAAGAACGCAGGTGTACTGTCCACATGGAAGCCCTACGAGAACTATACATTCCTTCGCACTGTGACATCCGTATGTTGCCACGATTTACGGTACTTCCCTTGATATTATTTCACTATATCACTAATTGTGTGTGTGTGTATGTGTATGTGTGTGTGTGTGTGTGTGTGTGTGCGCGCGCGCTCGCGCGCGTCAGGAGGAGTATGATAACTGAGGGAACAGAAATTACCTTAATCTGTATAAGGTCATGTGTGGTTTTGTCGTTCGTAAAAAATCCCTAGAATCACAATATGCTAAGGCTCATTGTTAAGTAATTATTTAATTTCTTTGGAATTAGATTCTTTCGTGTTACAATTTTCGCTATTAACGTTCTAAGCAGAGACAGAGACCCATTTATTATGTTATTATCTCGACTGTGGGTAACAGGATACTATCCGTCTGTAGAGGGTGTCTCTCCTTAGAGTCATCAAGTGCATTTTCTCTGCTGTTTGAGAAGATAATTCCAATTTAGTTGTTGCATTGTGTTCCTAGAGCCAGCCCAAACAAATAGTGATCGTTACGTCTTTCACGCGACACCCAACGTCAACAGAAAGCATCGGTTTGTTTTCATCAAAAAAAAAAAAAAAAAATTAAGCAGAATTTTACGTGCCAATTCGATAGAATGATCCTACATTATTTTAGTGCGATATTTTTTCTGTCGATGTGCATTACCAGCGACAGTAAATCACGAGGAATAACTAGTAGTCAGGAGCGACAGCACCGAACTGGCTCGCGCTGACTGCTCCCGCCAAGCAGGAAGCGCTACGTAGTCGCTGCTGGACTACTGTTTATTCTTCGTGATTTACTCGCCCTGTTAATACATACAGATAAAACAAATATCGCACTATACTAATCTGGAACCACTCTACCGAGTGGGTACGAAAAATTCCGCTTTAAAATCCATTTTGCTTCTAATGGCAAACAAACCGACGCTCTCTGCTGACACTTGCTTTCGCATGAACGATGGGACAAGCAGTAATAGTTTCAGCTGACTTACGCAACACGTTGCGGAAACGAAATGGAAAAGATCTAACGAAAAACCAGAGAAAATACAACTGACGACTCTTAGGAGAGACACCCGGTATTTTTCTGTGTGCCCTACCGATATTAAACCCTTGTCCCAATTCCCGGTCTGAAATACCATATTTGTAAGCTGTGACGAAGACAGTATTTCGTGACAAGCTCATTTGATTTAATGCCAGTGTTTAATGATTTTTGTAGTAAATATTAAGTGTCTGAACTATGAGTTCATCAGCTGTGTGAGTGGATCCTGTTGCCGTACAAGCAGACCCTCCTTCCGATCAGATAGATCAGGATAACGTCGGTGGGCTGGTCACTTTTTTCTTCGCTACATTCCTGTCCACTCCTTACAAGAACCTTTCCTAAGTTTCGTCTGTATTAAAGCATCACTACATCAATTAATGTTTTAGTTACTTTTAATATGCGCATGTCCTGTCGCCTGACATTCTGTGTCTATCTCTTTTACGCGTCTTTGTGTTAGGTGTGTGATAGGCGTTTCCAACATTTCAGTGAAGGATTTATAGATGTTTCTTGCTGAAATATGTTTGCATTACGTTCCAAATCAGTTATATTGGATTTAAATCACAGCTGGAAGGAGATAGTAAAACGTGAAGAAACTCGATTTCTTCTAAAATCTATACAAAATTGCACAAGCATGTATTTATTTGCCTTGAAAATTACGAATATTTCTCCTTTGATGATGTTTTCCGCTAATGAAATACTGTTTTTCTTACGCGCGACAGCGTATTTTCTTTACATGGTATAACATTTGAGATTTTACTTTCACTAACTATATGAAACGAAGCATTGCCAAATACAGCACTGCATCTACATTCTGTATTTGAGATATGTTATTAGCACAATCGTTTGACGTAATTTGTACTGTTCATGTAATATGCTTTTAGAAATTGAGTAGTGATGCCTTCGTGTCTCCGTTCAGTATAGATATATACTACTCTGAGATCACATCACTAGCAATGATTTCCTTGGAGGTGTCGCCTTTTTACACATATAAGCAAAGTAACACAGCAGACATTCTGCAGTGCAGAGCTGGCCCGCTGACTAAACTTACTGATCGCAGGAGGGCACCTAATTCCCCCATTCCGCAACCCACGCAACTCGTGCAGCTAGTTCCAGCATCTTCCCCCGGTAAAGGAATTTCAGGCGGGCTATAAGACGCACGTTGGTGAAAAACAACACTGTGGGTCGTGCCTCAGGAAACACTGAAACTTTTGTCGCCACCGTCGTCTAATGATGTAACGTTTTATGACCAATGAACTACTATTGCAAGTGAATTGATTCCCGAATTAAGCTGAAGATCATCATTGGCATCAATCATCAGAGCATCACCAATAAATCAGGGCACAGCAACACAGTGGTCCTAGTATTATAAGAATTCACATAAAATTCGAAGATTAGTCGCCAAAGACAACTCTCAGGATCCATTGAAGGACTGGAGACAGTTCTGTATATAGTAAGGGGCAGTACTGTATATATGTACCTGAGAAATAAAAATTTCGTGCACTATTCCAGAAATGTTATTATCGTAATGCTGATATTATTGCAGTATTATATCCACGAGTTCGAATTTAATTACCAGTACGGAAGAGGCAAACGACAGGGTACCATAAATTATTAGACACTAAAGTATATGAAAATTTTGTAAAAAATTACAGTTACAATCATGTCATACTTAATGGCACCTTTATTGAAACCAGACTTACGTATGTAATAGTGCAGTGAATACTAGGATTTCAATTAGCTGTAAAATATAACTTCACAGTATCCTGCTACGACGAATGTGGTAGAATTTATATCAAGAAATAAGAGTAATATTGGACTGTAGAAAACAATGGACTGTGCTTTTAAAGAAAAGCAAATATTTACCTTATCAAATGTTTTGCGTCCGCCGAAATACTGTTGTATCTGTTTTCTGTCTATGCATTCGAGAGTGTGGGATGTAAAAGGTCCATATAGTATTATATCGCAAATTTCTGGTAGTACTCGAAACGAAAAAAATATGCTGTAACCTCTGGAAAAGTGAGCAATTAATTCCCATAATTATACTGAACGTTAGAAGCTAACATGAGCAAAATCTTTATTCCATGATAGATGGAAGAAATCGGTAACCACAAAAAATATTTCATCGTCCCTCTACCTGTTCCTACGCAGAAAAGATTTTGTATTATATTAGTGTAACTGGTGAGAAAATTGTTGAAATGGATGTAATCACTTTATCTCCAGTATGTGTCAACTACTTTCAATGAAATATTTGCTTAAGAATTATTGTATATTTTTCTCACAAGTATTAGTAGCATACATGTGTCATATTTCCCTAATGGCAGCAGTAACAGCTGTGCTAAATATAATTAGGGGCAATCGAGCTATATATATATATCTTGAATCCTTCGAAATGAAACATATTTGCCGCTCTTTACTATGTGAGAGTACATATTTAGGAAACCCCTATTTTTACAATATAAAATCAGAAGTATTGATCTTAATTAAATGGTTATATCTGTGGACAACAATAGTACGAAACTTAACAATATTTTACGCTCCCTTCTTCCAGTTTTAAGCAGTAGTAGTTACATCCTGAACCCTGATTGCTAGCGGAGTGTATAAAACACCTGTACAGCAGTCTTCCAGTAATGGAGTTCTTTGACCGTTATGAACTAAATGTTATCGTGTAAAAGCTTTCAAAAATATTATATACTGTAATCATGGAATATTGTTGTACAGCTGTGAACCATGTTTTCCTTGTTGTGTGATTCTTTACTTTATTCCTGGTGTCATGTTTCCTCTATCTCTATTGAATAGTGTTATCAGCCTTTTTGTAGTTTGAGATGCTTACTCATATACGGGTGGACATGTGAATTATTATGTGGAAAAGTGTAGTATTATTCCTTGAAACCCTGTTTAAGTACAAACTTGAAAAACATTATTCGTGTAGCAAATACTCGATTATGACTAAACTAATTGTCCTTTTTATAGTGTTTTGTGTAAAACAATTATTACGTAATTACTTCAAGACAGACACTTCTTGTATTGGTCTACGGAAGCAACAAAGGTTGCGCAATACTTCTTTAACTGAACAGAGTTTCAACTAGTGAAATATAACATCAAATAATGAATAATGAGGAATATTTTCGATCTGCCTGGAGCTAAGTGCAACAATTTCTGGAGACACACACAAGTGAGAACCAGAGATATGGTACAATCTATGTTAATTTAATTAAAATTGAAACAAAAATTTCAAATCAAATAACTAAGATCAACTATCTCAAAATTTAATATATTTCGGAAAATATTTGGGTCTCGAAGAACAGATAATTTTGAGAAACAATCTGGCGTTAGAATATCTTACTAATACAGGTAAATCACTCCCCATCCAACAACGGACACAAATTTTTATATTTTTATCGTCGATAGCAACGTCACAACTGTTTTATATATCTGTGGATGAAAATGTCTCATATTCACATGTGCAAGCCATTTCATTACTTCAGCATACACGGTTCATGTGAAAGTTTAATCGCAACTTCACCATGTGCTTAAAATAATTACTATGCGAAGAGATGGCGGTATATAAAACAACTATACGTGTGTGAGTACAAACGGAAATGCATTCGGCAACTGACGAGAATCTGCCAACAGTCCTCGTGATGTAACTCTGAGAAGTATTAATAAATAAGCTTACAGTGCATACACACTACTATACATGGTGTATTGTAAACAGGATATGAAGATTTTTGAAGATTGTTAACCTATTTAACGCTACCTGCTTTGTCCCCACGAGTAAATGTCATTATTTTCGAATTATGTGTTACATAAGGTATGCATGTATGACATATGTTTACGCTGTGTAAATAAATGCTTAATTTCCCCAAACTGTTTCATTTATAAAAATCGTACTATAAAAAAAAAGACAAAGTCTCATATCCCTAAAGAATTTGAATTTGTTTGTGCACTCGACGACATTTTATTAAGGAGCTTTTGCCAACCCCCATTGACGGCATCGTGAAGTGAGTGTATTGTGTGTAACTGTGGTGTATTCTCGTCTCAATAGTGATGCAACAAGTGTTCTCAGATGCTGTAAAATCAATATCATCGAACACTAAAACTTACACTCTGATTGCTGGCTTTTCATTGAAAGGAGTACTTCCCATGTTTGTTGCATCTAAGGAAATACTAAATGAAAATGGCAACATGCATTACATTCCTGTGTCCTGTAATGATCAGGCCGACATCAAGGATCTTGGCAGAAAAAGGATCTGAATAATCCAATTTCCTGTAGGTAGCAGTTGGTATGGCTGTCTGGAGAGTAAGATGGAGGAGTGCTCAGATGAAATATCAGAATTTATGTGGACATGGCTGACCGAAGAACCAAAACAAAAATTCACTGACGCCAGTTAGGAAATCAAGAGACCATTGTAGATCATCACGCCGACTATGCAGTTAGCTCCAAGGAGTGACCTGACAACGAGTGATGTACCTCACACATCTGTGGTTGATCAAGATAGTTACCTAACCGTTTAATAATTTATTGACGTTTAGTTTCCATTCTTCCGGGAGCGGCGTCAGCAGTTTACGTTCTTAAATTTCACATTAATGGAGTGTGGCTGTATGTTAACATACTATTGCTCTACAAGCTTCCAAGAATTTCGCCGAAAAGGATGACACAGCAGTATACATACTAGGCTCATATTCTGGACGAATATGTTCCAAATCACTACACAGATATAGGGACTTTGATCTTCCGTCTATTCCGTAAATCACTTCTGGCTAATACTGCAAGTGTTCCTTCAACAAGGCAATGGTCGATACATTACTTTCTTTGTGGCCAGTCAGTCTCTCACCACAGACCGACATCAACATTTATTTATGACTTTACAGTTTCCAGATTCGTCATTTACCATGAGTTGTTTGAGACCAGTTTGGAAGGCAACTAAAGCAGTGGATACTGCAAGAGTGACGAGTCCAAATTCTATTTATGGGTCGTAAGATCAGTAATGTCTCCGTTTGTCTGTGCCTCGAATTACTGTATGTCACATTAAACCTGGTGTTGTATTGCATTATCTGCTTTCTTACAACGTAATACCTGCATAGTTACCAAAATCTGACACCTCTGATGTATTATAAAACTCTGCCGCCTTATAACATTTGGACAGAACCTTGATACGGATCAGCGATTCTTCCCCTATGTAAAGAAATGTAAGTACAGTTCACGCCAGTTGACATTAACAGATTACATTCACTCCAATTACAGGCAGAGCACACAATTTCAGCGCTGGTACTTTGCAGCAAAAATGAAAATGTGGACTATTAATTACTGAAACTATTTTAGTAGACCTTCACTGAGATTATACCCTGCAGTCACCATACATACCTCTAATATAGTTGTCTAACGTAGCAAGAAACACGTATTCGAAAACTAACTCGTATAAATTCAACGAGATAAAATAAAAAACAAATAGCATTCGAACACAAAGGATGCACTCAACTCGACGACAAAGTAATAACAGTTTATAAAGACAGAAAGTTAAAAGAATTGGCTTTCCATTTTGTAAACAACTTAAAAACGTAACTGTTACACAGTCGTAGCATTAGCAGTGTTACATTTAACAATCTTCACACTATAGGATATCAGAGAGTTTCGTAGAATGGAAAATACTTCCCAAAACACGCCAATACTCAAAGAGGCACTCGTAAAGGAGTGGACAAACGCTAAACAAGATAACGAATTTCGTCGCTACGTCACTGAGATACTAAGGTGAAAAACGATGTAATAAGTTTTCTATCAACTTCTTTTAGTGTCAACAACATCCCCATAGAAACAAGATTCTAACGAATTTTTTGAAGGTGACGTCTTCCTAAACCTGTGAGTCTACTTGATTTCGAAGGAAAACGTTCTAGTTTTCAAGTTCTGTTATACAAATACTTCAGTTGACAGCTACTAGCTTTTGTAGAAAAAAGTTCTCTTTTTATTTCAGATAAAATACGCACCCGCGTGCACACACACACACACACACACACACACACACACACACACACACACACACAAATACGGGTGTCTCAAAAGGTATGCTACTATTTTTAATTGCTACAGACAAACAAATTTAGATATTCACACCATGTTTGGCTTATGTCACATATTATCTCTTAAGGTTTTCGAGCCAGTCAGTCAGTTTCAACATGTGTGCCTTTGGCGGTATACATAACATCAAGTTGTGGGGTGGCGAGTGAAATTTTTGTGTGTGTTCGCTATTAATGTAAACTAAAATGATTTTACAAGGGTCTGAAAACTATTTGTAAGGACAGGCGGAAAGTGATGGAGACAGTAATATCAAGTTTTCACTCCTCAGGTCAACTTGTGAGCTCCGCTAGACTGACATAAAGTGTTCCGACTCTCTAAGATAATTGCACGCGGTATTCTCTAATATAGCGGGTGCCACAAGAAGAAGGATACGGATACAAAACATGGGCTTTCCAGATAAGTTCTTCAGCCAAGTAAGTTCACTTTTACACAGTTTCATCAATTACACCGAACACAATTACGTCAGCCATTATTAAGACCACTGAGGCATAAGCGGAAGCTGGTCTGTGCAGACACCTCACTATCGTTACGCAAGCGAAAGCATGCTTACCAATATTTTCCAAAACACTTCGCATAAAAACAGGATTTTCAGTGATCGTACCTCGAGTTCTGTTGGTGATCAAAAGGTGGGGTCAAGTGTTTTGGGCAGCCCTGGGGCACCATGAGTATATCCATCAGAAGGATCGTCTTGGTATTACTATCCTACAAAACAGCGTAGAAGTATAAACGTTTCAAACTTCCTCCTGCTTAGACAAATGGAGCACATCAGTTGGTTGTTCTTTTTGCGTTTGGTGTGATCTACGGTTGGCTTGTTGAGAATTGTGGAGGAACCATTAGTTCATGTGCGGTTACTCGGTAAACCTCGAAAAAAGCGTTTTCTTAATATATTTTAGCCGTCACCAGCGGACCAAAGCCCAGCCGACGATTCCAAGGTGGCTACGCACAGAAAATGGCTCAAATTTTCACAATATATTCCTAAGATTCCGATCTAGAAAAACCTTAAAAATTTTCTTGATATTTTTACCAGTTTCCAAGATACAAGATTTCAAAGCCAATCTACTTCTTCAAGTAAAATCTGGTTTGAAGCGAAATTTGAATAATAAATAATCCAAGAAACTTACATAAATTTTAACGGTATATTCACTAGACATTTACCTAGAAGAGCCATCCTACAGTGTACAAAAAATATTTATCCGTTTCGAGGAACATCCTAAAAACTCCTTTGTTGGATACTAAAACTCTGCCGCGGATTTCGAAACAGCTATGCACATCCAATGGTTGTAATTTTTGTGACATATGTCTAAAATATCGATTAGGAATTACCTTGAAAAATTTTCTTCATATCTTTTTTAGATTTCAAGATACAGAGGATCAAAATCACCCTACTGGTACAAGTAAATATGCGCGCAACATCCGGTGTGAGGCGAAAACTTAGTTTATAAAAATATTTAGCACAGGGAAATTTGCTGTAATATGTCTCCATTATTATCTAGGAATCCTATGTTTTACACTGAAGCATATTCAAAATTTTTTGCGCTTGAAATTCGGTCTGAGGTGTAAAAGTAGTTTTGCGTTATTTCAATTTCACATGAATAAAGTGTCTAAGATTTTACTGACCAATACGTTTTGTTTCTCACATGAGTTACACGCCCTGTTGCAGCTGGGGAAAGAGAGGGCCCAGTGGATAAATGCTCCTAACGGAGCACAAAAAAAAGCGAGTAAGTTTCCGTTCACTAAAAAGACTAACTTAGAAGTGCGGTGCCAGCTGTTGCATTCTATCTTTCTCAGAACCTTTAAAAATTTTCCCAAAAGTTTTGGTATGTGAACATATTCACTCTTCTCTATGCTGAGAGACAAGAAGATATTTCCAATGACAAAGATACGGAAAAGTAACAATTACTGGAAGATAGCAGACAGTTTATTTCTTATAGAAAGAGCGAAGGAGACAGTGACAGAGTGAGAGAACGAGAGTGACATAATGGCGGTGGAACATGGTTGACAGTGGCATAACAGCGCTAGGGAAAGAGTGAAGGCGACAGTGCAGGGGTGGGGGGAAAAGGGAGAGGAATGAAGAGAAAGAGAAAGTGGAAGTGGGTGAGATCCAGTGATAATGAGAGACAGAGTATACGACAATGACTGGGAAATGGAGTGACAGCATAAGAGAAAGCACCAGTAGGAAGAAAGAAATGAGATATTAGCAGTAAGTGTTATCAAGATGGGAGACAGTTACAGTGAGAGGAGTCTGCAGTAGGACAGAACGAAGAGGACTGTGGCTGTGGCACAGGTGAATCGGCATGAGCGACTTACAACAATAGAAGAGTGGGTGCGAAGGAGTTGCAATTAGGGGAGCTTGTGGGAGGGTGTGGTGAGCTGCATCTTATAAAAAGCACGAGTATGTTCACATTAAAAAAAAATTCGGAAAATTTGTATAGGTTGTGAGGAAGCTAAAATGAGGCAGTTGGTATCCAAATTTCTGTCACAGTATTTTTTTTTTTTACAAAAAGCAACATATTCTGCATTTTTTGTGCTCCGATAGAAGCTTTTATCCGCTGGTTTATACACGCTTGCTTCAAAACTGTTTCGGGAAACCACAACAGCATTCATCCAACACCATTTATAAATACAAAATTGTAGACTACAAACGATCCCAATTTTTCTGTATCTCCGTACATTATTTATGTTCTATAAAATTCTTTGCCCGTAGGTCTTAAACTTCGAACTCCACAGTCTTCCAAACGTAACACATGGTAGTGCTTCTTTTTGAATTTCTGTACCTTTTAATATTATCACATTACGTTCAAGCTTGGTACAGTTTCATTATTACATATCTCAAATATAGTGCTACCTTTATAGCCTTCTAGCTTAGTAACAAAGGTTACTTAATCTAACTCGTTTTACTAAATTTAAGTACAAAATTGGGTTTCTTCTTAATATCTCGAAAAGTTGATATGGTATTTTCATTGAAACCTCTACCATGTATTTTTATGATAAAGAGAACCTAACTGCAAAAGTCTAGCTCTGCAATGTTTAGAAAGAAAATGGAACTTTTTTTCGTTTTCCGTCGTTCCGTAGTTGCTTCAAATTTCATGGAGGTGTGTTCTGTCTACACAGCTAAATGAAAGGCAGTTTGTTTTTTGCCATAAGCTTTTCGTTTCTTTAAATTATGAAGTAACTTCAGTCGCCTGTAACACATATTTCTTTTCATACATATAGTAAATGTGTTAGGCAGTAGTTACAATACTGACTGTGTTATATTTTCTCATGTATTTCTCTTGTTTTTTAGATTAGCACCGACTTCTGTAGCATAAATTTCGTGTTATTAAATTATCGTTTGGTGTTACGATTTCCTGTGTTGTTAGTCCATATGTGTGGTCCTGGAGATGTGCTCATTCGGTCCTCATGCTCCAACTGGCCGATTTCTGTAGTTTTTTCACTCACATTTATTGTAACAAATCACTTGCAATTTTCATTTTTTGATCAACCTGCGTGTTTTTACAGAGTGCAATGTTAGCGATTGTCGCTGTGTGTTTACTTTTCGTCTTTTTTTCGTGTTATGTGTGTGGTCTGATATTTTTCGTGTGTTGTGTCTGTGCATTTTGTTATGTGTCGTTCCTTGTGAGAGCTTTTATTTTTCAATGTGGTGATATTTGTGTGTGTGTGTGTGTGTGTGTGTGTGTGTGTGTGTGTGTATTCTGGTTGTTATTGTTTTTGTGGCTAACAACATCAGGGACCTATTGTTTATATTGATTTGGTCATTAATTACTTTCTTTTTCATGCAATCGCTGTTTGTATATGGAAGTTTTCTTGTTGATGGCAGGAGTTTTTTGTTGTGATTGTTCGCTCTAATAATTCTGATGTCTTGTTTCTTGTTAGATGGTTCATGTCTATGTTTTATTAGATGTTTGGCCAAGGTAGAATGACTATTTTCACACTTCAACCTTCTTATATGTTCTTTCCTGTCTGTCATATCAGGATATGTGGATTCATATGCTTGGCATTCTAGTTGGTAGTAGTTGTAGTAGTAGTAGTAGAAGTAGTGTAAGCGCACACTCTGCTGTAGAGTGAAAATCTCATTCTGGAAACATCCCCCTGGCTGTGGCTAAGACATGTCTCCGCAATATCCCTCCTTCCAGAAGTGCTAGCTTCTGCATGGTTTGCAGAAGAGCTTCAGTAAAGTTTGGACGGTGGAGACAGGTACTAGCAGAATTGGAGCTGTGATATCAGGTCGTGAGTCATGCTTAGGACGTTGGCACGTTAGCTCAGCGTGTTCGGTCAGAGTGCTAGCTGCCCTCTGTAATAGAAAACTGGGTCAACAGCTCAACACTGAACTTGAACGAGTGTGCATCCGCACCGAACAAATGCAACGAACAACATCGAGCAACATCAAAAAAGAAAAGGTAGCTCAGTTGATAGAGCACTTGCCCGCAAACGGCAAAGGTCCCGAGTTCGAGTCTCGATCCGGCACACAGTTTTAATCTGCCAGGAATTTTCATATCAACACACACCCCGCTGCAGAGTGAAAATCTCATTCTAGTAGTAGTAGTAACTTTATTCAACCGTATATCTGTTTTTACAAGGATTTAGAATATGTCAAATTATTTACAACTTTAGACCAATTTATAATAAGTTAATTCATTTACACATATCATTTACAGACTTCTAGCTAGAGACAATCATTAGATTTACTCCTGGTACACAATACTTTTGTAAATTATTAAATAATGTAATGCCACATTGTCCACTCATATCCCATCAGTCACTGCATACACTATATACAAACTGTTTCATAACACTTCAGTCACTACACACACAAACACACACACACTGGTGGTCTCTGAGCTGTTTGCTGTGCCACAACTTCCCTTTTGCTATACTGAAGAACTGAGTCAGCGTCCATCTATAATGAGTGAGATGTTGAGCTTAGGAACAGGAATTGGTGTTAGTATTGTGCAAAGCATAACTTCAGGATAAGTTTATCTAGAAAAAGAAAAGGAAGGAAAAAAAACACAGTCTGAAGGTGTTATGTGGAATGTTGGATGTTTTATAACCATTATTATTATTTATCTGTATAACATTTTTTGTACCAAACCCCTACTCTGTTTTATCTAAGTAATCCTTCACTGTATAAAATGTATTGCCTAACAGGTACTTTCAGCTACCTTGTTAAACAAGTGTATTTTTGCAATTCCTTTTATCTCTTTTGGTAATTTATTGTACAGTTTTATTCCTTGGTAGAAAATGGTATGTCGAGTTTTTTTGTTTATTTCTTCTTAGTAACTCTAAGTTGAGTCTACCTCTTGTTCCATGGCCATGGACAGAACTGTTTGTGCAGTAATTACCAATGGAATTTTTTATGTCTACAACTGAGAGATAAATGTGTTCACACAGAGCACTTAAAATCCCCAGTGTTTTGAACAGATCTTTACAGTGAGCTAGACTTCCATTTTTGGTTATGATTCTTATGGCTCTTTTCTGGAGTTTGAAAACTGTGTTCATATTTTGTGGATTTGTTCCCCAAAACAGGAAGGCCATAGCTAAGAATTGAGTGCACATATGGATAGCATGTAACTAAAAGACCATGCTTGTTACATACTGATGATAGGATCCTATGGGGCATAATAAGATGCTGATGACATTCTGTTGGCAAGTACCTTTGTGTTTTCACACAACTTCAACTGAGAATCAATATTCATTCCTCGAAATTTACCATTTGTTACTCAGTCTATGGAGGTGCCATCTACATTTTATTTAACATTGTCTTTTCCATCTTCAAACTGAAAGTCATGGTATTACTTTTCTTTATGTTCAGTGTCTCTTTATTGCTTATTGATCAATCATAAACTTCCTTGAGAGCTTCATTTGCTTTCTCTGCAAGTTCTCTTGTGTTCTCAGTGACTATAATATTGCTGTCATCAGTGAACAGAATTTTTTCACCATGAGTAACACTACTGGGAAGGTCATTGATGTATATCAGGAATAGTATTGGTCCTAGTATGGTACCATTGTGGAACCCCTACATTAATTTATTTTGGTTCTGATAAATGTTTAGATCAATTTGAAGTTTGTGTTATCTCTGCTCTTTGTACCCTATCTGCTAGGTATGATTGAAACCAGTCACTAGCTACCCCTCTTATTCCTAATAATTCTAATTTATTTAATAGAATCTTGTCGTCAACTGTATCAAGGGCCTTAGAAAGACCAAAAAATATACCTGTGACACACTCATCTTTGTCAAGAGCATCAAGTACAACCCTTGTGAATTCTACTGTGGCTGACTCCGTATTTTTGCCACTTCGGAAAGCAAACTGTGATCTGCTTAAAAGACTGTATTAATTCAGGTAATTCATTAATCTTTCATCCATGGTTGGTTCTATTATTTTTGAGAATGGTGACAGCAGGAAAATGGGCTGGTAATTTTCTATGTCTTTTGCATTACCTTTCTTAAGCAAAGGTATAACTCTTGCCTGTTTTAACTGCTCTGTAAATGTCCCTGATGTGAAGGATTCATATATTATATTTGTTAAAGGGCCTTGTGTAATCTCTATGCATAGTTTCAGTACACACACTGGTACTTCATCTAAGCCTATGTTCCTGCTCCTTAGTATTTATGTGATTTGTCTGTTGTTGTTTGTAAATGTGACTAGAGAATGTTTCTTGCTGTATAAGCAATGTGTAATCCCTGTTTCTTTAAAGTATTTGCTTTCCTGCGTGTATATTTGTGTTTCTACGTTGAAGTGTACCATTTCTTTCTGTTAGTCCTGTCATGAGTGTTATTGTATTCTGATTTAGTGTGTGCTGTAGTGCTTGTCAGGTTATTTGGTGTTTGGGGGTGGTATTATCTACTTGTTTTCTTTAGTTGTGTTCTAATTTTTTGGTTGAGTCTTTGTATTATATGGGTGTTGTAACAATTGTTTGTGGCTATGAGTTACATTGTTTGTAATTATTTTTCATAGTTTTATTTGCAGAGTGGGATATTGTTTAGCCTGTGTAACATGTGTCATAGGGCTGCTAATTTTTGATCTTGCAGGTGGTTGGATGAAGCACTTATATTTCTGTCTGTGGCTGTTGGCTTTCTGAAGTTGTCAAATATGTGCTTATTGGTGTCTCTCTCAATTGTTTTATCCAAAAAGCGTATTTACGATTGTGCTTCTTCTTCCATGATGAATTGAAAATTTTTGTGTTTATTGTTATGTCCGTATTAAGTTTATCTATTTTCTGTTTGATTCATCTACCATGCAGATTATGTTATCCACATATCTGTGCCAGTAAACAATATTGTATCCTTCCTCTGTGATGACAGTATCGAAGATTGTGTTTTCTATTTGGTTCATGAATGTGTTTCCCAAAGATGCGGATATTGGGGATCCTTTTGGAAGCTCATCTTTTTGTAAGTAAAATTACTTTTCTAATTGGAAGTAATTTTGGGATGTTATTTAGGGTTTTGGTTATTTCATTAATATTGTCCGCAGGTAGATCATTGTATGTTAATAAGTTTTTTTCAATTAGTTTTATTGTGTATGCAGCGGGTATCGAGATGCACATATTCTCCAAGTCAAAAGATATCAGGGATGCTGTTTGTGAAATATATAAGTCTTTTATTTGTGTTATAAGTTCATTTGTGTTTTTCACTGTTTTGCTGTTCTTCATTTTATTGCACTACGATTATTTAAATCTGTTTTGCTCCATGGCATAACGATGGATTTGTGAAATTAACAACAGGCCTTAATTGAATAAAGGACTTCCTGAAGTTCAGGCTGGCTTTTTAATGTTGGTGCTTTTGGATTCTTGTGTTGTTTTCGTTTATCTCTGAGTATGTGTTTGATGTCTTTGAGGGTGTTTCTTATGTGTGTCTGTAAACATGCTGTTGGATTAGATTTCAGTTCTGTGATACTACTTGAGGTGGTAAAATGTTTAGTTATTTTTATACATTGTTCTTTATTTTCGGTACTGTGCTGTTCGGTTTATCAGCTCTTGTGACTATGATGCTGTTGGATTATAGTTTTTATTTTAATTTTTTAGCGATATTATTTTCTGTTTCAGGTTTCCTGTTTTGCTCTGTCTTTGACATTGTGATTATGTTGTTTATTTCTCAATTCACTAGTTCCTGTTAGCACAATATTTACAGTATTGTTTTCTTGTTGCTCTTCCACTGTGAAGATGCTTTCTGTTTCTACGATTAGATTGTCTATGTAGTGATTATCTATTTTTTTACCGATTTTGTTTATGATCCCTTTCTCCAATAGTTGTGTTTCTTTCTCTGTTAATTCTGTATCTGTGAGGTTCATTAATATCGGGTGAAATTTTTGGTGGTGGGTGTATCCTATTTTGTTGAGTTTCCTTTCCGGTTATTGGAGTGTTCTTGCTGTGATATGTTCAGTTTTTTGTAACAACATTATATTAAGCATGAGTTTCTTGTTATAAAACGATTTTATTTCATATTTTAACCATTCATTTATTAACCATAGTCGATTTTACTTTGGCAAACCCCTGATAAAACATGGACATGAACCATTCGACATGGAACAAGATGTCAAAATCATTAGAATGAACAATCACGATAAAGAACTGATACTATTACAAGAAAACTTCCATATATAAAGAGCCCCTGCAGTGAAAAACAAAGTAATTAATCATCAGACTTCCTGATAATGTTGCCCACAAAAACGATAACATACAGAAATATGGAACATAGCCAGAGTAAATAATTAATGAATCTTCCTCCTCCCCTTATTTTCTCTCTCCCCGCCCTCTTTCTCTCTCTCTCTCTCTCGCTCTATCTCTCTCTCTCTCTCTCTCACTCCCACCCTATCTCTCTCTCTCTCTCTCGCACACACACACACACACACACACACACACACACACACACACACACACACACACACACAAAACAAACAAAAAGTATCAAATTACACACACAGCACAACGAAACTCGAAAAGTAAACGCACAACGACACTTGGCCACACTGCACTCTGTAAACACACACACACACACACACACACACAAGTTGATCAAAAAATGGAAATTGCAAGTGATGTGTTATAATTAATGTCATTGAAGAAACACCGGACATCGGCCAGCTGGAACATGAGGATCGAATGAACACGTTTCCAGGACCACACATATAGAGCAACAACAATTGAAATCGTAAGTAACACCAAATGATAATTCAACATCACGAAATTTGTGATACAAAAGTTGTTTCTAATCTGAAAAACCGGTGAAAAGCGTGAAAAAATGTAACATAGTAAAATATAGTAACTGCTACATAATACATTTATTATATGTATAAAAAGAAACATTATTTCCGGCTACTGAAGATGCTCCATAAAGAAAATAACGGAAGCATGTATGGAAAAGTATAAACCGCCTATCTTTCAGTTACTTAGACAGAATACATCTTCATGAAAAATGGAAGAATTCTAAAAGTAAAAGGGGTAGCTTCCTGGAAACTTCTACCACGTGTATTCATGACAAACTGCACCTAATTCCAAAAGTAGAGGTCTGGAGCTTTGTTATTGCATGTCTCTCTGAATTTTACAAGAAGTGGACTTTTGAAGTAACTAATTAAAGAATCATGTTGATATTAACTATTTTTAACATTTTCTTGGTCTTACATAATCTAAGTTTCCAAGTTATATTTAAACATTTAAGTTTTATGTAAGGGTATGTGTCAGTTTCTTTGTTAGCGGCTCACGGCATTTTCTCTGGCGACTGGCCTTGACTGAGTGACTAGGCGAAAGATCACTACTTCACTCGACGTACCAGTATGGGCTTGCTTCCCTACACAGTAAGTATTCAAACTTTATCCATAGTCGGCGCAACATATCCGCATCAGTGGCAGCAATGGCAGCAACGATTCCGTTCTTCAATTCTTTGATGTGGTTGACAGACGTGTGGTAGACTCTGACCTTGACATACCTGCATACAAAGAAGTTCTTCAGTGTGATGTCAGGTGAACATCCCTATCAATCCAGCTATCTGGAAATACCTAGTCTTGAATGTATCACACAATTTGGGCACATTGTTATGCTGCATCATCTTCTTCGAAAACTGTTGTGTCTTCGCGACTATGCAGTTGTGTTAACGTAAACAGCTTCAGGGGAATAAAAAGAATCCCACAAGGTGATAAACTATCAAACAACACCACACATTCACTTTCTGGCTGTTGCGTACCACTTCCGTCACAGTATTTTTGGGCTGGTTGTGCCCCAAATGCGAAAATTGTGTTTAGTTGCCTTACCACACACTTGGAATATTGTTTTAACAAAAAATGTTAGTTTGTGTAGAAAACTTTCATCCTCCCCTAAACAGCGAAGAACGTTCTCAGTGAGCTACATACATTGTGGCTTTTGATCTGGTATCAATGCGTGCAATAGTTGCAGTCGGTATGAATACATGTGTAAACGTTTCCGAAGGCCGCAGTGCACAATCGCCCTAGGAACTTTGAGCTCCAGTGACGCCCTCCGAACAGATTTCTGCGGCGCTGGAAAGCCAGCTGTAGCTATTCTGTGTTGGCTTCACTTGTTCCATGTCTGCCAGTATGATGCTTCACCTCAATACTTCCCGTATGCATAAAATTCCTGTACCACCAGCATATCGACGTCCGCGAGGGTGATCGTTGTTCCTTTGAACCTCTGAGTCTGATTTGGTCCGAATAAACCCTTGTGAGTAGGCTTCACTCATGAAAACCTGGAACACGTACAAACAAAACTTGACATCTTCTGTCTCATAGGCCTAATTATCGTAATTACTTTTAGAACTATAACACATTGAATTTGTAGCGTACTTTTGTGACACCCTGTACATATTATAGACTGCAGTAAAAGTGCTTGGAGAGAATGTTAATCAAATGCTTGAGTATCGAAATACGTTAAGGAATTCGATAACCATAGCTGTCCCCCTCCCCTTCCGCCCCCCTTTTACGTGTAATACATACACAATTCAAATGCAATGTACAGGTCTGTGCTAAATTTCAAAAGTTAAGGGAAAAAGACGTGAAAATAATGTGTTCTGTGCAACGTCGTATGAGTAGAAACGTTGCAAATTTCTCGACTGCCGAGACATTATGCTTAGACACGTTCAGTTTAATTGGACATCAATTATGGCTGATTGACATTACTACAGTATTGATTTTCTGCGGTAGAATATTTACAATAAAATTAAAGGAGCACGTTCTCTATTTCTTCTAGCGTAATACTTTCATAGAATTTTCTTGATATACATGTGGTAAAGCAAGGCATGTGATAAAAGTTTATAATACACAGTTCTGAAGATGACTTTCAACTGTATATGTGAAGTATGTAATGCATGGAAGAGTCTAGGAAAGAAATTTATCGAACAGTGGGTGTCAAATGGGTGACTATGTGATCGACTTTCTAGCACCACTCAAATACAGATTACTGTCTAAATATCTGAAATACAGTGACAACTTGCACTAATTAGAAGGATTACTACGAAACAATAGCTGATCACATGTAATTTGGGAAGGTAATTGACAGTCGAATCCCCCAAGTTAGTAAAGTCTGTATTTCTTCTATTAGTTGCTCCAATCATTGGTGTTCCACCATGTTAAGAGTTAGAGTTACTATGCACAGTCGCTTTATTGCTGTTGTGAAGCGACCATAACAAGTCCAACATGTGCACTAGAGATCTGTGGCCAGATGCGAAATGTGGTGGCTAAGGTACTAGTGGTATAAGGAGAAGCGTAACAATAATGATCAGAAGACGTTAGCACGGCAGCAGACAACGTGATATCCAGTCAGGACATAAAAACTGTTGACTCTGTTATATTGTAAGTCCCACCTAGAGTACGCTGAAAGAAGTATGGCAGAAGAAGGAGTCCGAATAAAACAAGTAGTGGAGACAACAGGAAGGAGAAATGTAGGAGAAATATCTGTTTTGGAGAGGAGAGAGGATCTTCCTTAACTCTGAGCAACGAATACACTATGGCCTGCAGCTACGGAGGAAAAGCAGTAACATCGCCAGAAATAAGTAGAAAGCCAGGAAGTCAAGACCTGAAATTCAGTCATGTATGTATGTGTATGTATGTACTGAACTGGGGACCTAGAAACGACGCAGAGGCTTCGTCTCCGCCGTAGCCTCAGTGGTACACAACCCCACGAGAAGACAGCAGTCGTCTCACCCCACCACACCGAACCCAGGGTTATTGTGCAGTTCGGTCCCCAGTGGACCCCCCGGAAACGTCTCATTCCAGACGAGTGTAACCCCAACGTTTGCGTGGTAGAGTAATTATGGTGTATGTGTATGTGGAGACAGCGTTTGTGCAGCAATCCCCGACATAGTGTAACTGAGGCCGAATGAAGTGGAACAGCCAGCATTCGCCGAGGCAGATGGAAAACCGTCAAAATCCAGTCATAGATAGTATGATGAGAAAACCGTTGTTAAATTACCCATGACGACACTAGGTCTGTTTACGTGCAAGGCAGTTAGTGTAACTCTTATTATGTCAACAAGTCGCAGTCGTGGTAGATGAAAACTGAGGAGCGCAGCACTTGCTGCTATCTGATAAAAAATAAAAAAACAAAAAAATTCCTTGCTTGATGATCCTCATGTCCTCAAGTCTTCGTGTCAACTCTTCGCACGCCACAGGGACCATAGAAAATGTAACAGACGATCAATGTGTCGATGAATGGTTAACGCACGTCACACAGTCCGAAATTACGAAACTTAACGTACCTCAGTAACACCGAACCGAAACTACCATAGCATGAATACTTAGAGCCGCTGAATTAAATACAGATGTGGGACAGAGGGAGGTCTACAGTCCCTCTGCTGTCTATTGGTCATCGACAGGATAAATGACATAAGAATGGGCAAGATGCACAATGCCACCTTATTTCGGTGCGGACATCAACGAGATTATGCTTCGCAAGGGGCACTCCTGAAGTCATCCAAGCACTGCGCCTTTCTTGTGTAACCGTTACATAGGTTTTCTATGAGTACAGACGCCGCCAGAATACACTACCGTGGACAAAGAGTTGTTGATGATAGGGGTCGCCGCTTAATATTGTGGATTGTAACAGCGGATAACCGAGCCACAACGCAGAAAAGCACTCAGCACTTCAGTGCTGGACGAGAACAACAAATGGAAAAAGAGTCATACATGACTCATGGGACGTTCCACTTCCAAGGCCGAGCAGGCACTGCGCTTTCCACTGCCACTATGTCAAAGCTGCATCGTTAGTACTCCGTCACAGGGAGAAAGCCTGCCATCAGATGCATTTGCAGAGACCTGCTTACTGCTGGCATCATATCGACTATCAAGGATTGTAAGAGTGGGTAGATGGATCACAACACCGCGAGAGATTACTCGCCAAGCCCGTGCTGGAAAACAGCAATGAGTAAGCAGCCTTATAGCCCGGGAGCTATAACCCATAGCGAATCCACCATTCCACGTGTGCTTTTCCGCTCACTGTACGCCACAGCAGACAGAGATTACCGAGGATGCAAGCAGCATCAACACTTTCATTGGACGGCCGATATGTAAGACAAGATCGTTTCTTCAGAGGAGAAGATATGAGAAGATATGAGGAGGTCGCAAAGCTGCAAAATTGTAGCGAAATACATTGGTATAGAAAAATTAAAGCAACAAACCGTCATTTCCCCGCCTTGTGTGTAGTTCGCGGTATAATCATATAAACTGTCAGCAGACGCCCGTAAAACCGTGTTCTGCACGGAAGGTGGTGTTCCGGTCAGCGGACAACCAAGCCGACAACGACGTCAGGTCAGTTACGAAACGGGGCAGTGTTTGCCGGATAGTTCCACATCCACAGTCGCTGTGTATACAGTCACAGACGGGGCGATATGACGCAAAGAAGACGCCTACCAGACTCTCTGCAGTGGAGAGCCATAAGAAGAATCGAAACAGGACAGTCGCAAAATGATGTGGCCCGATGGATTAATGGGAATCGTTCTGTTGTTTTCCGGATATGACCGAAACAACATCTCGAAGACCAGGGCATGGCCGACCGTGTGTGATATCAGAAAGAGAGGAGTGTTATTTGGCTGTAAGGGTACGGTGGTACCGCCTTAATACTTCACGGCTAGTACCATTTGACCTCGCAGAATCCCCTGGTCGTGTTGTATCGAGACAAACGGTGATAGATGGCTTCGGCAGAGTGGCTTTTACTGTCGGAGACCTGCTGTATGTGTACCTCTGATACGTCTTCATAGAAAGGAACGTCTAGAGTGGAGTCGTCAACATGGCGCCAGGACGTCGAACAGTGGGCCAATTTCATTTTCAAAAATAAGTCCCGATATGGTTTGGAGAGCGATTCTCTAAGGATCTGCATCTGAAAGGAACGTGGAACATGATTTCGGGACCCAAACGTTGTGGAAAGAGATCAATATCGAGGAGGATCCCTAACGGTTGAGGCAGGGATTATGCGGACCACCCGAATACCTTCTCATGAAATGGTACGGGTGAATCGGCAAGGTTTAATAGCTGTCAGGTATCGTGACGAGATCTTGGGACTCATGTGCGGTTGTTGCGAGGTGGTGTGGACCCAGACTTCGTGGTGATGGACAATAATGCTCAACTTCATAGCGAACGGGTGACTGATGTTTTCCTGAAAACAGGAAGTATTACATGCATGGCGTGGCCTGCAAGCTCTCCCGATCAGACTGCCATAGAGCATATCTGGGATCCACCAGGGAGACAGATTGCATCACGTCAGCATCCACCAACCACTCTCCAAGAATTGCGAGCAGCTCTGAAGGAATACTGCCTCAACTTGACATTAATGACATCATTCCCATCATGGCCTGTCGTTTTCGGGCCTGTATTGCTGCCAGAGGTGTTCACACGCCGTGCTGAGCAGATTAAGCAGTTGTCGAAATGTGTGTGCAAATCGTTTCAGTTGAAAGAAAAGAAGAACATTTTTGTCTAATGTTATGCATATAGCAGTGATTTATGTACTGTATTCTTTGCATTGTTTGTACTTTAATATCACCTGTTTACACTGTTTCGTGGCAAAATAAACGCAACCTTGGAAAATTTCCTTTTTTGCTTTACTTTTGGACACCAGTGTACATGAAGAGCCGTAGAGAATAAACGCTTCGTGCAGGAAGTGGCAGTTGACCCTCAACATAATCAGACTCAATATTTTATATATAAATAGGTGTAAAAACCTCTTATTGTACGATTACACGGCTGTCGAACAAATACAGGAACCATATCATCCATTAAATACCTAAGAGTAGGCGTATGGAGGAATTTAGTGTTGAAAGCTCATATGAAATTTATCGCAATAAAGGCAGAAGGCAGATGAAATTCAGTTGAAGAGTTGATCACCCGCAAAGGATGTAGCTAACGAAACATTCGCTTGAACGAAACTTGAATACAGGTCGTCAGTCTGGGACCCATAACAGATAGGACTGACAGGAAATACAGAAAATCAAAAGAGGGACGTCGTGTTTCGTCACAAGTTCGTTTAGTAAACGCGAAAGTATCAGGAATATGCTCATACATCTCCAGTTGCAAATGTTACAGAAGATGAGTTTTGCGTCACGAGACCGTACACTACTAGAATAGTCGACGGATATTCTGTTCCTGGCTAATTATATCTCGCAGAAAGACCATGAGGGCAGGAAAGATGGTTAGTATCAGTGGTATACAAAGTAAGCTCGTCTACATACCATAATGTGGCTTGCGAAGTGCACTCTAAGACTAAAGAAACAACGACACGCCATGAAGAGGTCACAAACTAGTACTGAAAAAAGTATCGACGGAAAAGGCAAAATTATAAGCTTTGGAAGCCTGTGGATGAATGTGTGACGCTGCAGTGCAATTTCACCGTGCAGCTGGCAAGGACCGTAAACATGTGGATATCAGGGCATAAAGTATTTGCGGCTTTCATTCTGTGTAGTCAGTTCGACAGTAACTATGACTCACAGACAGGCGAGTGAATGGTATATGCGGATGTCATGATTTAAGAGAGGACGTGCAGTCGGGCTCAAAGGAACCGGTTGGAGTAACCTGCTAATCACTTTGAACAGGAGCGTTGACACCAGTAGACGGTGTTGGCCGGAATTGGTGAACGGTAGCAGAACACAGAAGCGGTCGATCTAGACAGTCGATAGAATAAGAGGACCGAGCAATCGTCAGAGAGGCACTCAGAGCCCCAGAGTCATCATTATCGTCTATCCGACGTGCGACTGATGCTTCAGTGATCACAAGGACCATTTATCAGCGACTCACAGAATGGGTTCTGAACTTGCGCCGACCACCATTGACTTCTGTACACCAACAAGCTCGTTTTTAGTGATCTCAGGCACATTCTACCTGGAATCTCATTGTCTTCAGTGATCCGTCCAGCTTCTAACCGAGCCTCGATAACCAGCGAAGACATGTCTGGAAACGGCCCAGACAGCAGTAGGGTACCAAACTGACCGTCGGCCATCGTACGGACCAACAACCAGGAGTGAAGATCTGGGGTGTCATTTCATTTCATAGCAGCCCCATTTGGTTGCCATTCACGGCACCCGTACAGAGCAGCGATACGTCGAAGATATTCTGCCCCTCTTTTGTTACATTTCATGGAATGCCATCCTGGGCTTGGATTTCAGCGATATAACGCCCGACCGCACACATCGAGAGTTGCTACTGCGTGTCTTCGCGCTTGCTAAATCCTACCTTGGCCAGCAAGGACGTCTGATCTGTAACCAGTTAAGAAAGTTTGGAGCATTAGGGGCAGGGTTCTCCAAGCAGCTCGGCAGTTTGACGATCTGACGCGCCAAATGGACAGACGTGGCACGGAATCCCTCAGTGGGACTTCCAGAAACACTATCAATCAATAACAAGCAACTTAACAGCTCACATAAGAGCCAGAGGTGCCCCAACGAGTTATTGACTTGCTCAAATTGTGAAACTATTTCTCTTGAGTACATCATCAAACTTTTCTGAAATTTTAATGATTTGTTTGACTGTACGTGTACATCACACAAACCGTTTTCCGTCCCATCCCGTTAATCCCGTCGTAGTAGGTATTTTCCTTTTTTTATTTTGTCTTATAGAGGATAATTGTAGATGTACACAGAGACATTGAAGACCTCACGAGGTGAAGCGTCCCGCTTACCAACAGGGCACTGTTCAGGCAAGTGATGCAAGGGGTAATCTGAGGCGCCTGGTGGATCTGCCAACATCTCTCACTGGTGACTTACACACTACCCAACCATGCACCGCAGTTTGTTTGTCTGCGGCACTCGATGGTAAGCTATATGTTCAGGATGCCCCAGCGTGTCTCTTCTGTGACCAAGGCGAAGTGGAATGCTGAGCACTACTAGGTAAGTGACTTTAATTCAATTGCTACTGGAGCTCGCATTCACAGTTTAACATATGTCTATAGCTACAACATGTGAGGAATAGCTGCGTCGGAGGAGAATTAAGTAGCGCACTGTATTTAGTGGATAATAGAACAGTATGCCACCTCATAGCTTAGGATAATATCATGAGGAAATGTAGGTACAGTTCTAACAAAACTTAAATTAATTAGAGCTCCAATCTATCTGAGAAATGTATCTTGTTGTCAGAATAATATTTACATACATCACCGAATTTATTACACATCACGGATTCTGACGATGTACTCGCACATGATTGCCTCCAAAAGTCCCCTGAGGAAATAATATGGCAGTAAAGCTGTGGATGAAGATAGCAGAGACGACGGCAAATGCACGATACTCACAATGGCTTGCGGTTCTAAAGAAACATGATACAACTCTTATAGGTTTGATGTAATTTACAACATAGAACATTTACATCCATATCTGTATGATAACTCTGCAATTCACACTTAAGTGTGTAGCAAAGGGTTCATCGAACCACTTTCGTACTATTTCAGTACCATTTCACTCTGGAATAGCACGCGGCAACTTAGCACACAGTCAAAGAGCCACAATTTATAATAATGCAATGTCGCAGTCGCTACTGCGCATGGGACTCAGAAACCCTCGAACATTATATGAATGGATTATACCAAAACGTGTTGATCGATGAAAGATAATGAAGAAGCATTTCCAGTTTTCTAGTTTCATTGGGATATCAGTCAGTGATAAATCTGAAACAAAGTTATGATCAAATTAATTATTTATAATCTCTTAGACTGACGTAATTCGGGTAGACAGCTACTCATCAAAGGTAATCTTGCAAAAGCCCAGAAAATATGATCGCTAATTTATCACTTCAAGCTGCTGCTGATGCCCAAGAATGGAAGGCCGTGTCAGTTGACTTATGAAAGAGCCAGATTGTAATCAGCTAACAGCTGCTAACTCTGACTAATTCAATGGAGCAAATGGGCATTCGAATATGTGACTCTAATGCTTATCACTACGTGTGAGGCTCATACTGTGGAAATAACATCTTGAAAATGCAGCAAAAATTTTAGGATACCTCATGTAATGAAAATACGCTGAAGAGAATAAAAGCACCGTATCAGTGTGTAAGTGTAGTAGTCCTACGTAGGGTCACCTTGAATAATATTAGACCAAGCGGAGGAAGCAGATGCAGAACGACTTGGATCCAACCTTCCTTATTCTTCTCAGATATGAGACTAGAGCTTCACAAAGTGTCATCCACTGAAATTTCAGGCAGTACTTCTAGAAAGGAGACAGGTGCATGCGCAATATTATGTTCATGGTGAACAAACAGATATCCTGAACGTTGTTGCTTACAGTGATAAGGAGTCAATAAATAAACCTTTTCTTTCGTGTATCTATCACCTAAATTCTAAGACGACAAATGCAATAACATATTAACTGAACGGATTAACGCCCTTAATATACACATGAGGCATTCTTTGTAAGATACCTACATGAACTTACTGACTGTAGATAAATGAACGATATAGGAAGTCGGAGTGAAGGATATTCAACAACAACTGGAACGACAATGCCCTCAAAGCGTTACGGAAATATACGAAACTACCGTGCTAAAAGCACAAACGCTTTTTTTTTTAACAAATTAGTGAATGATATTCAGGAACGCTTTGTTCTAAACTCGTACCAGTCATTAATGGCTGATTCGAAGAAAATCATAATTTCCCAGACATAGGGAATTTGTTTATGACAGATAAGGAGTTACTTCTGCAACAATATTTGGAGCACATGAGTTGATGTTTCCAAAGACGGTACGAATGTTGGAAATCCATCCAATAAAAAAGTGGTCAATAACGCTCTTCATTTTTGTATAGAGAGTACCAAAAATAATTTTTGACAATAGGCTACAATCATGTTAAAGACGAACGAATAGTTCAGTTTAATGCCCCCTCGACGACGTGGCCGCTAGAGTACCAGCTCTGATTGGAGAATAAGGGGGAGCAGAATCAACTTCTTTGAAGGATCGATAGTAAAATTTCTTTCAAACGATTCAGGGAAGCCCCGGAGAACCTTAATATCCAATGGCCGCACGAGAATTTCGAACGTAATCTTTCAGATTCGAGTGTCGTAAGCACTGTGCCACAGCTCTCAGTTCGACTTACGGTATGAGTGTCACAGTCAGTTCCCAGAAACTACCTTCCGTTTTGTTGTGAAATATTTCAGGAGCTGAAAGTTATTAGAATTACTAACCGATAACTTCGTCTTAGCTGAAACTGATATACACAGCGCTTATGATAGCATTGCCTGACCGGTGACGACTACGGAAATGGTGGACTAATGAAGGGTCTTATTGATTTATTTTGTTGTGTTTTGGTAATGGTAATGAGAGAAAATCATTACGAATGTCCGAGGATGATAAGCAAAATACTTCCTCAGGTATAATACCTGTCTTCTCCCGCTTTTCACTGTGATCACAATGTAGCTGCAATGTACTTGTGGTTCTTTCCTAGAGCGGTTGACAGTTTCACAGTGTACTAACGAGCTCCATATTTTATTAGTGCTATAAAGGAATACGAATTGTTACCAGTCCATGTACGGAAGTGCCTCTTTGAGTCGATACAGATTTGACTGGTTTCTGGAATACATTTGATGATGGAATGTGCACTGAGAAATAGATCATGTATGTTGTACCTCAATATCAATAAAGAGCAGGATAAGGAAGTGTGTGCTATCCATATAGTAAAGCTGACAACATACTCTAAACGTAGACAGATTATTACTTATGCACTTAACGAAACATAAAAGCGTTATATCTTTTGACTATGTGATTAACACATCACAGGTTAAATCAGACATGTTATAAAATTATTTGAGAGTAACAATGTGTTGTTATAAAGTGGAACGGTCACACTGACTCACTTGCAGGAAAAACAAATGGCAGGTAGCAAATATTTAAAAGGAAACTGGGAAATAACAAATTATTTACAATAGATATCACGTTTGAAACACTTATAAGGCCCATAAGTGACTACTGTTCTAGTATCTGTGGCCCGTATAAGGTCGGAACAACAGGGTAAATCGAGCACATACTAAGGAAGCTGTTGCGAATGCTCGCAGTCTTGTTTGGCTGGTTGAGGAGTGCAAGAGAAATATTGAAAAACCTTACGTGGCAGACACTCGAAGTAAAGTGCCAAGAACGTGGTGCAAAACCTAGCTAGAAAAATTAAAGAACCATCTTTCAAGGCAGAAACATATCTATCCCGCAGAGAACGCGCAGGTACTGTTGACAAATAACAATTCGCATTGAGCCATACAAAGCGCACAATTCCTAATCTCCATTCGTGGACGAACCAGGAGATATAATAAATGGAGCAACAAAAAGTGCCCTCTGCCCCGCAAATCTCAGTGATTCGCAGAGAAGAGATGCTGATGAACCCCTCGTTCGCCTTCACATTTTGCCTCACATTCTAATACAAATCTAAACCGCCTAGGTCCATTTTTGTAAAGCCCGGTTTATAACTCTGCAGTGTTGGCCAATCTCATAAAAACGGTATTGAAATTATCTCCACGGAATTAATCAACTGTGTATCGACCTCAATTTACACACTTCCTGCAAGATAATTTTCTTTCACTCCAAATCAGACCTTTTCTAAAGGTTTGTGATAGAGACTTCAACAGCCACAGTCATATACGCCGTTATACACATGACGACAAAAATGGGGAACCAGTTCTGTCATGCGCTGAAACTTTTCAAGTGGTCCTGATTCACGGTATCAAACATCCTCCTTCTTTCAGTAGTGGAAAATGGAGACGAGGCTATAATCTACACCCTCTTTTTGTTAGTGAATGTATTGTACATACATGTTCCAAAGCCGTATGTCCACCTGTATCAAACACAGAACATAGGCCCATCATATGTAAAATTTTATCCTCAATAAAACCTTAGGAAATCCAATTTAAACGGAGATACAGCTTTAAGAAGGGTGACAGGGCAAGATTTTCCAGTGGATGAGAAATTCTGAGCATTACTTCAATTCCTGGAGAGTACGACCATCTTGTCGACATTGTCCAAGTTTCCTCTAAGGCATAAATTCCAATGGACTGCAAAACTAACTGTATGAAGGGCATTAAACTTGAAGAGGATCCTTCCAGTGCACAAATCGTACATTACTTAATATCGCTGGCTAAGAGAGTAGAGTGGTTTCAGCACACATTGTGACATGATTGAAGTTACTCAGAGAGACTGAAGACTAATATACGCCGTCTCAATAATGATAACACCCAAGCCAGCATGTCTGCTAGTATAAAGTTTGAGCAAAGTGCCCATCAACTGCTACTAAACGGAAAACCAGCTTGATCTAGAGAGAGAAATAAGTCCTGGAAAGGCTCATCTTTCAGAGACTGAAGAAAAATTGAGCCTTCTCTTATGCCACAGAAAGCTGGCTTCAGAGAAGAAAAGAGCTGCACATCACAGAGATTAAACTGGGATTAAACTTGGTTTCGCGAAACGGCTCGTCACAGGCACTGTATCCATTAACCTCTCTGTGGTTTAGTATATAGTCACTCATTAGCTTCTTCTAACAAAGTGTATGACATCACCAAAGACTTGAACCTCGTGTGGAACACCAAAAATATTTTCCAGAGCCGGAGATTATTTGTGGAATTCCAGGGATAAACAAGCAGATGGCTAACACAGAAGTATGGATTACCGCAAGGCAGAGCGCTCGCACCATAGTTATTGAACATCTACACTAAAGATCAGCCATTGCCTGAGGTACCTACAGTTGTGTCTGTGCTGATGAGTGTCAAATCACTCCTCAGGCAGACTGTTTTGTAAACAAGAAGGGAACCTTGTCTAAAGGTACAGAAGAATTTACCGTTTAGCGTAATGAAAATCACCTGAAACTTGATCCTGCCAAAACTCAGACCTGTATATTTCACCAGGGAATAAACAAGTTGCTAACTCCTCAAATCAACTGAGAAGGAAATACCTTAAACACTGGCCGCCTCCGAAATATCTGGGAATGACTCTGGGCCGTACACTTACATACAATGAACACTATCTAAACATTAAACAGAGAGTGTCTGCCAGAAACAGCATAGTGCTCAAACTGACAAATGGGGAGTTTACCAGCGCACTGTGATAACTAGACCTCTAGCGCTGTGTTCCTCCAGAGATGAATATACATATTTGGCACGGTACAAATCCAACCATCCCACAAACTCAGATGTCGCGCTTAATCAGAGCTGTCACTAACTGTGTAAGACCTACTCCCGTACATAAACTCCAATGTCATGTTGGCATAGCCCCTCCTGAAATTAAAGCGAGATACCTGCTACGTGCGAGAATAGCAATGTTATGATTACGAAAGCCCCGCTGGCCGTCAGCCAGCATATCCTTGGCTGATATCAAAAAAGGTCTTCCTGGCAACTGCTGAAGCTCTTATAGGAACACCCTGCGAGCAAGGATCTCAAAGTGGTGAGGAAAAGGTCAAAATTTGGAAAAATGAATGATTCCGAACAATGAGCTCCTTCCTGGTCACTCAGAAAAGTGGACAATATGGAAGACTACGATCTGGTACGAAGAGATGCGGAAGTGGGGCCTTCCTGTGCTGATGAGAGCGACACCGAATGGACACGATGTGGCCAGTTTCTTGTCAACCAATGTATAAACTGTTGTCGATGATCGATTTCCTTTTGTTCATTATATAATTTGTACTTCTGACAAGATAACGATAAACAAATATAAAAATGACCTCATTAATCAGTAGCATGTTGCTTGTATAATGAATACTTTCCTGTAAATCACTCTATTTTTAATTTTTTTATTTTTGGAAACGCCATTGGCACGGCATTTTGATTTTTGAATTGGGTCTTCAAATGTTTGCTATCAGAATTAGTGTCTATCCATTTACAGAAAAGAAAATCTCGTCTGTACTCAGTACCTGGAAACTGAAAATGAAAATGTTTCTTGGTGTGAGTTCGTTCATGACGGCTGATGTTATGGAGATTAATTTTGCTCTTTGACAGCCAGCTTTCACCCACATGACGGACTTTTAAAGGTTATTTAATAAATATTTAGAGAAATTTGGACATATAAACGCTCCATATTCCTAATGTAAAGAAAGAGATTAGGCGAAATGAAATACTGTATGGATTACTTCCTTGTATTACGAAGGAGCCTCAATTCCGAATAATGTTGAGGAAAATTATAGCTTACCACGTCTTCAGTCAGTCACGCTAACGTAAAACAAATAGCAGCAGCAAAAGATAATTAATGTAGAGTGATGAAATTTGGGGAATAGATTTATGTAGGTAACTATTTAAGTGATTAACATGCAAGATCGCAGGTTAATGTTAGCGTGAGATAAGCCACTGAAAATGTGAAATGCTGGTACATTAATAACGGACGCATCCGCCAGAATGTTGAATGCAAGCATGCAAACGTGCATGCATCGTGTCGTAAAGGTGTCGGAGGTAAGTTTTGTGGATACAGTTCATTGCATGCTGCACTTAGTCGCTCAGTACAGGGACGGTTGGTTAATGTTATTTGTGAGTGACGCTGGAGTTGTAGTACGATCGTGTCCCATATGTGCTCTATTGGAGAAAGATCTGGTGATCAAATATGTCTAGGCAACAAGTCGACACTTTTTGGAGCATTTTGGATTACAACAGCGGTATATAGTCAAGCGTTATCCTGTTGGAAACACCCCGTGGAATGCTGTTTACGAATGGCAGCACAATATATAGAATCACCAGACTGACGTACAAATTTGCAGTCAGGGTGAGTGGGACAACCACGAGAATGCTCCTGCTGTGATACGAAATCGCTCCCCACACCATAACTGCAGGTGAAGGCCCAGTGTGCCCAGCAAGCAAACAGTATGGTAGCGTACCCACAACTGGCCTCCTTCAAAAGAACACACGGACATCACTGGTATCAAGGTGGAACCATCTTTCATCAGAAAACACAAAAGACTCCCACCCTGCCCTCCAAGGAGCTCTCGCTTGACACCACTGAAGCAGCAAATGGTTTAGGGTCAGTGTAATGAATGCTACAGGACGTCCGTCTCGGAGCTGTCATTGAAGTAACGTATTTGTAACAGTTCGTTGTGTCACTATGGTGCCAACTGATGCTCAAATTGTTGCAGCAGATGCAGTAGGATGCGTCAGAGCCATACGCCAAACACAATGGTGTTTCCTCTCGGTGGTTTCGCATGGCCATCAGGAGCCCTGTGACCGTACATTCTTGTGACCACCGTTACCAGCAATCATCTACCGTAGATTCATCCCTGCCAAGATTTTCTGCAGTAGCGCAAAAGGAACATCCAGCTCCTCTTAGCCCTATTACACGACTTCGTTCAAACTCAGTGAGATGTTCATAATGAAGTCTTTGTTGCCTTAAAGCCATTCTTGAACTGACATCAACTCACCAGGTCGAATCTCAAAGGTGACTAACGCTCACGACCGGTACAGAGTGGTTTTAAAGCAAGCCTGATTTGCATCCTCATACACTCCTGGAAATTGAAATAAGAACACCGTGAATTCATTTTCCCAGGAAGGGGAAACTTTATTGACACATTCCTGGGGTCAGATACATCACATGATCACACTGACAGAACCACAGGCACATAGACACAGGCAACAGAGCATGCACAATGTCGGCACTAGTACAGTGTATATCCACCTTTCGCAGCAATGCAGGCTGCTATTCTCCCATGGAGACGATCGTAGAGATGCTGGATGTAGTCCTGTGGAACGGCTTGCCATGCCATTTCCACCTGGCGCCTCAGTTGGACCAGCGTTCGTGCTGGACGTGCAGACCGCGTGAGACGACGCTTCATCCAGTCCCAAACATGCTCAATGGGGGACAGATCCGGAGATCTTGCTGGCCAGGGTAGTTGACTTACACCTTCTAGAGCACGTTGGGTGGCACGGGATACATGCGGACGTGCATTGTCCTGTTGGAACAGCAAGTTCCCTTGCCGGTCTAGGAATGGTAGAACGATGGGTTCGATGACGGTTTGGATGTACCGTGCACTATTCAGTGTCCCCTCGACGATCACCAGTGGTGAACGGCCAGTGTAGGAGATCGCTCCCCACACCATGATGCCGGGTGTTGGCCCTGTGTGCCTCGGTCGTATGCAGTCCTGATTGTGGCGCTCACCTGCACGGCGCCAAACACGCATACGACCATCATTGGCACCAAGGCAGAAGCGACTCTCATCGCTGAAGACGACACGTCTCCATTCGTCCCTCCATTCACGCCTGTCGCGACACCACTGGAGGCGGGCTGCACGATGTTGGGACGTGAGTGGAAGACGGCCTAACGGTGTGCGGGACCGTAGCCCAGCTTCATGGAGACGGTTGCGAATGGTCCTCGCCGATACCCCAGGAGCAACAGTGTCCCTAATTTGCTGGGAAGTGGCGGTGCGGTCCCCTACGGCACTGCGTAGGATCCTACGGTCTTGGCGTGCATCCGTGCGTCGCTGCGGTCTGGTCCCAGGTCGACGGGCACGTGCACCTTCCGCCGACCACTGGCGACAACATCGATGTACTGTGGAGACCTCACGCCCCACGTGTTGAGCAATTCGGCGGTACGTCCACCCGGCCTCCCGCATGCCCACTATACGCCCTCGCTCAAAGTCCGTCAACTGCACATACGGTTCACGTCCACGCTGTCGCGGCATGCTACCAGTGTTAAAGACTGCGATGGAGCTCCGTATGCCACAGCAAACTGGCTGACACTGACGGCGGCGGTGCACAAATGCTGCGCAGCTAGCGCCATTCGACGGCCAACACCGCGGTTCCTGGTGTGTCCGCTGTGCCGTGCATGTGATCATTGCTTGTACAGCCCTCTCGCAGTGTCCGGAGCAAGTATGGTGGGTCTGACACACCGGTGTGAATGTGTTCTTTTTTCCATTTCCAGGAGTGTAATAGCGTTACTGGGGCCAATCTCATGTGACTGGTGCGAAATCGGAATAGACATCATCTTTCACATGTACAAATACGCCTACCAACTTTCGTTTATAATGAAAAACTCCTTCTTGAAGTTGTATGTTTTTTTCTGTTTCTGTATTTTCCAACTTCAACACGGAATAACACATAAATCAATTCGTATTTGCCTGTCCCAAAGTGTTTGGTAGTTCATGTCTACTCTAATTTTGTCCTCAAAACGAGACGCCGTCGCAGGATGATCTAACGTGCTTATTTCTCATGTAATATCCTCCCTCCCCTCCCAGCCTTCCCCCAAGGAGTTGGGCCTAGACATGTAAAGAGCCTAATGCTATTAACTGTCTCAACTCAGTCTTACAGAATTCCTTGCTAAGGCTTTTAATTTCTTCTATGGCGGTGGTTATGTTCTGTCTGTTTATTTAAAGTCGAATTGAATTTGCTTGGGAGGGTGGTAATGAACAACGGCATTTTCCCAAGTGCTGAGAGAAATGTTCATTAGACCTCAGCAAGAGTGTGTGAAATCTCTTTCGTTATTGTCTGATTACTGGTGATGTCTTCTTCGTCGGTTCTCCTGTAATGTACTTTAGTTTCCTTTCGTCTACATATGCAACGGATTTGGTTTTAGTATTTGTTATTTTTATAGAGTTCTGATAATGTTCTGAAGGTATCGGTATTTTTTTTCTTTTTAATTCCTGTATTTGAATTCGGTGTGCTTTTCCTCTAGAAAGGAAGGAAATGAGATTACAGTTTAGGTCCCGTCGACAGCGCGATCACTAGTGAAGAACGCAAGCTCGGATTACGAAAGGTTGGGGAAGGAGTAATATTGCTTATTGATAGCCGTAGAGTATAAATTCGCGGAGTCGTTAGATATTAGCAGTGGGATGGATAGGGTGTGTGCGTGCTGTGTGCTGGCGCAAGAGGAACTGGCCGCGGTTCGCGAGCAGCTGAGCGTACTGCTGGCCACGGTCATCTGCCTTCGGGCTGCTGCCTCGAGGTGCAGCGACGGCGGAGGGTCTGGCGCGTCGCTTGAGACACCCCAAGTGTCGCTTGCTGCGTCCGCTGACACAGCCGCCGAGGCACCTTCTAGTGTACCCGGCGCGTTGGGGCCGCCCTCACCTCAGGGTGAGTGGCGGACTGCAACGCGTTCACGTCGCTCAAGGCGGAGGGTCAATGTGGAGGCTGTCCGGCTGGCCTCGCCCGTTCGTCCTGTCAGTGGACAGGTGGCCGCTCCTTCAGCAGGGCCCGAGCAGGCACAAGGGGCCAAAGGCTTGCTGGTTATTGGGAGCTCCAACGTTAGGCGGGTGATGGAGCCCCATAAAGAAATAGCGTACAGGGCTGGAAAGAAATCCAACGTGCACTCGGTTTGTCTGCCGGGGGGCCTCATCCAAGATGTGGAGGCGGCCTTGCCTGCGGCTATCGAGCGTACGGGGTGCAGTCGTCTGCAAGTAGTTGCTCACGTCGGCACCAATGATGCCTGTCGCTTTGGTTCTGAGGCGATCCTCAGTTCGTACAGGAGGCTGGCGGATTTGGTGAAGACCGCTGGCCTCGCACGTGGGGTTCAAGCAGAGCTCTCTATCTACAGAATCGTTCCCAGAGTGGACCAGGGTCCTTTGGTTTGGAGCCGAGTGGAGGGTCTCAACCAGAGGCTTCGTCGACTCTGTGACGGTCTTAGCTGCAGATTTGTAGACTTTCGCTATTGGGTGGGGAATTGTAGGACGACCCTAGATAGGTGAGGGGTGCACTACAAAAAGGAAGCGGCTACTCGGGTAGCAGAGTACTTGTAGCGTGCACATGGGGTTTTTTTAGGCTAGGCAGTAGCGCGAGGTGTCCTGATGAACACTCACCAGTCGACGTACAGGCAGGGAAATCACGACGCGCTCAGTGTAAAGACATTTCAGCTATCAAGATATTAGTAGTGTTTGGAATAAAGTTCCTGAATTTACTGCCCTCCAGGAAGCGTGTGACGCGCAAATTATTCTCGGGACTAAGACCTGGCTGAACCCTGAGATAGGAAGTTCTCAAATATTTCGTGAGGGTTGGAACGTGTATCTGAAAGACAGATTAGACACTGTAGGAGGTGGTGTCTTCATTGCAGTCGACAAAAGTATTGTGTCTACTGAGGTCGAAGTAGAGTGTGATTGTGAAGTTATCTGGATACGTTTAACAGGGCTAGGGGAAATAAAGTTAATTGTGGGGTGTTGTTACCGGCCACCAGGTCCCACTGTGACAGTTGTAGAATCATTCAAAGGGACTCTACATTCTGTATCGCAGAAGTACCCGGATCATGCTATATTAGTCGGAGGCGACTTCAGCCTACCTAGTCTAGACTGGCATGTCTATGGATTCATTACAGGTGGTACAGACAAGCCGTCGTGTGAATTACTTTTGAACACATTATCCGAAAACTGTCTTGAGCAGCTAAATCGACAGCAACGCGTAAGGGACATATTTTAGAGATCTGGTAGCCACGAACAGACCAGACCTCATCGACGGTGTCAGTGTTGAGACAGGGATTAGTGATCATGATGTTATCATTACGACTATGGTTACAAAAGTTAAAATGTTGGTCAAGAAGGCTAGGAGAGTATTCTTACTAGAAAGAGCAGATAAGCAGAAGTTAGCATCCCACTTAGTAAATGAATCGACTTCATTTACTTCCGGTACGATGGACGTGGAAGAATTATGGCAAAATTTTAAACACATTGTAAATCACGCATTGGACAAGTATTTGCCGAAAAAGTTGGTTACGGATGGAAAAGACCCACCGTGGTTTAACAGCGCAATTCCGAGAATGCTCATGAAGCAAAGGCAGTTGCACTCGCGGTACAAGAAAGAACGGGAGAACGAGGACAGGCAAAAGTTAGTAGAGATTCGTGCTGCTGTAAAAAGAGCGATGCGTGAAGCATTCAACCACTACCACCATCATACCTTAGCAAAAGATCCTGCTGAAAACCGAAGGAAATTCTGGTTCAAATGGCTCTGAGCACTATGGGACTTAACATCTGTGGTCATCAGTCCCCTAGATCTTAGAACTACCTAAACCTAACTAACGTAAGGACATCTCACACAACCATGCCGAGACAGGATTCGAACATGGGACCGTAAGTCACGCGGCTCCAGACTGAAGCGCCTAGAACCGCACAGCCACACCCGCCGGCGGAAATTCTGATCTTACGTAAAATCGGTAAGCGGGTCGAAGGCTTCCATCCAGTCACTCACTCATCAGTCTGGGTTGGCAACGGAAGACAGCAAAACGAAAGCTGAAATTTTAAATTTAGTATTTGAGAAATTTTTCACGCAGGAGGATCGTACAAACATACCGCCGTTTGAGTCTCGTACAGACTCCCGTATGGAGGACATAGTGATAGACATCCCTTGAGTTGTGAAGCAGCTGAATGGGTTGAAAATAAATAAATCGCCAGGTCCTGATGGGATTCCAATTCGGTTTTACAGGGAGTGCTCTACTGCATTGGCTCCTTACATAGCTTGCATTTATCGCGAATCTCTTGCCCAACGTAAAGTCCCGAGAGACTGGAAAAAAGCGCAGGTGACGCCTGTATATAAGAAGGGTAGAAGCACGGATCCTCAAAATTACAGACCAATACCCTTAACATCGGTTTGTCTCAGGACTCTCGAACATATTCTCAGTTCGAATATAATGAATTTCCTTGAGACAGAGAAGTCGCTGTCCATGCATCAGCACGGTTTTAGAAAGCATCGCTCCTGCGAAACGCAGCTCGCCCTTTTTTCACATGATATCTTGCGAACCATGGATGAAGGGTATCAGACGGATGCCATATTCCTTGACTTTCGGAAAGCGTTTGTCTCGGTGCCCCACTGCAGACTCCTAACTAAGGTACGAGCATATGGGATTAGTTACCAAGTATGTGAGTGGCTCGAAGACTTCTTAAGTAATAGAACCCAGTACGTTGTCCTCCATGGTGAGTGTTCATCGGAGGGTATCATCTGGAGTGCCCCAGGGAAGTGTGGTAGGTCCGTTGTTGTTTTCTGTCTACATAAATAATCTTTTGGATAGGGTGGATAGCAATGTGCAGCTGTTTGCTGATGATGCTGTGGTGTACGGGAAGTTGTCGTCATTGAGTGACTGTAGGAGGATACAAGATGACTAGGACAGGATTTGTGATTGGTATAAAGAATGGCGGCTAACTCTAAATATAGATAAATGTAAATTAATGCAAAAAAATGGCTCTGAGTACTATGCGACTTAAATTCTGAGGACATCAGTCGCCTAAAACTTAGAACTAATTAAACCTAACTAATCTAAGGACATCACACACATCCATGCCAGATGCAGGATTCGAACCTGCGACCGTAGCGGTCGCTCGGCTCCAGACTGTAGCGTCTAGAACCGCACTGTGAAAGGTGGCTACACTGAGCCACTGCGCCAGAGATTGCGCCAAAGAGTATTATTAAGCCGCCTCCACAGTGCCTGTTAAGAACTCGTAGCAGTCAGTGCTTGGAGAGAGCTCGTAGTAGTCAGTGCCTGTTAAGAACTCGCAGAAGTCAGTGCTTGTTAAGACCTCGACAACAAACTGAGTTAATTACCTCATTTATATTGATGAAAATCATTCTAATCCTTACATTATATCTCAACCAGAACTCTCCAATATCACATCTCAGCAAGCACTGCCTAATAGCACATCTCAACAAACACTCTATGCTACAACATCTCAGCACAGACTACCACGAGACCTCGACAGGCACTGACTGCTACGAGTTCTTAACAGGCACTGACTTCTACGAGTTCTTAACAGGCACTGACTACTACGAGCTCTCTCCAAGCACTGACTGCTACGAGTTCTTAACAGGCACTGTGGAGGCGGCTTAATAATACTCTTTGGCGCAATCTCTGGCGCAGTGGCTCAGTGTAGCCACCTTTCATATGCCCCTCCTCCACAGGCCAGAATTTGATGGTATTTTTGCCAGCACTGGTGGTGAAAATACCACCAAATTCGGTCACAAAAATACAGACAAAAATAAAAGATAATATTAATACCTAAATATCACGTAATTAGTTAAAATTTTGGCTTTGCACTGACCTTTCAATAACCTAATATATAAAATACAGTAGGCAATACAAATTCTTTTCATGCATGTGGCTTTACATAATAGTTTACACAATACATAAAAAATCAGTTTATACAAATGTTCACATAAAATACTTTTAATTATTCAAAAAAAAAAAACAAATAGTTGATAATTCCAGCCCAGCAATGGTCAACAGGCGCAAACACCAACAAGTGACATCGTTTCAGCAGAAGCAGTCCATCAGTTGCACCCAGCAATGTTGAGAGCAGGTGCAGACACCAACAAGTGACATCATTTCAGTAGAAGCAGTCCATCAGTTGCACCCAGCAATGTTGAGCAGGTGCAGACACCGACAAGTGACATCATTTTCATAGAAGTAGCTTCATCTATGCACCCAGTAATGTTGAGCAGGTGCAGACAGCAACAAATGACTTCATTTCAGTAGAATCAGTTCCATTAGTGGCACTCAGCAATGCTGAATAGGTCCAGAGAGCAGTCCATAATATTCACTATCACTGATCACACAGTTCATCGGCAGAAATTAATCATTCCTAAGTGTCACACATTATGTTGAAAAAGTGCAGGTAACAGTTCATAATATTTACCATCACTAATCAGACAGTTCAGGCATGAACAATAGTTTGAATGCACATACTAATGCTTTTACACTAAACATACAAATCATAACAAACACACAAATGATGTCAGATAATTTTCATATTCTATTACAAATACTCAAATATCAGTCTCAAATATCAGTAAACCTATAATATTTATGGGGGTCAGTGCAAGCCACAACAAACAAATAAAATAATATTTAGGAGATAGGTGGGTAGGATTAGGAAAGGAAAACACACAAAACAGACTCACTCATCTTTTATCCACATTAAGTACTACTGTGTAATTGAATAGTGTTAACTGTGTAAATGCAATTCTGTCAAAATTTGATGTTCATCTTGTGTATCAAGTAGTAGTGGCAGCAATGTATAACAGTCAATAATAGTTAGGTCAACGTCATAGTCATCATGTCAAGACCAATGTTTGCCAAGCCAGATCAAATGTACTGTTGTTGAACAACTGTCAGTGAGCCAAGATATGCAAATACTTCCTCTCTTCAAAAAAAAAAAGTATATACTGCTTAGTGATTTAACAAAGTGTGTGTATAGACTATCTTCCTTCTACTTTAGTGTTCTAGTCTGCTATCTTCATCCTCCTTGTTCCATAAGACCAACAAAAAAAATATGCATCTCACTTACTTTACCTCTTATCCACCAAAACTCCAATAATCATCAACTTCACACAATCTCAATAATACCTCAATAATATATGCTCCTCACTTACTTTACCTCTTATCCACCAAAACTCCAATAATCATCAACTTCACACAATCTTAATAATACCTCAATAATATCTCTTCAATGCGTCGATACATATAAACCTTATTACCAATCTCATTTCACTTCCATAACAACTCTTTCCTCTAGTCAGTCTCCTCGAACAAGTACAGATAAAATCCTAATGCAAACTTCAGTTCATCATCCCATACAATCTGAAGACACATTGTCAACACACAACCTCTGTGTAATCCATCTGACCCAAATCTTCTACTCATTATGAATTATAAACAAAGAAATGCATACATGACCTCTAACGGACTTAGTTCGAATAGCTCTCAGTAATTAAGTACGATTACGGAGTGTGAATGATCATAATATTTCACAGTGTGTACACCACTTCTAGAATTATGGCAGAAGCAAACATGTGGAGTATTTCTTGTGTCTAGGGTCACTTCCTACTTCAATTGCTCACGAAAAATGCAGTGTAATGACTGTCAATGGTCTAAACCTAGTTTCGGTATGTCATGTCGTTAGCTTCCTTCCTATTAGCATAAATTTATACAGCTTCCATAAAACCTCAGCTCATGTGACTTCTGTGAAGTTCTTTGTACCAATGTCGTTCGTCGAATTGTAGCAGTTCATTTTCTTATCTTAAAAATATAAGGCACTGAGCGTAAGCAAAACAAGGAATAGCGAGTAAATATACCAGTAGTGAACAGAATGTCAAAAAGTGGATGCAGCACAAATCCTACAACGAGGCTCTGCCAAGCGAACAATCTGTAGTGTGACCTAAACTCTACGTTTATACACAGTATATCAGCATTTTTATATACCAAATTAAGGAGTAGTTATGACAACAAAACAGAAATGTATAAATATGCAATCCATACGCACAGCAGCAAATATATGTTATCTAACATAATAAACAGGTCATTAGCATCATATCAGCATAAGCAAATAAATATTCATATGTCATCTTAATAATTAAACATGAAGGCGTAAGCAGATAAATCACAAAGTATAACTTACATACCTAAACACATCAGCACAATAAATCAGGTTACAATTATAATTTAAATAAATAAGCACAGCAGGCACATAATTAAAAAAAAATATGACATCAGTGAAAAAGCATAGCAGCCAAGCGATGCATAATATATACAAATAACAATCCTGTTCATTAATAATCATTGTCAAAATCAGTTAACGTACGCAAGCACGTCGCTTCTCAAGTAAATTCATAGAACATGAAATTAGCACAAAGTATGAATCACGTAATCGCGAGCAGCAAATTACGTCTAAAGTACGTACCTAAGTGGAAATATGTTACCTGAAAAATAAACTCAATTAATAGTTACCCTTTTTAGTTTATTAGTTTCTTCTTCGAAATTACATTCTTCCTGAAAATATCTCGATAGCAAGTCGTCCTAACGTCGGACACGCACAGAATTTACCTGAAGTTCTTAAATATTTTATAGAACCGTATCCTGAAAAATACTGTATGTTAATAACATAATTCATCAAATCACTATAGCTTTATACTGAATTTAATCGGAGAAATTAAACTGTGTATTTGTTTACGGCTGTCAGTGCATTCGCACTGAGCGCTCGATCAGCTGTAGGCGCGTGACGTAGGAAGCAATTGTTCGCGGTCACCGACTGCTTTGTGCGGCGCGCAGACTTGACTGTTGCTTTGAGTATGTGCCGCCGCCAAAACACAGCGCGGCATCCTTGTATTCTCTGCATGTTTACATGTATCTGTTGGTTTCTCTAAAGTATGTCATTCCACAAAAATTTTTACGTTAGATATATGAAGTATTCCTTTAGAGCGTCGAGATTTAAGAGTTTCTACTTCAACAGTGTTATCATGTATAATTTTACGAATTCTATATGGACCGTTATAAAGCAGAAAAAATTTGCGACACAAGCCTTTTCCTTTGTGAGACAAACGGTGGGACTTAATTAACACATTCTGACCAACTGACAAGATTTTTGAACGACCAGGACGTTTAGCTGATCTCTCTCTTCTAGCAGCCGCAGATGCAATATTTCGTAGAGCTAGGTTGACAACTTCAGAATGCCGCAGTTTCCGTGAAGGCGGAAAAGGAACGATTTCAGAAATGCGATTTGTCGGTGCTTTATTTTTTAATACCAGTATAGGTGGTAAAGAAGTTGAGTCATTACGAAGTTCATTCAGAATGTTTTGAAAAATATGAAGATACTGATCCCAAGTTCTGTGATTCTGATGACAATAAAGACGACACAATTTATTGATTTCCTTCATCCATCTCCCTGAAGCGTTAGATTCAGGGTGAAAAAGTGAAATGAAAATTGGTTTAATTTTACGACGCTGTAGAGTACGAAGCCAAATTTTAGAACGAAACTGTGATCCATTATCTGATATAACCTTATCAACATGACCAACTTCTTTAAGAAAATGTTTGATGAAAGCGTTAGATACTGAACGAGCTGTTGCTTTGCGTAACGGTGTAAAACACACATATTTTGATGTCAACTCCACTGCTACGAAAATGTACGCAAAACCATTAGTAGATCGAACCACTGGACCGAACAAATCGACTGCAGCCATCTCCTTTAATTTTGCTGGAATGATAGGAAACAACGGTGCTCTGTGAGAAACTGTTGGCGGCTTAGCCTTTTGACACAATTTGCTTTTGGCAAGAACAGATCGAATACGTTTTTCCATATTACTGAAATAACAATTTTCTCGTAATTTATGAAAGCATTTTCTGGGACCAAAGTGTGCATAACTGAAATACGTATACCAAATCAGCTTATTAACCCACTCATCAGGAAGACAAACTAACCAAACAGAGTTGTCGACCGATTTTCGTTTAAAAAGAATGTCATTGCGAACTGAATAGCATCTAGTTTCTCTGGATCAGGAAGAATACCTTCTGTAGCAATAATGTGACCGAGAAATTTCACCTGAGAACGACCAAATTCAGATTTTTCCAAGTTCTCTGTAATACCAACTCTTGCAAAGATACGTAACAATGAATCCAAAATTTTGTTGTGCTCACTCCAAGAATGTTTAGCAATAAGAGTATCGTCCACATATGAAGTAATATTGTCACGAAGATAAACAGGTAAGATTTCGTTAAAACTACGAATGAATGCTGCTGAAGATACAGTGAGTCCAATGGTAAATTCCGAAATCTCTTTTGGGCAAAATCGTCATATCCGGTTAATCTTTACCGACTCTCTAGATAGATTGATAGTCGAAGAGTTGGTTTGACAGATACAAAGAATAGTAAAAGAGTAGGCAGCGGTACAGAAAACTAAAAGAGAAATAGCACCACTACAGCTCGGGGCCCTATGCTCGCTACGCACATATTCATTTAGAGTAGTGAATCCCCTGAGGACTTTAATAGCTGCACATAATTTCAAGTTTGTGACTTAGTGGCCAATTTGGTGGCAGTGCGTACATAAATTGATCTAACCATGCACATGGATGTATGTCACTCTTAGAATTGCGGAAGATCTTAAATTTCCGGACAGTCAAAAAGTGTTTATAGTCAAAATTTTCGCCTCGTGGCGACAAAGACCTACCGCGTCTGTCCCAGTCCCAATGACGATTATTGTCAAGTTCGCGCGCCTGGCGCTCTCTTGTCGCATCCCGTAAATGAAACAAATTATTTTCTTCATACCCCTCTGCTATCTGTGATTCTAAGTTTCTTCTACTGTCTTTTCCTACTATTTCGCCTTCAATTTGTTTGACTTGCTTTCGTAATGCCTCAAATTCCCTTTTCACGCGTTCATTACATTTTCCCTGATTTTCAACGTGCTTATTTATGTTCTGGTACTCTTCGGTTTCTGCAAATGGTAATGGAGCTCTATCATCCGAATCTCTGTCCCCATGTAAACTAAGATTTGTCAGTTTATCTGAAATTTCCTCAACTCTTTCCGATAAGTCACCTACTTGTTCTTTCTGTTTATTTACGTCTTCCGTAAGTGTCGCGACTCGGGTTTCAGTATTGACACATTTGGTAGCTAGCTGTTCATATTGTTGTGTTAGCTTATTTAATCTGTCATTTGGTACGGATTCCTCGATTCTCTCAAATATTTCTTTCTTATCGTGTGCACGTTGTAAATTTAACTCTGAGAATTTTTGTACTATCACGCGATCTCTTTCTTCCTGTTCTCTATCCTGTTCCCTTTGTCTGATTTCTACTGCAATTAATCTATTATTGTGAGCATTCAAAATTGGTTGTACTTCTTCTCTGATTTCTTTCTTTAATTCATCTTTCATATTTTTCAAACATGTCCCTATTCGTGAATCTATCCGTGTTTCCAAAGTTCCCATCTCAGTTTTAAATTCAGATCCTAACTGTGATCCAAGTGAGTCTAACTGTGTTTCCATTGTTCCCATACCAGTTGTAATTATTCCTATCCGAGCTTTAATTGTTCCTATCTCTGTTTTAATTGTTCCCATTTGTGAGTCTAACCGTGTTTTTAATTCTGATCCCAAATTTAATATTACACCCATCAACTGCTCCATATCAGCCGGTTCGAATTCTTTTCGCCCCTAACATTTCCCACAAAACTAACTTCCTTCTGCATAGCCATAAAGCTATCTGTGTTCGATACTGTTTCAGAATCTTCTATCGTTGATCTCGTATTCTGTGAATTTTCTGATTGAGAAAAATTTTGAAAAGGTTCCGGACTATTTTCCCGACTTATTACATTGTTTTCCACTTCATTATTCATCACACTGTTGTCCTCTGTTGGCGAGTTCGCCATGTTAACAATTTCGTCATAGCCACTATCCATCATTTTTGCCTTCTTCATCGATCGCGTAATCATTTACAAAACATAAAAAAAATTCGTCACTGTACGAAAATTACACACAATGACTCTTTATCTCCAACAATACCATTTACATGAAAAGTTTCCCTCAAACACGATTAATCGAACAATTGAAATAATTGCACTAAATTGTCAAACCCGTAGACAGGACAACAATTTAAATTTTGAAAAATACCATTAGAAAAATGACAATTACCAAATCTACACATGCAATACAGACTACAATTACTAAACTGAAATTACTACAACAATACTACGGTCTACTATTTTTACAATCAGAAGAATTCCAAGGGACGATCCTGGCAGGGTCGCCACGTGCATGGGGGCTTAATTAAATTTTATTGAAAATACTTTTAGTTTTTCGTAGCTGTATGGCCGATTACGCTGTTTCGTAAACGGTTGGCCCTGACTAGTATTATTACGCTATCTGACTGCAAAGAACAACAACAAGAATGAAATGAAATTTTTCGTTAACACAGTAAATTAATTAAGTCCCCAGAAACTATAAAACCTACTAAACCAAAGCACAAGTATAACTGTTCTGTATGTGGGAGTGTGACTCAACGTACATCTGGCACGATTCTTCTTCAACAAGACAAGAATTTTTAAATACCAATTATACTGACGTGATAAAAGAAAATTAGAAATACGATAATTGCGTAAGGAAAGTAGAATTACAGTCTAATACAAGAACACACGCCAGATGCTTTGTTGACTGAACCTGTAATGACGCATTATTTAGGACACTAAAATAAAAACAAACTGAGTTAATTACCTCATTTATATTGATGAAAATCATTCTAATCCTTACATTATATCTCAACCAGAACTCTCCAATATCACATCTCAGCAAGCACTGCCTAATAGCACATCTCAACAGACACTCTCTGCTACAACATCTCAGCACAGACTACCACGAGACCTCGACAGGCACTGACTGCTACGAGTTCTTAACAGGCACTGACTTCTACAAGTTCTTAACAGGCACTGACTACTACGAGCTCTCTCCAAGCACTGACTGCTACGAGTTCTTAACAGGCACTGTGGAGGCGGCTTAATAATACTCTTTGGCGCAATCTCTGGCGCAGTGGCTCAGTGTAGCCACCTTTCAACTGTAAAAGTAATGCAGAAGAATAGAAAAAAGAATCCTGTAATGTTTGAATACTCCATTAGTAGTGTAGCGCTTGACACAGTCACATCGATTAAATACACTCCTGGAAATTGAAATAAGAACACCTGGGGTCAGATACATCACATGTACAGTGTATATCCACCTTTCGCAGCCATGCAGGCTGCTATTCTCCCATGGAGACGATCGTAGAGATGCTGGATGTAGTCCTGTGGAACGGCTTGCCATGCCATTTCCACCTGGCGCCTCAGTTGGACCAGCGTTCGTGCTGGACGTGCAGACCGCGTGAGACGACGCTTCATCCAGTCCCAAACATGCTCAATGGGGGACAGATCCGGAGATCTTGCTGGCCAGGGTAGTTGACTTACACCTTCTAGAGCACGTTGGGTGGCACGGGATACATGCGGACGTGCATTGTCCTGTTTGAACAGAAAGTTCCCTTGCCGGTCTAGGAATGGTAGAACGATGGGTTCGATGACGGTTTGGATGTACCGTGCACTATTCAGTGTCCCCTCGACGATCACCAGTGGTGTATGGCCAGTGTAGGAGATCGCTCCCCACACCATGATGCTGGGTGTTGGCCCTGTGTGCCTCGGTCGTATGCAGCCCTGATTGTGGCGCTCACCTGCATGGCGCCAAACACGCATATGACCATCATTGGCACCAAGGCAGAAGCGACTCTCATCGCTGAAGACGACACGTCTCCATTCGTCCCTCCATTCACGCCTGTCGCGTCACCACTGGAGGCGGGCTGCACGATGTTGGGGCGTGAGCGGAAGACGGCCTAACGGTGTGCAGGACCGTAGCCCAGCTTCATGGACACGGTTGCGAATGGTCCTCGCCGATACCCCAGGAGCAACAGTGTCCCTAATTTGCTGGGAAGTGTCGGTGCGTAGGGTCCTACGGTCTAGGCGTGCATCCGTGCGTCGCTGCGGTCCGGTCCCAGGTCGACGGGCACGTGCACCTTCCGCCGACCACTGGCGACAACATCGATGTACTGTGGAGACCTCACGCCCCATGTGTTGAGCAATTCGGCGGTACGTCCACCCGGCCTCCCGCATGCCCACTATACGCCCTCGCTCAAAGTCCGTCAACTGCACATACGGTTCACGTCCACGCTGTCACGGCATGCTACCAGTGTTAAAGACTGCGATGGAGCTCCGTATGCCACGGCAAACTAGCTGACACTGACGGCGGCGGTGCACAAATGCTGCGCAGCTAGCGCCATTCGACGGCCAACACCGCGGTTCCTGGTGTGTCCGCTGTGCCGTGCGTGTGATCATTGCTTGTACAGCCCTCTCGCAGTGTCCGGAGCAAGTATGGTGGGTCTGACACACCGGTGTCAATGTGTTCTTTTTTCCATTTCCAGGAGTGTATTTGGGCGTAACATTGCAGAGCGGTATGAAGTGGGGCAAGGATGTAATGGCAATTGTGGGGAAGGCGGATAGTCGTCTTCCGTTCATTGGTAGAATTTTGGGAAGATGTGGTTCATCTGTAAAGGAGACCGCTTATAAAATACTAACACGACCTATTCTTGAGTACTGCTCGAGCGTTTGGGATCGCTATAAGGTCCGATTTAGGGAGGACATAGAAGCATTTCAGAGGCGGGCTGCTAGATTTGTTACTGGTAGGTTTGATCATCACGCTAGTGTTACAGAAATGCTTCAGGAACCGGGTGGGAGTCTCTAGAGGAAAGGAGGCGTTCTGTTCGTAAATCGCTACTGAGTAAATTTAGAGAACCAGCATCTGAGGCTGACTGCAGTACAATTTTACTGCTGCCAACTTACATTTCGCGGAAAGACCACTAAGGTAAATAAGAGAGATTAGGGGTCGTGCAGAGGCATATAGGCAGTCATTTTTCCCTCGTTCTGTTTGGGAGTGGAAGAGGGAGAGAAGATGCTAGTTGTGGTACGAGGTACCCTCCACCACGCATCTTATGGTGGATTGCGGAGTATGTATGTAGATGTAGATGAAGGAAATCGGCCGTGTACTTTTGAAAGGAACCATCCCGGCGTTTGCCTGGGTGAATTAAGGAAAATCACGGTAAACTTAAATCTGTATAGCTATACGCGTATTTGAACCGTACTCGTTGATTTGACGAAAGAAATAATTAATGAGATCCTATCGCGTTGTCTTTTCGGTACGTGCACGTTATTCAAACTGCTGTACAGCATCGTGGGTGGTCAGTCGCCCCCACCTTTGGCGAGTGTCTGTTGATGCTCCGCGTCCGGCGGTAGCGGAAGCACGTAACGTCAGTACAAGGTCCCACATACTACTGGTGTTGTACCCGTGGCCTCTGTTCATCGTACTTCGTGATAGGATTCTCACTGTGTCCTTGACGGCACTGTCGCAATAGGAGGAGGCTTGCACCATGATAAGTGTTCCGTCGTACTGCACAACTCGCTGAAGTGGAAATAGGTTCTTGGCACCGGGGAATTGTTGAGACAGAGTAGCCATCGTTAGCCCACGTGTTTATTCAGTCTCTGTTGCACAGTTATAACTGTCCGATCGATTTATTTTTTCCTGCAGTCTCACTGGCGGCAGTGTATTCCTGGTATTCGGAGGTTGATGATTTCTTCGACCCTGCCGAGGATCGCTCATGTTATAGTTGCCAATGAATAGGGGGGTGGGTGGAGGGACGATATTTTTCATCTTAACATTCCGCTGATTCATCTCAGTGTAGGAAGACCGTGGGGCGCGGTTGTTCCCATGGCTATAGTATGCCATTTAGAGCGCCTTCTCCGGTGATCACCGTGCCCGTTCCTTTGGAACACAGTTTTCGTATATAGTAACTGGTGGTCGAGTCTTCATCGTCGGAAAGAACTTAGACTATGTGAATGACTGAGCTGAGTACACTGTTTCTGTCCGTCGGGTGGCGGCAAGTTGACGCGTGGTAGATCAGTGTGTGTGGATATCTGTAGTGTCAATGTCTGCATCTGTTTTAAACTTTTCCGGTACTGAGCCGGGTAGAATTGTCCAAATGGTATAATACACTGCCGTAAAAAATTAGGACACCTTTTAATAAGTTTCTAATTCACTCAAAATTAGTTGTTGAAGCACCGATTATGGAGTGCATAAAATGATTACATTTACAGATTAATAGCACAAGCAGCTCTGAGATACCAGGTATCGAATCATACTCAAACACCTATATTAGTATGTAGTGAAGCCTGCACGGGCAGCAATACAGGGCGCTGACTTCCGCATCCAGTGGATCGTACAGACAGGGGAGAGTGTGCAGGGATACCTCATGTCACGCCTGCTCAGCTTGATAACGCAGTTCTGTAAGAGGTGTTGGTTGATGAATCGCACAAGTCACTTCTCGGCCCTTCATATCCCACACGTGTGCGATCGGAGACAAGTCCGGAGATCGTGCTGGCCAGGGAAGCAGCTGTGCGCCTGCAGAGCACGTTGAGTTTCACGGCGGCGTGTGGGCGACCATTATTCAGTTGGAACAACACATCACGTTCTTGTTGTAAGAACGGCAAGAGAACGGGTCTAACAACATTCTGCACGCACCAAGCACTGGGTAGCGTCTCCTCCAGAAACGCCAAAAGTGAGCGAGAGTGAAGTGTGTCTTGGGAAAACGCACCCTACGAGACAGCACTCAGCTTCACGTCGTAAGCGCAAACGACGATCACTTGCGTGCAGACAGAATCTGCTTTCATCTTTGAATTCCACGGTGCGTCATTCCATCTTCGAAGTGATCCTCTGACGGCACCAGTCGAGCCCCCGGCCGGAGTGGCCGTGCGGTTCTAGGCGCTACAGTCTGGAGCCGAGCGACCGCTACGGTCGCAGGTCCGAATCCTGACTCGGGCATGGATGTATGTGATGTCCTTAGGTTAGTTAGGTTTAATTAGTTCTAAGTCCTAGGCGACTGATGACCTCAGAAGTTAAGCCGCATAGTGCTCAGAACCATTTGAAGCAACCAGTCGAGCCGTGCACATCGATGCTGTGGCGTGAGTGGAAAACGGGCTACAGGTGTACTTGCCCGTAGTTCCACTGCTAACAATCGGTTAGTAACAGTTCTTGTTGACACGCCTAGGCTCATAAGCCCTCTTATCTGTGCTGTGGTAGCTGTACGGTCTCCCACTTCTGCCCTTATTGTACAAGCATCCTGGCCGGCGTCCGTACTATGTGAACGTCCAGTTGATAATGTTCACATGATCACTAATACCAGCATCATTGCAAAACTGAAGCAACACGTCCTACTAGTGTGGCAATTCTCCGAAAGGACCATCCTGCCACTCGGAGTGAGACAACTGGACGCCATCAATCTCTCTCAGTTGGCTGCAGGAATTATAAGTGCGTCTCCGTGGCATGGCTGCCTGTTTGTTCCATACATTTGCGCCACAGCTACGCTTCTGGAAATTAGCATTCCCTATTGACTGCTAGACGAAGATGGCGCTATCGTAGTAATACCTCTACGCTATCTTCCGGTGGACGACGTTGAAACTGTTATGATTGTATCTACTACCCCAAATGTGTCATATACCGTCATAGGATCGAAATCGACGTTGTCTTTTCGGGTGCACAAGGTGTACAATTTTTTTCCAGTTGTGTACTTGGCTCGTTACCACCCACAGGCGGTCCTGATCGTATATCTACAGCTACATAGGCCTAAGTAACCTGCAAGCCACTGTACGGTGAATGGTGGAAGGAAATTGTACTGTTAATCTATCCCATTCAATTCGGGTGTCGAGAGAGAGGAATGTAACTGTAATCTCAATGGACAAAGTATTTACGAGTCATCTCTTCAAACGATCGCACTGGTCGATTTGTAGCGTTTTAGGTGGTGTAGGACTTGTACCATCCGTTTCTCTGACCTCCACCGCTGATGTAAGTCAAGACAAGAAGAGTAATCTTAGAGCCCTGTCACAACGGTGGACAGGAGCTTTTGTGTTTTAACGTTCTCATAACCTCAAACTGAATAAAGTTGCCAGATTTGTTGACATATCAGTGAGAACTTTGCAACGTGGTGTACCATTAACAGCCATGTGACATGGGTCGTAATGCGATCCTAACCGACAAGCTCTGGATACACCTTGTCAGAGAGAATCGATTTTAAATCCGACAGGAAAACCAACTGTTAGTGGATGTAGGTCCATCTCACCAGTTCCCGTGAGGAAATGCGAAGGGAACTGCATACAGTGTACATTCGGAGTCGGCTACCCCGCAAAAGGCTATTGCTCCAGCGGTACACAAAGCTGCACGTCTTCAAACACCCGCACAGTAGTTAACTGGAGGCGTGTGATGTGGCCCTACCAGTCGTGATTCGGCCTTTTTTTTCCAACTCATACAAGGCACCGTATGGACCAATGAGATGTTTAACGCGAACAGTGTGTGTGTGTGTGTGTGGGTGTGAGGGGGGGCGGGGGGCAGGGTTTGGGGGCAGCAAGCAGCAATCAAAATCCTCGAAATTTGGTATCTCAGCGGGTTGCAGTAATCAATGTGTGACTTCACCTGTATGTGACATACTTGAAACAAGTAGTAGACTCTCTTCCTCGTCCAAGTGACGCTATTATCATGGCTACGGGCAGTACTAACGTGATGTCTCCAGGCTGTCATAACTCATTTGTTCGGTGTGCTTATACTGTTTGAGGCAACGAAGACAAGCCACCACAAATATACCCAGAATGAATAAATATATCAAGGTGCGGTTATAGCAGACAATATGTACAATTTTTTGTTTGTTTATAGTCACCTTTACGACACAGAATTTGTTTTATTCTAATACAACTATATATTTGAAACTTTCTGGCAGAGTAAAACTGTGTGCCGGACCGAGACTCAAACTCGGGACCTTTGCCTTTCGCGAGCAAGTGCTCTACCATCTGACCTACCCAAGCACGACTCACGACCCGTCCCCACAGCTTCAATTCTGCCAGTACCTAGTCTCCTACTTTCCACACTTCACTGGAGCTCTTCTACGAACCTGTCAGAATTGGCAGAATTGAAACCGTGGGGACGGGTCGTGAGTCGTGCTTGGGTAGCTCAGATGGTACAGCACTTGCCCGTGAAAGGCAAAGGTCTCGAGTTCGAGTCTCGGTCCGGCACACAGTTTTAATCTGCAAGAAAGTTTCATATCAGTGCACAGTCCGCTGCAGGGTGGAAATCTCATTCTGGGAACTATATACTTTTTCGTGACATATGGGAGAAGCATCTAAGAGAACTTCAGCGACATAACATGTGAGGGACGTGATCAAATAGTAGCAAGAAAATAGCGCCGGAAACCATTGTCCAGTAGTCAGGACAAGAGGTCCCTCAAACGTCTGCCCCACTGTACGAAATGTATGCTAAAACGTAATTCAGTTATGGTTCATGTATTTATTATTAAGGCTGTCATACCAAGTACTCAAAATGTTGACTTTGAGCATTGCTACGCACTATAAAGTGATTCTGGAGAAGCGATACATCACGTTTAAATTCATCTGGAGTTAACGGCAGCACAGGCCCGAATTAGGAGGTATTTCATATCTTCGAGAGTTGTCGGTGTTTCCTAACAGAAGTTTTGTTTTTGTTTTCCCCACAGATAAAAGTATCGGTGTGATAAGTTTGATAAGTATGAAGACCATTATGCGTTTCCGCAACTTCCTTTCCAATGCTTCCCAAATGTTTTCTTAACAGAGTCCATCATTACATCTGCGGAATGAAAAGGCTTTCCGTCATGTTGTTATCACATTAATTGCCTTATGACCAGTGTGATGTCTTCCAATTACTCCGGGGCACCATATCTTAGGAACTCGAGATACTTTAGTGTATTTAGATTCCCATCGATTAACGTAGACCAATGATGCAGGTCTTGAGAAACACCTATCTTACAAAAACGTTTTGCATAGATGTGCCGCGTTACTTTACACTTTAAGCAGATAACACTCGCAGAGCTGTAGCCAATTTTGCAAATCATTAGCGTGCAGCTGTAAACGCAGCAAAATGTAAAGATGATGAAATGCGATCGAATGTAGTGTTCGTACTTCGCAGAACTCTCGTATGGTTAATCCCTCTCGTACCCCTGAGAGCTCTCTTATTGGCGTTTTCATTGTGTGTTACTGCTGTTGAAATGATAGTTTCATTTCTTTCTTCAGTTTGTCCACTATTTCCTTGGCGTATTTTATTCTCAACAATTCCAGTTTCTAGTACTTCCTTTTATAACACTTGAAAAGACCGATCGTGAGTGCTTGACACGATCTCGACATTCTTCAGCGTATAACCGCATTGCTGCTCAAATAGTTCGGCAACGTTCGCCATAAACTATATTCACTTTTTCGGCTGTCTCATGCATTGTGAACGTCTCAGTACTTTTGGGGACAAGTTTTCTGATTGCTAGAACAGCAGACCCAGGATGGTGGCAGTCAAGCGTACTGGTAAACACAAGAAGCATTCTTGCGGTGTTTTCCTACACCTGGCATAAGATGGGAGACCTTTGTTGAATCTCTTCTTCTGAGGCCGGGAAAACGGTTCACGGATATGTTATCTTGATGCTATTTGATCTAGTCCCATACTTGTCATGTCGTTAAGGGTTCTCTTATCAGATTCTTTCAAACACAACGGAAAAAGTATGTAGTTCCATCAGAAGAAAAAGGTCGGTGTCGTGATTCAGTGACTGTAATCGACAGAAATTACTAGGGAACGTCTGGAAGTTCGCCATACTGTCCGCTACAAACTGGCGAACACAGCTCCTTGATCTGTTTATTCATTCCGTATATATTTGAGGTGGACTGTCTGAGTTGCCACATCCTATATATCCCTTTGTGTAAGCCCTAAACATTCATCACATTTTTAGTGATCCCTCAGAAGATATAATGTGGTGTTCGCATAATGTTCGAACAGTCGTATTCGAATACAGTTTCTCGATATTCGCCCAACGGGATTTCGAGAGATCCTCAAAGTATTCTCCTCAAGATTCTCGAGATGAATTGTTACACAGCCGGAGGGGCCATAGCAAACTAATTACTATCCTACTAAGGCGCCTCAAAAATCTTCGATGGCTATTCTCAAGCCTATTTGATAAGAATTCTGACCACTGGAACAATAGTCTAGAACTGGTCGCACTAGCATCATATATGGTGTTTCCTTTACAGGTACGCTGCTCTTTCCCAGAATCGTTCCACCAAATCTAGATCGTCCATTCGTCCTCGGGTAACTTCGTGAGATCCTCCAATTTCAAATCGCTTCTTCGTATGGACACGAATTACTTACACACTTAGCCGACAAAAGTCATAGGATAGCACCTCATATGTCGTTGGAAGTCCCCTGCAGAAATACTGTGCCATACTGCCTCTACTGTCGTCCATAATCGCGAACGTATTGCTCGTGCAGGATTTTGAGCACGATCTGACCTCTCGATTACGTCAGATAAATGTTCCTTGGGATTTATGTCGGGCGGTCTGGGTGGTCAAATCATTCGCTCGAAAAGTTCTTCAAACCAATCGGGAACAACTGTGTCCCGGTAACAAGGCACCCATAAAAAGCCCATTGTTGTTTGGGAAGATGAGTTCCGTGAATGGCTGAAAATGATCTCCAAGTAGCCAAACCGAACCATTTCCAGTCAATTATCGGTTCAGATGGACCAAATGACCCAGTCCATTCCATGTAAACACAGCCCACAACAATAAGGAGCCTACACCAGCTCACACAGTGCCTTCTTAACAGCATGGGACTGTGGCCTCGTGGGGTTTGCGCCACGCTCGAACCATACTATCAGCTCTTACCATCTAAAGTCGTGACTCATCTGACCAGGCCATGGTTTCCTAGTCGTGTATAGTCCAAGGGATATGCTCACGACTCCAAGTGGAGACGCAGTAGGCGGTGTCATGCTGTTAGCCAAAACACTAACGTTGGTCGTTGCTGCCACTGCCACTTATCACCGAATTTGGCCGCACTGTCCAAGCGGATATGTTTTTCGTAGTCCCACATAGATTTCTGCAACTATTTCGCGCAGTGTTTCTTGTTTATTAGCACTGACAGCTGTTAGCAAACGCGGCTGCTCTTGGTCGTTAATTGAAGGCCGCTGGCCACTGCGTTGTCCGTGGTGAGAGGTAGTTCCCGAAATTTGGCTCCCTCGACACAATCTTGACACTGTGGTCCTCGGAATACAGAATTCCCTGTCGATATCTGAAACTGAATGTCCCATACGTCTAGTTGCAACTGTCATTCTGCGTCCGAAGGCTGTCAGTTCCTGTCCTGCGGCCATAATTATGTCTGAAACCTTTTAAAAGGAATCACCTGAGTACAAATGACAGCTCCGCCAATGCACTGCCCTTATATACCAAGTGTACTCGATACCACCACCATCTATATATGTGCATATCGCTAACCCATGACTTACGTTACCTCAGTGTATTTTTTCACGTGCTAAAGACGCTCACCAGCAATCTGATACGATCGGGTTCTTTCTCTGTCTCAAAATCATTATTTTGTCTTTACCTACATCTGAAGAGAGCTGCCGGCGGTTGTAGCCGAGCGGTTCCAGGCGCTTCAGTCTGGAACCGCGCGACCGCTACGTCGCAGGTTCGAATCCTGCCTCGGGCATGGATGTGTGTGATGTCCTTAGGTTAGTTAGGTTTAGGTAGTTCTAAGTTGTAGGGGACTGATGACCTCAGATGTTAAGTCCCATAGTGCTCAGAGTCATTTGAACCATTTTTAAAGAGAGCTGCCATTCATTTCACCAAGTGAATAAACATAGAGTAGGGCTGCAGCGGTCCCGGTGGAGGTTCGAGTCTTCCCTCTGGCATGGGTGGGTGTATTTGTCCTTAGCATAATTTAGGTTAATTAGTGTGTAAGCTTAGGGACTGATGACCTTAGCAGTTAAGTCCCATAAGATTTCACACACATTTGAACATTTGAACAGTGCTGCAGCAATTTGGGTCATTATCCGTTATGTTTGACAGCATACCACGAACGTGTCCACAGACACGCTACTAGAGTTGTTACTGGTCGGTATAACCCATAGGTAAGTGTGACCGATGTGCTTCGAAAACTTAAATAGGAATCTTGGGATGACAGGTGATACTCTCACGAAACCGTGTTGGGTGAACCACAGGAATTGGAATTAGCAGAGGTCTGTGTGACTTTTTGTGGCTTAGACTTATATGGGTTGAGCGCTGGAGCGTTGTTCCTGCAGACATCCCTCCTCCCCTGGTCCTTTTGAAAATTCGGCAAACAATTCACAAAGATTATCGACAGATACAAAGCACCCAATAACGCATAATCTGCGCTATAATTTTGAGGTCGCTAGAATTATAAACCTTCTGACCACCAAGTGTCCAGGCCTTTTGCTTAAAGACTGCGTTAAATAAATTTAATTTCATACATTTTTGGGTGGTTTTCGCCTTTAGCAAAGCACAGCTTTGTTTGTTGTCCCAGACATGTTTCACTGCAGTTGAAGCATCATCAGTGGCTTATATATAGTAAAAAACACACTGATGACGATGCAGCTGCAGTGAAACATGTCTGGGACAACAGACCCCTCCCAAAAAGTATGTTATTACAACAGACCCCACCCAAAAAGTATGTTATTCTTTAAGCAAACACAGACAAAAGAGCTTCAACCTCGAAATTTAATTTCATTCTCTCCCACCTGAAGACACGCCCTTCAAATCATTGGACAGCTTACAACGTGCTCTACTGTGTTCTGGCGAGTTTTCTTTTGCAAATCTTCAATACTCTTCCTCCACAAATGCATACTGTCAGATAAATGGTAATCTTTTTCACTACACTGGATCCATTAACGAATCAAATGCCGCAGACGTTAAGCCACTAACGGAAACGGCTACAATCCTCCTACAACTGGGTGCTGAAAATTAACGCCTCCGAATTTTTTATTCTGTTCCCATTATCAGTTGAAGTATTACATGTCACGTGATCCGAACAGTTCCTCCACACGTGGAGCACCCTCTTTTTCAGGATGAAAACGTCAAACCACACTCGAGAATTTTGACGTCTAAAACAACCCAATGCTTAGGGGCTATTGACATCGATCTTCTTATGTACAGTCCCGACTTGCGCCCATCAGATTTTCTTCGGTTTCCAAAACTTAGAGAACACCTTCGAGGAATTCACTTTGATACAGACGAAGTGGTGTTAGGAGCGGCCAGATCGTAGCTCCGTTAACAAAGTCAGACATTTTCTAGTGGCGGCATCAACAAACTGGTCTTTTCATGGGAGAAAAGTGTTCGTCGCCAGGGTGACTCTGCTGAGGAAAAAATATTTGTTGTTGTTGTTGTTGTTGTGGCCTTCAGTTCAAAGATTGGTTTGATGGAGCTCTCCATGCTACTCTATCCTGTGGAAGACTCTTCATCACCAAGTAACTACTGCAACGTACATCCTTCTGTATCTGCTAACTGTATTCATCTCTTGGTCTCCCTCAACGATTTTTACCCTCCACGCTTCCCTCCAGTACTAAACTGGTGATTCCTTGATGCCTGAAAATTGTCCTATCAACTGATGATCCCTTCTTGTAGTCAAGTTGTTCCACAAATTTCTCTTCTTCCCAGTTCTATTCAGTACCTCCTCAATATTTACGTGATCTACCCATTAAATCTTCAGCATTCTTCTGTAGCACAACATTTCAAATGCTTCTATTTTTCTTCTCGTCTAAACTGTTTATCGTCAATGTTTCCTCTATTGGATTCCTTTCCCTTGTTCTTGTCAGTCGTTCCCTAATGCTCCGTCTGAAACTCTCAAGAACCTCTCGTTCTTTCAGTTTATCCAAGTCCCATCTCCTTAAATTCCTGCCTTTTTTGCAGTTTCTTCAGTTTTAATGTGCAGCTCGTAGTTAATAAATTACGGTGTGGTCCACATCTACCCCTGGAAATATCTTACAGTTTAAAACCTGGTTCCAAAATCTCTGTCTTCCCGTAATATAATCATTCTGAAATCTTCCGGTGTCTCCAGGTCTCTTCCACGTATACGACCTTTTTTCATGCTTCTTAAACCAATTATTAGCTATGATTAAATTACGTTCAGTGCAAAACTCTGCCCGGCAGCTTCCTCTTTCATTCCTTTCTCCCAATCTATATTCACCTATTACTCTTCCTTCTCTTCCTTTTCTACTACCGACTTCCAGTCCCCCATGACAGTTAAATTTTTGGCTCCCTTAAAGATCTGAATAATTTCTTTTACCTCGTCATAGAATAGATTTCCTCCATCTCCTCCTCATCATCGTGAAACGTCCCCTTTGAACAATTTATATACGACTGTGCTTAACCTGACACACAATATTTTTAGCGCAACGCAATCTGACTTTCAGAATTCTCTACAAAAGAATGGCCCTGACGAACATTAAACTATACCTTTCACAAATCACTTACCTCACAAAAATCTTCGCTGCTCAAGCTACTGCAATACAGCAAGCGCCACTACTGCCAGCTAAATAAAAGATTCAAACTACTGAAGGCACTAACTACTGATAGGGATAGTTAGCAAATGAAAGATATTAATAGAGAACAAACAATGTATTTACCTTAATATCATCACAAGTCATAATATATATATCAGTTCATGACAAATTGCAAACCTCCGCCATCTCTCTCCCCACATCCACCACTGCTGGCGGCTCACCTCCAACTGCGCAACGCTACGCGCTGTTCACAGCCAGCTGCCGCTGCCCAACACTACAATGGCAGACAACAATGCAAACTAGCCACAGACTGCACACAGCACAGCCAGTGATTTTCATATTGAGCGCTACGTAACGTTGCCAATAAGAAAACATAAACAGCCTACTTACATAGCCCCCATGCTCCTCACAAAAAATTTTACAAAATTTTTTTTGGGCAGTGGCCAATAATGATTTGATAAAATTTTTCATAATTACAATAACAAAGAAATCAAATGCACACACTTATTGATACAATGTTGGTCAAAAGCTAAAATTTTCTCACAGTCCATAAAGACAGTCCTGATCATTCATTACGGTAATCACAGGTTTTTTTCACAAAGTCTCATTAGTAAAAGAAATTGCACACAGAAGTAGTGGATTTCCATGCAGTCTTGAAGAAGTAGTGTTGTCCTTCCAATGGAAAGACAGTGTTGACTCTTGACATGCTGACAGGTAATGGGCCACAATGGAGCAAACCCACAGCAGAGTCATTCGAAGTTTTGAAGAATATTGGTAGGTAGGTCATCACAGAGCAGACCCACTGGAGTCCTGGTAGAGATTGTGGTACTGGTGGGCCACCAGAGGTGCAGACCCACTGTAGTCCTTGTAGAGATTACGGTATTGGTGGGCCATCAAAGATGCAGACCCACTGTAGTCCTTGTAGAGATGGCCAGCAGCCATCTGTTGTGACTGTGCAGGTGCACAATCACCATTGAAGAGTCTTGCGGATAATATAGCAAGTCCATAAACCACCACTTGTGCACTCACAAAGTTTTTGAAATTGTCCTTAGAACCAGCAATGCTGTTATCCAGTCCCTTGCTGAGTTATTAACACACGTGCAAACACTAACAGTCCCTACTTCTCACATATTGTCCACATACTATGACCAACAGAAACGTGTGCAGTGAAATGTAACTAACAAGTTAATAATGTCATGAACTGGTGACAATTACAATTTTATAACATAAGAATACAATTACAAAGGTACAAAATACATCATTAAAAACATAATAATACAGATAACATTTGTAGTACAGGCTTTACAAAAGAATAGAAATAAACATATACATCAGTGTTACAGGAATTATGACATGAGTACATACATAGAAGATCAGAATAATTATTGAAACATCAACTTCACACATGAGCATTTAAACAGAATGAATAATGTCTAACATCTTTACAAAGTAAATAACATATTATTAATGCCAATTATATTTGAGGATAACAGTATTCCTCATCATAGTGAATGTAGCTTAATATTAAAAGAAGAAAAAATTCTATAAAACTACACAGAGACAGGAAGAAAACAAATACACAAGGGTACACACACACATAGTGGGATAACACCAATAGGAAAGGACAGGGTTCGTTTTCAGTGTAACATTTGGTACTGCAGTCCAACCCAAAACTTCATATATCTTTCTTCTTATTTCATCCTTTGTTTCCACCAAAAAAAATTCTAACTAAGCATGCTTCCTGTGTTTATATGTTCACACATCTCTTACCTCATTTTTATTTTCCATTATCTTACCTCATCATTTATTTCCAAGAAAATCCTACCTAAACCTGTTTTCTCAATGCATTTCTTCCAATTCATCGCAACTCATTCTCTTAGAGGCTACCCCCTCTTAAGCTAACTTAAATCTACTGAGCTCAGATGCTAAACTAAGGGACGAGGCAATGCAGCATCACATAACAAATCAACACAAACAGCAATGCAAAAAATGCAAATTGGCAAAGCTAGCAGCATAAATGAGCAAAAGTCAAATTCAATAACACTATGCCTGGCAAACAGCAGCAACTTATACCTAAACATGACATAGCGCAAGCAGAAAAAATATTACACTGAACAACAATGCAGATAAGGGAAATGTATATTCACATCTTAATGTCTATGTAATTAAAGTGGTGCACCACAAGAAGTTATTCTACCAAAAAGTTACCAATTACTTGAAAAGAAAATTATGAATGCAGTTACTAGTTCCTTCTTATTGTTCTTTCCTTTCCAAGTGCTCCTTTTTTAAAGAATGTGGATCATAAAATAATTATTTAATAGATCTGTTGACAGAAAGTGTTCACATTAGCAAATGCATTTTATTTTATAAAAGCAATGCTGCAACACTGCTGGAAAACAGATGTCAAATGAAATAAGCAACTATGAAAAGCAAAGCATAAAAATATCATTCAGTAGTCATGTGACATTTCGTAAGTTAGTAGAAATTCTCTCAACTCTCATAGAAAGACGCTTGTCATAATCAGGTGTGCAGATGTAAAAATATTGCTTGTCATTTTATTAGGCATTTCAGTAAATATCGTAAATTAAGAGCTAGTGTAATCATATGTTTTCAAGTTCGACCGTGTCGTTTTTGCGATGCTTTCTCTAAAGGAATGACAAAGGCCAGGATAATGGCCTTCCCTTTCTTTTTTTTTTCTTCCTGTGCTCTGAAAGGCACGCGCTAATGACTTTTTCTCCAGGCGTCTGACACAGCTGGGTGCCCGCGACGCATTACATGCAGGTGGTCACTTAACTTTCGTACGGAAATATTTACGACAGCAATTTTCGCTAAAGTGACAGTCTCACATAAAAATACTTCACAGGTCAAGAATTAGCGTTGCAAATCTGTAGAAACAAAATCCTATGAATATAACAGTGTCCAAAAAGATTTTCGTCTGCATTGTAATACATTCACGAATATACACACACATTTCATAACTCTTAAAGTATGTTTCTTGGTTTCCAACATCCTGTTTCACAAGTCAAGAGTCCCTACCCACTATTCATTACTCCTTACCTTATTACACATATACGTATCCATCGACACTCGTCAATATTTCGTCATTATAAATATGAAGCATAATCAAATAACTCATATAGTAGCCTCAGCCTATTAATCGTAAACATACCTCAGCAGCATAATACACATCGTCGTCGTAAAAATAACATCATAACACCTCAGTCAAATCTCAAAATCGTCGTAGCTTCCTCCAATAATTAAAAAAATTCTCTGCTCATGTCAAAAGTGTCATCTGCCTCAAACGTACTTTAAAAATCATAATCCCTTTACCAAATACATCATTCAAAGCTCTCATAGTATCACAATGGTTCCGAAAAAATATGAACAGTTTCACAAAGTACAGACAAAATACAGTTTCATAAGTGTGAAGTTATCCAGCTGTGTAATTACGTAAACATCTGTCACTGACGTAGTAAAAAAATGTTTATCTCTCAGTTAAATGATCAGATAGCTGTGTAATTTGTGTGTTAGAGAAATATGGTACCGATATGTAAAGTTGTATAAGCAAATACCATATTAGCTAGGGTTCCTTGTGGTTGCCTCACACATGGTACACAAAGTAAGCGTGTACCTCCCTGAGGATAAATGTAATTATACTCCCAGGTGTTACAAATCACCGCAATGGAATGAAATGTATCACGGAAAACTTTCTTTGTAATTAAAAAAATCTTTAAAAATAAGTGTTTTAAGTATAAGATTAATCACTCAAATGAGTGTACTGTAGCGCTAAACTGTGCGTCTTGTAACATAATCTCTGTGGAAGTGTCGTAGTTATCGTCCTCCGAAAGCTATGTTCTGCAGAAGCCAATGTACTTACCTCATGATAAACAAAAGTGAAATGCTTTGCGTATAGATATCGTAGTTATTACGCTTATTGTTGTGATGAAGAAAGTACTGTGCTGTAACATATTGTTGTGCTACGGAAAAGCTGTCTCCTTGTAGCTATACCACAAAAGTTACTACTAAAATATGTTTTACTTTCCAGAAGAATTCAGAAAACTGTGCAGATATAAAACAGATACACCGCAAAAGCAACATTGTAACTTGTCACTCATTAGTAGCGTCGTGATAAAAATCGTGTAGCTGTCACATAAACTAACACTGTGTCATCTGGTATCTCACAGAAAGAACTTTAAACCCAGAATGTATTTTCAAGTAAACCAAAATGTTGCATTAAAATCTCATTAGCAGTACCAGTATGTGTCCTAAGTATGTAAGCCTGATAGTCGTTACGTAATCGTGCAACTAACAAGCAAGAATGTACAAATACAACACTGTGTCGTCTGTTCATTATAACAATGCATTCGTTATTTCTGTTTAAAAATGTTCCCTAGGTTCTAGACTGGATATTTAACTTCAAACAATGTTGCATGTTAACAGTTCCTTAAGTCTGACAATGCATACTAGAAATGTGAAGTGAAAAGTTTTATGGCAAAGACAAAGTTAAAAAGCAGATTATCTTTCAATAAACGGTTTTACATGTGAAATGTGGTGTAAACCTTTACTCTTCCTAGTACGCAGAGTTTCAACTTCAACGCAATTATCATTTGGTATACGTCGGATTCTGTAAGGTCCATTGTAAACTAGAAAGAATTTGTGACTCAAGTGTTTCTTCTTATGTGACAATGAATGAGCTTTAATGAGAACTTTCTGACCAATATACAACTTCTTTGCATTTGCTTTACCGTGTAATTTTCTCCTTTTGTCTGCTGCAGATTTTATATTTTTAAGAGCCAAATCAATTATGTCTTTGTGTCGAAGTTTACGTGTATTCGGGAAAGGTACAAGCTCTCTGATTCTGTTCCATTTGTTGCATTAATTGCAATAATAATGTATTAGTGTCTGGAATCTGTTTCTCTATGCTGTTCGGCAGTGCATTTGCACCGGCAACATTCACATTTTGACAAGCAGAAAATGTGTCTTGACTAATGTGAGAAAACGGTGAGGATCCAAAACCTGAATCTACAGCATTTGCGAGATTGTTTCCTGTCATTTCGGATTCCTGAGGCGAGCTGTTGCCGACCGATCGATCGATAATGCTTCCCTGTTCTCTACATGTTTCAATGTCTACACCATTATTTGACGCCCGCTCCATTTCCCTATGCACAGTTACCAAATTACTACTTTGAATATTTGTTAATTCATTACATGGTGGCGTTAACACACTGCTTTCGTCTTCACTGTCATTTCTCAGTTTACTTTGGAGCCTAGTATTACGTTTTTCACACGCCATTATTGTCAGAGTATTTCACACGATAACAAAGAAAAGCACAATTTGAAGATCAAAAATAAGAGAACACATTAACATAGCACTGAAAATAATATCTAGTTAATTACCAGCGCAGCTGCGAAATACTTGGTGCAAATCTACATGCATGCCACAACTGTTTTACAGTACAACAATGAAAGACTGCAACTACAAAGGAGATTCTCTCTACAATTACGCGCTAGCAATAAACAAAAGCTACACTAAATACACAAACTACAAGAAAAAAATCAGAAGATTCCAGTGAGGTATCCTAGGCTAAGGGTCGCCATATGAAACGTCCCCTTTGAACAATTCTACATACGACTGTGCTTAACCTGACACACAATATTTTTAGCGCAACGCAATCTGACTTTCAGAATTCTCTACAAAAGAATGGCCCTGACTAACATTAAACTATACCTTTCACAAATCACTTACCTCACAAAAATCTTCGCTGCTCAAGCTACTGCAATACAGCAAGCGCCACTACTGCCAGCTAAATAAAAGATTCAAACTACTGAAGGCACTAACTACTGATAGGGATAGTTAGCAAATGAAAGATATTAATAGAGAACAAACAATGTATTTACCTTAATATCATCACAAGTCATAATATATATATCAGTTCATGACAAATTGCAAACCTCCGCCATCTCTCTCCCCACATCCACCACTGCTGGCGGCTCACCTCCAACTGCGCAACGCTACGCGCTGTTCACAGCCAGCTGCCGCTGCCCAACACTACAATGGCAGACAACAATGCAAACTAGCCACAGACTGCACACAGCACAGCCAGTGATTTTCATATTGAGCGCTACGTAACGTTGCCAATAAGAAAACATAAACAGCCTACTTACAATCGTAGCTGGTTGACATGTAAACTTTTACTACTGTGTTGGGTGTGGGCTTCGTGTCTATCTTGGCTACAACAATTCGTTCACTATTCTGTTCATAGTAGCTTATCCGCGTTCCTATTTTTTAATCCATTATTAAACCCACTCTTGCATTTTCCATACTTGATTTTGTATTTACAACCCTGTATTCATCTGACCAGAAGTGCTGTTCCTCCTGCCACCGAACTTCACTAATTTCCACTTTAACAGGCTTTAAACTATCTATTTGAGTTTTTAAATTTTCTAACCTACCTACAAGATCCAGGGATCCGTCAGTCCACGCACCGACTCGTAGAGCGCCAGTTTTGTTTCTGCTGATAACGACGTCCTCGTGAGTACTCCCATCCTGGAGATCCGAATGGGGGACTATTTTGCCTCCGGAATATTTTACCCAAGAGGACGCCATCATCATTCAAGCATACAGTAGAGCTGCATGCCCTCGGGAAATATTACGGCTGTAGTTTCCCCTTGTTTTCAGCCGTTCGCAGTACCAGCACAGGCAAGGCCGTTTTAGTTGATAATGCAAGGTCAAATCAGTCAATCGTCTCTTGGTCTCTGCGGCTACTAAAAGGTCTAGTGCCCCTCTTCAGGAACCACACAGTTGTCTGGCCTCTCAACAGATACCCCTCTGTTGTGGTTACAACTACGGTACGGCTATCTGTATCGCTGAGGCACGCAAGCCTCCCCACCAACGGCAAGGTCTATGGTTCATGGGATTTTACTTCACAAGTGTTAAGAGTGTTTTACATAAAAATTTGGAGGCATTTCCTTCTAGCACGCCCTAGCATTTGCAGTTGACGTTTTTCTGTAAACCAATTAAGCTTTTGTGAGAGTACGACACGACCAACTCTCCAACTATACTTGTAATATGCGACCTTATGCTCAATTTAAAATTATTTCTTGTGTATGGGACGGTAAACCATAATGTCCTTTCTTCCTTATACTGCATTTTACCTACATGGCTCTTCCAGGAAAAAATGGCGTATAATGGTGGGAACCTAGCACTGTGATAGCAATGACTTTCTCAAATTTTTGCTTCAATTTTTATATTACACATTTCTTAGCTTTAAAAGTTTCACTCAAGCCATTCAGTCACTGGATTGCCTATGACAAAACTTTTACAATACGCAGACGCGGGCTCAGCAGCACATCACCAAAACGTCCACGAGAGACCCTGACTGTGATGTAGCAGCTCCTTTTAAAATCTCCACATGTTGTCGAACTGCAACAGCGACAATACCGTCGAAATATAGTGTAGCTCCAAGCTCGCTTTTTCCAATAGATCTAGGCTCAGCTGGTGTACTTTCTCGTACCGCAGAAATGCTCCTAATACCTGCACCGAGCCTCGGAGAACAAATTTTGTATCAGTCAATAAGACTCTCAATATAACAGATAAAATAAGGTAAAGTAAAGTAAAAGTAGGCTCTGTATACTTTCATCCCTCGTCAGGCGCCTCACTATTACTGAAATTTAGAAACCTTATAATCCATTGGGGAAAAAAATCTTTATTATTTCAAAAGTAATCGACTAACCGTTAATAAATTTATCAACGGTGAGGAAAGCGTTTTCGGTGGCCTACTATTACAAACCACTTTGTATTACTTTTAAAATACAGTTATTATTCATGTGCAGATTTTGAGGCATAGTAACACTAAGCCAGTGCCACTAGTTTAAGATGGAGGGAAGATCGAAATAATAACTAAAAATTAAATGTACTAAAATGATTCTCGTAGCTTCTCGTCGATAGTATAACTCGTTGAAAATATGGCTCACTGAAAATAATACTTCTGTATGTCTAGGCGGTACGATCGAGTTCTTTTGCGTTTGACAGTTTGGACACTGAATGATTAAATTTCTTCATCTTTCCTCTCATTATCTTCATCTCATATTTCAGAGTAATGTCACAAATCAGTCTCCATTCTCGTACGATTTATTCATTTGAACATAAGAGCTTCATATCAACTTTTCCAGAACTACATCTCACGCCAGCTCCATAACAACAACTATTCCATGACTGCTAGTTAACATCTGCTACTAACTCGACCGTAAGTACAAATATACAAGAATACATAGTTAAGCGATCTTATAATACATCGATAATTTACATCAAAATAGATTAACATACAATTAACTACATCTTTCATAAATATTATCAATTTATTATATAGGACCAATTATACAAAATACTGATAATTTCAAATATGATTACAATTTCAAATTAACTTTAAAGTACGAGAAAACTAAGTTTCCTGAAAAATGAATCTTATGCAACTTCATGTTTTATTTCTGTTTACGAAACATTGAAGACTAAATTGTGTTATCGGAAATATAATAAATACAAAGTTACGATTTTGGTTCCATTGGATCGTGTCATGACTTTAATGCGAGTACCATATTCTCCGGTACCTGACAGAGATATGAGCACTGACCAGTTCCGTTAAGCTGTAGAACCATGATTTTACCAAGACAGGCACTTCTTTGTCTGAAGAATATCGACGGTCGCGAACGTTTCTCTTCAGGATTCTAAAAATCGCATGGTTAGACATTGGGACTGTATGAAGGATGTTAAAGGTCTTCTCAGAGAAACTTCTGCAGTGTACTCCAAACAACCTTGGCATCATTTTATTTATTTATTTTACTAACGAGACCACTATACCTCCCCTAGAAAATGTTTTATAACCTTAACCAATCGTTACACACCCTCACACGCAGTTCTTTAACAGCTCTGAGTTACCATCACACTCCACAGCTAAGCTTATCACTTCAGCCAACATGCTCGCCTCCAAGCCCACACTTCTCGAGAATTGACTTCTTGAACTCTCCTACTCCACAGTTTTCTTGGATTAGTAAATGTGAATCCGTATTACAACTAAATCGGCGTATCGCTTTACAAAGAGAGAGAGAGAGAGAGAGAGAGAGAGAGAGAGAGAGAGAGAGAGAGAGAGAGAGAGAGAGAGAGAGATGTTAGGAAGCACTCTGCTTTCAGCTGATATAAATGTTGTTTATTGAAACACGACCGGTTTCGTAGCTTCAAGCCACTTCATCAGGTGAACATCGTTAAAAGATCATAGGCATACCCATCGCTCCTAGTCAAAATTTTCTGTTTAGAGAATACTATAGCGAGCGAAAGGTAAAGAATACGTACCCAATTCCTGAAAATTTGTCTGTATCAGTGTGACAGCAGGACAGCTCAGTGCAGGGAAAGGCAAAAGTGGCCCTCACGAACGAGAAAGAGAGGCTCTCTTTGTCGTTCGTGAGGGCCCCTTTTGCCGTGGCCTGCAATGAGCTGCCCAATGACGCAGGAAAATTTTACAAATGGGGCACTCCTTATTTACGTTTCGCTCACTATAGTGTTGACGATATTCTCCAACAGTAAATTTTGTCTAGGAGCGATGGGTATGCCTATTATCTTTTAACTTTGTTCACCTGATGATGCGGCTTGAAGCCGTGAAGCCGATCGTATTTTAATAAACAACGATTTTCGAATTCTTCCTAACACCACTCCTTTCAAAGATGCGGCTGCCTGGAATATAAAAAAGTTTGCAGCAAAGAGAAAGTGCCACCCAGATACTTTTTACAGAATGCCGAAATCTTTACCTAACACTGACTGTCCTTAGCATAGTGTTCCTGGAAGGCGACTTTTTGGCAGAATACCAGATTCCTTTGAAATATGTTTTGGCTGGATGAGCCCGCTTGTAAAACCCCAGACTCTTCACAAGCGCAGGTGATGGTCTCTCAGCAGCAACGATTTTTGCCAAAGTGGCCCTGGACCGAACATTTTGCAGGGCGCATTATGTGACAAACTGCAGAGATTAGACTCGTGAATGTGAGCACTGACAATGGCTAGGTGGCTGGTAGGTATCTACTCTGGGTGGTCGCCACGCCTCATGCTTTCCTCTGAAATGGTAGGCCACAGCCCCCAGGGACACAGTCCAAACATCAGCTCATCAGCCTGGACCATTGTATCCAGCCTGGCTCATTATTTACCCAAATACACTACAATATGAAATGCAAAACAGCGACCAGGGAGGCGAAAGAATTAATGTAGAAGTAGACAGCTTACTCCTGACCATCACTGACGCTATTAACTAGAAACATAACTATTTCATTAATCAACAGGGATAATTTTCAGGTAGTAATGATTATAAATCGATTATCAATAGCACATGGTATGTGCTGACATATGTAACCCTCCCTGTCTCTGTCCATCTCCTCCTCTCCCTGTCCAACTCCTCCTTCCCTCGTTTTCTGTCCAGCACCTCCTCCCTCCTCTCTCTCACTATCTCTGCCTCTCCCACTCTGACATTCCACACCTCCTACTTTTCTCTTCCATCTCCTAGAACCCACTGTATCTTCCAATCTCCTCCTCCCTAGGCTCTCAATGCCACTCCTCCTTCCTCCTTTCTGCATCCATCTGCTCCACCCCATTCTATCTGCAGATCTGTTCTTGCCCCCTCTCTCTGCCCATCGCCTCCTAACCACTCTCTATCTGTTCACCTCTTCTCACTTGTCTATCTGTTCATCACCTCCTCGCCTGTCACCGACTGTCCACCTCTTCCTTCTCCTCTCTCTTTGTATACTTCATCTTCCAACACCCACTCATCTACCCACCCACCCATCCAAACTCCCCCCACTCACACACATGCGACACGCGAGCACACAAACACACACACACACACACACACACACACACACACACACACACACACACACACATCTGAGATTCTGACCAATGTGGGACATGCACCTGCGTGAGCGTGTGTGTGTGTGTGTGTGTGTGTGTGTGTGTGTGTGTGTGTGTGTGTCCAGCGTGACAGGGATATGGCTGAAAACAGGTACAAACCCCAGACATCTACTCAACCCTTTATGGTTGGCATATTAAGAGGGTTGTATCAGCAAGTATTGGAGGGCCTACACATGTGTGGGGTACGACTTGGGAAATGGACTGTGTGGAGCAGATGGACGGATACTGGAAGAAGGTGAGGATGAGTTATACAAGGAGAGGGGGGGGGATGGAGATGATGGGCAGACAGAGAGGGGCAGCAGGAGGTAGACAGAGAGAGAGGGGCAGAGAGGAAGTGGACAGATAGAGGAGAGGGCGGAGGAGGAGGTGGACGGATAGAGAGGGGTTAGAGGATAATGGACAGAGAGAGAAGGGAAGAGCAGATTGAGAGATAGAGTGGGGAGTAGGAGTTGGAAGACACAGGAAGAGGAGGATAATGGCTGAGAGAGGGTGAGAAGGATATGATGAGAGAGAGGGAGGAGGAAGGGTTAGGAAGCGAATGATGGAACGAGGAACTGGATGGAGAGAGGAGAAGGAGACAGATAAACGACATGTGCCAGCATGTATCCTCTGCTACACACACACACACACACACACACAAAGCAATTTTATCCTGTTTTAGTCCATACTGCTTCAAGTGAAAATATTTAAAGCACACATATTGCAGTAGAAAAAGACTGGTTTCACAGTATTGAATACGAAGAAGTGCTGATAGCTAAGGTACGCATTTTACAGCCCATGTTTAGTGGAACTTTTCTGCCTCTAGTATCGTATACTTTGCACGGTATTCATTTACATATTAATTATGATAAGCCATGTGTATATGAACTTTATTTTCACTATCAAATTCTTTTTGTCTTCATTGCAAATACATACTAGAATGACTGGTTTCAATTTATCAGACAGTCTTCCTCAGTTGACAGAAGACTTCTTAAAATAAGTAATGCGTCATTTGCACCGTACGCACATGCTATGTCGTTTGACTAGTTACTCAGTGTAACTATGTTTTTGTGATCTGGAGATGATTGCCTGGTCAGTCTAAATCACTCATCCTAGTAAAAAAATTGGCGGTCAATACAAAACATGTCCTACGTTTTATATTATTAATTTTTCCTTAACTTTTATTTTACTCCTTTCTCAACCCTCAAAATTTCAGTCACAACATGCAGTCATGCTTCTTATATACCAATTGATACTTAATCGCATGAGATGCGATCACTGAGTAATGGAGGATCAGGCATAATTGCTAGCTGGATGAGATCTACAACAGATAAAATGTTGTAGGCCTGATGAGAATCAGATGTCTTGTATAGGCAGTTAATGTCATTTCCATGGATAAACATCGGAATCCATGGAATTTACTCGCCCCTGAAGAAGACTACTTGGTATCCCAAAGCAATGTTGAGAGATGGCATTCATGAGGACCTGGAGCAGATTATCATAGAGGGTAATTGGCAGCAGAAAGTGAGAAACAGAATTCAGTGAAAGATGAGATTTGTACCTGGTCCTCTGACCCAGATCGCGTAAGGTAAGTGTGTTATTTATATTCAGTTTATTTTAAACAGATAAAGATCACATGAAAGTTTCAGAAAACCATAAGAGAAATACAAAACTCATGTGACTGTCACTGTTAAACATTACCAAAATACTAGGGCGCATTACTTTTTTCCTTAATATATCTCTCAAAGTCTTGACTCATAATAAACGACATCCAAAACATTGTGTTGTCTCTATTATCATTGAACGGCTCACATCGTTGACTTGTTGTTGTGGCGACTCACTGTCATCCCCGGCGAAGTTAAAACAAGGAAATCAGAAGTGTGCAATGTTTGCTAGCCGCACTTAGAGACGACTTTATATCTCATGCAAATCCTGCGTTTTTGGTTGTGTAGTGCCCATTACTCCATGATTAATCCAATCACGTAACACTTCAATCTGTTATTTTACAGGTTGTATAGCTGCTTAGGGCTCCTGTTTCTGCATATTCTGTTTTATAATTTATTAATCAATAGTTCTGCGCAACCACTCTACGCCTGCTTATTTTCAGCAAATAGGGAGTTTGAAAGCTTCTACGCACTTCCAGTTTCTAACAACTCCGTGGATCATACCGAGCGAGATAGCACCGTGGTCAAGACATTGGACTCGCATTCGGGAGTGGTGGGGTTCAATTGCTCCTCCAGCGATCCAGACATGTTTTGACATTGTAAGTGTCAAGAAGTTCCCTAAACTGCATTAGGAAAGTGATGGTATGCTTCCTTGAAAATGTTTTCTTTCTTTCCTCAGTCCCTGCTAAAGCTCTATCTCTAATGATATCGTCGTCGGCAGGACGTTACAGTCTATTATTCCGACCTCTGCACAATTAACACATCGTTCCGACTTCTCCACAATTCTCGCATCCTGTGAAGTACAAACCTGTTACGTGTTTTTCAGATCTTCCATTTGACATAAGCACACGTGTTGGCCACCATCCGCATTACTTACTGGTTACACTATCTGCAGTCGTCTTCGTTCCAGTTTTTCACTATGGCGACACTTTGTTCCAGGTTCCATGTCAGCAGCGCGTTCTTCCATGTCCACTGTCAACTCGAAGAAAACAAGGAAGTAACCTTAGGTTTTAATGTTCAGTTGATGACGTGGTCTTTAGAGATAGAGGACAAGGAAGGATGGGGAAGGAAATCGGCCGTGATACTTTTAGAGAGATGGAGAGAAACCAATGGTGAACTCAAATTACGATGGACAGCATAGCATCATTCTCGATAATCATTCTACGTTTTAATCTAATAAAATTAGAGAGGCCAAGACTAAACTTGTGGGCTACGCCCCGAGCAAACAAAACTTGCATGCGGGCCTCCGACCGGCCAGTGCAGATCCTTTTTACGTCTCTCCCCATTCTCGCACTGGACAGATAAAAAACTGTCGTAACGGCACGAAACTCTCAGCCTGCTTGATCTGAAAATGGTAGACCTTCAGATCTCAGCTAGAGAATTCTCACGACCGCCTCGAACGTTCTCAAAGGCGACTGAGCCGTAATTGCTGTCCTCTTGCTAAGTATCCAAAACAAAGATATCGAAATATATCGGGTTTGCTAAAGGAATTTTACATGCTATTTAATCATTCTAGAATGCCACTGTCTCCAAAATCTTCATGGGCTAACATTTTCTCCGCCGTTGTCACAACATTCACTTGCTAGTTTAGACGCACTCTGGTGAGGATTTTGGTTTGATCGCGCATGCGCATTAATTATTTTTCTATCACAAAGATACAGTGACTGGCCCTTTTTGTACTAACTCATTTACTTCTTCATTTCTATAACAGCGTATGATGTATCTGGAGGTGGATAAACACAATTACTGCTTCTTTACGCTTAAAAATAATTCCCGTACATAAACTCTTTTCTAAAGACAATCATTCCGTCCATTATATCTTCCCATTCTGTTGCTGGCTCTAAAAGAGTTACAATGTCGTCGGAAAAGCTGCAGTTTTATTTTTCCTCTAACTTTAATTCCCTCTCAAAATTTCTCGTTGAATTTCGTTATAGCTTGCTCAATGTATTGATTGAACAACATCACAGATGGACTACAACACAGTCACTTCCATCTCAGCTACTGCCTCCGTTTCATCTCTTTCGAGCTTTATAACTGCCGTGTAGTTTATGTAAAAATTTTCGCTTCCTGAATTTTACTCCTGCTACCTTGAGAATTTCAAGGAATATATTCCCGATGACTACATTTTTCTGAGTAATCCTCACTGGGAGATATAAAAAGGGGGACTCATTTACTTCCGAAATACGGAACCAAAGAATATTCCATGAGCTTTAAATCATACAGTGGAGCTACATGTCATCGAGAAATGTAACGCCTGTAGCCCTCTTAGCTTTCGACCCTCAGCAATATCAATATAGGAAGGCCATGTTGCCTAATATTACAAGAATAGATCGTTCAGTTATCCAGATTGCTTCCACAGTAACGACTGAAAAAGCTGCTCGCTCTCTTCAGGGAGGAAATGATGGACAGGCATCCCCACAGACACCACTCCGATACGGTTCCACCCACACTAAGTCTGTCTGTAAAGGGGAGGCACACAAGACACGCCAGCACGGCAAAGTCAATTTATCTGCATAGGTCAAGAAATTGAATATGACATGCAGCTGTGAACCAGTAAATTTAAAAAACTGACATCCTGTACCTGGTATCCTTGTCATTACAGATATTCTGCCCAGAACATTAAGTGGATCCATTCCCTCAGTCGAGAGTGAGACCAGCGGTGCGGTGTCGACAGCTTTAACCACAGAGCACACTGAGCAGTTGCACTGGGCAGAGAGAGCCACCTGTTTGTAGGTACTCAACTGCATTTATCACGGAAATGTTCGCATGTGAAAGTGAGTTGGGTCTCGAGTTCCATTTCAATCTTCGACATGGCTGTCTGAATCCATAGGTTTGCTAGACGTAAGCTCAAGGCATTGTAACATGACTTCTCTGCTGACGTCGTTTGGGTTACATGGCTCACACGGCTCTGGGCACTATGGGACTTAACATCTGAGGTCAACAGTCCCCTAGAACTCAGAGCTACTTAAACCTTACTAACCTACGGACATCACACACATCCATGCCCGAGGCAGGATTCGAACCTGCGACCGTAGCGGTGGCGCATTTCCAGACTGAAGCGCCTAGAACTGCTCGGCCACTTCGGCCGGATCGTTTGGGTTAATTGATCAGTGATGAAGATCACATGCGTATTGTCTCCCGGAATACTAGAGATGCAGCTTTTCTTACATCCTCATACGAAATAAATAAGGTCATGATGAAAGTTGTGTTCTACCAAAACTACGGTTCGGGAGTTTCTGTAAGCTACATAGATGATGTAGTATATGGTAGGGTTACCGGTAGTGGCAGCATTGGCAGGAAAAGAAAGTGAAACTAATGTGTAAGAGAAAAAGTGCGATCAGACGACTTCTTTCTCTTTTACTGTTTGGTTGTTTATTTTGCACATAATCAGAACTGCACATCAGTCAGTGTTACCCGAATGTGTATTTTATATCCTTACAGAATATAAATTGCATTTAATAAGTAATAAAAATTAGTTTATCGCGTAACTACAGCGCTTTTCTGTAACAGGCAAGTGCTGTCTACATGCAGAAACGTGTAGAAATATTCGTATATATAATTCTTGCCATTATTTTGCACTCAGTAGAACGTTCTTCATCGTGATCAAGTGTAAGAGTTTCGTGTTATTATTGATAAATGTGAAACAGCTGTTTATGAACAACAGAAAATATTTCATATAATTTCGACGAAATGCCGAAGCGATGTTTGACGTTTTTTCGTGCTTTTTTTATTTTTTACATTTTTCTTGAATAAATAGCGTTTTCTAGCTGTATATAATAAACCAATATCGCTTTATTTATTTTTACTGCAGCATCCCTCTGCTCCACGTTACAAATCAACAATTCTCGAATAAAACCTGAATTAAACATAGGCAATTTCAGTTTTGCTATAAATACAGTTCATTCTTAAGTGACAAACAGGAGGATAACTACGTAGAACACAAACGTTCCATCGATTTCTCGTCCCTTTATATATCCTCACTCAGTTTCTAAAGGGTTAACTACTTCCGTTTTTTAGGGGAATCTAATAAGACACTGATCGCATACGCAAAGAAAGCGTTCGTTATGTAGTAACGTCCGTCAGGTGTGGAATATACCCAGTTTACAGGTAACGGAGGCACGACCTTGAATGACCAAAGCTACTAGGAAAACTACGCTTACTTATTGTAGTACGGTAGTTTTACAACTCTAACCACGAATCTACAGGGTGAGTCATAAATGAGGAAAAATATGTCTAGGACCGCATAGTGCTATGCGTAACACGTGACGCACCGTTGTTAATTTCGTTCTCCTTGGTGTACTGTGTACGTAAAACAGAAACACCTGTTAACCATTGAACGAGATACCGACGAGCCTCACTATCACGACATGTTATTCACCCATAGATACAACACATGACACACCAATGAGCTGATGTGTATCAGCCAGCGTTAGAAAGATACGAGAAAGAACAAATCCCATCGTAATATATGTGAAATTGGATCAGAACTTGTGAATCACACGTTGCCGGCGGTAACGGAGTGTACAGTCCCATGTTAGGGAATGTGTGTCCTGTAAGCGGAAAGGATGGTCAACGGCGGAAGTAAAACCGCGGCGTGCATGACGTGTTTACAACACCTCTGCGCTGCTCACTCTGCCCGATACTCGCCGTGTCGACAGCTGCTAACGGCCGCGTCGCAGTGTTACTACAGTACCATGGCAAGTTTCACAAACGGGAAATACGCCGACATCCACCTCACCTACGGGCTTGAAGATGGAAGAGCTAACGTTCCAAGGCACGAGAGGTTTCCTAGCCGGCGCCTTCCATCAGCAAAAACGCTTTACTTTGTGGACAGGCGCTTGAGAGAGTATGGTGCATGTGTAGCACCTCCAGGATTTAATGGTGGTCGTGGCCGACCGTAGACGTACAGCGCGGATGGCGAAGAAAACTGCCGTCGGAATGTCACATTTTACTGTTATGCGAGTACTCCATAGGAACCATTACCATCCCTTTCACATGCAGCAGGCACAACAGGCACTGTTGCCGGAAGACTACTAGAGGAGGCTGGACTTCTGCAACTTTATCCTACGGCGTCAGACCCACGACTAGCATTTTTCACGAACAATACTGTTCACCGACGAAGCCTATTTCACGAAGGAGGGTATAGTAAATTCGCGTAATTGGCACGAGTGGGCGGAAGAAAACCCCCACAGCACGGTGATACGAGGGTACGAACAACGATGCGGTGTCAATATCTGGTGTGGTATTATTGATAACCATCTCATAGGGCCACATGTGCTACCAAAAAGGCTTACAGGATAGCGAAGTCTGCGTTTCCTGGATACTACATTACCGGAATTGTTGGAAGACGTTAGTTTGGCCTCTCGTGTGAACGTGCAAGATTGTTCCCCGGCTCACTTCAGCAGCACAGTGCGACGCCACCTGGACAATGCCTTCCCTTCGAAATGGATCGGTCGTGGAGGCCCTGTAGCATGGCCAGAAAGATCGCCAGACTTGAATCCACTGGATTTCTTTTTGTGGGGCCATCTGAAATCTGTGATTTATGAAGGAGAGATTGTTGATATCAGCACACTTCAACGCAGAATACAAAATGCCTGTGATATTACGCAAAGAGATACAGACATGTTGGGTAGTGCTGAGCAATCCTTTCTGCGAAGAGTTCAACTTTGCCGCATACATCGTGGCCGCCATTTCGAACAGTACTTATAAACCGCCACTGCAGCTTCTGGTCATGTGTTGCTATGTTAGTTTCGATTTGTACAGCTGTATTGTATTCGTTTGTATTAACTGCCACATACCTGTGTAGTTGTATTTTGTATTCTGCATCTATGTACTCGTTTCTTAAAACTAAGTCTGGGACACGAAAACCAAATTATAAATCAAGCACGTACAGTAGTGCAGCCCCTCATCACGTTCGTGTCGCTATGCCAACTAGCCACGATACATAATACCTGCCAACGTAACCGGTACGAGATAGATGTGGGCACTGACATTGCTCGCGGTATCACGCAGACCTTCGCTTGACGCCGCATATCTCGCCTTCTCGTGAGAAGCTATATTACCTACAATACTCGCCTGTTGTGCCCTGTTGCCGATCTGTCCATAAATGATGGAAAGCCTCACATTAGTGCAGTATGTTAGGCAACTGATAACGTTTGAGCACAGTATACCAGGATGCGTATTAGCACTATTCAAGTAACAGTGGCTCCAACAGGTCCCCTGTCTACTCTCATCAAGCTATTGCAAGGTTCTCATTGTCCAGGTACCGACAGTAAATAATTTGTTATCTCCACAAGATACTACCGGCCATCGTAGGCCACCGAGACAGCAGCTACATCTTTTTTCAGTATCACCTACAGGATACTAGCTACAGCGACATCCAGCAACCCCGCTTACAGAACTCGATTAAAAACATATCATCTTTGCCTCAAAAATATGACAATACTAATTCCCCCCAAGACAAAACCAAAAACTTGTTGAAGTTACAACATTAATCAGAGAACAAGGACAGAAAGCGTAGACTACAATACATTAAAAGGGTAACGAGGGAAAACAGCAAAGCAGAGCCTAAAGGCGACGGCACATGGGCCGTACTCTCGAACGTTAACGTTGAGCGTGCCGAGTTCAAAGAGCTGCTGAACGCTCAAAAAGGATGCGACTAGTGTATACGGTGTGTGTGTCTCAACCTATTACACGCGATTGCAGCGCGCTCCAGCAGCAGTTGTTGTCCGTATCGCACTGTTTACGAAACGAACGGGAGTAAATTTCCTACTTTAGCTCTATTAAAACGCACATTTCCTCCCTTACCCATACGCAAACCATGCTGTTTTGTGTGTAGCACACACAAAAAAACTTTCATATCCATGAACATGCTATGAGGCAAAAAGGAAAGTAAGATGTGGAGTCAACAAGATATCGGCTTAACAAAAATTAGTTTAAAAATAGTGCATTATAGTTTAAAATAGTTCTCCACATAACATAAAAATTATTTCATCAATCTCACATTCTCTTAATACCTTGACGTAATTCTTACTTGACCACTGTTTTTGTTCAATATCAGAACCTTTACAACAAACGAAATACGAAACTTACAACAGGAGAGTGGGAAATATCTTACTGCTAGTAGTGCAAGCCGTGTTTTACATTAATCAAATCGAACAAAATCATTCCTCATAAAGAGGACACTTATTTCTACGTAAGATCGTATGCACATTGAGGCGACGAAGGTCATGGGATAGCGATATGCACGTGTGTAGATAACGATAGTACCGCACACACTAGGCATAAAAGAGCAGTGCATTGGCGTACCTGCCAATTTTACCCAGGTGATTCATTTGAAAAGGCTTCCAACGTGATTATGGCAGCATGACAAGAATTAATAGACTTTGAACGCGGAATGGTAACTGGAACTACACGCTTGGGATGTTTCATTTCGGAAATCGTTGAGTAATTCAATATTCCGAGATCCACATTGTCATGAGTGTGCCGAGAATACAAAATTTCAGGCATTATCTCTCACCACGGACAACGCAGTAGCCGACGGCCAACACATAACGACAAAGAGCGCCGGCGTTTGCATACAGGTGTCAGTGCTAACAGACAAGCAAAATTGGGAGAAATAGCCGCAGAAATCATTGTGGGACACAGGCGACCGTATCCGTTAGGACAGTGCGGTGAAATCTGGCGTTAATGGCCAATGACAGCAGGTGACCGACGCGAGTGCCTTTGCTAACACCATGACCTCACCTGCAGCCCCTCTCTAGGCTCGTGACCAGACCGGTTGTACCCTAAACGACTGCAAAATGTGGCCTGGTCAGGTTAGGCCCGATTAGTAAGAGCTGCAGGTAGGGTTCACGTGTGGCGCGGACCCCACGAAACCTTGGACCAAAGTTGCCAACAAGGCACTGTGCAAGCCGGTGGTGGCTCCTTAAAGGTGTCAGGTGTGTTCACATGGAATGGACTAGGTCCTCTCATCCAACTGAACCAATAATTGTGTGGAAACGGCTATGTTCGGCTGCTTGGACGCCGTTTTTAGACATTAATAGACTTCATCTTCCAACACAACGTGGAATTTGAATGGATCAGAAGGCACCCTGTCACCGGGCCACAAATGTACGCGAATGGTTTGAAGAACACTCTGGACAATTCGAGCAAATGATCGACAGACATGAATTGCGTCGAACATCTGGAGGACATAATCGAGAGGTCAGTTTGTGCACTGCATCGGCTGCACTTTCGCTATTACGGATGGCTGTAGAGGCATCATGGCTCAGAATTCCAACGACTTGTTAAGTCCATGCCACGTCGGGCTGCTGCATTACGCTGGCAAAAAGGAGGTCCGATACTATATTAGGAGGTATCCCATGACTTTGACACCTCAGTGCAATAGAATATACATTTATTAAACCATGAAACACAAAGATTATAAAGAACAATATTTCGATGCAGTGAGACGCGAACCAGCTTACGTTTCTATCATACTGCTCATTACGATACGCCGACCATGAATTATTTGCTATCATACTCAGCATTTTAGCATCCCCTGAAAGTTTTAATTGTAGATGTGTTATTAACTGACATTTAATTATAACAAACTACAACAAGAGCAACGGGTTTTTGATGAATCCTCAACGTACCATCGCCTTGAAACGGCATTCTTTCATAAGACACAAGTTACACTAATTCTGTAACCACCAATACAACGGTTCCAGTCATTTTATTGCAACAAACAGTACAATTGTCGACGTGTTTTAGAGGGATTTTCAATTTGCTAGTGTTAACAGACGACATGTAAGCCAATATGACATCTCGCTACTTTGTACTGGAGAGAGATGGCGTGCGTAAGACGACCTTCTTCCATATCACTGGTCCCCTTTCAAACGCACATTCAGAATATCTGACATGCTAGATATTGCTCTACACCTTCAGAAAGACTCCCAATGCACTTTTTCCACACAATGCCGTCAGAAACTCTGCACGCTCAACGCTCAACGTTCGAAAGCACGGTGTGTGTACCGACGGATTAACACTGAACATTCACAGGGTTATTACTGCAAATAGACTTGCCACTCGACTATAAACGAACCGTAAACCTTAGCTAGAGAGCGATGGGACTCAGCCAAATCTGATACCTATTACCAAACAATAATTTGAGCAAATTACAAGTAAATGTATACTGCTGGCAACAAAAAGTACAACACCATGAAGACGACATGCAACTATGCAGCAATTAGCGTTAAGTGTACAACATGCTTCGACATCCGAAGGATTAGCATTGCAGCAGATCTTCATACATTAGGTATAAGTAATGCCATATATCTTCTTTAAATAAAGTTAGGTTACACAAAGTTTTTTTTTTTCATTCAGTATCGCATTTGAGTGTTGTTTGCTTAGGAGAGTATTTACGTATGCCTCATATATGGAAGAGAAACGTCTAATAGCAATTGACGCAATTCGACAATGGCAGAATAGTAGCCCATTCAGGCTGTGACTTATCATTTCACGGTTTTTGTTGCTCGCGTTGACTGGAACCTCACGACTGTCATGCGAATGTGGAATCGATGGTTTTCGCAGGGACATATTCAACGACATGCCAAATCTCCACCGCCTTATGTAACTAGCGACCAACAAGACAGACATATTGTTCGCTCGGCCCTGAAGGGTCGTACAGCCACGTTACGTATTTTTTGTAAGGAAATGCTCTTTTTTCGCAAACAATACACGGGAAGTGCAACGACGTCTGGATCCCCACTGCCTGCCAGCATGGTGACCACCGTTACAGCTTACCTTAACATGGTTGCAGAAAGGGGCACGCCTCAATTGTGCATCCAATGATTGGAATGGACACAGGACTGTCACCACTTCGTCTTTTTAAACGAGTTCAGGTTTGGCATACAACATCACGATGGACGTATCTGTGCCTTGTATCTCCGAGGAGAACGAAATTTGCCAGACTGCATATTTCATACCTGCCCAGCGCCTGGCATGATGGTTTACGGTGCCAATGTGTACACAACATGAGCATCTCTCGTTGACATTTGCCTCCCTACGTTCAGACGTCTGCATATGCGTCCATTCCTGTTGCGTATGTGTGAGACAAGATTAGTGTCGACCCAGAACATTCACAAACGTTACTCTCCTGCGAATTTTGGCTCGTTTCATTTTTCAATAACATTACCACATCTTTGTTAAGTTTGTAGTGGAGTAGATTTACCGTGAATATGTAAAATGAAGATTTAATTGTTAACTCATCGCAGATATTACCTTGAAAAGCTGTGGCATTAGCATTGTCCAACAACTGCAGAAAGCGCTTAACAAGATTAGGACGTGAACGTGGTACTCTAAATAAAAATTGGTGTCCTTGGTGAAAACTTAAAGAGGAATGAAATCTATTGATTTAGTGAAACTAGAGTACAATTTTTACGACCTAAGACAAGTACACAGCGATTATAATTCAGATTACTGTCCGATCTGTTGCCTGTTACGGGATATGGTACGAGATATTCGTAACTATTCTATTCAAACCAGTTCTATGCACCATTTAGAACGAGAACTTCGACGTGAGCGTAAAGGACTGATCCACAAATCGCAGGAAACAGAAAGAAACCTGCATAGTAATTTGGGCGATACAAAAAGACGTGAAGCAACATTCCTGCTGAAGTCATCCTATGAGTGAATACATTGACAGCAACATCACTCCTAACTCGTCGTAAATCATGAACTCGCCCTGCATTTCACGTGCGACGAACTCTTAGACGGTTTTGAAAGCATCCCGAGAAAAAATACGGGTATAATTTAGGTAACCAACTAGTTTCTGCGTTTAACAAATTGTTACAGACTACCACTATATCCCTCCCTCCATCCCACCCGCCATGAACCATGGACCTAGCGGTTGGTGGGGAGGCTTGCGTGCCTCAGTGAAACAGATAGCCGTATGGCAGGTGCCACCACAATGGAAGGGTATCTGTTGAGAGGTCAGACAAACGCGTGGTTCCTGAAGAGGGGCAGCAGCCTTTTCAGTAGTTGCAGTAGCAGCAGTTTGGATGATTGACTGATCTGGCCTTGTAACATCAACAAAACGGCCTTGCTATGCTGTATCCCGAGGACATGAACCAGTACTGTTCGGTTAAATGATGATGGCGTCCTCTTGGGAAAATTATTCCGAAAGTAATACAGTGCCCTACTCGGATCTCCGGGTGGGGACTACACAGGAAGACGTCGTTATCAACAGAAACATAAATGGCGTTCTACGGGTCGGAGCGTGGAAAATCAGCTACCTTAATTGGACCGATAGCTTAGAAAATTTAAAAAGGGAAATGGATAGGTTAAAGTTAGATATAATGGGAATTAGTGAAGTTCGGTGGCAGGAGGAACAGCATTCTGGTCAGGTGAATGCAGTGTTATAAATACAATATCGAATAAGGGTAATATAGGAGTAGGTTTAATAATGAATAAAAAAATAGGAACGCCGATAAACTACTACGAACAGCATAGTGAACGCATTATTGTAGCCAAAACAGAACGTAGCGCACCCCTACCACAGTAGTACAAGTTTTTATGCCAACTAGTTGCGCAGATGATGATGAAATTGAAGAAATGTATGATAAAATAAAGAAATTATTCAGATAGTTAATGGAGATGAAACTTTAATAGTTATGGGGGATTGGATTTCGATAGTAGGAAAAGAAAGAGAATTAAAAGTAGTAGGTGAGTATGAACTGGGGCTAAGGAATGAAAGAGGTAGTCGCCTGGTAGAATTTTGCATAGAGCATAACTTAATCATAGCCAACACTTGGTTTAAGAATCACGAAAAATCGTTGTAAACGTGGAAGAGGCTTGGAGACACTGGAAGGTTTCAGATAGATTATATAATATAGACAGAGATCTAGGAACCAGGTTTTAAATTGTAAGCCATTTCCAGGGCAGATGTGGGCTCTGACCATAATTTATTGGTATAAACTGTAAACCAAAACTGAAGAAACTACAAAAAGGAAGGGATTTAAGGAGACGAAATCTGGATAAATTGAAAGATCCAGAGGCTGTTGAGAGTTTCAGAGATAGCATTAGGGAACGATTAATAAGAACAGAAGAAAGAGATAAAGTAGAAGAAGAATGGGTAGTTTTGAGGGATGGAATAATGAAGGCAGCAGGGACCAAGTACGTAGAAAGATGAGGGCTAATAGAAATTCATGGGCAACAGATGAAATATTGAATTCATTTGATGCAAGGAGAAAATACGAAAATGCAGTAAATGAAGCAGACGAAAAGGAATGCAAGCGTCTCAAAAATGAGATCGACAGGAAGTGCAAAATAACTCAGCAGGGATGGCTAGAGGACAAATGTAAGGATATAGAACCATGTATCACTGGGGTTAAGATAGATGCTGCTTACAGGAATATTAAAGAGACCTTTGGAGGAAAGAGACCCAAGTGTATGAATATTAAGAGCTGAGATGGAAAAACAGTCCTAAGCAAAGAAGGGAATCAGAAAAGAGGAAGGAATATATAGGGGGTCTATACAATGGGGATGTACTTGTGGGCAATATTATGGATATGGAAGGGGACGTAGATAAAGATGAAATGGGAGATATGATACTGCGTGAAGAATTTGACAGAGCACTGAAAGACTTAAGCCGAAACAGGGTTCCAGGAGTAGAAAACATTCCAGTAGAACTACTGATACGCTTGGGAGAGCCGTCCATGACAAAACTCTTCCATCTAGTGAGCAAGATGTACGAGACAGTTGAAATACCTTCAGACCTGAAGAGTAATATAATAATACCAAACCCAAAGAAACCAGGTGTTGACAGGTGTGAAAATCACCGAACTATCAGTTTCATAAGTCACGGTTGCAAAATACAAACATGAATTCTTTAAGCACGAATGGAAAAACTGGTAGAATCCGACCTCGGGAAGACTAGCTTGGATTTCGAAGAAATGTTGGAACACCCGAGGCAATACTGAGCCTACGACTTACCTTAGAAGACAGGCTAAGGAAGGGGAAACCTACGTCTCTAGCATTTGTATACTTAGAGAAATCTTTTGACAGAGTTGACTGGTATACTCTCTTCCAAATTCTGAATGTTGCAGGGGTGAAATATAGGGAGCGAAAGGCTATTTACAATTTGTACAGAAACCAGATTTCAGTTATAAGAGTTGAGGGCATGAAAGGGAAGCAGTGGTTAAGAGGAGAGTCAGACAGGGTTGTAGTCTATCCTCGATGTTATTCAATCTGTATATTGAGCATGGAGTAAAGGAAACAAAAGAAAAATTTGGAGCAGGACTTAAAATCCACGGAGAAGAAATAAAAACGAGGAGGTTTACCGATGACATTGTAATTCTGTCAGAGACAGCAACGGACCTAGGAAAGCAGCTGAAAAGGAATGGACAGTGTCTTGAAAGGAGGATATAAGATGAACATGCACAAAAGCAAAACGAGGATAATGGAATGTGGTTGAATTAAATCAGCTGATACTGAGGGAATTAGATTAGAAAATGAGACACTTAGAGTAGGCCGGCCGGGGTGGCCGAGCGGTTCTAGGCGCTACAGTCTGTAACCGCGCGTCCGCTACGATCGTAGGTCCGAATCGTGCCTCGGGCATGGATGTGTGTGATGTCTTTAGGATAGTTAGTTAGTTAATTCTAAGTTCTAGGGGACTGGTGACCTCAGAAGTTAAGCCCCATAGTGCTAAGAGCCAGTTTTGAAATTAGAGTAGTTGATGAGTTGTTATATGAGAAGCAAAATAATTGATGATTTTCGAAGTACGGAGGATATAAAATGTAGACTGGCTATGGCAAAGAAAGCGTTTCTGAAGAAGAGAAATTTGTTAATATCGAATACAGATTTAAGTGTGAGGAAGTCTTTTCTGAAAGTATTTGTATGGAATGTAGTCATGTATGAAAGTGAAAGATGGACGATAACTAGTTTAGGCAAGAAGAGAATAGAAGCTTTCGAAATGTGGTGCTACAGAAGAATGCTGAAGATTAGATGGGTACGTCACGTAATTAATGAAGAGGTACTAAATAGAATTTGGGAGAAGACAAATTTGTGGCAATTCTTGACTAGAAGACGGAATCGGTTGCTAAGACACGTTCTGAAGCATTAAGGGCGCACCAATTTAGTATTGGAGTTCAGCGAGGAGAGCAAAAATCGTAGAGGGAGACCATGAGATGAATACAGTAAGCAGATTCAGAAGGGTATACGTTGCAGTAGTTACTTGGAGATGAAGAGGCTTGGACAGGATAGAGCAGCATGAAGAGCTGAATCAAACCAGTCTCTGGACTGAAGAGCTCAAAAACCCCTCTATCCGAATTTTTACAGAAGATGTTATTTTTGTAATTCCTATAGAAATCGCTCCCACACTATTCCAGACTCTCGCCTTGTTTTTGTCAATTGTAAACTGATGACACGTTCTCTTAACGCTGGAATGACGCATCTTTCACTTCTGTCAATTGGACCTTCACAGGCATGTTTGACGCCAGGGCGTTCTATGATAGACATACTCCATCCCTATATAGATATTGTCCGTCGCTGTAAATGGCTTTGCTTGGATTTCAATAAGAAAGTTAGATGGAGTAGAATACACATACCGACATGGAACTTGTCAGTTGCTGTACATGGTATTGTCTGGATTGCCAGCAAGCTTAAGCATGAGTTACATCATCCATGGGAACATTTCAGTTCTTTTTAACTCTTAATGGGTTTGTTTGGATTAAAAAAGGAACCTATAATGGGGTAGAATACACATACCTATATGGAACTGGTCATTTGCTGTACATAGTATTGTTTAAATTTCAAGAAAGCTTAAGACGCAATGTAATACACACGTATTCTATCATCCGTAAGATCCTTTCATTTTCATCCAACATTTATTGCTTCAATAGAAAATCCGCATTCGTATTTTGGCTTCGCGGACTAGAATCTAAATGAACCAAACCGCAAGAAACTATGTGCCACTCTAACGAAGCCTCAAGAACTGATGTCCGTTGTCGCTCACTCCGTCTGCCTTTGCCATCGAGTCCATTCGTTCCAAATTTCACCGTAATCTGATAGGCTTTACATTCCATAGATTTAAAACTGGTTCATAAGTTTGCGCATAACTTTATACTTACTTTGCGTAACGACAAAGGTGTATAAGCAGTTAAACACATTTCACTTGAAGACCAACAAAAGAGCTTGACTAGGCTACAGAAGCTTCGTATGCACCCAGTTTCTCCTACAACTATTTAGCCTAGTTTTGGGGAACGTTACAAACATAAATTCACATTTTATTAATCGAAACGCACGATTAGCTTGCTGATAAATCTATGTCGGCGCTGTCACCCGAAGAGCATGACGAACACAAGTTTTCGTTAATTATTCTCGATGAAGGTTGAAATGCATTCTTCCAGCTACTACATACGTTAAGGCTGTTTCTAGAGAAGGACTTTAATTTTTTGTCAGTGAAACTGGAGTTTTATGTTACTTTAAAAAGAAAAAAAGACTTAGATAATAGAGACGTCCTTTTTGTCTATTTTATAAAAAAAAAATGCTGCTGAATCGACAACGTTGAAAATTTCTGCGGAAATATTCTAGATTCGTCTCTAGGTTTGATTCCTTTTGCCCTAAGTCTCGATAGAGTATTATTCTGCCCCACTAATTTAGTTTTTATGATACAAAACTGATGGCCTAAGGTTATTTTATCGATGTCGGATCTTGTGAATTCTGCGGCAATTAAGGTTTGTTGGTGAATAAAGAATCAGTCACAATTACGTTTAAAATGCATTATTTCAATGCCTTAATGGGTTTCAGGCTATCATGCTCATCTTTAGATGGCTAACGTATCTAATTACGTTAACCTTTTCATCAGCAGCATCTCGTCCACACGTGCGATATGTTCCAATGGACGGCGCCTTGTCTTCCTATGGTCCTCATGTGTTTTTAGGACAAAGCACAAGCTGTTTCAGCGTAAATAGCGCACATAGTCGAAACAAATTGCTGTGGCACACTAGCTCTTCATAATATCCTTCATATTAATTTGAGGTTCAAACATGGGCTTTACATTTATCGCGAATATCTCACCCAGCACAAATTACCAAGCGACTGGAAGAAATTGTAGGTGACTTCAGAACAAGAGTAAAAGAACGGACCCGCAAAATTAAAGACCAATATCCCTAAGTTCTATTTGCTTCAGAATCATTGACACATATGCTCAGTTCTAATATTATGAACTTCCCTGAGACTGAGATGCTTATGTCCACGAATCAGCAATGTTTTAGAAGGGATCGCTCTTTCGAAACTCAGCTTACCCTTTTCTCACATGTTATACTGCGGACTATGGATCAAGGGCAACGGGCAGATTCCATACGTCTAGATTTCCGGAAAGCATTTGACACGCTGCTCCATTGCAGGCTGTTAACAAAGATACAAGCATATTGAATAAGTTCACAGATAGATTCTTAAGTAATAGAAACCAGTATCTTTTCCTCAACGGCAACTGTTCATCGGAGACAGATGTTTCGTCAGGAGTGCCCCAGGGAAGTGTGTTACGACGGCTGTTGCTCTCTATGTTCATAAATGATTTAGCTGACAAGGTGGGTAGGAATCTGTTGTTGTCTGCTGATGGTGCTGTGGTGTACGGTAAGGTATCGAAGTTAAATGACTGTAGGAAGATACAAGACGACGTGGAGGAACTAATGCGTTAGGATAACACCATCACAGTCGTACACGAGAATCACCATAACTTTAGACCGCTCCATTCACACCACCTACAGAAAAGGCTCTGCTAACGGTATAATACGCCTTCCACATCGCTGACAGCGGGTTCTATACAACGCTGGTGACTACGTTGAAGGACAGTAACAGGTGCAAACATGTAACTCTTTTGTATCGGTTGTGAATAAATAGTTGGCACTATTTAAGTTCCAACCCTCGTACTTAAAATTCGTACACACCCAATCGATGCCGGAACAGAGCTTGTGATCTCTACTGCAACACGCAGAGATGAAGAATGTCTGAGTTCATCAATAGTACACTAAAATTCAGAAAGATTTTCATGATCATTTTTCGAGTTTTAATGTTGTAACCGCAACACGTTTGCAGGAAGAAACCAGGCATTTATGACAGCCCACTTCGGTTCAGTTCAGAATGATTCTCAAGTGTGGTAACTTGAGCGTTTTATTCGAAAAAGTATAGATTCAGCAGGTAAAGAAGAGTTCCAGAGCTCTGAGGACTAGTGGCTCTGCTCCTTTCTCATTAATGTGACAGAAAATAGTAACTAGTATTGGTATTTTTTAGTAAAAGAGCTTAGAGAATTGCAGAATGTGGAAGCTACTACTTTCTCATTAATAAGACAACAAAAGTAATAATTGGTTTCCACTATTTAAGTTCCTACCCTCGTACTGTGCTTATTTGTATTCGGTTATAACATACAGCATTATATTGAAGGGTAACTCTTCCCATTCTCAAAGGATATTTTTGGCTCGGAACGGCCATTTAGAACAATATGAGCTGTAAGACTACGAACCTCTTGTCCATCACTGCTGAAGAGTCTGGGAACTCTGACATTGTCCACTCAACATATTTTTTTCTTTAATGACGTTTTTCTTATTCCCGAGAATTAACAGCTTTCACTCCGTTAATTCTAGGCAGGAATACAATCTCAGTTCGAATCGAAACTTCTTTATTCTTGTGTAGAAAGGAGTAAATCTTCCTCGTGAATCCATTTTCAATACGTTACCACAAGAATTACGGAATCTTAGCAATAATCCTCGTTTAAAGTGAGGAATGTCCTCACGGTTCCCAACTTCTGTTCTCTTGTGGAATTCCTGGAAAAAATTTAAGCAAGTTCCTGTGTTCTATTGTTGATTTTGCTAATACACCAGGTGACAAAAGTCATGGCATACCTCCTAATAACATGTCGGTCCTCCTTTTGCCTGTCGTATTGAAGAAACTTGACGTGGCATGAAACCAGTAAGTCGTTGGAAGTCTTCTGCAGAAATATTGAGCCATGCTGCCTATATAGCCGTCCTTAATTCCGAAAGGGTTCACAGATCAGAATTTTGTGTACGAACTTTCGATTATGCCCCATAAACATTCGATAGTATTATTGTCGGACTATCTGCGTGACCAAATCATTTGCTCGAACTGTCCAGAATGTTCTTCAAATCAACCACAAACCGTTGTGGCCCGGTGTCAAGGCGCACTGTCATGCATAATAATTCCATCGTTATTTGGGAACATGATGTCCATGAATGGCTGCAGATGGTCTACAGGTAGCCCAGCGTAACAATTTCCAGTCAATGATTGATTCATTTCATGCAGTCACAGCCCACACCATTATGGAGCCACCTCCAGTTTGCACAGTGCCTCGTTAACAACGTAGGTCCATGGCTTCATGGGGCCTGCGCCCCTCTAATTCCATTATCAACCCTTAGGAACTGAAATTGGGACTTATGTGACCATGTCACGGTTTTCCAGTCGTCTAGGGTGTAACCGATATGGTCACGAGCCCAGAAGGCCATATCATGCTGTTAGCAAAGGCACTCGCGTCGGTTGTCGACGGCCATAGCCCATTAACGCCAAATTTCACCACACTCTCCTCACAGATATGTTCATCGTACATCCCACAATGATTTCTCAGTTATTTCAAGCAGTGCTGCTTGTCTGTTAGCACTAACAACTATACGCAAACTCCGCTGCTCTCGGTTGTATTCTCGGTACGCTCTCGATACTCTAGGTCTCAGAATATTGAATTCCATAAAGATTCATGGAATGGAGTGTCCCATGCGTGTAGCTCCAAATTCTATTCCGCGATCAGAGTGTTTTAAATCCAGTTTTGCGGCCATAATCAAGTCGGACACGTTTTACATAAATCACCTGAGTACAAACTCTGCTAATGCAGTGTTCTTTTATACCTTGTTTACGCGGTACTACCGTCATATGTATTAGTGTATATCGCTATCCCACGATTCGTCACCTCAGTGCATACACTCATCAGCTTGTCCTCTGCACAGTATTAGTGTAAGTGTTATGTTAAATAGTATTAACTTTTTTGATGTTAGTTCATGAACATGGAGATTTCCTTCTCGCCGGCCGCGGTGGCCGTGCGGTTCTAGGCGCTTCAGTCCGGAACCGCGTGACTGCTACGGTCACAGGTTCGAATCCTGCCTCGGACATGGATGTGTGTGATGTGCTTAGGTTAGTTAGGTTTAAGTAGTTCTAAGTTCTAGGGGACTGATGACCTAAGATGTTAAGTCCCATAGTGCTCAGAGCCATTTGAACCATTTGAGCCATTTCCTTCTCAGTTTTGTTCCACGGAACTGGACGTGTAATATAAAATAAACTATACACTTTATAAGCATATTTTGCTAGCCTTTAAAGAGACATGCAAGACTTAACTACACAAACCCAGAAAATACTCGGTAAAACACAAACCTTTTGAGCACATAGTAAGATCTTCACGAAACTGCACACCCGAAGGGCATTACGGAATGTAAATTTGAGTACGTTGTTGCGCTCGTGGACACACAGTTGTCAACGTAACCACTCATGTGACTGTGCTTCAAAACTACCACGGCGTAGCGCGAAATGATCCTCGCACCACAGCCAGTCAGCGCAGCCTCTGCGATTGGCGGGGCGCGAGACCAATCACGCTACGACTGCTCGTCAAATTTACTCGGAAAGGTTTAGTGGCGCTTCCAGATTAATTCACTGCGGCACTTAAATACTGAAGCATTCTAAATAAGACTCGTCAGCCTCGCTTCGAGCCGCCTGACAGGATTAAAAACCGTCACCACTCTTGTATAACCCATAAGCGCCCTGGAGCTACCCAACTACTTACAGAAGGCTCTGATATCCGACCAATAGACTGGGAAACGAGCTCACCAAAGTCACTACCCTGTCTCCAATTGGTATCTAGCAGTTTTCGACGGTAATTTCGTACATAAACAGAAGAGAGTAACAGCCTAAAATCAAAGAGCAGAAAGACATGCACAAGAACTGAATACTTCAGATTACCGTTACAGGAAAACTAAACTTATTCTCTTGTCATAAGACCCTCCATCGTTACTTAGTTGGTTCAACATCACAGCCAGTTAACGAATGGCTGCACGTTATGCTATGTATCCTGTCCCTAAAGAGTACAGGTTGGTTGTAATTAAAGTGCAGCTACTCACAGAGGTTCATTGTGGGCTGTAATTACCTTGTGGCAGCGACACTTCTTGATAGACATGCTACTGCGTTAATGCGAAACTGATGCACGACGAAAAAAATTAGTTTTGATTTTGGCCACCAGTTGCAAATCTAGCGCTGTTTATTCAAAAATTTTATACATTACTTAACGGCTGTTGACAGTCACCTTCCAAAAATGTTTACGCATAGAAATGTTTGCATATGTAGCGGATTACGAATGAGATAAGGGCAGAAAATGTCAAAGAAATGAGAAAGGCATACGAGCGGTCTAAGGCGCTGCAGTCATGGACTGTGCGGCTGGTCCCGGGGGAGGTTCGAGTCCTCCCTCGGGCATGGGTGTGTGTGTTCGTCCTTAGGATAATTTAGGTTAAGCAGAGGGTAAGCTTAGGGACTGATGACCTCAACAGTTCAGTCCCATAAGATTTCACACACATTTTTTTGAGAAAGGCATAATTCTGATTTAATATAACCACCGTTTATACAACTTGAAATTACATTTAAATCAATACCCTTAACTGCTGACGGGCGTTGCTATACATCAACGGGGACAATTGAAAATGTGTGCCCCGACCGGGACTCGACCCCCGGATCTCTCGCTTACATAGCAGACGCTCTATCCATCTTTTTTTAACCCATTTTGTTCTATATTGTTCGTTGAATTTGTTCGTGGCGGACGTCCGATGACACTCGTTCAGGTTGTTCGTAGATCCGTGCTCTCAGTTTTTTATTACAGAGGGTAGCTAAATCCTCTGACCGAACACACTGAGCTACCGTGCCGGCGTCCATCTGAGCCACCGAGGGCACAGAGTATAGTGCGACTGCAGGGATTTATCGCAGGTACGATCCCCGGGAGACCACATTCTCAACTTATAGTCCACAAACTTCATTCGTAGTGCCCCTGCCATTATACCCATTACCCGCGGCAGACAATCCACCGAGTCCCGTAAGAGTTCAGGCAATTCGTGTGCACCCGCACTGAAGAAAGTCATAAGCCGGTTACCCTTAACGATATGAAGATGGCATCTGTTCTTTCGGACATGTCCGAACGACGTGACCAACAGTTGCTCACAGCAGTTCCAGTGGAATGTGAGCACCGTGTTCCTGTATACCGGCCTTATGATCAGGTGGAGCCCGAACGTGTCCGTGGTAAGCCCGTTCATTTAGATATCGTCAGAGCCAAAAGTCACTCGCGTTCCGGTCAGGTGGTCTTGCAGGATATGCATATGGGAAACGTCTGGAGATAACACATTCGTGGAATGCTGCGTTAAGCAGGTCTTTCACTAGCGACCGACGTGAAGTGTTGCCTCATCTTGCTTGAAAACAGTGGTTTCTACACAGTTGCGTTCTTCCAAAGCGGGAATCACATTCTGTACAAGGAGGTGTCGATAACGTTCAGGTGTCACAGCACATTTTAAAGGCCCTCTGTGTGTATTATTCTCGATGAAGAGCGGGCTGAGAATAAAGGTGCTTGTGAATTCACATCTTACAGTCACATATGCCGAAAGTAATGGGTCTTTGTGCGCTACACGCGGTTTAACAGTACCTCAGATTCGGAAGATCTGTGTATTCGCTGCACCCAGTAGCGTAAAACGGGTCTCGTCATTCCATACAATATTGATCGTCCACATGTCATCAACTACGATCTGTACTGGGAACCGAAGAGCTAAATCAGAACGTAGCTGCGGACACTGAGGTCTCAGATGCTGCACGGTCTGGATCTTGGATGGGTACCAGTGTAATATAGACAGAGAAACTTTCCATACTGTTCACCAAGGGATGGACAATTCTCGGGACTCTGCATGAGCACTAGCGCAACCAGAGGCACGTGCTGTATGGTCAGTTACGGCATCAGCAACATCGACAACAACTTCCACAGGGATAGTAGTAAGCCTTCTGTTCCACGTACCACACCAAGCTCACCTGGATTTTCGAATTTCAGTATCATCTTCTAGCGATACTTTCTCAATGCAGCACTTTAACTGCTGCTTTTCACATAAAAAAATTTCACTAATAGCACCCAGCCTCTCGTCTAGATGTTCATACTGTTCACTCACATTACGGCTCGTCAGATGACAGCGTGGATGTCATACTGACATACAAACAGCATACAGCGCCAGATTTGCACCTGGTGGCAAAAATTGGAACTAATTTTTTTCAGTGTAAATCGATTCCGCACTAACGCATTAGCTACCAAGTTTCTCTGCCATACGATAATTACAGCCCAAAGTGGACTTTTGTGAGTAGCCGCACTACCTAGTGTATGTACGTCCACCAAAATTTTAACACTCACATTTAAAACTGGCATATGACTAAGCTGGTTTTCATGATCGATCATGGGACTGCACTTGGGAACTCTGTCGAAACTTTTCGCAAGGGGAGAACAACTTTATTAATCACTCACTATCGACGTCTGTAATACACTCTGCGATACTATCTCTGCCTCAGAGGATATAAAGATTATCTCTTGCACACAAGGAGGGCCACTAGCCGACCGCTCTAATCCGCGGACTCCAAACAGCTGCACGAAATTGTTTTAGCATGTAGCCCTTTCAGTCGGTCAGTTTCCAGAAGAGAATGTAGACACTTTAGTTGGTCATTTCATGCTAATGCTAACAGAATTTGCTGTACGATTCTACTCCCTGCGAGAGCTTTCAGAAGTGTTTTTCCAACGACCCGTTCTCCTCAAGCAGCAGAGAAACTTCGTTCTCCCCAGAACAAGGGAAAAGGTCCTTCCGAACACGACAGCCACAGAATGAGCACACAGATTCGGTTAGGAAAAGATATTTTAAATGCGCATATCTCTGTCCACTTTACTTATGTTTTTACCAGTGTGTACCACGGCGTATTACCAAAACGCCTGCGACTGGTGTAGGTTAGGTAGACGACAGCAGATGTCGGAGACAAACAACATTCTTACTCTCATGATACGGAAAATAAGATCTTGTTATATACTTCCCTCCAGAAGACAAAGATTGATTTAAGTGCCGCAATAATACAATTTGTGATAATATGCCCGTACCTTCCTCTGATATTGTCTAGTCAATTATAGGGCGACCTACAGTTCAATTGTTTAACAAAAACAGTTTAACAAGAACAAACAATGGCTGTTCTTTGGTATAATTGTAGTAAATTAATTACCAGTTAAAACACGTTCATATTTTACAGATTTGAGTAAAGAAAACCCACTGGCCATCGTGCGAAGGTGCTGCAAAATGTTTGGGTCACTATGAAAAAACAGTGTGTTGCATAACAGGGAGACCTTATATCCAGTAATAGAAAGTATGTGCGGTGCTTGGCTAGAAATGTGACAGCAACGGGAGTACCAGATGGCCAAGCCTTTAGTAAAATTAGCATTTTTGACGTGGATCGGTCGAGGCATAATCCTTTTCTGTCAGCGCAGTTTCTAAACAGCGGTTGGCACAGCAGAAATAGTTGAGAACGGCAGTCCGAGGATCGTGGGGTCCAGTTTCTATGCGGAAAAATTTTAATTTCTTATTATAAATTTTTACTTTACGCAAATAATGCTCAGTATATTGTGTTTATGAATATTTTTGTAAAAGGCATTCCAAGGAAAAGCAAAGGAAAATTTAGGGCTGCTCATTTCGAAGAAAAGATGGTACTTAACAGTACTCTGAAAACAGACTTCCAACAAGGGATTGTAATTAAAATGTCAGAATTTCGTATTCAGTTAGTTTCATTTTGACCTCCGAGCAGACATCGGCAGATGCATGCCAACAATAGGTTTCCGCTGCAGGTAAAATCATCCCATCGACCACGGAGAACAACAATGTTTGGTAACGGTCTTGGATTGTAGTTTACATCTTTTGGCCGAAAACGATCGGGTCACATCAGAAAGTTCCTCAGAAATAACCTAAGGACACATTGAAATTAAAAGTAAAGTGTGCGAGAAAGTAATTGAGATTTTATAGGATTTCTGCGTTAGTGTGCGGCGATCAGTTCATTTGGTCCGATGAAGTCGACGGTAGAGGGGAATGTGAAGAAGTGGAGGGAGACTTCCTGTCAAGCGATGACTACGAACAAATCGAAAAAGAAGTGAAAAATGATACAGATGTTGTTTCACTAGATTACAAAGTAATGGTGGTTAATGTTGCAAAAACACATCAAAAGTATAACATGAAGAGTCTGCAAACGAAAGGAGAATCTCGCTTGAAGAATTTGTGAAATCAGAAAATTTGAGAGCACATTAGAAACGGATGGAGACGAAAGGATAAATATAACACATTTGGCACCTGGAAACACGACCGCTTCGTAGAGACTTGTAGGTATAGCCAACAAGTTACCACAAGAAACTTGGAACAAAGAGAACTTGTTTTTGTGAGTCATTGTCCAATTTTGGAAAGTCTCGAAAACCTGAGGAAGAGAGTTCAGACAATAGCATAAAATTCCCCAGAAAAGAGAGCCACTATTAACGAAACCCTTGCTGCAGCAGAGACGTTTCAAGTCCAAATTCGGGCTCTTATCTCTACTTACGAAAATAATTTTGCTATCAACACCGATGAAACAGATAAGGCGAGAATTCTTCGTCGAAATACTATTCTTGACGTCACGTAAAGTAAAATGTTTATCTTCGTATGTTCTCTTTCTAGTCTGCCAGTACCAATCGACTTATAACTGGACCATGCACTATCGAAGGGCGAGAGTAGTTCTGTTGAAACGAAAGGATATGAACAAAGTAACCCATTCGTATGCAGCACAATATGCTACATCCCATTTCTTTAACATGATTTTCAAAAGCCAACGCATGACTACAAGAAAGTAATGACTCTTTTGGACCGAGGATTCAAAAAGCTGGGGATGAGCGTGCGACAAAATATAGGAATGTTGTCACTACTTCATGAAAATTTTGTGGACTTACAACAGCCTAATACAAATTTTTTTTGACTGAAGTGGTGAAGTCCTGCGTGCAGAACAAATTTATTTTGTTAACTGACTCATGGGAAGGACAAACAAATCCACCATTCCCCGACGAGATTTTGTAAGTTACACATGGATTGTCGTCGTGTAGTATTAAAGGGGTTCCGCCCAATGCACTCTGGTAATACAACCCTGAAACGTCTTTTTTTCGTCCGGTAAGAAATTTGATAAGAAAGCTGAAGAACTGCTCTTATCTCATCGAAAGAGGAAAAGGAATCATATCCTGAGAAGACAACATCAGAACACATTCCATTGTACATTACCAGCTATCTTCACCAATATTTCGCGAAATGATGCGTTACGCACGGTTTGCTGTCAAATTGTGCTGGCAAAGACAACCATTTATCAGTGTAAACGAAGTTAGTTTTTCTACAGCAACTTTAAAATAACCACGTAACTGTAAAAGCTTGGCGTTTGTAAAGTGTGCGGAATGCCTATAAAATTAGTGCTTCCCCTTTTTTACGCTAAATGTCACACAATCTCGGTAAATTCTCAACTATAAAATAACCGAATTATCTAATTTTATGTAAGAGCTTCTCGTGTACGCCTAAATCACAGTCCCTTCAGAGAAATTTATTTACAATCACAGATTTTCCTTCGCATTTCCTTCCCATGCCTCTTATGAAAAGATTAATAAATGCAACACGCTGAGTATTTCTTCGATTTATTTGCAATATAAATAACGTAAAAATTGATAATTAAAGGTAGGACTCGATCCCACGACCCTCTGACTACCGCTTTCATATCTCCCGCTGCGCCAAACGCTGCCTAGGAAGTATGCTAACATAAATGACCCTTGCTCGCTCGACCTGCCCAAAACATGCCTTTTTTTTTATAAACGGTTGACCAAGTGGAACTCCCATTTAGTCACTTTCATTTCTTTATAGCACTGGGCATGCTATAAATCTGGACGAAATCGGTGATAATGCGTAGGTGCTATCCCCTCGTAAGTAAAGCCAGTAGCCCATCTTTTCTTGTCACTATGTCGTAATGAGGAAAAAAGAATTTCCGCTGTTAGCCTCGTAGCTACGTATTGGAAGACACGCTTAGCTACCTGTTTCGATCTGGTACCCTCTCAGAACGGCGCCAGCGGCAACAGTGGTAACACAACGAACGAGCCGATTGCCATAGCTCCGTTCCCCGTAATGATCTTTGAACACGGTTCGATCATCCGTCTGGAAGTAACTTTGCCACGCATGCGCGCCTTCTGCCGGGCCTGCATACGAAGACCGCGGCATTGTGGACACTTGAAGATACCACTTGCCAGCCATAACCAGCAGTAAATGCATGACCACATGCCGCGAGTAAGTAATGCGGAATTTGCACAACGTAGAACTGTGATAATCCCGAGAGCAGCAGATTCGTAAGATTCCATGAGAAACCCTAAAGAATCATATCAGTAGTTGCAGAAGAATGAAAAAGAAAATTGAGAATGCGCTAGGTGACGATCAGTTTGGCTTTAGGAAAAGTAAAGGGACGAGAGAGGCAATTCTGACGTTACGGCTAATAATGGAAGCAAGGCTAAAGAAAAATCAAGACACTTTCTTAGGATTTGTCGACCTGGAAAAAGCGTTCGACAATATAAAATGGTGCAAGCTGTTCGAGATTCTGAAAAAAGTAGGGGTAAGCTATAGGGAGAGACGAGTCATATACAATATGTACAACGACCAAGAGGGAATAATAAGAGTGGACGATCAAGAACGAAGTGCTCGTATTAAGAAGGGTGTAAGACAAGGCTGTAGCATTTCGCCCCTACTCTTCAATCTGTACATCCAGGAAGCAATGATGGAAATAAAAGAAAGGTTCAGGAGTGGAATTAAAATACAAGGTGAAAAGATATCAATGATACGATTCGCTGATGACATTGCTATCCTGAGTGAAAGTGAAGAAGAATTAAATGATCTGCTGAACGGAATGAACAGTCTAATGAGTACACAGTATGGTTTGAGAGTAAATCGGAGAAAGACGAAGGTAATGAGAAGTAGTAGAAATGAGAACAGCGAGAAACTTAACATCAGGATTGATGGTCACGAAGTCAATGAAGTTAAGGAATTCTGCTACCTAGGCAGTAAAATAACCAATGACGCACGGAGCAAGGAGGACATCAAAAGCAGACTCGCTATGGCAAAAAAGGCATTTCTGGCCAAGAGAAGTCTACTAATATCAAATACCGGCCTTAATTTGAGGAAGAAATTTCTGAGGATGTACGTCTGGAGTACAGCATTGTATGGTAGTGAAACATGGACTGTGGGAAAACCGGAACAGAAGAGAATCGAAGCATTTGAGATGTGGTGCTATAGACGAATGTTGAAAATTAGGTGGACTCATAAGGTAAGGAATGAGGAGGTTCTACGCAGAATCGGAGAGGAAAGGAATATGTGGAAAACACTGATAAGGAGAAGGGACAGGATGATAGGACATCTGCTAAGACATGAGGAAATGACTTCCATGGTACTAGAGGGAGCTGTAGAGGGCAAAAACTGTAGAGGAGGACAGAGATTGGAATACGTCAAGCAAATAATTGAGGACGTAGGTTGCAAGTGCTACTCTGAGATGAAGAGGTTAGCACAGGAAAGAAATTCGTGGCGGGCCGCATCAAACCAGTCAGTAGACTGATGACCAAAAAACAAAAAAGTTGCACTCCTCTCATATCTTTAGTTTTTAATGACTGCTGAGCGCCATAACGCTGAATATAAACCGACAACGATTGACATTAAAATGTTATGAACAGATTCCATGAAGGCAAAGTGGCTAATACAGAACGACATATATTAGAACAAATAATGCATTATTTGTTGCAACGATGTCTGCGTAACACAGTTTATTGAAAACAACACAAAATGGAGTTATATGACTAATAAAAGTGTAGTGACAGAGATAACAGCGTAAAACCAAAGTCGTCTACTGATTACATGAACAATTGCAGTCAGTGCTGGCATCTCATTCAAAAGCAGTCTTCATAGGACACTGCTGCTCGGACAGCGGCGCTGTTTGACGCAGAGTACTTATGGCACAGAGCAACACTGCAATACTCGAAATCTGCTGACCATACTGGCACTGACTTAATAAATGCGCTCAGAGTGTTTTTAATCTATGATTTAACTGAAACAAAGGGATGAAATAATAAATTTCAGCCTGACCTAGACGGTGCACTGGTTGTACGTTAATATTAAATTTGAGGTGCTTAAATCAGTTCTACGTCTAATTTTAAAAATGCTTATTGATCGGATGAGTGACGAGTTGTGTCGTCTCTGGTAAAAAGCGAGAGAACCAACTCTTGCTTGCAGCAGGTAGCATTCTTCTCTAGAGTCAGCCTGGACTGAAGAGGATGGTGTTGATGTCATAAAGGTTTTATGCGGAGTGGGGGGGGGGGGGGGGAGGGAGGCCTACTGCTCTCTGTTGCATGTCCACCGATTACGTCAGTTAGTTAGGCAGCAAAAGACCAAATTAACCAGCGAACAAAGACTGTCAAACGGATAATATATATACAGACGTCTTCGATATGCAACGGGAGATTCGGTAGATCAGTAATGAGCGACATCAGACAGATCATGAGCAAACTTTCTGTCTCTACAGCCACTGCTAATTAATCGATCTTCATTTTGATAAACCTTCTGAGCCACCAGGTTAGTCAATTTTGTGCTATTATCCATTTTTTCTTGATTTCTCTTGGTGCCTAAAACTCCTTAGGTGAGTACCATTTGTTTCCATCTTCTTCTGAAGAAAATATAGACTGTAGTCAGTGTCGTCTCAGGCAACATAATAATATAGGGAGTATAGACATCACTAAACGGTTTCAGTTTTCACAGGCTATTGTGGCACTCCGCGCTGTTCTAGTACCTCTTACGTATTTACCTGCTTGTACCAGACCTAGTGGGCGAGGAATGTAGCCGACGCTGCTACTGTTCTTGGCTGGACAATGCCGTTGGACAGGTAGGTAAAGGATGACTAATTTGTGTTGTCTTGTCATAAGATATACGGTGGTATTTCTGAAGGCAGACATCAAATTATAGTCGTCGAAAATGCCACATAAACATCCACAGAGCATAATGTAGGCCTAATCGTGATGTGTTATTCTAGCAGTTCTTAAGAACACTGATTTTGCTGCATTTCAGCAAGACACGATGACTTCCGTGTCTCGTATGCATGACATACGACATTCGGCAGAGAAGGCTACCTTTTATACCTCTTGTATTCTTTATCAACCAGCAACACTCTACTTTCGACCAAGCGAGGAGTGCTGTGACTGGCACGCTGGATTCGCATTTGGCAAGACGATGGATCAAATCTCCAACCTGTCATCCGGGTTTATGTTTTCCGTAATTTCCCTAATTAGCTCCAGGCAAATGACAGGATTTTTTTTTCAAGAAAGGTACTGCCCATTTCCTTCCCCATGTTCATATAATTCGAGCTTTTGCTTTGTCTCCAAGGACCGTGCTATCGATGGGCTGTTAAACTCTCGTCTTCCTTTCTTCCTTATTTACTTCCAGCTCCGAATTTGTAGTGCAAGAATGATAAAATCGAATTTATTTGATTTACTTGAACGAAGAACTATTTAACTGTGGATTGTTATTGATCTTGCTAAATTATGGTGGCTGAAGCCACCACAATGTCTTAGAATCTACCAACTGCCGGCCGCTATGGCCGAGTGGTTCTAGGCGCTTCAGTCCGGAACCGCGCTGCTCCTACGGTCGCTGGTTCGAATCCTGCCTCGGGCATGGATGTGTGTGATATCCTTAGGTTAGTTAAGTTTAAGTAGTTTCTAAGTCTAGGGGACTGACGACCGCAGATGTTAAGTCCCATAGTGCTTAGAGCCATTTGAACTATTTGAACTCAACATTTTAAGTAGAATAAAGGCTGTGAAGAATGATACGAGCAGAGTACTAATGGGTCCACTCCTGTACTGCAAACAGATTCGATCCGGATGTCCTATGGTCGCAGGTTCGAATCCTGTCTCGGGCATGGATGCGTATCATGTCCTTAGGTTAGTTAGGTTTAAGTAGTTCTAAGCTCTAGGGGACTGATGACCTGAGAAGTTAAGTCCCATAATGCGCAGAGCCATTTTGTTCCGGATGTCAATCCAAAATTTGTGGCCCCCGCACTTTACATCACAGTATGGCCTATAAAATTATCTAATGGGGTACGAGATTGATCGCTCAAGGCAAAAAACGACAGTCCTCAACATTTTATTCTCGAAACTAATGTAAACATTTGTACCATAACTTAAACATGGTTCAAAAGAAAAGAACTGTTCGCGCTCCCAGGATACTCTGTCTTTATAGAAGGTTGAGGTGATCGCTACGGAGGTGCAGCGTTGTTGATAAAACTCGATATTTACTTTTCTGTTGTCAGTACTGGCATTCAGCGTGATACACTGCAAACGGTGAGTATCTGCCTGCAGATTAAGGACCTCCAACTGAATTAGGTCTCCTCATACAAAGCACCTAACGATAGACTTTCCAAACGACAGTTGACAACGATAATTGCTCCATTGAGAAACCTCTTCTGCTACTAAATGGCTTTAACGGTCACCATATTCTGTGGAGCGTACAGAAATGCTAAGGCAATGGTAAAAATGCTAGTGGATTTACTAGATTCAGTAAGATTTATAGTATTAAATGAGGGCTCATCAGCACGGATAGTCCGACCAAATGAAGTCCCGATGGCAGCAGCCTTCAGCGTAGCATGCCCTGCACTGTCTCCCAGAACAACAACGGAAGCGCTACCAGATACTTTACGTTCGGATCACTTGCCAATTCAAATCGTAGTAAATGCACGACGTAGGGAGACTGTCAAACGTATAATCAGCCGTAAATGTGACACAAACCAAACCAATTGGAACCTATACGAAATATTACTGGAAGGTAAACTGAAATCAGTCATCGAAACAGAGAACCCGAACGAGATTATGGAATCTCGGTATCGCTTATATGTTAAGCAGTGGACGTCTCAATACTTCTAAAATAACGTAAGCAGTCTACTCATAGGCGGTCACATTGTTGGTGGGATTCGGAATGTGCTGCAGTCCTCAAGGAACGAAGACAAACATTAAGGAACTACAAAACTCTTTCAAATGATATTAAATTTATTGCTCTTTTGAAGCACAAGCTGCAGCCAAGAAGTTATTCGAGTGCCAGAATAGAAAATCTTGGCATAGTATCTGCACTGCAGACTGCAAAGAAAAACCAGGATTTGGAATGAAATAAACTACATTAAAAACGGTCTGAAAATGTACATGCGCACACCTCCACCTTCCGACGAACTTGTAGAATCGTTCTTATGAATGACAGCCCTAGCTGACGTAATGAACTGGGAAGACGAGCAGAATACGAAGAGAAGAACAGTGTCATTACACAACCCTTTTAGCCGGAAGGACTCAAGACTGAGCTTTTCCAAAGGAAGGTACTGCTCCTGGCCCCGATTATATTGCCCATCCGATGCTACGACAATCGCCCACAAAGTGAAAATGCTGCTACTCAAAATTTGCAATAGCGTATGGATTTAAAAGTTCAAACTCGACTACCCAAAAGCACTCTTGCGTAACATGGTAAGCTTCGTGAGCAATACGAAAAACAATCATTTTGCAACAAGGAACTACACTGGGATCCAGAGAAACTCGGTGAGGACTCCAGCAGGGACCAGTCTTGGCTCCCTTATTATTTACTCTCTATACTGCTGAACTTCATGAGACTTTTGCCAGTGCTAGCCAAATATTACAACACGCAGATGAGGCGTGTATATTTTCGAAGACAGTACTGTTCAGTCCTGTCACACGACAAGACACATCACTCTCATACGTCTGCCTGAGTCGTTTACAGAAAATTGGTTCGAAATCTCTGATAGCAAGCCTACTCTTTTGATCTTTATTCGCCATAGGATTCCACTTCCCCAAAACAATGCAACTGGGACAAAAAACTTTCGCAGTTACGAAAACAATACAATATCTTGGATGATAAACTAAGATGGGCTCCGCATATCGGATATATCGTTAGCAGATGTTAAAAAGCCTGCCATCTCATTGAGCAACGAAAAAGTATGGGTGGACTCTGATCGGCGGTCAGAGATGACTTTATACCGGCCCCTATTACGGACACACATTGACTATGGATACATGTGCTAAAGATAAACGTCAGACAGCACGCTCCAGAGTCTCGACATTATGCATTACAAAGCCTTGGGTTTAGTTACTGGAAAGAACAAAAAAAAAAATGGTTCAAATGGCTCTGAGCACTATGGGACTTAACAGCTGAGGCCATCAGTCCCCTATAACTTAGAGTTACTTAAACCTAACTAACCTAAGGACACTACACACATCCATGCCCAAGGCAGGATTCGAACCTGCGACCGTAGCAGTCGCGCGGTTCCGGACTGAAGCGCGTAGAACCGCTCGGCCACACCGGCCGGCTGGAGCGAACATATCAACAACAAGAAACGCATTATTGATTGAAGCGAGTGAGACTCTGTTAAAGTTGCGACGTACATTCCCTTCCGAGAAATCCCTCCTGCACCTCTATTTCGAGGAGTGTTTGCTGAAGATATTGGATAAATAAGCAACTTCTACCTGTCGTGGTTGCATATATGGAAATGCAGGCATTAAGGCGCAATGTGTCGAAGAGTCCTCTTTTGCCACATACAATAGGCCATACCAAACGTCGACTCTGCAGATTGATTCCAGGACCAGTTTAACGTTTCAAATCGAGGATCGAACTAAGGCAACTTCAATTGAATTCCTGTCTCACTGTCACGATAGACGAGTGGTTTATACAGATTTACCCAAGTGTAGTGACGGTGCTGATAGTGCCTGGCGGGTACCCGGAAGCAAACGACAAGGCCTCTACTGGGTTGATCCACATTCCACTATGGTGATAGCAGGGCTGATTGCCATTTTTGAAGCCCTGCTATTTTCACAGACGTCCACAACAGACATAACAGTCATAATCTCTGACAGCTGATCCCTACAACTCGTTAGAAACCATCACACTAGTTGCACTGTAGCCAATACGTATTACTTCATCCCATTATTCCAAGAGTACCATGGTATAATAAGATACAAACAGGGAGGAGCTTAACGGCAGTTATAGCACTGCTGAAATTCAATCACTGGAAGCTCTACAAATATCTATATTGGCTCAATCTAAACGCCACCCCTCTCTGTGTTTGCGGAGAGGTAGATGATGCAAACCACATATTCATACACTGTCTTCGGAACACGTGTCAGCTAAACATTCTTGCAAGTTATCTTCGGGTTCTTGATCATCAGTTCCTAAGCAGCCTCTAAACTTTGTTAGCATCCAGCGATATAGCAACGTATAAAAACCTGTACGAGTTCGTTAACAGTGCCAATATCCAAATACAAGCTCCCTGTGCTGCTGATCTAATGTTCTTGACAATTAGAACGCCAGGGGAGCACAAAAGCACAGTTAACTTCCTATATTGCAACGCACTACTCAGCAGGATGTGGAACGCCAGTCTAATAAATATGTGTCACTATTTGCCTCCTGTATGTATGTCTCTGAATACTGGTACATCTACATGGTGCGGCGCTTAAATCTGGACAGCTGAAACTTCTTTTTAAAAGCAAATTTATTAAAACAAAATACAAATGAAAATGAAAATCTTTTTACATAAAAGTAGGTCTATCTTACAAGAGTAGCATTACTCGATGTAACCCCATTCAGCCACAATGACCGCCTCCAATCCTGTCCTGAAGCGATCGCTCGCAGTCATTAATACAGCTCTGTCGATATTCGCGAATGCTGCTGCGGCAGCGGTGCGTAGAGACGTGACATTAGGGTGCCTCGTCTTAATGGTAACTCTTTCGAGTACGCTCCAAACACGGTAGTCAAGGGGATTTTAATCCGGGCTACTCGGGGGCCAGAACTCCTTTGACCAGAACATATCAACGCTACCGAGAGCCAGTTTTGTACTAATTGACTCGAATGAACCGGTGCACCGTCCTGTGGAAAGACAAATTGTATCCCCGGGGCCATAGTCACCATCCACTGTTTCACGACATTCGTGCAGATAAACTTCTTTTGTGGCAGTTTGTCTCTTCTCAAAGAAACGTGGCGGCATGATATCACCCTCACTGGACGCAATAGCAAGGACATGAACACTAGACTTCTCCGAAGCATTATAATTGTCCACAATATCGTAAAGAGTTGATCTCGTGTACCCGAAGAATCGAACTATTTCAGTGGGCGAATGCCCAGCGCGAAGACTTTCGATAATCGCGAGTCTTCGTTTGTACTCCGCACTTGTGCATAACATCTCGGCCGTTTTGAGGTTCTGACTCTTACTAGATGCTTATGGCTTTCAACAACGCCAATCGCGACCTCCTGTGGATCTACGATATGGCTGGAAATTCAAATTAAAATTTGTCCGGATTTACACGCCGCACCCTCGACATGTATAGCTACAATACCCAAATCTAGTTATTGTATATTGCTCTCTTGTTCTGTCCAGATGAGACATTTATACGTGCCCAAATATTCAGTTCTCTATCCGCAGATTTTGAAAGAATTCCTATGCGGCATAGAAAAGAACATTTCATTGTTAATTTAGATACACGCTCGTTAATATGGATTGAATCGGGAGTATCCCAAAGACGTACTAGCGGCGCTTTAGCATTTCTTTTTGTTTTATCATTAGAATTTTGTAGCGTACTACCTCTATGTTTGTTACCTTTCGTCTTGATTACGTATTTGTGTATACTGCGGAAGTAAAATTTGTTTTATGTTGGAATCTGTCCTTTTGTAAGCCTATGTAACTTCTTACCAATGTAACCTTATGTATACCATGAATTGTCAAAACCAACTGTTGTGTAATATTTCCAGTTGTGAGTTGGCTGTATTGGCACGTTCCGAAAGCCAGCAAATAAAAAAAAAGAAAGAAAACAACTTCTGTCTCTTACAGTATCTTAGAGCATAGTTTAACCTCAAAGCTTATAATGATCCTGGAGGGAAAAAAAGCCTCTCTTAGCTGTGCCCGAAGAAAACGTAGTCCTTTCAGGTTGTCATATGTATCAGTGATTTATCAGATGGAGCCAGAAAAGTAATCAGATACCTTACTGACGATGCTGTTGCGTAGAGTGAAATATCATCGTTGGAAGATTGTAGGGATATGTGAAAAGACCTTGACAAAATTCTCACTTGGCGTAACGAATGGCAGCAGTCTCTAAATGAGGATAAATGAAAGATAGAGAAAATTAAAATTCGAGGGTAAAAATATGGTAAACCACACATCTTTTGAATGTTTTCCCTAAGAAGCTGTACTAAATGTGATGTACTGTTGTTATATCGTGGTCCACACTTCGGTAACCACAGTATTCTGTTTTAATTAAATGTTTGTGCAGAGTTTAATCTTTAGAATAGTTAAATTGTGTGGTGTTAGTTTATGCGTAAAAGGGTCAGATAATTCATTAAGCAAGGCACCAAGGTGGCTAATACACGGTCCAGTCACATCAATGTGACCACTGTCTATGTTTGACGTCAACGTGCAACAATCGCTCACAGTTGGCAGGTGGCAGTACAAGCAGTGAAGGGTAAATAAAGCGTGTCGGGGTGACGTGGCAATAATGCAGTCGTTGTCGCAATGCGGCAATGGAGCAATTTATCTGCTTCCAAAAGCGCATGATCATTGGCTTTCGGTTCAAGGTTGGAAGCATTTCCGGAACGGTTACGTTCGTAAACTGTTCACGCGCTGCCTTGGTTAAAGTATACTGCGAATGGCAAAATGGCACTATACAGAACCGGTGCCGAGATAACTATGGTGCATCACGAGCCATAAATGACAGGGGTGAACGACGGCTGCGGAAATGTGTACGGGCGAATAGACGTGCAACTGTTGAGCAACGGACCACGCAGATGGACCAAGGGGCTACCAACAGTGTCTCCACAAAGACCGTTCACGGAACGTTGCTGCATATCGACCTCCATACTGATTGTTGTTAATCAGCGACGTTGGCTGGAACTTCCACGCCAGTACCGCAACCGGACGCCCACTGAGTGGCGACAGGTAAATACACTCCTGGAAATGGAAAAAAGAACACATTGACACCGGTGTGTCAGAGCCACCATACTTGCTCCGGACACTGCGAGAGGGCTGTACAAGCAATGATCACACGCACGGCACAGCGGACACACCATGAACCGCGGTGTTGGCTGTCGAGTGGAGCTAGCTGCGCAGCATTTGTGCACCGCCGCCGCCAGTGTCAGCCAGTTTGCCGTGGCATACGGAGCTCCATCGCAGTCTTTAACACTGGTAGCATGCCGCGACAGAGTGGACGTGAACCGTATGTGCAGTTGACGGACTTTGAGCGAGGGCGTATAGTGGGCATGCGGGAGGCCGGGTGGACGTACCGCCGAATTGCTCAACACGTGGGGCGTGAGGTCTCCACAGTACATCGATGTTGTCGCCAGTGGTCGGCGGAAGGTGCACGTGCCCGTCGACCTGGGACCGGACCGCAGCGACGCACGGATGCACGCCAAGACCGTAGGATCCTACGCAGTGCCGTAGGGGACCGCACCGCCACTTCCCAGCAAATTAGGGACACTGTTGCTCCTGGGGTATCGGCGAGGACCATTCGGAACCGTCTCCATGAAGCTGGGCTACGGTCCCGCACACCGTTAGGCCGTCTTCCGCTCACGCCCCAACATCGTGCAGCCCGCCTCCAGTGGTGTCGCGACAGGCGTGAATGGAGGGACGAATGGAGACGTGTCGTCTTCAGCGATGAGAGTCGCTTCTGCCTTGGTGCCAATGATGGTCGTATGCGTGTTTGGCGCCGTGCAGGTGAGCGCCACAATCAGGACTGCATACGACCGAGGCACACAGGGCCAACACCCGGCATCATGGTGTGGGGAGCGATCTCCTACACTGGCCGTACACCACTGGTGTTCGTCGAGGGGACACTGAATAGCGCACGGTACATCCAAACCGTCATCGAACCCATCGTTCTACCATTCCTAGACCGGCAAGGGAACTTGCTGTTCCAACAGGACAATGCACGTCCGCATGTATCCCGTGCCACCCAACGTGCTCTAGAAGGTGTAAGTCAACTACCCTGGCCAGCAAGATCTCCGGATCTGTCCCCCATTGAGCATGTTTGGGACTGGATGAAGCGTCGTCTCACGCGGTCTGCACGTCCAGCACGAACGCTGGTCCAACTGAGGCGCCAGGTGGAAATGGCATGGCAAGCCGTTCCACAGGACTACATCCAGCATCTCTACGATCGTCTCCATGGGAGAATAGCAGCCTGCATTGCTGCGAAAGGTGGATATAGACTGTACTAGTGCCGACATTGTGCATGCTGTGTTGCCTGTGTCTATGTGCCTGTGGTTCTGTCAGTGTGATCATGTGATGTATCTGACCCCAGGAATGTGTCAATAAAGTTTCCCCTTCCTGGGACAATGAATTCACGGTGTTCTTATTTCAATTTCCAGGAGTGTATTTCCGCTGAACCACATTTTATGCTCCATTGGACAGATGACCTTCGGCTAGTGCGGTGTGAAACCTCTCAAAGTAAACTCTGCAACAACCGTCGGAAGGGTCCAGGCTGGAATGCATTCCTTGGGTGATCTCACCATTGTGCAAGGCACAATGGACCAATACAAATATGTATCTACCCTTGCGGACCGTGTCCACACCTACATGCAGCTTGTTTTTCCACGGCGCCATGGCATCTACCAGCAGGACTACGCAACGTGTCACATAGCTTGTAGTGTGCATGCGTGGTTCGAAGAGCAGCAGGATGTATTAACCGTACCCCCCTGGTCACCATACTCACCGTATTAAAACTCAGACGGGAAACTTTGTGACCACCAAGATCGAGATGTCTGAGCCATGGATCCTCAACTGAGAAACCTAGCTCAGCTGGCCATGGAATTGGAGTCGGCATGGCTCTACGTCCCTGTCGGTACGTATCAAAACTTCAGTGACTCTCTTTCTGCACGTTTCGCAGCGGTCCGCACTGCAAAAAGTGGTTATTCAGGCTTCTGACAGGTGCTCATATTAATGTGACTGGACAGTGAACACAAAAATTAAAACTGTGGTGTCTAGACAAGACAGCCTAGACACAATGAGAGGAAGCCGAAAGGCACGCGCTACGCTAAAGCAGGATGGCGTGAAGTCTGAAACAGGATACGTAATGAATGCTATAAAGAAAAGTACGTAGCTTCTGGAATACTTAACTTTAATCCATCCTTTTGGTACATCTGGAGATTGTGGCGATACAAGTGAGACTCTTTAGATACATGCAATGTTACTAATGGCGCCTTGCTAGGTCGTAGCCATTGACTTAGCTGAAGGCTATTCTAACTATCTGCTCGGCAAAGGAGCGAGGCTTCGTCAGTGTAGTCGCTAGCTACGTCGTCCGTACAACTGGGGTGAGTGCTAGTCCGTATCTCGAGACCTGCCTTGTGGTGGGTGGCGCTCGGTCTGCGATCCCTGACAGTGGCGACACGCGGGTCCGACATGTACTAGTGGACCGCGGCCGATTTAAAGCTACCACCTAGCAAGTGTGTTGTCTGGCGGTGACACCACAAAAACATACCATAGTGTGCATGTATTCCAGGGAGTGAAAGTCTTAGGAAAGTGTTAAGAAAATATAGGATATCGGACCATGAAGCATTAACGTTGTCACGTACGTGTATATAACAGCTGCAAATAAGGATGAAAAACATTACACAATCTTTACAATAATACAATGACTTAGTAAGAACAAACATTAACTAGGTGCACAAAAAGTAAGACTCTGCGGGGAAATTTGTCTGGACAACCGTAGAGGCCGGCCAGAGTGGCCGAGCGGTTCTAGGCGCTAGAGTCTGGAACCGCGCAACGGCTACGGTCGCAGGTTCGAATCCTGCCTGGGGTATGGATGTGTGTGATGTCCTTAGGTTAGTTAGGTTTAAGTAGTTCTAAGTTCTAGGGAACGGATGACCGCAGCAGTTAAGTCCAATAGTGCTCAGAGCCATTTGAACCATTTGAACAACCGAAGAGACATATGTTTATGGGTTTTTAATTTCATGAGTACCTCGGGACAAGTCTTAAAGAAAGTCCAAAAACTACCGCAATCCTAGACTGGACGAACGGCGCTTTCCAGGTAGTGGCGAAGGTGGTGGTGCAGCTCATATGCCTCGAGTCGTCGGCTGGGTGCGTTACATCTCTGATCATCTGGATGAGAGGGCCTGTATCACTTTTAGAAACATAGTTCGGATCATGCGGCAGTGGTAAGCATAAGCTAGGATACAATCCAATGCGGCAGCGACCAGTGATGCCTCTTGACTATTACACGACGACAGTAGAGCAGTTACTAATGGTTCAAATGGCTCTGAGCACTATGGGACTTAACTGCTGTGGTCATCAGTACCCTAGAACTTAGAACTACTTAAACCTAACTAACCTAAGGACATCACACACATCCATGCCCGAGGCAGGATTCGAACCTGCGGCCGTAGCGAGAGCAGTTACTGCCACCAAGTCTACCTGTCCAAGGATCCAACCGAAAGGAAATGTCTCGAAAGGATTTCTCCTGCCCTTCCGTTCTTTTCCTAGGATTTCCTCTCATTGTGTCTATGGCGTGTAATAGCAAGTCTAGTTCAGGAGGAGGTCGAACAGATATTGCAGCACATAAACAAAAGTTATCAGTAATTTATATAAACTTGAACATAGTAAATACTTTACTTTGGAAAGAAATAATATCCACACAAATGACATAAAACTGATGTGGTTTCTGACACTTACAACCTTTAGCACTTTTTTACAGAATGATAACTTCACGTCAGAGTACAATAGTGTTCAACTGATGATAAGTCCAGAATAACTGTTCTATTCGCATGCAGCGGGATCTGTACTACGACGATACTGTCGTCCTAAGCGATGACTACAACTGATTGCTGATCACGTAGAGAAAGAGGTGAGCACATAAGTGACCTTCGGGCTGCTGCGGAGGCGTACCGTAACACCAGGGGGCGTGTCTACGCCGTTGTCTCCGATTCGCAGCGACTGTCATTATTGTGGTGCCGTCTTGAGGTACCAACTTTTGCATAATACTTTTTCTGCAGGCGACACCACTGGCTCAACTGTTGTTCATTCTGCAGCCAGTTGGGTTTGACGTTACAAACTCGCAGTTTGTACTTAGAGCCCCTTTGTGCACTTGCCAAATAAATTTCTTAAGTTCTTTGTTATCGAAAATTCGATAGTTGTCAGCCGAATATCACTGGTCATGGCTAGGTTACCTATACATCGGCTTTATACCATCTACTCGACTACAGCTGTTGCGCTTTAAGTGTAGCTGCACCGCCGTGTCACAGTTGCTCCCAAGGGACGGACAATCGTCGTGTCCTGATGGAGGGACTGGGACATAAAAGAGATGGTACAAACCATCTGCCACTTGACAGCTAACATGATGATTCCACGAAGACTTTTCTTGACATACTTCTACATCTACATCTACGTGATTACTGTGCTATTCACAATAAAGTGCCTGGCAGAAAGTTCATTGAACCACCTTCATGCTGTCTCTCTACCGTTCCACTTTCGAACGGCACGCGGGAAAAACGAGCACTTAAATTTTTTCGTGCGAGCCCTGATTTCTCTAATTTTATCGTGATGATCATTTCTCCCTATGTAGGTGGGTGCCAATAGAATATTTTCGCAATCGGAGGAGAAAACTCGTGATTGAAATTTCATGAGAAGATTCTGTCGCAACGAAAAACGCCTTTGTTTTAATGATTGCCACTCCAATTCACGTATCATGTCTGTGACACTATCTCCCCTATTTCACGATAATACAAAACGAGCTGCCCTTCTCTGTACTTTTTCGATGTCATCCGTCAGTCTCAACTGATGCGGATCCCACACCGCACAGCAGTACTCCAGAATAGGGCGGACAAGCGTAGTGTAAGCAGTCTCTTTGGTAGATCTGTTGCCCCTTCTAAGTGTTCTGCCAATGAATCGCAGTCTTTGGTTTACTCTACCCACAATATTATCTATGTGATCGTTCCAATTTAGGTTATTTGTAATTGTAATCCCTAAGTATTTAGTTGAATTTACAGCCCCCAGATTTGTGTGGCTTATCGCGTAATCAAAATTTAGCTGATTTCTTTTAGTACTCATGTGAATAACTTCGCACTTTCCTTTATTCAGGGTCAATTGCCACTTTTCGCACCATACAGATATCTTATCTAAATCATTTTGCAAGTCGTTTTGATCATCTGATGACTTTACAAAAGGGTAAATGACAGCATCATCTGCAAACAATCTAAGACGGCTACTCAGATTGTCTCCTATGTCGCTAATATAGATCAGGGACGATAGAGGACCTATAACACTTCCTTGGGGAACGCCGGACATTACTTCTGTTTTACTCTATGACTTTCAGTCTATTAGTACGAACTGTGACCCTTCTGACAGGAAATCACGAATCCAGTCGCACAACTCAGGCGATACTCCGTAGGCACCCAGTTTTATTAGAAGACGCTTGTGAGGAACGGTGTCGAAAGCCTTCTGGAAATCTAAAAATATGGAATCAATTTGACATCTTCATGAATATAAAGAGCTAGTTGCGTTTCACAAGAACGATATTTTCTGAATCCGTGCTGACTATATGTCAATAAATCGTTTTCTTCGAGGTACTTCATAATGTTCGAATACAGTATATGTTCTAAAACCCTACTGCAAATCGACGTTAGTGATATAGGCCTGTAATTCTGCGGATTACTCCTACTTCCCTTTTTGGGTATTGGTGTGACTTGAGCAATTTTCCAGTCTTTAGTATACCTCGCTCTCCCGCGCACTGTTGTTGTGTACTGATTCGTACGGAATTCCTACACCAATATATTGAATCATATCACACGCAAGCGCTGTCACCTGCCTATCAAATAATATAACTATTTCTATCAGCGCATGCACACAATTCTGTCGCACATGCACACAATTCTTCGCTATAAAATAAATACTGAGGGAGGCGGATGTAGGGCTTTGCTATTTTGGATGGGTTCTGGGTGTATTTCATCTGTAAGGAAAATCGCTTATAAGAACCTAGTGCGATCAGTTCTGAAGAACTAGTCAGGGATTTGTGGTGCCTATCAAATACATTTGACAGCAAAACTCTAACGAATTCACAGTCGTGAAGCAAGGATCGTAAAAAGGCGGCATAGCCCGTACAAAACCGTTACAGAGCCGTTCGCGAAACTTAAATGAGAAACATGTGTACATTCTCTAGAAGTACTGTTGGGTGAATGTAGGAAACCGGCATTGGAAGACGTCATACGGATCCACTTCCATCACTTTGTGTCTCGCGTAAGAGATCATGAGAATAAGATAAATGGGATTATGTCGTGTATGTATTAATTTTTCATCCCTTGCTGAATACCCGAAGTGAATTGGGCAGAAAATCGTTCACACACTGTACTCTAAGTTGTGGAGTATTTACAGAGTTCGGAAATTCCCGTCACTAACTTCTGGAAATTGAAGAGGGAACTGAGTAGATAGTATTTTCAACTGAAACCCATGTCCGGAAAGGTACCGTTGCCGTTCTGACACCATTTGAAGACAGGTTGTTAAAGCGACCACTTCTACAAGTAATTGATCAGGAGTCACCAAGTACGTTAGTTATTTTACAGTTCCACTCAATAATAGCCAAATAAATTTTTCGCGTACTCATTGACGTGTTCTTAGTCAACGTGATGCAGGACGGCTTCTTCCAATTGGGGTGTGCGGTGTCTGCTTGAAGCACCACAGTCACGCCTGCTGATGGAGAAGGTACCCTTTCTCGAAGGCGTTGCGTAATAATTGTGGCGAGCAGGGTATGCGATGGAGTCGGACGTTGTGGAGAACGATCTTGATAAAGGCGAGGAACAGCTCTTCCACCCCTGTGAGCTTCGCCATTCAGAAGGATCATGTCGTTGTATTCTGCAAACTTGTGCTCATCGATGTTGCTCTAACACTTGCAGATACGTGAAGAGGCTCGAAACAGGTAAGAGAAGTAGGATAGACGTCATACGACATCAACCGATCCGACATAACCACCCCCAACCATGACTACCCTGTTGCATACCTAAACAGCAAACATATTTTCGAACGGCTGTAGCACGGAAACGGTACGTTTTCGGATATGGATTTCTACTCAGAATATTATGCACTCGCTCCCCTCTACAATTCCTAGAAGTTTGTAATGGGAATTTTCGAACACCTTGTACGTATACGAATATGTTGTTTCCCTTATAAATAAATAACTTGGCGCCAAAGGCGAATAACATCAAGTTTATCTGCTTTAGTAGATTGCTTCCAACCTACTACATTCGGTATAAAGAGGGACTAACGCCGTAAGCCGCAAGTTATAAACGTCATACTTAAATGATATTCATAATAACATGACTCCACTTCGGTAGGCCTTTAACAGAACAATTTCATCATCTGTACTCTGGGAATCACTGTGAACCTGTGGCAGAGGCTCCTTTCTGTAGTTCTTGTACTGTGGCTTCCTCTCGTTCCATTCGAGGATTGAGCACGAAGAGTGACTGGTTATACATCTCTACCACAGCTGTTAGTGTGCGGTATTTCACGAAATTTACGTCTTCCTTGGAGTATCCTTTACAGTGTAAGAATTTTCAAAATTTCTGTTACACTCTCCCGTCATTCAGTTGTACTCATGAACATTTTCACAGCACATCTTTGTATTTTATCGATATATCCTGCTTCTTTTGCTTAGAATGTATGCAAAACACTTGAATAATACTTAATTATTGTCCATACTAATGTTATCTATGATATCTTTTTGTCGTACAAGTGCCTACCATTTCCTTTTCTTTGGCTTAGAAGCTCATCACCCCGTGGCAATAAACAAATGTAATATTATGTAACAAGACTCTCAAAGTGTAGGTATCATAACAAATGAGATGTAGGTTTAACACGAAAAGCATAAACAAGTTGACTGTTGTGAAGTATGCTGATGTAACATTTCCTCCTCTTCCCAATGTTTCGAGAAATAATTGTTACACAGAAGTAGTATTGGAGACTCTGCCATGGGAGCTACTCCCGCCAGTAACGAGATTCTGCACTGTTTGTTCACTGTTTCACAAACTGATCTTCGTGTAGCAGCAATCAATACGGTACACTATTTACATTCACTCAGCCAGCAGTCCCTTCTATTTCGCTCGTAAACGTGGTACAAAATCAATCTCCCTCACGTATTAGCCTTGCCACATGGAGAACCATACAGCATACTTAATCGGATAACTCGCTAAGTCGATTCAACAGCGTCAGTAATAAAACACCTCCAACACGGCTCCGTCCTGTAGTTGAATAAGTCATTAACAATTCAGAATAGCCCGTAAGCACGAAACAGATGATTACACGGAGGATATGCATTTGTCACACGGTCCGCAGCAAGCAGACCAGGCTAGATTTCACGGAACTGTACGTGCTCATAAAACTGTCGGTTGCATTCAAAATAACTCGCAAAATAATTTGCATCAACAGCAGACTCATACAAATGTACAAATTTTTTTATACATGCTTCCCGGCAGAATAAAAATTTGCAGCTTTTGCAAGTGTAACGTAACTGTTGTTAAATGAGGCAACAAGCGGTAGCGAGAGTTTTTCGTAGCCAAGCCCAAAATTCCAACATGCTTGGATGCAGCACTCATCCACCCTCACGAAATCAGGTGTGTTTGCAGACTTGTTATGCTACACAATATTTCTTTCCCAAAACTGAATAATCAGTTCTGAAATGTTACAAACCAGAAGTGTTATGGTAGATCGTGGACACAGAGATCAGTACGATCGAATGTGAAATCATACCCCTTTCATATTTGCAAACACTGACTGCTGGGAAATTTTAGACCAAATTATGCTTCTATGAGATGGAGAGGTACGGTGTTTAAACGTATCACACGTATCTCCAATTGATGCAAAGTAATAGAAACTATTTTTCAAAAAAGTGTTAAAAGTGTAGCGCAAAGACGACAAGAGAAATAAAGCATTATTGACCAAGATTTACTTGGCCCTAGTCGAAACCTCGAGCTGATTAATAGTGACCGTATGGATTGTGCGGTACTTCCAACAATATTTCAGTTGCATTTCTGTCGTTAGTTGTTATTCTTCCTTGTTGGCGTATTTTACGTGTCACTCTCCTTATAATGTGAGCAAAGATAGATGGTTAGGGCTTACACGATAACGATAAATTTCGACACCCAGCTGCACAGCTACTCTATCATTTTCACAACATACTGCAAAACGAAAACTAAATCCACTTTTTAGTTTGTCGTATGCATTAAGAAAGTCTGAACAGTTTTATGAGAAAATTATTTGGTCGCTAAAACATCAGAAAAGAGACTAAGGATCTACAAGCGAACAGTTTTTTTCTTTTTTCTTTTTTCAAATTATTCAGCGCCGCACAAACTCAACTGAATTGTATATTCAGATAAAACTAAGAAGTGTATTGGTATAAGCAGAGAAATGTAAGTTTTATCGGGGGGCAAGTTCACAATTTCTCAGATTTTTCTCCTTTCCGTATAGTGGGTAATGAATCGAAATGCGATGAGACTTAAGATAATGGTTTTCAATTTGAAAGCTTGTAGCACACATACGTTTAGGCCTCTAGCGAGATTAGAAAGTAGAGCTAATAAAGCTAATGCAGCGTTTGCCGCACAAAGCTTCAACTGTAGCACTTTTTTTTCTTTGTACAGTGTTTCTGGATGATGTTACTTTTGCTTCTGTCATCGCCCAGCCTAACTTATAGTCAGTAGGGTAGAGAAATCACGTTTAATGTGTACCTGGAATCATAGTGGAATCGTTATGTTTCTCCTTTGGCGTTGCCAGGGGTAAATAGAATCTACTAGCGCCTATTAAGAAACGTCTCCTGAAGTGGGAATCGAACACAGACCCTACGTACATCAAACTAGCATTCAGTGCTCAGATTATTTTTTTTTTTTTTCAGTCGCTCGGTTCACAGGCAAGCGCCTTGTTCTTTTTTTAGATAGTTCTTCTCCAAAAGAACTTGAGAAATTCGACTAAAGCCCATGCAAACAAACACACGCGTCACTTCACCACACTATCCGTCAAATGTCACGTGTACGAAAAAATTAGACCAGTAGTGAAAAAAGTGGAGAAAAGAAAGAGCGGGACTCGATCCACCGACTATAGAGCCACTTCCTTCTTTGTTAAACAGAAACAGCAGCAACAAACAGTTGAAGGACAAAGTACATGCATAAATGTCTTTTTTTTCCTTTTTTGTCTATATATATATATATATATATATATATATATGGCAGAGAACACAATTGGTGGAAACTCCTTGCCAGAGACAGAAACGAGAAATGACAAGAGTCAACATATGCCGACAAGGATCCTCGACGTCTCTATCAGATAGGTCCATCGGTCCGTTGACCACCTTTACCAGCAGCCTGTCTGGTAAAACGTTAGTGATGTGGCAACCGGCTTCTTTTGAACAAGCTATATATAGGCCGGTCGATCGTTTTTTCGTTCAGTCGGTTTTTTCAGTTGAATGAAAACAACCGATGTGGCTACGTTACTTTCCAGGTTTGAGTGGTTTCATTTACTGTCAGACAACCAACTGACAGTCTGTCGGTTACGTCAGTTATATGAATGGTTTTACTCAGTGATTCGAACTAATAAAAAATTTTTTTTCACCTATCCCAGTGGGTCGTCGTCGTTGCTCCTGCTGGTGCCGGGGCCAGGGTCACAGCCGGTGCGAGGAGGTAGCGCGGTGGCCGGTGCGAGCGCAGTACTGCTGGCGGTGCCTGGCTACCTTCTCCTGCCGTCTGCCACCCTTGCCCTGGGCGTGGCAGCCCCTGGATGCTGACGAGCGGCAAAATGGTTAAAATGGTTTTTAATTAATGGTTATCATCACAGCTTTTCAGTAATACTGAGTGCAAACAGCTGCAATAATTTAGCAATGTCTTTCATCTTCACGCACCCATAAAAGAACTTCTGTGCTTTCTCAACTTCGTATGCCCAATGTAGATTATTTATTAGTTACGCGTTAATTACATCTGGAACAATTTAATGCGCAACAACCTGTCTGTTTTTAATGGTGAAAAGAAGACCTAGTATGCAGCACATAATTGCTTATTTTAACTTTGGTGTTCCTATTGAAATGTCTCCGTGTACATCCGGGGGTGAGGCTACGCTGTGGGGGGAGGGGGTGTTTGTATTGTATACATACCACTGCTTTACTTACTACATGCTGATTTCTCTCAGAAGAATAACTCAGTCAAGTACACTACTAAACAGTGCTTGCGATTGAATGAACGAACGAATACGTGCTTAACCAACCGAAGAACTAAGGACTGGTTTCACTTGAAAACAAAGAATGAGTAGTCCACTCACAAGGGAACCTCCCCATCGCAACCCCCCCCCCCCCCCTCTCAGATTTAGTTATAAGTTGGCACTGTGGACAGGCCTTGAAAAACTGAACACAGATCAATCGAGAAAACAGGAAGAAGTTGTGTGGAACTATGAAAAAAGTAAGGAAAATATACAAACTGAGTAGTCCGTGCGCAAGATAGGCAATATCAAGGAGAGCATATGCACAGGAGCGCTGTGGTCCCGTGGTTAGCGTGAGCAGCTGCGGAATGAGAGGTCCTTGGTTCAAGTCTTCCCTCGAGTGGAAAGTTTATCTTCGCAAAGTTATGATCTGCCCGTTCGTTCATTGACGTCTCTGTTCACTATAATAAGTTTAGTGTCTGTTTTCTGCTACCGCACCGCAAAACCGTGCGATTAGTAGACGAAAGGACGTGCCTCTCCAATGGGAACCGAAAACATTTGATCGCAAAGTCATAGGTCAACCGATTCCTCGACAGGAAAACACGTCTGATATATTCTATACGACACTGGTGACAGCATGTGCGTCACATGACAGGAATATGTTGTCGACCCACCTAACTTGTACACTTGGCGGATGGGTAAAAAGATTCTTCTACCTTGCCTGATTTAAGTTTTCTTGTGGATGTGACAATCACTCCCAGAAAAGTGATGAAAACGTAAGAGTTAGTCACATAAACTGCAACAAATGAAAGCAAACATTTCACAGGCGCACTGTTTTCCCTGTGCTCTGTCAAAACATATGTTTTTAACGTTTTCAAATTTTTCCGTGTGTAGACCGTCAGTTACCTCTCATCGGACGGAAGGACAGATAATAATTGCGTGAAAATAAAAAATTAAACTTTTCACTCGAGGGAAGACTTGAAGGACCTCTCGCTCCGCAGCTGCTCACGCTAACCACGGGACCACGGCGCCCCTGAGCTCACGCTGTGCTTGATGTTGCCTATCTTGAGCATGGACTACTCATTTTGTATATTTTCCTTATTTTTTTCATAGTTCCACACAACTTCTTCCTGTTTTCTCGATTGATCTGTGTTCAGTTTTTCAAGGCCTATCCACCGTGCCAACTTATAACTAAATCTGAGGGGGGTGCGATGGGGAGGTTCCCTTGTCAGTACGCAAGACACCATCGGATTATGTCTTCTGTTTTCATTCAGTAGCGAAAGAAATGAATAAATAATAAGCTAACAGATACGTAAAACTACAGGCGACTGATTCGTTTGTTCCATTGAGTTGCTCCCGTAGACTGGTTTCACTCAAAAGAACAAATGAATAGTTTAACTGCTAAGTAAAGCTCCAGTGCTTTCCAGCAATCGACCGAATCTATTGTTTTCATTCGGTTTTTCCCATCACTAATAAACGTGAGATTTTGAATGTTAGTAATATCACCCTAATAACGGGACAATAGCGAGGCGATCCAAAATGCAGTAGTAAGCTGAAACGTCAAAAATCATTGCCTCGCCAGCCGGGGTTGCCGAGCGGTTCTAGGCGCTACAGTCTGGAACCGCACGACCGTTATGGTCGCAGGTTCAAACCCTGCCTCGGGCATGGGTGTGTGTGATGTCCTTAGGTTGGTTAGGTTTAAGTAGTTCTAAGTTCTAGGGGACTGATGACCTCAGAAGTTAAGTCCCATCGTGCTCAGAGCCATTTTTTGAATCATTCCATCCACACTAGCAACAACAAGATGTACAAATTGCGCAGTTAAGCACATCACAGAATTCGTCTTCGACTTCGGAATGGAAGCGGAATCCAGCAACAGGATAATGTAAGTGGGGTAAGCAGTGACAGAAGTCCTGACGAGGTAATTAAGTTAATTCCGCAGCCGAAGCCAGTTCTCTAGGTGAGCACTGCAGGTAAATCTATATGGAAGCGTGTCCAAGGATCCACATTAACAACATGTAGCCGTGTCACTAAGTCCAGTTCGGTGTAGGCGTTCATTACTAGGTCTGTACCAAGAGGAAGCCAATTCCACCGTGTGAATCGAGAGACTTACGTTGGCCCATAAAACCTTCCAACGACCACGCTGTGATAACATTCAATCGGATTCGGCAGACAACCCCGCCCTTGTGAGCAAGCAGGAATTGCGTCATGACCACTTGCCGCCTCAAAGTGTCGTTCGCAAGATAGTTCACTGCAATATAAAATTCTCGAACGTGACGCAATTTGAAATGAACGCGACCTGCGTCAACAGGTGAAGCAAGACTCACTGGCGGTACGAGAGTGAAGAGTCGTGACGTGATATTATGCAATTCACGGGTAAAGATGAGTATCATGCGTTGGATACACAACGCAGAAGCCTTACATGTGGTATACGGAGACAAGCCTTCTTCTGTGTGCGGTTTCGTCAGAACCGTACACTGTAGTTTAAATATATGGGCTTTCCATATAAATCGCCAAGACAGTTGCCGCAATTTATTTGTTACCATTTTGAGGACGGGAAAGATCTGCGACATATAATATGCCTCACACAAAATATAGGTATCCAGTATTCGTACTTTCTGCAAAATGGTGAGCGAACATCGTTCATTTTGTAGTGCGGCACACTGAATTTGATCAGCAACAGATTTCCAATTCAAAGCCGCCATCTTCAGTGGGTCCGAACTATGATGTTCCCACACCCGAGAGATTTTAACCCGACAACGGATCAGCAGCTTGACGCAACAACGGACCAAGACATAGAGAATAGTCTGCCATGAATCACTCCACAACAGAGAACCACCGGCGGCGTCCCCCGTCCTGTGACCACCACCGACGCTGCTATAGTCTTATACAAGTTAAAAAGAACGACACGCTCATATGATCGAGATACGTAGACCTAGTAAAACCTAAGAACGTAAAAAGCACAACGAATAAATGTAACATCCCTACATTGAGGTTTATCAATCGCACAGTTAAGTGAAATGAAATGAAATGTCGTGTGGCTAGGGCCTCCCGTCGGGTAGACCGTTGGCATGGTGCAGGTCTTTCGAGTTGACGCCACTTCGGCGACCTGCGCGTTGATGGGGATGAAATGATGATGATTAGGACAACAGAACACCCACTCCCTGAGCGGAGAAAATCTCCGACCGAGCCGGGAATCGAACCCGGGACCTTAGGATTGACAGTCTGTCACGCTGACCACTTTTTTTCTTTTTTTTCTTTTTTCTTTTTTTTTGGTCTCCTTCCTCCCCTTCAACCCATCCTTGCGCTCGCCAATTTCTGCCTTCTCGGACTGGCTTCTATGCCATTAAAAGAACGTTTAACACAAAGGATGCTTCTTCTACATCAAGAAAAGAAAACATATTGTCACTGCAGTGGAAAGTTCAAGGTGCGTTGCCTCTGCAGTAAAGGAAACGTTTCATTCCTGTTGATGACTCGTTGCTGCAAAACTGTTATTTTCATCTTGTTTTGATGTTTTTTTTTTGTTTTTCTTGTTAACTTATTTAATATACAAAGGATTTTTTTAATTGTTTGCTTCCACTATTCTTTGCGTGAGACATCTCGGCTTTTTGACGGCACTCAACGCTCGTCTTCTTGAGGGTTGCCTATTATGATATACCCCAAGCATATAGCTTGGTCTCGTTTCTTTTTCCCCGTTTGTATGTGATCTCCTATGTCGGCAGTTGTCTTCTCTTAGCACCTGAGTGCCCAATTGCCGGACGCCACACACTGGTTGTGATGTGGAAAAAAAAAAAAAAAACCACTGCCATCAACGTTATTAACAGTCGGACACAGTGCATACATCTACTTCGTCGTTCCTTGTTCGTTTTTTTTTTTCATCGTCTTTGTCGTTCATAGTGTCGTTATTCTCAATGCTGGTATATAGTTCGCGAACTTTTGTCTGCATTTGTCATCCTTCATCAGCAGTTGTGCTTGTGTGGCTAGATATACTCTGTAGCCCGGGTAAGATGGCGCATCTTCAGCTTGAATTAGGTAATGCAGAGTATGTCCTGTCAGCCATGTCCATATATTTTTCTTCGTGATGTGGTAGTAAGTGCCATCAGGTTTCAACACCGATGTGATAGAGATTGTCTGTTTAGCTGTCCTGCAGATAGAGGCAAGGTTCATTCTGCAACTTTCTCAGATCAATTTATTTTCTCCGCAGACACATCTGTGTTGCAAGTTGTCTATGAGGACACACTCCCTACATCCGTCAGTTGCCGACAATCGCATTCTGTGTAATTTTTCTTTCGTAGGTATGGTCTCATTAACTACTTTATACCACGTTGATCTGATATTTGTTCCGAGCACTTTGTTGTGGATGTTCTTCCAGATTTGAGCCCAATCCCGTAGGGGATATTTCGTTTCCATGCGGTTTACTCTTCCACTAGTATTCATTATCCAGTATAGTTGGGCGGTTGTAAGGTCCTGTAGTGGTGCGCTCAGTTTCACTCGGAGGTAACTAACTTCGAGCAGAAACATCCTGATGTGGTTCGCATTGTAGTGGGTTTTCCCCCAGGTTTATCGGTATTGCCATTTTAGTAGGTGTATACATCCGTAGGGCCATATGGAGCGCGCTGGGTAGTCTTGAATCAGCTGAATAGTTCTCCGTATAATAGGCGCCCTTTCTCTGGTGGGAGAGTAATAACATTAATTCCCACTTTGAATATTTCGCCCCCCCCCCCAAATATACCAACCAATTGCCGTCATTATTTGCTTGGAAATGCTGTTGACCACAGGGATTGTCTGCCCTACATATCATATTTTCGAAAGTATCATTTTATTGATAAACTGTACTCTTTGTATGAGGTCCTGTTCTCTGCCTTTATTTTGCTGGAGACAACCGCTCGTCATAGCCAGAAGCTCTTGCCAGTTGTCCGTAGTAGTTTTCAGAGGGCAGCGACTCATTCCTATTGCCAACAGCTTGATACTCTCGTGTACTACATATGGACAGTTGTCATCGATTCTAAACCCTCTGCCGATCGGCATTAGTTTAGTCTTTCGATAGTTGAGCTTTGAGCATGAGGCTCGTTCATACTCCCGTACACTATTAGTGACTTCTTGCCGGTCTCGCTCCGAACGTACGATGACACTTACGTCATCCGCGTATGCCACACATTTTACAGTCGTCGAATACAGGGCTAAGCCCTCAAGAGCACAGTTCAGCAAACGGACAAGTGGCTCAAAGGCAATGATAAAAAGAGGCATTGACATGGGGCACCCTTGTCGAACAGATCGCTTAACAGTTATTTGCCGGGAGAGTTGCCCATTGATGACGATCCTAGAGCAAGCAGAGGTGTACATATTTTTGGCCATCGTAATTAAACCGTCACCAAAACCTAAATGGTTCATAATTTTAAAAAGATAGCTGTGCGAGATCCTGTCAAAGGCTTTGCATTGCTCTGGAGCTAAAATTGCAGCCTCCGATTGGGTAATAGCGCTAAAGGAGATGATCTCCCTATAATCTGCGAGACTTTTAAAGATCGTTCGACCAGGGACGGCTGCTGTCTGGCTATCATGTATGATTTTATGTAAAACATGTTTATTCTCGCTGCTAGAACGCAGGCCACAATTTTGTAATCGGATTTGAGGAGGGAAATAGGACGAAATTGGTTGACTTCATCTGGTGGTTATTCTTTGGGGACGAGTACAATTAGACTATCACTGAATCCTGCTGGTAGTTGCCGACCCGCTTTAATTTCATTACATATGGTCAGAAAGTGTCCAAGTGTCCAAGGAATAGAAAAGCAACTGGAATCACTCAATAGAGGAAAGTCCACTGGACCTGACGGGATACCAATTCGATTCTACACAGAGTACGCGAAAGAACTTGCCCCCCTTCTAACAGCCGTGTACCGCAAGTCTCTAGAGGAACGGAGGGTTCCAAATGATTGGAAAAGAGCACAGATAGTCCCAGTCTTCAAGAAGGGTCGTCGAGCAGATGCGCAAAACTATAGACCTATATCTCTTACGTCGATCTCTTGTAGAATTTTAGAACATGTTTTTTGCTCGCGTATCATGTCATTTCTGGAAACCCAGAATCTACTATGTAGGAATCAACATGGATTCCGGAAACAGCGATCGTGTGAGACCCAACTCGCCTTATTTGTTCATGAGACCCAGAAAATATTAGATACAGGCTCCCAGGTAGATGCTATTTTTCTTGACTTCCGGAAGGCGTTCGATACAGTTCCGCACTGTCGCCTGGTAAACAAAGTAAGAGCCTACGGAATATCAGACCAGCTGTGTGGCTGGATTGAAGAGTTTTTAGCAAACAGAACACAGCATGTTGTTATCAATGGAGAGACGTCTACAGACGTTAAAGTAACCTCTGGCGTGCCACAGGGGAGTGTTATGGGACCATTGCTTTTCACAATATATATAAATGACTCAGTAGATAGTGTCGGAAGTTCCATGCGGCTTTTCGCGGATGATGCTGTAGTATACAGAGAAGTTGCTGCATTAGAAAATTGTAGCGAAATACAGGAAGATCTGCAGCGGATAGGCACTTGGTGCAGGGAGTGGCAACTGACCCTTAACATAGACAAATGTAATGTATTGCGAATACATAGAAAGAAGGATCCTTTATTGTATGATTATATGATAGCGGAACAAACACTGGTGGCAGTTACTTCTGTAAAATATCTTGGAGTATGCGTACGGAACGATTTGAAGTGGAATGATCATATAAAATTAATTGTTGGTAAGGCGGGTACCAGGTTGAGATTCATTGGGAGAGTGCTTAGAAAATGTAGTCCATCAACAAAGGAGGTGGCTTACAAAACACTCGTTCGACCTATACTTGAGTATTGCTCATCAGTGTGGGATCCGTACCAGGTCGGGTTGACGGAGGAGATAGAAAAGATCCAAAGAAGAGCGGCGCGTTTCGTCACCGGGTTATTTGGTAACCGTGATAGCGTTACGGAGATGTTTAATAAACTCAAGTGGCAGACTCTGCAAGAGAGGCGCTCTGCATCGCGGTGTAGCTTGCTGTCCAGGTTTCGAGAGGGTGCGTTTCTGGATGAGGTATCGAATATATTGCTTCCCCCTACTTATACCTCCCGAGGAGATCACGAATGTAAAATTAGAGAGATTAGAGCGCGCACGGAGGCTTTCAGACAGTCGTTCTTCCCGCGAACCATACGCGACTGGAATAGGAAAGGGAGGTAATGACAGTGGCACGTAAAGTGCCCTCCGCCACACACCGTTGGGTGGCTTGCGGAGTATCAATGTAGATGTAGATGTAGATGTAAAGCAATGTTCGAGTAAGTACCAGAATTGTTTGTAGAATTCAATGGGAAGTCCATCTTCCCCGGGCGATTTATTACCTTGAGCCTTCTTCAAAGCCTCCCGAAGTTCTTCCTCAGTGACATCACTTAGTAATAGTTGTCTGTCCGTCTCGTCTAGGGTCGCCGTAAGGTAGTTTTTCATGGTCGTAATTGCCTTGTCATTCGTGGGCTCTGACATGTACAGCCGTCGGTAACAGTCGGTTATATATTCCTTTACCTCTTTCTGGGTTGTGGTGACACTGCCATCTTCTGTTTTTAATCTGTGAATCAACTTCTGTCTTGCGCGGCGTTTCTCTTTCGCAAGACGGAAGGAGAATGGGCTTTCGTCATAGGCGCTGTTACCATCGCGAGAACGTATTTTAATTCCTTCCAGTTGTCTTCGTTTCAATAGTGTTAGCTTCGCCTTAATCCTTTTGATCTGTACAAAGTTCTCCTGTGTGACATGAGGAGCAGAATGCAGCTCACGGAGACATCGAAAATAAAACTCGAAAAGCTCTTTCTGCTGCCGGCTCCTTACATAGCAGTAACCTTTCAAGCAGTTAAGAAGTTTGGGCTTTGCTCAGCGGCACCACCACAGCATGACCGATGGGAAAGTTTGTTGGCGCCGTGAGCAGAGATCCCATACTTCCTACACCCGTTCTCTTAAAATTTGGTCATTGAGTATTGAAACATTCAGCTTCCAACCTGCTCTGCCACGGTACGTTCCCTGCCGTACCGTTTGGATTGTACAGTGATATGCCTCGTGGTCGGAGAAGTACAACGGCCACGTCTCGGTTGCAGAGATCTTGTCCCGCAGGCGTTTTCCTACATAAATTCTGTCTATTCGGCTGGCAGTTAGAGCGGTAAAATACGTAAAACACTGTCGGTCCCCGTTCAGGATATCCCAGGTGTCTTCTAGGTCCATCAGTCGAACAGTTTGGGCAAGTGTCGCACAACCGTTAAAATTCGGCCATTGGTCTTTAGCCTTTAAAACACAATTAAAATCCCCGCCGACGATCACGTCCTCCTCATTCCTCCGTAAAAGATACAATAAGTCAGTAGCGTAAAAATGTGCTCTGGCAGCTCTATTTTGATTCCCCGAGGGAGCGTAGATGTTTATCAATCGAACTCCATTAATAAGGCACGAGATTCCTCTGCCAGACTCTAGTCTTTCCACGTCCGAGACAATAATACCCTCTTTGAATAACAAAGCTGTGCCTGAGGAGCTATCTGGGATGGTATTTGTCAGTACTTCATACCCAGGAAAGTCAGGTAGTAAATGGTGAGCCACCTCTTGCAGCATCGCGATGTCTGCATCACAGCTATACAAATAATCACGGAGGCTGTGTATCTTCTGCTCAGAAGTTATTTTGTTTATGTTTACAGTGACTATCTTATAGTCCTGAAAAGGAGGCATGAAGTTCTCTATGTTAAGAGTCGCTGACCAGTCAGCACAAGCATGATGTCGGTGAGGAGCTTAATACGTATCCGAATCATCATCTTTCCTCAGGTTCGTTGAAAGCTGTCGTGTCACAAGTAATTCCGCTCTCCCGGCTGGCATAGCATCTTTTGGTGGTTCAGACGTAGTCAGTCCTCGATCCACCGACATGTCCTCGATATCATCAGCCCAGCTGCCCGCATTTGACATGTCCATCTTCTGATCTGAGCCCTTTCCCGTTGGACACTGTTCTTTTCGCCCATCTTTCAGAAGCTGCTGAGAGACCCGATCCTCGTCTGTTGCCACGTGATTTCCAACCCCAGAGTTCGGCGTGGTCACTGTTATCGCCTGGTCATGGCCACTCGATGTTTCGCATCTGTCCTGCCAAGAGTTGCGTCCGTTAATTCGCGGGCAATTTGCGCACTTTTCTCGCGCAGCAGTGGAGCTGTTTTCTCAGCATCCTTGTGAGCGATCCGTGCCTTTTTGTGTTTTCTAGTAGAAATGTCAGCCCTTTCATTTGCCACAGTCACTGAGGAAGAGCTGCAGATTGGTAATCCGGTGTTGTCGTCGCTTCCCATCGATTTAGAATCCGCTCCTTTGTCGGTGCGTGGATCATTCTCAACATCTTGGGTTTCCTCGCCAGCCTGGGCGCTAGCCAAACACGCAGCCTCCGGATCGTTCAGTTTCATCGTCACGTCGGGGGTGGTGTCAGCGTTGCCCTCTGGGGTGGCAGTCTCCATTGGTGTCTGGTCAACTTCGGTGGTGTTGACAGTTGTGTCCATGTGAGTGACCTCCGTCGCTGCCATGGTCGAACGGACTGCCGCCACATAAGTTAGAGGCATTGATGACATCTTGTTACTAGGAACACTTTCGCCTGGTGGCAACTGTGTCACTCGTCTCTGTACGCATTGTGCGCGAACATGATCAGTTGCACCACACCCAGAGCAAGTGCGAGGCTGTCCATCGTATATAACAATGGCCCTGTATCCACAGATCGTAATATATGATGGAATGTGTTTCTCCAGTTCTATTTTCACCTGCCCAACACCGTTCAAGACAGGAACTTTGAAGGACATCCACTTTTCCGCAATATTGCTGATAACCGTGCCATAATTTTTCAAAACTGCATTTATTTCGTCGGCAGGAACTTCAAAAGGTAGTTCGAAAATTCTAACTGTGCGGACACTAAATCCTGCACGAGATATCTGAACTTCGCCAATATTACCATCGCTGTGAGTAAATTTAAGGCTACCACCGCATGACTGAACAATCTGATCGCATATTTCAGCAGTTTTAATCTTTATGTGCGCAGTACTGCTAACGATCGAAAGATGTACACCAATTATTTCATCAAAAGATCGTTTCAAAACATTCTCAATCCATGCTTCGAGTTCGAGTGATGCATATTTCGGATCGAAACTGAATTTCAAAGTATCTTTTCGTGCTAGTTCATTCATAGTCAATGCGTGACATTTTTCACACAGTCACCCTTAACTGTGTGCGCTACGAGAGCGTCAACTCACCGTAAACAGCGCTCAGCCGGCAGCAGCAGAGACGTAAACACCAGCACGCGTCCGCTCGCCACGGCCGCCGAGGGCCGACTGCCCACTCAGCTACCGGGGCCGGACGCACAGTTAAATAACGACGACAATCTGCTGTTCACAGCCTGTGCAACAGTTTTGTAGTCAAAATTGAGTACAGTAAGGGGATGAAACTCAGCCGCTGTTAAGCAATCATGATGCTTCGAAATCAGAACAACTCTCTCCAGCTATGCCCGCAGGCGTAGCTCTCTCCCGCAAAATATCGTTTAAACTAGAAGTAAAGTTAGAACCAAAGAGATGCCAAAAATGTAATTGAACTAGTTTCAAAAAGCCGTCCAGACTCGAATTTATGGGAGGGGGAATCAACATTGTGTTCAGGCGTAATCATCTCAGCAAGGATCGCAAAACTATTATAGGAAGGGGGGGGCACAGTGTCATTCGCTACATAAAACTGTGCATAGTATTGATGTAAAGCTTGAGTCCCCACTCCTTGAGAAGTGAACTGACGACCATCCTGTGCGACTAGCGAAGTAATGGTTCAAATGGCTCTGAGCACTATGGGACTCAACATCTGAGGTCATCAGTCCCCTAGAACTTAGAGCTACTTAAAACTAATTAACCTAAGGACATCACACACATCCATGCCCGAGGCAGGATTCGAACCTGCGACTGTAGCAGTGACGCGGTTCCGGACTGAAATGCCTAGAACCGCACGGCCACCACGGACGGCTAGCGAAGTAATAAGAGAGTGACGACGATGAGAGTGACGACGAAACAGGTGATACAAGGATGTCAGTTCCTTGTTAATGAGAGAACGTGGAGTAGACTTCACCCTAAACACTTCCATCTGTTATTTCTTAATCTGCAGAACTTATACTTGATCCGCTTAACGTCAGCGATTTTCACACGGGCGTCACCTTCTCGCGCATATAGTCCATAAAGCATGATACAATGAAACTCATACATGTTCCGAAAGTGTCTCGCCCTTGCAGCACAATAACGTATCAGAGTTTTTCGGATTCGCGTTTTACATCCTCAGATCACCATCCACGTAAAGCTGGGTGACACTCTACCGAGAGGAAGCCAAACTACTGCACTAGTCACGGCATCAATAGACCTATCAAAAAGACGGGAAACATTAAGCATTCACTGAGTGCCGCTGGCCGCAGTGGTCGAGAGGTTCTAGGCTCTTCAGTCCGGAACCGCGCTGCTGCTACGGTCGCAGGTTCGAATCCTGCCTCGGGCATGGATGTGTGTGATGTCCTTAGGTAAGTTAGGTTTAAGTAGTTCTAAGTATAGGGAACTGATGACCTCAGATGTTAAGTTCCATAGTGCTTAGAGCCATTTTTTTTCACTCAGCACAGCAGTATTTAAAGGACTGGAGGTTGCTAGTTGCTGCAACAGCACAATGAATAATGAAAGAGTCTGGGATTACTTCGACTACAAGAATCTAACGAGACAAAACATCGGACAAATAAAACCTGTCAAGTTTGCTACTAGAAGTTGCAGCACAAAATGTGAATTTTACCAACATCGGAAATTTATGTTCCCAAACATTCCTCAAATGCATCGTACTAACCAATTCATGGAGATCACAACCAAATTAAAATGCGGGGACTCATCTACGGGACGCAACACGCAGTCGAAGTTACCATCCAGCAGAAGGTTCAGATGATTATTACGCAAAAGATTCGGAGCCTTTATCTATAAAATTTCGAGCGAGCCACTGTTTGATCCGCGCCAGTCAGTGCATAAATCACCACCAAAACTATAACCAATCCCGCAGCCAGAACCTCAATGTCAGTGACGGGGAAACCTTAATGATAGAATAAAGCAGCGGCCGTCGAATCTTAAGGTTCTCCTTCAAAGAAGTTGTTGAAACCAGGGAGAGAAAAGGTGGTAAACAGTACTTCCTGCAAGAATATTACATTTGCACTAGTACCATAAATAAACTGACGGAGAGCAGCGGGACACAGCTCAGATCCAATGAAATTAACGTTCAAGTTAACAAGGGTGTATGCCTGAGTGCCTCTAGTGAGAGCTGGACAGTCGTCTGTGCTACTTTTCTTTTGCTACCACTTGATCAACTATTACACATATGATGTTGCCGAAATACGCTGCAAAGGTTCTCTCGAGTGCCACAGAAAATTTACGTAGTTACAGTGAAGAAAAACGATGTTCCTGTCATAACTTAGAAACTATAAATGTAAAAAATTAGTTATATACGTCAAAAAAATTGCCACGTTTTCCTCAATTATTTACCGAAAGCTGTATCTCGATATATTTACTCATTCTGAATATATACTGCCGGGAAAAAGTAGCACCCCATTCTGCAGGATTCCAGTACAATCTAGATTTGCTTTATCCAACAGTGTATGCGGATTACAAGAACTGATTACATTTACGGATCAATAGCACAAACATCTACCCTTGCTGAAACACCCATAGTACGTGGTGTAGCTCCATGGGAGCTGCTAGGCGGGGAAACTCTGGAGATGATAGGTAGGAGGTGAAGCGGATAGTGGGAATACAGACGATTCGAAAGACAGAGGGTAAGAGGGATTGTGATGGTTGGAGAGCGTAGTTAATACAAGAGGATAGATGGAGAGGGAAAAAGAGAGAGGAAGCCTAATGTGGCGTGGAATTGATGGGGAAGAGTTGAAGTTGGTGAGAGGGATATATACTGGGGCTCATCTCACTGTGTGGGAGTAACTGTTGTTTAAAGTATTGAATTGTTGTTTTTTTTTATTTCGTTGTCATTTCATTCCCCTCGTCCCATGTTGGCGGGGCGTGGGCTGTCAATGGGTACAAAGCGCTACTCTTCAATTGCATGAGAGCAAAAAGAATAAAACATATTATATAAAATTATACACGGCAGCTGAAAAAGTGGACTGTTTCATATTAATTACTTTTTATTTCATTACTGAACTGTTCACACATGCTCTTACACACTGAGGAGCCAAAGAGACAGGTACACCTGTTTAATATCATGTAGGGCCTCCGCGAGCACGCAGAAGTGCTGCAACACGACGTGGCATGGACTCGACTAATTTCTGAAGTATCGTTAGAGGGAAGTGACACCATGTATCCTGCAGGGCTGTCCATAAAACAGTAAGAGTACGACATGATGCAGATCACTTCCTAACACCACGTTGCAAGGCATCCCAGATATGCACGATAATGTTCATGTCTGGGGAATTTGGTGGCTAGCGGAAATGTTTAAACTAAGAAGACTGTTCCTGGAGCCACTCTGTAGCAATTATGGACGTGTGGGGTGTCGCATTGTCCTGCTGGAACTGCCGAAGTCCGTCGGAAATCGCAATGGACATGAATGGATGCAGGTGATCAGACAGGATGCTTACGCATGTGTCACCTGTCAGAGTCTACATCTACATCTACATCTACATTGATACTCCGCAAGCCACCCAACGGTGTGTGGCGGAGGGCACTTTACGTGCCACTGTCATTACCTCCCTTTCCTGTTCCAGTCGCGTATGGTTCGCGGGAAGAACGACTGTCTGAAAGCCTCCGTGCGCGCTCAAATCTCTCTAATTTTACATTCGTGATCTCCTCGGGAGGTATAAGTAGGGGGAAGCAATATATTCGATACCTCATCCAGAAACGCACCCTCTCGAAACCTGGCGAGCAAGCTACACCGCGATGCAGAGCGCCTCTCTTGCAGAGTCTGCCACTTGAGTTTATTAAACATCTCCGTAACGCTATCACGGTTACCAAATAACCCTGTGACGAAACGCGCCGCTCTTCTTTGGATCTTCTCTATCTCCTCCGTCAGACCGATCTGGTACGGATCCCACACTGATGAGCAATACTCAAGTATAGATCGAACGAGTGTTTTGTAAGCCACCTCCTTTGTTGATGGACTACATTTTCTAAGCACTCTCCCAATGAATCTCATCCTGGTACCCGCCTTACCAACAATTAATTTTATATGATCATTCCACTTCAAATCGTTCCGCACGCATACTCCCAGATATTTTACAGAAGTAACTGCTACCAGTGTTTGTTCCGCTATCATATAATCATACAATAAAGGATCATTCTTTCTATGTATTCGCAATACATTACATTTGTCTATGTTAAGGGTCAGTTGCCACTCCCTGCACCAAGTGCCTATCCGCTGCAGATCTTCCTGCATTTCGCTACAATTTTCTAATGCTGCAACTTCTCTGTATACTACAGCATCATCCGCGAAAAGCCGCATGGAACTTCCGACACTATCTACTAAGTCATTTATACATATTGTGAAAAGCAATGGTCCCATAACACTCCCCTGTGGCACGCCAGAGGTTACTTTAACGTCTGTAGACGTCTCTCCATTGATAACAACATGCTGTGTTCTGTTTGCTAAAATCTCTTCAATCCAGCCACACAGCTGGTCTGATATTCCGTAGGCTCTTACTTTGTTTATCAGTCGACAGTGCGGAACTGTATCGAACGCCTTCCGAAAGTCAAGAAAAATAGCATCTACCTGGGAGCCTGTATCTAATATTTTCTGGTTCTCATGAACAAATAAAGCGAGTTGGGTCTCACACGATCGCTGTTTCCGGAATCCATGTTGATTCCTACATAGTAGATTCTGGGTTTCCAAAAACGACATGATACTCGAGCAAAAAACATGTTCTAAAATTCACAACAGATTGACGTCAGAGATATAGGTCTATAGTTTTGCGCATCTGCTCGACGACCCTTCTTGAAGCCTGGGACTACCTGTGCTCTTTTCCAATGATTTGGAACCCTCCGTTCCTCTAGAGACTTGCGGTACACGGCTGTTAGAAGGGGGGCAAGTTCTTTCGCGTACTCTGTGTAGAATCGAATTGGTATCCCGTCAGGTCCAGTGGACTTTCCTCTATTGAGTGATTCCAGTTGCTTTTCTATTCCTTGGACACTTATTTCGATGTCAGCCATTTTTTCGTTTGTGCGAGGATTTAGAGAAGGAACTGCAGTGCGGTCTTCCTCTGTGAAACAGCTTTGGAAAAAGGTGTTTAGTATTTCAGCTTTACGCGTGTCATCCTCTGTTTCAATGCCATCATCATCCCATAGTGTCTGGATATGCTGTTTCGAGCCACTTACTGATTTAACGTAAGACCTGAACTTCCTAGGATTTTCTGTCAAGTCGGTACATAGAATTTGACTTTCGAATTCAATGAACGCTTCACGCATAGCCCTCCTTACGCTAACTTTGACATCGTTTAGCTTCTGTTTGTCTGAGAGGTTTTGGCTGCGTTTAAACTTGGAGTGGAGCTCTCTTTGCTTTCGCAGTAGTTTCCTAACTTTGTTGTTGTACCACGGTGGGTTTTTCCCGTCCCTCACAATTTTACTCGGCACGTACCTGTCTAAAACGCATTTTACGATTGCCTTGAACTTTTTCCCTAAACACTCAACATTGTCAGTGTCGGAACAGAAATTTTCGTTTTGATCTGTTAGGTAGTCTGAAATCTGCCTTCTATTACTCTTGCTAAACAGATAAACCTTCCTCCCTTTTTTTATATTCCTATTAACTTCCATATTCAGGGATGCTGCAACGGCCTTATGATCACTGATTCCCTGTTCTGTACATACAGAGTCGAAAAGTTCGGGTCTGTTTGTTATCAGTAGGTCCAAGATGTTATCTCCACGAGTCGGTTCTCTGTTTAATTGCTCGAGGTAATTTTCGGATAGTGCACTCAGTATAGTGTCACTCGATGCTCTGTCCCTACCACCCGTCCTAAACATCTGAGTGTCCCAGTCTATATCTGGTAAATTGAAATCTCCACCTAAGACTATAACATGCTGAGAAAAATTATGTGAAATGTATTCCAAATTTTCTCTCAGTTGTTCTGCCACTAATGTTGCTGAGTCGGGAGGTCGGTAAAAGGAGCCAATTACACTCCTGGAAATGGAAAAAAGAACACATTGACACCGGTGTGTCAGATCCACCATACTTGCTCCGGACACTGCGAGACGGCTGTACAAGCAATGATCACACGCACGGCACAGCGGACACACCAGGAACCGCGGTGTTGGCCGTCGAATGGCGCTAGCTGCGCAGCATTTGTGCACCGCCGCCGTCAGTGTCAGCCAGTTTGCCGTGGCATACGGAGCTCCATCGCAGTCTTTAACACTGGTAGCATGCCGCGACAGCGTGGACATGAACCGTATGTGCAGTTGACGGACTTTGAGCGAGGGCGTATAGTGGGCATGCGGGAGGCCGGGTGGACGTACCGCCGAATTGCTCAACACGTGGGGCGTGAGGTCTCCACAGTACATCGATGTTGTCGCCAGTGGTCGGCGGAAGGTGCACGTGCCCGTCGACCTGGGACCGGACCGCAGCGACGCACGGATGCACGCCAAGACCGTAGGATCCTACGCAGTGCCGTAGGGGACCGCACCGCCACTTCCCAGCAAATTAGGGACACTGTTGCTCCTGGGGTATCGGCGAGGACCATTCGCAACCGTCTCCATGAAGCTGGGCTACGGTCCCGCACACCGTTAGGCCGTCTTCCGCTCACGCCCCAACATCGTGCAGCCCGCCTCCAGTGGTGTCGCGAGAGGCGTGAATGGAGGGACGAATGGAGACGTGTCGTCTTCAGCGATGAGAGTCGCTTCTGCCTTGGTGCCAATGATGGTCGTATGCGTGTTTGGCGCCGTGCAGGTGAGCGCCACAATCAGGACTGCATACGACCGAGGCACACAGGGCCAACACCCGGCATCATGGTGTGGGGAGCGATCTCCTACACTGGCCGTACACCACTGGTGATCGTCGAGGGGACACTGAATAGTGCGCGGTACATCCAAACCGTCATCGAACCCATCGTTCTACCATTCCTAGACCGGCAAGGGAACTTGTTGTTCCAACAGGACAATGCACGTCCGCATTTATCCCGTGCCACCCAACGTGCTCTAGAAGGTGTAAGTCAACTACCCTGGCCAGCAAGATCTCCGGATCTGTCCCCCATTGAGCATGTTTGGGACTGGATGAAGCGTCGTCTCACGCGGTCTGCACGTCCAGCACGAACGCTGGTCCAACTGAGGCGCCAGGTGGAAATGGCATGGCAAGCCGTTCCACAGGACTACATCCAGCATCTCTACGATCGTCTCCATGGGAGAATAGCAGCCTGCATTGCTGCGAAAGGTGGATATACACTGTACTAGTGCCGACATTGTGCATGCTCTGTTGCCTGTGTCTATGGTCCTGTGGTTCTGTCAGTGTGATCATGTGATGTATCTGACCCCAGGAATGTGTCAATAAAGTTTCCCCTTCCTGGGACAATGAATGCACGGTGTTCTTACTTCAATTTCCAGGAGTGTATTAACCTAGTTCGGTTGTTTAGTGTAACCTCCACCCATAATAATTCACAGGAACTATCCACTTCTACTTCACTACAGGATAAACTACTACTAACAGCGACGAACACTCCACCACCGGTTGCATGCAATCTATCCTTTCTAAACACCGTCGGTACCTTTCGTAAAAATTTCGGCAGAATTTATCTCTGGCTTAAGCCAGCTTTCTGTACCAATAACGATTTCAGCTTCGGTGCTTTCTATCAGCGCTTGAACTTCCGGTACTTTACCAACGCAGCTTCGACAGTTGACAATTACAATACCGATTGCTTCTTGGTCCCCGCATGTCCTGACTTTGCCCCGCACCCGTTGAGGCTGTTGCCCTTTCTGTACTTGCCCAAGGCCATCTAACCTAAAAAACCGCCCAGCCCACGCCACACAACCCCTGCTACCCGTGTAGCCGCTTGTTGCGTGTAGTGGACTCCTGATCTATCCAGCGGAACCCGAAACCCCACCACCCTATGGCGCAAGAGGTTTCAGGGGCTCCATATCACTCCAACTGCACACGCCCCACACCATTACAGAGCCTCCACCAGCTTCAACGGTCCCCTGATGACAGGCAGCGTCCATTGATTCATGAGGTTGTCTCCATACCCGTACACGTCCATCCACTCGATGCAATTTGAAACGAGACTCGTCCGATCAGTCAACATGTTTCCGGTCACCAACACTCCAATGTCGGTGTTTTCGGTCCTAGGCGAGGCGTAAAGCTTTGTGTCGTGCAGTAATCAAGGGAACATGAGTGAGCCTTCTGCTCCGAAAGACCATATCAATAATGTTTCGTTGAATAGTTAGCAAAGCTGACACTTTTTGATGGCCAAGCTTTCAAATCTGCAGCAGTCTGGGGAAGAGTCACAGTTCTGTCACACTGAACGACTCTCTTCAGACGTCGTTGGTCCCGCTCTTGCAGGATCTATATACGGCCGCAGTGACATCTGAAATTCGATGTTTTACCGGATTCCTGATATTCACGGAACACTCGTGAATCTGTCGTAAGGGAAAATCTCCACTTCATCGCTACCTCGGAGATACTGTGTTCCATCGCTCGTGCGCCAGCTATAGCACCACAGCCAGACTCACTTAAATCTTGATAACCTGCCATTGTAGCAGCAGTAACCGACAGACACTTGTTGTCTTACATAGGCGTTCCCGAACACAACTCCGTATCCTGCCTGTTTACATATTTCTGTATTTGAATACCAGTTTCTGTGGCAGTTCAGTGTACTTCAGACAGTAGCTAATTTGAGAACAAATTATTTAGTGCATTCTGCTTTCAGAGGACTCATTAGCCTGCCATCAGCAGGAATACTTTGATTTCTTTGCATTCTTTAAGGTCTGTGTGCTAATTCCGTGTTGTCGTGATTTCTAGACTTAATACTGTTCTTTTTGAATGAATTTAGGCTTTCAATGTGAGGCTGTACACCCTCACTGCACGTGATCTGCCTGTATGGGAGTTCACCCACAGTCAAAATGTTGTTTGTAGACACAGTTACAAGGAGTTAGACATTCTAACTCGTCCTCCGCAATATAAATACTGGTTAATCAAATTTGTAATAAATAATCCCTCACACATCGTTGTAACTTGGTTGTGCTTGGAAGAGAAGTCTGTCCGTTCAAAGGCGGTCCTGAAGCACTGTCTCATGTGTCGGCATCTCCTTCGAAACGGAAGATGGAAGTAGTGAGGGTATCAGGTAAGGTCAGTTGAAAAGATCAGGGTACCCTGCTGTTACTCGGACATATGCATACGCCCTAAAGTCACGAGGTGACCTGTGTCTTTGTGAGATGATTCACAATAATCTCTCTTCCTAGAGCGCTTTTAGTAAGCCAATAATTTTATCTCTGAATTTTCTTCTTAGTTTCATGTGGTATGTGTGGGTATAAGTTGTGTTAATCTTCGTGTGCATTAGTAAGTGCTGAGATTCATATCATATAAGGTGTTGCACCTATGCAAGAAGTTTACGAAGGGGCGTAAAGGGGGCATTTTGGTGTTGTGAAAGTATGTCTTTGAGGATTAAAGGAACTTTCAACTGAGATTTCTTTTTATGTGGACTGTGTAATAGTTGTAATGTGTATAGTGGAAATTTAGCGTGTTTAATTTAGTGTGCTAGGAATGAATTGATATTTCACTAAGGTGACAAAAGTCATGAGATAGCAACATGAACACACACAAAGGGCGGTAGTATCGCGCACGCAAGGTATAAAGAGCACTGCATTGGCAGAGCTGTAATCTGTACTCAAATGATTTCACATAAAACGTGTCCAACGTGATTATGGCCGCACGACAGGAAAGAACAAACTCTTAACGCAGAGTGGCAGTTGGAGCTAGAGGCACTGCAAATTCCATTACGGAAATCGCTAGGGAATTCAATATTCGGAGGTCTGCGGTGTCGAGAGTGTGCCGAGCATAGCAAATTTCAGCCATTACCCCTCCCGACGGACAACGCAGTGGCCGACGACCTCCACTTGTCAACCGAGAGCAGTGGCGTTTACGTAAAGTTGTCATTGCTAACAGACATGTAACAATACGTGAAATATAAGCAGAAATCTATGTGGGACATACGACGAACGTATCCGTTAGGACAGTGCGATGAAATTTGGTATTAATGTGCTGTGGCAGCAGATTATCGACACAAATGCGTTTACTAACAGTACGACATCGTCTGCCGCGCCTCTCCTGGGCTCGTGACCACGTTGTTCGGACCCTAGAAGACTGTAAAACCATGGCATAGTCATATGAGACCCGATTTCACTTGATAAAAGCTAACGGTAGGATTGGAGTGTGGCGCAGACCCCACCGAGCCGTGGATCCATGTTGTCAACAAGGCACTGTGCAAGCTAGAAGTGGTTCCATAATGGTGTGGGCTGTGTTTACATGGAATGCACTGGGTCCTCTGGTCCAACTTAACCGATAACTGACCATTTGCAGCCATTCACCAACTTCATATTTCCAAAAAGGATGGAATTTTTATGGATGACAGTTGTCCTGGTCACCAGGTCACAATTGTTAGCGAGTGCGTCGAAGACCATTGTGGACAGTTCCAGCGGATCATTTGGTCACCCAGACCACCCTATATGAATACCATCGAACATTTACGGAACATAATCGAGAGATCAGTTCGTGCACAAAATCATGCAACGGCAAATCTTTCGCAGCTATGGACGGCTACAGAGACAGAATGACTCTGTATTTCTGCAGCTGACTTCCAACGACTTCAGTCGCTGCCACATCGAGTTGCTGCACTACGTCGGACAAAAGGAGGAGGCCCTACACAATGATAGGAGGTATCTCATGAGTTTCGTCACTTCCGTGTATGTAGCGCAACATGTTGATTATTTTGTGAAGTGTGTACATGTTAGGGTAACAATGATTTTTGTAGAAACAGTTGCACAAGCTTGTAACAGGAATTTGGTTGTCGCTGCGTATAAGTGTGTGTCTGTGTGCGTATGTCGTGTTTGTTGTGTGTGTGTGTGTGTGTGTGTGTGTGTGTGTGTGTGTGTGTGTGTGTGAGTGTGTTTTGTGTTTAGCTTCAGAGTTAAAGATTTTGAGGTAGTTCCGCGCACTGCTTTCTACTTTGGAGTTGCCGCCGTGCCGGACCAAGCGAGTCAGAATTTGCCTACGGTCCCTGTGCCATGTGAACTCAACTTGTTTCACTGAGTGAAGCTGCGTATGAGTGTCCCATAGAGATGACTGCAAGTAAAGCTCAATTTTTCCAAAAAGTAGGGTGTCATTAGCTCTTTTCAGTACATGATCCCGTGGTCATAATCTACACGTGCTACGACCAATGTCGCGGAAATAGCGCAAAACGATTTGATCTACAGGAGAAAGGGCTCTTGATAACTGGCTGCCACAGCAATATTTATGGACCTGCCGTCCTACTACGCGTCACCATCAACGGAAGTACAATCCTAAATACCACCTACTCGCAGCATTACTTACGGACTTACCGTCTGAAATTCTGCCAAAAGTAAACTTAAACTATCCAAATGGCACCTCGAACCAAATCCCTGTAGCCTTCCCGTGCTACATACTGGCCACTCAGAATGGCTGTGTGTCGATGGAACTTTTCATTGGATATGTAAAAAAAGAAAAAAAAAGAAAAAAAAACCTTGTTGGTGGGATTTGTTTTTTGCCACATCAAGAGCAGAGTTGCCCTGGTTCCATCTTCCGCACCATTCTACCTGCAGGATCATATTAATGGTGTTGGCATGGGTAATGGATGACTTAGTTTTGAAGAGTTGAAGTGAAATAGTAAAAAAAATCATGACTCAAAGACTCAGTGACCGAGGGGCATGAACGTGGAATGTTGTAAATACTTTAAATATGAAGATGAAAACGAAGAGTACTGGCATGAAACATCTATGATAGTGTTCGTACCGTAAGCTTGTGTTTTATTTGGGAATACGCGAAGTGCAAAGATGTAAGTGTATCAGCATCTCTGATTGAACCAGAAATTCAGTGAGCAGAATTCTTCCAAGACGGAAAGAAATGCAACGACACGGGCCCAAACGGGGGCCTGGTGCCATAATCCAGGCGCTAGATGGCATTACGCCATCACGGCGTCTCCGCGAACACGTCCCGTACCGTGGGACAATGTCCGGCGTTAGAGACCTTTTGGGCGCTTACCGAGTCTCGTATGTGACACCTGCAGTAACGTCCCCTGCTCTCTCATGTATTTGCAGCGCCTTTCACTTGCTTACATCAGTGAATGCCAGAATGGGGAATATGGACCTTCTGAACATTTAACTCTGTAGGCTACGCGGTACAACCACTTACATAGCAATACTCCAGGAATTACCACAAAGATACTACGAGGAACACTCGGAGATGGAGACAAATAGGGACTATGAAATAAACACACACATCACGTCTTCGAATTTGAACCCACTATCTCTAAAGAAATGAGACCATTTCGACATCGAGTTAGACGATAGCGAGACGAATGGATTAATTCAAACAAAGACTCCAGCACAACGAATTCCTCTGAAGCTACCACCAACGACGAAACAAAAGAATAGTTACCATGTACATAACACATACATGACACTGATGATGAAATAGGAACACACAAACAAATTAGAATAGAAACATGTTAATCTACTAAGCAGGCTAATTAGTGGTCGGTTATTGTACCAGGTGCCACGTAAAACATGTAATTATACTGCCTTAACACGTAACACAAGTAATATAGCAGATAAAGTCGAGACAAAATAAACGACACTAAATAAAGAAATAGTGACATACAGGTAAAGTAGAATAGAAACTTCTGAATAGATTATGTAGGAGAGATCATGGCCGGTCACTGTACCACGTGCAACGTTGAACCTGTAACTAGATTACATTAACATAGAAAAACTGTCACACATTTACTCTAGGTAATCGACACACTTAGATATTAGAACAGTTATGAGAGAGATAGATCGACTCGTGTCTTTCGAGACGTGATAGTTCACGATTTGAGCTAAGGGAGCAAGGGCTGATGATGAATGGCTGCCACTGCAATATTTATGGACCTGCAGCCCTACTACGTGTCACCATCAACGGAAGCATAATCCCGAATACCGCTACTCGCGTAATAAGCTAACAACTGGATGCACTCCTCAGGGGCGACTGGCTCGACGACGCATTCGGATAGCACGACCTTGAGTAGCCTCAGTTAGGAGACAACTCTTTTTAACACTAATCTTTCCCACCTTCTTTTTCTTTCCCTTCTTAAAATTAAAGTTTTATGTTTTTCCATTTCGGAATTTCATATGTCATAATTTGAAGAAGTAGTCACTGTTGTATTTAATACAAAAAAGAAAAAAAGATTTCCACCCAGCCCACCTCCACGTGGCGCTGCATTGGAAACGGTGCCCGTGGTCTCAGCACTGTAGTCAGATTTCAATGTGCGGGCAGGGGCTGTGGGTATCGGCTAATTGTAATAAGTGGAGCACTACGGTCGCGCAAAATTTACCAGTGGTGGACTCTAGTTGCGTAAATGTAGCCTTCAAAAAATAAATGCAGCCTAGCCGTTACACCAGGCTGATGATGGGTACAGCTAGGCATCGAATCGGTGTCCGCTATGTGTAAGGCTTCCGCCAACGAGGCTCCTGACGTTTCTCTACCATCTCGACGGGACAGCCAGCCCGGCGGTCCAGCCGCAGCTTAGATAGGCCGAGGGTCGAACTAAGGCCCTCGTAGTCCCAAGCCATTTCGGACGGCCACTGCCAGCCGCACTTCTCCAGCCACCGGTGTGAGACTGGCCCTGGACAAAGCCGCGGACTGCAGATGGATTGCAGATGGACTGGCTGCTTCACTCGCAGTTACGACAGCTTATGCGCCGCCGCCTGACAACGCACTGCGGAGCCACTTGAAATATGCAGTTGGAGAGCCAAGTGGGCGAGAACCGCTGACACCGGCGCGTCTACATCATTCTGTTCCAGTTGAAAGTTCATCACTTGCCACACGCCGCCCTCCTCCCTGGGTGCGTCTAATAAGAAAGTCAATAAATTGTATCAACGTCAAGACTGCAGAGTTAAATCCTGGGTTGCCTATCACTTCCTTTCAAAGGTTTGTTTGTGTCGAAACGAATACAATGGTGTCCCAGGAGGAATAGTCAATGTTCAAGGATACAACAAGTACGATCATTAGAAGCAAATGGTATAGCAAACACGGGCGGTGAAATGCGTACTTTAAAAAGCTATGAACACTTTTTCATCTTCGGTACTGCGAAACAAATATGTTTTACTCAAGCTCTTTGCCTTCCATGTTTTGCGAGAACGTAATACGGATCACAACTGAAACAATCGTCTTGTAAACATGGGCTCTAAAATGCATACCTTAAGATCTGTGAGCACTTGTTCACTAGAAGAGATGTGTTTCACAGTAGCTAAGATGAACAGCTGCTCATAGCTCTTAACGTATGCACTTCAGAGCACTTTAGTGGACGTTCTCTTCTTGTTTTAGTCCATTTTACCACTTGTCGAAACATGGAAAGTAAAGAACTTACAGTAGAAGAGATTTGTTTCGCAATATCGAAAATGTAGTAGTTCCTATAGCCCTTAAGGCATGCACTTACGAGCCCAAGTTTAAGATACTTACACGCTTCGGATGATAGTTCCTGTATTATCCCTTAATGCTGATCATTCCTCCTGCGACGTCCTGCATAGTGAAAAAAAAAAAACGAATTAGGTTCACTGGAGTCAATGAGATAAAGTCTTTGAGATGTAACACCACGAAATAAAAAACAGTGAAAACCATTTACATGTGCGAGACCTGCAGAGTAACATACCGCGCTCTGCCAACGTGAATGTACACCCATATAACTTTTCACAGTGTCCTTGAGACATGGGGCTGATAGAGATACTTTTTCGGTCCCATTGTACTACAGCATGTTTATTAATGTGAAGCATATCGATGGTATGCAGTAAAAACCCCGTAACTCCATCTCTCTGTGAAAACCTAGCCATTCCAATAACGAGTAACTCCACTATCAAAGATAAATTTCAAAATGCATGGTTTTCTCTAATCTGTCAATAACTAGGCTTCTACTATACAGTTAAACATGTAACAATATTACCTGTATCATTTCATATACGGTGTAGGACGTCGTTTTTGCTACTTCTGTAAATTTGAAGGAAATGGAATTATTAGGTTTTCATTGCCTACCATAGATATGTCCCCTAAAGACGACGGTGGAATGTCACGGACCGAGGGTAGCAGGGCAGAACTGAAATCAGAGTGAAATAAAATGAACCAGGGCGGAATTAAGTGTAAAATCAACATCGACGATAGTACCACAGGCGGACACTAGAAATTCGTCGAAGTTCTACCTCGGCAGCTGCCTGTGTCAATGATAAGTAGACTGACAGCTAGGAAGCAATGGTGTCTCAATGTAGACAAGTGTAATGTGCTGCGAATACATAGAAAGAAAGATCCCTTATCATTTAGCTACAATATAGCAGGTCAGCAACTGGAATTCCATAAATTATCTGGGAGTACGCATTAGGAGTGATTTAAAATGGAATGATCATATAAAGTTGATCGTCGGTCAAGCAGATGCCAGACTGAGATTCACTGGAAGATTTTGGTTGTTTCGGGGAAGGAGACCAGACAACGAGGTCATCGGTCTCATCGGATTAGGGAAGCACGGGGAAGGAAGTCGGCCGTGCCCTTTGAAAGGAACCATCCCGGCATTTGCCTGGAGCGATTTAGGGAAATCACGGAAAACCTAAATCAGGATGGCCGGAAGCGGGATTGAACCGTCGTCCTCCCGAATGCGACTCCAGTGTCTAACCACTGCGCCACCTCGCTCGGTCACTGGAAGAATCCTAAGGAAATGAATCCGAAAACAAAGGAAGTAGGTTACAGTACGTTTGTTCGTCCACTGCTTGAATACTGCTCAGCAGTGTGGGATCCGTACCAGATAGGGTTGATAGAAGAGATAGAGAAGATCCAACGGAGAGCAGCGCGCTTCGTTACAGGATCATTTAGTGATCGCGAAAGCGTTACGGAGATGATAGATAAACTCCAGTGGAAGACTCTGCAGGAGAGACGCTCAGTAGTTCGGTACGGGCTTTTGTTGAAGTTTCAAGAACATACCTTCATCGAGGAGTCAAGCGGTATATTGCTACCACCTACGTATATCTCGCGAAGAGATCATGAGGATAAAATCAGAGAGATTAGAGCCCACACAGAGACATACCAACAATCATTCTTTCCACGAACAATACGAGAATCGAACAGAAGGGAGAACCGATAGAGGTACTCAAGGTACCCTCCGCCACACACCGTCAGGTGGCTTGCGGAGTATGGATGTAGATGTAGATGTAGAAGTTGTACCGAACAAGCAAGCTATCGCCACATAGGGAAGCGACCGAGTGCCAAAGTCTGCAAGTAAAGCGTAATGACGTCATGGAAGCCGAAAGATACCGTCATACTAGTGAAGAAGCATAGAGTCCTAATGAAGGCTAGTTACAATGCTACAGTAAGTATTCAGGTGCTGAACCAGTGGAGGCTGTTGAGGTCGAGCGTCGACACGCCTAGCTGTCTTCGCTCGTCTCTGGAATCATGAGTCCGGCTGGAAGAACGCCATTGCTCCAGCTGCGCAGCCAACTTCTGAGGCAAGACTGATGTGGCGCGGAATGTAAACGCGCACTCCAATGTACTTCTAGAAAAAATATATATCTTGAAAGAAAATCTTAAAACTTGCATTGCATTTTCACACGAATACATTAAAGAGTCGCTTACATTGCTGTAATTAATAACAAAAAAGGGATATTTTTAGTTTAACAATGAGATCAATTTGGCAAGTGATGGCTTGCTGACGGGACCCGCAGTACCAGGAATATAGGAAATATGTTTCTTAGCCATGTAGATTTTATCATGTTGACAAATTAGTATCATTAAATGCAACACCCAAAGCTGTATCAGATATGCACACAGTATTCTACGACCCCCAGATGAACCAGATACAAGAGTAGACCATTAAAATGTTGACAGAAGAAGATGCAATATATGAGAAGATTAAACTTGTTATGGCAAAGGAATAGGATAGGCAGATGATTTTCTACGATGTATATAGCAATACACACAGCAACCCACCCATGTCCGACATATCTATAACCAGAAAAGACATATACAATAGTACCCAGACACCAAATCACTCGACTCTACGCAGTGCCACTGAACACAATCAATTACCAAACTGAATAGCCACAAAAACGGATAGGTAGAAAAGTAATTATAACTAAAGAAGCATAAGGTAAGACACGATCATTTCATGGTACCAGGAGTGGTGAATAAAATACGCTATTGAAGAAACAGTAAACAAATACCGGGTGTCGCATGAGAAATAGTAAATATTCATGTATAAGACAGAAACCATCACTGGAAGCGAAAAGTCAGTAAACATGAGGTCTAATAACAGCTATGAGTACTTCTTCATCTTCGATACTGTAAAACAAATACCTTCTAGTGCAAGCTTTTCTTTATTTTGGATGGAGGTAGTGTGGATCAAACAAGAAAAACATTGTCTAGTAAACATTAGCTCTAGAGTGCATATCTTATGAGCTATGAGCACTTGTTGAGTACGAGAAATGAGTTTCGTAGCACCGAAAACGAAGAAACGCTCATAGTTATTAACGTATGCCCTTTAGAGTCCATGTTTACTTAGCGCCTTTGCTTCTGACGATACATCCGATCATTCCTCCTGGGAAGGCAGTAGACCACTCCATTCGCACCACCAACAGAACAGGCTCTGCTAAGGGTATACTACGCCTTCCACATCGCTGGCAGTGGGTTCTACGCAACGCTGGTGACTACTTTGAAGGGCATTAACAGGTGCAAACAGGTAACTCTTTTGTATCGGTTGTGAATAAATAGTTTCCACTATTTAAGATCCAACCCTCTTACTTAAAACTCATACACATCCAATCGATGCTGGAACAGAGCTTATGATCTCTACTGCAACACGCAGAGATGAAGAATGTCTGAGTTCATCAATGTTATACTAAAATTCACAAAGATTTTCATGATCATCTTTCGAGTTTTAATGTTGTAACAACAACACACTTGCAGAACAAATCGGGCATTTATGACAGCTCATTTCGATTCAGTTTAGAATGATTCTCAAGTGTGGTAACTTGAGCGTTTTATTTGGAAAAGAGTAGTTTCAGCAGATAAAGAAAAACTCCAGAGCTCTGAGGACTAGTGGCTCTGCTCCTTTCTCATTAATGTGACAGCAAAAACAGTTACTACTATTGGTATTTTTTAATGAAAGAGCTTAGAAAACTGCAGAATGTGGAAGTTACTACTTCCTCATTAATAAGACAATAAAAGTAATAATTAGTATTGGTAATATTCTATAGAAGAAGTCAGAGAATTGCAGAATATGCGGGCATTAAATCAATCGAATCTATCTCAAATCAGATTCAGGTTACTTTCCATTAGGAAAGTGGATGCAGTCTGCGACTGTGATATGATTTATAAATTATAGAGCGCAGCAATCAGTCGTCCTTTTTTTGCAGGTTTTATTTGACAAATCCAGATTTCGGCTAGTGCTTAGCCATTATCAGTGCACTATTTTCTAGTCTCGATGTATGTCAGTTCCCTGTTGTTCGGGTGTCAGTCACAGTTCTTTGAATACTAGTAGTATTCAAAGAACTGTGACTGACGTCTGAGCAACAGGGAACTGATATGCATAGAGACTAGAAAATAGTGTATTGATAATGGCTAAGCACTAGCCGAAATCTGAATTTGCCAAATAAAACCTGCAAGAAAAGGACGACTGATTGCTGCGCTCTATAATTTATAATTCATAACAGATTGTTGCCGAGATGTAAAATTAAAATATACAGGGTGATTCAAAAAGAATACCACAACTTTAAAAATGTGTATTTAATGAAAGAAACATAATATAACCTACTGTTATACATCATTACAAAGAGTATTTAAAAAGGTTTTTTTTCACTCAAAAACAAGTTCAGAGATGTTCAATATGGCCCCCTCCAGACACACGAGCAATATCAACCCGATACTCCAACTCGTTCCACACTCTCTGTAGCATATCAGGCGTAACAGTTTGGATAGCTGCTGTTATTTCTCCTTTCAAATCATCAATGGTGGCTGGGAGAGGTGGCCGAAATACCATATCCTTAACATACCCCCATAAGAAAAAATCGCAGGGGGTAAGATCAGGGCTTCTTGGAGGCCAGTGATGAAGTGCTCTGTCACGGGCTGCCTGGCGGCCGATCCATCGCCTCGGGTAGTTGACGTTCAGGTAGTTACGGACAGATAAGTGCCAATGTGGTGGCGCTCCATCCTGCTGAAATATGAATTGTTGTGCTTCTTGTTCGAGCTGAGGGAACAGCCAATTCTCTAACATCTCCAGATACTGTAGTCCAGTTACAGTAGCACCTTCGAAGAAAAAGGTACCAAAAACTTTATTGGCTGAAATGGCGAACAAATGTACAACTAAATGAAACTTTATAGCTCCCTTAATTCGCCGACAGATAGTGCTTAGCTCTGCCTCTTGTCGTTGCAGAGTTTTAAATTCCTAAAGTTGTGGTATTCTTTTTGAATCACCCTGTATATTCATGTTACAAATACCTAAACTCATTAAGACGAAATACAAGTAATTTAAACGAACAGGTCAATAAGAATAATATTTATACTTTTCATCGGTACCAAAAAGTGTAGAAACTATAAATGTTACAGTGAAAAATCACAATATTTAAATTTGTTGTACAGAAAACAAAGAAATTGTATATGCGTATACTGAATGTACACATGTTTTAGAGGATTCTCAGAAATGTATCAACAAATTTAACGTTACATGACAACAAAATTGAGTGAGTGAGTAAGTGTGAGGGAGGGAAGGAAGGAGAGAAAGTTTTAGAGAAGCTTGGAGGATATAAAGTTTATTTGCTCATGGTTGCAAAGAAATGGTAAACGCTTTCCATTATGCATTCCTTAGGGTCTGCAGAGTAGTACTCGTAGATATATTGTAAAGACATTTTATGTATATTACACTAGGAAACATTAGCTCGTAACTAAATAACATAAGCAAAAAACTTACCTCAAACAATGCAATAGCACTAAAAGCAGACAAAGAAAATAGTTTAGTCCTAATGTATAACAACTACTACAAAAAAAAGGAAAAAGGTTTCTTCAAAGGAAAAAACCAAAATTAACTGTTATCTCACCAACTAATATACCAAAATTGTGAGACACTTTTAAGTGAGCCTGTAAAAAGAAAGTACTCAGTAATGAAACCACAAACACCTAAATTTTACGGACAACCACAAATCCACAAAACCCAAACCCCAGTTCACCCGATAGTGAACTATATAAATAGCCCAGCCTATATAATTAATCATCTGCTTGCACAATATTACACATACCAGAAATAATCACAAGATATCACTGAACTACTAAGACTAACATTATACGAAAATTGCCTCAAGTTCAGTAATGAAATATATATTATCAACATAATGGACAGCCATTGATGCAGCATAGCTGGCAAAATAGCTAACATATTTCTCAACAACTTACAACAAAAATTCTTCAGCACTAATAACACACGCACTAAGAAAATTAAATGCTATTTCCGATATGAGTAGCCAAGATGCAAAAGCTGGTAAATGCATTTTGTCGATTTTGAGTTGAGCGCAGAATCGTATAAATTCTTTCAGCGCCGACACGATGCAATGGGTATTAGGGTGCAGAACCCGCTGTAAACTGTTGAAATTCGCTGTAGAAAATCGTGTTCGATTGCAAAAGCAGCTATCAGCATTCTCTTCGGGTGCAAAGCCCGCTAAATGTCCAACTGTTGCGAAGTTCGCAGAGCTCAGTAGACATGGCCGGCGTCGTGCCATGTCAGAATGCAAGGACATCAGACTTACCAATCTAGACATTCAAAGCCACCTTTCAGTTTCTTACGATTCGATGGGATATTCTTCTTCTTCAAATTTAGGCTGGCTGCCATTGTAGCGAACTAGTACGCAACAGTGAAGCTCGCGCTGCTGATGCGTTGTCGAAATATAGGCCTGTAAGCACAGTTCAGCTGATCAGTAGGACGTTTGTTGGGGTATTTGGGTGAGTGTTTTGAAGAAAGTAAGTGATTTTGTGGAAGGTTTAAATGCTGCAAACGATGGTACAAACGAAATGAGAGTAACTGAAACAGCAGGAATTCTGCAAGAAGTCGAAGCCATCGTTGTCGTTAGAAATGACCAGAATGAGGCCAAGGGCGACGGTCCGTCCCGGATATGGGAGAGGCGTCCTGATCAGTGGAAAAGAAATGTTTCCAAAACAGAAAGGTAACAGCATGAAAAGTATTGTTAAAACAATATAATGCAATAAGTACTGTGTTGACACTAGTTGTTATGACATACGTGGAAGGATGAGTGAAAGTTACTGATACCTTGCATATCCAGATTCTGAAAGTAAAAGAAATCGTAATCACGAAAAGCAAAAAGAAGAAAATTTGTCTACTTCGTGGACAGCACTTCTACAACTTTGGTGCTGGAGACAAGAAGAGCATCCTAAACAGCGAAAAAAATTTCAGCAAAGGAAACGGCCCAACACCAATCACAGCTGGTGCAAAACTTTTGGAAGCCAAACTTGAAGACGTCAGAAAACTTTTGGAGCTCCATTTTGGTGAAGAATGGGGATCAATGACAAACTTAAATCCTACGCCAAGGTGTTAGACGAGCAGGAGGGCACTATTAGAGTCGCTCTGGCTGCTGCCGGAAGCGATATCACTCAACTACTAAGACTAACATTATACGAAAATTGCCTCAAGTTCAGTAATGAAATATATATTATCATCATAATGGACAGCCACTGATGCAGCATTGATGGGCAGTGTTGAGGTCGATGTCACATTAAAATCAATTTTCAGCTGATTTCATTTACTAGGAATTTTTGATTTAGCAAAGATGCAACTTTCCACCAGTTTTATTATTTTCTAAAATTTTGTCGATGTTCTACTAACATGCAATTTGAAGCTTATTTTATTTTCTACAACAATATGTTTGATGTGAAAAACGTGATGGTGTATTTAAAAAAAACCTGATGTTGAGCATTAATGTCTGTTCTCTTTTTCACGTTAAGTAAGTCAGTTTTACATGGTAAAATAATGTCACCTTCGTATTCTTATATGCCAATTTTGTAGAAATTTCAGTCTTTGAAATAAAAGTTTTCTGTTTATATTCGCAATAATTAAATTTCACGTTTTTGTCATTCCTAATATATCACCGAATAGCGATTTTTGTAACCGAATGTTTGTTTTGTAATTGGATGGATAAATTTGCAATACTCACTAGCTGCACAAATCGGATGCAAAAACCGCTAAGTCAATATTTCGCTTAAGATTTTGACATATAAAACATAACCGCAGATTTCCGCCATTAATACCGTGTAATTAATTACTTTTTTACTTAGTTTTAGAAAAGAAGTGAAGTCTTTAATTGTTTGGATGGAACGAGTTTTTCGCGATTATCTCAGTTTGGCTTATCATGCAGTTAGCGACTTTCGCATCTTATCTACTCATATGTATATCACACTTCACTACCAATAGACAGTTCGAACAATAGCATAAAGGAGATACATGCAACAGCAAATGAACTTCATCATGACATGAAATTCACAACAGATCACCATCACGACAAAACAGATTACATAAGCTACTATTACAGCAACCAGCTATACAGAAAGTACTTGAAAGCCTCAAATACATAGAATAACAGAGCAGTTTTCATCCCAGTATAGTCAGCCACATATTTGAGCAATTAAAAACTCCAAGCATACCAAAATTCATGCTGACATGAAACTAACATGACAGACACTGAAAAAACGGAAAACCACATACATACCACAAACATATATAGGAAATACATGAGACAATCTAAATTCATTATTAAAAAATACTACAGTGAGATCTGCATACCGTACCAAGCACAACATAAAAACACAAATCCATTCCAGTAAAACAAAACCATCAACACACATGTAACCAGCTGTACATAAAATCAATTGAAATGACTAAAAAAGTCCTTGTAGACATAACAGGACGAAATTTTCTGATCAGATATCGAGGACACACCAGAAACAGCGACATAAGTCCCTCCTCATTTTTCTGCTATTTTGAAACAGAAAACCATAACGTAAACCAGTTCGATCACGCAATGTAAATCTTACATATAATGTCTAAGGGCCCAATAATGACGCTTTTAGAAGAAATAAAAATACAGGCACACACACACGCTTACGAAAATACCCAGGCAAAATCCCAAACTATCAGACTGAACTTAATCATAAAAAATTTATTGATAATCTCGTCGACAGTTTAGAGGACAGTAAAATATAACTTGATAAGCAACGACTACCCACACAAGCTTATACAAAGGAATAATAGCCATCACCAACTCCCTAAATGAAAAAGGTAAATATGTAACCATACAACATCGTTGTCTTCTGTCAAATGAATTTGTTACATTTATAGATAACGAAAATAAACTTAACATCTAACTGGAGAACTCTTGAATAAAGCTTCAAAACGTAGCAACGTCCTGGTATAACAAACGGAAAATGTCTTTACTTTCCATTTTGCCAAGCACTGCAAACTATTGCTGGGGACAATAAGGAATAAAATTTTATCGCCACTGAAATACGGACACAGCAAAGTCCCGAGGAGAGCAGTTGTAGCCGTTCAGGATCACTCAACGGCAAGGAGACTAACTGTCGTTGGTAGCTGGCAGTTAGTGGTGGTGAATGCACGGAATATTTTAAACCATTTGTAGCGCTGGAATTCCGTCCGACGTGACACACACTGTAATTTCACTTCAAGGTCGATGTCATCAGAGTGAAGATGCGGGCTGGATGTGGGCAGGAAGTCACGTCGTATATGGTCCTGGTTAATCACCCCGAAGCTCAAAAGCACCCAGGGTAATCTCAAATCAGTACCTACAGTTGAAACGCTCTGGTCCTCCCTAAATCAAGTGTCACAGGTAGTGTAGAACATGGAACTCGGTTAAGGATAACGTGTTTATCTAATGCCCAATTGAAACACACACTCAGAGCACTTTAGCAGCAGTAAAATATTTCGTAGAACCATGGTATTGAAAAGGATGTAATAATTTTAATATCATGGCCACTTCCTTACTCGATCTCTTAATACAGAGGTCACTGAATGTAAAGATAGAATAAGATAGCTGGACAAATAGTGCTGATTAATCTTATCGTATACGTATGTGTGAAGTTTCAGTATGCTCGCCATCCAGGAAGTTGAAGTTAAACATATTTGGGCACGGATGCAAGGTGTGACAGAGTGAGCGCTGAGTGATAATTCGTTAGCGCATAGACTATAGAAGGCACTGAATTACACCACAAGTTCACTGATAACCGGTGTATCCCAACAGATACCGAAGATGCGATGCAACAGAGTAAATTACAGATTCTAGGACGAATGAGACAAGTTTTGGCTTAATTAATAACACTGCAAAACATTCTAAGTTATCTGGATTAAGGTAGTTCACTAACACAGTGTCCATTTAACAGGTTGCCATTCAGCCTACATCTCCCTCATGACCGTGTGTGTGTGTGTGTGTGTGTGTGTGTGTGTGTGTGTGTGTGTGCGTGGGTGCGTGTGCGCTCGTTTGTTGAAATATATTCTTTTAAATTAAAAACAGCACGTCTATGACAGAAGAAATTTTACATTATTACCATTTTCTATAGAAATTTAATTTAGAAATTTTTGTTTTACATTAACTCTTGATGTAGTTGCTCGAAGTTCTACACTGTTTTCATTTTCTATAGAAATTTAATTTCTTTAGAAATTTTTGTTTTCCAGTAACTCGTGGTGTAGTTGTTCATTTAGTTAAGATTACATAAACTCAGAAAGGAGTTTTAGTTTCCTTGTCTAGTGGTACTGACTTAACAGAAATTATGGTCTCTTAATCCTGAGAGAAGTGATAATTATGGTCATTGAACCCATGAAACATAAGAAAAATCAGCGGAGAACAGCGAGGTGGCGTAGAGGTAATTATAAAGTGTTGAAATTGAACATTCACAGTAAACCATTAGATTAGTGTGTGAGTAGTTGATATTTAATACTTGGAATAAGGCCTTAAAAGTTTTAATCTAAGTGGCCGAGGAAATGTAATGGATTATAAGTCCATCAACTACTTTTCTGTCGGCCGTTGTGGACGAGCGGTTCTATGCGCTTCAGTTCGGAACCGCGCTGGTGCTACGGTCACAGGTTCGAATCCTGCCTCGGGCATGGATGTGTGTGATGTCCTTAGGTTAGTTAGGTTAAAGTAGTTCTAAGTCTAGGGGACTGATGACCTCAGATGTTAAGTCCCTTAGTGTTTAGAGCCATTTGAACCAATTTTTAACTTCTTTTCAAAGAAACAAGGACCTCATACTTAAAACCCACACACACATGCTCGATATGGGAACGGAATGTATCAGCTCTGCTTTAAGATGAGTGACGAGAATGTTTAAACTCATCAGTGATATAAATTGAAAGTCACCAAGAATTTCAAGGTAATCTTGGGGTTTTTAACATTGCCCAGCAGCTGCGTCTTCAGAATAAATAAGGTATTTATTAACTACCGAGTGTGTTTTCCAGGGAACTTTACGACGCAGTGTCCTCAAAACCCTCAGCTCGCTTAGAAACAACATCTTAGATTCCATATAATTTATGCTAATCACCTAGTTGCGAAAGAGTACTACTCAAACAAAACAAAAAAAGAAAAAGCTGATTTAGAAGTAGTCAAATTTACCCAAAACCCATACGAAAACTTACCTTCGTGCCTAAAAGCTTGTGAGTTCCGATACTTAGAAACATTGTTAAATATGTACAGGGTGTCCCATTTATCTTGACCACCCTAAATAACTGTTTGTCCAGATGCAAATTACAAAATTTTTCAAGCAAATGTTCTTTAGCAGTCAGGGGGACATCAGTCAGCATGATTGCCTTCGTTGTAGCTCTGTTTCTTACAAAGATATGAACAGCGGTATGACTTTTTTAAATGGCACCCTGTGTTTTTTATTCGGTAATTCATTTCCTCTTCTACAGATCTATTCAAAAATGTATCAGTCTACCATTGACTGAAACACAACGTTATTAATTACATAACACAACACTGACGCTGACGCTACCAGCGCTTAGTGCAGGTACTCGGGGTAACGGAACACATCCACGTGCTGACGTTGACAGAGGACAAATGTAAACATAAGTAGAATGCACACCCGTCATTCAGTCAACCATCGTCAGTTGAAGACTTATATGAATAGAATGTACACCAACGAAGAGAAGGCAGAAATGCTACTCATTTGTGGGGAATGTAAGTTAGCAGAACAGTAACTGCAATACTGATTTCTTACGTACGAGTACATTTAGAAGAGTAGTTTGGTCCTTTTAAATACTACTGTGTAGAGTAGGCATACAGTAAAGGGTGTCCTTCCTACAAACTACATCGACATAACGTTTCTTTTATTGTTGTTGTTGAAAGGAGGCGAAATGCTATGCAGGCAGCGGTACTGTACAGAGAGCGATATCCTGACAAGAACCCACCTTCCCGATAGATGTTTTCTAGTCTTGTTGCGACGCTTCAAGAAACGCAATCGTCGTAGCACTCGCACAGGTGAAGCTGCCGAAGTTACTGTTCTCGCTTTCGTTGCTATGAATCCACATGTGAGCACATGACAGCTTGAACAGGAGAGTGGCATTCCTAAAACCAGTGTACATCGTATTCTTACACATCACCGGTTCCATCCTTACCATGTACACCTACATCAAGAATTGCATGGGAATGATTTCCAGAATCGTGTACAGTTCTGTCAGTGAGCACAGTAGCAAATCCTCGACAACCCGAACTTTTTCTCCAGTTTCTATTTACCGAAGAATGTTCCTTCTCAAACGAAGGACAGTTAAATACAAGGAACATGCGTTATTTGCATAGACAGATGGAACATTGGCGTCACTGGAGAGTGAACGCCTGGTGTGGGATGCTAGGTACTACAATTATTGGCCTTTATTTCATCAGTGGTAGTCTAAAGGGCACAACGTATGCCAACTTCCTCCTCTCTGGATGACGTGCCGCTATGAAACAGAACGTTTATGTGGTATCAACACTATGGATGTCCAGCACATAATGCCTTGCGTGTACGTCGTGTTCTGAACCGAAGGTATCCTGCCAGATGGATTGGTCGAGGAGTAACAGTTACTTGGCCTGCTACGTCTCCTGATTTAAATCCTCTGGACTTTCTTCTTTTGGGATGCATGAAAGGCGCAGTCTATCGCGATATTCCAACATCTCCAGAGGACATGCAGGAAAGTATCGTGATTGCTTGTAATTCTCTTTAGCAGGCAACACTGGGAGCAGTAGATAATTCTTTCATTCAACGCGTGCACTAGTGAATCGTTGTCCAGGTTCACCACTTTGAGCACCTTTGAATGTTCTACTACCGGGAAATGGTACAGGAGAGTCAAAGTCAGTTTTGTGATATGTTTTTACTTGTTTTTCGTTTGTTTTCTGACAACTCTAGCAAGTGGACGAGTTTGTGATTTCGGGCTCAAAGTCAGTGTTGTGTTACGTAATTAATAACGTTGTGTTTCAGTGAATGGTACACTGTGATACATTTTTGTTCATATATTTGTAAAAAAACAAAGCTACAGCGAAGGTAATCATGCTCATTGATGTCCCCCTGACGGCAAAATAACATTTTCTTGGAAAATTTTGTAATTTGCATTTGGACAAACAGTTATTTAGGGTGGTCAAGATAAATGGGACAGCCTGTATACGACTCCATCTCCAAGGAAAGAACGTGGCATTCTGACAAAAACATTGAAACAAATTGCAGATACTAAAAAAAAAAAAATTTCACGCTACAAATCACAATCTAAAGAATTATTTTCCTTAACTTTCAAACTACCTCCACATAAACCATCGTGTTGTTGCAGATGAAGAGCTATCCAAACAGTCAACGAAAGTCCTGTGACGTGCAGTGTTCAGTGGCTTGTGGAGTACGTACGTAGATGTAGATGTTGATGTAAAGCCTGATCGCCTAGTAATTACGGTCCAAGATTGCATTACACGAAATAAGCACCTAAGATTCTCAGTTGGACTTGGACTCTCTGCTGCCTGATAATTGTATTAGCAGACGAATGAAAGAGCGTCTGAAAACTGAACATAGGATGAGATTGTCAAATGCAAACAGAATATTAAAAATATCTTTTTTTTAACTACAGCGCAAACTACGGAGTTCATCTTGTAAAATGCAGCTGTAGGTACAACCAGGTATGTTGTTTTCTGTTTTCCATTACTCGCTGTTGTAGTCGTTGAACATGACAAATCACAATGTCGGCTGTGGTTTCACTTTTCCCAAGTTCGTTAGATCCATCAGCCGCACACGCAAAGCTGCAACCTGCAACTCGTATACTAATTAGTTGACAGTTGTATCCACTCGACCAGGCGACTGCAGTCAGTTTGCGTTACATATTCTCACCCTGTGGACAGAAAACTTGCTTATCGGAACTTTAACAGCAGCTCGCATTTTGGGTGATGATGTAAGTTTGAATGGCCCTGGAGTACATGGGTATTTGGAGCTGTAAATTAAAAGCGTAGTGGAGATTACATAGGATACCTTCGTCGAATAAATCAAATTTTAAGAAGCATATCAGGTTTGTCCTGAGTGACTGAGGAACCTAAATGCTTTCCATTTACATGCGCATATGTGAATGCTAGCTCCATTAATAAAACAATATCTAGCTTTGGTCAAAAACATAAGTATTTATAAGATAATTTCTTCTGTTTGTGTAGGTCTTTAAAAAGGCATGACAGAAAAATCGGTTCGTTCCTTAGATGTGTTGTCTTCATGATGTAGCATCCGTCCATCACGTAACATTTGCTAATGGAATTCTGTATTTATGTACATGATAGGATTGTTATGAGGAACACCACAGACGCTGGACATTATGCCTTTGGAGAATGATAATTTTTTGGCTTGAAAGTCAAGTAACCGCTGAATATTTGAAAGGTTTCAGTATATTTCAGTTTCACTGTCTTCTGTTACACACAGTGTTTCAAAATTAAGTACAGGATTTAGAACGCAGATGTTAACTAAATGAACATGAGATCGGCGACACTCAACTTTTTATTATGGCAGTAGACGTCTAGGTGCATTCATTCCATTATAAACTGTTTACTAATTTAGCTGTGGTTTCACTACCGGCAAGCACTGCAATAGATGGTGTTAAATAAACTATAAAATTTGTAACGGAACAGCTAAAACTATCGAAACTCTGATCGTTGCAAAGTGATAAATGATTCGTGCCCTTGAACACTGACTTGATCATAGAATGGCAATTATACCTACGAGTTCTTCATCACTGTTAATGGGGCTGTGATACAAATGAACATACATGTGTTCGCAGCGAAAAAGTCAGATTGGGATGAATAACGTAAGGGACTACAGCTACATAGTGACAGAAAACCGATCATCAAAACTGTGGGAAAACGTAGCTCAACGATTTTATTGGGCCCTAGGGAACAGAATAGGGTCTGCTTAGCCTATGAAGTATTAAGTTACTACTATTTCACGCAAAAACCATAAACAACCCAGTTACGATTGGAGAAAAAAGTTTCCAGTTATCTGTTCTGTATTTTACCCGTAGAGATGGCGAATGTAGTCACACGCAGCCCACCAAACATTTCTGTAACTAGCATAAAAAGTGCGAGCACTGAAATGTATTCTAAATCATGTATTGTTTTCTAACATTTGGAATACTATTTCTTCCTAATCTGGTATATGTACTGTATATTACGTTGTTGACCATGAGGTCAAGAATTTCCCTCTAATGCGCCCCTCTTAAGAAAACGACACTAATGCGGCAAATGTTCTCCCTTTTGGGAGTTGTATTTTGGACAGTGTTTAATGCACAAATAACGTGCTCATTTCATAATACCTGTAACACCAAAGACAAAGAGCGTTGTGGGGCGGCAGGTGGAAATTTTTTATGTTGTTGCCATTCTCAACACAGGCTCTCTAACTACAATGTTGGCAACCAGAAAGTCATTAGCAAAAACATGGTACCTGTAATTAGAGTTAACTGTTCCCACTCTGATGGAGAAATACAGTTATTGATCACTGAAGTTCATTACGCTGAGGATTTAAGATGATGTCTGGGATTCATAGAAAATGCAGTTTACTATAACAATTTTCACTATATTCTGAAAACGATAAAGCGTAAAGTTCCAGACAAAAGTTTATCCAAGCAATGTTTCTATCAGCACTTGTACTATCAGAGCTGTTCAGAGTCTATTGTGCGGATCCTATTATCCCTAGATAACAAAACTGTTCAATAATAGTTATCGATGTAAATGTTCAAAGATAATGAATGCTCGCCAAAATTTGATGTCAATACTCATCAAACGCCACGCTAATAACGACAGAAAGTCTGTCCTGCGGCAACACGTGAAAATACTACATACGCAAACTGAGAACAAATCACTGAGGTCATTCCACAATTTACAAAAATGGTTCAAATGGCTCTGAGCACTATGGGACTCAACTGCTGTGGTCATAAGTCCCCTAGAACTTAGAACTACTTAAACCTAACTAACCTAAGGACATCACACACATCCATGCCCGAGGCAGGATTCGAACCCGCGACCGTAGCGGTCGTGCGGTTCCAGACTGTAGCGCCTTTAACCGCGCGGCCACTCCGGCCGGCCCACAATTTACACTTCACCCCAATGCGAACTCATTGTTACGTTCATACCGAGTTACGTAATACGGCGTCCAAGGCTGTTCCTAGTAACTGCACCGACGCGATGGGGCTTCCGACACGGATTGCGCGCTGGTACAAATCTAGAAGAGAACTGGAGCCTGCTTCTAGCTCGCAGCGCTCTTATTCACACAGCCGCGGTGCGGACTGCCGAAAGCGCAGCCGACTGAATTTGCCTTCCTGACTAGCTGCTGGGGCTAGTAGAGCACCACTTCAAGTTGCTAAATAATTAATTGCTTCATTCGCTGAAGGCAGATGAAGCTCTCAATTTAATTGTGCATTCATCACAAAGGTAAGTATCTATCATAAAATTATGATGAAGCTAGGTTAAATACTTTTGGCGGGAGAATTATTTTAGTTGTACTGCACACAATAGATGAGCTCTGAACTTGCCCTTTGGATAGACGCTACAGCTATAGGTTTATAGCTAAGTTTTGGAAACTTCTCATATCTTTATTATTATAGCGTATCTCCATTCTACCTAAATCTAAATATTCTAGCTTTATCTAATCACTTACTTAATCTATCTTGCTTCCGTACTTTTAGGACACAAAAACAGAAAATCATGAATTTTAACCAAAAGAAAACTTTGTGACATCCAGCATGTTGTTTCCATTAAATTACAATGAGAAAGGAATCCGAATATAATGTTTGAAGTTTTTAGCTCTTTCCTGTTGCGTTGATGATTTTTATGTAAACGTCCAAATTCCGAAAACTGTTTAAGTTACTAAACTGAAACTTGACACATTATCATTTTAACATTACTCATGACATGCTATTAACTTTTTAGATTGTTTACTTTATCTTGAAAGTATTGCACAACATTCGTGACATCATAGCTAGTTACTGCGGACTAGGCTGGCACACAATGGAAAGCATATGAATTCTATACGGCGTGAGTGGGCTGGTTCCCTACAGTGTGTCTGCAGCTACATTCTACGTGAAACATCTGATGTTCTACAATTACAAGATTACAGGATACTGATCAGTCTTATTTGCAAATGCATTACGAAATCTGCTTTACATGATCACACAACATAATAACTCAACATTTCTACAAAGAAATATTGTACAAATGTTTGTGGTTGTCAGTCCAAAGACTTGTGTAACGCAGCCCTTCACGCTCATCTATGATATGAAAAATTTCTTTATCTCTCCTATGCATATTCATTTGAATCTACTTACTGGTAATGTATTCAGACTTAGGCCTCCCTCTAGAATATTTAGTCCCCACAGATCACTCTATTAATACACACATCAAAAAAAGTTTTGCATCACCCCAGTTCCCAGAATTCCTGAAGATAGATGTTGACTGTGGATATTGTATCACATACACAGTCTCTTTGACTGTTCAGTGATGTCACCAAACCCGTCCAAAGGTGTAAACAACCATGCATGGGCAGCGCCTATTAGACAGAGGGGGTTCGACAGGCGATCAGTTCCAGACGTTCCACCAGGAAGGAGGTACACGGCTTGTGTTGTCTATAGTCCAAACATGCCTAGATGGTAAATAACGAGGTTCGATCATGTCTGCATTGTTACTTTGTGCCAGGAAGGGTTCTCAACAAGGGAGGTGTCCAGGTGTCTCGGAGTGAACAGCCGGCCGGAGTGGCCGAGCGGTTCTAGGCGCTACAGTCTGGCTCCGCGCGACCGCTACGGTCGCAGGTTCAAATCCTGCCTAGGGCACGGATGTGTGTGATGTCCTTAGGTTAGTTCTAAGTTCTAGGGGACTGATGGTCTCAAAAGTTAAGTCCCATAGTGCTCAGAGCCATTTGAACCATTTCGGAGTGAACCAAAGCGATGTTGTTCGGACATGGAGGAGATACAGGGAGACAGGAACTGTTGAAGATATGCCTTTTTCAGGCCGCCCAAGGACTGCTAGTGCAGTGGATGACTGCTATCTATGGATTATGGCTTAGAGGAACCCTGACAGCAACGCCACCATGTTGAATAATGCTTTTCGTGCAGCTACAGGACGTCGTTTTACGACTCAAACTGTGTGCAGTAGGCCTTATGATGCGCAACTTCACTCCCGAAGTCCATGGCGAGGTCCATCTTTGCAACCACGACACCATGCTGCGCGGTACAGATGGGGGGCATCACGTTCTCTTCACCGATGAGTGTCACATATGACTTCAACCAGACAATCGTTGGAGACATGTTTGGAGGCAACCCGGTCAGGCTGAACGCCTTAGACACACGGTCCAGCGAGTGCAGCAAGGTGGAGGTTCCTTGCTATTTTAGGGTATATGGGGCCGACGTACTCCACTGGTGACAATGGAAGGTGCCGTAACGGCTGTACGATATGTGAATGTCATCCTCCGACCGACACTGCAACCATATCAGCAGCATATTGGCGAGGCATTAGTCTTCATGGACGAAAATTCGCACCTCTATCGTGCGCATATTGTGAATGAATTCCTTCAGGGTAACGACATCGTTCGACAAGAGAGGCCAGCGTGTTCTCCAGACATGAACCCTATCGAACATGTCTGGGATAGATTGAAAAGGGTTCTTCATGGACGACGTGACCCACCAACACCTCTGAGAGATCTACGCCGAATCACCGTGGAGGAGTGGGACAATCTGGACCAACAGCGCCTTGATGAACTTTTGGATAACATGCTACGACGAATACAAGCATGCGTCAATGCAAGAGGACGTGCTACTGGGTATTAGAAGTACCAGTGTGTACAGCAGTCTGGACCACTACCTCTGAAGGTCTCGCTGTATGGAGGTACAACATGTAATGTTTGGTTTTCATGAACAATAAAAAGGGCGGAAATGATGTTTATGGTGATATCTGTTCCAATTTCTGTACAGGTTCCAGAACTCTCTTAACTGAGGTGATGCAAAACTTTTTTTGATGTGTGTAATTAACTTAAACCTATCTCTCGTTTTAATCAAATTGTGTTATAATACTATTTTATACCCATTTAGATTCAGAATCTACAGAATATTTATTTGCGCTGCCCATAAAATCTTCAGCATTCTTATGCAACATCAAATTTCAAAAGCATCTGTTTACTTATTGTCAGCACAATTCATCGCCAAGATTTCGCATTAATATAAGGCTACCCTACAGTCTCACACTGTCAGAGAAGAGTTCCGAATTTTAAGTTGGTTCCAGACATAGTGTTGCTCGAGTATATATAAGACATCATTGAACCTCACCTCAACCTCCTCAAAAGCACTATCCTGGGCGGCCACAGCTATCTCATCAGCGTAGATGGAGTTCACTGCGTCATTCGGTAGTGTATGATGGCAAGCATAGGCGTCCGCAAGGGTAGCCAATTGCGCAATTGCAGCTTCCTGGAATCTGGGGAGTAGCTTTTTATTATCTCGAAGTTCTAGCAGTCATTGTCTGCGACTCCACTAAACTGCAAATTTAACACTGCACGCCGCGATGAGAAATACTACGCGTTTAGCGATCACAATAGGCCACATGGCCCGGGTTTTATGCGTTTCCACTCTAGTCATAGAGGGATTATGCCGATTCCTTACAGCACCAGAAGTATCGACACTGATGTGCAGTCAAAATGAATACGAACCTTTACAGACCAATGCCAAAATACAGTGAGGTAACAAACATCACGGGATTCCGATATGCACACATACACATGACGGTAGTGTATCGCTCACAAGGTATAAAATGGCTGTGCAGTGGCGAAGCTGTCATTTGTACTCAGGTGGTTCATGTGAAAAGGCTTCCGAAAGCGATTATGGCAGCAAGACGGGAACCAACAACAGACTTTGAACTCAGAACAGTAGTTGCAAGTACACACATGGGGCAGTCAGTTTCGGAAATCGTTAGGGAATTTAGTGTTCCGAGCTCCATATTGTTAAGACTGTGTCGACAATACAACATTTCAGGCATTACCTCTAGCCACGGGCATCGCAGTGGCCTATGGCCTTCACTTAACAACCGAGAGCAGCGGCGTTTGAGTAGAGTTGTCAGTGGTAACAGACAAGCAACACTGCCTGAAATAACAGCAGAAATCCATGTGGGACAGCTACCAATGTATCCGTTAAGACAGCGAGAAGAAATGTGGCATGAATGGGCTATGGCAGCAGACGACAGACATGAGTGGCTTTGTTAACAGCACGACATCACCTGTAGCTCCTCTCCTGCGCTAGTGACCATGTTGGTAGGACCCTACGCAACTGCAAGACCGTGGCCTGGTCAGATGTCAGATGAGTACCAGTTTCGGATGGTAAGAACTGATAATAGGATTTGAGTGTGCTGCAGACCCCACGAACTCATGGACCCAAGATGACAACAAGGCGCTGTGCAAGCTCGTGGTTGCTCCATAATGGTGTCGGCTGTGTTTACGTGGAATGGACTGGTTCCTCTGGGCTATCTGTACCGATCTTTGACTGGAATTGGTTATTTTCGGCTATTTGGAGATCATTTGCTGGATTCATGGACTTCACGTTACCCAAACAACAATGGGTTTTTATGGATGACAATGCACCATGTCACCGGGCCACAGTTGTTTGCGACTGGTTTGAAGAACATTCAGGATAATTCGAGCTAATGATTTAGCCAACCAGACCTCCCCCGTATGAACCCCATCGTAGATTTATGGGACATAATCGAGAGGTCAGTTCGTGCACAAAATACCGCACCGGCAACACCGTCGCAGTTATGAAAGGCTTTTATATTTTGCAAGCTTTTAATCAATAATGTTGGTAATTTTAGATGAAGACTCTTTGGTTATTTCTTTTTGGGCACTTAAATTAATGGAAGAAACATGTGTACTACAATTCTTTGTTTCATTGTATTCCAGGTTAGTTCTATAGGATTCAAATCGCAGTTGTATGGTGAGAGCCTCTGAGAAATTTATTCCTTACGCTTGATAAATGCATCTGGTTTAATAACGAGTTTTGGGTTATTATCACACACAATTTGCAAAAGGTTCATATCTTGTTAGTTTTACAAGTTGCTGTACAGGAGGCGTCATTCATCTTATCAGAATGTCACGGTGCATTATCAAGAACAACAATACCACCATTTCTAATAAGTATCCCCGTTCATATAATCGGGATGATTTTGGATTCTGGATTCTGCTTCTCTAGCGTGGACAACAGTAGCTCTTTGGGTAGCACTGTCACGATACGCATAACTTCTTCCGCCTGGCACCATTTTTTCATGCTGCTGTGCAGACGTATGGGCTCAGGTTTCATCCGTCTGTACCACTGGTTTATTTGGCCCTTTTTCATTATTTCTAATTTTTTTCAACTAAGATGCCCGCCTTGAAAAAATTTCGGAACGTGCTATTAATGGTACTCTTATTTTTAAAATGGAATTTCACTTTCCGAAATTTTTCCTGTCCCCTCTGAAAACGTATCTTAGTTTTTTGAAAGATCCGCAGTTTTCATAAATTTAGGATTTCCTCCTCGTGCTCATAATACTTACCGAAATCGGTACTCATAGCTACATCCGGTTTCTTTCGCCTTTCAAAGCCTTTCAAAATTTATTTTCTAGTGTTTCTGACATCCCTACCATTTTTTCCGCCCCCAAGAGGTATGCTCTTTCTTCTTCTTGGCAAAATTGCCCAACTTTGAATATAAACACCTTTCTTCCACCTGAATGTGTCCACTTTCCTGACATCTGGCTCTGTTTACCTCTCTGGGGTATTTGTGATCAGGGATAACACAACACTGCACTACTGACGATGTTTCAAGAGGACACACTAAACTACTGCCGTTATATCCTGCCTAGTTGCCAAAGGTGGGGTGTTTAAAATACCTGCTTCTCGGATCGCTAGACAATAATTCAAGCAAATCATATTAAATAGCTTTATTACGAAATCAATCAATGAAAATACTTAACATTGAGAAGTACATAAATGTGTCGCAAGCAAAGATCGACGTGTAATATAATAAATGTCCTTCAGTATACCGATTCCAATAGAAGTGAAGTAATAGAGTGGATGTTTCCATCCAGGTCGCTAGTCCTGACGCTTCTGTAGGACTGGGGTGCGACCAGTCGGGAGCGGCGCTCACGTTGTCTTTGCCTAGAGGCCGCTGCCGTCGCTTTCTCGTCCTAGACGGGGGTCGGCCAGCGTTCTGCTGGCTGATGTTTTCTTCACAGATCTCTCTGCTCTAACGTTCCCGACTGGTGTGCTGGAGCTTGACTTCACGCTGAAACAACTACTACATGCTCAACTGATCTCAAAGCATAGGTATTGCGATACGTTTTTCACAATCACCTCTATACTTGTTCATTGTAACGTCAAAGCGAGTTTCCCGTAGGGGCAACGGGAGGACAAGTACAACAATATCATGGTTGAGTAATACGTGGGATCAGAGTTGCGCTCTACCAGAACTGCGGTTTGGCAGTAAATGGTAGGGTTACCGGGAGTATTGATAGCACGTAAATACAACCGCACATCTTTCAGTGTTAGGGCATTCTGTATTTTATATCCGTACTAATTATAAATTGCAGTTTATAAGTAATTAAATTTAATTGAAGCCATAACTTCTGCGATTTCATGCTACCAAAGCAATTAATATTGAAGCAAGTACAAATCACAACACAAAAATGAAAATCCTATGTAATTCCTGCTGCCATTTTTTACTCAGTAGAACGTTCTTGATCAGGACCAAACGTAATAATTTCCTCTTATTGTTTATAGGTTTTAACGTTATTTATTAATAACAGAAACTTTTTATATAAGCTTGAGGAAGTACTGAAGCAAAGTTATATATATATATATATATATATATATATATATATATATATATATATATATATATATATATATTTGTTTATCGTTTTTTTTCAATTTTATCTGTCTTCAGGAAATTGTGTTTTCCAGCTCTGTACTTTAAATCTGTATTGTTCTTCTTATTACTTTTACTACAATCTTCACTCCGTTTCGCGTTACAGATCAACAAGATTCCAATAAAACCTGGATGAAACATTTCAGTTTTGCTTTGAATACTGTTTATTTTTAAGTAACGGAGTAAAACTGTGTAGAACAAAAATGCTCCGTAAGTTAAGCGGCCTTTATATATCTTCAGTTACATTCTACTTGGATCACCGCTTCACGTTTCTGGGTAAATCTAGTAAGACACTGATCACATACAGAAAGGAACGGGTGGAAATGAGGTAACGCTTAACAGGTATGCAACACATCTAACGTACGGGTTACGCGATTACGATCTTAGCTGACCAAGGCTATTAGGAAAACTTCTGTAGGCTACGCTTACGCAACTGTAGCCTACGATGGCTTTACAACTCCACAGGCTAATCATGCATCCACAGTTCCCATAACGCCCCATCCCCTTGATGCACAACGGAAACACAACAGCAATTTACAGTTTGTCCGTGGAAAAAAAAAAAATCCCATGCTGGCTTGTTTCTACGTTCAGTTTTACGAGACAGGACTATTGTAGTACACCTGGTAGAATACACCCATGCTATATTGTAGGTGCGTACGTATACGCTTAATCCCAAAGACAAGAACAGAAAAAATAAAAAATAAATAGTTTTCTGTCCCAGAAGAGGGAGTAAAAACTGTGAAGTAGCAAGAAGGAAGAAAATGTACCCGCCAAGATTAGGACCTTCTCTGAGTCTATGGGTGCAGCACAGCTCCATATCTAGTTAGACAGCTATGAATTCAACGTTCCAGTAGGCATGCTGTACACTTACGTGAAAAAAAAATTGAGAGACGAAAATGACCTTGGTGCAGTTCTCGGCTGCTAAAACTTCATTCTACCCTCCAACGTGAGCAACAAAATATGTTCAAATGTGTGTGAAATCCTATGGGACTCAACTGCTAAGGTCATCAGTCCCTAAGCTTACACATTACTTAACCTAAATTATCCTAAGGACAAACACACACACCCATGCCCGAGGGAGGACTCGAACCTCCGCCAGGACCAGCCGCGCAGTCCATGACTGCAGCGCCTGAGACCGCTCGACTAATCCTGCGTGGTGTGAGGAACGCTTTTGGCGATTTTCCATATTCTTCTTGTTGTATACTAGCCCTGGACTCCACGTCACCAACCCAGAAAATGTTGCTTTGAAAACGCGGTTTGTTTAGCTTCAGTTATGCCAATCCACAATGAAATACAGAAATCATAAAAGTAAAGCAATAAATTCATTATGTGAACAGACGTGATGTTCTGTAAGCATCCAAAGTGGTACAGATGGTATCAAACTCTTTTTAAAACTTTATTTGCAGTTTCTCCACGTCAAGGGATGCATTTGTGGCACATTTGACGATATCCAGCAAGATTTCCTGAATCATTCTGACATTTTCTTACTGCAGATTTCTAATTTTCCATTTCCACCTAAGATTATGTGGGTATGAGTACATTATTTTCGTGAATACTTTTTAGCTTTGTTTCATAGCTCGTTGTGTAGCCTGAAATCATTCTGACTTTTTTCTTACTGCAGATTTCTAATTTTCCATTTCCACCTAAGAGTATGTGGGTATGAGTACATTATTTTCGTGAATACTTTTTTGCTTTGTTTCATAGCTCGTTGTGTAACCTGAAATTAATCCCATGGGAATGTAATTTCAGATTATTGAATTAAGAAGGCGGCATCCAGTCGTACTAATGAAATAAAAGGGCACGTATTTTTCATATGCTATTGATATACCCTTACCGTTTATGTGTAAGTAGGCTGTTTAGGTTTTTTATTGGTAACGCCACCTCTGTATGAAAATCACTGGCTGTGCTGTGTGCAGTCTGTGGCTGCTTTGCATTGTTGTAATACTCGCCATTGTAGTGTTGGGCAGCGGCAGCTGGATGTGAACAGCGCGTAGCGTTGCGCAGTTGGAGGTGAGCCGCCAGCAGTGGTGGATGTGGGGAGAGAGATGGCGGAGATTTGTAATTTGTCATGAACTGCTATATTTATACATGATGATATCAAGGTAAATACATTGTTTGTTCTCTATTAATATCTTTCATTTGCTAACTATCCCTATCAGTAGTTAGTGCCTTCAGTAGTTTGAATCTTTTATTTAGCTGGCAGTAGTGGCGCTCGCTGTATTGCAGTAGCTTGAGCAGCGAAGATTTTTGTGAGGTAAGTGATTTGTGAAAGGTATAGTTTAATGTTAGTCAGGGCCATTCTTTTGTAGGGATTTTTGAAAGTCAGATTGCGTTGCGCTAAAAAAAAATATTGTGTATCAGTTTAAGGACAGTCGTGTATAATTGTTCAAAAAGGGGACGTTTCATATGTCGACCCTTAGCCTAGGATACCTCACTGGAATCTTCTGATTTTTTTCTTGTAGTTTGTGTAATTAGTGTAGCTATTGTTTATTGCTAGCGCGTAATTATAGAGAGAATTTCCTTTGTAGTTGTAGTTTTTCATTGTTGTACAGTAAAACAGTTGTGGCATGCATGTAGATTTGCACCAAGTATTTCGCAGCTGCGCTGGCAATTAAGTAGACATTATTTCCATTGCTATATTATTTTATTTTGCTCTTCAAATTGCGCTTTTCTGTGTTATCGTGTGAAATACTGTGACAATAATGGTGTGTGAAAAACGTAATACTAGGCTCCAAAGTAAACTGAGAAATGACAGTGAAGACGAAAGCAGTGTGTTAGCGCCGCAGAGTAATGAATTAACTAATGTTCAAAGTAGTAATTTGGTAATTGCGCATAGGGAAATGGAGCGGGCGGCAAACAATGGTGTAGACAGTGAAACAGGTAGTGAACAGGGAAGCGTTATCGATCGATTGGTCGGCAACAGCTCGCCTCAGGGATCGGGAATGACAGAACACAATATTGCAAATACTGCAGACTCAGGTTTTGGGTTCCCACCGTTTTCTCAAATGAGTCAAGACACATTTTCCACTTGTCAAAATGTGAAGGTTGCCGGTGCAACTTCACTGCCGAAAAGCACTGAGGAACATATTTCAGACACCAGTGCATTGTTATTACAATTAATGCAACAAATGGGACAAAAGCTTGAAAAGTTAGACACAATGGAACAACATCAGAGACAAACACAGCAACAGTTAGACACAATGGAACAAAATCAGAGACAAACACAGCAAAAGCTTCAAAAGTTAGACACAGTGGAACAAAATCTTAAATAGTTAGACTCATTGGAACAAACACTTGAACAAACACTTGAAGATTTAACTACTGAGTTACATAACATTGAATCGAAATGTCAAAAAGTCTGTAATGACGTAAAAACACAAATTTGTGAGCATTTTCAACCTATTTTTTTGCGGCATGAAAATGCATTACAGAATCACGAAGCAGCCATAAAAGAACTGCAAATTATTGTTCATGAAAATCATGAGACCTTGCAAGCTAACCGATTCGGTTACGCAACTTCCAAAAACTCAAGAAAACTTAAAGGACACAGTAGAAAGACACATGGAGGAAATTAGTTCATTATCAGAGAAAGTAGTTGAACTTTCGGATCAGCTAAATAATTTATCTACGAAGGTAGATGATAATCTGAATGACACAAAAACCGGTAGTCTTTAATGACACAGAAGAGTACGAACAAATTAGAAAATTCAAACAAAATCAAAATCAAATCAATACACAGTACAAAAGAGAAATCCGGGAAGTACAAGATCAGCTGACACAGGTAATACAAGAATTACGTATTTCAGAGGACACTCGCGCTCCAACACGGGAAGAGGGACTTAGAAACACGGAAAAGCCGCAAAATAATAACACAGGGCATTTCGGAAGTTATGAAAGAAATTGGCAATGTGCACCGAATTTTGAGATGGAACGGCCGACACGACCTAACAATGACCGATATGCGACTCGCCGACATGATGATTTTGACTATAAGCTGTTCATTACTACACGTAAATTCAAAACATTTAAGAATTCTGGCAACGACATTCATCCACAAGCATGGCTCCATCAATTCTCTCATTGTTTTCCTCCCAACTGGTCGTTAGAACACAGATTAGAATTTATGTGTGGCTACTTGGAGAATGAACCAGCTGTAAGAATGCGATCGGTCATTCACGATTATCACAGTGAAGGAGAGTTTTACCATGCCTTCCTCTCAGCATATTGGTCTCAAGCCACACAAGACCGAGTAAAACATAGCATCATAATGATGAAACGTTTCGAACAATCTGAATTTTCCAGTCTTATGAAATATTTTGAAGACATGTTGCATAAGAATCAATATCTTTCAAACCCATACAGCCCCTCAGAACTCATCCGCATTTGCTTAATCAAATTGCCTGAACATTTACGACATATTATTTTGGCAGGACGTTGCAAAGACGACTTTGAAGCTTTTCAGGGACTCCTACAAGAATTAGAAATTGACACAGACAGTCGACGGATGCGAAAACAGGAATACAACAATTACAGGTCACATCCGTCGCAATTCCGCGATGAAAGAAATAATAACTGGGCGCGACAAGGCTATTCTCACAACGTAAATCGTGACCAAAACAGACACCACCCGTATGACAACCACTGGCAGAGTAATAGTTACAGAGAAAGATCGCACTTCCGTAATTATGAATATGACAGAGATAACCATAGAAACAGACAATATGGAAACCAAAACAATTATTATCAAGGGAGACAAAATAACTTCAGACGCAACAGTTCAGCGCGCAGTTACGATTCCGGGAGAAATTCTCCACCACATGACCGACAAGAAAGAAACTACAGGAACTACCGACATGACGACAGACGATATGATCGTAACGACAGATCTGAATTGCATCAGAACTGGCGGGATTCGAACAGAGCAGGGCCTTCTCGTCACGGTGAATTTGTAGAAGTTAGGTCTCCTAATCCCAATAACGATGCGCGCCAACAAAGAGACAGACAATGACTCGCACAGCAGGCAGCTGCGTGCGGCCGCTGGCTCAGGGAAAAATAACAAAGACGCTAGCCTTGAGAAAAGATTTAGCATTCTTTACCGATGTAAACAACATGATAATTGCTTTGAAGTTGAAAGTCTGCGTACTAGGAAGAGTAAAGGATTGCACCACACTTCACATGTAAAACCGCTTACTGAGAGATAATCTGCTTTTTAACTTTGTCTTTGCCATAAAACTTTTCACTTCACATTTCTAGTATGCTTTGTCAGACTTAAGAAACTGTTAACATGCAACAATGTTTGAAGTTAAATATCCAGTCTAGAACCTAGGGAACATTTTTAAACAGAAATTACGAATGCATTGTTATAGTGAACAGACGACACAGTGTTGTATTTGTACATTCTTGCTTGTTAGTTGCACGATTACGTAACGACTATCAGGCTTACATACTTAGGACACATACTGGTACTGCTAATGAGATTTTAATGCAACATTTTGGTTTACTTGAAAATACATTCTGGATTTAATGTACTTTCTGTGAGATACCAGACGACACAGTGGTTAGTTTAAGTGACAACTACACGGTTTTATCACGACGCTTCTAATGGGTGACAATTTACAATGTTGCTTTTGTAGTGTTTCTGTTTTATTTCTTCACAGTTTTTCTGTTTTATTCTGCAAAGTAAAACATGTTTTAGTAGTAACTTTTGTGGTATAGCTACAATGAGATTGCCTTTTCCGTAGCACAACAATACGTTACTGTACAGTACTTTCTTCATCACGCCAATAAGCATAATAACTACGATATCTATACGCAAAGCACTTTTGTTTATCATGAGGTAAGTACATTGACTTCTGCAGAACTTAGCTTTCGGAGGACGATAAGTACGACACTTCCACAGAATTATCTTACAGCAAGACGCACATTTAGCGCTACAGGACACGCATTTGAGTGATTAATTTTGTACTTAAAACATATATTTTTAAAGATATTTGAAGTACAATGATACAAAGGTTTTCAGTGATACATTTCATTTCATTGCTGTAATCTGTAACACCTGAGGGTATAATTACATTAATCCTCAGGGGGTTACACACTTACTTTGTGTACCATGTGTGTGGCAACCACAAGGAACCCTAGCTAATATGGTATTTGCTTATACAACTTTACACATCGGTACCATATTTCTCTAACACACAAATTACACAGCTATCTGATCATTTAACTGAGAGATAAACATTTTTTTTACTACATCAGTGACACATGTTTACGCAATACACAGTTGGGTAACTTCACACTTATGAAACTGTATTTTGTCTGTACTTTGTAAACTGTTCATATTTTTTTATCGGAATCATTATGATACTATGAGAGCTTTGAATGATGTATTTGGTAAGGGAGAATGATTTTAAAGTACGTTTGAGGTAGATGACACTATTGAAATGAGCAGAGAAATTTTTTAGGTTTTGAAATTATTGCAGAAAGCTACGACGTTTTTGAGATTTGACTGAGGTGTTATGATATTATTACGACCACGATGTGTACTATGATGTTGAGATATGTTTATGATCAATAAGATGATGCTACCGTATATGAGGAATGTGATTACGTGTTTATATGTATATGAATAATGAATAGCAGTTAGGGACTCTTGACTTGTGAAAAAGGATGTTGGAAACCAAGAATCGTACTTTAAGAGTTATGAAATGTGTGTAAATGCGTGAATGTATCACAATGCCGGCGAAAATTTTTTTGGACACTGTTATATTCATAGGATTTTGTTTCTACACATTTGCAACGTAAATTCTCGACGTGTGAAATTTTTATATGAGACTGTCACTGTAGCGGAAACTGCTGTCGTAAATATTTCCGTAAGAAAGTTAAGTGACCACCTGCACGTGCGTCGTCGGCACACCGCTGTGTCAGACAACTGGAGAACAAGCCATTAGGGTGTGCCTTTCCGGAAGCACAGGTAGAAAAAAAAAAAGGGGAGGCCATTATCCTCGCTATAGACATTTCTTTGTTGAAAGCATACTGTGGAGCTCGTAATTTATGATATTTACTAAAACGCCTAATGAAATGATTAGAAACATTTTACATCTATTGTCTTTGTAGTTAAGAGATTGCTCATTTTGTTTAATATCTGGTTTCCAGCTGTGTTGCAGCATTGGTTTCATAAAATAAAATTAAATGCATTTGCTAATGTGAACACTTTCTGTCAACAGAGCTATTAAATAATAATTTTGTGATCCACATTCTTTAAAAAAAAAGGAGCACTTGGAAAGGAAAGAACAATAAGAAGGGACTAGTAACAGTAACTGGACACATAATTTTCTTTTCAAGTACATAGTAATATTTTTTTTTTACAATAAGTTATTGTGGTGCACCACTTTAATTACTTAGACATTAAGATGTGATTATACATTTCCCTTATCTGCATTGTTATCTTTAGTGTACTATTTTTCCTGCTTGAGCTATGTCATGTTTCGATATAAGCTGTTGTTTGCCAGGCATAGTGCTACTGAACTTTAATTTGTGTTACTCTGCTAAGCCAGATTTATTTTTTTGTTTGCTGTGCATTGCCTCATATTAGTTGTAATGTTGAATTGCTTGGTAATTTAGATTTACTGTAGCTTGCTTTGCGATTTTCCATTTTTTATTGCTGTTTATATTAATTGTTTTATGTGCTGCTGCATTGCCTCGTCCCTTAGTTTAGCATCTGAGCTCAGTACATTTAAGTTAGCTTAAGAGGGGGTAGCCTCTAAGAGAATGAGTTGCGATGAATAGGAAGAAATGCATTCAGAAGTTATACAAAAAAAAGTACAGAAAACAGGTTTAGGTAGAATTTTCTTGGAAATAAATGTTGAGGTAAGAAATGTGTGAACATATAAATACAGAAAGCATGCTTAGATAGAATTTTTTTGGTGGAAACAAAGGATGAAATAAGAGGAAAGATATATGAAGTTTTGGGTTGGACTGCAGTACCACATGTTACACTGAAAACGAACCCTGTCCTTTCCTATTGGTGTTATCCCACTATATGTTTGTGTACCCTTGTGTATTTGTTTTCTTCCTGTCTCTGTGTAGTTTCATAGAATTTTTTCTTCTTTTAATATTAAGCTACATTCACTATGATGAGGAATACTGTTATCCTCAAATATAATTGGCATTAATAATATGTTATTTACCTTATAAATATGCTTACACATTATTTATTCTGTTTAATGCTCATGTGTGAAGTTGATGTTTCAAAAGTTATTGTGATCTTTTATGTATGTACTCATGTCGTAATTCCACTGATGTATATGGTAGTTCGATTCTTTTGTAAAGCCTGTACTACAAATGTTATCTGTATTGTTATGTTTTTAATGATGTAGTTTGTACCTTTGTTATTGTATTCTTATGTTATAAAATTGTAATTGTCACCAGTTCATGATATTATTAACTTGTTAGTTACATTTCACTGCACACGTTTCTGTTGGTCATAGTATGTGGACAATATGTGAGAAGTAGGGACTGTTAGTGTTTGCACGTGTGTTAATAATTCAGCAAGGGACTGGATAACAGCATTGCTGGTTCTAAGGACAATTCCAAAAACTTTGTGAGCGCACAAGTGGTGGTTATGGACTTGCTATATTATCTGCAAGACTCTTCAATGGTGATTGTGCACCTGCACAGTCACAACAGATGGCTGTTGGTTATCTCTACAAGGACTACAGTGGGTCTACATCTTTGATGGTCCATCAATATCATTATTTCTACAAGGACTGCAGTGGGTCTGCACCTCTGGTGGCCCACCAATACCGTAATCTCTAGAAGGACTACAGTGGGTCTACATCTTTGATGATCCATCAATATCATTATTTCTACAAGGACTGCAGTGGGTCTGCACCTCTGGTGGCCCACCAATACCGCAATCTCTACCAGGACTACAGTGGGTCTGCTCTGTGATGACCTACCTACCAATATTCTTCAAAACTTCGATTGACTCTGCTGTGGGTTTGCTCTGTTGTGGCCCATTACCTGTCTGCATGTCAAGAGTCAGCACTGTCTTTCCGTTGGAAGGACAACACTACTTCTTCAAGACTGCATGGAAATCCACTACTTCTGTGTGCATTTTCTTTTACTGCTCAGACTTTGAGAAAAACTCTGCATTTTTACTGTGATGAACAATCTGGACTGTCTTTATGGACTGTGAGAAATTTTTAGCTTTTGACCAACATTGTATCAATAAGTGTGTGCATTTGATTTCTTTGTTATTGTAATTATGAAAAATTTTTTCAAATCTGTATTGGCCACTGCCCAATCCAATTTGTAAAATTTTTTGTGGGGAGCATGGGGGCTATGTAAGTAGGCTGTTTAGGTTTTTTATTGGTAACGCCACCTCTGTATGAAAATCACTGGCTGTGCTGTGTGCAGTCTGTGGCTGCTTTACATTGTTGTAATACTCGCCATTGTAGTGTTGGGCAGCGGCAGCTGGATGTGAACAGCGCGTAGCGTTGCGCAGTTGGAGGTGAGCCGCCAGCAGTGGTGGATGTGGGGAGAGAGATGGCGGAGATTTGTAATTTGTCATGAACTGCTATATTTATACATGATGATATCAAGGTAAATACATTGTTTGTTCTCTATTAATATCTTTCATTTGCTAACTATCCCTATCAGTAGTTAGTGCCTTCAGTAGTTTAAATCTTTTATTTAGCTGACAGTAGTGGCGCTCGCTGTATTGCAGTAGCTTGAGCAGCGAAGATTTTTGTGAGGTAAGTGATTTGTGAAAGGTATAGTTTAATGTTAGTCAGGGCCATTCTTTTGTAGGGATTTTTGAAAGTCAGATTGCGTTGCGCTAAAAAAAAATATTGTGTATCAGTTTAAGGACAGTCGTGTATAATTGTTCAAAAAGGGGACGTTTCATATGTACCAAATTAAGGCATTTTAAAAATGCTGAATGGGTGACCATCAGCCTTTTCACATATAAAATGTTTTATGTACATCTAATCACATTTACGTCTTTGGAAAGACACGCTCTCAGACTCACTAAATCACTTACATACAAACTAGCATGTATGAATCATGAGCCCTCTTTGAAAAATTTCTGTGGACTCCCATGTTGGTAGCTACAAATGTTAAACAGAACTGCCACTATTACGCTGCTCTCAAATAGACAATTCTGAACTTCCACCACCTTTCCTTTCCATCACGGAAGTCCGCTATGAATATGCAGTTTTCGAGGAAGCCTCTGATCATCATGGTGAATGTGCAGATGTTTTGCTCCGGTAGTTTAACAGTATCGTAGGCGGCAGTGACATCTAGGAACGCCACGTCCGTAATTTTAAGGTATTCGGAGCCATTCGAGACGAACTGTGTGAGGCTTCGTGGTGTCGTCCGAAGGAATAGGTCCCATGTCAAAGTTTTTGCCTCATGACGGAACCACAAATAATGACAGTCGCTGTCTGACGCAGCAGCGAATAGGAGACGTCAACGTAGACACGCCGTCAAGAGGTTCCATACGCCACCGCGGTTGAATGCTTGGTTACGTCAGAGCACAGCCCAGTCGTTAATCATTACTTACGCCGAGAGCACGATCTTACTTCAGTTCCAGCATTTCATGTCGTATTAGAAGCCAGACGATGAAAGTTTATAGTCAATTGTGTATTGAAATTCGACTATCATTCTGTATCAAAATAAGTGATAAGTTTTGCTGTTCAGCGACAGTAACGTATTCACAGTAACAATCCTGTAGATCTGGATTATTTCCAAGTTAAGTACTCTATGTTGCTCAAGCTTTAATCAGGTACTCTAATACTTTCTGTGTGACGTAATATTTAGTCGGCCCCCTCCATAAGGAAATCTAGAATTGCGACAACGCCACAAAGGTTTAATGTTAGAGAAGTGGTTATATTTATTGCACGGTGCGTTCAGCTCCATATGAGAGGTGGTATAGTAGCATTCTGCACAGATACTACAGATATGGGGGCGGAGGGATAAGACACCCCATTAAAAGAAAAGCACACTGGTCGCTTTCGAACGTTGTAGACGGTGCAGAGCTGGTACCAGGTGAACATGTGACCACTACATGTGACGTAAGCCAAGACAGCAAAGTGGTGTGTACCAATCGATTGTATGGAAACACTGCCGAGTCATGGGTCGACATGGAAACGTGAGAGAATGGCAGAATTGAGCTCTTGTGTTTCAACGTGTCCTTGTCTACGCCATGAATGAAGTTGTCCAATTTGTTGGAGTAACAATGCAGACTCCCCAACATGCCTTCCGTGTACTGCTCGCAGCTATGTATCTCAATGTAGACAAGTGTAACGTGCTGCGAATACATAGAAATATCATTTAGCTACTAAATAGCAGGTCAGCAACTGGAAGCAGTTAATTCCATAAATTGGGAGTACGCATTAGGAGTGATTTAAAATGGAATGATCATATAAAGTTGATCGTAGGTAAAGCAGATGCCAGACTGAGATTCATTGGAAGAATCCTAAGGAAATGCAATCCGAAAACAAAGGAAGTAGGTTACAGTACGCATGTTCGCCCACTGCTTGTATACTGCTCAGCATTGTGGGATCCGTACCAGATAGGGTTGATAGAAGAGATAGAGTAGATCCAACGGAGAACAGCGCGCTTCGTTACAGGATCATTTAGTAATCGCGAAAGCGTTACGGAGATGATAGATAAACTCCAGTGGAAGACTCTGCAGGAGAGACGCTCAGTAGCTCGGTACGGGCTTTTGTTAAAGTTTCGAGAACATACCTTCTCCGAAGAGTCAAGCAGTATATTGCTCCCTCCTACGTATATCTCGCGAAGAGACCATGAGGATAAAATCAGAGAGATTAGAGCCCACACAGAAGCATACCGACAATCCTTCTTTCCGCGAACAATACGAGACTGGAATAGAAGGGAGAACCGATAGAGGTACTCATGGTACCCTCCGCCACACACCGTCAGGTGGCTTGCGGAGTATGGATGCAGATGTAGATGTAGACGCAAGAACTATGCCTGTAAAATGATCATACACTAGAGGGACCAGAAATGAGTGTCATGCCTGCACAACCACAATAGATTTCAAACGAAAGAGAAATTGCTGATGTCAGTGGATGCACGTTCATCTCAACCAGCCTCCGACGGACAACTGCAGTAGTATACCAAAGTACACTGACGGAAAAAATTGCAATATGAAGAAGGAGTCGTTCGATATAAACAAAACTTGGCAGACATGTTTCTACATCTGAAAGATGTTACCTATTCTCATTTCGCGGCACTCTCGTAAGTGTGGCGCTAGTAGCGCCACTATGAGGATGCAAATCAGGTTAGCTTTAAATACACGCTGTAACGGGCGTGATCGTTATTTACCTTTCAAGTGGGACGTCGTGAGTTGATGTTAGATGAAGAATGCCTTTAATGAAACAAAGACGCCATTATCAACATCTCACTGATTTGAACAGAGTCGTGTAACAGGGCTACGAGAAGCTGGAGGTTCCTTTTGCAACAACACAGAAAGACTTCCAGGAAAGTAGTTACTGCACATGATTGCTGGCAGCGGTGGTTACGGGAAGATATGGTCGCAAGACGACCGGGCTCCGGACGGCCAGTTGGCACTAAAGACAGCAAAGACCATCGTGTTCGGAGTATGACTCTGTCGTGTCGTACTGCATCTGCATAAGCAATCTGAGCACCGTTGAGACCACAGTCAAACAAGAAACTTTTACAAATTGGTTAATTCAAGGACAGTTCCGAACCAGAGGCCCTGTAGCGTGCATTTCACAGACCCCAAACCACAACCGTTTGCAACTTCAGTGGCGTCAAGCGAGGGCTCATTGGAGGGCAGAGTGGAGCTCTGGAGTGTTTTCTGATGAAAGCTGGTTCTGCTTTGGTGCCAGTAATGACCATGTGCAGGTTAGAAGGAAGTCAGCTAAGGACCTGCACACACCGTGTCAGCGTGCTATACACACTGGGCCTACAACTAGGGTTATGGTCTGTGGTGCGATTTTGCATGACAGCAGGAGCACTCTTGTGACTATCCCACGCACCCTGACTGCAAATTTGTTCGTCAGTCTGCCTCGTGATGACTGGGTGTTGTGTGATGTCCTTAGGTTAGTTAGGTTTAAGTAGTTCTAAGTTCTAGGGTACTGATGACCATAGATGATAAGTCCCATAGTGCTAAGAGCCATTTGAACCATTTGTTCGTCAGTCTGGTGATTCGACCTTGCGCTGCCATTCATGGACAGCATTCCAGGGCGCGTTTTCCAGGATAACGCTCACAAGCATACCGCTATTGTACCACGTCAAGCTCTACAGAGTGTAGACATGTCTCCTTGGCCTGATCGATTATCAGGTCTGTCTCGTAAAGAGCAGATTTGGTTCATCATAGGACGACAACTCCAGTGTCATGCACAAACAACATTAACCGTCCCTGTATTGACCGACCAACTGTAACAGGCATGAACTCCATCCCAGGAACTGACATTCGGCAGCCAACAACATAGTTTATGCACGTTTTTAAGCTTGCATTCAAAAACCTAGCGATTACTCCGTTTATTAATCTAAGGGCACTTCCCATTTGTAATGGCTTATCTCGCGCTTACATTAACCTGTGATCTCGCCATGTCAATCCCCTAAATATGTTACCTAGGCCAGATGCATGATGACAATAACCATACCGTATAATCCATGAATTCATCATCATCATCATCACGTGACTGACTACGTCCCATTTCTATGACATCACAATGCCTTTCTCTTACCCTCCCTTCCCCCTTACCCTCCCCTTACCTTCCGTCAAAGCCTAGTATTTTATCTGCCATTTAAGCGAAACAGTCTATAACAGTGCGGTAGTGAACTGGGCAGTGAAATGAACCAACCAGTCACAATGTAGCTGGCATTTTCAAAAGCATCTGATTTTTTTCGACATGTTCGAAAGCATGTGACAATATAGCATTTCCACCCCCGTATTATTTAACAGAATGATTATGTGAAATATTTTACTTGTCAGCTCACATGTTTGTACACAGCATCACAAAAATATATGAGCTCCACCTGAATTGCGTAAAATGGTGTCCTGTTAAAAAGGTATTGCCAATAGTACCATAGCTGTATGTCGGAAATGATTCTTAGTCTTCACCTGAAATGCATAAAATTGTGTCATGTCCAGAGATGTTTGCCAATACTAGAAAATGTTCACAAGATTACATAAGCTTCATTTCAGTCGGATAAAACTAGTGCCATTTTCATATTTCCAAATACAACAGTGTTTCTGTGTCGAAAAGTATGTAACTTTAGTGTGAATTGGCTACATGTCAAGAAAAAAAGGAAAAGATGTCGCCAAGCTTTATCGCCTGAATTGTGTAAATTGATGTCATTCAGTGCACAGATATACATCTCTATATTAGATGCGTCACTTAAAAAGTAGTTTATGTCAAATATTGTGCTTGTTACGCATGTCATCTCTCTTTTACAAAGTAATCTAGGAAGTGTTTTCACACACACACACACACACACACACACACACACACACACATATGATAAATCATGAAAAATGTAATACACACTCGAGTGCACCTAGAAGGCTGGAGAGAGAGAGAGACTTTTAGCTAGTGTGACATAGATCCTCTCAAGTTAGCAATGAGGTGTTTGATAACAGGTCTATCCGCAGAGACGACACATGCTACACCGCGTCTCTCCCACTACGCACTGCTGTTTTCCTACAGAGAGAGGCATTAGCCTATTAGTATATAAAAATAATGTTCTAAAATGACCCACTATTTGCATTAAAAATTCGTGTCCACGATGCAAAAATACCCTCCAAACTACAGTTTTATAATCTTGCAATCAATAGTTCGGGAGTTATTATCAAACTATCGATGTTTAAAATGTAACTGGGATTCGATAGACGATTGAATTTACGAACAGAATATCTGGTATGAGCTTTTAATTATATATTATTCTCATGGCCTTAGTGTCATGTTGTGTAGCTTTTGAGTCTACTGTGCTAATAAACTGCCCACTTGGAATTACACCAAGTCGAAAATATATCGAGGAAATCATTAAATGCCATATCGGCGTTAACATGATTGGTCAATACTTGCTTCCAATTACAATCGTCTTGTTTGAAAAGAGCAATGACGGCTAATGTTGTTTCTGTGGAAACAGCCCAAAGGGCAAAATGCATGTTCTACATCTACATTTATACTCCGCAAGCCACCCAAAGGTGTGTGGCGGAGGGCATCTTACGTGCCACTGTCATTACCTCCCTTTCCTGTTCCAGTCGCGTATGGTTCGCGGGAAGAACGACTGTCTGAAAGCCTCCGTGCACGCTCTAATCTCTCTAATTTTACATTCGTGAACTCCTCGGGAGGCATAAGTAGGGGGAAGCAATATATTCGATACCTCATCCAGAAACGCTCCCTCTCGAAACCTGGCGAGCAATCTACACCGCGATGCAGAGCGCCTCTCTTGCAGAGTCTGCCACTTGAGTTTATTAAACATCTCCGTAACGCTATCACGGTTACCAAATAACCCGGTGACGAAACGCGCCGCTCTTCTTTGGATCTTCTCTATCTCCTCCGTCAAACCGATCTGGTACGGATCCCACACTGATGAGCAATACTCAAGTATAGGTCGAACGAGAGTTTTGTAAGCCACCTCCCTTGTTGATGGACTACATTTTCTAAGCACTCTCCCAATGAATCTCAATTGATTAACTCTTCATTAGATAACCTGAGTTTGATGGCCATATACGTGACGCTGTCATGCATACTAGACGAGCTCATCTCCTCTTATAATATAGTTAGTAAGGATTCCAGGACAATTAGCAATAACATAGAAGCCGTCGGACGAGTGTTGCTTAAAACACTTTTTTCATGATCGACTAATATTTACTCAGGATTTAACCAATAAATCTCAGACTTGCTTGTGTTTTACCTACTACTACTGTTACTTATATGTGGTCTTTCCATTTTATGGAACTCCTGGTAGTTACTCCTAGGTTTGCTCCTACGGTTTTCAGTGATTTGTTGCCAATAGTGTAATCTGTGACTAGTGTTTCTGCTAATTTATGTTTAGTTACATTATTTATGCTTAGTTACATTTATTTATGTTGTGGGACAACAGAAAGTTTCTGGAGCAGCTGGTAATTCTCTATAGTCTTATCTTTCGTATATACAACTGCATCGACCATCATTGCCCCCCAGGGTATAATGGTCGACAGCCTGTCAATCGCACATCACTTCTGATCGTGACCGCAGCCCAGCAGCCTTCTAAATTTAAGAGGTATATGGTGGTCATGTTGGCAGTTTTTATTTGGGCTTTCAGTGAGATAGAGTGTCTGTTGCAAGCAACGCTATAGTACATATAGCAATGCATGGCCTGTTTCAGTGTTTCTGCTGACATACCAAGTACTGCACAGCATCACGGTAAGGCCTACTTTTATATCTCAGAATTCTTTATTAAGGATTTTAAGCCTATTGCTTTGTAATTGTTAAATGAAACCATGCGTTCAGGATAATGGCACTCACCCTGTAAACTAACTATCATTTCCCAAATGTAATCCATATATATATATATATATATATATATATATATATATATGAATAAACATAATGTGCTGCAAAGGATTTGAAAAAAACGGAATGAGATGATGATGAAGGTTTATCGATTAGAAATGCAGTTGAAAATTTTAAAATACCTTTTAACGTACTACAAATTAGATTAGAGGGTGGATCTGAATGGAGCTGAGCTTAGGAAGGAAATATATTCACCATGTTAAAACACCTGAAGCTACAGTGTGGCTGAAGCAAGCACTACAAATTCAGATAAGACTCGTTTCTCATCTGCTACAGAGATTAATTCAAGAAGGACACCTACCCCAAAAGGAGAAGAGGACAGGACAAAACTAGGAAGATGAAGCTAAGAAACAACGTATTTATGAAAGCTTAAGGCAGACAGGAAGAAGAAGAAGAAGAGAAATATGATGAGAAAGATGGTGATGGAGAGGAAGAAGAATCACGAAAGAGAATTGTAGAAGAGACAGGGAGTAATCTAGCACCATCATTTTCGTAAGCAAATAGACGATCACAGTCCCCCTTGGTTTGTACAAAGCACTATTAGTCATCAAGGATGTGTTGATTAAGTAAATGCAAAATGGATGCGTGACTACTCACAAACGACGATTCAGACTCACCAGGTAATCGAAAATAAAGTTCACCGCTTTCCATTAGCAAATGAATCATTAATGCTAGCTCGTCACTCCCCGCGAAAAACAATCATGAATGTTACCAGGGCACACGATACACGAAGTCATCGTTACCGATAAGGGTTTAATTTCAGTTCCACCTGAATTTACGTAATATGATACTAAAACCATCACTTGCGAGATTCGTGTACTGCTTCTAACAATTGAGTTTACTCTTTATAGATTGTCTTTACTCAAAATCGAATTAATGCTATCCAAAATTCACTGTTCACGTGGGTGGAGAAACAGCATGTCTTACTTACTTGACCACAGAGCAGGGACGGATGCTGCGGTTAATCCTGTCTGCGCCCTGGTAAATTTAGTCTAAAATCTAAACTGCCTAGCCTGTGTGTACAGAGAGCAAACAAACAGGGTTGGGCGATGCACCGACCGATCATCAATATCAGGTTGCTGGTAAGAGCAGGTATCTCCTCCACTCATAAGACAGGAGAGGAACGCGTGATACTTTAGTCTAAGCTTTCCCACTACGTAACGTATTTGAAATTTTGAAGATGGTGTCCCAGTCCTTGGATTCGAATGGCCGAATCGAATGGGCACACGTCTAGGGCTGTGCAGCTGACTGTGGTAACAGAGTGTAGCAATATAATCTCTCCACCAAAGCTGACTTCGAAAATTACATTCAGCTGATTTCCCAGGTTGTTGCTACAAAAATAAACCAAGAGCTTCCACCCGAATTTGTCTATTTGCATGCATTTGTAATTACACCCATACTCATTCAAAACCAGCAATCATCCATGTTTGTAACAGGTAGTTATATGTACTCATTGTGTTGACTATCAGCGGAAATTAAGATGATAATAAACATACACAGTTCAGGTTGCCAGCGTGATCTTCATCCCTGGCATGGAAAATATGAGCAACTGCAGGCAGAGAAAATATACTCTGCAGAACCTGAGAAAGCAAAACCACAAAATTAAGTGAGAAGGAAATTCATTCACTCTTTTCATTAGGTTCTTATAAATTATCGTAAAATTCTCAGACTAGCAATGCTTAGAAGTAAAACTATCTCTCCCACGGACTGTTAAATTCAAAGAGAAGCTGTAAATATACTCATATTGTTAAGCCTGAATTTAATAAGAGCGGCAGACCATTACTGAGAGATGGTAACATATGTATTTGTGTGGGACAGGACAAAAACATGAAGTTCGTGATTGGAATAATCCGAATGAATTGGAGGCGTGATTAGTTTCCTTGCTAGCTGAAAAAGCGGTGGGCAGTAATTGGCGTGTTAATGAAATAATATGAATTGAAGAAGGCTTTGCAAAGCTTTGGTTGTTGCTTGAATTTTGCGACGGCTGTTGAAAATAATGAAAAGAAATGCTAAATAATTGACTGGTAAGTTGCGTATTAGAACATTCCATAAGTTAAAAGATACCCACAAAGGTGCATTTCGCAGACTTGGGAACGATACACGTAATTATTGTGTGCGGTTTCGCATATCGAACAGCACGCAGTGGATCTTGGGAACATAAAGTTAGGGACTGTATTCGATTTCAAAGGAGAATTGAAAATATGTACCAGTACTATCTTTATAGCACCAATATTACGAGGAAACAGAGGATGGCAGCGTATAGGCAAAGAGAAAACACATGCATTTAAGACTGTGTTACTTTTTCTTTGAATGTGCATATCTTAAGGGACGGGCATGCGTTCATGGTGATGTCCCCTGTTTTTTGAAATGTGGAAGAACCCATGTAGCGGAATATGATGCAGATGTCGTCTGAACAGGATTTTAAACAACTTGCTGACTCATCATTTTTGCCTATTTGAACACGTCGGAGCAACTCGGAACTAATTTAAACTTATGGACTCAGCAGAAAGGTGTGCTATGAAGTAGAGCTCCCAGAGGAGGCAGATTGTGATTGTTGATGGACAGTCACAGATGTCATCGTAATCTTCATGCTCATTTTCTTTCTTTCAGTACTTTCTAGTCTTCCTTTTGGACACAAAACTTAAGACTGACATTCACTACACACTACTTCTACTAATAAAATTTATAGTTTGGCTATCATTTACTTGTTGTAATTAAATAAAGCAATTATTCTTCTGCTTATGTGTTGCAGAGTTTAAAGCAGCTGCATGAAATGTATTTGCAGTCGCGAATATGAGCAACCATCAGCAGCATAATGGAATGACGGCAATGAAAATTTGCGCCGAACGAAGATCCCAATTACCAGGGACGGTCGCCTTACCATTAGGCTGTCCGAGCACAATTCACGGCCAAACCCAAACTTCCATATGTCGTCAACTATTTGTCTACAACCTGTACTCGTACATCCATTATGTATAGTCCCGTACAGGCGAAACATTTTACACGAAAGTCGTTTGCCCGGTGATGGCAGATAAATACGATATTGCAGTGCCTGAGTTACTCCATGCAGTGTTCCTCGAGATATATATGCATGTCCGAAATAACAGAGGGTAAATTTTTATGTTGTATTTATTCGTATTTATTTTTATTACTTCATAAAAATTTCGCCATTTACATGCAACTGAAATAAAGCTTATGGGCTGTGTGTGACAGGTACACCATTTTATACAAACAGTTATCTTAAACAATAAAGAATTGGAGATACAATATTTTTACACATTTCTTAACGTGGCTAAGAAACTCTGGTGTGTCATAATAAAGTGAGTGGCTGTTTCATTTACATAGCTACTAAAATACTATGCTGTGATTTGCAGTTTGAGGGGAGTGGAGGTTAGTGGGGAAGGATGGTGAGGTCATGATGATGTCAGAGAAAGGGTGTGTGGCTTGTTACATAATGATGATGATGATATACATAAGAGAGATATGGCTTGTGATGTCATGCATTTGCTCCTGGCATGTAGCTAGTGCACATTACCACTTTCACTTTTGCAGAGTGGGTAAGGAGGTACATTGCTATGCGACTCATAGTGAAAAGATCTGCTTGCAAGTGGACGTCTGGATTAGCGTTCATCGCAAAAGGCCATTGCTCACTACGCTGCATAAATCTGCGTGTCTTCAGTTAGCAAAATACGGGTAACACAGGAAAGTAGACCATAGGAGTGTAGCATGATCAGATGAGTCAAGGTTTCGAGCGCAATGACAACCCAAAGAGACGTTTAATCAACAGTGTGTTAAGCGCGTAGTGAAGGTCAGATGTGGATTTGTGATGTATTTGGGGTGTTTTTTGGATAATGACTTGGACTCATTCATCAAGTTTAACAGATACATGAACTGGGATGTTAATTTCATCACTATGTGTGACAGTGTCGTCTTTCCTTCTGTGCCGTCACCATGAATATACTGTGGCCACTTCCATCTTGAAAGGTGATGACACCCATGTTCTCAAGGTTGGTCGAACACGCTGCTGGTTTGACGAACAGTCCAGCACCCTTTCGCACCTCGATTTGTCGGCTACATCAAGCAGTCTTAGGCACATTCAAATGTTCTAGGACTGCTGGGACAGCTGGTGAAACATAGTAATAAACATCCCCGGAATCTGGTAGCCCTACATGTTCTAAATTTGAGATATAGTCAGCATTGCATTTCACATAACATCCGCAAGTGAAAGAGGAGTGGAAGGAACGGGGGATGATTCTGTCGACCAGTTTCACTTCTGCCTGTTTTTTCAAAAATATTTGAAAAGGTTGTGTTCAAGCCTCTTCTCAAGCATCTGTTTTACAAAAATATATTGTCCATGTCACAATTTAGGTTCCTTAAGAGTTCAGATATAGGGAAAGCTATTTACATATACAGTGAGAATGTACTTAATTCATTACATAACAGATTGAAAGTTACTCTCATTTTCTCTGACCTGTCAAAAGCCTTTGTCTGTGTGAATCACAACGTTCTCTTAATTACGAGGGTTATTCAGAAAGTAAGAAACGAATGATCGCGAAATGGAAACCACAGTGAAAATCCGATGAAGTTTTGCATAGGTGTGTTGTGCAGTGTCTCTAGTATGCCCGTCGATCGCGTTACATCGTTCTTTTTAGTTCTGAGCACACAGGGAGCACATGAAAATACCTAGAACAATAGTGTCTCCCGCCAAGTACGAGGGCCTGGTGAGAAATTTCGCCTAAAGTTATGCAGCCAACATTACATAACTGTCATGCGTTTTCTTCTTCAAGACAATTCTCAGCCGCATTCTGAAGGCGCAATGAAGGGGCTCATGCATCGTTTTTAATTGAAAATGCTTGATTACCCACAATACAGCCTGTAATTATCTCTCTGCTCACATGAACCGCTGGCTATGAAGACAACATTTTGGCACAGTCAACGAGCTGTAGGCCAGCGTAGAGAATTGGCGGAAAGCACTGGCTGCTCCCTTCTATAACGAGGGTATTTGAAAGTTGATACAACGCTACGACAAACGTCTAAGTCAAATCGGCGAGTATGGAGATAAGTACCTGTAAGTTGTAGCTAACTGTTGCAAATAAAACAGTTTTGATTTTCACTGTGGTTTCCATTTCGCGACCTATCGTTCCTTACATTCTCAATAGCCCTCGTGCATTAGAATATTATGGCGTCATTGGCATTGCTGCAAAGTGGTTCGAGTCTTACCTAACTAACAGGAAACAAGGAGTGTCTGGTCTGTTACAGTGACAATGCTAAGTTTCTATTGTTTGAAGATGATACAAACATTGCAATAAATAGCAAGTCAAACACAGATTTAGAAATGGCTGCTAATAAAATCTGCACTAACTTTAATAAGTGGTTCAGAGGTAATTCACAGTCATTCAACTTTGAAAAGATCCAATATATGCAGTACAGGACCTGTAAGAGATTTTCTTCCAGCATGCGTATAACATATGAAGACAACGAATATTGAAGAGGTTGACAGCGTTAAATTTCTGGGATTACAACTCAACAACAAATTCGGTTGGGAAGGGCATACCACAGAATTGCGGAAACGCCTAAACAAGCTCGTATTTGCAGCGTGAATGATGTCAGATGTACGAGACATAGACATAAAAACTTGCATTCTTTGCTTACTTTCATTCTGTTATGTGATATGGGTTCTTATTCTGGGGGAACTCGTCAAAGTAAGAAAAAAACTATAGATTGCAAAAGCGTGTAATAAGTTTCGTTTGTGGTGTGAGTTCAAGACCATCATGTAGAAACCAGTTCAAGGAACTGAGTATTCTAATCACTACTTCTCATTACATTTATTCAATAATAAAACTTGTTGCAAATAATATGTCTCTATTTCGAGTGAGTAGTTCAATAAACAGCATCAATACTAGGAAAAGGAACAATCAACATAACGACCTAAAATCACTTACCTTGGTCCAATAAGGGGTCCAACATTTAGGTACACTTATTTTCAATAAATTTCCACCAACAATTAAAAACTTGGTTTCAGATAAAGTGCAGTTTAAATAGAGTTTGAAAGAATTTTATATAGGCAACAGCTTCTGCTCTGTAGATGAACATCGTAACAGGCACTGTTATACTAGTTTAAGTAAAAATTTGTGGTAAATTTCGAGATTTGAGAGCACTTGGTCGTAACAGTTAACTATTGGTATTTTGTGAATGATGAATTTATTAAAAGTACATAACAATGTTTCATTCTGACAGTGTATTAATTCTATAAGTATAACAGTTACGTTTTACTGAAATGTGTTCACATGTTTTGGCCATTTCCTGACAAGTGATCAGGTAAGTGAGTGTTATATTCAAATGTCTTGTGTTTTTATTGTATACTATCTGACTTGTTCCACACTCACGAGAATCGTTTCATTTTTTGGTCTATGGAACGAAAACTAAGTCTAATCTAATCTATTCTAATGTGCACGAGTCACATATCATGCGATGGATTCCGGAGTACAGCTATAGATACAGAATTAGAAAAATAAATTAAACACTGATTCTTCTGTCTGATTTAACTCCGTTCAAAAACTGAGTGCTGTTACCTCAAATAGTGTTGTAACAGATGACGTATACAGACGTTCTTCTTTAAGTTCATGTTCATAATCTACCATGCAGCTGTAACATAACATGAATTACATTATTAAAATTGAGAAATGAGATTATCCAGGCGCCAACTGGTTTTTCTTGGGGTTGAAGGACTGAACTAGGAGGTCCTCGTTCCCTCGGTAAAGAAGTAGTTTATTTGTAGTTATTGACGTCCGCCAAAAATTTGATCGAATTAGGAGAGTATGTATGAACGGAAAATCTAGGCTTGGGTAGGAATTTTGATGCCAGAACTGAGGAATAACTTCAGAAGAAGTAGCGGTATGTGGATTGGGCCGGTACATATACCAGACCGGAGAGGCTCATCTGTGGCTAGGGAGATCCCACCAACCCGATTGAGAGCGAAGTCGTTTACAGTGTAAAGAATGGCTCCTAGCACGGAGATTCGTAATAGTGGAAGTGAGACGACTATAAGCGTAATGGAAATCAGTTTGAGTTACAGTAACAAAAGTAGTTGAGAGAAATAATTAGGTCAGTAGAACGGAGGGACCATGCAATTCTCCTCTAGTGCTCTGCGTGAGACCGGGGTCACCCCTCCCATAGCTGACCCACCACTCATTCGTTATAATCAAAGTGTTAGAGAGGGGCATCGCATCCAAAATTAACCGAAGTGCTAAGCCTCAAACGGAAATTAGGGTGTGACAGATAAAATGACTAACTGCATCTAAAACTAGTTGAAACAGGATAAAAGGCGAATGATCAAGACAGCTGGGAAAGGAAGTAAGGTCGATGGTTTCCCAGACCCTCCACCCTTCCCGCACCCTGAAAGTGGTTTAAAACATTATTTCGGAGAATAAAAACCACCTTCGGTAAGAAACGGAGAGCCAACTCAAGCTTCCGTGAGTCGTCTGCCAGTACTCGAGGAAAGGAATGCGGAAGACCATGCTGAGCATGGAGAGTCAGAAGGAGGGGGAATTGCATCAGGAAAGCAACAACAATGTGGGAGTGTCTCGCTACATAAAGTGAAACTATTGGTTACTCTGGTGTGACAGATGCAGAGGCGACACATAATGATGCATTCCCTCTAGAGGGAACCGTAGGAAGAGCTTCATCCAGCAGTAATCCCCCGATATTGGGACTTCGATAGGGGCGACGGTATCCCACCAGATGTTATTCCATCTCCTAGTTAGGATAGGACTTATTTGATCCCGCAGTTCCGCATCTGGGACAGTCAAAGCAAATGTAGGATGAGTAATCACTTCTCAAGTCAAACAGTCGGAGAGTCCATTCCGTGGGATCCCCACGTTAAATATGACCCAGAGGAAGAGAACAGAGCAGGCAGTTCGACTATGGTCAGAGAGACAGTCATGTGTAACAGATACCGCAGGCTGACAACAGTAATATCGATCAGTGGCCTGGAGACTGCTCATGGAGTAACTAAAAATGCAAGCGCTTTCGAGGGAGGTAGGTTTAATTAAACGTACGGCTCTATTCATGGCTATCTGCTCCACCGTTAAAACAATATACGTTCCCTGCCACAAATGTAGCTCCTAACAGTCGAGAGACATAAAATCATATTCCGTCCTATCCCTGGTTTTACAGCCACCAGTATAAGTGATGGTATCACACTCTTACTCCTGAAGAACAGACTTTGAAACGTCACGGGAGCGAATGAAACTTTAGGTCCTTGAAATAGATCGGTCATAATTTGTGGTCTGGGTGCTAACCAAAGGAGATGTACAGGAAAACATGGTGAGCACGTTCTAAGGGTGTTAGGCGGCTGTTGTGGGATAGGTTCCTGAGACTCATAACAGCTGCCAATCCTACCCAAGGGCGAATGTCAGAGGGTCAAAGCCCCTTGAATGCCAAACTAATTTGATAACCAGGATGAAAAGGAAATTGTCATATGGTGATTGCAAAAGTGAGTAAGAGTTGGCACTGTAGGAAACGAAGAGGAAAGAATCCCATTTTGCCAACGAGACCGTCCACAGGACTAGTCCATATGGTGCCAGTTTCTAGTCTTCCTCCATGATGATGGACTTGATCCAGGAATTTCAAAGCTGGAGTTGTTGTGAGCCATAATCCTGACAAGCATACTCCAGTCAGGATGAGACCAGGCCGAGTATAAATGTGGGAGAGTGGTGCAGTGCGCACGGAAGGGATGCAGACAAAGAAGTAGAGAGAGTAATTTTTCGCATGCATCTTATTTGTAGTTCAGTACTGTGGGATATCCAGCTCTTTATCAACGAAGAGTCCCAAAAACCGGAACTGTACAACAGTGTCCAGGTGCTTGGTGCCCCCCTAATGTATTGGGACAGAAAAAAACTATGGTTCGACTACAGAAATAAATGACTCGCATTTTGAAGGGGACGATGGGAAGTCATGGGTAGCGTCCATCAGGAGGTCCTTTATGTGGCGTCTTGGAGCTCGCGTTCAGCCGCACTACCGACTGGCAGCTACACCTAATTAGAAAGTCATCGACTTACAGCGCGGGGGATGATAAATGGTCCACGTAAGTCACTAGATCATCTATGGCAATGGATAAGAGTGTAAAATTCTTCACGGAGACCTTAGGGATGCCGTTCTCTTATACCCATGTGGAGCTGACTGATGTACCAACTCTAACCCGTATAAGTAGAGTAATGTAAACTGAAGAGTAAATATTTGTTAGAAGCCTTGAAATCCCTAGTCCTAGACAGTAAGTAAAATGTGAATGTGCTAAGCAGTGTAGTATGCCTTATTTATACCAAAAACGACTAGTGTGGAAAGTTTGTGGTTTGAAAATGTCTGTCGAATTACTCTTGCCAAGCTATCCAGATGGCCGGTTGTGGAGTGTCCTTCCCAGAAATCATACAGAGAGGTAGAGGTCACACCCAGATTTGGGAAACGAACACAAATTAACCGTACATGTGGTGTAAAATTAGGGAACAAAGTGGGAGAAACCAGAATCAAGGCCCTACGACTGAGGTAGGCAGTCAGCACGTAATCTGTACTGGCTGGCTCTGAGCACTATGGGACTTAGCATCTGAGGTCATCAGTCCCCTAGAACTTAGAACTACTTAAACCTAACTAACCTAAGGACATCACACACCCATGACCGAGGCAGGATTCGAACCTGCGACCGTAGCGGTCTCGCGGTTCCAGACTGAAGCGTCTAGAACCTCTCGGCCACTCCGGCCGGCGGAATCTGTACTACACCATAAGTCGAAGGAAATATATAGTCACAGAGAATAACTGCAGCAGAGGAAAGCAAGGCGTATTAGAAAGTCTTGGGATCCCATACTCGCAACGCACTCACTCACAAAGAGCCGTCGCCCCCCTGGGAGAGCGTGAGTGTTGGGGGGAGGAGTGGGAGGGGGGACTATAGGTCAACTTGCAGAATCATTGTAAGCGATACCAGGTGATCATAATATATCTGATGATTTTAAAAGACATTGACGAACCGTTAGTCGGTTGGTTACTTACGTGCCCTGCGGGCTATTGGCACGATTTCTATCGAAGTGATGTGGCCACTAAGTTAACCAACTAAGTATACGTCAACATCGTTTGTGCGTACGGTTGCATGCTGGGTGCTAACAGATTACTATACCGCAGTGGAGGAGTTAATCTGTTCTTAAAGTAACGTAGCTGTGGAAATATCTATTTCTTTTAAATTGAGATGGATTGCTATTTATCATGAATTTCATTAGCCAATATAAACATCAAGATGAATGAAAGGAAACAAATGTTGGCATGCTATATTACCTTAACGGCACTATAACCATCCTGCAGCGGAATGTCACTTCGACTGAAACATAAGTAACTGAAAATCATGTGGATTCTGTAGAAGAAAAATGGCTGTGAATCTAAATCATGGAACCATTTTAACCACAGTAGGCTGCCGATGGTTGAAATGGTTCCATCATTTAGACAGTACATTGAGGCTGTGGCCCCGTATATGAAAAAGTTGAAGGCTGTGAACTGTCTGACATGAACCATCAATTGACAGAAAAGCAAATACATGACAGTAACAACTTATTATTTTCGACCTGTTTATGGTGTTAAGTTATATATTTTTATCAAATTACCTGAAGTAAAAATGAAAAATGACGTAACTAGAGACTGATATATTTGACGATGGCGTAATGTATTCTTCGTTAAACGGAAGCTGAAATGAAACACGGGAAATAATTATTCTGCACTGATTTAAAATATTCATATCTCTGACAGTATGATTCCTTCTATAGAAAATATACGCAGAAGCCTTTCCCTTTTAACACTGTTCAGATATACAATACAGTTTCCCGTAGAGGCGACAAAGAGCTCGCTGTTTGTATGAATGTGAACGATTGCTGTGTAGGAGGTGATCGTCATTTCATTTCGCACCCTAAATGTGACACACAACTTTCCATTAATCTCGTGCCTCGCAACAGACGTTTATGCTGACTAGGACTAAAAAGATTGTCGGCGAGTTGTTAATTTGCGGAGCGTAATTCTCAAAATGAATTGTTTTGGTGAGTTCTGCTCGCGCGCACGCAGCCTCTCGTGGTTTGGAATCCGAAACGGCGCTAATTCCTGCGGAGAGCCCCTGCGGCTGTAAAATGAGTGGCCGTCCTGTAATGGAGTTTCGGAACTGTTTTCCAAGACAAAAGAAGCGATGTCCGGCGCGTGTAATTACCGTAAATCAAAGCACCGAACTGGACACAGCGGAGCCAGTCGTGGCCGCCTTCCTCGCCAAACGGATCCACTAAACTTTGTTCCCACAACTCGTTTTCCGCTACCGCGTGAAAATCGTGAAATGAAAGTATACATTCCTTGACAGAAACGATCTTCGCAACTGTTGTTATTTACCGAATTTCATACTGACTGAAGCTATATAAATTGTCTAAGAGTAACACTGGGCGGAAAAGTCGTGAACATTAAAGAAAGGAAAAGCAATGGCACTTATTCTGGAAGATAGTCCTAAGAAGTTCTGGTCATATTGGTATGTAATATATGTAATAGCTACGAACAAATTCAAACTTTCTGATCAGTCTCTCGTCTAGTGCTTCACTGAAGTCAATACTCAGAGAACCAAAATATTAAATTCCGCATTTACACAAGTACTTGCTGATGATAATTCTGTCACACTGATTTTGACAGCCACACACAAAATAATGTGATTTACTTTAATAAGCAGCCTATGAACTGAAAGATAATTACGCCTGCCCATCATGAACGAAGCACCGGCACTAGCAGAATTACTATTTGATTTTTCATTGACTGCACTGTGGAACTGACCCATTTACCTTTTCACATTTACCTAGAATATCTCCCGCAGTTGACCGTACGAAATGACAGGAAGAGAGAGCAGCTAAGGGAAAAGAGTAAAGTAAAAGATGCACAGACTTACACATCCATGTCACTAGCGTCCAGTTCTTGCAGGATTCATATTTTAACCTTGAACGTTAAGACAGATTTACCACCAGGTCAGATTAAAAGAATACATCAACGCAATTCAGAGGTGGGCTGTTAGATTTGTTACCGGTCGGTTCAATCAATACGTGAGTGTTACAGAGATATTTCGGGAACTCAAGACGGAATTACTGGAGGGAGGGAAGGAGGTGTTCTTTTCGATGAAGGCTATTGAGAAAATTTTGGGAACCAGCATTTTGAACCGATTGCAGAACGATTTTACTACCGCCAACGATCATTTCACGTAAGGACCACAAATATAAGAGAAATTAGGGCTCGTATGGCAGTAGTAAACAGGAAAGGAACTGACAAATAGTGGTACATTACTTACCCGCGAAAGGCAAAGGTCTCGACTCTCGGTCCGGCACACAGTTTTAATCTGCAAGGAAGTTTCATATCAGCGCACACTCCGCTGCAGAGTGAAAATCTCATTCTAATGGTACATAGTAGGTACGTAGATGCAGACATAGACTACTTTAGAAGATACGAGAGTGTAGAGGCTAATGAACAGTTAGAAGCTGCTTTTCTGCGTATCAGAACGGCGTTAGACACTAAAGAAAATTGTTGTTGCGAAGATAACGACCATACTGAACCTCACAGATATGCTTACCTGAAGGATTATGAGGACATACAGAAACGCATGAATCAGATTTCGGCTTGGTTTAACGAGCGAAAATTCTTTAGTTGCGCTTAAATGCAAGACGAGAAATAAACCGATAATATGGCATCAGATGGTTAGTGATAAAATTCTGGGTCCCATAACATGAGTTGAAATTTGTGTGTAATGGTAAGATACGAGAAGAAATGAGACGAACTCTTAAAGTCAGTAGTGGGGAAGCTGAGTGGCAGAGTCAGATATTTAGGATCAATTCTCGGAAATTGCTGTGCCTCTGTAAAGGAAATATAGTACAAGTTGCCAGTGCAGTCAATTGTATAGTAGTGCTCCAGAGTTGGAGTTCTTATCAAGAAGACGCGGCACCTGGCATCGAGAGAACTCCGCGACGAACTTCTACAGAAGGCTCCTGTACAGAATACAGCTGTATGAAACTTTGATTATATAGGGACTTGTTCATCGTTTACTCTCTTCAGAAACTTTGTAACTAAAGAATTTAGTTTTCCACCATCTCTCCTAGGACTCTGTCGTTTCGAACAGGACACAGCTACACTTTAATATGACCACCGGTAAAAATCTTTAATAACTACATTTTGCAACACCGACCACTGAAAGACATTGAGAAAGCCGTGCGACTTTGAAGATCACACAATCGTAATGTGAGATAATTCCCAAGTACAGCTGGTGTGGCTCCAGCTTACCGTTATGAGACGTCACAGCCATTGGTTCATGCGAGAAAACGGAAGAAATTCGAAGGTAGTCCTGGCTGTATGGCGGGTGATCAAACATTTCCTATCGAAACGATGCAGGAGTGTCTTCGTCGCAGCTGCAGTGTGCGACCGAGCATTTTCATGGAGAACGACAATGCCTGATAACAACATTCCTCTTTGATTGTTCTGAATTGCCTTCGAGGACGATTTTCTTGAATCACATCATCCACTCGTTAAACGATATCGTCGGTTGACGCTCGTTTCCTTGCCTCACCGCCTGCATCATGAGCGTCTGTAGGATACGGATGCCTAATACCATTATTTTCTTCAGCTAGTGTTGCGCAGTGTTCGTAAATAAAAGAAGGTCATTTAAATAACAAGTCAGGAAGACAGACTGAATGTCCTAGAATGTCGTTCTTTTACTTGACTGAGTACTGCTAAGTTCTAAATGAGTAGTCAAAACGTATTATGAATTCTGTGACAATGGTTCTTAAATGCATTTTACATTTGTCTCTTCATGAAAAATTCTCCTTTACATATTGTAAAACAGAGGTCTGATTTTCTTTCACAACCAGTGCTGATCAATGAACCGATTTGTAACACTTCGATGTGACACTGTGGTTCCAACTGTTGCTCATGTTGCTCCTGCAGATGCAGTACGATGCGCCAGAGCCACAGGCCGAACCCGATGGTCTTCCCTCTGCGTAGTGGCATTTGGCCGTCCGGAGCGCGGTCTTTCTGCGACCGTACAATTTAATGACCACACATGGCAGTAATCATGCACAGTGGCTACATTCCTGCCAAGTCTTTCTTCAGCAACATTGAGCTTCTCGTAGCCTTGTTACACGATCTCGTTCAAACTCAGTGATGTGTTGACAATGGCGTCTTTATTGCCTTAAGGGCATTCATGAGTTGCATCAACTCACCACGTCCAGTATCAATGGAAGTAACGCTCACAACGGTTGCAGAGTGTATTTAAAGCAAATCCGATATGCATCCTCATAATGGCGCTGTCGGAGGTACTCTTATGCGACTGGCGCGAAATCTGAACAGACATTATCATTCAGATGTAGAAACACGCCTGCCAACTTTTGTTCATGTCGCATTAGCCGGACAGAGTGGCCGAGCGGTTCTAGGCGCTACAGTCTGGGACCACGCCACCGCTACGGTCGCAGGTTCGAATCCTGCCTCGGGCATGGATGTGTGTGATGTCCTTAGGTTAGTTAGGTTTAATTAGTTCTAAGTTCTAGGCGACTGATGACCTCAGAAGTTAGGTCGCATAGTGCTCAGAGCCATTTGAACCATTTTCGGCTGTGGCCTCACACTCTTCTTCTTCCCGGCTACACGTGAGAAGCATGGGGCACCGCAGCTGACAACCATCTATGCTCTCTCCAGAAGGCGCAGAACGTCGCACTTCGGACTGTCTTTCATACAGCTAGATAGTTTCCGGCACAAGAAATGGAGGTTCTTGCCCGTTTCCAACATCAAGCCCGTAGGATGTACGAGAAGACAAGGGAATCCCCCTCCTTGCTCATCCACCAACTCAACCGATGAAATGACGACAGATACCGTTTTCGGTGGCCCATGGCTTTAGTTGGCATACAGCAACGTAACCTCAGTACGGCCCTGCATCCATGTCACAATTGCTCACGAGACGACACCCCAATACACTGTAGAAATAAATAAACAGTAATACAAACTATTGTTGCAGTAAGTGCCCAAGGGTAAACACTGCCTTATATCCTTCACCACCAGAAAAAGAAGACAACGACAGGAGCACACCTCGTCTACCGCATGCACTGACCATCACCAGGTACACCAGTGAATAGAAACAAGCAATGAGAGTAAGAAAAACAAACTACTCGTACAACCTAGTGACGGCAAATAGACGTCCTCGTGCCAGCCTACCATGGTCAACATTCAGGGCATGGCAGCCAGTGTATACGACATGAGGAAAATGACTAGTCATGCTTGCACGCAAAGTAACATACGATCAGCAGCAACTGGCTGTCAGTATGATCCTCCCGTCATCTTCATCTATAGAGTGAGGTAGCATCAACAAATATTGTCGACGGAAGTACCAACTAATGAAAACACCACAAACAACTACCTTATTGTAACACCCAAAGTCAAAGATAGTGAAAGTCACGAAGCCAACACTGCGAAAGACACGCAGATGGAGTGGTTCGAGGGCTTAAAATAACCAGACAGAATGCCAAGCAAGCTAATTAAGTCATGTCACAAGCATTCACAGTTATTGCCCAGAACATTAATAGCGTCCCATTCAATTTAAAAATAGCTGCGCAGCAGCAATTACTTTATGAATCTGAAGCTGATTTTATCCTCTTACAACAAGTAACACAAGTAACCTTAAATGCACCTGGTGTGAACCTCGCACTCAAAGAGGACACAGACACTGCCACCCTAGTGCGTGAACGTGTCCGAGCCAGAGGGGAGAGGGATCGCATGCAAAAGTCATGTCATTCTTCTAAACGTTTACGACCCGTCTGGCAGCAGCAAAAAGGCAGAAAGAACTGCCTCCTTTAAAGATGAAATAATTTATCATCTCAGAAAAAAACGCCTAACCAACTTACAGCAGACCACTTTATCTGTGTACTTCATCCGAAAGACCAGCGACTGAATTTTAACTATTGCAAACAATTACCCGACCTTTGAAGAACTTGAAACTCAAGGAAGCATGGAACTTATAACACCCTACAAGTGTGAAATATTCATTCCTGCTGTCGGCTTCGGTAGGCCAAATTGATAGAATGTGCATAACAGAGAACATTCGCTGAACTGTGTTCACTACAGACGTTACACCTGCTCCCTTTTCCGATCACTGTGCATTATATGTAACGTTAAACCTAAACGCACAGCTTGCAAACAGATAAAGAGGCCAGTGAATGTTAAACGACTCCCATCTAGACGGCGAAGGCTTATATGACATGTCAGAAGAACATGTGCCAACTGCCTATGTTCACTCGACAATTTCAAGTCAGAAGCCGACTGGTGGGTCAGACTTCCTACAACGCACTTAAGACCATGTCTAATAACTCACATAAAACCAGTGAAGTAACGAAAATCATGGAATTTTACTTTACCTTTCATGGAGAGTGGTATTAAAAATCTAACCTTAGCCGAGGGCACATGCAACAGAGAAGGGGAATTGAAGGGACACTCATTGCTGTCAAAAGGAAACACGTGGTCTAGAGATCAAATCCAATGAAAGATCCATAGCGTAAGCCGAGACAGAGTCAATGTATCACCTCACCAAACATCAAATCAACCGCAGTCGCACATTCCTAGATGAACTATAAACAGAGGATGGCAATCTACTATTAATCCAAAGTGAGATGATAAATGAAACACCACGACATTACCTGAACCTCTACTCTGTGAATCACACCTATGATTTGATAGCCGAAACTATACAACCGATAAACAGAAAAATTGGGAATTTGTCACTGATTTTAGCGTGGCTGAAATTTTTGAATTCATTGTTAAGCCACCACCACACATACATCCAGGCTAGAAGCTATTCCCAGAAAGTTTCATTACAGATGCTAGGATATCATCTCGACTGCAATTTTAAATCACATAATTAGTGGTGATATTGTGTCTTAAGAGATGAAAGAGGGCAAAATTGTTCTCGTATCACAGAAGAGCTGACAGAAAAACGTAGACAATCTGTGGCTTTTTATACTGCTGAAGATTGACTACAAAACTGTCATTGAAGTTATTAATAGCGGGATGACTTTGTTGCTCAGAAACATCAGATTTGCATCCACGGAAGGACTATTACGTCACCTGTTGCCGCAGTTGAAGATGACAGCCCCGTAGCTGGTGTGACCGACGAAAGATGTGCCCTTTTTTCCATCGATTCGCATGAAGCCTTTGATCATGTCAGCCATTAATAATTAATGAGAGTAATGGAGAAAATGGGTCTGGAAGAGAGTCTGTAGCCTCCCCCTTCCTAATCGACCTACTGGATTGCGATATAAATGACTGTGATCGCATGTGCCTAATGAAGCTTTACTGTTAGTAAGACTATCGTTACAGAAGGAAACTAACGCTGGTTAGCTGGAGGAATGTGTACAACAGATTCTTCTGAAGGAAGAATCTATTCTAAACATAATCTGAATACTGATGATAATTTTGAAATAGCTGGAATATAGAGCAAACGCTCTCGAACTGCACAGGGGAATAAGGGGTACCACGTAATATTTACTACAAAAATCACTGATAACACAAAGAAAAGACTGATTAGTTAAGAATCCTCGTGCAGTCACTCAACGACGATACCTTCCCTTAAACCACAGCATCATCAGCAAACAGCCGCACATTGCTATCCACCCTATCCAGAAGATCATTTATGTAGATAGAAAATCTCCGGAATTTTGAGAAAGGTAACGGCAAAAAATTTTAAGCAGGTAATCACCGGTGTGGCAACAGAATGTTTTCACGCTTTTACACAGCACAACAGTTCACGAGAAAATAAATGAATCAGAAAGCAATAAGTTTGTACTTACTTATTCTGGAATATTAAATTTTGAGAGTAAAATTAAATGGGGTTACTGGTTACATGACTGACTGGCTTAACTTAAACTTCGTTGTGTAAAAAAATAACTTTCAATAACCTCAGTGTAACGTAATGCAAAATTTAAAAAAAGACAAGTAATTTACTTTTGATCATTGAAAGATTGAACGAAGTTTACTTTAAGGAAATGAGCAGTTGGTGAAATTGCGTACTCTTAATTTGTGCTGTATCTTTAGTTATTAGTTTTGCCAGCGAAATTTTACTTTACACTAAGTAGCCTCTGCCATGCAATACAAGAATGAACAGTTACAGTGGCAGAAAATTTAGATTGAAACAAGAATTTAGCAAACACTAACTGGCAGTAAATAGTTAATTACTTTTCATATTCTTAAGACAATAGGTGATTGCTTGGAAAGGATAGGGACAATGCTTGATAATAATGTCTGAGGACAATGACGACACATGTGCCTTACAAGTTTTAACTATTGCAAGTTATTACTCAAGTTATTCATACCTCGTGAAAGAAATTTTGCTGAGCAATGCCAACGTGAGTTTATAATTTTTCACTTAACAGTCTTACGATGTTGCAGCTGTGCGGACGACGAAGAATGTAGCCGACGACAGTGCTAAGCTGCCATTGTTGCTGCTGCTACTGCTGTTCGATGAGAAGAACCCCGACTCGTCTCCAGAGCCACAGATAATTATGGAACAGGCAATAGTTGGAATAGTCACATTCCTCCCCCCGTCCACTGCTACCGTACTCTCAATACTCGCTGGTTAAAGAATCAGATGCGTTTACACTTGAGCGAGCATAGCTGCACACCGCGACGGCGGGAGCGCCCAACAACGCTCCCGCACTCTTTTATAACTCAGGCTGCTCTGCTTCCTGTCTGCTCACAATACGGCAGAGACTCTCCATACACAAAGATAAACAACGACACAGCTACTACCATTTTGTCGTTGCGATCGATGCATTTCATTAAAGTTCCTTTGTCTATTACCCAGCAATTTACAAGATTTTCGTTATAATTACAGTCGATTACACTATGGGATCAAAAGCATCCGGACAGCCCCAAAAACATACGTTTTTCTTATTAGGTGCATTGTGCTGCCACCAACAGCCAAGTACTCCATATCAGCGAGCTCAGTAGTCATTTGACATCTGCGTGAGAGAGCAGATTGGGGGTCTTCTGGGGAACTTACAGGCTTTGAATGTGGTCAGGTGATTGAGTGTCACTTGTGTCATACGTCTGTACGCAAGATTTCCACGCTCTTAAACATCCCTAGGTCCACTGTTTCCGATGCGATAGTGAAGTGGAAACGTGAAAGCACACGTACAGCACAAAAGCGGACAGGTAGATCTCGTCTGTTGATTGACAGAGACCACCGAGAGTTGAAGAGGATCGAAATGTGTAATGAGCAGACATCTATCCAGACCATTACACAGGAATTCCAAACTGCATCAGGATCCAGTGCAAGTACTATGACAGTTAGGCGGGAGGTGAGATAACTTGGATTTCATGGTCGAGCAGCTGCTCATACGACACACATCACGCTGGTAAATGCCAAACGACGCCTCGCTTGCTGTAAGGAGCGTAAACATTGGACGGTTGAACAATGGAGAAACGTTGTGTGGAGTGACTAATAACGGCACACAATGTGGTGATCTGATGGCAGGGTGTGGGTATGGCGAATACCCGGTGAACGACATCTGCCAGCGTGTCTTGTGCCATCAGTAAAATTCGGAGGCGATGGTGTTATGGTGTGGTCATGTTTCTCATGGAGGGGCTTGCACCCCTTGTTGTTTTGCGTGGCAGTGTCGCAGCAAGGCCTACATTGATGTTTTAAGCACGTTCTTGCTTTCCACTGTTGAAAATCAATTCGAGGATGGCGATTGCATCTTTAAACACGACAGAAAACCTGTTAATAATGCACGGCCTGTGCAGGGGTGGTTTCACGACAGTAAAATCCCAGTAATGGAGCCGCCTGCACAGAGTACTGACCTGAGGCTTACAGAACATCTTTGGGATGTTTTGGAACGCCGAATTCGTGCCAGGCCTCACCGACCGACATCGATATCTCTCCTCAGTGCAGCACTCCGTGACGAATGGGCTGTGATTCCCAAAGAAACCTCCCAGCACCTGATTGAACGTATGCCTGCCAGAGTGGAAGCTGTCGTCAAAGCTAAGGGCGGGCCAACACCATATTGACTTCAAGCATTACCGATGGAGGGCGCGACGAACTTGTAAGTCATTTTCAGCCAGGTGATGCTTTTGATCACATAGTGTATATACAGTCAAAAATAACTGCACTATTACATCGATTACGTATTAAACATAGTTCCTGCAATATAGCTTACAGCTTCAGAATCAACAGCACATTGCAAGTTATCAACGGATATTATATGGAAAAAAGTTTTGGATGGTGCAGAAGGTATTTTGTCTTCATTTTCGGTGTTATAAGTGTAATGAAAGTAATTCGGAATATGATCACTGACTTATTCGCTAGGGTACAAGTTTCTTTTCGTGATATCTCTGGAACCGTTGCTGCGATTTTTAACGAAATGTTATTAGATGTTTCAGTGTCTGATCAACTGATAGTCGTAAGAGCATATGCTGATGACGTCTCTGTTGTAATAAGAAGAGAAGATGGCATAGGGACCCATCGAAATAGAAACTGAGAAATATAGAACTGCGTCGCGGACACAATTCAAAGAGCAAAAATTTAAAATACAAACATGCGCGGATTTGGCTACCTAGAGATACCGTGGGCCCAAATTGTGGACAATCTCAAAACGTTATTAATCATCTTGTGCAGATACTCTCTAAGGATGGCAGCAGAAGTTCTAGATTCGAAGCAAAAAAAAAAAACAATGGGCAATCGTGGAAAATAACTTGAGCGCCATGAAACTAATTCAGTGTATTAGAAAACCAACACACGTGTATTCTTCAAAGCATATTACGCTGCACAAGTCTTTCCAATTCCAAACATGCTACAAGCCACAAAGATAATGCGACTAAGTAGCAGATACATAAGAAAAGGAGGCCTATTCCAACTGTAATGCGATACGCTAGCCGTATCTAAGGGGTCTGCAGGGCTCGAACTTATTCACAGTAACAGAAAAGTAATGGGGTTGTTCTTAAAAAGAATAATAGCACGCCTGAACGCAGTCCAGGCAATATCGCAATTAACTTTTCAAAGTCGTGGCACCACCAAGTGCACATACTCCGAGCGGCGTAACAAGATTAACTACAAGTTATAATATTTTAGAGAATTCTACCTTCAAGGCAGTTACATACATATCTTAGAGGGAAGTTATCACACTGGACTCGCATTCTGCTGGACGATGGTTGATCTCCCTATCCGGCAACCCAGATTAGGTTTCCCGTGATTTCCCTAAATCGCTCCTGGCAAATGCTGTGGTGGTCCCTTTGAAAGGGCACGGTCGATTTCGTCCCTCATTCTTGACATAAGCCGAAATTTCGCTTCGTCTCTAATGACCTTGATGTTGACTGGATATTACACCCTTATCTTCCTTCTTCCTAAAGAGCGACCAACTGACAGCAAGAGATTTCCGACGTGAACCGAAAAAGTCGGAAAACCCCGTAAATACAAAACACAAGCAACTAGTGTGGAGAATCATAGCCTCTAAACTACGTATAACTGACGTTACGTGTTATAGGGTTGCTAACAATACCGTTGCAACAAATGAATAGCTGCACAGAGTAGGACTTAGTGACACGGATAAATGCTCCTTATATGTTTAGTTAATTCCCATTTTCATTGTAGCATTTTCTGAGGTCATTTATGCAACTTCAGATGGATCAGTAACAGATCTGCCTCGCTGACAAGAAGCTCAGAAACCGACTGCACGACAGACATTCTGCTGAGGACGGTATCCAAACGTTATACCATCACAGAAAGTAACACTGCACTGTGATTATTGGGACATGATGTCAATTATACACTTAACACCAGAGAGGATGATTACTTTACCAAATTCATTACTCACGTGAAATAGTCTACTGGAAAACCGAAAAGGCTCGTAAGACATGGAAGTTATTTCGCAACATGCTGGGAATAACATTTGACAAGCTTGGAAAGGAATAATCCATTGGATGACTGACGCCAGATGGGGAAGAGAACAGTATACTCTAAAAGGAGAAATTTAAGTTCGACAATAAATTACTTTTAATGTTCAAGAACTTTTTTATATTTCTTCTCTATTAAAATTATTTAAGACATGCATTTTATTGTGATTTTCCATGTATATAATTAACGTTTGTTATTACACTTGTACGATAGTAAAAACTTGTTTACTCATGCAATGCATCTTTGTCGAACCTAAAAATGGTTCAAATGGTTCAAATGGCTCTGAGCACTAAGGGAGGCGAGGCGAACCTAAAAATACAAGGTGTTTCAAAACGAATATACGTATTACTAAGTATTATTTTGTCCAAACTATCGATCGCTGCGCCTCGGCTCGGTTATTGGAGAAACCAATACATAGTCTGGTTTATATTAATAGCCGCTAGATGTCAGTTGTCTTCTGCTTTGCTTGGTAACCGTCGTACATTTATTACATAGTTTAATTCTTAATTTTTTTGCGTGTTTTTGGTACTTGCATTGTCTAATTCATAAAATTCGGGCGTATTATAGTATTTGAGAGTTGTAGCATCGAGTTTTAGTACCTGAATAGTGTAAATTCGCGTAGTCTCCTTCCGCCGCCGAGCAGTGTCAGCAGTGCGCAAGTAGCAGCATTACTGCATTTACTAGGCAATCTTGTATTTTAATAACCGTTTAAATTTTGTCGATTTGTTTGCGCTCTCTGTAGATTAGTTCAGACGTTCTTTGCAAAACAGTTTTTAGCATGGATAGGGACTGCAACTGCTGTGTTCGGATGCAGGCTGAGTTGGCATCCCTTCGCTCCCAGCTTCAGGCAGTGTTGGCTTCGGTCACACAGCTTGCGGCTGTTGCCAATGGGCATCACTGTGGGGGTCCGGATGGGGGTTTGTCGGGGACGGCCAGCTCGTCCCACGCATCCCCCGATCGTACTACGACTGTGCTTGCCCGGGATACTGCCCGCATTGAGGCTGATCCCTCACCTGTGATAGAGTGGGAGGTCATGTCAAGGTGTGGCAGGGGGCGAAAGACATTCCGGAGGGCTGAACGGAAGGCCTCTCCAGTTTGTCTGACGAACCGGTTTCAGGCTCTGTCTCAGGCTGATACTGATCTTCGGCCTGACATGGCTGCTTGTCCTGTTCCAGAGGTTGCCCCTCAGTCTGCAAGATCCGGGCGGTCGCAGAGGGTGGGCTTACTGGTAGTTGGGAGCTCCAACGTCAGGCGCGTATTGGGGCCCCTTAGGGAAATGGCAGCAAGACAGGGGAAGAAAACCAATGTGCACTCTGTGTGCATACCGGGGGGAGTCATTCCAGATGTGGAAAGGGTCCTTCTGGATGCCATGAAGGGTACAGGGTGCACCCATCTGCAGGTGATCGCTCATGTCGGCACCAATGATGTGTGTCGCTATGGATCGGAGGAAATCCTCTCTGGCTTCCGGCGGCTATCTGATTTGGTGAAGACTGCCAGTATCGCTAGCGGGATGAAAGCAGAGCTCACCATCTGCAGCATCGTCGACAGGACTGACTGCGGACCTTTGGTACAGAGCCGAGTGGAGGGTCTGAATCAGAGGCTGAGACAGTTCTGCGACCGTGTGAGCTGCAGATTCCTCGACTTGCGCCATAGGGTGGTGGGGTTTCGGGTTCCGCTGAATAGGTCAGGAGTCCACTACACGCAACAAGCGGCTACACGGATAGCAGGGGTTGTGTGGCGTGGGCTGGGCGGTTTCTTAGGTTAGATGGCCTTGGGCAAGTACAGAAAGGGCAACAGCCTCAACGGGTGTGGGGCAAAGTCATGACATGCGGGGACCAAGCAGCAATCGGTATTGTAATTGTCAACTGTCGAAGCTGCGTTGGTAAATTACCAGAACTTCAAGCGCTGATAGAAAGCACCGAAGATGAAATCGTTATAGGTATAGAAAGCTGGCTTAAGCCAGAGATAAATTCTGCCGAAATTTTTACAAAGGTACAGACGGTGTTTAGAAAGGATAGATTGCATGCAACCGGTGGTGGAGTGTTCGTCGCTGTTAGTAGTAGTTTATCCTGTAGTGAAGTAGTAGTGGATAGTTCCTGTGAATTATTATGGGTGGAGGTTACACTCAACAACCGAGCTAGGTTAATAATTGGCTCCTTTTACCGACCTCCCGACTCAGCAGCATTAGTGGCAGAACAACTGAGAGAAAATTTGGAATACATTTCACATAAATTTTCTCAGCATGTTATAGTCTTAGGTGGAGATTTCAATTTACCAGATATAGACTGGGACACTCAGATGTTTAGGACGGGTGGTAGGGACAGAGCATCGATTGACATTATACTGAGTGCACTATCCGAAAATTACCTCGAGCAATTAAACAGAGAACCGACTCGTGGAGATAACATCTTGGACCTACTGATAACAAACAGACCCGATCTTTTCGACTCTTTAAGTGCAGAACAGGGAATCAGTGATCATAAGGCCGTTGCAGCATCCCTGAATATGGAAGTTAATAGGAATATAAAAAAAGGGAGGAAGTTTTATCTGTTTAGCAAGAGTAATAGAAGGCAGATTTCAGACTACCTAACAGATCAAAACGAAAATTTCTGTTCCGACACTGACAATGTTGAGTGTTTATGGAAAAAGTTCAAGGCAATCGTAAAATGCGTTTTAGACAGGTACGTGCCGAGTAAAATTGTGAGGGACGGGAAAAACCCACCGTGGTACAACAACAAAGTTAGGAAACTACTGCGAAAGCAAAGAGAGCTTCACTCCAAGTTTAAACGCAACCAAAACCTCTCAGACAGACAGAAGCTAAACGATGTCAAAGTTAGTGTAAGGAGGGCTATGCGTGAAGCGTTCAGTGAATTCGAAAGTAAAATTCTATGTACCGACTTGACAGAAAATCCTAGGAAGATCTGGTCTTACGTTAAATCAGTAAGTGGCTCTAAACAGCATATCCAGATACTCCGGGATGATGATGGCATTGAAACAGAGGATGACACGCGTAAAGCTGAAATACTAAACACCTTTTTCCAAAGCTGTTTCACAGAGGAAGACCGCACTGCAGTTCCTTCTCTAAATCCTCGCACAAACGAAAAAATGGCTGACATCGAAATAAGTGTCCAAGGAATAGAAAAGCAACTGGAATCACTCAATAGAGGAAAGTCCACTGGACCTGACGGGATACCAATTCGATTCTACACAGACTACGTGAAAGAACTTGCCCCCCTTCTAACAGCCGTGTACCGCAAGTCTCTAGAGGAACGGAGGGTTCCAAATGATTGGAAAAGAGCACAGGTAGTCCCAGTCTTCAAGAAGGGTCGTCGAGCAGATGCGCAAAACTATAGACCTATATCTCTGACGTCGATCTATTGTAGAATTTTAGAACATGTTATTTGCTCGAGTATCATGTCGTTTTTGGAAACCCAGAATCTACTATGTAGGAATCAACATGGATTCCGGAAACAGCGATCGTGTGAGACCCAACTCGCTTTATTTGTTCATGAGAACCAGAAAATATTAGATACAGACTCCCAGGTAGACGCTATTTTTCTTGACTTCCGGAAGGCGTTCGATACAGTTCCGCACTGTCGCCTGATAAACAAAGTAAGAGCCTACGGAATATCAGACCAGCTGTGTGGCTGGATTGAAGAATTTTTAGCAAACAGAACACAGCATGTTGTTATCAATGGAGAGACGTCTACAGACGTTAAAGTAACCTCTGGCGTGCCACAGGGGAGTGTTATGGGACCATTGCTTTTCACAATATATATAAATGACCTAGTAGATAGTGTCGGAAGTTCCATGCGGCTTTTCGCGAATGATGCTGTAGTATACAGAGAAGTTGTAGCATTAGAAAATTGTAGCGAAATGCAGGAAGATCTGCAGCGGATAGGCACTTGGTGCAGGGAGTGGCAACTGTCCCTTAACATAGACAAATGTAATGTATTGCGAATACATAGAAAGAAGGATCCTTTATTGTATGATTATATGATAGCGGAACAAACACTGGTAGCAGTTACCTCTGTAAAATATCTGGGAGTATGCGTGCGGAACGATTTGAAGTGGAATGATCATATAAAATTAATTGTTGGTAAGGCGGGTACCAGGTTGAGATTCATTGGGAGAGTGCTTAGAAAATGTAGTCCATCAACAAAGGAGGTGGCTTACAAAACACTCGTTCGACCTATACTTGAGTACTGCTCATCAGTGTGGGATCCGTACCAGATCGGTTTGACGGAGGAGATAGAGAAGATCCAAAGAAGAGTGGTGCGTTTCGTCACAGGGTTATTTGATAACCGTGATAGCGTTACGGAGATGTTTAATAAACTCGAGTGGCAGACTCTGCAAGAGAGGCGCTCTGCATCGCGGTGTAGATTGCTCGCCAGGTTTTGAAAGGGTGCGTTTCTGGATGAGGTATCGAATATATTGCTTCCCCCTACTTATACCTCCCGAGGAGATCACGAATGTAAAATTAGAGAGATTAGAGCGCGCACGGAGGCTTTCAGACAGTCGTTCTTCCCGCGAACCATACGCGACTGTAACAGGAAAGGTAGGTAATGACAGTGGCACATAAAGTGCCCTCCGCCACACACCGTTGGGTGGCTTGCGGAGTATAAATGTAGATGTAGATGTATATTTAAAATGGCTACTCCGTAGCAGAAATAATTTTGTGTTCTCGAGTCTGCGAATTACAATTCCGTGATTACAGTGCACAGTCGTTTCAGGTCGAGGTACCAAATTGATCCTCCGAATGGGTTGAACATTCGCAGATGGTATCGGCAGTTTCTAGATACAGTATGTGTGTGTAAAGCAAAGAGTCCTGGCCGCCCTCGTGTCCCTGAAGAAAATGTTGCACGAATTCAAACTGCTTTCCAATGTAGTCCTTGAAAATCAACTCGTCGTGCCAGTCTGGAGTTACAACTACATGCAACAATAATTTGGCGTGTTTTAGGACGTCGGTTGGTTACGAAGCCGTACAAGTTACAGTTGTTACAAGCTCTGCGTCCTGATGATAAACGCAAGCGTGTGGAATTTTGTAACGAGATTCTAGATGCTATTGAAGATGATAACACTTTCACACAACGCATCGTGTTCAGTGATGAAGCGACTTTCCATGTTAGTGGTCAGTAAACAAACACAATGTTCGAATTTGGGGGCTACAGAACCCCCATCCAGCCACTGGACATGTACGAGATTCGCCCAAAGTCAATGTGTTTCGTGCGATATCCCGATAATCTGTTTAAGGCCCATTCCTCTTTGATGGAAACTCGGTTAACAGTCAACCGTATCTCGCTATTTTACCAAACTGGTTGTTTCGGAGGCTGCACGAAGACAAGTTCATTTTTCAACAAGACGGGGCACCCCCACACTGGAGTCGCCAACTGCGTGAATATCTGAATAAAACTATCGAACCGTTGGATTGGTCGTCGAGGAGCTGGTGACTTAGCATTTCTCAGCTGGGCTCCACGGTCACTGGATTTAACTCCCTCTGACTTCTTCCTCTGGGGTTTCGTTGAAGACAACTTTTATGTACCACCACTTCCACAGAACCTGGAAGAGTTAAAGAACCGGATCCGTACTCCCATAACATCAGTGACAAAGGACATGCTTGCCCGAGTATGGGAGGAATTTCAGTGTCGATGTGATATTGTTCAACTCGCTGATGGAGGACGTATTGAACATCTATAATCTGAACTTGAGATGTTCGTAAATAGGTGTGTATAGTTTCATGTTCGTATGTCTTAAAGTTTAATAAATATATACATTCAAAATACGTATATGATTTCTGAAAGACCCTGTATTAAGAATCCTTTAGCGTGACGTTCAAGGCGTTAACCAGAGTCTACCAATGGGAACGAAAGACACATACAAGTTAGGTTGTTTCTAGCATCCTGTCTGAATCATGAACGATTCAGTACTTCTCGTCTCGTCTTCCACCTGGGCAGCACATACGTAACAAGCACCGATTCCGACATTTGTCAGGTGTGTAAGATGGACGCTTTTGACCAGCATACTTCGATGTAAATGGTGAGATGCATATAGCTGCGGGCGCTACGGTTGCTTTCATATGAATCAGCTTCATAATACTACTACGTTATGACAAAGTCGTCAGAACTTCACGTTAGTATTCAACTAGAAATAGCAATGATAGTTGTCTGTAATCTCAAGTGACTTTCAGAATATACAATGCTATTTGCTTGAGGGTGACAATGGACTCGCATGTTACCTTAGAATTTATTTTTTGTAAGTGATTTTCAGCAGTTAAGAAGTTCGGTATTGTTACAGCACTCAGAGTTCATACGATGATGGACACGACAGATTTGCGATTCATAATTTTCGTCAACAGGAATTATGCTCTCAGCTTTTTAGGTGGTAATTGATGACTGTTAGTAAGGTACGTTACTTGAGCTAGCTGAACGCGAGAGATGCTCATTACCACACGATGAGTTCGCACGTACTGGAGTTTGCGGTTTCCGCTACATATAGAGTGTTAAAATGGTATTATCACCAAGTAACTTTCTTCCGTAGTTGAGTGTCGTGCGTAGCAATAAGTAGACACAAGTCAGGTCACGTTATGCATAAATCATATTCTCTCTTTAGGGATATATATCAGGCCATGAACAGTGCTCACATTCCTGTGTGAACACTTACGGTTTGTTCATGAAGGAATGGCAGCTTTCACACCACTATCTAAATAATTTCGACCGTAAGTTTTTTGAATGCTTAATAACTTATTTAAAAATGTTGTGCAATAAAAATGAGGCAAATGTATCATTGTTGTTAGAGCATGAAAACAACTTATGGGCATTGCTACACTTGGAGTATGAACCGATAATTTTTCTTACATATACATCTACATTTATACTCCGCAAGCCACCCAATGGTGTGTGGCAGAGGGCTCTTTACGTGCCACTGTCATTACCTCCCTTTCCTGTTCCAGTCGCGTATGATTCGCGGGAAGAACGACTGCCGGAAAGCCTCCGTGCGCGCTCGAATCTCTCTAATTTTACATTCGTGATCTCCTAGGGAGGTATAAACAGGGGGAAGCAATATATTCGATACCTCATCCAGAAACGCACCCTCTCGAAACCTGGACAGCAAGCTACACCGCGATGCAGAGCGCCTCTCTTGCAGAGTCTGCCACTTGAGTTTGCTAAACATCTCCATAACGCTATCACGCTTACCAAACAACCCTGTGATGAAACGCGCCGCTCTTCTTTGGATCTTCTCTATCTCCTCTGTGAACCCAACCTGGTACCGATCCCACACTGATGAGCAATACTCAAGAATAGGTCGAACGAGTGTTTTGTAAGCCACCTCCTTTGTTGATGGACTACATTTTATAAGGACTCTCCCAATGAATCTGAACATGGCACCCGCCTTATCAACAATTAATTTTATATGATCATTCCACTTCAAATCGTTCCGTACGCATACTCCCAGATATTTTACAGAAGTAACTGCTACCAGTGTTTGTTATGCTATCATATAATCATACAATAAACGATCCTTCTCTCTATGTATTGGCAAAACATTATATTTGTCTATGTTAAGAGTCAGTTGTCTCTCCCTGCACCAAGTGCCTATCCGCTGCAGATCTTCCTGCATTCCGCTGCAATTTTCTAATGCTACAACTTCTCTGTATACTACAGCATCATCCGCAAAAAGCCGCGTGGAACATCACACGTGGATATATTTTTCTCCATTTCTTATTTCAGTGAAGACGAAATATTTTGCGTCTTCTGAGCTGTCATTCGTATTAGCTGCAGGAAAAAAATGACTATAAACCGGCGACACACATATCTTGGGCAATTATAAGATTTTTGTCTTACAAACCTGCGAATGGAAGGTTCAGGATACGTCCAAGACCATCATATATTGACCACTTACCCATTCACAAGCTATACGACTGGGTGGTGCACATCCGTTCTGTAGCAACACGCGATACAAAAGGGCGGTCTTTCAGTCCATGCAAAAAAAAGAACAGTTCTTAGTTCTTTGTGTGCTACTTCGTAAGTCAAGTCTTGATCAATATTTTTCACTGAACAGATACTCGAAAATGTAATCTTACCTCTCACGATCAATAGCTTTACCGACTGAGTTATCGTGGCGTTATTCACGATTCTCCCTCACAACTACAATTTTGCAGTACTTCTCTCCCGCATACTTCGCGTAGGAAGTCTATTGTGACGATATGGAGTAGTCACAGTGTAAAAATAGTTTCGAGAAAGAGTCATACGTTCCACAGCGGAGTATACGCTGTTTCATAAACCACTGGTACATTATAACTATGCGTTGGACCAAGGTTTGAACCCAGAAGATCACCTATCCTGTACCATATCTTTTCCGTCTGAGCTACTCAGTCACGACTCACGCTCAAACCTTACACTTTCATCTTGAAAGTCTCTTCGGGTTTGCTGCCGGATCCTAAAATCAACTTGACTCGATATTTCGGCGATCCAACTGTTCGTCATCTTCAGGAAATGCTGCTTCTGCTGATGAGTCCCGCTGAGAACTGACGCCAGGTTGCAAATCGACGTCCTATATAGGCCACCGTTCAGTACACGGCGCATGCGCCGCCCATCACAGTTTCTGCCTTCCAAAACAGGGAGGTGGCGCCGCCCTTAGTGAAACACTGCTGGCAACGATATAGCGCAATCAAGGCCGCACCGAAGAACGTTCAGTTTTGATGCGAAATAATACAGGATTCCACGTTTTGCTAAGAGGAAACCCATTGTCTCTGTTGATTAAATTATCAGCCAAACTAATATCAATCGCCTCTTTATAGACACTATTCCAAAAACCGGAAATGTTGGTAATCACAACAGTTTCCTCAAATTTCATTTTGTGTCCCTCATTTAGGCAGTGTTCTGCTACGGCCGATTTTCCGGCTGTTGTAGCCGCGTGTGACGGCGATGTTCCACACACCTGTCTTGCACTGTTCGAATAGAACGGCCAACGTAAGCTTTCCCACATTGACACGGAATTTTGTACACCCCGGGTTTGCTAAGTCCCAAATCATCCTTCACAGAGCCGAGAAGAGCCCTAATCTTAGAAGGTGGACGGAACACACTCTTAATGTTAAAATTCCTTAAAATTCGTCCAATCTTAAACGATAAGCCTCCAGCATAAGGAAGAAAGGCCACAGTTCTATGTTCCTCTTCGTACACCTCCGGAGGTGGTCCAAATTCCATAGCCCGACGAATCTGTTTCTCGGTGTATCCATTTTCCTTAAAAACAGTCATCAAATGCTCAAGTTCTTGGGTTAAGCTGTCTGCGTGGGAAATGGCATATGCTCTCCGTACCAAAGTCCTAAGGACGCCACTACGTTGGTGTGGTGGATGAAATCTTTTAGGGTGCAGATACCATTCTGTGTGTGTCGACTTTCGGTGAACACTGTGTCCCAAAGTTCCATCTGGTTTTTTATAAACCATTACGTCTAAAAATGGAAGCATCCCATCATATTCAACCTTCATAGTAAATTTGATACGGGGATGAAGACAGTTGAAGTGGTCCAAAAATCTGTTAAGAGCATCACGTCCATGCGGCCAGACGAAGAAGGTATCGTCCACGTATCTCCAGAAGCACGTTGGTTGCAAAGCTGAAGTCCTCAGTGCCATGGCCTCGAAGTCCTCCATAAATAAATTGGCGACTATGGGTGACAAAGGACTACCCATAGCCACTCCGTCATTCTGTTCAAAAATGTTACCGTTAAATAAAAAATACGTGGAGGTCAGCACATGACGACAAAGCTTCACCAGCTCTTCATCCAGTTTTTCACTGATCAAACTAAGGGACTCTTCCAGAGGAACTCGTGTCAATAGGGATAACACATCGAAACTCACTAACAGATCTGAAGGACTCAACTTCAAAGATCCCAACCGTCAAATAAAATCCACCGAACTGGATATATGGTGTTCACACTTGCCAACAAATGGACTGAGAGCAGATGATAAATACTTTGCCAGGTTATAAGTAGGTGCACCCAAATTACTAACAATAGGGCGTAGAGGAACCCCTTCCTTATGCAACTTAGGCAGACCATACAACCTAGGCGGAACGGCAGCACCAGGATGAAGTTTCTTACGTAAATCATCTGACAACGAACTCTTTTTCAACAGTGAAAATGTCTTACGTTTGATCCTTTCTGTGGGGTCATTAGATAGTCTTCTGTACGCCGGGTCGTTGAGAAGTAAATTCATTTTTAGGACATAATCATCCCGCGTCATTACAACCGTGGCATTCCCCTTCTCAGCTGGTAAAACTACTACTTCGTCATCATTCTTAAGGGAACGAATGGCTGCTCTCTCTGCGGAAGAGATGTTATCCCGCGGTGGACGAGCCCGACGTAATGTGTGCGACACTTCTTGCCTTATTTCCTCTGCTTGATCCTCGGATAGGCTGTGTACTGGTTGTTCTACAGAGCATATCAACTCTGTGATAGGAAGTCTCTTGGGAGTGGGCGAAAAATTTAAACCTTTCTCCAATATCGACGCTGTGGGCCCATCCAACGCCTTGTTAGAGAGATTAATCACAGTACGCCGACGTTTATCCACTTCTGATGCTGTAGAACGAGAAAGGAGCCGTTCAAATTTCGAGGATTGTCTGGTGACGGCGCTCCTATGTGTCCAATCTGATAGCGCCCACGTGGAATCATCAACACACTGCCAAACATCCCTTGAAAACTGCGAGGACAAGTTCAAATGTAAATAAAATAAATCTTTGGAAACAATATCCAGTTGCCTACGGGTAAAACGATTGTGTTCTCTTAAAAGTGCTTGGCTTGCACGTTCCTTAATCCTATTAGCTCTCTTACTATTAATAAAATGAAGAAATCTGGCGAAATTAGGAATAATACCTTCGTCATGGCATCTCAGCAAGAAGGCGAGTGTACTCAATAGGTTTCCTTTCTTCCTCTGAAGTTTATCTAACTTCTGTATAAGTTTCACCATCTCCTCCCCGTAGAGGTACTTGATGTGATTACGTAGGCTTTCTCGGCGTAATAAGTCTTGAAAGTCTCTTCGGGTTTGCTGCCGGATCCTAAAATCAACTTGACTCGATTTTTCGGCGATCCAACTGTTCGCTATCGTCAGGAAATGCTGCTTCTGCTGATGAGTCCCGCTGAGAACTGACGCCAGGTTGCAAATCAACGTTCTATATAGGCCACCGTTCAGTACACGGCGCATGCGCCGCCCATCACGGTTTCTGCCTTCCAAAACAGGGAGGTGGTGCCGCCCTTAGTGAAACACTGCTGGCAACGTTATATCTTCCTTATGCTGGAGGCTTATCGTCTAAGATTGGACGAATTTTAAGGAATTTTAACATTAAGAGTGTGTTCCGTCCACCTTCTAAGATTAGGGCTCTTCTCGGCTCTGTGAAGGATGATTTGGGACTTAGCAAACCCGGGGTGTACAAAATCCCGTGTCAATGTGGGAAAGCTTACGTTGGCCGTTCTATTCGCACAGTACATGACAGGTGTGTGGAACATCGCCGTCACACGAAGCTACAAGAGCCGGAAAAATTCGGCCGTAGCAGAACACTGCCTAAATGAGGCACACAAAATGAAATTTGAGGAAACTGTTGTGATTACCAACATTTCCGGTTTTTGGAATAGTGTCTATAAAGAGGCGATTGATATTAGTTTGGCTGATAATTTAATCAACAGAGACAATGGGTTTCCTCTTAGCAAAACGTGGAATCCTGTATTATCTCGCATCAAAATTGAACGTTCTTCGGTGCGGCCTTGATTGCGATATATCGTTGCCAGCAGTGTTTCACTAAGGGCGGCGCCACCTCCCTGCTTTGGAAGGCAGAAACCGTGATGGGCGGCGCATGCGCCGTGTACTGAACGGTGGCCTATATAGGACGTCGATTTGCAACCTGGCGTAGCCAAGGCACGCTCCCGACTCGGTCTCCTCAAGCTCCTCTCCGGCTGTACGTGGGGTCTGGACCCCTCCACCATCCTCCACACCTATAAATCGCTCATCCGCCCTATCCTTTGTTACGCCCATCCAGCTTGGATCTCAGCCCCCCCTACCTTTTATAAATCCCTCCAAATCCTTGAACGCCATGCTCTGCACCTCGCCTATCGCATCCGTGTCCCCTCCCCCACGCGGATCCTGTACGATCTCATCCCCTTCCCCCACCTCCTCCTTTTCCTTGAAAGGATACGGATCCTGTACACCTCCCATAAACTCGATCCTCCTCACCCACTAGTCTCCCCGATACTCTCCCACCCCCGTCCCGCTGCCGCGCCTGTATTCCCACGTCCCACCCAGTCTCCATCTCTCCACCCTCCTTACCCTCTCCCACGGTGGCTTCCGTCAGCTCCCCCTCCCTGATGATGTCCTCCTCCCCTCCATCTACCCCTCCTATCAACTTTGACCCTGCCCCACCCCCACTTCCGGTGTCCTTTCCTTTCGGCACCCTCCCTCCCTTCTCTTTCCTTCCCTTCTCTTTCCTTTTCCCCTGTCCCCTCCCTCCACCCCTCTTCCCCCGGGCTTCCCCTCCTCCTTCCTCCCTCCCCCCTATCTCCCCTGCCTGTGGCATCTCCGCTCTCCCCTCTCCCTCTCCCACCCCGCCTCCTCCTCTCTTGGCAGGTCCACGGACTCGCACACGCTCAGTGAACATTCGCGCGCCGGAGATCATCGCCATCAGTGTCTCTTGTGTGTGACGTCGTTTTGTGTTTTTTAGTGTCCGCCGTCACGCTTCTCCGTTTACTTGTACCGTCAGATTCACCAGTGTTCTGTGCGCTGTGTCAACGTGTTTTCAGTGTCGTTTTCGTCTAGTGTGAACGGCTCCGTGTTTTTTGTGTATCTGTGACCACTCTTTTTTGCACGTCACTTTGTTCATACTGATTCTCCATTCTGTGTTCTGTTCTTGTCAACACTATGGCTGAAGAGCAGCGTAGCATGCCGCTGACAACCTACCTGTTGTTTAGGTATTAATATAACAATAAAGGAAAAAAAGCAACCTTGCGTCAGTTCTCAGCGGGACTCATCAGCAGAAGCAGCATTTCCTGAAGATGGCGAACAGTTGGATCGCCGAAATATCGAGTCAAGTTGATTTTAGGATCCAGCAGCAAACCCGAAGAGGCTTTCAAGACTTATTACCCCGGGAAAGCCTACGTAATCACTTACACTTTCACTTCTGTTGGTACCCTTCCTCTGTTTTCCAAACACCACAGAAGCTTTCCTCCATATTTTTCCGATATAGGCAGATAGGAAGAAGAAAGTTATAGACTCAGGTTATGTGTAACATAATTCAAAAAAGATTTAGAAATTTTATCAGGTGTTCAGCTGGTTGGCGTTGTGAAAACAACTGAGTACAGGGAAAGCATAAACCCACAAACGAAAAATTTACCCGAAATGTATTCGTATACGGAGTATAGATGATACAAACTTCGGAGATGACGAAACAGGGAAGATGTGTTAATCTGGTAAACGAACACTGGTCCATAAATGTCTGAATCGAAAGCAAAGAGCGCAAACGTGCTACTTTAAAAGTTACTGTTGGACTTCTGACGATGGTAAATTCTAAGTAGCTATTTTTCCTTAATAATTTTGTGTGTCTGGACAATTTGCACAAGATGCTACATTAATAGCAGTGATTCAAATGTGTGTCCCCTACTGTCTATTCCAGCATGGCACATTGCTGAAGGATCTGACGCACCAGTTAAAATAAATGCAGTTTTTCATGAAAGCGAGAATTTTCTCATCACATCACCTGAAGGAATTTACTGGACCAACTTTCCGCGAAACACCATCACCTCTTGGTACCCAACTTTCACGGAACGTCTGGCGCAGGTGCCCTCAAATTAAATAAGCAAATTCCGTTGTGGTTCACCATTTTGGAACCAAATACGTCCGTGAAAATTATATAGTCCATATTCAAATAAAAACACTGACACTGCCGAATTTTTTGGGTTTGCCAACCTGCTTACATAATTAATCAATTTATTAAATCCTACAGTCAACCAGATTTAAATTCTAGCATTTCTTGATGGAAGTCGTTTTACTGCGTAGGCTGCTTTATTTTGAAATAACCACATTATTTCATTATTTAGCGATTATCTAATTTCTTCCCTCTTGGACATTATCAAGCTACTTAGAAGTAGAAATATCGTAATTCATACAGCATTATATATCACACACATCCGTGTAGGGGAAGCAGCATGTGACGCCGTCCATAATAAAGGTTTCGCATAAGCGTAGTAATTACGAGCACAAATATGTCAGACGTGAATTATACATGTAAAACGGAATAAATGAGACGTTAATGTGTGGCTCGTTACTGTGTCGTCATGTAACACAGTAATGTAGGCTACTGTTACTATGTGAAGTGAAAATATCCGTGCCATTGTTACTGGCAGTACAGGGTGATTCAAAAAGAATACCACATCTTTAAAAATGTGTATTTAATTAAAGAAACATAATATAACCTTCTGTTATACATCATTACAAAGAGTATTTAAAAAGGTTTTTTTTCACTCAAAACAAGTTCAGAGATGTTCAATATGGCCCCCTCCAGACACACGAGCAATATCAACCCGATACTCCAACTCGTTCCACACTCTCTGTAGCATATCAGGCGTAACAGTTTGGATAGCTGCTGTTATTTCTCGTTTCAAATCATCAATGGTGGCTGGGAGAGGTGGCCGAAACACCATATCCTTAACATACCCCCATAAGAAAAAATCGCAGGGGGTAAGATCAGGGCTTCTTGGAGGCCAGTGATGAAGTGCTCTGTCACGGGCTGCCTGGCGGCCGATCCATCGCCTCGGGTAGTTGACGTTCAGGTAGTTACGGACAGATAAGTGCCAATGTGGTGGCGCTCCATCCTGCTGAAATATGAATTGTTGTGCTTCTTGTTCGAGCTGAGGGAACAGCCAATTCTCTAACATCTCCAGATACTGTAGTCCAGTTACAGTAGCACCTTAGAAGAAAAAGGGACCAAAAACTTAATTGGCTGAAATGGCGAACAAATGTACAACTAAATGAAACTTTATAGCTCCCTTAATTCGCCGACAGATAGTGCTTAGCTCTGCCTTTTGTCGTTGCAGAGTTTTAAATTCCTAAAGTTGTGGTATTCTTTTTGAATCACCCTGTATTATTCATCAACGCCTTTGGTTTCATAGCTTTCAGCTTAGTACTTTCCTGACCAGCGTTATTAAGGTCAAATTAACATATGTGCCTCCCTCCATCATCCACAAAAATATCTATCAACATTATGGAAACAACTTGCATGTTTGGGCTGTAATAATGTCGAACATCTCCCTCATATATCTCTTGCAGCTCTGGAGTCAATTTTTCATAATGTACCAAAAATCTAGTCCCATAGCGGCAGGAAATTCGTCTTTTGACATGAGAGGGATACATGTCTGGTAGTATTTACTGTTATTGTTTCCATGAAATTATTTTGTCAACTCCAAACATCCATATCAACATTTATGAATGTAAACAGTTGTCTCACGGAAGAAATTGCCTCTAGGTAGGCAAATGTCTCCTAACATCAAAAAAAGCTCGCTATTTATGACGATCAGACATGCGTCAAAGGGTATTTCAGAGTAAGCACAGTGCGTCAGTATTATACACTGACGGAAATAAAGCGTAGCATAAAAGAAAATAAATGTAGATTAATGATATTTCCGTTATACATTTGTCTGTGTAACATATGTATGTGATTAACATTGGAAGGCTACAGGTTAATGTAAGCGTGAGACAGGCCATTGCAAATGTGAAATGCTGGTACGTTAATAACCGATAACTGCCAGGATGTTGAATACAAGCATTTAAACGTGCATTCATTGTGTCGTACAGGTGTCGGATGTCAGGGATGTCGGTTTGTGGCATGTAATTCCAAGCGTGTTGCACTTCGTCGATCAATACAGGGACGGTTAATGCTGTTTGTGGATGACGATGAAGATGTCGTCCGATGATACCCACTACGTTCTCCATTTGCGACACATATGTTGATCGAGCACGCTAAGGGAACATGTCGACGCTCTGTAGAATATATTGGGCTACAACAGCGGTATTGGGGCGAGCGTTGTCATGTTGGAAACCACATCCTGGAAAGCTGTTCATGAATGGCAGAACACTAGGTTGAATGACCAGAGTGATGTACACATCTGCAGTCAGAGTGCATGTGATAAACACGAGAGTGCTCCTGCAGTCATACGAAGTTGCACCCCAGACCATAACATAAGTGTAGGTACAGTGTGTCTAGCACGCAGACAGGTTGGTTGCAGGCGCTAAACCAGCCTCCTTCTAACCATCACATGGCCATCACTGACAACGACACAGAAACAGCTTTAATCAGGAAACAGAACAAACCTCCACCCTGCCCTCCAATGAGCCCTCACTTGACACCACTGAAGTCAGAATCGGAGCTCGTTTGGTGTCAGTGTAATGCACGCTACAGGGCGCCTGGCTCGGATCTGTCCTTAAAGTAACCTATTTATAACAGTTCGTTGTGCCATTGTGGTATCATCTACTGCTTAAATCGCTGCTGGAGATGCAATACGATGCGCCTGAGACACACGCCGAGGACGGTGGTCTTTACTTTCGGTAATGCCATGTGGCCGTCCGGAGCCCAGGTTTCTTGCGACCGTACATTCTCAAGAACACCGCTGCCAGCAGTCATGAACAAGGGCTGCATTGCTGCTAAGTCTTTTTGCAATATCTCAGAAGGGACATACAGATTCTCGTAGCCCTCTTACACGACCTATTTAACACTCAGTGAGATGTTGATAACGACGTCTTTGTTGCCTTAAAGGTATTCTTCACTAACATCAACTCATCACGTCCAATATCAAAGGCAAGTAACACTCACGACCGTCACACCGTGTATTTAAACCAGAATTGATTTACATCATCATACTCGAGCTACCAGCGCCACTCTTATGTCACTAGCCCTAAATATGTATAGACGTAATCTTTCAGATCCAGAAACACGTCCGCCAACTTTCGTTTATACCACACATCTCCTTCTTCATGTTGCCATTTTTTCCGTCAGTGTAAATATTGAACCAAAGACTCCGTTCTATTGCAAGAACGTTTAGAAGATCCAACAAATCTACTAAAGGAACTCTACAGACTACAGTTCTCCGCCCACTTCTGCTTACCAGATAGGATTGATGAACAACATCAGAAAGAATGACATTTTCACTTTGCAGCAGAGTGTTCGCTGATATCGAACTTCCTGTCCGATTAAAACTGTGTGGTAGACCGAGACTCAAACTCGGACCTTTGCCTTCCACGGGCGAGTTCTCTACCGACTGAGATACGCTAGAGCACTTGCTCGTAAAAGGCAAAGGTTCAGTGTTCGAGTCTCGGTCCGATACACAGTTTTAATTTTCGAGGAAGCTTTAACAACAGAAAGTTCAAAGAAGTGTTTTTTTCGTATTAGCATGAAATACAGGAGATAGTGTTACAGATATACACAGTCTGACGAACATTATCCTGTTGAAAAATGGCACCATGATACTGATTCATGACATGTAACATACAAGGGGAACATTTAAAAGATTTAAGAAATCTACTAAACAAAGTGCATACACTGCATGTGTCCGTCCAATTCGTGAGTATGGCATCCTTTCCAGAGAGGATTGCCGAACCACATCAAAACGTTTAACTAAATGTAGTTTTTTGTATTATAGTGATATATAGAAGATAGCGTCACAGATACGTACAGTCTGACAAGAAACATGAAACACTCAAAAGGGAAGAAGGAAACGTAATAAAACTCTAAAACCGTTGTGCCGTCAGAGTTCCCTCAATCACTGCTAGCGATGATCTAAAAGCACGCACGATGGCTCCCCATACCATGGCACCAGGACAAGACCACTGCGCCTCTCCAAAACATTAGAAGAGTGGGATCTGCCTCGTGGTCGCTGCCATATTCGCCAATGATGGTCATCCGGGGTAGTGGACAAATACGATTCATTGCTGAATACAATGTGATTCCATTCATCAGCAGTCCATGCTTCCCGTTCACATCTCTGCAAGTGCTGCCTTTGTATTATGGTGGGAATGGCAGCCTACGCACTAGATGGTAATTCCCAGTCCAGTTGCTACTTGTCTCAGACTAATGGCGCCTGATGACACAGAATGTTTCTGGGAGTACATTACTAATTCTCAGAGGCAGGTGCAAATACGGAGGGCCTACAGCATGTTTGGTGCACAATAACGTGATCTTCCCTGGCGGTGGTTAGACGTAGTTGACCAGAAAATTAACGATTGACATGACTGCCTTTATGTTCCCAGACAATCCAGCATCAGGCCACTGTCACAACCGAATTCCCCACAAATCCGAATATCGTACAATTCAAAATTCAGGCAAAATACAAACCTACAATCAGACCGTTTTCAAACTCTGTAGGATCTGATACATCTGACGCACGTAATACATGTTATCTCGGCGTCCTTCATAGCGTTCATTCAACTTCTGACACAGCTCGTGCTCCGTTCATGACGTATGAGAGCTGGTGACAAAACAGAACACGAACAACAGTAACGTTTTCTAGTGACTGTTCTACCTGTTACACAGAAATACAACTCTAATCATATACATACTCGCCGCTGATTTGTAAGTGTACGAAGTTACGAGTGTTACATTTTTCAAGAACCTACTGGTCTTGAAATTAAAACCACCGTGAATATCTGATGAATCTTTGAGCAGATGCGTGGCGGAATATGAACATTGATCGCGTCACGTAGCACAATTTAGTTCTGATAGCACAGTGTTCACCTATAGATGCCTAGGACAATAGAGTCCATACAAAATGTATAAAGTGCGTGCTGTCATTGGATTTCTTCATGCAGAAGGGTTTGGCTAGATTTCATTCACCGCACATAACGCAGCTGTCGTGCACGACAGCAAAGGGGGACAGTGATGCAGGAACTTCAAAGCAAGACGTTGGGTAAAGATGTCTAATTAAGCGATACATCAAATATTGTGATGATTGCGTTAAAATTTCAGAAACAACCAGCAGATAGTGCAGGTCGTCTCCTTTGCAGTCCTATATACCCAGCGCTCTTTGGGAAGTGTTGGCTCAAATGGCTCTTAGCACTATGGGACTCAAAATCTGTGGTCATCAGTCCCCAAGAACTTAGAACTATTTAAACCTAATTAACCTAAGGAATCACACACATCCATGCGCAAGGCAGGATTCGGTAGCGGTCGCGCGGTTTCAGACTGAAGCGCCTAGAACCGTTCGGCCACACCGGAAGGCTTGGGAAGTGTAACGACTACAGCAGTTTCTGTGCACCGAACGTTGGGATAACGCACTTCTGAAGAAATACTGAACTGAGAGGTAAATATCAATGCAAAAACGTTAATAATTGTTGATAAAGTAAATTACAGTGAATCAGTTTATGTCAATACACTACTGGATTTTAAAATTGCTACACCCAGAAGAAATGCAGATGATAAACGGGTATTCTTTGGAAAAATATATTATACTAGAACTGACATGCTTTTACATTTTCACGCAGTTTAAGTGCATAGATCCTGAGAAATCAGTACCCAGAACAACCACCTCTGGCAGTAATAACGACCTTGATACGCCTGGGCATTGAGTTAAACAGAGCTTGAATGGCGTGTACAGGTACAACTGCCCATGCAGCTTCAACACGATACCACAGTTCATCAAGAGTAGTGACTGACGTATGGTGACGAGACAGTTGCTCCGCCGCCATTGACCAGACGTTTTCAGTTAGTGAGAGATCTGGAGAATGTGCTGGCCAGGGCAGCAGTCGACCATTTTCTGTATCCAGAAGGGCCCGTACAGGACCTGCAACATGCGGTCGTGCATTTTATCCTGCTGAAATGTAGGGTTTCGCAGGGATCGAATGAAGGGTAGAGCCACGAGTCGTAACACAGCTGAAATGTAACGTCCACTGTTCAAAGTGCCATCAATGCGAACAAGAGCTGACCAAGACGTGTAACCAATGGCACCCCAAACCATGACGTCGGTTGATACGCCAGTATGACGATGAAGAATACACGCTTCCAATGTGCGTTCACAGCGATGTCGCCAAACACGGATGCGACCATCATGATGCTGTAAACAGAACCTGGATTTATCCGGAAAAATCACGTTTTGCCATTCGTGCACCCAGGTTCGTCATTGAGTACACTATCGCAGGCGCTCCTGTCTGTGATGCAACGTCAAGGGTAAACGCAGCAATGGTCTCCGAGCTGATAGTCCATGCTGCTGCAAACGTCGTCGAACTGTTCGAGAAGATGGTTGTTGTCTTGCAAACGTCCCCATCTGTTGACTCAGGGATCGAGACGTGGCTGCACGATCCGTTACAGCCATGCGGATAAGATGCCTGTCATCTCGATTGCTAGTGATACGAGGCCGTTGGGATCCAGCACGGCGTTCCGTATCACCCTCCTGAACCCACCGATTCCATATTCTGCTGTCACTCATTGGATCTCGACTAATGCGTGTAGCAATGTCGCCATACGACAAACCGCAATCGCGATAGGCTACAATGCGACCTTTATCAAAGTCGGAAACGCGATGGTAGGCATTTCTCCTCCTTACACGAGGCATCACAACAACGTTTCACCAGGCAACGCCGGTCAACTGCTGTTTGTGTATGAGAAATCGGTTGGAAACTTTCCTCATGTCAGCACGTTGTAGGTGTCGTTAGCGGCGGCAACCTTGTGTGAATGCTCTGAAAAGCTAATCATTTGCGTATCACAGCATCTTCTTCCTGTCGGTTAAATTTCACGTCTTTAGCGCGTCATCTTCTTGGTGTAGCAATTTTAATGGCCAATAGTGTATTATAATAATCTTGTGGTTACATAGTACTGCGACAGCTTCCCGTTTGATGCTTCATTTTCTCATTTTCTGTAACATGGTGTCTCACTCAAACAGGGTTTCACAAAATATATAGACAAAAGATGTGAGTAAATAAAACAGTTCATGAAAGAGAAGCTAATCATGTATGCACATTCTGTCGAGCATAGAGCAAAGAAGTATATAAATGTCATTAATCCTTATGGTGCTAAAAGGACGGATACCATTACCAAGTAACTCTTATTATGCCATGATGATGTAAAAGCTTTTTCATATTCTGTCACACCAGTATGATAGAATACAGAGTAATTTCTATATTTTGGCTTGTAGATTTTATTCTGTTGTCAACAATGGGAAAAGAAAAGAATGACACAAAAGTTGGAAAACAATCTATCGAACCATAAGTTGGAAGAATGCTTGAACTGGCTGTAAGGAAAGTTTTCCAGGAACACTGGAGCACTTACAGAGCTTCAAAGTTTTGTCCAGTCCCTTGATTCTCTTTTCGGAAAATGTCGTGAATGGTACAGAGCACTTCCAATGCAACACAGACCTACTTCAAAAATCTGAACTTGGAAGAGCGGAGCCTTTTGGTCTCTCTTAGGAGGTAGAACTATACATAATACGTAATTAAAATTCCCGAAACCGGATTTGGTCTATCTCTTATCCCTATAAGATATTTTGCTCACAAATTGGGAGAAAAGTGTAGAGCAGTAAATTAAAGTTTTGAAAGGAAAATAGCAGGGAAAAAGTGATTTGGTGGTTTTATGAACCGATTCAATCCCACATTACAAACACCTGAAAACTTATCTAGGTAGCGCACATTTTTTGTAAATCCGGTATTAACTCATGGATTTTATAACGTTTTTTGGAAAGTCATTGATGGACACAATTTGAGGAATTCCCCGCATCAGATTTGGTTTTCTGTGAAACAGGTGTGATATTGGTCAGAGCTGAATGAAAAATTGCCCTTGTGTCCTTAAATAACTAAATCTAGTTCAAGATGGCTGCGATACCCCCTTTTAACTAAAATTCAATCCCACCACAGGGCCTAGCACCCTATTTAGTCTCCGATAAACCAATTTCTGAAGTTAATTAGACCTCAGAGTAAGAGCGTATACGGTTTAGTCCTACATGTGAACCTTCACCAGCCGGAAAACTCTCATAAATTCTTAGTCTGCAGAAGTTCATATCGTACACCAAATATAGGGGCAATAGTGACCCTGAACCTGGCTTAGCTTATATAAAACAACAAGAAAAAGTGGAGAGAAAAAAGAGGAAGAGACGCTAAATCTCATGACAACACTATATATTCCGTGTGCAATTTGGACTATAGATGTGATATACAGAATCGCGCTGGAACAGACTGGATGCACTGTAGTTTCTATCCTCACTGGTATCACAAAAAATGTGACGTTCTATTGGATATTATGACGAAGATGTTTATGTGTGTTCAGTATGAGCATGTCAAAGCTTTTGTTTCAATAAAAAGATAACATCAGCTTTCGCCCTTTGCTTAAGTTCAGTAATTGATTTACTTGCTCTTCTTTTTTTTGATTTTTTAAAACATTTTCCCCTTCTTTCCTTACATAAAATATTTTTTACTTCGTCCCATGCACCCTGACTACAAACTTGTAAGTGAACTTGGTGATTCGACCTATTGTGCTACCATTCATGAACAGCATTCCTAGTAACGTTTTCCAACAGGATAACGCTCTCCCACGTACTCCTGTTGTAACCCAACATGCTCTACAGAGTGTCAACACGTTGGCCTGCTCGATCAGCAGATCTGCCTCCAATTGAGCAGATATGGAACATCGTCGGATGACAAATCCAGTGTCATCCACAACCAACATTAACGGTCCGTATATCAACCGACCAAGGGCAACAGGCATGGAACTCCATCCCACAAACTGATATCCGGCACCTGTAAAACACACTGCATGCACGTTTTCATGCTTGCATTCAGCATTCTAGCGGTTATACTTTTATTTAATGTGCAAACATTTCAATGAGTTATCTCACGCTTTCATTAACCTGCGATCTTGCAATGTTAATTACTTAAATATGTTACCTAGATGAATGTAGCCCAAAAATTACATTACCATACATTATTCAAATTTTGGTGTTGCGGTTTTTTTCCGTCAGTGTATTTCTTCGAAGTAGTAAGACGTATGTTGAGAAACTTTTCTCCCTCTTTTTCTTCTGATGTCCGAGAACTAGATGCTGCTATACCAAACATGAAATTCATGTTTATATATTCCTGTAATCAGTACTACTCCATATTCAACAACGACCTGTAATTGTAAACGGTGATGAACTCTATCCTGGACACCTGACAGGCAAATATGCGTTTTTCTTTTTCAAGGAAATGAACAATGACTATGAGGGTTATAGTTGTTTATTATGAAATATAAGCAATTTACAAATAAGCGATTTGCAAACCAGTGCCTGACACAGTTTGCTCATTCAAGACCTCATACCACCTGCAATATTCCTTTTCGACAGTTGGTTTCACATTTCACAACATGCAGATTGGGATGCTATACCTTTGGTATAATTTCGACAGTAAGCGTTTGGGACACCTCGTACGTAGTGATTAAAGGCCTGAAATATTGTTTAGTACGTTTCTAAAGCTAGTTATCAATAATCATACTTAAATTTTTGATCTGATTGTTACTTCAGTTTTCTGTCTCGGTTTTACTGGCTTAATGATTACTAGCTTCCAACGAATTCGTTCATTACCGAACCATTAGCTACAATAAAAGTACTTTCTTAGTCAAAATGTGAAATCCAAATATTAATTAACATAAAGTTTCCTAGCACAATTAAAATTACATCGTTGTTCAAAATGTTGAATACAAAATTCTAAAGGAAATCGATAGTTTTCTGACACTGTGAATGTTTGGAACACAATAGTTCATTACAATGGTTGTAGCATACATGTGTGGTTCTGAAATGATTAATGAAGTGACAGTTGTGCATTTTGAGCTATTTACAACTTTTCAGCTTCGAACATTCTGTATCTTTAATGCGAGTGCCTACTATGCCGTGAGTCATCTTTTAGTGGAAAGTGGTAGGAGCATTTGACATGAGCAATCTGCGTTTCTTATGTATACCTGTACACTATTGTCTTAGCACATTACTAGCAGGCTTATGCTAACTTTCATTAGTACCCCTTCTAGTATAATGTTCTATATTTGACAATAGTATTTGGAGATTTATTATATATAGCTCTTAACGGAGTTTAAAACAGTGTGACATTAGATATAAACAAGCAAATTAGGTGTGACGAAACTATAGTACTATGTGAAAAGTCTCTGATACGCCATGCCCAATGTCGGCCAAACAACACCGCGCTTGGCGAAAGATGTTCATCCATAGATACAATTCTGTAACTATAATGAAGAGGTTTTTTTTAATGTTGTATAAAGTGCTTCTGCTTTTCAGGAAGCATAACAACGTGTATGAGGTAAGCATCGAACTTGTGTGGTGTAAACGATGTTATCTTTGAAGAAAATTCAGGTGAAGGAGGTAACAAGCACTTTCACGGCAGTTCTTTGTGACATTAACTTTCAGAGCCACGACTATGTATCTCCTTTCCAAGCCCCGTACACAGCTATCTTTCAGCTTGGTGCTTCACGTTGAAAGGTGGCTACACTGAGCCACAGCGCCAGAGAGTTTTGTTTCGCCGCCTCCACTGGCAGTGATTATTGAGAAGTAGCGGAGGGCAGTGCTTGTTGAGAACTCGTAGTAGTGAGTGCTTGCTGAGATGTCGTAGTGAAGAGTGCTTGTCGAGATGTGGCAGTAGTCAGTTCTTGTTGAGATGTGGTAGTAGCGAGTCGGTGTGGAGATATTGTAATGATTAGAGTGCTTTTCATCAATATAAATGAAGGTAACAAACTCCTTTTCTTTTTTTTCTCATTGTTTCAATGTCCTGAATAATGCGTCATTACAGGTTCAGTCAACAAAGCATCTGGCTTGTGTTCTTGTATTAGAGCGTAATTCTGGTTTTCTTGCGCAATTATAGTATTTCTAATTTTTTTTATCACGTCAGTATAAATGGTATTTGAAATTTCTTGTCTTATTGAAGAAGAACCGTGCCAGATGTGTACGTTGAGTCATACTTCCACACACAGAACAGTTATACTTGTGCTTTGGTTTCGTAGGTTTTATAGTTGCTGGGGACTTAATTAATTAATTGTGTTAACGAAAATTTTCATTTCATTCTTTGTTGTTGTTCTATGCAGTCGGATTGCGTAATAATACTAGTCAGGGCCAACCGTTTACGAGACACAGCGTAATCGGACATACAGCGACAAAAATTAAAAATATATATATATTTGCATTAAAATAATAATTAAGCCCCCATGCACGTGGCGACCGCTGCTTCGGATCGTCCCTTGGAATTCTTCTGATTGTAAAAATAGTAAACAGTAGTATTGTTGTAGTAATTTGTAGTTTAGTAATTGTAGTCTATATTGCATGTGTAGATTTGGTAATTGTCATTCTTCTAATGGTATTTTTTTTCTTTCTTCAGAATTTAATTTTATTGTCTTGTATACGCGTTTGACAATTTAGGGCAATTATTTCAATTGTTCGATTAATTGTGTTTGAGGGAACATTTCGTGTAAATGGTATTGTTGGAGATAAAGAGTCATTGTGTGTAATTTTCGTACACTGACGAGTTTTGTATGTTTTGTAAATGATTACGCGATCGATGAAAAAGGCAAAAATGATGGATAGTGAGAATGACGAAATTGTTAACATGGCGAACTCGCCAAGAGAGGAAAACAGTATCATGAATAATGAAGTGGAAAACAATTTAATAAGTCGGGAAGATAGTCCGGAACCATTTCAAAATTTTTCTCAATCAGAAAATTCACAGAATACGAGATTAACGATAGAAGATTCTGGAATAGTATCGAACACAGATAGCTTTACAGCTATGACGAAGGAAACTGGTTTTGCGGGAAATGTTAGGGGCGAAAAGAATTTCGAACAAGTTAATATGGAGCAGCTGATGAGTGCAATATTAAATTTGGGATCTCGGTTAGACTCACAAATGGAAACACGGTTAAGCTCACTGGGATCACAGTTACGATCTGAATTAAAAACAGATAGGGGAACAATGGAAACACGGTTAGACTCACTGGGATCACAAATAGGAACAATTAAAACAGAGATGGAAACAATGGAAACACGGTTAGATTCACGAATAGGGACATGTTTCAAAAACATGAAAGATGAATTAAAGAAAGAAATCAGAGAAGAAGTACAACCGATTTTGAATGCTCACAATAATAGATTAATTGCAGTAGAGATTAGACAAAGGGACCAGGATAGAGAACAGGAAGAAAGAGATCGCGTGATAGTACAGAAATTATCAGAGTTAAATTTACAACGTGCAAAAGATAAGGAAGAAATATTTGAGAGAATCGAGGAATCCGTACCAAATGACAGAATAAATAATCTAACACAACAATATGAAAGCTAACTACCAAATGTTTTGATACTGAAACCCGAGTCACGACACTTACGGAAGACGTAAATAAACAGAAAGAACAAATAGGTGATTTATCGGAAAGAGTTGAGGAGATTTCAGATAAATTGACAAGTCTTAGTTTAAATGGGGACAGAGATTCAGATGATACAGCACCATTGCCATTTGCAGAAACCGAAGAGTACCAGAACATAAATAAGCATGTTGAAAATCAGGGAAAATTTAATGAACGCGTTAAAAGGGAAGTTGAGGCATTACGAAAGCAAGTCAAACAAATTGAAGGCGAAATCGGAGGAAAAGACAGAGAAGGAAATTTAGAATCACAGGTAGCAGAGGGGTTTGAAGAAAGTAATTTGTTTCGTGTACGGGATGCAACAAGAGAGCGCCAGGCGTGTGAATTTAACAATAATCGTCATTGTGACTGGGACAGACGCGGTAGGTCTTTGTCGCCACGAGGCGAAAACTTTGACTATAAACACTTTTTGACTGTTCGGAAATTTAAGATCTTTCGCAATTCTAAGAATGACGTACATCCATGTTCATGGTTAGATCAATTTACGTACGCACTTCCACGAATCTGGCCACTAAGTCACAAACTGGAAATTATGTGCGGCTATTAATGTGCTCAGGGGATTCACTACACTAAGTGAATATGTGCCGTAGCGTGCATAGGGCCCCGAGCTGTAGTGGTGCTATTTCCCTTTCAGTTTTCTGCACCGCTGCCTACTCTTTTACTATTCTTTGCATCTGTCAAAACAACTCTTCGACTATCAATCTATCTAGAGAATCGGTAAAAAATAACCTGATATGACTATTTTACCTAAATATGATTTCGGAAATTACCGTTTGGACTTACTGTACCTTCAGCAGCATTCATTCCTAGTTTAAACGAAATTTTACCTGTTCATCTTCGTGACAATATTACTTCATATGTTGACGATATTCTTATTGCTAAACGTTCTAGGAGTGAGCACAACAAAATTTTGGATTCATTATTACGTATTTTTGCACGAGTTGGCATTACAGTGAACTTGGAAAAATCTGAATTTGGTCGTTCTCAGGTGAAATTTCTTGGTCACATTATTTCTACAGAAGGTGTTCTTCCTGATCCAGAGAAACTAGATGCAATTCGTAATTATGCTGTTCCTACCACAAAACGTGAGGTTCGTAGTTTCCTTGGTGTCTGTAATTTTCTTAGACGCTTTGTTAAATTGGGCAATTTGGCCACACCTCTTTTATGTGAACTATCTGGAAAGAATTCTAATTGGTGTTGGGATGAGGAAGCTCAATCAGAATTTCAACAACTTCGTGATGCCTTAGTTGCTGCTCCACTTCTTTCACATCCGTATTTCTCTAAAGATTTTTGTTTGGCGACGGACTCATCATACAAAGGCCTAGGTGCACATTTATTTCAAGAGATAGAAGAAAACGGCGTTGTAGTACAGAAGACTATTGCATTTGGAAGCCGTGTTCTCTCTAAATCAGAGAAGAATTATTCGATTACGGACTTGAAGCTTTGGCTGTTGTATGGGCTTTCACAAAATTTCGCATATTTTTGTATGGCAGACATACTAAGGTTTACACCGATCATCGAGCTCTGGAATTTCTTATGTCGACAAAATTAACTCATGGCAGATTGTCACGATGGGCGTTGTACCTGCAGGAATTTGATTTTAGTATTGTTTACATACAGGGTTCTTCAAATATTGTTGCTGATGCTTTATCACGTGCACCTATGGGTTTGAAACAAAGTGCTGAAGAGGACTGCAAGAAAAACAATTATTGTTTGATGTATATTCAAGGTGTTGCGTTTAAGAACTTTATTTCGTCTTCGCTCCAGGACATCGCTAAGGAGCAAAATAAGGATCCAATCTGGAAGGACATTAAGGAGAAGTGGAGGAGAAAGGAAAGCGTAGCGATTAGACAGCATTATTTAGTTCGCAATGACATTCTTTTTAAAAGAAAATCGGCCGACAACTCTGTTTGGTTAGTTTGTATTCCTGATGAGTGGGTTAATAAGCTGATTTGGTATACGCATTTCAGTTATGCACACTTTGGTCCCAGAAAATGCTTTCATAAATTACGGGAAAATTGCTACTTCAGTAATATGGAAAAACGTATTCGATCTGTTCTGGCCAAATGCAAATCATGTCAAAAGGCTAAGCCGCCAACAATTTCTCACAGAGCACCGTTGTTTCCAATCATTCCAGCGAAATTAAAGGACATGGGTGCAGTCGATTTGTTCGGTCCAGTGGTTCGTTCTACTAATGGTTTTGCGTACATTTTCGTAGCAGTGGAGTTGACATCAAAATATGTGTGTTTTACACCGTTACGCAAAGCAACAGCTCGTTCAGTATCTACCACTTTCATCAAACATTTTCTTAAGGAAGTGGGTCATGTTGATAAGGTTATATCAGATAATGGATCACAGATTCGTTCTAAAATTTGGCTTCGTACTCTACGGCGTCGTAAAATTAAACCAATTTTCATTTCACTTTTTCACCCTCAATCTAACGCTTCAGAGAGATGGATGAAGGAAATCAATAAATTGTGTCGTCTTTATTGTCAGCAGAATCACAGAACGTGGGTTCAGTATCTTCATATTTTTCAAAACATTCTGAATGAACTTCGTAATGACTCAACTTCTTTACCGCCAATACTGATATTAAAAAACAAAGCACCGACAAATCGCATATCTGAAATCGTTCCTTTTCCGCCTTCACGGAAACTGCAGCATTCTGAAGTTGTCAACCTGGCTCTACAAAATATTGCATCTGCGGCTGCTAGAAGAGAGAAATCACCTAAGTGTCCTGGTCGTTTAAAGATCTTGTCAGTTGGTCAAAAGGTGTTAATTAAGTCTCATCGTTTGTCTCACAAAGGAAAAGGCTTGTGTCGCAAATTTTTTCTGCTTTATAACGGTCCATATGGAATTCGCAAAATTATTCATGATAACACTGTTGAAGTAGAAACTCTTAAATCACGACGTTCTAAGGGAATACATCATATATCAAACGTTAAAATTTTTGTCGAATGACATACTTTCGAGAAACCAACAGTTTACGTAAACATGCAGAGAATACTAGGATACCGCGCTGTGTTTTGGCGGCGACATATACTCAAAGCAACAGTCAAGTCTGCGCGCCGCACAAGGCAGTCGTTGACCGCAAACAATTGCTTCCTACGTCACGCGCCTACAGCTGATCGAGCGCTCAGTGCGAATGCACTGACAGCCGTAAACAAATACACAGTCTAATTTCTCCGACTAAATTCAGTATAAAGCTATAGTGACTTGATGAATTATGTTATTAACGTTCAGTATTTTTCAGGATACGGTTGTATAAAATATTTACGAACTTCAGGTAAATTCTGTGTGTCTCCGACGTTAAGAGGACTTGCTATCGAGAAAATTTCAGAAAGAATGTAATTTCCAAGAAGAAACTAATATACTAAAAAGGTAACTATTAATTGAGTTAAATTTTTCAGGTAACATATTTCCACTTAGGTACGTACTTTAGACGTAATTTGCTGCTCGCGATTACGTGATTCAGACTTTGTGCTAAATTTCATGTTCTATGAATTTACTTGTGAAGCGACGTGCTTGCGTACATTTGCTGATTTTTGTCAATGTTTTATTAATGAACAGGGTTGTTATTTGTATATATTATGCATCGCTTGGCTGCTATGCTTTTTCACTGATGTCATATTTTTCTATTATGTGCATGCTGTGCTTATTTATTTAAATTATAATTGTCACCTGATTAGTAGTGCTGATATGTATGTAAGTTATACTTTGTGATTTATCTGCTTGCGCCTTCATGTTTACTTATTAAGATGACATATGAACATTTATTTGCTTATGCTGATATGATGCTAATGACCTGTTTAGTACGTAAGATATATGTTTGCTGCTATGCGTATGGATTGCATATTTATACATTTCAGTTTGTTGTCATAACTACTCTTTAATTTGGTATATATAAATGCTGATATACTGTGTACAAACATAGAGTTTAGGTCACACTATTGTATTAATTATAGATTGTTGGCTTGGCAGAGCCTCGTTGTAAGAATTGTGCTGCATCCACTTGTTGACATTCTGTTCTCTACTGGTATATTTACTCGCTATTGCATGTTTTGCTTACGCTCAGTGCCTTATATTTTTAAGATAGGAAAATGAACTGCTATAATTCGACGAACGACATTAGTACAAGAAACTTCATAGAAGTCACATGAGCTGGAGGTTTTATGGAAGCTGTATAAATTTATGCTAATAGCAAGGAAGCTAACGACATGACATACCAAAACTAGGTTTAGACCATTGACAGTTATTACACTGCATTTTTCGTGAGCAATTGAAATAGGAAGTGACACTTGACACAAGAAATACTCCACATGTTTGCTTCTGTTTGCCATAATTCTTGAAGTGGTGTACACACTGTGTAATATTATGATCATTCACACTCCGTAATCGTACTTCATTACTGAGAGTTATTCGAACTAAGTCTGCTAGAGGTCATGTAAGCATTTCTTTTATTTAATGATGGACAAGGTAACCAAAATCCATCTTATAATTTATAATGAGTAGAAGATTTGGGTAAGATGGATTACACAGAGGTTGTGTGTTGACAGTGTGTCTTCGGATTGTATGGGATGATGAGGTTTGCATTAGGATTTTATCTGTACTTGTTCGAGGAGACTGACTAGAGGAAAGAGTTGTTATGGAAGTGAAATGATATTGGCGATAAGGTTTATATGTGTCGACGTATTGAAGAGGTATTATTGAGGTATTGAGATTATATGCAGTTGATGATTATTGGAGTTTTTGTGGACAAGAGGTAAGGTAAATGATATTGATGATAAGATTTATATGTATCGACGTAAGAGGTATTATTGAAGTATTGAGGAAGATAGCAGACTAGAACACTCAAGTAGAAGGAAGATTGTCTACACACACTTTGTTAAATCAATAAGCAGTACATTTTTTTTTTTTTTTTTTTTTTTTTTTTTGGAGAGAGGAAGTAATTACATATCTTGGCTCACTGACAGTTGTTCAGCAACCGTACATTTTGATCTGGCTTGGCAAACATTGGTCTTGACATGATGACTATCATGTTGACTTAACTATTATTGACTGTTATACATTGCTGCCACTACTACTTGATACACATGATGAATATCAAATTTTGACAGAATTGCATTTGCACAGTTAACACTATTCAATTACACAGTAGTACTTAATGTGGATGAGAGATGAGTGAGTGTGTTTTGTGTGTTTTCCTTTCCTAATCCTACCCACCTATCTCCTAAATATTATTTTATTTGTTTGTAGTGGCGTGCACTGACACCCATAAATATATTATAGGTTTACTGATATTTGAGTATTTGTAATAGTTAATATGACAATTATCTGATATCATTTGTGTGTTTATTAGAATTTGTATGTTTAGTGTAAGAGCATTGAGAATAATTTTGTAAAAGCATTTGTATGTGCATTCAAACTATTGTTCATGCCTGAACTGTCTGATTAGTGATGGTGAATATTATGAACTGTTACCTGCACTTGTTCAACATTGATGTGTGACACTTAGAAATGTTTAATTTCTGCTGATGAACTGTGTGATTAGTGATAGTGAATATTATGGACTGTTACCTGCACTTTTTCAACATAATGGGTGCCACTTAGAAATGATTAATTTCTGCTGATGAACTGTGTGATTAGGATAGCGAATATTATGGACTGTTACTTGTATTTTTTCTACATGATTGGTGCCACTAGGACATGTTTAATTTCTGCTTATAAACTCTGATGAACAGTGTGATCAGTGATAGTGAATATTATGGACTGCTCTCTGGACCTGCTCATCATTGCTAGGTGCCACTGATGGACTGCTTCTACTGAAATGAAGTCACTTATTGGTGTCTGCACTTGTTCAACATTGCTGGGTGCCACTAATGGAACTGCCTCTGCTGAATAATGTCACTTGTTGCTGTCTGCACCTGCTCAACATTGCTGGGTGCCACTGATGGACTGCTTGTACTGAAATAATGTCACTTGTTGGTTTTTGCACCTGTTCAACATTGCTGGGTGCCACTGATGGACTGCTTCTACTGAAATGATGTCACTTGTTGGTGTCTGCACCTGTTCAACAATGCTCGGTGCCACTAATGGAACTGTTTCTACTGAGTGATGTCACTTGTTGGTGTCTGCACCTGCTCAACATTACTGGGTGCCACTGATGAACTGCTTCTACTGAAATAATGTCACTGGTTGCTGTCTGCACCTGCTCAACATTGCTGGGTGCCACTGATGGACTGCTTCTACTGAAATGATGTTGCTTCTTGCTGTCTGCACCTGTTCAACATTACTGGGTGCCACAGATGGAACTGCTTTTACTAAAATGATGTCACTTGTTGGTGTTTGCACCTGTTGACCATTGCTGGGTGCTGCTGCTGGAACTATCAACTATTTGCTTTTTTTTTTTTTTTTTGAATAATTAAAAGTATTTTATGTGAACATTTGTATAAACTGATTTTTTGTGTATTGTGTAGACTATTATGTAAAGCCACAGGTATGAAAGAATTTGTATTGCCTACTGTATTTTATATATTAGGTTATTGAAAGGTCGGTGCAAAGCCAAAATTTTATCTAATTATGTGATATTTACGTATTAATATTATCTTTTATTTTTGTCTGTATTTTTTTTGACGAATTTGGTGGTATTTTCACCACCAATGCTGGCGAAAATAACATCAAATTCTAGCCCGTGGAGGAAGGGCATATGAAAGGTGGCTACACTGAGCCACAGCGCCAGAGAGTTTTGTTTCGCCGCCTCCACTGGCAGTGATTATTGAGATGTAGCGGAGGGCAGTGCTTGTTGAGAACTCGTAGTAGTGAATGCTTGCTGAGATGTCGTAGTGAAGAGTGCTTGTCGAGATGTGGCAGTAGTCAGTTCTTGTTGAGATGTGGTAGTAGCGAGTCGGTGTGGAGATATTGTAATGATTAGAGTGCTTTTCATCAATATAAATGAAGGTAACAAACTCCTTTTCTTTTTTTTCTCATTATTTCAATGTCCTGAATAATGCGTCATTACAGGTTCAGTCAACAAAGCATCTGGCTTGTGTTCTTGTATTAGAGTGTAATTCTGGTTTTCTTGCGCAATTATAGTATTTCTAATTTTTTTTATCACGTCAGTATAAATGGTATTTGAAATTTCTTGTCTTATTGAAGAAGAACCGTGCCAGATGTGTACGTTGAATCATACTTCCACACACAGAACAGTTATACTTGTGCTTTGGTTTCGTAGGTTTTATAGTTGCTGGGGACTTAATTAATTAATTGTGTTAACGAAAATTTTCATTTCATTCTTTGTTGTTGTTCTATGCAGTCAGATTGCGTAATAATACTAGTCAGGGCCCACCGTTTACGAGACACAGCGTAATCGGACATACAGCGACAAAAATTTAAAAAAAAATTTGCGTTAAAATAATAATTAAGCGCCCATGCAACGTGTCGTAGCAAAATAGGATGAGTAGACTCGATAGTTGTAATAAGAGTAGGAAACACAGGTTATGTTACACAGAATATCTGTCGAAACGAGAGAGTATGAGTAGACTATTTTTTATCGAATCTATGGCGTCTTTTAACTTAATCGATTTGATAATACCTACCGATGTAGATATTGTCTTCTAGGTGTAAAACTCTTCTGAAAAAATGACATTTTTTGAAACGCATTCAGTTTTAAAAAATGACTCATAACTACACAATTAAGGTGAGCTCCTCGTAGCCTACAAAGAGTGGAGTAAAACTACGATATTATGGAACAAAAAGAAAGCCGTAATACCAGTTAATGACGTTTCCATCCGATGTAACGTTGAAATCAAAGTACATAACATATTTTTCAGAAATGGTTCAAATGGCTCTGAGCACTATGGGACTTAACATCTATGGTCATCAGTCCCCTAGAACTTAGAACTACTTAAACCTAACTAACCTAAGGACATCACACAACACCCAGCCATCACAAGGTAGAGAAAATCCCTGACACCGCCGGTAACCGAACCCGGGAACCCGGGCGTGGGAAGCGAGAACGCTACCGCACGACCACGAGATGCGGGCTAACATACATTCCTGGAAATGGAAAAAAGAACACATTGACACCGGTGTGTCCGACCCACCATACTTGCTCCGGACACTGCGAGAGGGCTGTACAAGTAATGATCACACGCACGGCACAGCGGACACACCAGGAACCGCGGTGTTGGCCGCCGAATGGCGCTAGCTGCGCAGCATTTGTGCACCGCCGCCGTCAGTGTCAGCCAGTTTGCCGTGGCATACGGAGCTCCATCGCAGTCTTTAACACTGGTAGCATGCCGCAACAGCGTGGACGTGAACCGTATGCGCGGTTGACGGACTTTGAGCGAGGGCGTATAGTGGGCATGCGGGAGGCCGGGTGGACGTACCGCCGAATTGCTCAACACGTGGGGCGTGAGGTCTCCACAGTACATCGATGTTGTCGCCAGTGGTCGGTGGAAGGTGCACGTGCCCATCGATCTGGGACCGGACCGCAGCGACGCACGGATGCACGCCAAGACCGTAGGATCCTACGCAGTGCCGTAGGGGATCGCACCGCCACTTCCCAGCAAATTAGGGACACTGTTGCTCCTGGGGTATCGGCGAGGACCATTCGCAACCTTCTCCAAGAAGCTGGGCTACGGTCCCGCACACCGTTAGGCCGTCTTCCGCTCACGCCCCAACATTGTGCAGCCCGCCGCCAGTGGTGTCGCGACAGGCGTGAATGGAGGGACGAATGGAGACGTGTCGTCTTCAGCGATGAGAGTCGCTTCTGCCTTGGTACCAATGATGGTCGTATGCGTGTTTGGCGCCGTGCAGGTGAGCGCCACAATCAGGACTGCATCCGACCGAGGCACACAGGACCAACACCCGGCATCATGGTGTGGGGAGCGATCTCCTACACTGGCCGTGCACCACTGGTGATCGTCGAGGGGACACTGAACAGTGCACAGTACATCCAAACCGTCATCGAACCCATCGTTCTACCATTCCTAGACCGGCAAGGGAACTTGCTGTTCCAACAGGACAATGCACGTCCGCATGTATCCCGTGCCACCCAACGTGCTCTAGAAAGTGTAAGTCAACTACCCTGGCTAGCAAGATCTCCGGATCTGTCCCCCATTGAGCATGTTTGGGACTGCATGAAGCGTCGTCTCACGCGGTCTGCACGTCCAGCACGAACGCTGGTCCAACTGAGGCGCCAGGTGGAAATGGCATGGCAAGCCGTTCCACAGGACTACATCAAGCATCTCTACGATTGTCTCCATGGGAGAATAGCAGCCTGCATTGCTGCGAAAGGTGGATATACACTGTACTAGTGCCGACATTGTGCATGCTCTGTTGCCTGTGTCTATGGTCCTGTGGTTCTGTCAGTGTGATCATGTGATGTATCTGACCCCAGGAATGTGTCAATAAAGTTTCCCCTTCCTGGGACAATGAATTCACGGTGTTCTTATTTCAATTTCTAGGAGTGTATTTTTATGGCAGAAGTAACATCTGAAATGTCTTTGGCGTATTTTTATTTTCGGTCGTTCGGAAGCTGGTAGTCCTGATAAACGTGATGTGAGTCACTGGAAAAGGCATCTCGATAGTAACAGGCAACGTTTGCGCGAACTCACGAAATACCAAATTTGAGGAAATCTATAAAGGAGGATCTTATTTGTCCCAATCATGAATTATAGTGGAACAATATTCAAGTCTGTCAGTTACGTAAAACGTAGTTAGGTAAGTATTTCATACACGTTTACACTAGTAGTGCGAAATTGAGTAGAGCAAATCAATTCACGGACTGTATACAAGTGATGTTCCTGCGAGTTTGAATGCATACGGCCATTAACACATAATACATACCATATGGGCTTTAAGTTAAAGAAAGGTAAGATACCAGTGTATGTCACTACTGCAGTTACAAGGGAAAACTAATTTAAAAACAAAGTAAGCATTTATATCTACTACATTTTACATGCTAAAATTGCATAATTAAATATTAAGCAAAACAGTAAAAGGAGCTATAGGTAATAGCTGATTTCATCTTATATTTTAAATTTGGTCTGTTACCGGTTTGTTTGTTATTGGATAAATGGGGTTGTATGATGAACTCATTTCCGAGCCATTGACAATTTTGGTAATGAGTATCGATGGTCAATTACCTACATCGCTGAAGCTGTGGAAGTTATTGTTATTTGCAACTGCGACTGACTATTGATAACGAACTTAGATAGCGAATATGTATCTTGAGCGACACCAGTTACCCATAGGTCAACACGTACGAGGAAATCAGAGTTACTTAATGAAGTGACCTACTCCGCTGCCTCAAAAGGAGCTTGGAATAATAATTTCAGTGTTATTGAGGGCGACTGAGATGCAAACGTTTTGGATAAGCGGTGACACGTTTCTGCCACCCAAGACAAATCATCAGGGGAATTCTGAAAACAATTAAAATACACCAACTAGCCAGGCACCAGCTGGAGCACTGTTTTTAACATTTGCAACAACCTTCGTTCGAGACTTAAATACGAAAAATTGTATTTTACAGGTTGGGAGCATTGAGACTTGACTGAAGTGAAAAATGAAAACGAATGTACCCGGCTGCCTAAAAAAAAAAAAAAAAAAAATGAAGCACTCAGAAGGGGAAGAAGAAACGAAATGAAACTTTGTTGGTTTAGAAGGTATGTGATGTTACTTCAGCGATTACAGCATCTAGTCAAATTTATAAATGATTTTGCAGTATTAGCACTCTTACCAGTATGACGCATCACCGGCCTTACCTGGATGCATACGCTTATTCGGTTGCAAACACGGTTATATGCTCTCCTGAGGTAAGGTGCCCCAAAACTTCTCTAGCTGGTCCTTGATATCCTGGATGCTGGCACGGGGATCGGATTGACTTCCGAGCTAGTCCCACACATGTTCTGTTTGGGTCAGGTCCAGTTATTTTGGTAGCCACAGGGGCACGTCAACATCACGCTGACTTTTCCTATAGCCACATGCCACATGTGAACTACCATTGCTCTGTCGAGAAATGGCACCACTTCACTGTTGCATCAGAGGTAACACACGAGGACGCAGAATGTCTATGACGTACCGTTATGCAGTCAGAGTTCCAAATGGTTCAAATGGCTCTGAGCACTATGGGACTTAAACATCTGAGGTCATCAGTCCCCTAGAAGTCAGAACCACTTAAACCTAAACAACCTAAGGATATCACACACATCCATGCCCGAGGCAGGATTCGAACCTACGACCGTAGCGGTCTCGCGATTCCAGACTAAAGCGCCTGGAACCTCTCGGCCATACCGGCCGGCAGTCAGAGTTCCCTCAATCACTGCAACCCGTGATGTAAATTCATAGTCGGTAACAACCCACACCATGACACTAGGAGTAAGACCGTTGTGCTTCTCCAAAACATTGGAAGAATGGGACATTCACGCTGGTTACCTCTATACTCACCGACGATGATCATCTGGGAGGTGCAGAATCACGATTCACCGCCGGACACAATAAGAGTCCATCTATTACCAGACCATAATCCCAGGTTACTGTACCAACCCTAATGCAGCCGTTTACGTTGTGGTGTTAACAGCAATCTACCTGTGGGACAGTAATTCCCTAGTATGGTTGCTGCTAGTCTCCGACCCACTGTGCGGGATACCACAATGTGGGACGTAGTCCATTACTTGCCCTTAAAAGACAGGTGAAGATGTGAAGGAATTACAATGTGCTTGGTTCACAATAGAGCTATCGTCTCTTGTGGTGTTTAGACGTGGACACCGGGAATTGGAAGATAAGTATCCCTCCCTCGTGTTCCCATGCAGTAAGTCATGGGGCCACTGTCACAACCGAACGAGCCCACAAATCTGGATACTGCACGTTTTGGCTACCCTGCCAAACAAAGACACACAAGTAGATACTTTTCAGACTCTGTCAGGTCGTGATAGCACTTTCTCACATGAGTACACTGCATCTTTGTGTCCTTTGATAACCGGCAGTCAATTACTGGACTGGAACATTAATGACGTCAGCGCTTGGCAAAAGTAAGCCATCTACTTCTGTTAATTCCTTCTCTTCCCTGATGGCCGTCTTGTACGTAATTTTCTCTGTTGTTTACATGGGTGCGTGATGAACTGTGCTGGACGCAGTGGACCAGGCCGGTGACTAAATTTTCGGATCGATTTCCCGGATGCTGGGGCCCGTCTTTACAGATGAAAGTGCGAGGCTAGATGACCACCCGGAGTACGTACCAGCCAGCGACCCGGCCACCGTCCGTGCTGGCGTCTGAGAGTCGCGTCCCTGCAGTTTTTCACGTAATGTGCCCTGCACGATACGAGGCCCAGAGCTACATAAATCGTTAATGTGCGGTGGCGAACACCTGAACATGCAGAGAGTCCAAGTTATTAGCAGTAGGGCCATCCAACCAAAACACACTTCAAAGGAACCTCGTTTTGTGCTGAACAGTCACCTTTTCGGATAGCTGTGCGAGGGGCAGTCAGTGACCAATAAATATCTGTTCCTTCTGGGAGAAATGCTCGGATAGAATTGTGAACAGGAATTCTTTTCTCTTTGTAAGATCATGTGTCACATTTCCGTTGCCACTATACATGAGATGAATAACCTTTGGTCTGAAAAATTGTAAGAAGGCCCACATTAACTAATCTGAGAAAAAAAATAGAGTAGGCGAAGTCAGGACGCGAAAAAGTGCCGACATGGCGCTGAGTTTATGGCTGCCGTAGCGAAGGAGTGGAAGAGTAAGATAGAACTGTTTAAGAACTGCGTGCATGGAATGCAGTCATTGGTTAATGCTCTGTTGTAAAACGCTTGTCGGGAGGAGGGATAGTCGTCTTATTAGCAAAACAATCAGTGTCCCGCATTTTACAGTTCCGTTTTGCATTGGTGCACACAAATTGCGTGGTTTGGCAGAGTGGGGAAAGAAATCTGTGTCAGCAGAAAACACATTTCAGATTTCAGCCCGGTGGAGGGCACTTTGGGAAGAGTTACGGGGTCAGGACATACTTCGACTAGGGCAAAGAGTCCAAAACTTCGTCTGAGAACCAGATAGAGTTGATGTCAGAGGTGTATAACATCTCCTTCCAACATGCCTGCTTCTATATCCGCCGCAACCATTAAAGCAGTTCAATATGTCGCAAAGGATATATAAGACTACTTGTGTTCTGAACCACGTTGGTTAAACAGGCCAACTTGAGTTTGCGATAACCTGGAAAGCTTTAAGGGACCCATTTAGCCTGCTGCACCTGACAGAAGGTTGTGCTGTTAGTCCAACGTGACTAGCCAGATAGACGTTTGCACAGGTAGTTTCGCTGCAGTTCATTTACGATAACGGTGGGAGTAGAAAAATGAACACACAAAACTTAAAGGCGATTGAAGAGAAATTGAGAATCGGCCTCATGAAACAGAGCAAGCCCAGAAACAGAAAAATTTTCTTATGTTTAAGAAGTGTCTTCAGCTAATCCAGTAGGCGAGTTGCAATGCAAATTGTGTAAAAAGTTACCAAACTCTGATTCGGGAACCTCGAATATGTTACGATATGTTTGTAAATTTGTCCAGCAGTTTCCTCACTCTATCAATATTTTGGAAGAGGACAAAGAGTTAGTGGCTGATAAGTGTGTGGAAGTGCGTGCAAAAAACTTGAGGTCATTTAGCAGTATATAGGCTTTCGAAATGTAGGGTAAACATTGACTGAAATAGGAAAAAAATATGGCTGAATGGGTATTAGAAACCACGTTCTGGTGATATACAAAGTAGTGCGAACAAAGTTTGGTACAAAAGCAACATGTACTTTGATATTAACACTTTTGTCGTTTTTTCCCCAATATTTGAGGCTTTAATGATACAAATTGGTTACATATGTATCATTCAAATTATTTTCCATAGATTGGCCACTACTTTCTCCCATCTTTCGGGCAGTGTACGAATCCCGCGTCGAAAAAATTGTTCATCTTTTGGAGCGATTCATGAATTGATCCAATTTGTGACTTCTTCATGAGATCGAAAGTGTTGGTCAGCCAGCTCATGCGCCGTTGATCTAACCAGGTGACAGGCAGAGGGAGCAGTGTCTGGATATTACGGCGGGTGGGGTAGGACTTCAAATTTTAACGTTTTCAAGTACGTTTTGATCTCTTTCGCAACGTGGGGACGAGCGTTGTCGTGCTGCAAAATCACTTTATCTTGCCTCTCGCTGTATTGCGGTCGTTTGTCTTTTAATGCTCTACTCAAACGCATTAATTGCTTTCGATAACGAGCATACATGATTGTTTCACTTGGTTTTAACACCTCATAGTACTCGACGCCGAGATGGTCCCACCAAATGCAGAGCATGATCTTGGAGCCGTGAATATTCGCTTTGGACGTCGACGCGGAAGCACGGCTGGGATATCCCCATGAATTTTTAGGGTTGCCGTAATGAACCAATTTTTCGTCCCCGGTCACAATGCGATGCAGAAATCCCTTCCGTGTTAGCCTCTGAAGCAACTGTTCACAAACACACAAACACCGTTCAACGTCTCTTATTTTCAGCTCACATGGGACCCAAGTTCCTTCTTTGTGAATCATGCCCATAGCCTTGAGACGTTTTGAAATGGCTTGCTGTCTCACTCCCACTAATCGTGCCAATTCTTGTAGAGTTTGACGCGAGTCTTCACTCAGGAATGTCTCCAATTCTGCGTCATCGAAAACATTCTCTCTTCCACCACTATGCCCGTCTACGACGTTAAAATCATCGTTCTTGAAGCACTGAAATCACTCCGACACGTTCTTTCACTAATAGCGTCCGTACTATACGTACTTGACCGCATTCGATGAGCCTCACCAGCTGTTTTCTTCATCCTGAAGCAAAATAGTAACACATCCCGCAAATGACGAGAATTAGGCTCGTAAACTGACATTTTCAACCAAGAACAACTTTATGATGCAGACACAAATCGACTAATGTTTGAATGAGGTTATGTTGACCGAGGTCCAAGCTAACTTCCTGACGTCTGCGATCTGTTTCTTTCGACCACTACTTACCGTTGTCGCCACCTATCGGCAAACGACGGAACCAAAGTTGTACACCTTGTATTTTGGCCACTTAGAATGGATTCAGTTAACCTGCAATACACATTCGCGATAACGTAGCTAAATTGGTATAAGTGGGATTAAAAGGTTAGTACAGGAGAGGAATTCATGGCGGGCCACATCAAACAAGTCATAAGAGTGATGATAGAATAAATAAATGGTGTCATCTTTGGCTGAAACACGCTAAGGATACAGAAACTAGACTTCCGGTCCTTACTTGAGTTCGCGTCGCAGTATTACAGATGTCTCCAGTTTCTTATGTTCAAAGGATCTCGACTTTCAGATATGGTTCTGCTTACTACAGAAAACATTAATTGAAGATGAGCTGATGATGGTTCTAATCGATAATACTTAGTAGAATGGTGAAGTCGCAGAGAAAACTGTTTACATCTAACACATATGAACACGATTCATGCCGAAAGGGGAAAAAACAGAAAATCCTTCACTTTCAGGCCAACAAAGACCTAAAATGAATGTTTATTTCATTGACCTTCGTCTTTTGATACTTGGATAAATAAAAGAATTTTCATCAAATTCCAAACCCTACTCATAACAGTACAATGAAAATGTACAGAATAAACTGCCACGTAGGGTAGCACAGCGGAAAGACGGGCAGGTAAGCAGAAATCCTGAAGACTGTTTGGATTGGATGGGAGTATAGCCGCCTGCCCATTCTGCTGACAACGAGCGGCAGCTTACCTGCCCGACTAACAGTCAAGCATGGAAAGGTTAAAAGCGAAACTCTGCTTGATGTGTTGCGGTATGCGGCTGATCACGGCACCCGCTACACTTCGCGCATATGAGTGCTGTATATGGTGAGAGATCGCCACTTGGGCGAGCAGATTACGAGAAGTTATGAGAATTTCCGTGTGTCTGAGGGCTCGTTCTTTGAATTAGCCACATTTCACGAATCCAACACTTTTCTCCAGTTACTGCAGGCTCATTCATAACTGAATGAGCAATGTTAGTTGCATGTGTAGTTTTCATCCTTCTCGTGCATTCAGGCAATCACTGTGCGGCCACCGCGAGTTTATCTTTCCATGATTCACGCTTGGATTACCGTGTTATGCTATTCAACTAATTCATCGATTCGAATGTTAGAATACTACAGTCCCACGTCAACAACAGTTAATTTTCTTATTCTCTGCATTACTTGTGATTGAATAGACTCTGTAATAATTTGTTATTACGTAGCATTGTGTAAAATCTTGCACTATTATGTTTTCATCTGCTATAACTTATCACACTGGCCTCAAGTAGGGCAAAACGAAAATGTGTTTCCGTATTTATTTTGTCGATTTTAAGGGATATTCAGATTCCTTTGTTTTCCTTGTGGGTGACACTATGTGTAACTCTGAAGTGCAGATGTTCGAAGTGCCACCCTGGTAGGTAAAGAGTAACGTTAGCTGGCAGTTTGTTGTACCAACGTATCTTAGTTGGCGCTCGAATAGGTTAGAGACATGCTTTTGTAACAGGATGCAGTTGCTCCATTGTAGAGCATAGGTAATAGTTGACAGGTGCCAAATCGCTTCCTTCCCAACCATCGATCCGGAAACGCTAGCGTGCACAAATCACTGTTTGTTGTGGGACCTCAGTGAGTATACACGCTTGCCTATCCTGAATGTTAGGACAACGTATTTGTTAAAATTGTTGAATTTAGTAAAATGTATTCTCAAGAAGCGCGTTTCTGTGTAATGTTTCACTACAGCAATGGGTTTTATGTTCGGTTACAGTTTTAGTAAATTTTTTGTGAATTTGCGGGCGTGCAACAGGTCCACCTGCGTTCAGGCCGTATCAATGGTATCCACGTGGCTTGAAGGTAGTTTCATTTTATGAGCAACGTGAAGTATCTGCGCTAGCGGAATAGAAATGTGGAAAACACAAGTCTAAAAACAATTTATTGGACTCACAAAAACGAAACAATAATACAATCTCCAAAAGAACAACGAACTCGATCCCAACTGCGGATCGCCACCAAAATGAAATAACAAATTACACAGATAAAAAAAAATGGAACACCTCGGTTCCGAGAGTTCCGGAATCTGTACAAACAATTGGAATAGAGATCAACATAAACATCATTTCCTCCCTTTTTATTGCTCATGAAAACTACACAATGCATGTCGTACCACCATACAGCGAGACCTTCAGAGGTGGTGGTCCAGACAGCTGTACGGATCGGTACATCTAACACCCAGTAGCGCGTTCTCTTGCATTGATGAATGCCTGTATTCGTCGTGGCATACTAACCACAAGTTCATCAAGGCACTGTTGGTTCAGATTGTCCCACTCCTCAACGGAGATTCAGCGTAGATCCCTCAGAGTGGTTGGTGCGTCAGGTCGTCCATAAACAGCCCTTTTCAATCTATCCCAGGCACGTTCGATAGGATTCATGTCTGGAGAACATCCTGGACACTCTAGTCGTTATCCTGAAGGAAGTCATTCACAAGATATGCACGATGGAGTCGCGGATTGTCGTCCATGAAGACGAATGCTTCGCCAATATGCTGCCGATATGGTTGCACTATCGGTCGGAGGATAGCATTCACGTATCATACAGCCTTTACGCCGCCTACCATGACCACCAGCGGCGTACGTCGGCCCCACATAATGCCACCCCCAAAATTGCAGTTAACTTCCACCTTACTGCACTCGTTGGACAGGGTGTCTAAGGCGTTCAGCCTGGGCGGCCGCTGTGGCCGAGCGATTCTAGGCGCTTCAGTCCGGAATCGCGCTGCTGTTACGGTCGCAGGTTCGAATCCTGCTTCGGACATGGATATGTGTGATCTCCTTAAGTTAGTTAGGTTTAAGTACTTCTAAGTCCATGGGTCTGATGACCTCAGATGTTAAGTCCCATAGTGCTTAGAGCCATTTGAACCGTTCAACCTGAGCAGGTTGCCTCCAAACACGTCTCTGACGACTGTGTGGTTGAAGGCACAGGCGACACTCATCAGTGAAGAGAACGTGATGCCTATCCTGAGCGGTCCATTCGGCATGTTGTTGGGCTTATCTGCATGGTGTCGTGGTTGCAAAGATCGACCTCGCCATGGACGTCGGGAGTGAAGTTGTGCATCATGCAGCCTATTGCGCACAGTTTGCTTCGTAACACGACGTCCTGTGGATGCAAGAAAAGTATCATTCAACATGGCGCGGTTGCTGTCAGGGTTCTTCCGAGCCATAATCCCTAGGCAGCGGTCATCCACTGCAGTAGTAGCCCTTGGGTGGCCTGAGCGAGGCATGTCCGCCCGGGTTCCCGGGTTCGATTCCCGACGGGGTCAGGGATTTTCTCTGCCTCGTGATGACTGGGTGTTGTGTGATGTCCTTAGGTTAGTTAGGTTTAAGTACTTCTAAGTTCTAGGGGACTGATGACCATAGATGTTAAGTCCCATAGTGCTCAGAGCCATTACGAGGCATGTCATCGACAGTTCCTGGGTCTCTATATCTCCCCGACGTCCGAACAACATCGTTTTGGTTCATTCCGAGACGCCAGGACACTTCCCTTGTTGAGAGCCCTTCCTGGCACAACATATCAATGCAGACGCAATCGAACCGCGGTATTGACCGTCTAGGCGTGGTTGAGCAACAGACAGCACGAGCCATGTAGCTGTTTCCTGGTGAAATAACTGGAAATGATCGGCTGTCAGACCCCACCGTCTAACAGGCGCCGCTCAAGCATGGTTGTTTACATCTTTGGGTGGGTTTAGTGACAACACTGAACAGTTAAATGGATTGTGTCTGTGATACAATGTCTACAGTCAACGTCTGACTTCAGGAGTTCTGGGAACCGGGGGGATGCAAAACATTTATTGATATGTGTAATAGAAAAGACCTGACTCTTCACGGGGAGAGATCGCAGTCAAACAATTCTACAATGTTCAGATGTTCGTCCATTATACCAAATCCATCCGCAAGAGACCGGCCAACTAGAAGAGGCGTCTTACCGTGGCTGCCGGGGTGGCAGCTCTGTAGACTTCTAAGCGGTGTGTCGAACTGCTCTTTGCCGGTAGTGCGCCACCCTATCAAGCCCGTTGTTGGATGTATCTGCCGGAACTATTTGCGATCACGTACCTGGCGTAGCACAATAGTCCCTGGGCTGGCTGCGACCTCTGGTGAAACTGTTCTGCAGGCTCCGCGTAGTGGTCCCTGGTGGCCGTTGGTGGAGACCTTGTATTGTGTTGTGTTGTGGCCGCCGGTAAGTATTTGTTGAGAACGTAGACGACGTAGGTGTTTCTGATGAATAAATGGCCTTTGATGCAGGCATCCCGTGTTAGTTGGACGTGAAGTGGGATGCCGACGCAGTAGGCGCTACGATGTCTGCAGTGGGCGGCCACAGGATATCGGAGACATACTGTGGAGTGATCTCCCTGCGTATAATTTCCCTGGAGTGCTACTGATTTTCTCGTCCTACCAAATTTTGGGGAATTTTCGCTGCTCGGACTTAGACCAAATGTGACCTTCAGTCACCACAGGTTTGTTAAAGCACATGAACGCCGTTCAATTCGAATTTCTTTCGTTGTGCATTTATTCGAGAAATCACTAGTGGTCGGCAAGCACATTTATAGCGTTTAGCTGATTTTGAATTCTAGAAAAATCCGTACCGAACCTTGGGTTCTCAACCACACCATGCCAATATCATGAATACTCGCTGCGTAACGCGTACATAACTTTAGATTCATTTTGGAATGAAATCCCAACGTACTTGCATGTGGCTCGCTCCTCCACCGACTATTTGTTTAAGAAATATAGTATTGGCTAGCTCTTGGCCAGTTCAACCCATTTAATTTGTGTATCCAGTCTATTTATGTCCATTCCAAATTTTGTCACAATTCTTGACCCTGTTACACGATAATAGTGCACATTTACGAGTGTTATCTGTTGTGCTGAACGATGAACCACATGTCTGATGTATGACTTGCCCTGATGAAAAAGTTTTTGTCGCTCTATCCCTCTTCCTCTCTCTCTCTCTCTCTCTCTCTCTCTCTCTCTCTGTGTGTGTGTGTGTGTGTGTGTGTGTGTGTGTGTGTGTGTGTGTGTGTGTGTGTGTGTGTGCGTGAATATTTCGATTAGGAAATAGCCTAGTGAAAAATTCATTGCACGTTCCGAGTGTGTAAGATCAATAATGGTACGTTAAATCCACCTCTATATCCCCTACAACCACGGTCTACTTCGAGTAAGTGTCATTGATTTTATTACGAAACATCAGGCTATTGTTGATAAATACAATGATTCCTAAGGTATTCCATGTTCTAATGACTTATATATTCGGTGTAGAATCCAGTACAGACTATTTGTGATGTCCAGTTGAAAAATAAAAAACGATAGCTACTAATTCAAGTTGGATTCATAGAATGCCAGAGTATTTACCCATCCTCCTCCAAATCACTTTTAATGAACTTAATGTTCAAGTCAAGCCCTAACCACTGCAACTTTACAGTTGATTAAAGAATACCTCACCTCACGTCTAGTCAATGAGTTGCAAGGCACACAACAGAATGTGCATCTAAGCTCTATGAGCACATTGTGTTGATAAGTTATCCAACTCGTTATCCATTGTGCATTAAAGTCAGATTGTTATTGAGACTAAAAACCTCAACCCATCAAACATATGGTATATTTGAAACAAAATCAATGGCCATATTACGGAGCAGACTGGAGATTCTGCATATGAGCATCGCAGAGACGCACAAGGCACAATTAATGAGGATAGATTCCTGCACCAGCTCCTCAGTATACTGTACACCAATGGCGGTTTTTTTGTAATAGCATAAGAGTACGTGAACCCCCTAACATTTGACACCTTGAGGATTTATTGGTTACTGTTTTTTAATGCTGTTAAACGTAATATAGATGCGGTAATCTGAACTACACGGCACTAAATCTACCACGCTATACTTCATAGCTACTCCTCTAAACTCCGTGAAACTTGGCATCAGGTTCGCGAGGACACCTTCAGTTGTGCACGTTTGTAGGGGCTTTTGCGAATGCGCAACTGGCGTGACGTAATTGCCTTATAGGACAAATACATAAGGATTTGATAAACAATGTGCACAGCTCACGATGTGCACAGCTACCCATCACCATTCAACTACAAGTTTACATCAATGTCACCAGGTGCTAGCACACAGCAGCAGACTTTTATTTCCTTTCGCTTGGCGTACATCCCACAAGACGGTAGCACAGCCGTGATGCATGCCAATTTGGAAGAAGGAGATTGGACATCAGTATGTGTTACAACAACACTGACAGAAAAATCTATTTTATGTCATTATGAATGATATATAGTATATTAAGTTTTCGATTTTGTCATACAGTAATCTGTTTGAGGTGGTGAGACCCATAAAGCAGACCGTCGTCGATTGCGAGACTGTAGCATTTATTCGTGCTTCTGAAATCAGTTGATCTTATGGTGGGTCAGGTTTGCCTGTACTGTAGGCCCACATTGTGTACATGAACATTTTCGAACAGCTATCTCACTGATTTCCCTGTTATCTACTTAAATGTGGAACCTAAGAGGTTTGCTTTTATTCCTTACAGTTCTCAGCTCCTCATCTGAATTCTAGTCAAGTGCCAATGTTGGTAAACAGTACTGCTTGGGTTTCATCACTTCCACAAACAGCAGTTTGTCTTTGAAATTGGTTGTTTACCACGCAAAAATCGGATTTTGTGTCTGGTGTCGACATGAACTTTGTTGAATCTATTTGCGTGCTAACAGAAAAGAAAATACCCAGCCAATGGACTATGGCCTCCCACCCAGATTTGTTGATTGACAAAGTGACGAAATCATATAAGCGTGACTATAAGCGAACACTTAACAAATAAGTGTATAATAAGCACAAGTTGTTGTGTGGCTGCAGCGTAAGAATGTCTCATTTTCAGCCCGGAAGCTAATTCGTTAGCTAGTACATGTGTTAGGCATGTCATACATTTGTCTGAAAAAATAAAAATCACGAGAACTCCCACTTACGCAAAAATGTGAACAAGGAACAGCGAAAGATTAAACATAATTCACTCTTGCCCTAAACTGTACTTAAGTAGGTAAAAAACAGCAAAATTCAACAAAAACAATTCTTTATTCTTTCAGATAAGTTATATATATTATTATTTTTGTCATAACTGTTAATATTATTGGTAGTGGCTGCAGTTGTATAAATATGTTGACAAGCAGAACGGTTATCCAGCAGATGCTATTAATTTCACACACTCATAGTTATCTGAATCTCAAAATTTGTGAACACCCAAAATCTGTACTCAAGAGCAACCACTACCGAATGCTATGCAGAAGAAAGGAGAATCTTTCACCATTACGTTATACATGTTTTATCGAATGCGGATGAGTCCATGGCCTGTGATCTGAATATTGGCCAATCCAACCGATGTATGTCATTCTGGCATCCACATGGGAATGTCAAGAACTCAGCTGTACTCTCACACCTTCACGGTGCGAAATCAATATCTGACACCGTTCAGATCCCTCGTATAACCTAACAGTACTAGTAACAAAACTAAACACGAACGACACTAACACACTTTGGTGGTCATTCTACCTGCCCCAGAGAGTTGCAGCTCTAGCCATCTACGTTCCCACTCATGGTGTGTACGTTGTGAGCTTTAAGCATACCCTTGTGACACGGTCAGTATATGAACCCGGTAACTTATAAAGTGAACTGACTGCTCCTCATTAGATCGGAGTGGCCGTGCGGTTCTAGGCACTACAGTTTGGAACCGCGTGACCGCTACGGTCGTAGGTTCGAATCCTGCCTCGGGCATGAATGTGTGTGATGTCCTTAGGTTAGTTAGGTTTAAGTAGTTCTAAGTTCTAAGGGCCATTCGACCTCAGAAGTTAAGTCCCATAGTGCTCAGAGCCATTTGAACCATTTTGAACCTCATTAGATCATGTGGAGTGTGAAGACAAAGCATACAGTAGCACCTGTTCATTTGCTTATGCACATATTGATTTCAGCTAGCTGAGTGTGTGAATTAATTCAGAAAAACAATACCTTAACACAAAACAAATGACTTCGTTTCCGCCTCTTCACGTCATATTCAAATGCTGCTCATGCTTACAAGCCTTCTGAAATGCCGATACAGAGAACAGCTACTGTAGCAGCTTAAAATTGAAAGTTCAGCCCCAGCATCTGTGATCGCCTGATACTGAGTCTCAAAACGACTATCAGCTAAAGAATTCCTGTTGGAAGAGCAAACGAAAGCGAGGTGTTCCCGCTCTGTAGCACTAACATGAAGTCCTTATTTGCTCGCGTTCTAAAAATGCAGTTGGTTCTCCCGGTACCGCATTTTCACTAGCCAACAGCTGTGGACCTTCTAAGTTGTAGCCAATGAAAAATTCATAAAAATACTAGCAGTCACCCTCCTCTTAAAGAATCTATTGTGATTGGTAAGTAACACACATTCCTCTCGTAAAGTGAGGCAGAAAGCAGAAGTTCTCTCCCACTATAAGGCTGGTTTCACGTTTTTACCAAGGATAGCAGCTGCACGTAGACACTCTGCAGTTTTCGTCCCTGCTATAAAAGTAATTTTGGGGAGACGATCCTGGTCTTCCTTATAAAACATGTATATCAATACCACATAGCTTACTCTGAAACCTCCGCTCACTCTGAGTGTTAAATGTTTTCCCATCCCGCTGCAGTACCCTATCATTTTAGAAAGGGTTAGAAAGCGTTCCTTTCGCTGCTTCTTATAACGCAAGTTTACAAGTTGCGAAGTTCGGCCCTCTTCCCGCTACTGTACCAGTCACTGGATCACTGAGCACCATCCCAAACAACACCTTTAGCCCAGTGCATACCTGCCAGTGACTCTACCTTTTAGCGGAAACAGTTTTACGACCTGTATGCATTTCTACCGCTGTGGCCTTTGCATTCTCACAGTCAATCAGCTGACTCATCTTACAGGAAAATTACACATAACTTTCACCACCATACAGATATCAGTCAATGAAGAAGTACTGATTAAATTTATAATCATTGGTGTTTCTTTCAATTGCAAACATACCTTTACACATTAATTGTAATTTGAATTGACCTGGTAGTCAAATTTGAATATTGGTTATTAATTAGGTTACAGAGTAGTTTTGGGAAAAACTGTCCTGTAACACCGTTTGTGTAGTTGCAGTGACATCCATCCATGTCTTCTGGGTACTGGTGTGGTACCCATATACAGGCGAGTAAAGAGCCAGGTTAAGGTTTTGAGATGGAGATGTGTAGTGCAAGAGTAATCTCAGCTACGGAAGGGCGAAGCTGATAATAGTGGCAGGGCGTTTTCACGGCCAGGTGAGTGCGCAGACAGCGGAGCGGTTAGTGGCGGTTAATATGCAGGTTTTTCCTAGTATCTGGCTGGGAGCCGCATGGTCTCGTTTCTAGGTGACTGGCAAAATGGTGGCTTTTGTTACATTATGAGAGATGGTGATATTTACATACTTCTTAATACTGTAATAATTCGATGTATTATCATAGTGCAAATCGAATGACGTCAGGGTACGCATGACATTGAGATGTATCTATTCAGACAATAACATTATAAATATAAGAAGAACTACAGAATTTAGATGATCACATTTAGTAAAATAATATTCTTACAACACTCGTTGGAAATTAATAACGGCTGCACACTTCATGCAGTCATAGATCCCGTATTAGATGGTAGATCATGAATCTAGCTATCTTTCCTGAAAGCCACACATTTTTACGTAATTTATTTATTGAGCTACCATGTGTTTATAGCTTCTTTTATTATGTCAAAAAAGCAAATAAAAGCAATATGGTAATTATCAGGTCTCCTCAAAGGCTACCATCTTACAGCTATCTAAATTATTAATAGCAGGAAACAGAGCTTACTTTGCAAATATGCGTCTTTTCAGAAATAGCCTTGTTACAAGACAAAAAAAAACTGCTAATATATAATTTCCTTGTCCGCCCAGTTATTACGTACTGGTCAGAGGTATGGACGTTGACAGAACATGATAGAAATGCACTAAGAACCCTTGAGCGGATAATACCACGCAAAATCTGTGGGCCAATAAGGGAGGAAGAAGTCTGGAGAATATGCTACAATGCCGAATTAAAAGAGTTATTACAAGGTAGGGACCTAGTAAAATTTGTGAAATCACAGTAAATACGATGGCTAGGACACTTGGACACACACAAAATAAACGTTTACCTTGTGCTAAAAATCAGCCAAGCTGTGGGCAGTGGGAACATCGGCCTAAGTGCTGAAAACTCGCACAACTTTTGTTTAATTATAGCGTTCGAGTCAGCGCGTAAACATCATGGCACTCTTCCGCCCGCCATCCTTTTCCCTGGCTCTGCCTCACATAGCCCAACATCCTGCCTCCAGGTACCCACTCAACCCTTCCTCGCTTCCCGAAAAATCCACGTTTTCTGCATTCCTCACCTAAGAAAAAGCCAGGAACCAGCAATGCGCCACTCTGCACACATTTTCCTAAATGTTTTAACATTTTTAATGTTTCCAGTTACTCTTATAAATGCGTAATATTCCTCAGTACTTTTACTTTCTTTGCTGTTTGAGCAGGTTTTCAGGAGAGTGTAACACTTATATCGATCAGAAGTACGTTTATATTATTTAACTGTGTATCTGCAATTTATTAAGTGTGTATTCTGTGTTGTTTAAACTCCTTGATCTATGGCAAGAAAATTAGAGTAATTTATACATGAAAAAAAGCAAAAGAATATGTTGAAATGATAAGCTATTATAATATGAGTATGTTCATAAAAAGAAAATATTTGTTAAAAGAGTAATTGTATTTGTAACATGTAAAAGCTGTAGGGAAATTCCTCTGTAATGGAAGTGGCATGGTGCGATGTAAAAGGTGGGTTTAGCGGTCGAACTGGGCGGCTCCTTTGTGTGAACGACACGCAGTATGTGGCTAGCCTTAGCACGGTACACTTCGACGGTGCTAAGAGAGGCAATTGGAAGCTGCATTATAATGGGTTTGCTTCGGATGTGGATCTGGCTATTATTTCGTATTCACGGCATAATGTAATGGCCTCTAATGTGTTGAAAATCTGACGCACAGAAGAGATTTTATAGAGCATTTGTACATCAAGAGCCGTGAGTACAGTTAGCTGCCATGTCGCCTGCCACCAATCTTCCCCACTGCTTCAAAAACTTCATACACTCAGTACATCCAGTACTGTAATGTATGTAGGCACGGACCAGTTAATTTGTGTGTTCTTCCAATAATAACCGTATGAAACCTAAATTCGTGTCAGGAACTATATTTTCGACCCTGATCACAAACCTATGTAGGATACTCACCTATGTGCTACTAAAACCGCGTACCCTGATTTAAATGAACAATTCTTGCATTCATGTGTTAAGACGTGATTTTTTGTCTAAAGTAAAAGGAGTAGTAAAAGTTAAAGCTAAAACCTCAAAATTGAAATTGGATAAGCTTTGGCTGAAGTATCCTTAGTTTATTATATAATATAGTTTTGTATGGCTACAGTACAAGATTGTGTAAATATTATTGTCTAGAATACCTGCTTCACAGGTGATTAAAATTCAATTACATACAAATCTTTAATGAAAAGATTTACGATAGTATTGTTAGAAATGAAGTTATACTCATTTTCAAAAATAGTGTGGTTTTGTTTTCTATCATGAATGGTTACTTTTTTGAAGTTAATTGAGCCCAGTGATGTATTTTACTGTCTTGCAAAGTAATTTATGAACTACTCCAAGTGAAGTGAATGATTAGCTTCTTTGTATTAGTCTTTACTACTGTAATAATGAAAGAGCGTTGACTAGTGGAACTATACTACTTTATGTGTCCTCATCGTGTCATTCACCTACAAAGAAAAAAATGAACTATTAGTGTTAGTAAGGAAAACTGCTGATGTAGAGGAACTTAAACATTGTATTTATGATGTTATTCATCTTTACTTGTGTTTTTCATGTCAGTCAAGATAGAAGCACCTCGTGTCCGAATTTAGTTCTGCACTTCATGCACTGACATTTCTCAGCAATCATATACAATCGCTCACTTGGCAAAAGGTTTGTTCCCAAAGACTGGAAAGTAGCACAGGTCACACCAACAATCAAGAAAGGAAATAGGAGTAACCCATTACAGACCCATATCACTGACCTCACTTTGTAGTAGGATTTTGGAGCGTATACTGTACTCGAACATTACGAATCACCGTGAAGAACATAACTTATTGATACATAACCAACACGGATTCATAAAATATCGTTTATTCACATGAAGTAATAATAGCTGTCGACAAGGGATCTCGGATCAATTCTATATTGGTAGATTTCCAGAAGGCTTTTGATACCGTTCCTAACAAACGACTATTAATCAATCTGTGCCACACAAGCGGCTTGTAGTGAAATTGCGTGCATATGGAGTATCGTCTCAGTTGTGTGACTGGATTCGTGATTTCCTCTCAAAGAGTTCACAGTTCGTAATGATAGACGGTAAATCATCGAGTAGAACAGAAGTGATATCTGGCGTTCCGCAAGGTAGTGTCATAGGCCCTCTGGTATTCCTGATTTACATAAATGATGTAGGTGATAATCTGAGCAGCCCCCTTAGATTTTTTGGAGATGACGCTGTAATTTACTGTCTAGTAAAATCATCAGACGATCAGTTCCAATTGCAAAAAGATGTAGAAAGAATTTCTGTATGGTGCGAAAAGTGGCTGGTTCAAATGGCTCTGAGCACTATGGGACTTAACATCTGAGGTCATCAGTCCCCTAGAACCTAGAACTACTAAAACCTAACTAACCTAAGGACATCACACACATCCATGCCCGAGGCAGGATTCGAACCTGAGACTGCAGCGCCTGAAGCGCCTAGAACCGCTCTGCCACATCGGCAGTCCTCGTGCCAGTTTATTTAGGAAGATCAGCAGGACCTCAGGTTGCTAGATTGATGGTATCCGCTTTCAAGATGCTTTGGATTAGGAGGCCTGGTTACAACGAGCAGCGCGTGTGAGACTGTTGAGATAAAGCTACACGCTAGCTTTCCAGTTTGACTACTTTGAACACAATGAAAGCAATAGCCAGTCTTTGTCAACTTGGGTGGAACATGGCTCACGTCCTCCTTTGAGCTGAGACAGCTTTCCTGGCGCTGTAGCAGAGTCATCCTCAGACTGAGGCAATTACAAAGTCAAATACTGTATAATCATAGCGCTTAATTCATCTCGATCAATCAACTGTGTGCACTGTTTAGTAAGTACTCTTTCGCGCCTCACAAGCACACCAATGAAAATCTTTTCCAAATATGTGAATGTAGGCCTTCCCGGTGTATACTGCTGTTGAAATCTTCTCGTGGTTCCATCCGGGTAGCTGCGTCGAAAATCCGCGAAGTTTCGATGAGTGTTATTCTCATCATCTTCTGGCGAAGTGTCGCTGTACCTTTTTTTTTTTTTTTTTTTTTTTTTTTTTTTTTTTTTTTTTTTTTTTTTTTTTTTGCACTTTTCATTCCCTCCTCTGATGGAGGAGGGCGGGCTGTTTGAGGGCATGCTGGTGTCCCTTTTCAGCCGTTGGTTTTTACATGGTTATTTTTATTTTGTAGAATTTATTTTCCCTGCAAGTGCATTTTTATGATTTGTTGACAATTTTGTTATTGCAGGTTTTTAGCAGAGTGAAAACATTATAAACAAGTATATTAACATAAAAAAAATTTAAGCATAATAAAAATTTAAAACATAATAAAATTTAAAACATGATAAATTTTAAAGATTTAAATTTACAGTATAAGAAGAGGCGATGAAAGTTACATAAACAATTTTGTTGACATGATGCAATTTCAGTTTACGTAGAATACAGAATAAATGGGTATAAAAGACATATAGTATGTAAATTGATGTTGACATTATTGGAATTTATTGGATGATTTAGTTTGGTACATGTCTTGTGCTTATGTGTGTGGTTGATAGTGTGGTGTGTTGATGCATGTATATATATAGTTAGTCTGTGTCTGCTACAGATTCTGAGCGTAGCTGGCTTTACAAGTGTATATATGCATATACATGGTTTACTTTGAAGAATACATAGCAAATGGGTGTATGTAATACATTATTTATCCTGTTTCTTCTTTTCCTTTCCCTGAGAGGGGGTGAGCGGAGTGTGTGTGTGTGTGTGTGTGTGTGTGTGTGTGTGTGTGTGTGTGTGTGTGCGGTTGTGAGTATGTTTGTGGTTATTATGTTCTTTCGTCGAGGTGAGTTGGTGTTGTTGTGCCTGCAGTTAAGGGTAGTAGGATAGGGATGAGGTCGGGGAATGTTTTGGCTGTGTTTTGGGCTATTGTGCGTGATGGGGGAATGTATTTGTATTTCGGTTTTCTGTTTTCTCTTGCGTTTATGGTGAGAATGTCCTCCATGTCCGGTCTGTTGTGGATAATGTGATTTCCATATCTAGCCCTTAGTTTGGTCATTCTGGTTTGGAGTGGTTCTATACCAGAGCTCGTATATACTTCGTTGCTGGGGGTTGTAGGGGGTACCTTGGTAATGCTGCGTATTAACCTCCTTTCCGTCAGTTTTTCCGCTACGTGGGCCTGTATTCCCCCGAGTGGGGCGACTGCGTATTCGAGTATTGGTCTTATAAATGTTTTAATGTATGTAGGGCTGTTTCGCCGCTGCAGCCGTGGAAGCGTCCTTGAACCTGTCTTATTAAGTTTTGTCGTAGTCGTGTTTTGTTCAGAAGGTGGTTTAGGTGCGTTTTCCAGTTCAGGTGTCGGTCTAAATATACTCCAAGGTATCTGGCTGAGTTGGCCAGTGTGAGTGGCGTGTTCCATAGTCTTAGTCGGATGTCGTTGTCGTCTTGTCGTTTTTTGGTCAGATGTCTGTGTTTGAAAAGAACTGTCTGTGTTTTGTTGGGATTGGGCCGAATTCGCCACTTGGTCATCCATTGCTCTAGTCGTGTAAGGTAGTCGTTCGTCTTTCGTTGTACAGTGTTTGTTCTTAGTTCGGTGCACCAGTAAGCTGTATCGTCTGCATACAGTCCTACGGTTTCGGTTCGTGTCTTGACAGTGGGTATGTCGGCTGTATATAACGTGTAGAGTAGGGGCGATAATATTCCACCTTGGGGTACCCCTGCTTGTGGGATAAAGGCTTCGGATTTTTCTTTTTCTACATGTACTATGCAGGTTCTGTTGGTTAAGTAAGCTTTTATAATTCTTGTCATTTTCGTTGGGATTCCTATTTCTGTTAATTTGTAAAGTAGTCCGTTGTGCCATAATTTGTCAAAGGCGCGCTCGATGTCCAGGAGTACAGCGAGCGTGCAGTGTCCTTTGTTAAACCCTTTCGCTATGCTGTCAGTCAGTCTCAGTAGGGGGTCGTTGGTGGAGTGTTTCTGTCGAAAGCCTGCCTGTATAGGGGGGATTAGTCCTTTGTCATCTGTGTATTTTCGTATCCTGTCTGTCAGTATCCGTTCATATGTCTTTCCTATTACGTCTAGTAGTGATATTGGTCTGTATGAACAGGGGTCAGTCCTTGGTTTGTCGGGTTTGGGGATCATTATAGTTCTGCTGGTTTTCCAATTTGTTGGGATAGTTTCGTGAGTCATGCAAAAGTTGAAGATTAGGGATAGTAGAGGGGTGAGGATATGTAAGGGAGCTTTTTGGAGGTGGAGTCGTTGGATACCATTTTCACCAGGGGCAGAGTTTCGTCCCGTGAATATTGCGTCTGCTATTTCAGTCTCTGTTATGTCTTTAGTGAGGGTTAGTTGTTCTTCTGTTTCGGTTGTGGGGGTTTCTAGGATTCGTGGTAGTTGGGACTCTACATGTTGTCTGAATTGTTCGTCAAATTTGTCGTCAGCTGGAAATGAGTATACTTCTTGTAGCACTTGTTTGAAGGCTTCTGCCTGTTCTTTGTGGTCGGTCGTTGGCTCGTTGTCTACTAGTAGTGTGGATTGAGTCGTCTTTCGTTGTCCTGTTAGGGTCTTGAATCTGTTCCAGAATTTTCTGCCCTCCCTGTAGTTTAACTGTGCACAGGTGTCGTCCCACTGCTGTTGTTTGTGTGTTGAGATGATTCTCTTGACCCTAGCATTTAATCTATTCCACTGTCGTTTAAGGTCTGGGTTGTCTCCCCGTCTCATTTGTCTTTGTAGTCGTTTTTTCTGTCTAATGAGATTTAATGCTTCTGGAGGGATCGAGGGTTTCCTGTTCTCTATTGTTTTTGTTGGTACTGCTTCTGTTATGGCTCTTTGGAAGGCTGATTCGAGTCTGTGGGCAACAATTTGTAGGTCATCTGGGTCTGTGACACTGATGGGGGCACTTAGTTCTTCTGTTAGTATGTCTCGATATTTGTCCCAGTCAGCGTTTCTGTATAGTTTTATGGTTCTTCTGGTTGGGTGAGGGGGAGGTGGTTGTGTAGCTGTTGTTGTGAATGTGATGGGGAGGTGGTCACTTGTGATGGAGTCGCCTACTTTAGGTTCAGTAATGGTGTCGTGGAGGTCTGGGCTGTAGAGGATGTGGTCTGGGTTTGATGTGCCTTGGAAGCCTATGAAGGTAGGTTCATGAACTGGTAGTCTGAGTATGGGTTCGGTAGTTAAGAGGTCGAATAGTAGTCGGCCGTTTCCATTGTCTAGTCTGTCTCCTAGTAGGTGATGTCTGGCGTTTAGGTCTGCAAGGAGGATGGTGCGGTTTTGTGCCATGATGTGTTGTATGAATTGTGTTGGCAGTGCTGTTCCTGGCGGGTTATACATACAAACTATTTGGAGAGTCCTTCTGTCCCTGTCTTTGATTTTAATTATTATGGCCTCGATGTTGTTGTATGCCTGTGGGAGCGCAATTTCCTGGGCTGCTATGGAATTGCTTATATAGATTGCAACGCCTCCTCTCCCATCTTGCCTGTCTTTGCGGAAGGTGTTATATTTTGTGAAGTCGCATTTGTCACGGTCGCGGAGCCAGGTCTCTGAAATTGCAGCGATGTGTATTTTCTCGTGGTGAAGTGTGTGTGTGAGGACAGTCCGTTTATTTTTTATCCCTTGCGCATTCGCAAAGAGAAGTTTCAAGTGGTTTCTGTCGTCCGTGCTTTCCATGGTGGTGGTGGTGGTGGTGGTGTGTGTGTGTGTGTGTGTGTGTGTGTGTGTGTGTGTGTAGGTGCGCGTTAGTGTTTACTTATGTGTTTGTCTCTCGGCGCTGCTTTCTTGCTGTGGATGGTGTGGAGTGGAGTGGTGGATGGGGGACGGTTGGGGAGAGGTGGAGTGTTGAGGTGTGTTTGTACTTGAGTGTTCTGCGTCTATGTAGTTTTCTGGGTCCCATGCCTCTGTGATGGTGACGTGTAGTGTGTTTCTTATTTGGATTGCTATCATACCCCTCTCAAGGATTTTTCTGGAAGCGCGGTCAATGGCTTTCTTAACGCCCTCGCGTCGGTCCTGGAAGAGATCGATCAGGATGGTGTTCATGAGGCGTACCAGGTCGTTCTTGAAGACGATGTGGTTCGCTGAGACCGACTCTCCGTTTTCGTCTTTTTTGGTAGGTGGGTGGTCTGGCCCATCCATTGTTTTGATTGGGGCGCGGACTTCAGGATTTGATGGTTCCTTCGGTCTGCGGGGGCATTTATAGGACAGGGCGGAGTGCGGCCCTGAGCAGTTCGCGCATTTTTCCTCCGTCAGGTTGCACTGTGAGAGGTTGTGCTGCCCTCCGCACCTGGCACATTTGGCTTGTTGCTGTGTGCATTTTCTGGTGGGGTGCTCAAAGGATAAGCATCGGCCACACTGTGCTGGCTGGGGTGGGGGGTCGTGTGGTGGTTCGGCCATTCTTCTTTTGAAATCTATGTCGACGCCTTCTGTTAGTAGTTGGTCGACGGTTTGCTGGTCGTGTGTTATGACCCTAAACTTCTCGGTTGGCTGCTGGTTTTTCCGGGAGATGATGCGCCATGCTTTCTCCACGAGTAGTCCTTGCTTTTCCATTTGATTCTTGACCTCCTCCTCGGGTGTGGTGATTGGGATTTTTTTCAGAATCACTGAGAGGGACGGTGTGGTTTTTCGGTTGGGATTTGGCCTCGGTCCTCTTGGTTTCTGCCACTGGACTTTAGCCGTCGGGTAGCCGGAATTTCGAAGGTCTTTTTGCAGTTCCCCTTCCATCCCTTTCACCTTAAGCTCCAGGAAGGCCTTTTGAAACCTTGTAACAGTGAGGCTTTTAACATTTGATACAATCGCGTTCTTGCTGTAACGGCGGATGGTGGAGGCGAGATCGTGTTGCGTGACATCTTTCGGCAAGCCCGTTATCACTTACGTGTGGCAGATGAGGTCGCACATAGGGCGTGCAGGCGTATTTGGACTGCACCTCCCTGCTGGCGAGGGCGGGCTGGTGATGGAGATGTTCCGCCTTCTGCTGTCAGGTGTTGGTGATGAGGGGGAGTCCATGTTTTGTACTGTTCCTTCTTGCCTGGTGGAGGGTGGATGGTTGTGGGTCCTGGTGCGGTCCATGTTTTTTCGGTTCCCTTCTTTGTCTGTGTGTGGTCGTACTGGGGTATGCCGCACACCCGCTTAGTTGGCACCTTGCTTGGCAGAAGCCTCGCCTGAAGGTCTCCGCGGGTTGAGCAGCCCTATTTATACACGTGCGCGGGAAACGGGGCGACGCCACCGGCCCTGACACGGAGTTGTCCCTATACTCGGAGGAGGCAGAACTGTTCTGCCGTACGACACTGGTTTTTGTGTGTCACGACAGTTTTTCAGCCACTTAAGGGTGGCTGAAATAGACAATATGCTTTTTCTGCTTCGTGTCGCGAGCGGCACAAAGAACTGAGAAAAACACGAAAGTTTTGCTTTTTTTGTGGGCAACACCGTTTGTGGTGTTGACAGGAATGAATTATTTCTGTGGTAGCAGTCCGGGGCCCGTAGCGATCTTCTTTCCCGCTGGCTCGCCTGTGCGGCTGCTTTGACGCGTCCGGAAGCTCGCATACACGCCGGTCCCGTTGTTACATGCGCCCGCTTCGCTCGTCGCTGGACTTTTAAAAAGAGATGGGGCCCCTCCACGCCCGCACCAACGTGGTGACCAAACCAAAAGTTCTACTGTCACCTCCGTAAACATGTTAGTTGTCTAGTATGTGGATCACAGGATGCTGGGCTGTGATGTTGTCCGTGCGTCTGGGTAAGGCTACGCATTAACACGGTCCATCAGGTGATAGATAGTGGACGAAACGCGAGTGAGGGTAGCGATTTGAAGAGCAGAGGAAAAAAAAGTGCCATGGCTCGTGCCGTGGGAAAAAAACCTCTGCGACAGTGGGATGGGTAGTAAGAGCAGTAGTGGCTTACTAGCGGCGATAGTTCATGCAAGGTTGGATTTGTTAGTATAGGTATCATGCATCATTACCATGACAAGCGATGGCGATGTGTCCCAGTTGTTGCTGCTGCTGCATTCCTGGAACAATCAAGATCGTTATACAGTAGTGGGAGATCGGCCATAGATCATCTCACTGTGTGGGGGATGTGTGGAGCTTGTTTGCATGCAGTGTACGGTACGGCTTCCCTGTGTGGTGCCAGTTATTCGGCAGTGTACTCCAATCCAGCTGGATATCCAGTAATGGGTCTGATTAACAGGGGCTCGCCTGTGCCGTTATGTTTGCGTATGCTTGGCCATAGATGTTATGTCCTTACAAGTATGTCTTTTGGTCTTTTATGTTTCCATCTATGGTTGTGGTCGTAGTTCCCCAGATTCAGAATAAACGGGTTCTGCGAATGTCTGGAGTTTCTGTATAGTCTTGTGGTGAGTTTGTGGATTACCTCCGTGAGAGTCTCAAGTCGGTATTCCCGGTGAAGGTCCGCGATGCGTGTGTATCGTGGAGCATTGCTTATGATTTTGAGTACTTTGTTTTGTATGAGCTGCAGACGGCGCAGGCGTGTAGGCGCAGCGTATCCCCAGACAGGAGCTGCGTACGTCATCAGGGGTCGGATAAGTGTCATGTACATGGACCTCGACACCCTTCTGTTCAGTGTGCTACGCCTGTTGAGCATAGGATAGAGCTGTTTGAGCCTCGCGCTAGCTCGGTTGGTCATGTGTTGTATGTGGTCCCCCCAGAGTAATTTCCGGTCCAGCCAGACACCGAGGTATTTGACTTTCTCACGGAAACGTATTGGGCGTGCATGTAGAGTTATTGGTCTGCAGTAGCGGTGTTTGCGCAGTTGCTTCGGTCTTCTAGTGAACTGAACGGCTTCGCACTTGTCGACGTTTACTCTAACACGCCATTTCTCCAACCAAGGCTCGGCCACTCTGAGTGCAGTCTGTAGGCGTGACGTAATGTTTGATGGTTTCCAATCTTGCGCAAGGATGGCTGTGTCATCCGCGTAGATTGCCATCATTGTGTTGTGTGTGGTTGGGAGATCGTTTATGTAGAGGTTAAACAGCAGGGGCCCTAGGATGCTTCCCTGGGGTACTCCCGCATGTATACCGTGTTGTGTTGATTGTTTTCCCTGCACATCAGTGTTGAAACTCCTGTCTGTGAGGTATGAGTGTATTAGACGCAGCAGCCCGTCAGGGAATTCCGCGTCGCTGAGTTTGCGGATGAGGCCGTTGTGCCATAGACGGTCGAAAGCCTTTTCGATGTCCAGGAACACTGCCCCTGTAGCTTTGTTTATGTTGAAGCCATGTGTTATATGTTCAACGACCCGTAGGAGTTGTTGTGTTGTGGAGTGGTGATTCCTGAAGCCGAATTGCTCCGGTCTCAGGATGTCATTTGTTATGCAGTGCCTAGTGATGCGTTTGAGAATCACCTTCTCAACAATCTTACTGAGCGAACTCAGAAGGCTGATGGGTCGGTAATTTTGTGGGAGGCTGTGGTCTTTCCCCGGCTTCCTGAACATCAGGACCTTGGCCGTCTTCCAAAAGGCGGGGAAGTGTTGGTGTTTTAGTATGGCATTCGTTATGTGTGTTAGGTACTCAGTTGCTTTATCCGTGAACTCCTGGAGGACACGGTTTTGAATGCCATCATGACCAGGGGCTTTCCTAGCAGCGGAATGCATTATAGCCCAGGAGACTTCGGCTGTGCTAGCATGTCGAATGTCGTCGCGCGATGGTTGGGCTAGAATGCGTGTAACCTCTTGGTCAGTAGCAAGTGTGAACACTGGATCTGATGGTACCAGGTTCGGTGTGAATGACGCTGCGAGTGTTCGAGCCATTAGTTCTGCTTTCTCTTCCGCTGAGTATGCAGGTCCGTCAGGCCCTTGAAGCGTTGGGGTGTATATTTTCTCCCTGGTGAAATGTCGGGCTAGCTGCCACACGCCAGGTCGTGCGGTGTCCAGCCCTTCGAGTTTTTGATTCAACTGTTGTGTTCTATGTGTCTGTATTTTATCGTGTATGATGCCCTGTAGTCTGTTAATGTGCCGTTTGAAGTACGGACGCCTGGTGCGCTGCCATTGTCTCCTGAGGCGATTCCTCATTGAGATTAGGCCCAGGATTTCCTGGGGGAGGCCGCACTGCGTTGTTGTGAGGTGCGATCAGGTATGGTGCCTGCCATTGCGTCCCGGACGGCGTTAGTGAGGGTTTCCACTGCCTCGTCAATTTGTCCTGTTTCGTTAATTTCGTGTATAGGTGGGATGTGGCTATCAAGCGTTTGCTTGAACAATGTCCAATTCGCACGCCCGTAGTCCAACATCTTGCGTTGTTCTGTGTGCTGCAGTGTTTCCTCGATGTATAGTATTACAGGTTGGTGGTTTGAGGGCAGATCGTTTTCAACGGCAACGTTGAGTGTCGCTGTAATGCCCTTGATGAGGGCCATGTCTATCACGTCTGGCCTGTGTCCCCTCTGATAGGGAATGTGCGTCGGTTCAGCCGGCGCTAGTGTAATGTAGTTTCTACCTAGCGAATGTTCGTACAATTTTTTGCCGTTGGGATTTCGTATGCGTGAATTCCATTCTGGGTGTTTTGCGTTCATATCTCCAGCGACTATTACTCGCGGTGAAATGTTGAGTAATGTGCTGATATCGCGTGTTGAGATGCCTACAGGGCTGTTGTATACCGATATCAGCGTGGTGTAGGCTCCGTTGAACTTGACTCTGACGGCCGTAGCCTCGATTTTTTCCAGTTCGGGGAGCTCTATGTTTGTGTGCTCAATGTGTTTGTGTATGACGATTGCAGTTCCACCTGCCACGGCGTCGCCCGGTCGGTCGGTACGATAGACACAATAGCCAGGAAAGTTTAATTGTTTGTGCGGTTTAAGTTTAGTCTCGTTCAGTAGCGCGACAAGGATTCCCTTGCGCTCCATGAATGCGGCAAATTCTGCCCTTTTGTTGTGGATCGAGTCTGCATTCCAGAACAGGATCCGTGATAGTGTATGCGGGTCTGCGTTATGGGCCGGGTGTGGTGTATTATTCATGTAAGAGTGTGAAAGAGTGTTGTGATGGCAGTGTGTATGACAGCCCAGTATTGCCCGGGTTCGGCGCTCATGAGCTGGGTGATGAGTGTAGTGACGGCCATCAGCACCTTGGTAAGGATTTGAACGGTCGTGTGTCGGGGGAATAGTGTTTCCAGTATTCCCCCAGGTGGTGTGCTGGTGTTGGGTGTGGCAGCCTGAGGTGCTGTTGTGGAGTTAGCGGCCGCTTGTGCGGGTATTGATGTGTTGTTAGGAGCGGCATTTGTACTTTGTGGCAGGGGTTGTGGCGCCTGTGTTACTTCTGTGGTGAGGGGGATGGTAGTGTGAGTTACAGTCTCGGTGTCTTGTTGACTGTTTTCCTGTGTGTTGCTGTTCCGTTGTTGCTGTGTGGCCTGTTGTGGTGGATTCGTGTTCCCCGCCCTGTGTTTGCGTGTGCGTCTATTCCTCCTCTGGGCTTGGGGTTCGGGGGGTTCTTGTGTGGGTGTGTTTTCTTGTATACGATGCGTTTCTTCGCAGCATTCTCGTCGCTGGACCGCGGCCGTCCTCTATATATAGCTGGTCAGTGGCGTGCGGCGGCCGTCCCTCCCCACCCCTCCTACCAGCGCTGGGTCGGTGGTGGGGGGGCAAGCCGCGCGGGGCCGGGCGACGCCGGCCGCCTGCCTTGCTTAGAATCGCGGAGCGCTAGCAGCTGAGCACAGCCCCGGCGTATAGCTGCTATTGCAGGGTTCCACGCCAAACTTGTTGAGGAGATTGTCATGTCATCTTAGTACGACTGATTTCTTCATGACGCTCTCCCAGGAGCCACTGGCTCGGCAAAGCGTTTTCGTTTCTTCAAATTGGAAGGTGTGTCCCTTATCGAGGCTGTGTTTTGCCACGGCCGATTTGTCCTTGTGCCCATTAAAATATATTTAAAGAGAAATAAGAGAAGAGCAAACGACCAAATTTGAAAAGGTTTCTAAATTTTTTTTTTTTTGCTCACTTGTTATCTGAAACAGCCATGTCGTTTCCAACTTGCCTCTTGATAGAACACAATTACGATGATTCTCGAGCGTTAATGGTGATCATTATGAAGCGTCATGCTTTTTTCCAGGCAGATACTGTTTAGGTTTCCTTTTAGATCCCGTCAGGTCCAACACCTACTGGCCAGGAAGAATAAGCGGCTAGCTTATTCAATATTGGGAATTCTGGCTGGGTGATTTCTCTGTTTTCACAGTTCCGCGGGAAATGACGAGCGAGATATTCACCGCCTGTTGACTAGCGAAGGCTGATCACATCTATGCAGTGAGTGTGTCTTCTGGTGTCATGGCAGTGATTCAAATTTCATAATATTTCGAGCCACAAGCTACCTTAATCAACAGACCTTACCGGTATACTGTTTGCTGCCTTCTACAGTTGAGGGTATTTGTGATGTTGGCCACTTCCAACACTTCAGTTAGCGTTCTCATTTTTCAGACAACAATAATTTAGTTATGATGTTACGTTCATTCTGCTGTTAATGAGAATGAAAATGGAAGAAAGCAGAAGTTGAAATATAGGAGAAACATAGGCTATCATAGTTGAAAAGAACTAATGGCCCATCGTCATCCAAATATCACTGAGAATATTTTCATATAGGTCTTCGAGGTTCGGTCTCTTGGTTAGGTGTCAAAGGCCCGTTACATTTTCAACATGAAGAGCAAGTACCAACATTATGAACAGATATAGGCACTGAAAGCTGGCTAAGCTAGAAGATAAGTCCAGCCGAAATTATTGCGAAGAACCTAACGGTGTTCCGAAAGAGTAGGTTAAACACAGTTGGCGATGGCGTATTTTTTGCTGTTGGAATTAGTTTATCTTGTATCGATATTGAAGAAAATATTTCCTTTCAGTTATTATGGAAAGAGGTCACTTTTGGGAACCGGAAAAAAATAATAATTGAATCCTTTTACCGACATCCTAACTCAGATGATGAAATTGGATATATTGACTAAAATACATGTTTCAATCAGGAGTCATGCATAAAACATCATCCGAAATTGAGCTAAAAACACTCTCTGAAAATTATTTCGAGCAGTAAGTTCACGAGCCCAATCTAATAGTAGAAGGTTGTAAAAACACACTTGACCTCTCAGCAACGAATAATCCTGAGCTAATAATGAGCATCAAAACGGATTTTAGGATTAGTGAACACAGGGTTGTCGCAGCGAGGTTGGTTACTGTAACCCCCCAAATTCTCCAAAAATGAAAGAAAAACACATATATTAAAACAAGCAAATCAAAATTCACTTGACGCCTTCCCGAGAGACAATCTACACTCCTTGCAAATTAACAATGTAAGTGTAAACTATACGTGGCTTGCCTTCAGAGAAATAGTATCGGGTACAATTGAGAGATTTATATCAATTAAATTAACAAACGGCGGAGCACTTCCCCCTTAGTAAACAAAACGGGCAAGAACACTATTGCAGAAACAACAAAAAACATAACAAATTTATACGATCGCAAAATCTCCATATTGGCGGTCTTTCACAGAAGCTCGAAACTTAGCGCGGACATCAATGAGTGATACTTATAACAGTTTCCACGTCTCGAAACCTGGCGGAAAATCCAAAGAGATTCTGGCCGTATGTAAAGCATGTTGGCGGCAAGACGCAGTCAATTACTTCTCTGCGCGATAGCAATGGAAATACTATCGACGACAATGCTGCGAAAGCAGAGTTACTAAACACAGCCTTTCGAAATTTCTTCACCAAGAAAACGGATGTTAACATTCCCGAATTCGAATCAAGAACAGCTGGCAACATGAGTAACTTTGACGTAGATATCCTCAGAGTAGTGAAGTAACTTAAATCACTCAATAAAAGCAAGTCTTCCGGCCCAGACTGTATACCAATTACGTTCCTTTCGGAGTATGCTGATGCAATAGCTCCAAACTTAAGAATCGTATGCAACCGCTCCCTCGACGAAAGATCCGTAGCCAAAGCCTGGAAGGTTGCACAGATCACAACAATATCAAAGAAAGGTAGTAGGCGTAATCCACTAAATTACAAGCCCATATGTAGCGGAATTTTGAAACATATATTGTGTTCGAACATTATAGATTACCTCGAGGATAGCGGCCTATTGACCGACAGTCTACATGGATGTAAAAAAACATCGTTCTTGTGAAACACAACTAGCTCTTTGTACACACTAAGTGTGGAGTGCTATTGACAAGGGATTTATAATTGATTTCCAAAAGACTTTTGACACTGTGCCACACAAGCGGCTTGTAGTGAAATTGCGTGCTTATAGACTATCGACTCAGTTGTGCCACAGGATTCGTGATTTCCTGCCAGAGAGCCCACAGTTCGTAGTAACTGACGAAAAGTCATCGAGTAAAACAGAAGCGATTTCTGGCGTTCCCCAAGGTAGTGTTATAGGTCCTCTGCTGTTCCTTATCTATATAAATGATTTAGGAGACAATCTGAGAAGCCGTATCAGGTTGTTTGCAGATTATGCTTTCGGTTATCATCTAGTAAACTCATCAGTAGATCAAAGCAAACTTGAAAAGGATTTATAAAAACATCTGAATGGTGCGTAAATTGGCAATTGACCCTAAATAATGAAAAGTTTGAGGTCATCAGCATGAGTGCTAAAAGGAATTCGTTAATTTCGGTTACACGATAAACCAGTCAAGTCTAAAGGCAGTAAATTTAACTAATTGCCTAGAAATTATTATATGAAAAATATAATACATTGTGGGAAACGCAAACAAAAGACTGCGTTTTATTGGCACAACATTTAGAAAATGTAACAGATCTTCTAAAGCGACTGCCTACACTACGCTCGTCCGCCCTCTTCAGGAGACTGCTGCGCGGTCTAGGTTCCTTACCGGATAGGACTAACAGAGTGCATCGAGAAAGTTCAAAGGAGAGCAACACGTTCTGTATTATCGTGAAATTGGGGAGAGAGTGTCACTGACATGATACAGGATTTGGGGTGGACACCACTTAATGTCGTTTTTCGTTGCGGCGATTTATTCTCACGAAAGTTCAAAATGTTTCAAATGGCTCTGAGCCATCTGAGGTCATCAGTCACCTAGAACTTAGAACTACTTAAACCTAACTAACCCAAGAACCTCACACACATCCATGCCCGAGGCAGGATTCGAACCTGCGACCGTAGCAGTAGCGCGGTTCCGAACTGAAGCGCCTAGAACCGCTCGGCCACAGAGGCTGGCACGAAATTTCAATCACCAACTTTCTCCTCCGAGTGCGAAAACATTTTGTTGACAGCAACCTACACAGGGAGAAACTATCATCATTATAAAATAAGGGAAATCGGAGCTTGCACTGAAAGATATAGGCGTCCTTTTTTCCACTAGCTGTTCGAGATTGGAATAATAGAGAATTATTGTGAAGGTGATTCGATTAAACCCCTGCCGGGCAATTAAATGTGATTTACAAAGAATTCATGTAGAGTAGATGTTGAGGTATATGTGAATTTAGATATCGAGCAGTAGTTTCATGCGAGATACATGAAGTTACTTAAACCTGGCTGCTCATAAACTAAGATCTTATTGCTTTTCACATAAAACATTGTCGTATCTGCACTAACTTTTTGGATTATGACTTACATAGAAGATAACTTTTTGTACTGCTTTTTCCATGCTGCTTTCCAACAGCTTTTGTAATACTTGCTTCAAGTCCAGCATTAAAGTTTTCTGACCGATTTCAGTATTCGAATCCATGCGCATTGCACAGAGGAATGTTAATTTCATAACGTCATTTTATTTGCTAACGTTTTTCCAATCACTTCGTTCGCATTCCGCTTGGAGTCCCGAGAGATACGAGTGAGTCACGTGTAGTTTTCTTACGTCTAACTTGCCTTCCGCGACGGGCTGGTTTCTCATAAAGTCTTTCCAGCTGAAAAATCGGGGTGTTTTTCACAACATCCGTCTTTCACGCAGTTGTCCTGTGTTCTACAGAGCTCGACATAGGTATAGGTGAGTCAGGATTTACCAAACAAACAGAAGTGGAATACTACATAGACGTCGAAGACACACCAGAAGATGACAAGAATCAAGTAATGGTCGAAAACATAAAACATGGACTAGAACTTCCAGATGAAAAAGTCATCGAAGAAGGTTTCGCTACGGTGCAATACATACGCCAACACAAACCTTGTACGTTGATACCATACTTAATTAAGCCCACGTAAACTGCGAGTTGATGCGATAGAAACCTCTAATAGATTTCAACCTCTCATGTAACCAATAACTAAAGAAGACGACGCAAAGTAGGATAGACAGTATAACCGACCATCGCAATAGGAAACAACACAGGATGACGTTCTGCATTTATTACACAGAAAATTACCTGGTACTCGATGTAGCACTCAAAACACACATCGCAGGTGAGGCCAACGCAGTTTATTAAACCAACAGAATAAAAGATCATTCTGATTCATACACTGATCATAAAATAAAACAAACTTTTTACGACAGCACAATTTAGATTTCTTCATGAATCTACCTCCAGAAGAGAAACAGCTTTGGGCTGTATTGAAGGGTCTTCCTGGTCAAGTTCCAGTAGACGAGTCGACAAGGGCAATACGCAAAAAAGGATTTCCTGCACCACAGCTTATAAATATAAAAGATGTGAAGTATTGACAAAATATTTCCGACTTTTTCCGATTTACGTCGTCAGATTACCAAAGGACAAAAACAAAGACAGGGTATGTGGATTCCAATATATACTCTACAATGGGACGTGGGTTGAAGACACTGTCACAAAGGAAGATGAGACACAATGTAAGAGCTACCAGCTCTTCGAGCATATGGCGGATTACTGCCACCTTCCACCACGACGAGTACGTTGTGGTAGTGATCACCACTCCGTCAACTGTACACTCCTGCAGACGGCTAAACTTCTATGCTGTAATTGTTAAAAGGAACGCCAGCCTCATACAGAAGCCGTTCAACACAACAAGAACTGCTTCACATGTACCAACGACGAGACACTGCCTGACCACCACCATCCAGATGTACGACGATTACCAGGAAAACATACAAAGAAACTTATCAACTTTCTGAGAAACGACCACAGTTAACAAATTCCACGCAACAGCCTCAGCAACAGCAACAAATGGCTCTGAGCACTATGCGACTTAACTTCTGAGGTCATCAGTCGCCTAGAGCTTAGAACTAATTAAACCTAACTAGCCTAAGGACATCACACACATCCATGCCCGAGGCAGGATTCGAACTTGCGACCGTAGCGGTAGCTCGGCTCCAGACTGTAGCGCCTAGAACCGCACGGCCACTCCGGCCGGCCGCAACAGCAACAAATTCAACATCAGCAGCACCGTCCGCAACAATGACTACACCCCAGCCACAACGACGACCTTAAGCAGGAGCAGCAAGCTCTGAACCAGCGCTACAGAAACCTGGCAGCGACCTTACCATCATAATGGAGCCCATCTCAGCAGCTCTTCCAGATATTCGCAAGTTGCTGACATGCTTCACAAAAAATCACCAGCATAGTCACCGTTATCGAGGGTATCATGAAAGCATTCATCTCACTTTAAATTTGCCATCAGACAAAGCACTATTCACTTCTGGTTCCGAATATGGAACACAGGAGGATTGAGTTCAAGACATACTGAACTATAAGAATTAAGAACTCACTTTCATCTTCTGACTAGAGGTTGTACTTATTTCTAATACTTATCTGACGGCTAACACGATTTTTAAACTCTGGAATATGCAGGGTCATCGAAGAGATAGAGTTGGCCGCGGAGGAGGAAGCAATGCGGTACTCATCAAGAAAACTTTTGCCCACTCTGTTGAAGAATTAGGGCAAATGGCATTCTTGGAAGCGGCAGCTATCACAATCTACACTGAGGTCGAGAAAGTACCTAAAATGGAACCCATTCCGAATGACCGCCTACTATTTCTTCCGTATGATAAAATACTACTAGGAGTGTACCTGAATGTAAAGAACACGGTGTGCCATTCGTTGACCACCAATCCCAATTAAGAACAAAGATTTCTAACCGACTTGCAATAGCAAGGACAATTAACTTGTACTAATTTAGAATTCACCTTTACAAAGTCAGGCCAACTCGAAGAGTCGCCATTAGGGAACGCATTGACGAAACTATCCAAACGCTCACAAACAAAGTCTTAACATCGAGTAAGCGGGCGTCCACCGTTGTAGAGATGCTGGAGCCGACCATTCTACCGTTTACACAATTACTATATGAGTTAAAAATCCAAAGGAACCGGAGCAGCAGAAGGTGAATGCGATTCAGGAATCGGGAGGCCTATCTAGAGAATTCCGGCAGAGAGTTGTAGAAGGGAGGCAGGAATTTGGGAAAGACGTGATTGCCCTATGCCTCCTCATCACAAAAGAACGATTGCAGCTTGATAATCGTGCCATACAAGGTCTTGTAACCTTATTCAAAACCCGATGACAAAGTCGAAACTTTGTACAAACGTCTACAACTAGCAGACGACGACTTCCCAACTGCTGATCAGGCACGAACAACACCTCCGACAGTAAAACAAATGAATGATACAGTTCATCACCAAACATCGTCGACAACTGCCGCAGGCTCGCCCTACTCTGACGACGCTTCAGGAATCAAGAAAATTATTTAAAAAATTAAACACAAATCACTCTATCAGTGTTACATAGGCAGTGCGGAACTGAAGCTACTGTCGAGAAAACTCATTATGCTTCAACGTGGATCATTGTCGACTATGACGACGAAGTCTTTCATGACGGAGTCTTTGGATAAAAAGTTCTCCGCTAACTTGTCGTGTCAAATTTGTATAAAATACCGAGCTTTCGATGATTGCCTGCATCACTTTCATCAGTGGCTAAGTCGGACTGTTATGAAACTTGCGAGGCTTCCACTTTTATGCCCAGAGGTCGGCATCTGATTGGCTAGAATACGTCATGAAAACATGACGGAAATGCCATGTACTGAGGTGACGTACTCTGTATGCGTAGATTATGTTTGCGCTCTCTATCTGGAGTAGCTTGCATCTCCATTACTCGCACTGAGCGGTAATCTACGAATAGGCTTCCTCTGTGCTCTTTATTTATCAAGTGCACGCTTCCATTCACTGCTAACTGCATAGATGGTGTCTCTATTAAATTTGTTTTCACAAAGTCTAATTTCATCTGCTTCCTTGATCACAGATTGCCAACAATTCGATGTGTGAGCAAGATATCTGATTTCTTCAAAGGAAATCTTGTGCTAATTTAATAGATTGTTCTCGGGCAACTCTGATTTTTTGGGATTCCAGCGATTAAATTGACGTTGATATTCAATGCATCGATCGAAAACAGTCGATACAGACTGGCTCACCATAACTTTTGTCAAACTCGCAAGGAATATTACAAATCCCTAGTAGCCTCAGGCCGAGACTATCTATAATGTGCCTCAAATTTTCTTTTTTTTTAATTTTTTTTTGGGTTGCTGGAAGACTGGTCTGATGTCCTGTTGAAAACTCTGCCTATTTTACTAATTGTTGTACCGCAGAATGGAAGCCGCGGTATGTGCTGTTTCACCTGGTCTGGTTGAACGGCGTCGCCTCTTGGTTTGCTCGACAGCTTTGAACCTATATTACGGACAGATTACCCTTTCCTTCTGAACAACATCGTCAGATGGTTAAACTTGGAGCCGAGGTGGTCCTTGCCCGAAATATTTCTGGGTTTTTGATTTGGTGTAGTCAGTATAGCTCGCTTCCGAACTGGGTGGTGTAAGCTATGGCTGTTGAAATACTGGTCTGTAAGCGTCGGTTTTCTATGCACAGAATGGCCGAGCTGTCCATTGAATTTCCGTTTGACCAACGAATGTAAGACAGGCAAAATTAACAGCTATCTCTTATTGACATACTTTCTGGGAATCCAGAAGACAGCTCAACTCGTCCCTATCACGAAGCATGGCAGAGATTTCTCCAAACGCGAAAACTAAGTTTATTATCAACTATGGGAAAAGTACTTGAAGGACTTCTCAGTCGACTCACTGACCAGCTGGCATGACACTACATTATACTACCGGAGCAAATAGGTTTTCAAGCAAAGTCGTCAGTGAAACTCCAACTTCTCCTGATAACGGAATCCACCGAATCAAACCTCAATATGTCCAACTCCACACTAAGATTCTTTACAGACATCGAAAAGAAGGTGACTAAAGCTCCAGGAGACACTTTTAACAAACACTCCCATCAAAGATTGCTACGTGAGGATCCTGGATAGCTACCTTCACGACCGCAAGGTTTTCGTCCAACTCAAGGACAAGAAATGTGGAACGAAATATGCTACAGCAGGCATCCCACAGAGCTCTGTTGCCTTTATTTTAAAATATTTACATTAAAAATTATCATTGGAAAACAACGTTTCTAGGAGTATCTGAGCAGATGATACGGTATTTGTAACCACGGAATGCATCACATCTCAGTCGATCAATGGTATGCAGCGGCAACTAGAGTCTCGAAACATGGGCACTATAGAACTATATTACTGTCAACGCTGCAAAAACTGCAGCGGTTCTTTTGAGCACGAAACCTCCATCATAGACGTGGGCTTAACTTTGAGCGATAATTAGGTACCCTGGAACGTTCAGACAATGTATCTTGTTGTCAGGCTGGACAAAGGACTTATTTTTACCATCCACAGCAAGGAGAAGAAGAAGACGACGGTTAAAATGAAGCGAACACTAAAGCTTATGTTCGTAAGGAAAGGGTTCAACTCTTCTACCAAGTTTCGAACTGACGAAGCGCCTGTTCAACCCACCATCCTATGCAGTAGCGCCGAACGGGGCACTACTTGCAATACCAATATAAAGGAACTCCAGATCCTGGAAAACAAATGCCTTAAGTGGATTTTGGGAGTACCGTTGTGGACGAGCACAAGAGCAATCTACAGGAGACTACAAGAGGAATATCTCATAGAGATTATACGCGATTTTGTAACTACTGCATTTACCAGGATACACTACAAACGGTCCATCGTTCTGCACTTGAAAAATGTTGGCACAGTATACCCGAGACCGTAGCATTGTTACAAAGTTCCGCTGCTAATTAGGAAGGGCAGTCACCGTGTCTTACGTTAACGAGAAGCCTCTGGTACATTCTATATGTGTAGATTAGCTGCCATACCCTCCCATTCAACAGCTATATTTCCACAGGTGGAAAGGGCTCATATACGTGCCAAACCTTCTCTGAAAGTGTCAAATAAAAATAAAAAAAAACCTTTCTGCAATCGCACCAAAGACGTACAGACAGCTACAGGCGTTAAGCCTTCGGAACACATCACATTTCGTTGCGCCATCGGAAGATGTTGCTAGCTTATTGTTGACCAATATATTTCAGTTCACAACATTACATAGTTCTTAGCGGCTTCAAAAATCACTTTGGCACTTCATTGCATATACGAGGGCGTTCAATAAGTAAAGCAACAAATTTTTTCTCGGCCAATTGAAAAAGCGCGGAATTTTTGTGGGACATGTGAAACATTCCCGCTTCAGCCCCTATAGTTCCATGAAAATCCAGTAGGTGGCAGCGCTATGCTCAGTCGTCAAAATGGTGGCTGTAAAGGAAGTTCGTTCGAAGCAGAGAGCTGGTACTGAGTTTCTTTCAGCGGGGAACCAGAGCATCGAAGATATTCATGGGTGCTTGCAGAATGTCTGCGGAACAAAAGCTCAGGTAGTCGTTCGGCAAGGCGTCTGTCATCATCGCAACAAGGTTGCTCAAACCTGTCCGATCTCCCATGTACTGCCGCGCTGTGTAGGCGCCTTGTCACGGCCCGTGCAGCTCCCCCCGTCGGGGGTTCGAGTCCCTCGGGCATGGGTGTGTGTGTTGTCCATAGCGTAAGTTAGCTTAAGTTAGACTAAGTAGTGTGTAGGCTTAGGGACCGATGACCTCTGCAGTTTGGTCCCATAAGACCTTCCCACAAATTTCAATCCTTTTTCTCCCATGAACCCGCCGGCCACACACAGCTGTGACTCCTACAATGATGGAACGTGCGAACACTCTCATTCGAGATGATCGACTGATCACAATCAGATACCTCAACTGGAGTTCTCTGTTGGTAGTGCTGACTCTTTCACCATTTGAGGTACTGAAAGATGTGAATTCGCAGGGTTCCTCGCCGCCTAATAAATTCCGTAAAGAGCTTTATGAGGCTGCCCGTGACAAAATTTTGTCGACCTTCGTGACAGGTGATGAAATATGAGTTCATTACTTCGAACCGGAGACAAACAGCAGTCCATGAAGTGGCGCCGCAGAACCTCTCCTCCGAAGAAAAAGTTCAAAGCCGCACCCTGAGCTGGTATACCCATGGTGACTGTCCTCTGTGACTCTGAAAGAATTATTCTGTTGTATGTCCTCCCTCATGGTGCAATGATCTACTCTGAAGTGTATTATTTTACCGTCATGAAACTGAAGAAACGATTTCCGTGTGTTTGTGTCCACAAAAATGCAAACAAACTTCTGCTTCTCCATGACAACGCAAAGCCTCACACAAGTCTGCGCACCTTAGAGGAACTCAAGGAACTTTATTAAACCGTTCTTCCACCTCCATCCTACAGCTCGGATTTTGTACTTTCCGACATCCATCAGTCTGACCCAATGAAGGATGCACTCTGCGGGGAGCAGTACGTGGACCGTGAGGAGGTTATTGATACAGCAAGATGTTGACACTGACGTCCACCAGTAGACTGGTTCCATGCTAGCATACAGGCTCTCCGAGCAAGGTACCGTAAGGCCACCGCGTTGAAGGAATTTATGAGAAGAGTGAGAAATAATGTGGTGTATTGGAATCTTGAATAAAACCAAACTGTCTCCAGAAAATGTGTTGCATTACTTATTGAACGCCGCTCGTATATTTCTGTCTTCATTTGATTAGATTAGATTAGATTTACTTTCATTCCAATTGATCCGTAGTGAGGAGGTCCTCCTGGATGTGGAACATGTCAGAAAAACAACAATACATGACAAATATTTACAACTAAAACAAATAAGCTAATGTACCATTCCACAGGTCCCAAGTGGAATGATCGTCATTTTTAATGAACACTAAGAGTCATTTTACAAATACTAATGCACTGAATTTAAAATAAAAAACGTTTTTTATTTATTTATAAGGTAATAAACATGTAATACAACTACTGTAATACTTATTTACAATGAACACATTACTGCACTGAAATGGTGCAGAAGTTAGATTATACACACACACACACACACACACACACACACCACACACACACACAAATTTTCGTTGTACTTATATACAAATCAGTTGGTTTTACTAAGAAATTCATCAATGGAGTAGAAGGAGTTGGCCACCAATAAATCCTTTAGGCTTCTCTTAAACTGAATTTCATTGGTTGTTAAGCTTTTTATGGCTGCTGGCAAGTTATTGAAAATGTGTGTTCCTGAATAATGCACACCTTTTTGTACAAGACTAAGTGACTTTAAATTCTTGTGAAGATTATTCTTATTTCTAGTATTGATTCCATGAATTGAGCTGTTGGTTTGAAAAAGTGATATATTTTTAATGACAAATTTCATTAAGGAATAAATATACTGGGAAGCTGTAGTTAGTATCCCTAGTTCCCTAAACAGGCTTCTGCAGGATGTTCTTGAGTTCACACCACATATAATTCTTACTGCACGTTTTTGTGCCCGGAAAACTTTAGCTTGGCTTGATGAATTACCCCAAAAAATAATCCCATATGACATTATGGAATGAAAGTAAGCATAGTATGCCAGCTTTTTCATTTTTATATCCCCTACGTCTGACAAAATTCGCATTGCAAACAGAGATTTGTTAAGACGCTTCAGCAGTTCTGTGGTGTGCTCCTCCCAATTGAATTTATTATCAAGCTGTAATCCCAAGAATTTAACACTGTCCACTTCTTCTATCTTCTTGTCATCATATGTTAGACATATACTCTTGGGACACCCCTTACAAGTTCTGAACTGCATGTAGTGTGTTTTTTCAAAGTTTAGTGACAAAGAATTGGCTAGGAACCAGTGATTAATGTCCACAAATATTTTATTGGCTGATCTTTCTAAGACTACACTTGATTTGCTATTTATTGCAATGTTTGTATCATCGGCAAACAAAACAAACTTGGCATCTGGTAATGTTACTGATGAAAGGTCATTGATATACACAAGAAAAAGTAAGGGCCCCAAAATGGAACCTTGTGGGACCCCACATGTAATTAGTTCCCAGTTGGATGATGCCTGATAGACATGTATCAAGCTCTTTCCTAATAACACCCTTTGTTTCCTGCCAGAGATATAAGATTTGAACCATTTTGCAGCATTTCCTGTTACACTATAATATTCTAGTTTACTTAAAAGGATATTGTGATTTACACAGTCAAATGCCTTTGATAGATCACAAAATATACCAGTTGCCTGCAATTTTTTGTCTAATGAATGAAGCACATTTTCACTGTAAGTGAAGATAGCCTTCTCAATATCAGAACCTTTTAGAAATCCAAACTGTGACTTTGACAGTATGTTATTTGAGATAAGATGGTTATAAAGACGACGGTACATTACTTTTTCGAAAATTTTTGAGAATGCTGGTAACAGTGAAATTGGACGGAAATTTGATGCTATTTCTTTATCTCCCTTCTTAAACAGTGGCTTAACTTCAGCATATTTCAGCCATTCAGGAAATATTCCACTGATAAACGACTGGTTACACAGATAGCTTAATATGTTACTTAGCTCAGAATCACATTCTTTAATTAACTTTGTTGATATTTCATCATACCCACTAGATGTTTTTGATTTTAAAGATTTTATGATGGACATTATTTCTGTTGGGGTAGTGAGGGTCAAATTCATATTATGGAAATTACTTGAAATGTCTGGTCTAAGGTAATCCATAGCAGCATCTACCGAACCTGACAACCCCATCTTTTCAGTAACAGTTATAAAATGTTTGTTAAAAAGTTCTGCAACACTATACACATCTGTCACCAATGTATCATTTACTCTTAATGCTATTTGTTCCTCTTCATGTCTGGTCCTACCGGTCTCCTCCTTCACTATATCCCATATTGTCTTTATTTTGTTATCTGATATGACTATCTTTTCCTTGTAATATATTTGCTTTGACATCCATATTACAGTCTTTAATATTTTGCAGTATTTCTTATAATGTGCTATAGCATCAACATTGGAAATGTTTCGGATTGACAGATACAGTTTTCTTTTTGTTTTACAAGATACCCTTATTCCTCGAGTAATCCTTGGCTTCTTTGTAGATTTTCCTCTAACCTTGGTAAGTTTTGGGGGAAAGCAGTGTTCAAATAAGGCAAGCACTTTATTAGCAAAAATGTTATATTTTTCATTCATGCCATGAGCACTGTAAACATCAGTCCAGTGAATGTCTTTGAGGAGTGTCCTAAAATAATCAATTTTTGGCTTACTGATTACCCTCTTGAGCTCAGATTTAACAGATTTTATATCCTGTTCAGTATTAACATTTAACAGAAGGAACTGCATGTCATGGTCTGAGAGGCCATTGGCTATTGGTTTTGTAATATAATTTTGTTCATTGGACTTTTCTATAAAGATATTATCAATGGCTGTTTGTGAGCAAGTGGCTATCCTAGTGGGGAACTTTACTGTGGGAATTAAGTTGAATGATAGTGTTACTAACTCAAATAAGTTCTTATTTGGAGAGTCTTTAAGGAAATCTACATTGAAATCACCAGCAACCACTATTTCTTTGTTTTTGGTTATTAAATGGGCCAGTACAGCTTCAAGGTGGTTTACAAACAGATTAAAGTTACCTGCAGGTGCTCGATATACACTTAATATTATGAAAGATTTTTTGTGAAAATCTAATTCTGTTGCACATGCTTCCATATGCTGTTCTAGGCAAAATTTATGAATGTCTATGTTCTTAAATTTATGACAGTTCCTGATGAATGTGGCAACTCCTCCTTTCTCCATTTCTGACCTACAAAAGTGAGATGCTAACCTAAACCCTGTAACACTTAAAAGTTCTATACCAGTGGTCACATGATGTTCAGAGAGGCAGATTATGTCAGCTGGGTTTGAAGACTCTAATTCATCTATGCATATAGTTAATTCATTAATTTTATTTCTCAGTCCTCGAATATTTTGATGCAATAAAGATAGCTGACATTTCACATTGTCTGAGTTAAAATTGGGTGGAGTTAAAATATCTGCTGACAGTTGAAAATTCTTAACCAATGGCTGTTTATGCTGATGTAATAAGCTGGAATTATGTTTTTTGATTTCTTTTTCAAACTGAAGGTTTGTCTCAGTTCTAACCTCTCTTAAAATTTGCTTTCTTTCTGTCCTCCCTACCCTAAAAAAGGGTCTTTTCTGAATCCTATAACCACTGGTATTTTACCACTCATGACAGTGCCTCCCCCCTTTAACTTTCCTGCTATTTCCCCAGCCAATTTACCCTTCCCCTTCCTGTTGAGGTGAAGGCCATGCCTAGTATAATCCCACCTACTGAGAGAATCAACATGAACCACACCAATGTGTGACCCCGCACCCGACATGAGCAGCCGTTCCAGCTCCAAATTAACTCTCTTGACAGAAGAGTTCAAATGAGGTCGGTCATGGCGCCCAAGAACAGATACAAACTCAACACTAGTATGCTTCGATGCTGATGCAATCTTCGCCAGGTCACACTCTATACTGTACCCAGGATTTCTGTCAATACTGTTACCTGCCCCACCCACTATAACCACGGTGTCTTCCTTAGTGAAATCTTTGCAAAGTGATCCTAAATCCTCTGTCACCTGCTCCAGACCAGCACTAGGTTTAAAAAAATTGGTGACCTGGTCAAGGAATCTGCTCGTAGTGGATTAACAAACGAGGACGTGCTGAAAAGTAATACGTCAGATTTTTTACGTGAACATTCTTAAAACTTATTAAACAAAACGAAGGTTATTAAGATTCTATATCCTCATTCTTCATGAAACTTCCTGGCAGATTAAAACTGTGTGCCGGACCGAGACTCGAACTCGGGACCTTTGCCTTTCGTGGGCAAATGCACACTCCGCTACAGAGTAAAAATCTCATTCTGGAAACATCCCCTAGGCTGTGGCTAAGCCATGTCTCCGCAGTATCCGTTCTTTCAGGAGTGCTAGTTCTGCAAGGTTCGCGGGAGACCTTCTGTAAAGTTTCGAAGATTGGAGACGAGGTACTGGCAGAAGTAAAGCTGTGAGGATTGGGCGTGAGTCGTGCTTGGGTAGCTCAGCTGGTAGAGCACTTGCCCGCGAAAGGCAAAGGTCCCGAGTTCGAGTCTCGGCCCGGCACACAGTTTTAATCTGCCAGGAAGTTTCATATCAGCGCACACTCCGCTGCAGAGTGAAAATCACATTCTGGTTCATTCTTCATGTCTACATATCTGCAGCCCACTGCAGCTAGAGGGCTCCCAATTGTAGCCTGTAACATGGCGGTGTGTAACGTAACTATGTTGGTACGTGAAAAACACCATGCTGTAATCGAATTTCGAATTCAAAGAGATCATCCATACATGGAGCACACTCTCCTGCAGCATACCATTTCCAGATCATACATGAGCTCTGCGACACCTGCAACAATCTGACGCCTTGTCACTGCCATCGACCATCTTCCACACAGTCTCGATTCGGCCGCATCCGATTTTCATCTGTTTCCAAAACTTAAAGTTCACCTTCGAGGACTTCCCGTCAAAAAAATCAAACATTCTACTCTGACGGTATCAAGAAGCTGGTCTCTCGTCGGGAACAATGTGTCAGTCGCGAAAGTGATTCAGCTGAGAAATAAATAGGCACATACGAAGAATTAATATATAGAATGTTAATAACTTTTGTTTTATTTAAAAAGACGTAAGAGTTTCTTATAAAAAAAATTCGGAAGCATTACTTTCCAACACGGCCGCTTATATTATTGAAATATGCCGTACGCGTGCGGTAGCGTTCTCGCTTCCCACGCCCGGGTTCCCGGGTTCGATTCCCGGCGGGGTCAGGGATTTTCTCTGCCTCGTGATGGCTGGTTGTTGTGTGCTGTCCTTAGGTTAGTTCGGTTTAAGTAGTTCTAAGCTCTAGGGGACTGATGACCATAGCTGTTAAGTCCCTTAGTGCTCAGAGCCATATGCCGTATGGTGTGGCCGAAATAATGCAGTAGGCATTTCGAAAAATACATTACACATTGTTATGTAAACATTATTTACCAATAGTTCAATTCCTCGACGATAGAAATCATCTTCTTGGTCACGAAGCCACTTTGAAACTGATGTACGAACGGCCTCATTGTCAAAGAATCTGTGATAAACACGAATCAGTTGCTCAGTTACCTGATGGGATCGTTCCCAGGTGATCATGTGTCCATGGAAAAACTGTCAAAGCTGCACCCCTCCTGTAAAACTACATTTCTGCAATTTTTTCCACTCAGACTTAGCAAATTTAATAATTTGTAAACTATGCTTAATAAAAACGGAACACTGTGAAATCGACTGTCCAGTGGGGTTTGATATAAGCAATACATAGATGAAGCGCTTAGCACAGTGATTAGAAAAATAGACAAGAATTTCGATACTCTATAGTATGTTATAATTTCACTTGCGTCTCTAATAAATAAGTAAGACCGGCTTCCAAGGGCATTACGGCATCAGACGTTTGAGCATTGCTGTCGATGACAAGTGGCAGAGATTACGTTTGTTTAGACGCGTCCTCAACTTATAGGATCACAGTATATGTGTTTGTAGACTCAATATTACTAGTATAGTCAGCTACAAAAGGTTTATTCTTGACTTAGTTTCTTTTACACGCCATATTGTATTGAAATCAGTAAGACATTCAATGCTTTATGGTTTGTTACAAATTCATTTGCGCATCTAACACCAAAGTAAGACCTGCTTCCAATCCTATTACAACACCAGATGTGAAACTTCCTGTCAGATTAAAATTGTGCCGGACTGAGGCTGGAAATCAGGACCCTTGTCTTCATTCTGGAAACATCAGATGCATGAGTAATGCAGCCGATGACCAGTGGCAGAGAATACGTTTGTTTGAACGAGTCTTCAACTTTGATGAACAGAGTATAGCTGTCTGTAGACCCAAAGACTAAAAACTTTCGTAATATTACTACTATAATTAGCTACAAATTGCTTATTTTTGAATTAGCTCCTTTTACACACCAAATGGTATCAAAGTTCGTCGTAGCAAAAGTACTGGCTGGGTGTACAACTAAAGTCCATATGCCCTCCCTGTGTTATGCTTGTCTCCTCCACAGTCGGCGCTCGCTTCAGTCCTCAGTAGGCATAATTCGGGAACAGTAGCAAGCCTCCGGGCAAATATATTAGTTTCAGTACCTGCTCGTTAGCTTTTGAGACCCCGAAATACCACAGCGAAGTAGCTGGAAGAACTCCATTGCTGAACATCAGCAACCTGTGTAGGCGGCAGGTATGTGAACAGAGCACTTTGTTGCCACATAAACCATGTGAGCCATGGTATCTGTTCGGTAACAGTCGTTTCTTTATTATGTTACCTGGGCGGAATGACACTGAAGAAGCTACTCTGTGACAACAACGTGCCGTGAAGTCGTTGGTCGATGGAAAGGCTTCTTCCCTCAGGCAGAAGACGGCAACACGAGGAGTAGGACAACTCAGATACTTATCCTGGTTAGTTCTTAAATCGAATTTAGTTCTTGCTTTCTTATCTGGGCAGTTTTTGCGCCCCCTCTGTGCCTGCGTCCTTGGCAAGGACCTATCTCGCCATGCCCCCACCCACCGCCGATCCACCCGTACAGCCCTATTGTGCAGACGTTGTCGGCTGTGGTCGATGGAGATGGCCTTCATTCCCGATCAGAATCATTCTCGACTGTGCGGCCTTGGTCAGATTGTTGGAACCATTTCACTTCGACTGGACTCGGGGATGCATTTAGGCTATATACCGCCAGAGTTTCAAATGGAAGCTGTGTGTAATTCAGTCGTTTCTTCAACAAGAATCGTGCAGTCCTGCAAACTTCAACGTTTCCAGCTGGTGAGCTGTTTCACTCCCCATACTGTAATGCGTGCATTATTCGTATTGCATCAGAACTGTGCCTGCAGGACACCCAGAACATTTTCTCGGATAATGCACCACTCTAGTTCCGCAATGGTCCTGGCGTGGGATGACGTGTGTAACTTACGTCTTGAAGTCCCCTTGTATATAAGAGTAATACATTCAACTCTTCTAGTTTTATTATTTCGGTATCTTTTTTATTTTCGCCAACAGTAGTGTAATTAGGGTACTAAAACGTCTACAGCAGTGTTCCAAAACTTAACACTTCCCCATTATGATAGAGCCCTCCCGAAAACTGGGCAACTTTGTGACATTTTTAGCAGTCATTTAAAAATAGCGTTACACAAATACATACTGCAATATTTAATTTACACATATATGAAATTTTACGAACTTTGATCTTTAATTTTGCTAGCAATGAAGATTGTATGTCCAATGAACCGTTCAGAATACGGAATTTTAATAGTCACAGTGTCACCCCTCAGCTCACGACAGAATTGTGACGGGAATATTAAGACAGGGAAAGTAGAGTTAGATTCATCTGTTGCTAAAATGGGCTGACTCAGTGTTTCTTAAAGACACTCAGTTATTTTGTCACAAACTTGTATAGTGCTGTGAGTTCTCTTTTATCCACACACACACTGAAAATTTTTTGTCACTAAGTTTGCCGATGTGATAAGATTTATTTCTCTAATTTTGTTAAAATTCAAATAATTATAGGCCTATCCTCCTTGAAATTAAATAAGAATGAAGAAAGCTAAACTGCACTAGTCGAGGTAATTAACACTTTTACTCACATATTTACACAGCTGTTCAGTGGGACCGTACCAGGAATAAAAGAGGACACAACCCTTCCATTTAACACAATATCGTCTAAGCAAGGTAATAAGACCAAAGTGTTTTTCATTTGTCGCCTTCAGTGATATGAGAGGGAAAAAAAGAAACGAAGTCATGACACATTTAATATAACAGTCTGACGAACTATATGTCATGTTTGGAAACAAAGTTACAATGCGTCACAAAACTTCGTCTTTTTTACCAAACGAGCTCAAAAGGTCCCTGATTTCATTAACGAGACTTATCTAGAGTTTCAGTTGATACACTTGTTTCTGCAGGTATATGTGCTGCGATCTGCGGAATTTACTTTCCTCTATTTTCTACGACAGAGAATATTTCTGTAAAATTTTAACTCTTACACAGAACGGTCTGTGTACATAACTTATTTATATGAACTCACTTTGACTTAGTTAGCACTTCTGAGTTACCGGCAGTAGCGAAAACTTTCCAAGAAATCTAAAAAGACGTTTCTTCACCTGCAAACAATATGACTTTGTAATCATCTCAGAGATAATGCACTTACTTGTAGCTCCTATGGCTAATGGAGGCGCTATGCAAAAACATACACTGTAGCAGAGCTTTCTTCTGAAATTTGAGCCGATTTACAGTATTTATGAATAACAGGTGGTGGGAGCTGTCGTCACATGGTTTCTCAGATTCATGGTGCTGAAAATGACACCTACATTTTACGATTCTTCCTCTTTTCCTGATATCAAATCCTTAACACTGCTCGTCTCAAAGTGTCAGATTACTTGAAAAATGGAAATACGTACTAGATATTTACAAAGAAATCATTAATATTCCCTATAGCTTTTTGTTACGATAGGTTAGACATTTACCTCTTCAATTATGTATTCAACATCCCAGTTATTAGTTACACTGCAGTGGAGCCCATGACTTTTCTGTGAAGAAAGGAAAAATACCAATTTACCTCAATCATTAAGTTTTAAATTATTAAAAATAGGGACATCTGATAATAGGTTTATTAGTTAGGAAAAGGAGTTGCTTTAGGTATGGTTTCAACCAGTACCACACACTTTAGTCTCTCCCTCATTTGTGTAACAGGAGACGATTGACGGGTAAACATAGTGATAACTAGAACTGCCTCTATCCCAAGTTCAGTACTTTTAAGAGGAGCAACAGTATCTGTTAAATATTCAATGTATCTCTGACGTCAGCTTTGTAGATTCTCCAACTGATTGTTAACAGAATTGGACCGTATTGTATACCAAATATACAAGTATGTAACTTCTAAAGGCTTTTAATTTCAATTTTGAAAGTACATAGGTCTTCCGTAATAAGTTATACTGAACTAAAAATTCATTATTCGGGAGATATTCTGCACTTATTTGACAGCGTGTGTGATTCTTTCCCTGTGCCACATTCTATTTCCGCCGTGTGTCTTGAAGATAAACTCTCAGCAGGGCACAAAATAAGTCACGTTGTAAGTATCCGTAGCCGCTTCAGTACTGGGAACAGTAACTCGGCAGGTTCATACGTCATGGGCAATTAGCGCCAGGAAAAGTGCATACCATTATTTGGCAGGGATGGTGATATCCACAGAACCACGTTTTGAAATACACTAACGCGTTGTCCTGTAGGACAGCACTGCGGTTCCGCCATAAGGCAACCTCGAGTGCTAATGAGTTGAAATGGTTGCCAATCTTCCAGGCACCAGTACTGTACACGGAACGGCCATTTTGAGAATACATGGCAGAGGATTTGAGAGAATTAACGAGGCGTTTGGATACATTCTTCAGTGTATGCTGTAACCTCGAAGAAATTGTGTTTATATAGAATCTACGATTTACAGCTCTGTTCACACCATTATGTTCATTCAAGGATTATGCTACTGACAAGCGAATGATCCAGTCACACATGTCGAAACATGCCCTGAAATTTTTTATACGGGATGAATATACAGGAAGAAACACACTGTCAGAGTTTTAACTGCGAAGACGCAATGGAAGCATTTTCTTTAAAAAGGCTGAAAATTACCAAATCCGAAGCTCACCAGGAGGCTGGAAATATGTACTCCTCCACCGCAGCTGTAGCGAACTGCACATGTGCAAGAGGGCAGAAGTATATCCTCGGTTGACGGCGCATTGGTAAACGGATAACACCACGCGGCGGGATCGTAATTTGTTAGCGAATTTCTGTTTCGTTGATAGTTTCTCTGAAACAATTGTTCGCTATTACTGTTCGCTCATATTTGCAACTCACTTGATATCCACAATAATTACCAGCTGCTTTTGCCGTGTCCCACGTGTTAAGGATGTAGACTAAAGAGAATTAGTATTCGTTGTGTTTAATGCTTAATGTTAAGCAGCGTGCAAAGCCGGTTGTGCTCTGTAACATCTGACCGTGAACTGTATAACTGGAAGAAAGACTTGCACGTAGTTATAAATATGAACCAATATGAAACAAGATAAAGTGTGAAAGAAAAACAATGATATTCGAGGTTCGCTATTGAATTCTTCGTGAGAGACAGGGCACCGTTACCGATGGAGATCTATGAGACTAGGCCCTTCGAAGCGCAAGTGAGATGTACATAGCTGATTTCAAGGCTTCATAGACGTGGCTAATCAGATTCAAGAGATATACAGTATAGGGAGAAGTCAAATACGAAGTAAACATGTAGAGCAGATGCCATCACTCCACAGCTGAGGTGAAGATGAAGCTTGCTGTTATCCCCACATCTGCTGTGACTAACGCTGACCAGTCAGGTTCGGGGGGACAACTGCGAGCAAACTACACTTCATTATTTGAGAACGAGAAAAGAGAGACTCTGTTATGCCACCGATTAACGCTATGGCATAGTCGTATACATCAATGACAGTGATAGCTGTGAATGGATTACTGTTTCCGCTGCTTTACATCTGTGTTCAAAAACTTCAAGACAAGTTAAGACCAAAAATAGAAAATGACTGTTGAAAGGGTACTGTATGTTCCATTTCAACTGTTCCAAGTAATGTAATGTTCACTTGGTATCGAGGCATACTAGCAGTGACATCTAAGGTAAACTTGGCACTGTCCTAATCTTTAAGAGAAGAATTGCACGTTTGTGTTTCATTTTTTATTCTTATGTACGTGTGCGCATCCTAACATTTTCCTTGCTTTATCCTCATTCAATAATATAATTTTGTTTAAATTTTTGTATGTTTGGGTTTGTATGAGTAATCTTTCTGCTAGTGAGATGGGGTCTAGCAAAGATAGTAGATCTGAAGTCGGAAGTTTATTAGGTCGATACTCTGCAGTCTTGTAAAAGAAACCAAAGACGTGCGTGACGAGGATCCATCAGCTGCAGTTGGCCAATATAGTTAGGCAGACCTCTCCTCTACTCTGTGGAAGTTGAAGGAACTGGCAGTTAACACCATTGCGGATCGGTGTCTGCTGGAGAGGAGGCCCTGGTGGTAAGTCGGAGCAGGTGTACTTCGTTTAGTGCCATGAAAAGAAAAGCCAGCTCCTACACTGTAAGCATGTGCAGCATCTAAGTTGGAATACTAATCAATTGCTTCGTTTTGCATACAACATACTGTGTTAATTGATGAGAGGACATTTCTGTTTGATAGGGTGTCAAATCAATAGTTTGAGATGGGCAATACTTAGGTCCTTTGTTCGGGTAATGATCCACTTCTTTTTTCAGATTTCAGGAATTAGTTTTAAGATAGTGTGTGTTAGAGATATCTGAAATATATAAGTGCGTGGTTCTTTTCGACTTTAAGTTGCTATAAATTCAATATATGAATCCAAGAATGCTTTCATTTTGCGTGTGACGCTTTGATCCATGGCCAAGCACGTTTTCCGGCGAGTATTATTAGCACCTATGTCTCCTTGTGGTAAGTACCACATTTGCACTGACATGACAGCAAGAAAACTACAATGTGCTTGAGCCACATCATAAGCTGAGAAAATGCGAGTGCAGACATTACGATAGAATTACTAAATGGTGAGTAAATATCCGGTAATCGTCTCCATGTCATTCTTGGCTGGAATTGCACGACGATAACCGTGAAGCCGGCCGGAGTGACCGAGCGGTTCTAGGCGCTGCAGTCTGGAACCGCACGACCGCTACGGTCGCAGGTTCGAATCCAGCCTCGGGCATGGATGTGTGTAATGTCCTTAGGTTAGTTAGGTTTACGTAGTTCTAAGTTCTAGGGGACCGATGACCTCAGAAGTTAAGTCCCATACTGCTCAGAGCCATTTGAACCATTTGATAACCGTGAAACGTGATGGTGTTCATTGCATGTAGTGACGTGTGTTAGAATTAATCAATGAACGCTAAACAATGGAGGAAAACCGCGTATGCAGATTTGAATATGTACTTGGGGTCTGTCCACGGTGAGTACATATGTCATCGATTAATAGTCGCCGGCCGCGGTGGCTAGCGGTTCTAGGCGCGCAGTCCGGAACCGCGCGACTGCTACGGTCGCAGGTTCGAATCCTGCCTCGGGCATGGATGTGTGTGATGTCCTTAGGTTAGTTAGGTTTAAGTAGTTCTAAGTTCTAGGGGACTGATGACCACAGTAGTTGAGTCCCATAGTGCTCAGAGCCATTTGAACCTTTTTTTTTTTTTATTAATAGTCCGATGAAGGCTTCATGGCCCATTGAACAATATGCTTTACCGATCCCAAGAAATTGAATTTAAACGCTGGGAAGTGGTGCGTACAGACTTTTCAAGTAACAGAATTCTTTCACGTTGTTTTGTCGTTATCATTTGCCTCATTCTCGGATGAGGCCGTTTCATTGTCAGTTCAACAGTTGCTAACTGTATGATCATAATTTTCTTGTCCAAAAATGTTTGTGATTGGTGCGTGAGTGCAAATAATTTGGTTTGTTGGGTTGTTTAAAGCAGTTAAAATCTTAGGTTGCTAGGACACAGTCATAGTATATCCCATGTGCATGGTGATTACAGTATAAAAAAAAGCGAGACCATAGTTAATGTTAGGACTAAACAAATGATTACAATAAAGTTAGGTACGTGCCTCTGATATATCGCTGACACTTCATGTCGCGCTTTGTGTTACTGAATCGTATTTGAGCTTGGGGGCCTCACATTGCATGAGGTTTAGACAGAATGTAAAATTATAATGCCAGTAATAAAATGTTAGCAGTTAGGTAAAAGAGTTATAAAATAAACTTGTGCGTGATTTTGAAAATGAGAATTTGACAGGAATATTAATTCAGTAGCATTCCCATTTCCCGCCCTGTTTGTTTCGCAAGACCAAAAGTTTAGGTTAACGGACAAAAGGTCCGCCATTGAACATCACTGACAGTGACTCTGGCATGGTTAAAGTAAATACAGTGTGGTTCGAGGATCATTCTTGTCTCAGGTTGCGAAGTACAAAATAATAGCGTTTGTCTGTGCGCTGTAGATAATGGGGAACAAAATCAACGTTGTTTATAGAAAATTAACTTCTGAATTATCTCACGGCTCGGGCCATATTTGGACTTGTGTGAGTTTACAAATTTAGTGTCGCACTTGAACAGAGGGTGTAGCGACAAGGTACCTTTAAGAATTTCATATTATGGAGTAGGAGACTTTAGTTACAACAGCCAGTTCACATATCTGAGAGGTCAGATACACATGAATAAGGATATCAAAATGTAGACTCAATTCATTAATCGGAGTCCATAACTTAGGAAGAGGTAGCGGAAGCTCCTCCGAGCCTCTTTTAAATAATTTAACAGATCTTCTCTCATTGTTTAGTGGCAAAAGTCTAACACTCAATGTATCACAATCTCTAGAAATAGGAGAGAATAATATTTAACACTGCATTGGAAACGGTTTCTAACCAGTTGAAGAAATTAATTCGTCGCTTTGGCTGGACTCTTGGCCTGGACATAACGACATTTGTGTTTGAGGAGGGCAACAAAAAACTGTTGACATAATTCTGACTGCACCCAGAACAAACAATGTGACTCTCACTCTTGAGAAAGGTTTTTTTCAGTTGTGGAAAGTATTTTTAAAGAAATTTTCGGACAATATAATTTCTGATAGCGTTACGTCGTTTGAGGTTTATCAGGGAAAGAGTATTCTTAAGCTTCAGTCATTTATGCATTACCAGTATGCATCGTTGCGTTTTACGAATTTCAGTAAGTATGCCTGGTATGCAGCACATGAAGCAGAGCAACGAAACAGACCATTTCTTATTCCACCGCAATTCTGTCTATATATAACTAGTAATTACTGTGAAGTGGCTGAATTAATTAATTTTTCTTTCTTTGCGTGTACCTGTTGCAGAAAATATATTCAAATGACACTTCGCGTTACTGTAACGAGTGTAGGTAATAAAGAAGGAACTGTATCACCGTTAGTAAACTATACATTATATCTGCAACAATTTAGCTGGTGATATTAACTGCCTCTTATTCAAAAAATTAATGATATGTGACATTTTTGTATGGTTTAATATTTCAAATTCGTGTGAGGCTCTTTGGATACGTGCGCTAAGCGGCCCTACGCTCTCTCGTCACGTCCGATCACGCGCTAGGCAGGAAGGGCCGTATAAACCGCTATCGTAAGCAGTCCCTCATGCGACAGTTTTTAATGCATTGCGTCTTAGCAGCTAAAATTTTGGCAATGCAGTTCTTCCACCATAAGAAATTTCTAGGTGCGTATGGACACTGACTAAATGACTGAATTATTCCCTTGTGAGCTTCTACGAATATTTATCGTTTTCCTGATCTTAAAGGATCTTTCCTGCTGGAAATACGTGATCTCCACGTTTTCTATAGGAGCCGGTTTGGTGGTCTACATACAAATAGTCACTTAAGGGTAATCTGTACTCCCTTACTTTTCTGCTCAAATTAGCCTCATGTCAGTGAACTGCGCCACTGGGTCCTCCGTTTCCGTAATGTGCAAATCTCGATTGCCTATAGAAGGAAGTATTTCTTAAAATAAGAAAAAAATCAGAAGAATAAAAATTGATGTGGAGCACTGCGGGTAAGGTAAATAAAGCTTTTGAACAAAGATTCCGCTTTTTATCAAGCGGAAAGATTACAATCAGTATTCCAACATTTAGAGTTTCTCGGCGAGTAAGAGAGATATACGTATTTTAAGTTACTAGATTTGCTAGGAATGACAGGGAAATAAATGTACAACAGAACGACTCTAACGAAACACGCAATTTTGATTGTGGTGAAAGTAAACTGGGGTTGAATAACACATGTAGCCAGGTGAAGAGACAGTAGACAGACGAAGGAAATTTTTTTCTGGAGAGCAGTTGCTTAATCCAGCCGACTTTCGCGTACCTGGACCTGTAAAATATACTGCATTAAGGTCACATTGCATGATTAGCGAATAAATGACTTATCGGTTATATTTAATTTGTTAGTACACCTAGTGCGCCGGCTGCTTTAATACGCCTGAGGTATCGTAGTTCGCAAGCGGAACTGCCTGTAGGAGGTGCACATGTAGTTTACTACTTTCTGACATCGAACTGTTGTTTTATTTTACAAACACAACTGTTCATGGACTGTGCGACTGGCCCCGGCGGAGGTTCGAGTTCTCCCTCGGGCATGGGTGCGTGTGTTTGTCCTTAGGATAATTTAAGTTAAGTAGTGTGTAAGCTTAGGGACTGATGACCTTAGCAGTTAAGTCCCATAAGATTTCACACACATTTGAACATTTTGAACAGCTGTTCAACTAACAATTCGACAAGAAAAAATTTAAACGTTTTACTTTTATTTCGTACAGGAGTGTATTATCACAAGTTGTTTCAATTTGTTTTGAAAACATTGTTTTGGAAAATAAGAAGCAAGCGCAAAAAATATGCTAGGGCAGATTGGAAAATTTTATAAATCTCGGTATTTACTGTTACGTGACATTCGTGTTTCTTCTATTATTTGTGACCGGTGAATGGTTTAGTTTTCGTGTTACCAGAAAATGAGCTTATCGTACGAGGCAGTTTAGCTATGAGTGCTGCAATGTCACTGTACTGTCTTTTAGACACACACAAATGAGAAACTACAATCCCCTAGTGCACCTGATAGGGACACTGTAATGTATCACGCCTAACGCAATTACGAGGCGACCGTCATGGTAATCACAGTGCTATAATGGCCACTTTAACGTGTTAGAGAGCGTGGCACTACACGGGGTTCCGCTGTGTTGAAGTTGCTGCAAACTATTAATGTAGCGACGAGTAATTTGATATTAAATTGCATTATCATAAGAGCTATTTTTTAACCTTTACAATTCATCTGTCTGAAAATTGACGACGTTAAAGCATTTATAGCTACGTAACGTATTTAAGATGACAGAGTGAAGTGTAAGTGAGGTAAAAGTCCGCTAACCGGAAAATAAAATAAATTAAAGTGTCTAAAATGCCGTGGCATTGATTCTGTTATTGTTAAAGCGAACGCAAGGGGTAGCTGTGTTCAGCATCCTAAGGTTTCCTCTGTAGAATTGGTTCCCTCACTGAGATGGTAGTGCCATTTTTATTAGAACTGTGGAAAACAATGGCAAAGTCGTTTGCTTAACACTTTTTGGTTAGCATGCGAATGAGGTTCTGTGACATCTGGAAATTTAACGCCTAGTTGACGACTAGATTATTAGCGATAGATCAGAAGTTCAGATTGTTAGTCTGGGAAAATATGTGGAAGACGATCGCAAGTCTCCTTCTCCTCAGAAATCTTACCAGCGTTAGCCTTAATCGATTTAGGGAAACCACGGAAATTCTCAGTCAGGATGCCTGGAGAAGGATTTGAATTCCGCCAGCATGTGGTGTATTGCTATAGTGCCACCATAGCCTTCACGTATTAGTAGCAGCTCCTGAGACAGGAGGAATCCGTTGGTTGTGGCACAGTAGTGCCCAGGATGGGGATTGATTAACGTTACCAAGTTTTATATGAGTGACAAGAAGGAAATAGAGTATAGGTCGTGCCGCCAGTTGAAACATAATTTCGATAATTTCAAATTTTCTTAGGTGCTATCTAAGTAACAGTGACCTACTTGCAGAAACAGGATTGCTTCCCAAACATAACTTTGTTTATTTCTCCTAACTGCTGGTCAGTAATCTGTCACCTACGCAACAGGTCTGTATAGCCACTTGGAGTGGAATCATGAGCCGTACACTGGTGGGTCACGTGGGGCGTCGGCACAGACATCTTGCTGTCACTTGTACCTACACTCAGCTAGCTAGCACATGCTTTCCAAAGTCAGTATTCTGATGTAATTACATCCAGGCCTCGCAAACGCTGCTGGAGGGAGTGTATACCTTTTGGATGAGCAACGTTATAAGGAGCACAGGACTACCATTTTTGGCATAAGAATCTCTTGGCATTCATGTCCGCAGCTCGTGGTGTAGTGGCTAGCTTTGATACCTCTGGATCACGGAGTCTCGGGTTCGATTCCCGGCCGGGTTATGAATTTCCTCTGCCCAGGGACTGGATGTTTCTGTTGTCCTCATCATCATTCGTGAAAGTGGATAGATTGGATTGTGTACAGGTTGGGAATGTGTACGGGCGCTGATGACAGCGCAGTTGACCGCCCCATAAACCATTCCCTATCATCACCATCTTAGCATTCACCTTAGGCACTCCCTACTGATGCTGACACCTTAGCCTGCTGTCATAGCCAGTTAAACACACTATAGCTTGTTGAGCTATATTCAGGTAACTGGATTAATCAGTAGGGACTTACTCACTTCCCATCACTCTGTTTCTCACTTATCTCATAATCATCGCTCTCCGCAATAATTTGGTATGGAAGGGCACCGTGAGTTTAATCACAGTGGTTTCTTAACACCAATTTCACTACAGCATCAACATTCTCATTGTTATAGATCACAGGTTCCTCTATCTGGGAGAGTTCCTTCAATTTGATTTTGGTGGGAGTTCCACCAGCGCGAGTTCCATAAGCACCACGGGCGGCGCTGAAGACGAAGATATCGACTTCGCCTCGGCCAATCTCCGACCGAGTACAATCCGCTAATGACCAGATGACAACGGACTGAAGCCTACTCGGAAGATAGAAGAGCAACTCTCGCCCACTTGGTTATAGACGATAGTCCAGGGCTGACTTAGACAGGGAACGTCATCCTGCCTCGGGCATGGATCTTTGTGATGTCCTTAGGTTAGTTAGGTTAAAGTAGTTCTGTTCTAGGGTACTGATGACCTTAGATGTTAAGTCCCATACTGCTCAGAGCCATTTGAACCATTTGAACAGGGAACGTCGTTTAGTGAAGTCTTAGAAGTGAACAGACAGTTGTTGTAAATTGCATTTAGTATGTACTGTGAAGTTTACCTACGATTATTTACACTTAGCCATTAAGGGCCTTTTTTGTGTTATATTACATGCCGTATGGCAGACCTCATTACACGACTAGTCACAAAGATAAGTAAATATTTTTTGACTCATCTCTATTACTTTGTTACTAATTTATTGGAGTGTTTTAGAACCTTCATTCTCCTATCCTGTTACCTCAATCTGTGGCATAGCTGTGTAGTAGCGGGAGGAAGAAATAGTTTTAGCGGTGTACTGCACCAGAAGAAGTTTCACGAACTCACAAATTCGGCCTACGCAACAACAGTGGCAACTCGGCCTCCACAGCAGTAGTGACGAGGCCTTTGCGAAATAGACAAACATTTCTGTTGGGTATATTCATTTGCTAGTCTACAGAACACTGAAACAACTAGGAGTTTACAAGGTATCTCAACAGATGTTCGTGTCCCATCTGCGTAATAGCCATTAAGTTCTTGTATATATTCGCAGTGGTGAATTCTTGAGAAATTACCACTAAAGTCATCCGAGTAGCAAACTCAGTCCCACCTTTTAAAGCCATCAGCGCATTGTATAGCCATCACAGTATCTTAATAGATAATAAAACGATTACTGCTAGACAGTATATGTATTAATTGCCTTGTTGTACGCGATTAATTGAATATTACCGTGATAAATCTGACGAAACAAGGTGTGTGCTTGGCGAACACACCAGAAGAATCATAAAATCTATTTCTTACTCAACTTGATATCTAATGCCTTTTATGACTCTCGGGAAGTTAAGGACTATCTTCTCAAGCTGTTATCAGCTTGTCTTTAAATGTGTGCTGCATAGTAATAAACCACCAGCGTATAGTTACAGCTAGCTTACTAGCTTCGGCTAGAGGATAGGAGTAGGGATTATCATATAAGCACCTGTCGTCAGTCTGACGCTCACTTGATTTGCTGCGTCTAATACGTTTGGTGAGAAGTCCGAGCTAATCAATAAATGAGGCTCTCATAGTCCAACCATGATTAGATGAACACGTATTACTCTTACTCTGTACATCTAACTCTTCCACTAAGCGACTTCGAAATGCCCAAGTATTTCAATGACCTTACTTTACTGTTCCTTATACAATTTGCCCGTATACTTTCACGGGCAGCGCGCTGCATTGCCAAACAGAAGATGAATTTGAATAGGAACAAATGCGACCGCTGATCTGGTACATCCATCAGTCAGGGCTTGGTTTTAGACGGTTGTCCAAGCTTGGTTGCGCAAATTACGGGCTGGTACCAAACCTCTGCCACAAAATAATTCATTATTCAAACAGTTAAAACACAATAAACACAAAGATAAAATTGATGCTCCACATGAATTCCGTCCTTAGGGTAACTGATGGCTATGGCAACAGGAAGGGCATCCAGCCATAAAGTTAACTAAAATAAATTTGCCAAATCATAAAAACAACTAGCACCGTAGGACAGAATAAACCATACGAAAGAGAGAATTTTCTATTCCGTAAGTGTACTAATCACGTGATCTATTCGTAAAATAAGATACTCAGGAACCTTATTGAATTGTTAAAATGAAAATTAGTGTCTTTAAAACAAAGAGAAATGAATAGTTTTTACTAACTTTCTGAACAAGTCTATATGTAGTCGGAGTCATCAAGTAAAATACATAGCTAAAAATTGTATGAAATGAACAAGCTTAAACAGCACTTTAAGAATGTAGAGCGATTTAAAAACTGAAAATAGTAATTCCATAATGTGTACGTAACACTGCATTTTACATTAAATGATATAGTATTACATAATAGTATATCACTCGGTTCTTCCAAACACAAAATGTCGTGCTACTTCAAATTCTAGGACTCTTTGTGAATGTTTCGACGTTTTATGGCTAGAATTTAAGTTGCGTAGTAACAGAGGAGACCCATCTTCAAACCCTATCCCGGCCGTAACGGGTGGTGGATCCACCGTCGAACCCTGTCCCTGATGTAACACATTGTAGCTCCACCTACGAGCTCTACCCTGTTCCTATCCCGAACTTACCCCGTGCTACGGAGGCCCTCACGTGTAACCGATGCAGCCACACACGCATACCGAGAAATAGCGCAGTTGCACTAGGTGCTGACAACTGTAACACATTTACAACCAATTGTAGAATACGTGGCGAGAAGTGATGTCATGTTCACAGAGCAGAGGTGACATAAACTCTGTAAAATCAAGAAAATTGACGGAAAATTCGTATAAATTGAGGGGAAATACTCCAAAATGTGAAAAAATTGAGGTAGAATGAGGGAGTACTTACATGTTTGCCTGGTGAAGGAAAATTCTTGTACGTGGAAACGAGTATTTGACAGCAAGAAGAATACGAAAAAAAGTTGACATAGAAGCACACGGAACCAGGGAAACAGTCGTTTTTCGCGGACAGCGATACGACAACTGGAATAGATTGTTTAACATGTATGATCACCAAATATAGAGTAATGAATTTATATATGTCCGACCACAACCCCAGGTGTGACCCCAAAGTTATCGGCAGCCACCTAATAGATGTTTATAAAGTGTCCTTAGCTAAAGAGCGTTGTATTACCAGCTTGGGGACTAATACACAACTATAGAATGGATTGCCTGTTTGACCCTGTTCACGTATTTTAAACTCTAATAAATAGTATTTATAACGTTCTTCTCTGTACTCTCTATCAGCCACAACAATGCGGTGTCAGCTAACAAATACCTCTGAATGGTGTTTTAACAACGTTCTGCTGCAAGTCTATTGAGGTAATAGGGATACAGGCAAGTTGAATGCTTTCTTTGATGATTTTCTGGAAAAGAAAACCATATGCCTCTAAATTAACATGTATTTGCGTTTAAGGATGATAGAAAGTAGATGGAGTAATCTGTTGAAAGGGATTGTAAAGAGATATGATTTAATCGTAGACTGATGAAGCATTCTAGAGAGAGGATGTTGCGGCAAATCATTTATCACACATTTAACCATTTCTTTCCATTTTCTGTCGGGGTGCATCAGTTGCGTAAACTTGCGATTCACTCGTATTCAGTTGCATGTTTTGTGTGTGACTTGGAGCGCTATCTACCAGCAATCGTTAATAGCAAACCTCTCCAACCACAGTCAGCAGAAGACTTCCAACACACGTGTGATGAATCGCGTCCACCAAACCTATGGGAGCAATTCTGCCCTCTCTTCCTTAAAGTTTCTTACCATAGTAAGTGGGATAGAGAAGTTGCATGGTGAATTTTTGTCACATGTTGGAAATGTATTTCCTGCATTGCGGTATTAACAGCGTTGCATTCCAAACTGTTAATATATTGGAAACCACTCTGCTTCATCATTATAGCATGATCAAGTGCAGAACCATAGGCTTAGGAGTGTGTGTTTATGTTGTACGATCATTTCTCTCTTCCCTGTACCTTCTTGGTATGGAATTACAACACTACAACTTTACTGCAGAATTGATAGCACAAGTGATTCACGTAAAATGTTTCGAACTTCTTACGTCTGCAGCTCCATAATGCCTATAACATACGTTTCTCCTTCTTCTTAGTCGTATGTTATATCACCACAACACTCCCAAGTGTATCAGGTTCGTATCTGCTATACACCAATGACTGCTGACCTCCTCACCACATATGCATCTAGAGATATCATGTAAGATGCAGCACTAATGGCGAAATCTGGAGACCGAAGGGGTAGCTCGTTTCAAAATAGAGGGTAAAGTGCTGCTGTGGATATGGTTCGTTTGTTGGGGTGGTTATCATCAAAGATGTTGGTGGGATCTATCAATCTCCGACTTTACCCTAAGAATGCGAGAATTGTTTATGACTTCCGTCGAAATAGGGGTAGAAGGCAAATTGTAATAAAATCTTACAGAATTTATAAAGTGCTTCTGCTAAGGAACCTAGTTTTTGCACCTCTTCTCTGCTGATGGCTATTTTATACATTAAAAAACAGTATTTGTATCATGTGATTTAGGCAGTGTAACAGGGTTTGCCATATGTTCACATATATATTACCCTCGCAAAATAATGGCGGAGATGGTTTAGCAATGATGAAGAAATTCAGAATCATGCTGCAGTGTCATTGACTGATAGCATCAACGGAACGAGGCGATGAGACATCTTTTTGATGTGACTACTCGTAGAGCGTGATGGTTTGGACCTTGAATAATTGGGTAAAATGCGATGAAATTACGGGAAACCTGGAAAACACGTAAAACTGATGAAAAAACGACTAAAATGTGAAGGGATGAGTGTATTTACATGCTCGTCTGGATGCATGAAAATCATTCCATTGCTCCCCCAGTGGGATTGACATCTGATAGTGCATACTGTCCGTGCTCCGTTAGTTTAAGTCCTGCAGAGTACTCCCTTCTCCCAAATATGGCTAGGCATTATAAGTCATAAAAATGAAAAACGAAGTGCCCAAAGATTTGGAGGCCAGGATGACTATCACCTAGGTCACCGAAACAGCGTTCATACACCCGTGTGCTTATGCACCACAAAAATTAGGAATCAATGCTCTGGGTCTCTTTGAAAATGGAACGCTGAGACATCTGGCACCCTGTAGCTGTGGGAGATGAGATTAAATGCAGAGGTCATCACCTTCAGACAGCTGTTTGGAAACGCTCCACAATGAAATAAACTCTTCCAGTTTCCATATGTTGTGACGTCTTCCACAGTTTTTTGAATAACAAACATTACTCTGTCTTTTATTTCAATAATCCTGTGTGTTGTGGGAGCAGCTTTTATACACTATGTAATGTCCAGCTGTGGGAGCCGATGGATCGAAGTGTGTTACTGTTGATTTAGCACCTGGCACAGACCTCCAACTCATGATAGAAAAACAAAGTGTATGACTGTTTACACAGCTGTAATCATACACTGTTTCCGTGAGTTACAGCAAAAAACAATGTATCAAAAAGCTTGTGAAACGACAACACAAGAACCCCTGATTGTGATTAATAGTCTGTGGGATATGGCCTTCCTTGAGCACAGGCAACAAATCTTAACACAGGTCCGTGGAAGAAACTTTGATCACTGGCCGCCTGCTCCAATGGAGCACTAAATGTACATTTAATTGGATCACCAAATGTGGTGGATGCCAACACGCAGACGGTATTTGCTCCCGATATGTCGGACGAGAGAGCTGCAGTACAACCTTATTGAGTTCTCTACTGGGTGACATTAGTGAAGATTTTATAGTTAGTAGTCCTACTCCATTACCCGTCAGATGCTACAAAAATAACGAGGAGAGAGAGACGGAGGTATTGGGAGAGAGAGAGAGAGAGAGAGAGAGAGAGAGACATGCTGTGCTGTCAGCAAAGTTTCGGACCCTATTACACTGTCGTATGCCTAGCATGGTACGTTTAGTTTAGTTTAGTTATGTCATATTCCGCAGATAATTTTTACGATTATTTTATAGACATAATGTGGAACAAGTCAGATTACAAGGTATAAATACACAATTGAATAGTGCTAATATTAATATTACCGAAATTTTTAGTTCTACACATGCAACTACATTTAGAGGTACATTTTTTTTTTTTACCAGTTCTGAAATAGAAACTCGTCCATGGAATAGAAAGAGTTGTCTAAAAGAAACGATTTTAAGCTTGATTTAAAACTAAATCTGATTCCTGACAGACACTTTATGTTGTTGGCCAAGTGATCAAAGATTTTTGTTGCTGAATAATGTACTCCTTTTTGAGGAACTGACAGCTTCAATAAGGGTTAGGAAAGGTCATTTTTCCCTCTAGTTTTGTACGTATGAACATCACTGTTCTTCGCGAATTGAGATGGATTATTTATAGCGAATTTCATTAGCGAATATGTGTACTCTGATGGTGCAGTTAAAATACCTAACTCCTTGAATAGGTGCCTACATGACGTCCTTGGGTGGATACCACTAATTATTCTCACTGCTCTCTTTTGTGCAATTAATACTTTATGTCTAAGTGGTGCGTTACCCCAGAAAACTACTCCATAAGACATTATTGAGTGGAAATATGCAAAGTACGTTAGGAGGCTGATCTGTTTATTACCAAGACTAGCGATTATACGAAGAGCGAAAGAAGCTGAACTTAATTGTTTGAGAAGCTCAGTAATACGCTTCTTCCAGTTTAGGTAGTCATCAATGTGAACACCCAAAAATGTGGAGAAATCTACCCCATTAACTGAACCCTCTTCATATGCTACATCAATTGTCCGTATGACTCTATTCCGTGTACAGAGCTGGATATAGTGAGTTTTTCAAACTTAAGGGGGAGTCAATTTTCTGAGAACCACTTAATAATTCTTTGAAAGACGTCCTTAACAATATCTTCACCTGCTTTTTTTGGAATTGGTTTTATTATAACACTTGTATCATCTGCAGAAAGTACTACTTCTGCTTGCTGAACGTTAAATGAGCGGCCATTCACATGAATAAGGATCAGCAGAGGACCCAAAATTGAACCCTGTGGGACTTCTTTTGTAATAATTCCCCATCACTAGAATTTACCACCATCCCAACATTATTTATGTTATTCAGCACAACTTTTTGCTTTCTGTTCGTTAAGTATGATTCAAACCAACTGTGTGTATAGCCTTCAATTCCATTAAATCTGAGTTTTTCTAAGAGAGTCACATGACTCACACAGTCAAATGCCTTGTAAAGATCACAAAAAATACCAAATGGTGATAATTTGTTACGTAGGGCTTGTACTATTCGATGGGTAAATGTGTAGATAGCATTCTCAGTCGGGTAACCTTTCCAGAATCCGAACTGTGACATGCTGAGTAAATTATTTTCACTTAAATGTGAGACTACATTTGAATACATAGATTTTTCGAATATTTTAGAAAACGAAGTCAGAAATGACATTGGCCTATAATTATTTAAGTCACTCCTGTTCCCTGTCTTATGAAGAGGTTCGACAATTGCGTATTTCAATCTGTCTGGAAAAATTCCCTGTGCCAGTGAAGCATTACATATATCACTAAGAGCTCCATTTAATAAATTAGAAGAACACTTCAAAATTCTGTTAGAGACGCCACCAGCACCACATGAGCTCTTGTTTTTCAGTATATTTATAATTCCCTTAATTTCAGTGGGGGATGTTAGTGCTGTTTCTAAGGGCCTAAAGTCCTGGGAAATGACATTTTTAACATATTTTTTTGCTTCTTTAACTGAACCCTATAACCCTATTTTTGCTGCTACATTCAGAAAGTCACTTTTGAAAATAGTTGCAACTTGTGAATTATCACTCACAACATCATCATTTAGCTTTATTGCTATGGTATGCCGTGCAGTGTCAGGCAGACCTGTCTCCCGTTTGACAATATTTCATATAGTTTTAATCTTATTATCCGCATTATTAATTTCTGTCAGAACACATAAGCTTCTCGACTTCTTAATAACTTTCCTTAAAATATTGAATTATCTTTGGTAGTAAGAAAGTAACGTCGGATCCTGACTTATTCTGGCCTGAACAGATATTTTCCCCTTCCTCTTACACGATATCTTAATTCCCTTAGTAATTCATGGCTTACTTGACTTTGCAATGGCTTTTTTTTAATGTTTCAGAAAAGCAAATCTCAAATACTGAGACAAATTTACGGTGGAATACGTTGAATTTGGCGTCAGAATCATTTTCTGTGTATTCTTCATCCCATTGTACCTCTTCTAGGCTGCTCTTAAAACTCTGTATCCTGTTCGCATCAATAAGCCTCTCTGCCTTGTATGAACATGCCTGAAGCCTGGAAGGTGCTATATGTGTTATCTTAATTAACTGTGCATCATGGTCAGATAGTCCTGTAACAACTGGGTATACATTAATTGTTTCTACCTCAGCACTGTCTATGAAAATGTTATCGATAAGTGACCTACGATCCTGCTGCACACGAGTTGGAAAATTTACAACAGATACTAAATTGAAACAACCAAACAAAGATTCTAGCTCATTTTTCCTATCCATATCTTTTAAGAAATCTACATTAAAATCACCACAAACCACTAAATGCTTCTTCTTATCTGACAGGAAGCTGTATAACGCCTCCAGATTTTTCATGAATAGCTGATAGTTACCTTGAGGGGATCTGTAGATTGTTGCTATTACTGTTGTTGTTGTTGGGTCTTCAGTCCTGAGACTGGTTTGATGCAGCTCTCCATGCTACTCTATCCTGTGCAAGCTTCCTCATCCCCCTGTACCTACTGCAACCTACATCCTTCTGAATCTGCTTAGTGTATTCATCTCTTGGTCTCCCTCTACGATTTTTACCCTCCACGTTGCCCTCCAATACTAAATTGGTCATCCCTTGATGCCTCAGAACATGTCCTACCAACCGATCCCTTCTTCTAGTCAAGTTGTGCCACAAACTCCTCTTCTCCCCAATTCTATTCAATACCTCCTCATTAGTTATGTGATCTACCCATCTAATCTTCAGCATTCTTCTGTAGCACCACATTTCAAAAGTTTCTATTCTCTTCCTGTCCAAACTGTTTATCGTCCATGTTTCACTTCCATGCATGGCTACACTCCATACAAATACTTTCAGAAACGACTTCCTGACACTTAAATCTATACTCGATGTTAACAAATTTCTCTTCTTCAAAAATGCTTTCCTCGCCATTGCCAGTCTACATTTTATCCTCTCTACTTCGACCATCATCCGTTATTTTGCTCCCCAAATAGCGAAACTCCTTTTCTACTTTGAGTGTCTCATTTCCTAATCTAATTCCCTCAGCATCATCCGACTTAAGTCGACTACATTCCATTATCCTCGTTTTGCTTTTGTTGATGTACATCTTATATCCTCCTTTCAGGACACTGTCCATTCCGTAAAGCTGCTCTTGCAGGTCGGTTGCTGTCTCTGACTTAATTACAATGTCATCGGCGAACCTCATAGTTTTTATTTCTTCTCCATGGATTTTAATTCCTGCTCCGGATTTTTCTTTTGTCTCCTTTACTGCTTGCTCAATATACAGGTTGAATAACATCGGGGATAGGCTACATCCCTGTTTCACTCCCTTCCCAACCACTGCTTCCCTTTCATGCCCCTCGACTCTTATAACTGCTATCTGTTCTCTGTACAAATTGAAAATAGCCCTTCACTCCCTGTATTTTACCCCTTCCACCTTCAGAATTTGAAAGAGAGTATTCCAGTCAACATCGTCAAACGCTTTCTCTAAGTCTACTAATGCTAGAGGCGTAGGTTTGCCCTTCCTTAATCTTTCTTCTAAGATAAGTCGTATGGTTCGTATTGCCTCACGTGTTCCCATATTTCTACGGAATCCAAACTGTTCTTCCCCGAGGTCGTCTTCTACCAGTTTTTCCATTCGTCTGTAAAGAATTCGCGTTAGTATTTTGCAGCTGTGACTTATTAGACTGATAGTTCGGTAATTTTCACATCTGTCAACGCCTGCTTTCTTTGGAATAGGAATTATTATATTCTTCTTGAAGTCTGAGGGTATTTCGCCTGTCTCATACATCGTGCTCACCAGGTGGTAGAGTTTTGTCAGGACTGGCTCTCCCAAGGCTGTCAGTAGTTCTAATGAAATGTTGTCTACTCCCGGTGCCTTGTTTCGACTCAGGTCTTTCAGTGCTCTATCAAACTCTTCACGCAATATCATATCTCCCATTTCATCTTCATCTACATCCTCTTCCATTTCCATAATAATGTCCTCAAGTACATCGCCCTTGTATAGACCCTCTGTATACTCCTTCCACCTTTCTGACTCCCCTTCTTTGCTTACAGCTGGGTTTCCATCTGAGCTCTTGATATTCATACAAGTGGTTCTCTATTCTCCAAAGGTCTCTTTAATTTTCTTGTAGGCAGTATCTATCTTACCCCTAGCGAGATAAGCCTCTACATCCTTATATTTGTCCTCTAGTCATCCCTTCTTAGCCATTTTGCATTTCCTGTCGATTTCATTTTTGAGACGTTTGTATTCCTTTTTACCTGCTTCTTTACTGCATTTTTATATTTTCTCCTTTCATTAATTAAATTCAATATTTCTTCTGTTACCCAAGGATTTCTACTAGCCCTCATCTTTCTACCTACTTGGTCCTCTGCTGCCTTCACTACTTCATCCCTCAAAGCTATCCATTCTTCTTCTACTGTATTTCTTTCCCCCATTCCTGTCAGTTGTTCTCTTATGCTCTCCCTGAAACTCTGTACAACCTCTGGTTTAGTCAGTTTATCCAGGTCCCATCTCCTTAAATTCCACCTTTTTGCAGTTTCTTCAGTTGTAATCTACAGTTCATTACTAGTAGATTGTGGTCAGAGTCCACATCTGCCCCTGGAAATGTCTTACAATTTAAAACCTGGTTCCTAAATCTCTGTCTTACCATTATATAATCTATCTGATACCTTCTAGTATCTCCAGGATTCCTACGATTACCATACAAGTATATTACAGTAGCAACTCACAAGCACGTGCTTCAAGGATCTGATATACAAAAAACTATTTGTTTCGATATCTTTGACTTTGTGTGCAGTTTTTACATAAGTAGCAACATCTTTTTCCATGTTGACTCTGCACGAATAAGATGCTAATCTGTAATCTCTTGAATTTAACTTCTCGATCCCTGCGGTTACATGGTTTTCAGAGAGACACAAAACATATATATGTTGAGAATTTACCCCATTTTCTAGGCTTACAAGAATCCCATCTATCTTATTTTTCGATGCCCTAATGTTCTGATGAAATACACAAATTTTATTTCTTTGGATACTGCTACAGACATTATGGCACTGTTCCGTTTTAATCAGAGGAAAACGATAAAGGAAGATATTTATAAACCGTAATTCGGTATCGATGAACCGTAGGTGTCATACTTCTGTGTGCAGCCCGCGTATACTCTGCATAGTTGTGAATTTCCTTCTGCAAGTTAGTTGGCTATTTTCCTCATTATGATAGCTCTCTACCTAGTCAGTGACAGGTGGAGGACTAGACAGCGCTCTAATTATAGAACTATGCTTCGGAGCATTATGCGATTTAAAGAGAATTATCAGAGGTCTGTGACTCTGCTTGGGGATATCAGTTCTTACTGCTCTGGCAAACGCCGTGCGAGAAGTTCTGTAATATAAATAAAAGACACGAGGGCTATCGAATTGTAATTACGCCCTTATTCCTGGACGAATATGTGAGAGTGACGATGGGGCGGGAGGGTTTTGTTATTCGGAAGTTGTGGCAGGCCGTGTGAAACGACATCCAGCTGGTGTGAGATTGGGCATATCAAAATTTTTCGGACACTGTAGACCTATAAATGATAATCACGATACTTGTCTGGAATGTTATGCTGTTGGAACGTAACTTTGCTATGGTTAGTGTTCTGACATATCACCAGACGTGTGTGGGAAGTGATCAGGTGCTCTTCCTGTAAGAGTTTACGTACGTCTACCCGTAAGGGATCAAGGGATCATAAATTTAGCATTGGAGGGCAGCGTGGAGGGCAAAAATCGTAGAGGGAGACCAAGAGATGAATACACTAAGCAGATTCAGAAGAATGTGGGTTGTAGTAAGTACTGGGAGATGAAGAAACTTGCACAGGATAGGGTAGCATGGAGAGCTGCATCAAACCAGTCTCAGGACTGAAGACCACAACAACAACAACCCGTAAGGGGAGGATATATCTGCCTTGGAGGACTGTGATTTCAACACATTGATGAGTATATTCGACCGTAAGGAGTGATGTATTTATTTTAAAAAACTGCGCATTACTCTAATCCAAAAAAGAGTTCAACTGTGTCTGCTATAGCATGCAAACAGGGCGGACAATACGGCCGTAACATAATGGAAATACAGAACGTCCTCTCATTGGCTCAACTAAGCAGATAGTTACATGTTCGTTGTCACATTATCGACTGCGACGTTTATTACAGCACGCCAACCCATATCGGTGATGTCGCTCCAACCCTTTCGTCCTCGGGAGCGCTGTTGGTTATCACATAGTGCCGGACGCCTGTGTTTCACAACACTTGTGTGAGAGAGTCTTGGCGGGATGCAGCATCTTCCGAAAGAGCTGACTGAAAATACTTGCAGTCTGTTCTCAAATCTGATTGGCTGGAAGACCTAAATGTTTATTAATTTCCTAGAACTGAGGAGAATCAAAACGCCTTGCCGGTGTATATGGACATGATATAATATGTTCAGACACACACAAACAATAATTGCACTGCTTGTCTCAAATGTGTGTATGTGAGGGTGGAAAGTTACTGCGGTCAGAAAAGTTACTGTGGTCAGAAAATGATGTGGCTGGGACTATGTCCGTTCGTAAGGGACGTATAGATTTGACGTGAAAAACTGCGATTTCAAATCCGTCGACAGATGTACGGGGGTATGAAAGATATTACATGGAAAATTATATCCACTTAGAAGGAGGATATAGATTTACTTTGGAAATTGATATTTCCAGAACCATAGTGGTAAGGAGGAGGTATCTCTGATATTTCCCTCATTGTCGAATATCATCAGATTGGTGCTGTAGCCGTAATATTTAACTGTAATTAAAGTGATAAACTGGAGGCTGGTTTCGTAGGACGACAACGCCTTGCGAGTGGGCTGTGTGGTGGAGGCAGCCGGTAGCCGTAACGAGTAAATATTTGCGGGTTAAGGAGCGAGCCGCCGCTGAGCCTCCCGAACTGGCCAGGCTTTGGATGTATTGACATAACTGCGTCGCCCACTGGTCGGGTGAATACCGAACTAATACTCAGTGTCTGGTGGGCAGAATTCAAGGTAGCGTGTGTTAGGCGTATTCTCTGATTTTTCTGTGGAAATTTGAGAGGATCCAATACGGCGAGTTTTTGCGCTGGACAATTATCCGTCCCTCCCACGTAAGTTCACCGGTTGACTGCTTGTACTGCGATTCTAAACATTTCCCGTTTTTATTTGATTGAGTGAACATCGACTGTGAAATGCTGATTTCATCGAGATTGTGAAACACACGCCGAAGAGACATTTCTTCGTCCTCTAGACATGAGAAACACATACAATTATGAGAATCAAAAGTTTACTTTACTTTTTACGTTACGAGAATGATCTCGAGTCTGTTATATCATTGAAATGGGTATCGTAAAATTGTTCACGGATGTGAGAAGTTTACAGTAACTCAATGGTTTGCAGCACATCCCACATGATAACCTCGCTAAAGGCTCAGCTTTATAGAGATATACTTTCCAATCTTTGTCTTCTGCATTATACTGTGCAAGCGATCGGTAGCATACTGATATGTGGTTGATATCGAGAGCAGTCACATAAATGGTACGATATTGTGGCTAACCATGTAAAAATACATGAAATTTTCATATGCTACTCGATGATTTCACCATAAAAGTGTCACAAATACGTCATTTTTTGGCGTGTAAAATCGGATATTGCAACTGATATCGGTTTCGATATTGATAAATCAATCCGCGATTGACGGAGCATTTCTCATCGGCTGGAGATGGTCATAACTCACTCCAGAAACCAATGCAACAAGCAGGCCATACCTTAAAGAGTACCGTTACCGGATTCCTTTGTGCCAGGGGAATCAGCCTAGCCTTTGTTCACCAGTTCAAAGGGAGGCCACTGTATGCGGAGGGCGCTCTTATCGCGCATTAGGCCAGCGTGTTTGAGGGCAGTTGCCTTGGGGAATACTGGCTGCGCTGGATGACTGACCCACATTATGGGAATATCTAATGCTGTGACTATATACGGTGCATCTGCTTATGTTTTTTGGATGTGTGTTTTTTCTCGGTGTATGTATATATGTCTGGTGGTCGATAGCTATATATAGGATAGACAAGTATTGCTTTTGTATGGTGCAGGATACTGTAATATTTATTTATTTTTTTATTTTGCGTTGTTGGCGAAGGGGGAAATCGATGTAGAGCTTGAGTCTGCCTACTACTATTTTCGAGTGGCGAACTCCTGTTTTAATTTCGAAATGTTCTGATATTTTGCACGTAAATCTTACTTTTGACATTGCTTTCATTAGTGTCTGGTTAATGAGTCTCACTATCCCTTGACCTAGTAGCTGCACTACTAGAATATCAGACAGAGACTATCAGTCAATCAACTCATGACTTGTTGAAACCAACGAAAGTGTTAATCATTGAGCTGTTTCGGGTTGCCTTATTATTTCAGCATTGTTTTTATTTTGAAGATCTGTTCCACGTGTAAGCACCGCTGTAGAAAAAGGGCTTGATATTCGCCGATCTTAATTTTGCGCTATTCTTGTGTTTTTTGAAATAATATGCTGAGAATACCTTGCATGTGACTTGCAAGAGAAGGACTCCTCTACAGTTATTTACGTCTGTCCTGTCGCCTTTCTTCTGGGGTGGGTCAGTGAGTGCAAATTCCGACCTTCTAGCAGTTTTCCTGAGTGCTAAATTTCGGTGATGATTAGTGTAATTTCCTCAAGTGTGTTTGTCCTTATAAGATTCATTAACACTCCAGTAATTGCATCTTTCCCGGATTTCCTGTTGTTTTTGAGTCTAAGGACAAATTTACGATACCACCTTTGGTGGGTGATTTCGATTCTGGATGAGAGTGGATAGGTGCCTCTGGAAACTCTTGAAGGTGAATCGGGACTGTTGCCTAACCCAGAGTAGTATCGAAATTTCTTCTTACAGTTTCCGTGATTTGTCAGAGCAGATTAGCCATCCTGTTTTCTGAAACATAAATTCAGTTTTGTGTCTTCGCCAATCTTTCCACTGAACGTCCTGTAAAGGTCAGACGGCTTGTGTTACCAAAAGCTATTTTCAGTAACATGGTTCTCTCATGTTTCTCCTGTATATACGCCTGGTTGATGTTGTCACGTGTTTTCTGATCTCGAAAAGGTGTTATTTAGCATCGGGTGATATTTTGACTGTTATATTTCCGGAAGGCTCTCCACCAAAACTACGGTTCGGTAGTTTTTGGTGCACTAGATAAATGAAGTAGTACACGGTGGGATTACCGGTAGTACTGGTGGCATTCGTATCGAAAGAAACATACACGAATGTGTGAGAGGGAAACTGGGAGCCGGTGGCTTCTCTCTCTCTCTCTCTCTCTCTCTCTCTCTCTCCCTCTCTCTCCCTCTCTCTCTCTCCCATTCCTTTTAAGGTCAGCAAGTCGTCCAGTACTGGTCCATTGTGTATTTCATACCAACAAAAAATATAAACTACATTTTATAAGTAACAGAAATTAATTTATCGTATGCTCAGACGCTTTTTTGTAACCAAAGGAATGCCTTTTGATGAAAGGACAGTTTACATGCGCAAACATGAAAAATCTATATAATTATTGTTCTTATTTTGTTTTCAGTATAACGTTCCAAATCACGGTCAAAGGCAAGAATTTCTTGTTGTTATTGATAAATACGGAAGTTGTTTGAGAATAACAAAAATATGCTTTATCTAAGCTCAACGGAGCATCCAAGCGAGCTCTGATATCTCACATTTTGTTTGAGGAATTTTTGTTTTCCAGCACATTATGATAAATCTGTACTTTTCCTGTATTTTTGCTACTACATCCCTGTCTTTCAGGTTACATGTAAACAGTTTTCCAATAAAACCTGAATTACACATTTCATTGTTTGTATTTAAGTAAAAGGCGGGAAAATAGCTACATAGAACAAACACATTCCGTAGTAAAAGGCGGGAAAATAGCTACATAGAACACATTCCGTAGGTTACACGGCACTTCATGTATCCCTCAAGCAGTATCATGACGGTTCACTACTTCAGGTTAATAGAGGAAACCAGTAAGACACGGATCGCATACGTAGTCAGAGGTATTGAATTGAGGTAACATCCGGTAGGTATGCAACATACCTAACATAAAGGTAACGCGGTTACAATCTTAACTGACCAGGGCCACTAGGCGTAACACCTAGTCTACACTTACTTACGACGGTCTACGGTAGCGTACGGTAGCTCTACGACTCCACCTCTCTTTCGTTTTTCCAAAGTGTCTTCACATATTTAGTCCCACGAAGGTAGATTTGTGTTGTGCTTCAGCGAGTTAGCTGTTTGGCTTTACGTGAAATCTTGGTTTGGAACTGTTCTTAGGTGACTGCCTTTTCTTTCTCTCAGCCCTCTGTTATCCTCTATAACATTAATTTCTTCTATTCATTTTGTGTAAATTTTTTGACGGTGTGTACACTTCCAGTGTTCTCTTCTGGAATAAACTGAACTTGACTGCGGACCAGATACGGATGCGAGTCGACTTTTGCGCTTATGTGGATTTGTACATCATGGACTGTTTTCTGAGAGCAGTATGTGATAGCAACGATATGGATTCTAAACTCATCAAGCACTTCAATGGGTTACCTCCAGGTCTTCTTCTATCAAAAATTTGTACTCAGAGAGGACGACGTGATTTTAAAATTCTGCTGTGCACACAACACAATCAATCTGACCCCACTCCTGTTGGGGAATTTATGTGATGGTCCATTCCTAATGGTTTCTTGGGATGCTTTACTCAAGCTAAGTTGTGCGATAGCACCGCCTAGTGGGATTCATATATCGGTTGTTTATAGTTCATCATACCCGAATCAATGTAAGGAGCTCTACGAACGATGCAATGTCGTTCTAGTTTTAACTCTTTTTAGAAAGTTTATACTACTTATGATTTATTTACTACAACGATATATATGATTTGCTGTGTCTAATAATTTACATAAATATACACTGAAGAGCCAAAGAAACTGGTATAGGCATGCGCATTCAAATAAAGAGATACGTAAATACGCAGAATACGGCGTTGCGGTCGGCAACGCCAATATAAGACAACAAGTGTCTGGCGCAGTTGTTGGATCGGTTACTGCTGCTCCAATGGCAGGTTATCAAAATTTAAGTGAGGTTTGGCGTGGTGCTATAGTCGGCGCACGAGCGATGGGATACAGCATCTTCGAGGTAGCGATGAAGTGGGGATTTTCCCGTACGACACTTCACGAGGGTACCGTGAATATCGGGAATCCGGTAAAACATCAAATCTCCGATGTCACTCCTGCTGGATAAAGATCCTGCAAGTTCGGGACCGACGAAGTCTGAAGATAGTCGTTCAACGTGACAGAACTGTGACCTTTCCCCAGATTGCTGCAGATATCAAAGCTTGGCCAACAAAAAGTGTCAGGTTGCGAACTATTCAACGAAACATCATCGATGCGGTCTTTCGGAGGCAAAGGCTCACTCGTGTACCCTTGAGTACTGCACGGCACAAAGCTTTACGCCTCGCCTACGCCCGAAAACACCGACATTGTAGTGTTGATGACTGGAAACACGTTGCCTGATCGGGCCAGTCTGGTATCAAATTGTGTCGAGCGGATGGATATGTACGGGTATGCAGACAACCTCATGAATCAATGGACCCTGCCTGTCAGCAAGGGACTGTTGAAGCTGATGGAGGCTGTGTAATGGTGTGAGGAGTGTGCAGTTGGAGTGATATGGGACCCCTGATATGTTTAGATACGTTTCTGACAGGTGACACGCACGTAAGCATCCTGTCTGACCATCAGCATCCATTCACTTCAACTGTGCATTCCGACGGACTTGGGCAATTACAGCAGGACACTGAGACACCTCACACGTCCAGAACTGCTACAGAGTGGTTCAAGGAACACTCTTCTGAGTTTAAGCACTTCCGCTGGCCACCAGACTCTCGTCATATGGACGTCATTGAAAATATCTGGGATGCCTTGGAAAGTGCTGTTCAAAAGACATCTCCATCCCCTCGTACTCTTACGGATTTATGGACTGACCTGCAGCATTCATGGGGTCAATTCCCTCCAGCACTACTTCAGACATTAATCGAGTCCATGCCACGTCATGTTGCAGCCGCTCTGCGTGCTCGCAGGGGCCCTACAGGATATTAGGCGGATGTGCCAGTTTCTTTGGCTCTTCAGTGCCGTTCAATTAATTAATACACTCTAAGACAAAGCAAAGATGCACCACGAAGGAATTAATAAAATGGGATGGAAATCTGTAGATGTGATGTATGTGTACAGGGAAAAAAAGGATTACAAAATTAGGAAAGTTGGATGATTTATTCAAGAGAAAGAGCTTCGCAAATTAAGTATATCAATAAAGCGTTGATCCAATTCTGGCCCTATGCAAATATACTACTGGCCATTAAAATTGCTACACCAAGACGAAATGCAGATGACAAACGGGTATTCATTGGACAAATATATTATACTAGAACTGACGTGTGATACATTTTCACGCAATTTGGGTGCATAGATCCTGACAAACCAGTACACAGAACAACCACCTCTGGCCGTAATAACGGCCTTGATCCCCTGGGCATTGAGTCAAACAGAGTTTGGATGGCGTGTACAGGTACAGCTGCCCATGCAGCTTCAACACGATACCACAGTTCATCAAGAGTAGTGACTGGCGTATTGTGAAGAGACAGTTGCTCGGCCACCATCGACCAGACGTTTTCAATTGGTGAGAGATCTGGAGAATGTGCTGGCCAGGGCATCAGTCGAACATTTTCTGTATCCAGAAAGGCCCGTACAGGACCTGCAACATGCGGTCGTACATTATCCTGCTGAAATGTAGGGTTTCGCTGGGATCGAATGAAGGGTAGAGCCACGCGTCGTAACGCATCTGAAATGTAACGTCCACTGTTCAAAGTGCCGTCAATGCGAACAAGAGGTGACCGAGACGTGTAACCAATGGTACCCCATACCATTAGGCCGGCTGATACGCCAGTATGGCGATGACGAATACACGCTTCCAATGTGCGTTCACCGCGAAGTCGCCAAACACGGATGCGACCATCATGATGCTGTAAACAGAACCCGGATTCATCCGAAAAAATGACGTTTGCCATTCGTGCACCCAGGTTCGTCGTTGAGTACACCATCGCAGGCGCACCTGTCTGTGATGCAGCGTCAATAGTAATCACAGCCATGGTCTCCGAGCTGATAGTCCATGCTGCTGCAAACGTCGTCTAACTGTTCGTGCAGATGGTTGTTGTTTTGCAAACATCCCCATATGTTGACTCGGGGATCGAGACGTGGCTGCACGATCCGTTACAGCAATGCGGATAAGATGCCTGTCATCTCGAGTGCTAGTGATACGAGGCCGTTGGGATCCAGCACGGCGTTCCGTATTACCCTCCTGAACCCACCGATTCCATATTCTGCTAACAGTCATTGGATCTCGACCAACGCGAGCAGCAATGTCGCAATACGATAAACCGTAATCGTGACAGGCTACCGTCCGACCTTTATCAAAGTCGGAAACGTGGTGGTACGCATTTCTCCTCCTTACACAAGGTATCGCAACAACGTTTCTCCAGGCAACGCTGGTCAACTGCTGTTTGTGTATGATAAATCGGTTAGAAACTTTCCTCGTGTCAGCACGTTGTAGGTGTCGTTAGCGGCGACAACCTTGTGTGAATGATCTGAAAAGCTAATCATTTGCATATCACAGTATCTTCTTCCTGTCGGTTAAATTTCGCGTCTGTAGCACGTCATCTTTGTGGTGTAGCAATTTTGAGGGCCTGTAGTGTAGTTATTCGGTTTGTTAGTGATTGACAGACTCGTTGGATGTCCTCCAAAGGTAAATCGTCTCAAATCCTGTCCAACTGCTCGTGAAAATCCCGATCTGGTTGGCGGGCCCTACCCATAATGATCCAAACTGGATTCTGAACTGGGAAGAGATCCGGCGATCTCCCTGGCGAAGGTAGGTTTGGCAAGGACGAAGACAAGCAATAGATTCTCTCTCTATGTGCGGCCGAGCATTATCTTGCTGAAATTTAAGCCTGGGATGGTTTGCTATGAAGCGCAATAAAACGGGGTGTTTAACATCGACGATGTACCGCTGCGTTGAAAGAGTGCCACAAATGACAACCAAAGGGGCTCTGCTTCGAAATAAAATTGCACTAAGACCATCACTCCTGGTTGTCGTGCAGTCTGGCTGGCGACAGTCAGGCTGGCACCCCACCGCTGTCCGGGGCATCTTCAGAAAACTCGTTTAAGGCTCAGATCTTAATGACTGAATCAGAAAGTAGAACTGCCTTCAGTGATGAGTCCTGCTTCGAACTGAGCCATGATGACCAGCGAAGACGGGCACGCAGACGCTCGGCACAGTGGTGGAATACCAACCTGACTACATGAAATGCATTCGTAATTGCGAATATGACAACTGTCAGCTGTAGACAAAATGAGTACCTATATCTTTCCATATGAGCCTTGATTTCTCTTATTTTGTAGTGATGGCAATTTATGTCTGTGTAGGTGGGTGTCAACAAAATACTTTGGCACTCGCAAGAGAAAGTTAGTGATTGAAATTTTGTGAAAATATCTCTCACCAACGAGAAACGAATTTGTTTTAACGATGACCACTACAGCTCACTTAGCACATCTGTGCCATTCTCTCCCCTATTTCGTGATAATACAAAACGAGTTCCCCTTCTTTGAATTATTTCGATACTCACCATCAATCTGATGTAGAATGAAACCACACAGCGCAGCATTGCTCCATATGACGACAGATGAAGATGTTTAGGCATTCTCAGTAGCGGAATTGTTCCACCTCCTAAATGTTCTATGAACAAAACAGAGTCATTAATAAGCATTCCCATTGTAATAGCAGAATGTTTGTGGGTGGATGGTTACCTGTATAAGGTGAAGAGGAGATGTAGAAGATGTACAGCGAGTGGAAAAAAACATGGGAACACCACAAGCACAACACAGTATTATATCCTTTGCGGTGTAGGACAATTTTTGACGTTCAAAACAGCTTACATTCGATTCGGAATGGAACGATACAGTCCCTGTATGGTTTCCAAGGGAAGCTTATATCATTCTTTCTGTAAAATAGAGGCAAGTTCAGGTAACGATGATGGAGGTGGAGAGCGGTCACTAACCCTTATCTTCAAAGTAGACCTCAAAGGCTCAATAATACTGAGATCTGGTTACTATGGTGTTCAGGGAAGATGTGATTGTACATCCTCATTCTCATTCAACCAGTCTCGGACGATGGGAGCTGTGTGGACAACGCCCTATCGTCTTGGACCACAGCATGACGAGTGGGGAACACATACTGTACCATGGGACGGCCCTGATCAGCCAAAATGCTCACAGAATCGTTGACAGTAATGCGACGTCGCAGAGTAGCCATGAAGCCCATGGAATACTACGATATGGGCGCCAAAATCATAGCCGAACCCCCTCCGTTTTTCACTCTTGGGACGTAACCTCAGCTCGAACTCGGAAACTGTGTGAAACAAGACTCATCCGACGAAATGACTTTCTCCAATAGCTCAGTAGTCCAGGGTTTATTGCTTCGGCACCACATTTACTTGTTACAGGCATTTCCATTACTGGTGAGTGGTTGAACTGGTCAAGCAGTTCACTACTTACGGAGCTCCCTTCTCGTTGTTTTGGTGCCGATCGGTTCGCCAGTGCGCGATTCAGTTCTGCAGTGGCTTTTGCAGCTGCCATCATCTTATTTTTCGTCACTGTAGTCTTCAGTGAACGTCCGTAGCGATCACTGAATTCAGATTTTCGTCCCCGTTGAGATTTAATCTTTGATGGTTTTCCGCTTTCCCTGAATGCGGTACAAATCTTCGCTACAGTGCGTCTTGAAAAAACACCTAATACTTCCGCTCCCTTGTTTATGGAAGGACCCACCAAACGAGCAGCAACAATTTTCCCGCTTTCGAATTCACTTAGCTCCGACATAGTGCCCTCGAAAATACACAGAAAAGTATTCAGATTACGACGGACACTCGCAACGTATTGAGGACGTAGCACAGGTGCCGTCTGTGGGCAAGTACAACAGCACGACCGGCAGGCTAGGTTAGCATCTTCGTTTACGTTCAAGATGTATTTCTCTCGGGGTTTTCGTATGTTATTCCAACACCTGTAAGCAGATAGTCGTTGACGAAATAATTTAACGATCCTTTAGCAAACATGGTAAGAAACTGCATGCCCACGGCGTGCTGACGTCAAGTGGCGCGTGATGAACGTTAGTTCGGGACGGGCTGGCACTGACGCTCCAGTGTCAGCGCCTCTCTTGCAAGCAGCTCACTCTGGCGCGTCTATGGCAGCCCGTCCAGAACTAACGTTCATCACGCGCCACTTGACTTCAGCCCGCCGTGGGCACGCAGTTTCTTCCCATGGCCTCACTAGTAGTTACCTCACATCAGACGGCGTCTCCTCAACTCCCTTGGCTGCGGGGTCACATTCAGCGTAACGGTAGCCTCTGGTGTTGCCCCGGACCGGACCGGAGGCTAGGGAGTGGCGGCTGACGTCAGCAGATACCAAAGGCTCGGGACTGGGAGGCCAGATGTCCATATCTCTGACTACGAGCAGGTGGCAGGACTTCTGGCAGGCTGTCACGTGGAATGGCGGTGGAGCGTAAGGGACCAAATGGCGAACGTCGTCCGGCAGCTGTCGTTGGTTTGCGACCCGGCTACGTTGACGTTAGCTGCGTCAGGAGAGCGTCGACGACGCTGCGGCAGTGGCCAATACACGGCGAGCACCGATGTGTAGCCGGCCGTTCAAATAAAATTTGTCGTAAGATCTTATGGGACCAAACAGCTTAGGCCATCGGTCCCTAAGCTTACACACTACTTAATCTAACTTAAACGAACTTACGGTATGGACTACAAGCACACCCATGCCCGAGGGAGGTCTCGAACCTCCGTCGGGGGGGAGCCCCATGGCCGTTCCAATAACTAGCTCTGCAGGCCAAGGGGTATACAGGTTGTATCACAATTAATGGCTTAAACACAAATAGCTGAAAGTACACAATAGTAGAAGCAAAAAGGTCTCCATAAACTTGACCACTGAAACGCATACCTTAAAAGCTATGACCACTGCTTCTGCTCTACTACCAACTGTTTGCTTTCCATATTTTCAATAGAAGAAAGAAGTATCATTAAAACAAAACCTTTTTTTGGAGCGGTGAGAAATTTTTACGAAATTTCTATCAGCAACTTACTCTGTTAAATGACAAAATACGTTGTCGAGTTCCATCTACAGGGGTAAAAATGAGCATCGTAATAAGATAAGAGAAATCAGAGCTTGCACGAGAAGATTTAGAAACTAGTTTTTCCATCGTTTTATTCAATAGCAGATCGGCGATTGTTGATACCATCTGTCAAACACTTAAGTGTGTGAGGCAGAGTAATCATGTAGATGTCAGTTTTGACGTAGGGAGCCAGCTTAATGTATGAACCTTGCAGATTTCTACTTTCTAAGATTAGTAATATTGTTAAATGCATATCTTTCTAAGTTCTGATGGAGACAAATGTTCCGATACTGGCTATAGCTAGTCATAAACAATAGTCTGTTCGGTCTTCGAGAGTATATACAATAATTGTACTTTCCAGACAATAAGCGAAATCAGATATTAGATTTTGACTAGTATTTTAAGCGTCTAAAGGTTATTATTTATTAACCGGTGTCTTAGGACTTGAATGGACTGTTTCAATGTCCATATTATTTCTTTACTCAATCACACATATTGACTTTTATAAAGAAAAAGTAACGTATAATGCTGATACTGTGCAGACTCTACCTGAATGTGCCCAGCGGGAGCTAGAATTCAGAGATATTATTCTGTACATAGTTTCGTAGTTATAGGAAAATAAGGCTGATTTAAACTCAGACGTGCGTTCAGTTACAAAATAAGACGCATACCAGTAGCAACTGACTGAATGCAACACTTTTCGGCTTATGAGAGGTAAGAAGGCAATCAGTCGGTAATTACGCCTGACTGTAAAGGTAGGTTCATTTTTCTATCTAAAAGCAATCTGGCAAGGGAACAATCTATATTAGAAAAATACATCAAACCGAAGCTATAAGCTTTACATAGGAAAATATAAACGAGACGACATCGTATTCATAATATAAGAATTAGAAGATTGATAGAAACATAACGATGGTAGGACATCTTCAGTAGGTTCTGTAACTAGCTAGTGAAAACAAATGGCTATTTAAATTAAAGGATGTTCGGATTGTTGTTAACACTGATCCAGAAAAGACAGAAGAGCTAACAAGAATGAAGGGCAACTGCCCGTGCAAAGTAAGCACAGTGGCAGTTAACCACGACGCTAGCAATGAATTTATTAGTGTTATCTCCATGCTGTGAAGGGAGAATAAAATGTATCTGCCTGCTGAGGCCTACAGGCGGAGTGCAATACAGCTCCTGTCACCATCACACTGAAGTGTCACCACAGTGACTTGAAAATTCAGTGCACATGTGAAGGCAGTAAATATTGATATAGTTAGTTACCAAACAAAAAATAAAATTATTGTTATTAAAGACTGATACGAATATGAAACTTCCTGGCAGATTAAAACTGTGTGCCGGACCGAGACTCGAACTCGGGACCTTTGGCAAAGGTCCCGAGTTCGAGTCTCGGTCCGGAACACAGTTTTAATCTGGCAGTAGGTTTCATATCAGCGCACACTCCGCTGCAGAGTGAAAATCTCATACTGATACGAATGCTATAAAATCAGTATGTGTCTACCATGGCTGGTGCAACATTCACGTCCTGTTAGAAAGATATATACACTGGCTGTCAAGAAAAGTGGAGTACCCAGAAGATACGGTCGAATGTCAATGGCATTTCATGCACTCTCATACCAATAGCAAGAATGTAAAACATTACAGCCGTAACTCCCTATGACAGAATGCCTTAGTATTGTTCATGATTAGTGTTGTTCGTGTTTAGTGTTGTTAGGAGGCCTGGTGGGGCGTATAAGGCGTGTAGACAGCGTCAGATGTTGAGGGATCTTTGTGAGGGACACGGAGGTGCCGCGTACTCGTATGAGACAGCGTTCTTAGCATCTGAAAGAGTTTGAACATCCAAATTTTTGGGGCATTCGGATATGACAGTGGCCCGTTGTTGGACGGCATGGGAACGTAAGGCATGGTATATCCGTCATCAAGATTCTGGCTGACCTCGTCTGATCACCACAACGGGGTTATCGTCGTATTGTGCACCATGAACTCCGTAACCCCTTCCAATTTGCATCTGCGTTTCAGGAACAAGTAATGGACTTCCATTAAGATACTGTGTCAAACCGCACCATTTGATGGGGACAAGCAGTAGCCAGAGAAGTGAATTGCCGTCTCGTGTATAAGCTGCCGTTAACACGCGCAACACGAACGGCTGCATTTGGAGTGGCACTGCTGATGAAATGGGTCGTTTTGTGTTCATTCAATAATCCCTGCTCTGCACTGCCAATGATGACCGTCGGCTTCGAGTACGACAGGGACCTGAGAAGGGCTCCCATTCTGATAATGTCTTGGAGAGCCACAGCGGTGTTTCTCCTGGCGTCATGGTGTTGGGAAACATCTTGTATGACTTTAGGTCACGGTTGGTAAGGGCTGAAGGAACTATGACTGCACAACGGTATCTCACGGACGTCCTACTGCCTCACGAGTTATCTCTCATGCATCATTATTTTGGCGCTATTTTCCAACAGGGCAACGCTCGTTCACATGTGGCTTGTGTCTCTTTGAACAGAGAACATGATGCCGAAGCTCTCCTGTGACCACCAAGATATTCAGATCTGACCTCGACCGAACATATGCGGGACCAACTTGGAAGTCAGTCACGACCCAGTGCCAGTGTCCAGGACATCAGAGACTAGCTACAGCAGTTCTGCGGCATCTTACCTCAGGAGAGAATACAACGGCTTTATGACACCCTTTCCAACCGAGTCAGTACATCCATCCATGCCAGTGGCGGTGCCACGTCATACTGATAAGCGGACTAGTATTGCCACTTTCTTTGTAAATTTAACTCAATACTATAATCGATGTTATAAAATCATATACCCTCTCAATCCGTGAAGATTAATTTTATTTACTCTTCCTATTTTGGGCTGTTTACGTTATTGACCAGGCAGTCTAGACTGAGGGGACAAAAGTCATGGGACACTTCCTACTATCGTGTCGGACCCCTTTTTGCCCATCGTATTGCAGCAACTAGACGTGGAATGGATCCAATAAGTCATTGGAAGTCCTCTGCTGAAACACTGAGTCATGTTGCCTGTTTTAGCCGTCCGTAACTGCTAGAGTGTTGCCGGTGCAGGATTTTGTGTACGAACCGACCTCTCGATTGATTCCCATAACTTTTCGATGGGATTCGTGTCAGGCGATCTGGTGATATCTTCCGCTCGAATTCTCCAGAATGTTCTTCAAACCAATCGCGAATAATTATGACCCCGTGACATGGCGCACTTTCATCCATAATAATTCCATCATTGGGAACATGAAGTCCATGAATGGCTGCAAATGGTCTCCAGGTATCCGAACGTAAGCATTTCCAGTCAATGATCACTTCATTGGGACCATAGGATCCAGTCCATTCCACGTAAACACAGTCCACAGCATTATCGAACCACCACCAGCTTGCACAGTGCCTTGTTGACAACTTGAACCCATGGCTTCTTGAGGTCAGCGCCACACTCGAACCATACCATTAGCTCTTACCAACTAAAATCAGGACTCATCTGACCAGGTCACCGTTTTACAGTCGTCGAGGGTCCTACCAATATGGTCACGAGACCAGGAGTGGCGCTGCAGGCGAAGTCGTGCTGCTAGCAAAGACACCTGCGCCGGTCGCCTGTTGACATAGCCCATTAACGTCAAGTTTCGCCACACTGTCCTAACCTACACCTTCGTCGTACGTCCCTCGTTAATTTCAGTGATTATGTCTCGCAGTGTCAGCACTGACAACTCTACGCAAACGACGCTGCTCTCAGTCGTTAAACAAAGGCCGTCGGCCCCGGCGTTGTCCGTGGTGAGAGATAATCACTGAAATGTGGTGTTTTCGGCACACTCTTCACACTGTGGATCGCAGAATACTGAATTCTCGAACTGTTTCCGAAATGAAATGTCCCATGCGTCTAGCTCTGAATACGACTCCGGATTCAAAGAGCGTTAATTTCCGTCGTGGAGCCATAATCACGTCGGAAACCTTTTCACATGAATCATCTGAGTACAAATGGCAGCACTGCTCTGTTCTTTTATATCTGGTGTACGCCGTACTACCGTCATCCGTATATGAGCATACCGCTATCCCACTACTTCTGTCACAACAGTATATGTTGTATAAGCATATTGTTAAATGACAAATGATGTAATTATTTCTGATACATCAGACCAATCCTTTCTTTGCAGTCTGTAAATAATTCCTTATTTCATAGCATGTCTGCAAGTCAAGTACTGTTAACAAACTAAATACTATTTATAAATTCACACAGAGTATGTACTGCCCTACTTTTACATATAGTAGGGAGACATGAATTTTTATACGAAAAGCAGGTGTCTTTACTAAGAGAGATACAAAATCAAACCAATGGGTAAGGAAGGACTGGAGTGGATGACCTAAGTATGCCCGGAATTTCGAAAAGAAGATAGGCAGGCTCTGTGTGTGAATGTGCCTGATAAATAATCCGCAGTCCAGTGAAGGCTCCTGTTTTATCATTCATAGGTGCACAAGACGCTTTACAGGCTTACACAGAGACAATTAAGTGTTCGCAACACAGTTAAACGTGCATTGAATATAGTAAGTGTGATTGATAATGGAGGATCTTTGAATATACGCTAATAATAACATTCGATAAATGTAATTTTAAGAGATTTTCGCAACTGTGAATGTCTTTAACAGAACCTCTTTGATTATTTTACAGCTACAAACGTACACTAGGCACCGGAAACTGGAACGATACTCAAAATAATAGCCGAACTCTGCGCACCGCGACTGTTTCGCAGTCCAGTTTCATATACTAATCCTATAGAAATTCATGGTTATAATAGGGACAGAGAAGTTAACCAACGGAATACCAGGAGAGGGGGGGGGGGGGGGGTGGGGTGGGGTGATACTTGATCCCACCTTTTGAAAGAGTTAGCCTTGTTTCACCGTCTATTATTAATATTAAAGCACATCCAAAATTTCGGGTTAAAAGCCCATTTTCAAGAACATTACTGATTCCCAAAGATGATAATGCACACATAAACATGTAGACAAAACAAAGATAATCATCTCAACTTCTTAAGGTTTCAAAATGGTTCAAATGGCTCTGAACACAATGGGACTTGACATCTGAGGTCATCAGTCACCTAGAACTTAGAACTATTTAAACCTAACTAACCTAAGGACATCACACACATCCATACCCGAGGCAGGAGTCGAACCTGCGACCGTAGCAGTCGCGCGGTTCCGGACTGAAGCGCCTAAAACCGCTCGGCCACCGCGGCCGGCTTGATGGTATCGATCCATAGCTTAATGTACAGTTATGTCAATGACCATTTTTAACAAATTACATACATTATTACACATCCATCAATCATACACCAATGACTGGACTAAAGTTATGCATCAGGCAAGATATTATTTAACTACGATGAACTGGGGCCCAAAGTTTTGTCTCTATCCTGCGTTTGTGATCTCATGTAAAAGAGCTAAATAATTGAATTGGGTTTTCTCGTTTAATAACAGATGTGGGAAATATACACAGCTGTGTATGGAATCTTTCTATATAGATGTACATGTCGTATACACTGAGTGAAAGGGGGCCAAACACAACCAATTAGAAATTTTATAAATTAAGAAACAGCTGTGTATATCCCCACGCCTATTATTAAACGAGCAAATCCAATTCAATTATTCGCCTCTTTTAGACGAGATCACAACAGCAGGATGGAAGCAAAACTTTGGGCTCCAGTCCATCGTCGTAAAAAAATATCTTGGCTGATGCATAACTTTAGTCCACTTAATTATGTATGTAATCTGTTAAAAATGGCCAGTGACATAATTGTACATTAAGCCATGCATCGATACCTTAATAAGTTGAGATGATTATTTTTGCTTTTTCATATTGTTTATCTGTGCATTACCATCTTTGGGAATCAGTAGTGTACTTGAAAATGGGCTTTTAGCCCAGAACCTAGAGTGTGCAATAACATTAATAATAACTTGTGAATGAAGGCTAACCATTGTGTTTGTTCAGTTAATTTACAATGTTTTACCAATAACACACAATTGACGTTATGTAAATATTGTAATCTAGTCTGTTTCTTTAAATTGAAAAATTTTGAAAATAAGGTTTATTGTTTTTAATCAGTACCTGCTCCTGATTAAATAAATAGTTTAAATGTTGCAATAAAACTTAACATAAGAGTTTAAGTAGTAAATGTCATACTCCCCAATGAATGTCATATTCCATATTTTCAATTTCAGTACCTTGCTTAGTTATCAATACTTCCTTAAAAAGTATGTTGTGAGTGAAAGTCAATAACAATAATTAACGATATTTGCAATCTTTAAATTTGGTCCTTAGGGTGGGCATAATGAATCCCTCTTCCCCCTTTGGATGTACACGTTATTGTTAGTATGCTCATGTTGCTAAGAGTGTGCTAAACAATATTTTCATGTTCTGGACCCTACTAACACATCAGTACCTAATTAATAATTATATTGCTAACATAAATCCACAACAGTTAATGAATTTTTTTTTTATTTGTTAGGGTGGGCATAAAGCACCACCAATTGCTGATGCACGATATTGGAAATGCGTTAGTACTGCTAGGGTTAATATATCCATAGTCTCAGTAGACGAGGTGTCAAAATGGTTCAGAACAGTTCAAATTACCAGTTGCAACACCCAAAGCAATCCATATGTTTTCCAGACAAGAAATGCTCATCCAGCATAAGTCACATAAGTTCTAACCACTGGCAAATAAATATTGCTATAAAGAGTGTGCAGTTATGTAACAGATTAAAAATTCTCACTGAATGTCATGAGGGTCTAGTATGATGTAATAATTAATTTCTTCAGTTAACACGAGGACATATTGCTTCATGCTGGTTAAATAAGGTGACTTCCACATAGATGAAGCTATAACACAGATTTGAAAAAAACATATATTTTTGAAAATCATTTTAGTTTGGTAACTGGTTCTTATATAGCTTTTCGCCCTCATGTCACAAATAATATTGTTTTCTTCTATCACGAAAGTTGTGTCTACAAAAAGAGGTAAAACTTTTAGAAAAAATCCTAAAAAGGCTGTATTTTATATCTTATTATTTGTATACAATGTTATTAAACCACATTAAACATATATTAATCTTAAACATACAGTAAGAAAAGTAGATAAGGCTTTATTACAACACTATTACAAAGCTTTATAGGAACGTTTCCTTTTTCCTTACGAACTTCTTTTTGTACAATGCCTGCTGTGGAGTTGAGGATTTTCGCTTTTTAACATCCAATAGTTGTCAGCCATCATGTTCACTTCCCAACGTCCTTGATACTTTCGTTCCATTCCTTTTATGTCTTGATGGAATCGTTCTCCTTGTTATTCACTGACAGCTCGAAGATTATCCGGAAAATAATCTACATGAGAATGAAGAAAGTGAACTTTGACACTCATGTTACAGCCGAACAGTTTGTAGTTAGTTAACAGATTGGCAACAATATTCTTGTAGTTTGGGTCTTTTTTATTTCCTAGAAAGCCGGTTACCACTTGTTTAAAGGACTTCCATGCTTTTCTTTCCTAGTTTTCCTTTTTCAACTCGAAATTTTCATCCTTCAAAAGTTTACTTATATCAGGCCCACCAAATACCCTACGGAATTGCTCACAAAGCTGTCTTAAACATTCTCCTTCTACAGGCAATGCTTTGACGAATTGTTTCATCAGTCCTAACTTGATGTGAAGTGGCGGAAGTATAATCTTTTAGGATCCACTAAACTCTCCTCCTCAACGTTCTGAACTCCAGGAACCAAAATTTCTTACTGTCCATTCTGTTTTCATATAATGTTGTTTGCGATCACGACTATCCCGTTCACAGAGGTAGCAGGGAAACTTCGTGTAGTCACTCTGTTGGCCTAGTGGCATAGAGATCACTTTCAGATCCCCATTAACGGTCCACTTATTATCAGAGTACTTAAGCTGGTTAAGGATCAGTTAAAAGTTCTAACATTCTTTCAAACTAATTGAATGTGCAGATGCATATTAGTTGCCATTGCGCAGAAGAACAGCTTTCTGTCTTCTTTAGGAGTAACCAATGGAAAGTCTCCATTCGCCGGGTTCGTATTTGATATTGAATGTCTCCATCAATCCAAGAACATTAGTACAAAAAACGAGGTCACTCAATCGGGAGAAAAAAGGCACAAACTATTTTATCTACTCCTGTACGAAGAGAAGGATGTTCCATGAAGCAACAACCCTTTTTCTGTCAACCTCAACCCTAAAACCTCCGCTGAATCCTTTGGCAGGATATGGACTTAACCCAAATCATTTAGTTTCGGCAATATGAAGAGTTTTGGTTCATTGTTGGGGGGCTCATAACTACCATCGTTTTCATCGTCATCACTGATCAACACCATCTAAAATGTTTTGAAGTGTATCTGCAGGACAAGCTACAGGTAAATGAAGCCCACGACAAACAGGGTGCATAGATGCAGGAATGGTCAGATACAAAATGTCCTTTTTATTTTTCAAACAAACACCTTGCAGATAGCAAGAGCAAAAACAACAGTCTTCACTGTGATTTTTCGGTTCTCTCGAAATCGTAGGTATTGCAAAGCGAAATGATTGCGTCTTACCTTTAAACAATTGTCTCAGTTCTTCTATACACAGAGAACACACTTTGTGCGGAGCCAATGATTTGTCTTTATCACCCAGTTTCGTACCAAAGTAGGCAAAGTATACCTTTTTAACAAAATCATAAATGTTTCTCTGTTACTTGTAAACTATATCCATACCAGTAATAATCAGGAGAGATCACATAACCTCTAGAAACCATTATGAGCACAAAACTAAATTTCACTTCAGCGAAGAAGCAATGGAAGTATGCTGAGCAGAGTGGTTACATCCACACTTACAGTAGATTGACCCTGCAGTGGAGAGCAGACAGCGGGTGGAGGGGATTGGAGGAAGAGTGGAAGGGATACTGATGCAGAGAGCATACTAGCACGAAATCTAGTATGAACCACAATCTACCAGTTCTACCGTACATTGTTTTTAAGAAAAGAATAGCTGTGTCACGATGGCAAACTAAATTTATATTGATTACATTTGCAAGTTGACTTATTAAGCTATAAATGATATATTTTAAAGTTATTAATTACATTTTACTGAAAGGTTATAGTTTGTACACATATTAAGAACATCTTAAAACTAAAACTTCAGTGTGAGATTTGTGGGAAAACAAAGGCTGATGGAATTCTTTTACTATTTTTTTCTGCGTTCAGCACAACAAATACCATGCGAATAACTATAAAAATTTGAAATATTTTTTTCATCGCAGAGCTGTGATAATCAGAGACGATATGTAGGGTAAGAAGTCAATAATAAACAGCCTATCGACGCAGAAGGTGTAGGAGGCGCACGGAAAATTATTTTACACACAACGAGGATGATTATATAATCTACTCCTTGAACAAACAATTCAGATTTATTTTCATACTTGCAGTAGGGACACAGCAGGTGGGCAAAAATATGGAAACACCAAAAACTCAAACCATTACCATGCCTAACATGGTGTAGGAAAACCCCTGGTACTCAAAACAGCTTCCAGTTATCTTGTATGGTTTTAGAGGTAATCTCGTACCATGCTTCCTGCAAAATAGTTACAAGTTCAGGTAACGATGATGGAGGTGGATAACCATCACGCACACTTCTCTCCAAAGCGGACAACAGATGATCAATAATATTGAAATCCAGTGACTGTAGTGTTCAGGGGAGATGCGAAAATTCATCTTCGTGCTCACAAAACCCGTCCTGGACTATGCGAACTGTGTGAACAGCGGCTCTGTCAAGTGGAAAACAGAATCAACATTGGGGAATAAACATTGTACCACCTGGTCAGTCACAATGTACAGCTAATCCTTGACACTAGTGCGACCTGGAAAGCTAACCATGGGGCGTATAGAGTACCACGATATGATCATCGAAGCCCCGCCATTTTTCACTTTTGGTACATAATCTTGGACAGAAGTGGGAAACTGTGTGAAATAAGACGTATCAGATGAAGTGACTTTCTTCAATAGCTCCGTAGTCCAGATTTTACAGGGTTTGGCACCACTTTTACCTGTTATGGGAATGGCCATCACTGATGAGTGGTTTTCGGATTCGAGCTCACCAAACAATTCCCTGCTTATGGAGCTCTCTTCTAGTAGTTTTCATACCGACAATGCGACATTCAGTTCGATTACTATTTAATATGATCACTATCACACATTTCCGTCTGCGTTATGATTTAGAGGATGATGTTTACCGCTTTCCCTGTATGCAGTATAAATCTTCGATAAGATCCCTCTCGAAACACCAAACGCTTCTGCTACCTTGGTTACAGAAGCAATCACCATACGAGCACCAACAATCTACCTACGTGCACATTCACTTTCCCCCGATATAATGCACTCACAACTTCACAAAAAGCTATTCTCATCACAATGGGCACTTGCAACGTATTGAGGAAACTGCACACATGCCGTTTGTGGTAAAATAAAACAGTGCAACCTACAGGCTTCACTAACGTCTGCATTTATGTTCAAGCATGCATTTTCGTGATATTTCCATATTTTTGTCCAACTCTTGGACATGTCCAGTAATTTTTCTGATAGTGGATTTCCTACTTGCCACGTCTTGCAAAAGTTAAGTTACATTCCTTCTGTAGCCATTACTCTACATAACAAAAAGCTATATTTATCATATAAAAACAAGTATATGGAGATTGTTAATGAGGCTGTTAGTGAGAATATATTTTATACTGGGCTACTAGAACTGTGTAAATTATCCAGAAGTTAGCATCTAGCTGTGGACAAAGAGTGCATTGAAATTAAGAAGAACTATACACTGGAGCATGCACACTCACACTCACACACACACAACCCATTTATCTATTTCAACCAAATATGGCACAGAAACAGCAATTGTCATAAATCTCAGCTCTGTGGGGCTTATATTTTCCTAGCTCCAATAGTAGCAGAGATATAGTAAAAAACGTGTTTCTCCCAGCTCCTGGTGTATAGGCTGTCCTGTACACAACAGGCATGTGGTTTGGGAGCAGTACTGGCCAAGCAAATCTTCTTTCTTTGCAGAGGAACCTATCTGTCAGGGTAACCAACTATTTTTGGTGCTTGTAGGCTGCGCTGCATGACAGACGTATTGTGTTGGAATAGTATCAGTATGCTTTACTGACCTGACTTGCATTGTAGCTTGTACATCAAGAGCAAATAAATGATTATGGAACTGCTTATATGTAGCCTGTTGTCAGAGTTGTATCGGCCTGTGTTACTGAACTGTATTGCAGGGGTGCACAATCTGATGAACATGTTTAGGTACAAGCTGAGATGGATAGACGAAGTCATAGGCTGAGCGAGGGGGGGAGGAAGTAATAGACTAAGATGTGGAAGGAGAGGAGATGCATGAGGTAGAAGGAGGGTGCAGATGGCTAGTATGCAGATGGAAAAGGGAGAGTGCAGCTGGAGATGGAAAGAGGGAGGAGGTGGAGGATATGGGCAGATGGAGGGGAAGGAAGATATGGTCAGAGAGAAGGTTGGAGGAAATCGACCAAGAAAGGGACAGGAGGAGGTGTGTTCAACAATTATGTCGAATACATAACTGGACAAATCCACAGAAAAAAATATATGTATTGTATATACATATATTTAAGGATCAGCCATAAGAAAATTTAACAAATAGAAAAAGGTAAACTGTTTATTATTTCAAAAGTAATCACAATAAATGATAATATATTCATCCTATTGTTAGAAGAAATTGTCATTATCTTCATGTAAAAATTTTCGCAGTTGCCTGTGGAACCATGATTGCACTCAGTCGTGCAGCTCTTCATCCAAAGCAAATTTATGGCTGTGAGTGTCTTCCTTCATGGCTCCAAAACTATGGTAGTCACATGGTATGAGGAGAAACGGACTGTATATAAGATGTGTAAGGGCTTCCTAGGAAAACTTCTTCAGTGTTATATGCTGAGTTAAGGTGACCTTCGACTGCTGCCCCTCTCGTTCCTCCTTTCCACGTGAACCACAGACATTGCCGAGTTGGGATAAATTGCGTGCCTCAGAGGCACAGTTAGCCGTACTGTAGGTGCAACCACAATGGAGGGGTATCTTTGGAAAAGGCAGATAAACGTGTGGCTCCTGAATAGAAGCAGCATCATATTCGGTAGTGGCATGGGCAAAAGTCAGTATGAGTGACTGATCTGCCATTGTATCATCACTCGACATAGCCTTGCTGTGCTGACACTGCGAACAACTGCAAGGAAAGTTTGGTTGGTTAGCTGATTTGGTGAGGGATACCAAACAACGAGGTCATCAGTCTCATGGGATTCGGGAATGAAGGGGGGAGGAAGTCGTCTGTGCCCTTTCAAAGGAACTATCCCGGCATTTTCCTGAAGTGAAAATCACGGAAAACTTAAATACGGATGGCCAGACGCGTGTTTGAACCGTCGTCCTCCTGAATGCGAGTCCAGTGTGCTGACCGCTGCGCCACCTCGCTCGGTGAAAGGAAGGGGAAAGTACAACTGTTACTTGTCATGAGGGCATGCAGCTTTAATGTAAGGTTAAATGATGATGCCATCGTCTTAGGTAAAATATTCTGGATCAAAATACTCCTTCATTCAGATTTAACAGTGGGGGCTACTCAGGAGAATTTCATCACCAGGAAAACTTATGAACTACGTTCACTAAACTAACTTATATATTTTCTTTCATTTTATAAATTGTTTACAGGGTAATCCATTGATCGCGACCGAGCCAAATATCTCACGAAATAAGCGTTAAACGAAAAAACTACAAAGTACGAAACTTGTCTACCTTGAAGGGGGAAACCAGATGGCGCTATGGTTGGCCCGCTAGATGGCACTGCCATAGGTCAAACGGATATGATCTACGTGTTTTTAAATAGGAACCCCAATTTTTTTATTGCATATTCGTGTAGTACGTAACGAAATATGAATGTTTTAGTTGGAGCACTTTTTTCGCTTTGTGATAGATGGCGCTGTAATAGTCACAAACATGTGGCTCACAATTTTAAACGAACAGTTGGTAACAGGTAGGTTTTTTAAATTAAAATACAGAACGTAGGTACGTTTGAACATTTTATTTCGTTTGTTCCAATGTGATAAATGTACCGCTGTGAACTTATCACTTCTGAGAACGCATGCTGTTACAGCGTGATTCAAAAAATTTGTGTGAAATCTTATGGGACTTAACTGCTAAGGTCATCATCCCTAAGCTTACACCCTACTTAATCTAAATTATCCTAAGGACAAACACACACACCCATGCCCGATAGAGGACTCGAAACTCCGCTGGGACCAGCCGCACAGTCCATGACTGCAGTGCCTAAGACCGCTCGGCTAATCCCGCGCGGCTGCACGTGATTGCCTGTAAATACCACATTAATGCAATAAATGCTCAAAATGATGTCGGTCAACTTCAGTGCATTTGGCAATACATATAACGACATTCCTCTCAACAGCGAGTAGTTCGCCTTCCGTAATGTTCGCACATTGACAATGCACTGACGCGTTGTCGGTGGATCACGATTGCAAATATCCTTCAACTTTCCACACGGAAAGAAATCCGGGGACGTCAGATCCGGTGAACGTGCAGGCCATGGTATGGTGCTTCGAGCCGGCCGAAGTGGCCGTGCGGTTCTAGGCGCTGCAGTCTGGAACCGCGAGACCGCTACGGTCGCAGGTTCGAATCCTGCCTCGGGCATGGATGTGTGTGATGTCCTTCGGTTAGTTAGGTTTAACTAGTTCTAAGTTCTAGGGGACTAATGACCTCAGAAGTTGAGTCCCATAGTGCTCAGAGCCATTTGAACCATTTGGTGCTTCGACGATCAATCCACCTGTCATGAATTACGCTATTCAATACCGCTTCAACCGCACGCGAGCTATGTGCCGGACATCCATCATGTTGGAAGTACATCGCCATTCTGTCATGCAGTGAAACATCTTGTAGTAACATCGGCAGAACATTACGTAGGAAATCAGCATACATTGCACCATTTTGATTGCCATCAATAAAATGGAGGTCAATTATCCTTCCTCCCATAATGCCGCACCATCCATTAACCCGTGAAGGCCGCAGATGTCCCACTTGTCGCAGCCATCGTGGATTTTCCGTTGCCCAGTAGTGCATATTATGTCGGTTTACGTTACCGCTGTTGGTGAATGACGCTTCGTCGCTAAATAGAACGAGTGCACAAAATCTGTCATCGTCCCGTACTTTCTCTTGTGCCCAGTAGCAGAACTGTACACGACGTTCAAAGTCGTCGCCATGCAATTCCTGGTGCATAGAAATATGGTACGGGTGCAATAGATGTTGATGTAGCATTCTCAACACCGACGTTTTTGAGATTCGCGATTCTCGCGCAGTTTGTCTGCTACTGATGTACGGATTAGCTGCGACAGCAGCTAAAACATTTACTTGGGCATCATCATTTGTTACAGGTCGTGATTGACGTTTCACATGTGGCTGAACACTTCTTGTTTCCTTAAATAACGTAACTATCCGGCGAACGGTCCAGACACTTGGACGATGTCGTCCAGGATACCGGACAGCATACATAGCACGCGCCCATTGGGCATTTTGATCACAATAGCCATACATCAACACGATACCGACCTTTTCCGGCCGGCCGAAGTGGCCGTGCGGTTAAAGGCGCTGCAGTCTGGAACCGCAAGACTGCTACGGTCGCAGGTTCGAATCCTGCCTCGGGCATGGATGTGTGTGATGTTCTTAGGTTAGTTAGGTTTAATTAGTTCTAACTTCTAGGCGACTGATGACCTCGGAAGTTAAGTCGCATAGTGCTCAGAGCCATTTGAACCATTTGAACCTTTTCCTCAATTGGTAAACGGTCCATTTTAACGCGGGTAATGTATCACGAAGCAAATACCGTCCGAACTGGCGGAATGTTACGTGATACCACGTACTTATACATTTGTGACTATTACAGCGCGATCTATCACAAAGCGAAATAAGTGGTCCAACTAAAACATTTATACGTCTTTACGTACTACACGAATATGTAATAAAAATGGGGGTTCCTATTTCAAAAAACGCAGTTGATATCCGTTTGACCTATGGCAGCGCCATCTAGCGGGCCAACCATAGCGCCATCTGGTTTCCCCCTTCAAGCTAGATCAGTTTCGTTCTTCGTAGTTTTTTCGTTTGATGCTTATTTGGTGAGATATTTGGCCCGGTCACTGTCAATGGTCTACCCTGTATATTCATCTAAATGTATTCCTAATTAACTACGATTTCTTCTTTTGATACAATAACTCCTAGCTTGTTAATGTCAAACTGCTGTCTTTGGTATTACGTCATTGGAGACAAAATTAAAGTATCTAAAATATATTTAACGTATGGAGTGTACTATACTACCTACTTTACACACAAGAGAGGTACGGTCTTCATAACACAATAAATAATTTCGGTTTCCAATCTATCACACGCTGCATTTCAGAATACTGAGGAAAACGAATAAAGGGAATTGGTCGCTAATAAGATACCATCGCCCCTATAGACGAACTGCAGCTTTATCCTAGAGCACCATGAGGTGTTTCTTTTAACATTCTGAGAATTAAGCCTTTTCATTATGTCTATAACATTGTCGCATTATAGATCTACTTAACTAATTGATGAATCAATCTGCGCCGGTTAGCCGAATGATGTGGTTTCCACATCGTAACACAGACAGCTTTTGTGCTTGGGTACGCTTTGAAATACCTATTCATGATTCGTAACCGATGTAACTGCTCAGTTCTAGATGACAACAATTCAGTCCCTATTCAGGTTGTCAAAGTGAATGACTTATTTACAATGTGCTTGGCGCTACGTGCCCAACAACGTAACTACGTTTTATATTTGTAAAATTTCATGACATCTCTTTTGTTTTCCATGTCTTGTGATACATTAATCGGAGAACGCTACGTATACATTCTTCATCAGTTTTCTTATTTTTAAGAATAACTATGAAAACTTTATGCCAAAATAATTCTACTTTTATACACGGTGGTCAAAAATAGTCTGTTTCAGGGGAGGCTGTGCTGAGAAATGTTTGTTAAGAAAAAAATTATATACGTTCCAAGTTATTTAGCATTGCAGTTAACGAATCAGACCGTTGCGCTCTGAAATTCAAGCGTTTGTTCGCTCTTGCGCTAACACGCACAGACATTTGTGAGTCCGTGAGCTACCACATGCTGAAATGTTAATTAACGGATAAAATGAGACTATTTCGGAAGTGAGAAGTTAAGGTAGTTGAGCAAGAGCTAAGTGCACTTTGTCTGATGAAACCACACGACGAACACGTTTAGCGACACTGCTTCTGGCAGCATGCTCGGATTTGGGTGCGTGACCTTATTGACTGTCTTGAATGCTGAATAACTCGGAAACGGGTTTCAACGTATCGAATTTTTTCATAACAATTACTTCTCAGCGCACCCTTCCCTGTACCCTTACAAGCTTTTGAAACTGTATATATAGTGTGTTGTTTCCTTCGGTTCCATAAATGTGTGAATATGGAAAAAATTAAGTCCCATGAAAATGTGCATCCTGAATGCACTGAGTAAGAATGGAGAGAATATTCAGCAGAGGAAAATGGACGAGATTCTTGTGACACACAAACAGATTAGAAAATTACCAAAAAAGAAAACTGTAAGAGTGATCCTGAAATATTAACAAAGGGTATGCAAAACATTGTTTAGGAAACGACGGAGAAACTATTTGGACAGATGAAATACAATGTTCAAATTCAAAAATACTGATAATAATAACAGAAGTATACTTTCTTCAGACCTCTCTACCCTGGGAATACGAAAGAACACATAAACAACAAGCGTTGCTTAAAACATTTCCTTCGGGTATTCACACCTCTTTTACGAGATACAAGTTCGATAGAAAACACGGTATTTGTTGTGTATTAGGACGGCATAAAAATTACAGCAGTTGCACCAATTCATTCATTATAAACCTCACATTCGATAAAGCAGAAGTATTATATAAACATTTTTTTTTTCAAATAAAACTTTTCACGATGAAAGTGACAAGATACATAGACAATTAATCGCGACGTAAAAACCGTAAGGCGCCCAATCGTGAAACTCTGAAAGCCACGCTCACCGCAGGGTTAGCGGTAGAGGTCTTCGTGTCAGCAGAAAGGGAGCGTGCGATGTCCTGCGTTAGGCTGTAAAAGCGGCGGCGGCGGCGGCGGCGGCGGCGGCGGCTAGGTCAAGTACTGACGCGGCCCTATTTCTGTGTACACAGTTGGGGGCTGACAGCGTCAGACATTTGATGTGGCGCTGTCTCAACATCGCCTGCCGCAAGGGCTGCTCAAGACAGCTGGCGGTTTGACCCGCTTACGGGCCATTTAGTGCCGCGCAGTTGGCGGCCTTGGACGTCACACACGCTATGGCTGTGCAGACGCTGGGTAAGACCTAGAGTTGCGCTCTCCCAAAACTACGGTCTTGGTACAGGTCATAAGCGACGTAATAAATGGTTTGATTATCAGTAGTATTGGTAGTAAAAGGAATGTGTAGAAGAGAAACTTTGAGTCGATGACTTCTCTTCGGTTTTTGCTTGTTTATTTCTTTCGCACATAATGAGAACCGCAAATAGTTCACTGTCGGTCCATTGTGTAATTTATTTTCTTAAGAATATGAATTAAATTTTATAAGTAACAAAAGTTAGGTCATCCCGTAACTTATACGCTTTTATGTAACAAAAGCAATTACTTTTGAGGCAGGTACGGTTGACATGGGCAAAAATATAATATCAATGTAATTACTGTTGTCATTTGTTACTACATAGAGCGTTCTTCATCATGATGAAAGAGAAGAATTTCCTTTTATTTTTGACAAGTTCGAAAGCTGTTTATGAGTAATAGAAACACGTTTTACATAAACTTGACGAGGTGTTGATGTTTGATATGATTTCGTTCAGCGTTTCTTTATTTTACCTTTTTTGAGAACATTGCGTTTCCTAGCACTATATGATAAATCTGTAGCTCTTTCCTTTTTACTACTACATTCCTACGCTTCACGTTCAAATCAGCAATTTTCAATAAAACCCGAATTAGACATTGACAATTTCAATTTTCGTACAAATATTGTTTATTCTTAAGAACCAGACAGGAATGTAACTATGTAGAGCAAAAATATTTCGTAGGTTACTTGGCTCTTTATATATCATCACTCATTTTCTAGACTGTTCAACGCTTCCAATATCTATGGAAATCAAGTAAGACACTGATCACATACGCAAAGAAAGCAATCGAAATGAGGTAATACCCGACAGGTAAGCAACGCGCCTAACATACAGGTAACACAGGTACGATCTTAACAGAACAAGACGACTAGGTTCAAAAAATGGCTTTGAGCACTATGGGACTTAACATCTGAGGTCATCAGTCCCATAGGACTTAGAAGTACTTAAACCTAACTAACCTAAGGACATTACACACATCCATGCTCGAGGCAGGATTCGAACCTGCGACCGTAGCGGTCGCACGGTTCCAGACTGAAGCGCCTAGAACCGCTCGGCAAGACGACTAGGAAAACTACTAATGTCCACACTACCTTATGATAGTCTACGACATCCTACGGTGTTTTTTTTTTTTTAATTTACTGGCTTTCAGGGCGTGCCCATACAGCCATCTCATTAGAGGAATGTTAATTAGGACGATACGCACGTGATGACTGCACAACATTCTATACCGGACCCGACGGTAGTTTTACATCTTTAGTAAGACCTACACGGAAATATCGTTGCCTGGGCCTGTGAAGGCGTCTAACATTTTTACGGGAACGCAAAAGTATGACCAGTAGCCTAGACGTAACAGGCAGTTCTGGAGGAATAAGGTCTACTGATAAGCAGACAATCAGACCTATTTATCATTAATTTCAATGAACGTCAAGTATGTTGCAGAGGAACCTGTTCTCAATACCTGACCAGCAGCTTTTCATGAGAAGGCCCCAAGTTTCCGGGAGAATCGATGTTGAATATTTTTTTTGTACCTCCTACGTATATAATGATAGTTTTTATTCGACCAAGTGAGCCTAGCGCAGCGGCTGCGATTAATAGGTACCACGCTGGAAGAACGCGTTCAAATCCTGGCCATGTACTTCACTTTTTTTTCAATTTCATCGTAGAGAATATCATTAAATAGCATCTGTCGTGGGCAAAAACATTCAAAATTAGTCATATCTGGCGTACTAATCGCGTCATTAAATCAATGGAAACACACTTTCTTCAAAGTGTATTCCGTTTGAATGGTTAGTTGAAATATTTAGACAGCTTCATCGAGTTTGCAACGATAGACGAAGCATTAGCAGCAGAAGAGGAGCTCCGGATACGGACGAATGTATTCATCCCTGGTTTTGACCTCAATTAATACCCATTAAACCGGCTGCCAGTGCCAACAGGCGTACAATAGATCCCTTGCGGAACATGGAGCGAAAACCGACCCCTTTGCAGAAAAAGTATTGACCAACGTTGTGCATTCCCTCACAGCAGAATATATTATAACTGCATCAGGAAAGATCTTGCGTTATCTTATCTATGTAAAAAAAACCTTTCGGGAAATTTGGCCGGACAGTTCGAAAAGGAGTTGACAAGTTGACTCATGAATTACGAAATGTAACTGTGACCTGCACGAAATCAGAGAGGTTCCTAAAAGCTGTACGTAGATTTTTTTTAAAAATCTGTCATTCTCTCGATCGTGGGATACGAAAAATTTCTTTACCACTTTGATTCTTGAAGTGGTGAGACGTATAAGCTACTTTACGATCAAATCTTTGCATATGAACGACAAACATGCACCCACACCGTAAAAGTAATTCCACCCATATATACTCCACTTTGCTGGCAGCAGGCAGGTTAAAATATTTCCGAGAAGGACGCGATGTTGTTCGGACATGGAGGAGATACAGAGAGAGAGGAACTGTCGATGACATGCCACGCTCAGGCCGCCCAAGGACAACTACTGCAGTGGATGACCGCTACCTATGCATTATGGCTCGGAGGAACCCTGACAGCAACGCAACCATGTTGAATAACGCTTTTCGTGCAGTCACAGGACGTCGTGTTATGACTCATACTGTGCGCAATAGGCTGTATGATGCGCATCTTCACTCCTGATATCCATGGCGAGGTCCATCTTTGCAACCACGACACAATGCAGATGGGCACAACAACATGTCGAATGGACCGCCCAGGATTGGCATCAGGTTCTCTTCACCGATGAGTGTCGCACTAAGCCTTCAACCAAACAACCGTCAGAGATGTGTTTGGAGGCAACACGGTCAGGCTGAACGCCTTAGACACACTGTCCGGCGAGTGCAGCATGGTGGAGGTTCCCTGCTTCTTTAGGGTGGCATTATGTGGGGCCGACGTACGCCGCTCGTGGTCACGCAAGGCGCTGTAACCGATAGTGCAACCATATCGGCAGCATATTTGCGAGGCATTCGTCTTCATGGACGGCAATTCGCGCCCCCCATCGTGCTCATTTTATGAATGACTTCCTTCAGGATAACGACATAGTTCGGATAGAGTGTCCAGCACGTTCTCCAGACATGAACCCTATCGACCATGCCTGGGATAGTTTTAAAAGGGCAGTTTATGGACGACGTGACCCAACAACCACTCTGAGGGATCTACGCCGAAACGCCGTTGATGCGTGGGGCAATCCGGACCAACACTTCCTTGATGAACTTGTGGATAGCATGCCACGACGAATACAGACATGCATCAATGAAAGAGGACGTGCTACTGGGTATTAGAGGTACCGGTGTGTACAGCAATCTGGACCACCACCTCTGAAGGTCTCGCCGTGTGGTGGTACAACATGCAATGCGTGGTTTTCATGAGTAATGAAAAGGGCGGAAATGATGTTTATGTTAATCTCTATTCCAATTTTCTGTCCAGGTTGCGGAACAGACGGAACCGAGGAGATGCGAAACATTTTTTGGTGTGTGTATTTCTGGTAACTTCTCCAACCGTAGTTTGATGAGCATTTCTGTGACACAAACCAACAGAACAAACCCGTGACGAATAGTCTACCTCCTTGTTGGATATTTTCTTTCTCATCTGTTAATCCAACTCAAAAATGTACTTTCAGCCCATGTTTCTGATCCCTCTGGTACCCGCCTTTAGCACATATAAGACGAACTCTGTGCAATATTCGTAAATCATGTCATTGTCACAAACGAAAATGGGGAAAAAAATTTCAATAGCCAAGATCGCATAAGTTAGGCTTTATTTTTGACAAACGGTTTCGGGAGTTGTAACTGTCATCTTGTCATCGTGCGTTTCAGGAATTAACAAGCATTTGTGAATGCTACGTATACGAACATGCTCGTATGTAGAAGGCGCTTTCCACTGTAAATGGTTTTCTTAATGGGACACGTTCTGGAACAAAATATTTAGTCACAACAATCGAAACCAGTTATCAACAATACAGACTAATTAATGTGATCTTGGCTACATATTTCCTTTTATACGGTGGCCTAACCAGGCTCAGTAGTAGGACAACAGTTTGGTACTGAGATTCAGATCAAGTCTGAGTTTAACAAGTCATTTAATTAAAATCTCGACGTGGGTCATATTAAAATGAGAGAATCAGTAATTTACCAACAAAATGTACGCAGAGTCTCGTGGTGTTGCTTGAGAAACTGTTCCGACAAAGTGAGCACCAAGTCGTCTAAAATATTGAAACACAAAACCCTCTACAGGCTCAGTTTAACAATGAATGTCCCCCTAACGCTGTGGAAGATACATCATCTACGCGGAAAACTGGTTGGGAAGCACCACATGCTTGCCTAATGTGTGCATCTCGCAAATGCGAAGTAAACGAGTCAGACACACAAGATATAAGACAGTTAATGAAGCAGCTCAAGTTGGCAAGCAAATATCACATATCGTGAGCGGCTGACTTAGTTCAAATGGTTCAAATGGCTCTGAGCACTATGGGACTCAACATCTGAGGTCATCAGTCCCCTAGAACTTAGAACTACTTAAACCTAACGAACCTAAGGACATCACACAACACCCAGCCATCACGAGGCAGAGCTGACTTAGTGGACAGCGCTAATACGAAATGCGAAACCTCCTCAAAACCCAGTAAACATATGCCAGAATGCGCAAGTTAGCACCGGACAGAGACAGGAGTGATGGCGGCGGTAAACGGCTGCCACCAATGTCCTCTTGACACTAATGTCCCAGCCGACTTCCTCACGACAATTCTCCAAAATTCTCCTCCTCGAAACTTAACTCCCGACTTTTCGAAAAACTGTTCATGAGGGAAAGGACATCCGGCCACTGCCATAGCGACCAGCGAGATTTTCGCATTATTTAGTTGAATACAGGTGAACTGTGCAGGTATTTGCCATTCTTGGCTTACAGAACGCATATTAACATGCAGTAGGTTGGTATCGGCTGCCACTCATTGATCGAACACTTCGCGCCTAAAAACAGTGATGGGCAAGACTCAGGTGTTTAGATAACAAGATTTGGAGGGATAAAGCAACGAATTTCCTTACGTTGGCCGAGCGGTGCCGCTTATCAGCCGCTGCCCTCAAAGGGGAAAGCTGCATTCGCTGTCACAGCGAGTGGCAGGGGCATAACGCAATCGCTTCTGCGACCTACAGTGCTCTGGGGACCCTCGTCCCTTCGCTAGAGCCTCTGTGACTAACCTCTTGTGGTCAAGCTAAATCACCGGATGGACACCTGTGCCGCTCGTTTCTTGAGAGGGTAATTTCAAGCCTTCCACCAGATTCAGCAAGCTGAGTACAAAAAAAAAAAAAAAAAAAAAAAAAAAAAAAAAAAATAAAAAAAAAAAAAAGCACCGTCCGGACAGGCCTTGAGGGCCCAACGGACACCGACCGGCCACCGTGTCATCCTAAGTATTTAAGCGTCACCGGATACCGATACAGAGGGGGCATTTGGTCAGCACACCGCTCTCCTGGCTGTTGTCAGCTTTCGTGACCGGTACCGCTACTTCTCAGTCAAGTAGCTACTCAAATGGTCTCACAGGCGCCGAGCGCGCCCCGCTTGGAACAGCAATCTGCAGACCTGGACGGTAGCCCATCCAAGTGCTAGCTTTGGCCGGCAGCTCTTAACTTCGGTGATCTGACGGAAACCGATGTTACCACTACGACAAGGCAGTTGGCCCAGCTAGCCTTGTACTCTGCTCACCAGCCAAGAAGTGAGCAGAAAAATAATCTAGTAACACTTCATGCATGAATTCAGTTTATTCAGATGTTCCCAATGAACATGAATCTGTAATCTGTCTAAACCATGATTTGATATGTGTGGTCGATCCGTCAGGAAACGTCCCATACAGAAATTTCAGATACTTGATATATTGATTGTTTTGGCAGACAATCCTTAGAAGTTTCGGTCTTTTGTTAAACTGGTAAACAGATCAAAGCCATCTGTGTAGCCGGCCGGGGTGGCCGAGCGGCTCTAGGCGCTACAGTCTGGAACCGCGCGGCCGCTACGGTCGCAGGTTCGAATCCTGCCTCGGGCATGGATGTGTGTGATGTCCTTAGGTTAGTTAGGCTTAAGTAGTTCTAAGTTCTAGGGGACTGATGACCTCAGAAGTTAAGTTCCATAGTGCTCAGAGCCATTTTTGAACCATCTGTGTAGTCACTCAGTGATCATACTGACACCGATAAGGGAATGACAGAAGACGAAGTACTAAGTTCTGTTTTGCAAAGTTGTTTTACTGAGGAAGGTCGTAACTCCACGTGTGCTTTGCATCGTCGCACGAACGCCAGAATGACAGATATAAAAATAAGTGACCACACAATTGAAATTCAGCCACATCAGTGAACAGAGAAAAGGTGAATGGACCTGTGGCTGCCATTACGATTCTGCGGATCTGCGAAAGAACTTGGACATTTCAGAACTAGTAATCCTGTTGGGACCATTAGTATTCATCTTATGATCTCTATTCTGTACACCACTCTGTCTGTGACAAAATGCACTATCAATTTTGTCTATGAAGTCTATGGAAGCTCCTACCACAATCTGGGTTGTGAATCAGTTCCCACTACAAGTTTTTCAGTAACATTTTTAGTGCTGATATATCTGTCAAAATCTAATGGTCTGTCTAAATGGTCCAACGTACCTAGTTAATACTAGCCAAACTTCTACATGCTACCCTGTTATACGTGTGAGGATACTTCCAAAATCTATGCTGTCAGCTGCTTCAGCTGTCCACAATACTTCGATATCAACATTGCTTCAAATGTGGCAAAAGTCTTTGAATAGTTTGAATACTAGTTCGCTCACATCTTTAGTAGATGCTCCAGGCTACGTTTAACCAACATGATTTTAGCCACGTCACAAAAGTTTATCATAAAATTAGTTTTGCTTGCAGGAATAAGTTCAGTGTAATTGTTTGACGCAATAGGAAATACATGATACCTTCCTTCCTCTGAGAATGACTTTCTCTTTTCGGCTTCGCCCTTAATATAGGCAAGTCACATTACCTTATCCGAAAGCAACATTATTTTCAATCCGCAACTTTACAGTGAATTTACTTCTTTTTTCAGTTTTCCCCTCAATCTCATTTTTCGTGTCACTGGCTTCCTGATTCAGATTTACCTGAGAACAGTCCCGCTCCAGAGCTTGATTTTCACCTTTTTCACGTTGTTTTCACCTAGCTTCTCTTCCAGAGCTTCTACGTTGTTTAGGAACGTTGTATCTACGCTTAAAATTCTATTACTGATCCCTTCCCATAAATAAGCTTGGTCATTAAATTGTGCATTCATTCTATTACTGTGTCACTCATGCTAACATTGAGTTCGTTTCATTCTGCTCCCATGTTATTACTTATACTCTCAAACTGTTAGTGAGTAACTTCTGTTTTATCCCCCAAAATTTTTAAACATTCCATAATTACACCACACTGACTTTCAGGTTCCATTTCCTCTGCCGGATTCCGAGTCTATTTTCCGGACTACCTGGATTACTAACAATATGATCCGCACCACATTAACAAACTAAGTGATCCATATCGTCGCTCGTAGCTAAAGATTCACAAGGCAGTACACAAGTACAGTTACAAAAATGGTCTCGTTTACCTTTACAGCTGCGTCCGCCATTCTGCGTGCTGTTTTTTGTGTGTGCCAGTGCTGATGAGCTCTACTTGTGATCGCTGCGTCCATTGCCCACCGTAACGCCGCTACTTCTCAATGTCACCTGCTGACTGCCTCCAACCTGCAGTCGGCCGCCGAGCTATGAGTGTGTGCAATTAATGTCTTATGTTCGAAGCATTCCGGGTATGTGCAAGGTACCTTAGTGCAGTGAACATTTACTCCACCGAGAACAAACATCAGTGCTCACATGTGACAAAGCAGCACATTTTTAGTGTAGGGAGCACAAAAGAAACTATGTTTAATGAGATGTTATGCGTGATACAAACATTCACTTGGAAAAGGAACTGAACAGTACAGTTCTAGGATGCTGCATCAGTTGAAAATTTTCGGCAAACACCAGATATTTTATTTCTAGCCAGTGTGAAATGCCATCAATCTTTATTGCTTCAGAATATTTGCGGGTTGAGGAGTAACGTTAATGAACTACTTATTAGCATTGATGGCTTTGAGTCGTCCAATCCTATCATCATAATCTACTTCTCTGAACATCGTACGAACGGTATTACATAAGTTCAGTATTCCAGTTCATCAGAAATTGTCAAGAAAAATAGGCATTAATACATTCTGCTTAGTGCAGCATAAGGAAGCATGTGGAACAGATGTGACTTTCAAAAACAATCATCACACAAAACAATAAATCTAAAACACTTGAAAAACGTTATAAAAATTCATGAATCTCTTAGAACCACTATTGTGCTATTAAACAGCAAAAACAAAGAAACATTCTTTGTTTTTGATTTGAATAAAGATTTTCTTACAACCTCTTCCAATAAGAATTTTTTCATTATTTAACATCATCATTCAACTTAATTTCCGCTGTAAACTTCACAACTAGAGCAGCTAACTGCTCAAAACAAAACATAAATCTAAGAAAATCCAGAGTATATAAAAGCATGTCAGAGATTAATGTTGTTACCAAAAATTCCGAAAACCTCTCTCTCGACTTACTTCAGATTTTTACATATTACTGTAATAAACGTTCAATTGGACATAATTATACATAATTATGTCTACTTCAACGTTTATTACATAGTGGACATAATTATATATAATTATGTCCACTTGACAATTTGAGGCAGCGTATTGAGGTAGCAAGTTGAGACTAACAGTTTGATACGGGACACTTGTGGTCCATCAAGTCGGGAAACTATCTCAAATTGTCCTACATAAACTACGTAAGCTACAGCGCATGCGCGTCGAACAAATTTTTCTACATTCTCGCTCTCTCTTCGCACAAACTATTAGTTCTAGGGAAATTTAATGTAGTTTAATTTTGTACTGCAACGCGAGTTCACTGAAGGGCGCGGTTTTCGATCGGGAGGACGACGGATCAAACACGCGTCCGGCCATCCTGATTTAGGTTTTCCGTGGATTCCGTAAATCACTTCAGGCAAATGCCGGGATGATTCCTTTGAAATAGCACGGCAAACTTCCTTCCCTAATCCAATGGGACAGATGACCTTGTTGTCCTGTCCCTTCTCCCCCCCCCCCCCCCCCCCGAATCCCCATATCAACCTACCAATCAATCATGTTAGCACAAATCTCGAAAAGTTCTTCACTGATTTACATCAAATTTTTACATGATACTCAAATGAACATATGCACAGATACATGCTATTTATTTTTAATATATTTACTTTATAAATACGCATACACAATATAAAGGTGAACTTCATTAGCAAAATTCTCTGTAAGTTCGTGACCCATAAAATGGTTCAAATGGCCCTGACCACTATGCGACTTAACTTCTGAGGTCATCAGTCGCCTAGAACTTAGAACTAATTAAACCTAACTAACCTAAGGACAAAACACACATCCATGCCCGAGGCAGGATTCGAACCTGCGACCGTAGCGCTCGCTCGGTTCCTGACTATAGCGCCTAGAACCGCACGGCCACTCCGGCCGGCTCGTGAGCCATAAACTTCAGATAATTACGTGACACTTTAAGAAATGCTTGGATGTAAATAAGCAACACATGTCATTATCTGTGTATGTATTATATGAATGGCACAAGCAGCACATGTCTCGAAATATTCTTCACTGATTTACTTCAAACTTTAATATGATGTGCTAGTAAAATTTCGACAGACATTGGCTATGTGTTTTAATGTATACAACATTTAAATATATAACACATAAAGTGGAAACGTTGTTAGCTAAAATCTCGAAAAAGGCTTCACTAATTTAGTTTGAATTTTTACACGATGCTGTAACAAATATTCATACTGATTATGTATCTATCAAACAACAATTATCAGGTTTTCAGTTAAAGCTAAATGCGAGAAAGAAAATGCTATGCTGTAAAAATGTGCAGTTTCGTTAAAATTTTAACATTCAGTTTTAAATATGGTAGCAGGGTGTTTATTTCTCTTAAATATAATCTTTTTCCTAAGACATAATTTTAAACAGAAATCGTACACACAACGATGTGTAGTTTTGTTTTCTTCCTTGAAGCTGTTTTTAACAGAAAACAGGATAGTCGTTTCCATGGCTTATTGGCTTGAAACTAGAATAGTAAAAAATAATCTGATTCGTACGAAACGTTGCAATCCTACCAGTTCATAGATTAAAACTATGCAAAATACTGTCATTTAAGCTTATATACTCACAGATACAGCAGCTGGAGGGATCTTTCTCATTTACTACGTACCAGTGATACCAACCATTTTCCCATTCATTTTAAGTGAATTCAACTCCCAGGCGACTTATACCTTGCAATAACAGTAAACAAGGCTCAAGGTCAGGGAGATGGAGGAGGAGATGGACATAGGAAGAAGGGGGAGAAATTGGACATGAAGAAGGAAATGAGGAAGTGGATGGACTGAAAGGGAGGAGGAAATGGAGAGACGTAAGGGGGAGTAGGTTATGGAGAGAGAGAGAGGTGTATGAGGAGGAGATGGACAAAGTGAGGGGTGAGGAGGAGATGGTCACAGAGAGGGGGCTAGAAGCCGATTAGAGCCTACATCCAATTTCCAGACATATTTAATAAATCTGAAGCATTGCCAAGTTCGCTAATTCTATTACAAAACCAATAGTCAGCGGCTCTGACACGAAGACATCCAGTTCCTAATGTTAAAGGTTAATATCTATCAGGATACAGAATATACTTAAAAATAGTTCACGAGTGTACACAGTAAGCCATAAACAGATTTTTATAGTAGACTCTTTAAAGGTACAAAGAAAGTTATGTTTGGAGCGCTTATGATACGAAAATATAAAATATTACGCGTATATTAATAAAATTATCATCCATATTTGGAAACCGTTTACCTGCAAAGTAATCGAGATCAGGCGAAGTTTACAAAAAGTTCGCCGGCCGAAGTGGCCGTGCGGTTAAAGGCGCTGCAGTCTGGAACCGCAAGACCGCTACGGTCGCAGGTTCGAATCCTGCCTCGGGCATGGATGTTTGTGATGTCCTTAGGTTAGTTAGGTTTAACTAGTTCTAAGTTCTAGGGGACTAATGACCTCAGCAGTTGAGTCCCATAGTGCTCAGAGCCATTTGAACCATTTTTTTTTACAAAAAGTTCCATGGTTTCCTCAGTGACTAAAGATATATTGCAAGACAAAAAAATCATTGTTCCTGTTGGTTACAAACTGGTTTGACGGTGATTATATAGCGAAATAGCAGACGAACTACGAAAATTTTAGGTAGTAATACAGACAAGAAACGAAATGCTTTACGAGAAACGATAATTCCATTAGGTACTAAAATAAAGACAATGACGGATACAGTTAAGGAAGAGATTGGTAGAAACACGCACACGCACACAAACTGAAAACAGGGCGCCGTCGACGTCCCTTTTTGTAATTGTAGCATCACGTAACATTTTCGTCTACCTGCAATAAATTGATATGTTCGCAACTAGGTGTGTTTACTGTCGTACTCCGAAGACGCGTAGCGGTCTCGTCTCGTAGAAGAGAACCTGACAACAAGTATTTACTCGAAAAATTGCCATTCCATGGTTTCCTGTTGAGCACAAAGATCAAAGTTAATTGTCTCGTTCCAGGCGAGGAGGTGCAGGTACACTGGACTCACATTTGGAAGGACGACGATTCAAATTCGTGTCCGACATCGTGATCTCTCTAATTCGCTCCAGGAAAATGCCAGAATGGATCCTATGAAATAACACGGCCGATTTCACCCCTCATCTTCGAAAAATGACGAGCATTAGCTCTGTCTCTAATGACGGGGATGTCAACGGGAAGTTAATATCTTATATTCCTTCTTTCCTTTGTTCTCTCTGCTGTGTGCGTTCTGTGAAGCAGGAGATTTGAAAGTTATCCGATTTTCAAATTTCTTTTACTTGCAAACAACGCATTCCCGGATTTGGTTCCCTTACTAAAACCTTACCTACTACAACTCCTCTACAACTCCTAGAGCCTATGTGAGGAGTTATAAAACTCCCTGTGTAAATATAAGTTTTCTGCAAATTATACCGCTTTTGTCGTAAATAGATATTAATTCTGTATGTTGACGATAGTCAAAACTAAAAGTTGTTACTAATATTCTTAAATTGTGGTTGGCTGCGTGTTTATGTTACCAAAACACAATAAATAAAAAACACATGATCTACATCACTACAGATAAATGGAACAAAAATTCTGTCTAATGTAGCCCACGCAGATTACAGGCCAGTATGGCTGGCTCACAAGACTATGTAGCTGAACTGAACCCTCTGACTGAGCCTGGTCAGCACTTCGATGACTGTTTCAATAAATGGCTTCATTATCTTTCAAGTTAGTTTATTTTAGCATAAGACTATTACAGCGTCCATATAGTACTTCGATATGCATGCATGTGACAGCAATAAAGCTTACAGACTTTCTTTATGTTGAATAGATTTGTAATTTTCATTTGGAAAATCGAGTACACTTTGAAGGAATTTAGGGTAGTGTTATGTGGTTGGGTGTAATCAATGATAATCATAATGTAAGAATCCACTGACATATACATTGTCCAGTAAAATAAATGTGACCACCTGTCGAAAGCCTGTATAACAACTTCTCGCAGTGCGGACCGCTGCGAGACGTGCAGAAAGAGAATCGATGAGTTTGTAGAAGGTACCAACAGAGATGTGGAGCCATGCTGACTCCTGTGCTTTGGGCAGCTGCTCTAGGTTTCTCGGTTCAGGATCCATGACCTTTACAGCCCGGTCAAGGTGGTCCCATACATTCTCGATTGAGTTTAAATCTGGGGAATTTGATCACCAAAGGAGTACGGTAAGCTCATCCGAGAACTTTTCGAAACAAGCACATACACTGCAACTGTGTGGCAGGATATATGCATACTTGCGTTGAGCCACTTTGCCTTCCAGAAGGACGAGATCAGCTAGGGAATGCTACAGAAACATTCCCCACGCAACAACGCTCCCTCCTCTGGTCTGGACCTTTCCGACGATTGTTGCTGGATGCTTGCTTTCAGACGTTTCACGACGTACATACCAATGGTCATCTGTCGTATGGACCATAAAATGCGATTAATGTGAGAAGGCCACATTTTGCCATTCAATGTAAGACCAGTTGCGATATTGGCGTGAAAATTCCAGCCTCTGTCGCCGATGAACAGCAGTCAGCATGGGTGCTTGAACGAGGCACCTGCTGCAGAGGCCCATACGCACCAACGTTCGATGAACAATCGATGAAGAGATACTGTCGGTAGCCTTCCGGTTCATTTGGCCGGTCAGTTGCCCATCAAGTGCACGTCTGTTCTCCTGTACACATCTCTGAGCCGTCACTCAGCCCTGTCGTCTGTGGCCCCTGGTGCGTTATTTTGGATAGCGCCATTTTCCCATGCACGGTGTACGTTAACCACAGCGACATGCGAACAATTTAGAAATTTAGCCATTCGGAAATGCTTCCACCCTTGGCCCGGAAGCCAGTGATTGTGACCTTTTGGACGTCAGATAAATTGCTCCGTTTGCGCTGTGCAACAACAACTGCAAAGGTTTGCTCGTCCTGCCGACACGCTTTGTACAGGATGGGGCAAATAAAAGTGTCCTGAATAACAGAGTTCCAGCGTACAAAGCAAGACAGCAGAGGAAAGGAAATACTGTACTAACCTGACTGTAGCAGATGTTGAAAGTAGCCAGCCGCTGTGGCCGAGTGGTCCTAGGAGCTTCAGTCCGGAACCGCGCTGCTGCACGGTCGCAGGTTCGAATCTTGCCTCAGGCATGGTTCAAATGGCTCTGAGCACTATGGGACTTAACATCTGAGGTCATCAGTCCCCTAGAGCTTAGAACTACTTAGACCTAAATAACCTAAGGACATCACACACATCCACGCTCGAGGTAGGATTCGAACCTGCAACCGTAGTGGCCACCATCCATCTCTTAGCACTTTAGGGCCCTGGTCAGCGAGTTTCTGAAGGAGGATCGAAGCTGAACTGTTGGAATTGCTACAGTCTTATCCGAAATGTTCTGCTCCAGTTCAAGAAGACTATGAGGGGTGTTGCGATACACTTTAGACTTGGGGGCTCCCGACACAAAGTAAACTCACACTGACAGATCAGTTTCTCTAGTTGGCTATCTAGGGCCACGGCCAAACTGACCTCTCTTAACAACCCTGTCAGGCGTGAAGATTGTGACAATGTGCTCCAAGGTTCGGCCGGCTATGTGGGCAGTTACTCCTTCCTCTAGGAAATAACTGTAGGTCTTTCCTCCTCCATTAATGTCGCCGCAAATTCACGTCCAATCGTATCCACTTTTCTTTTATTTGCCCAACCCCATATACCCTCCACTGCTAGCACGGGCACCTGTCGTCTGTGAGGTGTCGTACATTGACATGAACAAAGGCGGTGGCCACACTGAAGTGACTTAACCGTGTAGTAGAAATGGCACACCACACGACGTCAGAGTCATATTTCTGCCCGTAAATTGCAAGCACACGCAAAATGGGCGGTAGCACAGGCAACGGACTGGAGCGGTGAACACGTAAGCAGAGCGCATAGCCCATTGTTCTCATGAGCTAACGGGCTTGCGGGCTGGGCTGCTAACCCGTGTCTGTGGTGCAGGCGCCGCACTCTGTACGCTAGCCTGGCGCCTGCTGGATTAGCCTGTCGTCCTTACGGGCCAGCGCGCGAGACAAGGGCTGCGTCCGCTGATCCGGCACCGTGTACGACCACACACAACCTATACACTTCTGGTCTGGTAACGTGCAACACGATCCACGAGTTACCTGTGCAGTGTTACAAGGTGGAATAAGGTCTCTATTGCCACTCCCTATTAAACGGGTTTGTCCATACACTAATCTACATCAGACGTTCCTCAATGACGACACTCCTGCCCAGTTTTACTGTTGGTGGTTAGAATAATGTGTTTTCCGCAAAGTGTGCTACGTATCCGTCTAGAGGTTGATGTATACTGTATATAGGATGTGGCAGGATGTTAAATAACAGTGCGAGACACAAGTTGTACTGAAGTTTGGTCAGTACTCATATCAATTGTCTTAAGTTTAATTGCGTAGTTATAAGTTTTCAAGGGTGGAGCGAACGATATATTTCAAAAAATGTAATCGCATGGGATAGCAGAACCTACACTCCGTCCTAAGTTCCGCGTCTTACCTCATAAACAAAATAATCCAAAAACAAATATCTATTCTACAGTTCATTAACATCGTGACAGTATGAAAACAGTGAAGGTGTATTTTCTGTACTGCAAGTTATTAAGATCGAGAATCCGAGTGACTTGTGCTCACGAAAATCTCTATATAGGGAACTGACGAAATTCTAAGTCCATTTGGTGGCAACTCGCATCACAGAGTGTCACTAATCGCACGTTCCACAACAGACAGAAATACAGTGCTCCTTGCTTCCACGTTCCAGGAACATACAACCTGTCTCACAACATTCATCGAAATACTGTTTATTTCTCTTCACAAACTATCATTCTTACAAAAATTCTTTGAACTTACGTACCATTCGAAAGCTAAACTCTGAAAATATTCGTGACTGGGTGGTGACCCCTACAGAATTGAACGCTAAATACTCCACATATTGATTGCATGACGAATTGATTTAATTTTCTTGCTATAGCCAAACAGTCTTCGCCAAAGAAATGAATTATCAGCAGCGTATGAGGTATCCACAGCATCGGAATTTTTCCTGTGTCTCGGTTGGTAGCCATTGAATTATGGTATCGCAGACTGTTTGTTAAATAATTACGCTGCCTAATCACTGAATCGGTACTAAGTTGACGCTTTTTGTGTTCATTTCTTCTGTTCTGTCTGGTAATGGATCGTTAGGATTCATTAGTATAACAGTGCCCTTAACAGCTAATTAATAATAATCTGAGGCTATGATTCGATTACGGTTTTGGAGAATAACCCATCAATACCTTTCTGACATTCTTAATCAAAATTGATTAACTATAACTATCAAGAGGATAAAGGATGGAAACGTGTGTCATGAAATCAGGCTCAAAAATGTTCATTGCACTGGTGGTCATGTCTTTCCAGTAACCGAGTTATTTCAGGATTTTTATTGTTGGTCTCATACTAGAAAATATGCAAACACGCCATTTCTCAGTGTCCGGGAGGAGTGGCCGACCTTGACCTGGCCACTCAAAAACCGTAGATCTGTGTTCTCTAGCTTATCTCCTCACAAAAATTGTGTCTGTCAATTATGTCGTCTGGCAGCGCCCTCTGACAGTTGTCACTCAACATGGGAGCTAACTGTGGCCGGTTTCTGCCTACTTAGCGGGAACTGCGCCTCGCCCACTCTGGATATGCACAGTACACAAGTATCTCAACGCCGCTTGAGAGACCTCGTCATGGCACACAGCATCGCCGTCTGCGTACAGCATATACAATTATAGACGTCATCCACAATGCCGGTCATACACATAACTAGTGAGCCTAAACGAAATGAAGAAAGCGCAGAATGGGACTGAACACCGCCTGGTAGCACTGCAGGCACATGACGAGGTAAGGAAAACTATACTCAGAATAAAGACGAATGGGGGAATCATTCTAGCCGCCATACGTACAAGGAAAGGAAAATCCACTGGCATAAGGGCAGACTGTTAACAACCGGTGTCTAGGAACAAGCATCTAGGAAACTGTGAAGCCAAGTTGCTGCTCGTGTGCTACTGCCGTGAGTGAACATCAACAGAAAGAGGTAGAAGGATGGCGAAACCTCAATTAGGGGACTTTATAACGGAATAACCATATCAAACAATTTAAATAATACATTTTTCAAAATAAGTTGTGATCCGACTTCGATCGATTAATATCCTTGTAACTAATGAAATGATTTGTTTTATATCGATATTACTTTGAAAAGACAAGAGGGTGTAACGGTTGTTTTTTATAATTTTAGATTATTGCACTACGTCAAGGGCTCAAATACTGAGTCAGTTAAAATTAAATATTTTTCCGTGAAAGTTAGTGATTTTCACTGCACGACTGGATTAAAATGCTCCATGCTGACGTGTGTGACAGTAGCAGGAAATATAGATATAAAATTAATAGAGCGTACAATTGGTGTGGCGTTTATTTACGTGCTACTAGCTCTTATCCGAAATTCTAAGCTCGTAAATGCAAGAATTTCCGCATATACGGTGCTGTGGAGTTTTTTGTGCCATGGCTGCCGCTGGAACAATAGCTCCGGAAAGATTCACGTTGGTCGGCTTTTAAATATTTGTTGGAGACATGAAGAAGCTGCGTGGGATTATTGGCCGCCACTCATTCGATGACGCAACCATGAGAAGACAACACTTTCAGTTTGGTTAATAGAGCCAAAACTGACACGGTTATCAGTCGTAATATTCCGAGTCGAAATTTGAAAACAGGTCGCATATTACAGTTAATTCTTAACATAGAACTGACTTGAACAAACGAAAAAATATCTACCCTTCACTGTGTGTAATTTTTGCTACTAATATTTAGTATCAAAATTACAATCTCAAGAACCATATCTACATGCTCAGAAGCTTCAGTATTTCAAAGAATAAAGTTCACTTAAACTGGTTAAAACCTAAGAAATATGCATTGGTCAGCTTTGTTTTTCCATTTGCTAACGTAACTTTTGCTAAGTAATTGTTTACAATACAATCAATATTTTTCACTACTCTCTTACGCAAAAGTTTTAAAGATGAAACGGAATGAATTCATTTAAAAATTCTTTCTCTAATGCCACTCTTACGTAGCATTAGCAACAATATTTTTAAAAGAAAAGATTCCGCTGTAAGTTGTTAAAACATTGTTTATAGCGACTACAACTTCGAAAAGTGGTCACTTTCTAGCATTCTGAAAACAATCAGTAGTTAAACGAGATACACGAAATCATGAAATTAACAAACATTAGAGTGAAAATTTCGAAGCTACTTTTGTGGGGTGTTGTAACACACTCAGTAACATAAAGCTCTGACGTGCTGTGTAACAGCAGTTGCGTGTTGTGTTGTGAATTTGTCTGCTGTCCCATATGCCATTCACGTTAGAAAGATGGTGAGTTATTGCTATAAGCACTTCCATTTAAATTTTACGTTGCAGGTGTGGTAAATCGAAGTCAAGAGGGGCAGAGATGTATACGTATGAATGATATGAGCTATGAAATGCAAAGATACCAATATATGGGTTCGATATCATGTGTTTTGTGAAATGTGTGTGCACAAAGGAGAACAGTGACAGAAATTTAAAAGTTTCATGATCCTTTGGACCCAGTCATCATCAAACGTCTTGAGTCAGTATTGCTTCCTTCCATCTTGAATTTTTAAGTGCAAAGCACGTTAATAAAATTAATTATTAATTCACAATAAATTTCAGATTTAATAAAGTAAATTAGCTCCTTCAGAGATTGATGACTGCAAGAACCTAGTTATAACATTTTTTTAAGGGGAGTAGGACGTCAAACGGGGCGACTTGGAGCAGGAGAGGCACCACAGGACATTTTAAATTCCACTGTCTATACCTGTACAAATAAATTCATAAAACTTTGTCAGCATAACAAGGAAGGATTCAGAACTCACACTCAAAGCAGTGGAATTTCAAAAAAATAACAAAGTAATGTTTTTAACATGTGAGATTTCATCATTTTTTCACTTACCATTGGCTGCATTTGTTGCTATAGGTACACTTTTCTTCATAAGTAAGATAGATTCTTCGCCGAGTTTTGCACAGCATACAAACCGTACTTACATGTGTATGAAAATGTAGAATTTTTTTAATTTACGAAAAAATTAATGAGATGTTCCATTTTAAACTTCATGTTTAGAAAAAACTCGAATTTTATAGTTAATTATCCCATTTTTTAGCACAGTTTTTAGTAGATTTGAAAAATTCTAGAGTTTTGCCTTAAGGAGTTTGTGTTTAATAAAAAGTGCAAAATTCATCGAAGAATCTCTCTTACTAATGAAGAAAAGTGTACCTACAGCAACAAATGCAGCCAATAGAAAGTGAAAAGATGATGAAATTTCACATGTTCAAAACTTTATTTTCTTATGTTTTTGAACTTCCACTGCTACGAATGTGAATCCTGAATTCTTCTTGGTCATGCTGAAGAAGTTTTATGAATTTATTTGCAAAAGTATAGACAGTGGAAATTAAAATGTCCTGTGGAGCCTCTCCTGCTCCAAGTCGGCCCATTTGATGTCCTGTCCCCCTTAACAGGCTCAATAAGATGATTCACAAACATCTCTTTTTCCTGGGCCTAAAAAGATGTCAAGTGATGTCGCAGGCAGGTTGTGCTATATTAAAGGCAGCGCTTTTGTGGTGGAGGGTGCAATATAATTATGATGGAGCTCCTATATCCATCAATTACTTTGGAATCAGTAGTCGAAGGCCATTTTTGTGTAACAACAATCCACTTAGAGCACACACAGCTGAAAGAAGAAAACAGTGACGTTAATATCGTTATTTACCCACGTAATAACAATTACGAGGGTAATAGTTACGATATGCTTCAAAGCCAAGGTCGCACCCCTCGCGCACGCAGACGGCAGGTATAGTGTCCGATTTACCTCGTAGCGGCCAAAGAGGCCGAAAAGTGCCTTTCGTAGCTCAGTTGAAAAGTTATTGCAGCAATTAGCGGATCAACACGATAGCAGTAAATGAAAGAAGCAACAAGAAGACCAAGTGGCCGCAAAAAAAAATCAGTCTTTCAATAATCGATTCGTGTGAAACTTGATGTGACTGTATACAATGTGGCTGTAATGAAAGTGCGAGGTCCAGTAGGGGCTGTAATTATCGTATGACAGCGAAACTTGGTATAAATGCTAGTGTATTAATATTGAACCGATTTACGATGGAAAACAAATTAGTTCAAACTGTGGTCACCAGGCGAAAATCTAGAACTTGAGAAGTCTTTGCCGGCCGGACTGGCCGAGCGGTTCTAGGCGCTACAGTCTGGAACCGCGCTACCGATACGGTCGCAGGTTCAAATCCTGCCTTGGGCATGGATGTGTGTGATGTCTTTAGGTTAGTTAGATTTAACTAGTTCTAAGTTCTAGGGGACTGATGACCTCAGAAGTTAAGTCCCATAGTGCTCAGAGTCATTTGAACCATTTTTTGAGAACTCTTTGTATGATGGTATGACATCCACGCTGTCATTTGGCAAGTCCAAACATAGTTGAACAGTATGTATATCGAAAAGGGAGACTGTGCGCTCTTAATGAAACTGTTTTATGTGAACGTCGGAAGTTACATTGCTGCACTGAGAGAGTATCTCCTACTGAAACGTGTGAGGAGAGGCCTGATGTCATTAAAGGTGATAATAAAATTCGAATACACCGGTGAGTTTGGTGCGGCACATGGAAGAGGGAGGAGTGCCATCCTGGTGGAAGTTATTGGCAAGGTTGCTGTTACCCTAAGTGACCATGAAACACGAGCTGTGGGTAGTGCTAGCCCCGTGCAGTGTCACGATAATAGTTCATCCCACGGTCAACAGTACGGAAAATTTTTTTGTGGTCCATTTTACACTGGTACCCGTTCAGGTCCATACGGTGCAGCAACTGAAACCTCATGATCAGCAGGAACGTTCCGTATTTGCTCCTCGGTTTCTGGTGTGGGTCAAAGTTGTCACATGTGGCCAGGCAATATTCTATGCAGCGACAAGGCACATTTTACACTACAGAGCGCGGTGAATACACAGGACTCCAGAATCTGGGGGACTGTTAAACCGTGTGTTTTGCACGAAGAACCATTGGAGTCGCCATATTTCACAATGTGGTGTGGATTGATAATGACGTTTATTCTCGGTCTGTTCTTCTTTGAAGAGGCTTGTCAGGTGTACCGGGACGTCGGCATGTTATCGGGAACTACACTCCTGGAAATGGAAAAAAGAACACATTGACACCGGTGAGTCAGACCCACCATACTTGCTTCGGACACTGCGAGAGGGCTGTACAAGCAATGATCACACGAACGGCACAGCGGACACACCAGGAACCGCGGTGTTGGCCGTCGAATGGCGCTAGCTGCGCAGCATTTGTGCACCGCCGCCGTCAGTGTCAGCCAGTTTGCCGTGGCATACGGAGCTCTATCGCAGTCTTTAACACTGGTAGCATGCCGCGACAGCGTGGACGTGAACCGTATGTGCAGTTGACGGACTTTGAGCGAGGGCGTATAGTGGGCATGCGGGAGGCCGGGTGGACGTACCGCCGAATTGCTCAACACGTGGGGCGTGAGGTCTCCACAGTACATCGATGTTGTCGCCAGTGGTCGGCGGAAGGTGCACGTGCCCGTCGACCTGGGACCGGACCGCAGCGACGCACGGATGCACGCCAAGACCGTAGGATCCTACGCAGTGCCGTAGGGGACCGTACCGCCACTTCCCAGCAAATTAGGGACACTGTTGCTCCTGGGGTATCGGCGAGGACCATTCGCAACCGTCTCCATGAAGCTGGGCTACGTTCCCGCACACCGTTAGGCCGTCTTCCGCTCACGCCCCAACATCTTGCAGCCCGCCTCCAGTGGTGACGCGACAGGCGTGAATGGAGGGACGAATGGAGACGTGTCGTCTTCAGCGATGAGAGTCGCTTCTGCCTTGGTGCCAATGATGGTCGTATGCGTGTTTGGCGCCGTGCAGGTGAGCGCCACAATCAGGACTGCATACGACCGAGGCACACAGGGCCAACACCCGGCATCATGGTGTGGGGAGCGATCTCCTACACTGGCAGTACACCACTGGTGATCGTCGAGGGGACACTGAATAGTGCACAGTACATCCAAACCGTCATCGAACCCATCGTTCTACCATTCCTATACCGGCAAGGGAACTTGCTGTTCCAACAGGACAATGCACGTCCGCATGTATCCCGTGCCACCCAACGTGCTCTAGAAGGTGTAAGTCAACTACCCTGGCCAGCAAGATCTCCGGATCTGTCCCCCATTGAGCATGTTTGGGACTGGATGAAGCGTCGTCTCACGCGGTCTGCACGTCCAGCACGAACGCTGGTCCAACTGAGGCGCCAGGTGGAAATGGCATGGCAAGCCGTTCCACAGGACTACATCCAGCATCTCTACGATCGTCTCCATGGGAGAATAGCAGCCTGCATTGCTGCGAAAGGAGGATATACACTGTACTAGTGCCGACATTGTGCATGCTCTGTTGCCTGTGTCTATGTGCCTGTGGTTCTGTCAGTGTGATCATGTGATGTATCTGACCCCAGGAATGTGTCAATAAAGTTTCCCCTTCCTGGGACAATGAATTCACGGTGTTCTTATTTCAGTTTCCAGGAGTGTACTTGTACAGCACGTGAGTCCTGCTTTGGAAGACTGCAACTCTGTGCAAGCCACAGTTTTTGTGCAAGATGGGGCAAAGACTTACATCGCTCGTCCAGTGAAAGATCTGCTTGATGCAACCTTCCACTACCATGTTATCTCCAGATGTTTTCCTGATGTGTACTGCAAGATCACCTGATCCGAATACATGTAACTTTCGGCTCTCGGGATATCTAAAATAATGTGTTTACCAGGGACATGTATGGTCTGTACCTGATCTGGATGCCAGTATACAGGAAAGCGTTGCTCAGATTCCACCAGAACTGCTGCTACCAACTGTTGATCACGTCGTTTTATGGATGCAGCAACTCCTCGACGTCTCCGATGCTCGTATTGAACAAACTGAGTAAACAGCAGTTGACAATAAAATCAATATTATTCCTTTCGCACTTGTTTGACCTTTATTGACCACGTCTCGTTCATAATCCATTACACATAGAACTATTTCTATACGTGTTCCTTGCGTCCACAGCGCCAGTTATGCCGGGTGAATTACTTTTCTTGTTGCACTAGGATACGGCATCACCCAGGCGAATTGATGCTCGAAACATGCATCACGCCACGGGCGCAGGTCATTGGAGCAGGCACCATGACAGCTGTGGACTATGTGAAAATTATAGCGGGCCACCTGACTCCCTTCTAGCTTGATGTCTTCCCCGATTGCGACGGCATCTTCCAGCACAATAACTGTTGGTACCATCGGCTACAACAGTGCTACAGTGGTTTGAAGGTCATGAAAATGAGCTCAGGTTGATCAGTTCCAACTGACTTGAACCCGATGGAACACATTTGGGATTCTATCGAGTGCCTGCTCCGAGTCCACTAATTACCGGCATGTAATTTATGGTGATCTGTGCATAGATATCTAGTACAACACACTTTCCGAAGCCTACCAACGTCTTATTGAATCCACTCCACGACGAATCGCTGCTTATTGCGTTCCAATGATGGACCAGCGCGCTATTATGCGGTTGTTCATAATGTTTTGGTTCATCAATATACGTTCAGGGTGAATCTCCTAAACGTTGCACAAAATTTATTTTGTGAACCGTTCAACGTACTGAAACGAGGATTTTAGCCATAACCTAGTACTCAAAGAGCGGCACGTAATTTTATTGCTCTATTAATCCACACCAACTAGTAAAACAATGGGTTTGATAAAGCAGCAATAAGTCGTGGAATTAAGTTGCTTTAATATGACATCTGTAGTCTCAACGCAGATCAGATTTCCACCTGTGTCAGGTCATTATCAATGTAGGGCAGAATTGTAGCAGTTGCTCGTGCTCAAGTGAATGCTTACACAGTTCAACCATTACTGTGGCAGCATTCAGTTGAGCACGAGCAACTGCTACAATTCCGCACTGCATTGATAATTAGCTGACACAGGTCGAAATCTGATCTGCGTTGTGACTATAAATGTCATATTAAAGCAACTTAATTCCACGACTGATTGCTGCTCCATGTAACCCAATATAACCACAGTCGTTGCGTGCACCCACCCTATGGAGGGCAACCTGATACTAAAACAATATTTTTGATTGAGTGATATATGTTTCTAAAAGCATTCAAAAGCTTTAGAAAAGAGAATACGGTGGTAACTGTTAGAAAAACTATCCAAGAAAAAAGCTAAAATTAAAAGGCAAGCACGTCGGAGTCGTCTATTACAATGTAAACACTTCCAAGTGGGGCTCTTGTATCAGGCTTCTTTATTGTATCAAGCCTTTCCACTGTTAACTTGTTTCCACAAGAGATGTTGACATTAGTATATATGTACACATGAAACAGTGTTCCTAAGCCCCTTCTGGTATGCTAGAAGTCAGGAAATGGTTCCAGTAAAAACTATCCTAGATGACCATGAAAATTGGTCGAATAGAGTACGGCCAACAGAAATTACGTTTAATCTTAGTAGCGTAGGTATATTTTCTTGTTATATATTACGGTGGAGCCTGACGTGAGAGCCCCACTTGCCTTTCAATTGTACGCCATTTCTCAGATACTGTTGGGAAACGACTTAATGACAGCACTAACAATTGTAGTGTCACTGTACTCATCTTTCAAGAGATTTCAATGTCATTAAAAGGATACTCATCGATTAAAATATCTTAGTTGCTTATACATATCAGTTGACACAAGAGGTAAATGGATACCACAAAACCAAGTTGCATAATATGAGAAAAACTACTATTGTATAACTGGAACTGTTACCAAAATGAAACAGGAGCAAGTCTTAGGTGACGAAAGCTGCTCTATTTCTTCCAGCCGATAAAATTAGTGTTAAAAATTGCTCTCAAAATAGTAGAGGATCCGATAGATGTTCGACCTTGTAGAACTTTGGACCGATAATATGTTTAACGGGTCGTTACCTGTCGCACTAATTATCACCCTTTAGCGAACTTGGCTGTAGAGTCCTTAGGTTTTACTCAGATTCCTAGCAACTGATAAGAATGGCAAAATATGGCAACATTTTCAGATAAAATAAAATAAAATATGAAAGTTAACTAACTGAAGTTTTTGTTTTTTATTCACTAAAACTGAATTCGCTAGTGAATGGTGGCCTCACAATAATAGTGATAAATAAAAACATTTCTAACAAGAACACTTTGCTGTTGAATAACAAGCATATTTCGAGACGCTCCGCCAATGACCCGTCAGCGTACAAACTTTTGCTGCCGAACGGGAGACCTAGTGGCAGGCGCCAGTGCCTATAATGTCGATGTTCTGTAGTATCGTTGTATGAAGTTTCCGGACACAGGTTCCTATGCTCTATATGTTGCTCAAGACACCCTCTATATCCCCTTGAAGTCTGTCGCAACATTTCGGGGATACCCTTTATGAGCCTTTGTGGAAGTCAAAACTGCATTCACGAATCTGGGATGCACTCTCGGGGAATGCAAACACGTCGGCTTATGAGACGTTCCAGCTTTGTTAATATACTAGTGTTGCTTTTATCGTTACTGTGATACCACAACTGGAAATATGCCACAAGTTGCCTGGTCACTGTAATATGTAATATGGAGTGCACACTACTGGTGACTGAAGTACCTCATTGGTTTGGGAATATGAGGTCTCTCTTTATACGGAGGTATCCTGTTCTCACGTTTTCCGTCATCGGTGCTGGAGAGATAAATGTGATTATAAGAACAGCTGTTTTATCTAGCTCCAAATTAACTCTTTTCATAAAATTTATCGCGTCAACGGAGCCTTCTTCCTCACGTTCTTCTTCGAGCTCCTGCACCAGCTGTATAAACCTCGACAGTGTTAATTAAGAGAACTGACAATCTCCAAGTAATTTTGGCATCTTGTAGTTGTGTAGATTGACAGGATGCCGATGTCTTCACTAAAAAGTGTCCCCTTCCTTAGTTCCTTTACATATATCGTTTTCTGAAACGAACTGCAACGGTGTAGCCTTTCGAATCAGCAGGCTTCCGTTTCCACAGTCAGAAGCCCCTTATCTGAAGCATGAAATGCTCTATTACTATTAGTAAGTCTCTCGAGAAGAATATCTCTTGGTGATCTACTGGGTGTTAAGAACCTGTCGAATATTTTGAGAGGTAATGGTACCCAGCAAAACAAGGAAACCTAGTCCAGCAAACATGGGTTCTGAGACGTATACTTCCTGAAATCTGTACGTTACTTCATAGTGGCTGAAAACAAAAGTGTCCAATACTGTGAAAAGTTGTGGTACACGTAACAACATGAAAAAATACCTTTACTCATGGGTCTGGAACAGCGTATCTTCTGCGACCTGTACACTTATTCGTAGGAGAGGTTCATCCTGATGCCCATTCATGACACAGTAGATTCTCAATGTGACGTCCATCCACGGCAATGTATCCCTCTGCCCTTCAGCACAAGGAATCACGTACTCTTTGAAATACACCCGCTTTTAGTTGTAGTAAGTGCTGGCATGCACTGAAGGTGCGAACTTGTAGTGTCTAGACATCGTTGACTGTGGTGGCGTACACTGACGCTTTCAAGTGCCCAATAACCAAATTCTAGGTATTGAAGTCAGGGAGACGAGGGTGGCAGGCTATGAGACCTTTCCAATCAATCCAGCGGTCCTGATATGTCAACGTCAGATGTTCACGCACATTGCCGGGGAAATGTGCCGGTGCAGCATGGCATGGCATATCTTCCAAGAAGCTAGGCAACACGTAAACAAGAAATTCATGATAATTAGCCCCAGTCTTTGTGGTAAGATGTGTGGCCCCTAGTACTTCATCACTAGAACGCATGACCATACGTTGATGGAGAAACAGATGTTGATGCCATCTATCTGCAGCTGTGTATAGCTTTTCGTCAACTTAAATATGCTGTTAAAGAAAATTCGAAACGTCACCTCTTGTGTACCCCGCCTCATCGGTAAATACAATCTTCGACGGAAACAGTTGATCTGCAGCACACTTATACAAGAGCCAGTGACACAGTTGAAATCTGCTACCGTGATTTTCTGGTCTTAGTGTATGGAAGCGCTGAAGATGGTGTGGATACAGCAGTTGTTAATGTTGTACTGCCCACACAACAGGATGACTCACGCTTTCTGCTGCAGGCAATTGCATTGGTGTCAGGTCTTCTGTCCAGTAAATGTAGCACATGCATCTCCATTTATGGTGTACGGACTGACCGAGTCCGTCCAGTGTTCACCTTCCGTGGTACTGGAGAACTTGTGCTCTTAAAACGCCGAAAAATCCGGCTGAACGGCTTATGGCGTGGTACTCTGCGACGTGAATGTTTTCCCTCTTAGAGCTCACCGGCTCGCGAACTACTTCCATCTGCTAACCCGTAACAGAAAATCATGTCTGCCACATCATTTGTGGAGTAGTACGCTTCCATTGCTAACATGTGGAAGAGAAAAGAAAATGTACTGAAAAATTCTTGTACATGACAGTATGAACGTCACATAAAAAGTAAACATAACAGGTAAGCCATGTTTGTAAGTGGATACGAAAATATGATACACACCTAGCTCTGCAAGTAATTTACTGCAGAATAACCCACATTTAACAAGACTGATGGGACCGATCACCTCGCTGTTTGGTCACCTCCTCCAAATCAACCAATCAACCAACAACACTGAAACTACAGTACGCATGATAGAACGCAAACAACACTGTAGACTACCCTATGCTCAGAGTGATCTGCACACTAGAGTACGTCGACACAGAGAGATATGCACGGTAGTGAGCCCTGTTGACATATCACCGAGGCAGTGACTGTTCCCACACAATATTTGTTTCATCGATGTTTACTTTGTCTGTCATGGAGCGGACATATTCACAATCAAACATCCTCTAACCTCCATGGGTAAGTGTGCAGATGATAGAAAGTATGCGTTTCCGAACCCACGTTTACTGGATTTATTTCTTTTTTTATGGTTACTACCATCTCTCCAAATATTATACACTTTGTTTAACAACCTCTAGAATTTCCTGCTAGCGACTGTTTCGCCTCAACGGCCTCCCATCTGAACAGCAAGTAGAAAACGTTCTGAATGACAATTCGTAGTGGTTTTACCATCTTGACGATCCATTGGTTCACGCCAACAGTACCCAATTTACGTGGCACATGACGTTCTTCTTTCACACCAAATGTGGATCAGTGAGCATCTTCAGAGCTGACGGTAATAGGGACAGATGACTCAGCCCAGTCCCTACGTGGGGAACGTTGGGTTAATTCCAACTGGAAGTATCGAGTTCTCTGCGATACTCACAAGGAAACATTACCACCTCGATCTCCTGTTTCGTTGAAGAAAAAGCACATGTACAAGATATCAGTCCCAGCAATGGATCCCGCCTGAAAATTTGGACCATTATTCTGATAGTACGCAATGACCTTCTGAATATACAGCGTTTAACCATGCGCGCACGTCGCTTCTTCGTCACTCGCTCCGCGCCACTGGGACAGTTTAATGTCCGTGTGCGATGTACTGTATAGCTGAGTGACAACCATTGCTCTCCTATTGGAGAACAACATAAGTCCTGTAGATGTACTGCGCTTTAACAGTGTCAGCGTTACAATCCAAAGAAAATAACGCACGACAAAGACGTTAATATTTAAGTAGCGCTACGCTACTACTTTAATGACACACTCAAGCGTTTCTCTTATTTACACTGCATTTGTAAATCGCGAAATAAAAATGTTCAAAACAAAAGAGATCACTGGCACCAACTACATGTTGCAATTACTTCGCAAATGTCAAAACAGTATTTCACTGGATTTTCAAAGTGCTGACGCCGGTCAACAGTACTGGAAGCCTGGCCGAATTACTGGTGCACTTAACTACCTGTAAAGATGAGATCAAATGTGACGAATGTTATTACGCTGGTCGAAGTTCACATTGAGCTCAGAGGACGTGTCGAATTGGTAAACCAACGGACCAAACCCTTGAATATGCGGAAACCAAATATATCCACCTTGTGGTAAAGTCAGTACAGCAACTGCAGAGTCTTCTTCTACATTCTCTGCTCGTACTGACAAACTTTTGTGGTAGCGTAGTGAACCCAGATAAAAACTTTGCTACTGTCCTACTGTATGACTTTCGAAAACACATTCTGTAGCCACACCCGTAAATTTGCCTTTATTTTTCTAGAAGATCAAACGACTAGTGCAATATTGTCCGCATAAAACAAACCTTGTTTGACTCGCGGTCCAAACGTCCTGGTCGGCTCTTTTAAAACTACAATCGGAGGAGACTGCAACTGTCCATATGTAGATGCCGTTAGCATTATTGTGTAGCTGTGCATCGTGTTACTGACTGCACGGCTGTTTCGACGCCTTTCGTCTCTTTTTTAGCAAGAGATCAGCTGGACGTGATTTCTAAATTAGATCCGCTCAAACCCGTTTCCACAATACCTCCGGCGTTAGCGACAAGCTCTTCACTGCAGTAACATTACCCAGTTGTTTAGTCATGGTAACACCGGTTATATTTCGTGATACAATATCATGTTTCTTCCTGAAAAAGTACAACCACTCAGCAGAAGCCTTAAATTTTTTCTTTCCCACCTATACTGCGGCTTGAACGTCTCACTGCTGTGTATTAACATCGCGAATTGTCATCTTTTTCCTGAATGCTTCGTTAAATTTATCTAGACAGGTTGTATTGACCTCGGAAAGCTTTCGTTAATACATACCCTGGTTTTCAACGTATTTACTCCAGACGTAAAGATCAATTTTTTGTTTCAGTAATTTTAAATTCCTCTTGACCGCCTTGAAAGACAGATTCCCTTTCTTTCTACTTTTACAAAACAAGATAGCCACTTTCATATACTCCTCTGTTACGGGCAGGGACAAAGTGGTATCCGACGATATTACATCTACAAAGCAGGCTTCATCATCACTTACTTCCTCGTTTTCACATCTCTGTACAGCTTTACCGATGACGTTGTTCGATGTATGTGACTGGTGAAAGGGCAGCCCGATTACCAATTATCGTCATTGTCATCATTTAGGAAATAAGCAGCGAACGTTATGCCACTATTTTGCTCTATATCTTGCGTGCCTTCCTTCGTGAAACTATCTATGATTTCTACCATGTAATGGAAATGTATGAACAAGATCAGAAAATAAACCCAATAAGATTTCGTTTTTCTTGTATAAAAAGTAGTCGAATGTGCTCCCTGCCGCCATGGATAAGCAGCTGCAGCAGCAAGTCGTATACTCCTAGCTCACTCATTTGTTACATAGTTTAATTCTTAATTTCTTTGCGTGTTTTTGGTACTTGCATTGTCTAATTCATAAATTTCTGGCGTATTATAGTATTTGAGAGTTGTAGCATCGCGTTTTAGTACCTGAATAGTGTAAATGCGCGTAGTCGTTTGTCTTCTGTTTTTGTTCTGAACGGCCAGTGTCGGTTGGCCACAGTCAGTGTGCTCCCTGTCGCCGTTGGATAAGCAGCTGCAGCAGCAAGTCGTATACTCCTAGCTCACTCATTTGTTACATAGTTTAATTCTTAATTTCTTTGCGTGTTTTTGGTACTTGCATTGTCTAATTCATAAATTTCTGGCGTATTATAGTATTTGAGAGTTGTAGCATCGCGTTTTAGTACCTCAATAGTGTAAAATCGCGTGGTCTCCTTCCGCCGCCGAGCAGTGTGTCAGCAGTGCGCAAGTAGCAGCATTACCGCATTTACTAGGCAATCTTGTATTTTAATAACCGTTTAAACTTTGTGTCGATTTGTTTGCGCTCTCTGTAGATTAGTTCAGATGTTCTTTGCACTACAGTTTTTAGAATGGATAGGGACTGCAACTGCTGTGTTCGGATGCAGGCTGAGTTGGCATCCCTTCGCTCCCAGCTTCAGGCAGTGTTGGCTTCGGTCACACAGCTTGAGGCTGTTGCCAATGGGCATCACTATGGGGTTCCGGAAGGGGGTTTGTCGGGGACGGCCAGCTCGTCCCACGCATCCCCCGATCGGACTACGACTGTGGTTGCCCGGGATGCTGCCCGCATTGAGGCTGATCCCTCACCTGTGGTAGAGTGGGAGGTCGTCTCAAGGTGTGGCAGGGGGCGAAAGACATTCCGGAGGGCTGAACGGAAGGCCTCTCCAGTTTGTCTGATGAACCGGTTTCAGGTTCTGTCTCAGGCTGATACTGATCTTTGCCCTGACATGGCTGCTTGTCCTGTTCCAGAGGTTGCCCCTCAGTCTGCAAGATCCGGGCGGTCGCAGAGGGCGGGCTTACTGGTAGTTGGGAGCTCCAACGTCAGGCGCGTAATGGGGCCCCTTAGGGATATGGCAGCAAGAGAGGGGAAGAAAACCAATGTGCACTCCGTGTGCATACAGGGGGGAGTCATTCCAGATGTGGAAAGGGTCCTTCTGGATGCCATGAAGGGTACAGGGTGCACCCATCTGCAGGTGGTCGCTCATGTCGGCACCAATGATGTGTGTCGCTATGGATCCGAGGAAATCCTCTCTGGCTTCCGACGGCTATCTGATTTGGTGAAGACTGCCAGTCTCGCTAGCGAGATGAAAGCAGAGCTCACCATCTGCAGCATCGTCGACAGGACCGACTGCGGACCTTTGGTACAGAGCCGAGTGGAGTGTCTGAATAAGAGGCTGAGACGGTTCTGCGACCGTGTGAGCTGCAGATTCCTCGACTTGCGCCATAGGGTGGTGGGGTTTCGGGTTCCGCTGGATAGGTCAGGAGTCCACTACACGCAACAAGCGACTACACGGGTAACAGGAGTTGTGTGGCGTGGGCTGGGCGGTTTTTCAGGTTAGATGGCCTTCGGCAAGTACAGAAAGGGCAACAGCCTCAACGGGTGCAGGGCAAAGTCAGGACATGCGGGGACCAAGCAGCAATCGGTATTGTAATTGTAAACTGTTGAAGCTGCGCTGGTAAAGTACCGGAACTTCAAGCGCTGACAGAATGCACCGAAGCTGAAATCGTTATAGGTACAGAATCGTTATAGGTACAAAATGATAAAAATAGGTACAGAAAGATAAATTCTGCCGAAATTTTTACAAACATACAGACGGTGTTTAGAAAGGATAGATTGCACGCAACCGGTGGTGGAGTGTTCGTCGCTGTTAGTAGTAGTTTATCCTGTAGTGAAGTAGAAGTGGATGGTTCCTGTGAATTATTATGGGTGGAGGTTACACTCAACAACCGAGCTAGGTTAATAATTGGCTCCTTTTACCGACCTCCCGACTCAGCAGCATTAGTGGCAGAACAACTGAGAGAAAATTTGGAATACATTTCACATAAATTTTTTCAGCATGTTATAGTCTTAGGTGGAGATTTCAATTTACCAGATATAGACTGGGACACTCAGATGTTTAGGACTGGTGGTAGGGACAGAGCATCGAATGACATTATACTGAGTGCACTATCCGAAAATTACCTCGAGCAATTAAACAGAGAACCGACTCGTGGAGATAACATCTTGGACCTACTGATAACAAACAGACCCAAACTTTTCGACTCTGTATGTACAGAACAGGGAATCAGTGATCATAAGGCCGTTGCAGCATCCCTGAATATGGAAGTTAGTAGGAATATAAAAAAAGGGAGGAAGGTTTATCTGTTTAGCAAGAGTAATAGAAGGCAGATTTCAGACTACCTAACAGATCAAAACGAAAATTTCTGTTCCGACACTGACAATGTTGAGTGTTTATGGAAAAAGTTCAAGGCAATCGTAAAATGCGTTTTAGACAGGTACGTGCCGAGTAAAACTGTGAGGGACGGGAAAAACCCACCGTGGTACAACAACAAAGTTAGGAAACTACTGCGAAAGCAAAGAGAGCTTCACTCTATGTTTAAACGCAGCCAAAACCTCTCAGACAAACAGAAGCTAAACGATGTCAAAGTTAGCGTAAGGAGGGCTATGCGTGAAGCGTTCAGTGAATTCGAAAGGAAAATTCTATGTACAGACTTGACAGAAAATGCTAGGAAGTTCTGGTCTTACGTTAAATCAGTAAGTGGCTCGAAACAGCATATCCAGACACTCCGGGATGATGATGGCATTGAAACAGAGGATGACACGCGTAAAGCTGAAATACTAAACACTTTTTTCCAAAGCTGTTTCACAGAGGAAGACCGTACTGCAGTTCCTTCTCTAAATCCTCGCACAAACGAAAAAGTGGTTAACATCGAAATAAGTGTCCAAGGAATAGAAAAGCAACTGGAATCACTCAACAGAGGAAAGTCCACTGGACCTGACGGGATTCCAATTCGATTCTACACAGAGTACGCGAAAGAACTTGCCCCCCTTCTAACAGCAGTGTACCGCAAGTCTCTAGAGGAACGGAAGGTTCCAAATGATTGGAAAAGAGCACAGGTCGTCCCAGTCTTCAAGAAGGGTCGTCGAGCAGATGCGCAAAACTATAGACCTATATCTCTGACGTCGATCTGTTGTGAATTTTAGAACATGTTTTTTGCTCGATTATCATGTCGTTTTTGGAAACCCAGAATCTACTATGTAGGAATCAACATGGATTCTGGAAACAGCGATCGTGTGAGACCCAACTCGCTTTATTTGTTCATGAGACCCAGAAAATATTAGATACAGGCTCCCAGGTAGATGCTGTTTTTCTTGACTTCCGGAAGGCGTTCGATACAGTTCCGCACTGTCGCCTGATAAACAAAGTAAAAGCCTACGGAATACCAGACCAGCTGTGTGGCTGGATTGAAGAGTTTTTAGCAAACATAACACAGCATGTTGTTTTCAATGGAGAGACGTCTACACACGTTAAAGTAACCTCTGGCGTGCCACAGGGGAATGTTATGGGACCATTGCTTTTCACAATATATATATAAATGGCCTAGTAGGTAGTGTCGGAAGTCCCATGCGGCTTTTCGCGGATGATGCTGTAGTATACAGAGAAGTTGCAGCATTAGAAAATTGTAGCGAAATGCAGGAAGATCTGCAGCGGATAGGCACTTGGGGCAGGGAGTGGCAACTGACCCTTAACATAGACAAATGTAATGTATTGCGAATACATAGAAAGAAGGATCCTTTATTGTATGATTATGTGATAGCGGAACAAACACAGGTAGCAGTTACTTCTGTAAAATATCTGGGAGTATGCGTGCGGAACGATTTGAAGTGGAATGATCATATAAAATTAATTGTTGATAAGGCGGGTAACAGGTTGAGATTCATTGGGAGAGTCCTTAGAAAATGTAGTCCATCAACAGAGGAGGTGGCTTACAAAACACTCGTTCGACCTATACTTGAGTATTGCTCATCAGTGTGGGATCCGTACCAGATCGGGTTGACGGAGGAGATAGAGAAGATCCAAAGAAGAGCGGCGCGTTTCGTCACAGGGTTATTTGGTAACCGTGATAGCGTTACGGAGATGTTTAACAAACTCAAGTGGCAGACTCTGCAAGAGAGGCGCTCTGCATCGCGGTGTAGCTTGCTGTCCAGGTTTCGAGAGGGTGCGTGTCTGGATGAGGTATCGAATATATTGCTTCCCCCTATTTATACCTTGCGAGGAGATCACGAATGTAAAATTAGAGAGATTAGAGCGCGCACGGAGGCTTTCAGACAGTCGTTCTTCCCGCGAAACATACGCGACTGGAACAGGAAAGGGACGTAATGACAGTGGCACGTAAAGTGCCCTCCGCCACACACCGTTGGGTGGATTGCGGAGTATCAATATAGATGTAGATGTAGCCCAGTACAATGATGATTATCCCTTCAAGTTTTTCAGATCTCTCGTTCTTTGACGTTTTACCGCTGCCATCTGGCCGTCATTCCGTACGGTCCTGGAGGTACCACATTATCGCTTGTTGGTTAATCGACATCGTAAATGCAAACTTCTTATGCCCTCCACTGCACAGCACTTCGCGCCCCGGCCGGCATTAAGCGGGGGCGTATGGGCGGAGTGAGTTATAAACAAGCGATATGCGCGCATCTTTAAAAGCTGTACTTTCACAAGGTAGTAACTGCGAACTATCAAAAAAATGGCAGATATTTTCGCACGGGCTCGGTTGCTGGGACTTATACCCTGCACATGTGTTTTTTGTTTCTCCTTGAAATACGAGGCTGAGTTGGTAATGTTTGCTTGTCAGTTTTCGTCACCACACAGGATGTGTGTGTGTAGCTTATCGAATGCCAAGGGAAACAGGGCGCTGTATGTCTCTTAATCTTAATGTTATTAGTAATATTTCATTAGACGGTAATATGATCTCTGTGAAGTGAGTATAAATGCTTAGAAATATAAAAGGTGGAGAAAAACTTTCGTAATCTCAGCGCGATTTCTTGAGTACGAGCTAACCATAAATTTCTATTACGTAATTCCGTCCGGTATGTATTTTCGACTGAAAATGGACGTCAGAGAATGAAAATTCGGAAAGATTATCATCTACTTCTACATCTACATCCATACTCCGCAAGCCACCTGACGGTGTGTGGCGGAGGGTACCCTGAGTACCTCTATCGGTTCTCCCTTCTATTCCAGTCTCGTATTGTTCGTGGAAAGAAGGATTGTCGGTATCCTTTTGTGTTGGCACTAATCTCTCTGATTTGATCCTCATGGTCTCTTCGCGAGATATACGTAAGAGGGAGCAATATACTGCTTGACTGCTCGGTGAAGGTATGTTCTCGAAACTTTAACAAAAGCCCGTACCGAGCTACTGAGCGTCCCTCCTGCAGAGTCTTCCACTGGAGTTTATCTATCATCTCCGTAACGCTTTCCCGATTACTAAATGATCCTGTAACGAAGCGCGCTGCTCTCCGTTGGATCTTCTCTATCTCTTCTATCAACCCTATCTGGTACGGATCCCACACTGCTGAGCAGTATTCAAGCAGTGGGCGAACAAGCGTACTGTAACCTACTTCCTTTGTTTTCTGATTGCATTTCCTTAGGATTCTTCCAATGAATCTCAGTCTGGCATCTGCTTTACCGACGATCAACTTTATATGATCATTCCATTTTAAATCACTCCTAATGCGTACTCCCGGATAATTTATGGAATTAACTGCTTCCAGTTGCTGACCTGCTATTTTGTAGCTAAATGATAAGGGATCTATCTTTCTATGTATTCGCAGCACATTACACTTGTCTACATTGAGATTCAATTGTCATTCCTTGCACCATGCATCAATACGCTGCAGATCCTCCTGCATTTCAGTACAATTTTCAGTTGTTACAACCTCTCGATACACCACAGCATCATCTGCAAAAAGCCTCAGTGAACTCCCGATGTCATCCACAAGGTCATTTATGTATATTGTGAATAGCAACGGTCCTACGACACTCCCCTGCGGCACACCTGAAATCACTCTTACTTCGGAAGACTTCTCTCCATTGAGAATGACATGCTGCGTTCTGTTATCTAGGAACTCTTCAATCCAATCACACAATTGGTCTGATAGTCCATATGCTCTTACTTTGTTCATTAAACGACTGTGGGGAACTGTATCGAACGCCTTGCGGAAGTCAAGAAACACGGCATCTACCTGTGAAGCCGTGTCTATGGCCCTCTGAGTCTCGTGGACGAATAGAGCGAGCTGGGTTTCACACGATCGTCTTTTTCGAAACCCGTGCTGATTCATACAGAGTAGATTTCTAGTCTTCAGAAAAGTCATTATACTCGAACATAATACGTGTTCCTAAATTCTACAACTGATCGACGTTAGAGATGTAGGTCTATAGTTCTGCACATCTGTTCGACGTCCCTTCTTGTAAACGGGGATGACCTGGGCCCTTTTCCGATCGTTTGGAACGCTACGCTCTTCTACAGACCTACGGTACACCGCTGCAAGAAGGGGGGCAAGTTCCATCGCGTACTCCGTGTAAAATCGAACTGGTATACCATCAGGTCCAGCGGCCTTTCCTCTTTTGAGCGATTTTAGTTGTTTCTCTATCCCTCTGTCGTCTATTTCGATATCTACCATTTTGTCATGTGTGCGACAATCTAGAGAAGGGACTACAGTGCAGTCTTCCTCTGTGAAACAGATTTGGAAAAAGACATTTAGTATTTCGGCCTTTAGTCTGTCATCCTCTTTTTCAGTACCATTTTGATCACAGAGTGTCTGGACATTTTGTTTTGATCCACCTACCGCTTTGACATAAGAGCAAAATTTCTTAGGATTTTCTGCCAAGTCAGTACATAGAACTTTACTTTCGAATTCATTGAACACCTCTCGCATAGCCCTCCTCACACTACACTGCGCTTCGCGTAATTTTTGTTTGTCTGCAAGGCTTTGGCTATGTTTATGTTTGCTGTGAAGTTCCCTTTGCTTCTGCAGCAGTTTTCTAACTCGGTTATTGTACCACGGTGGCTCTTTTCCATCTCTTACGATCTTGCTTGGCACATACTCATCTAACGCATATTGTACGATGGTTTTGAACTTTGTCCACTGATCCTCAACACTATCTGTACTTGAGACAAAACTTATGTGTTGAGCCGTCAGGTACTTTGTAATCTGCTTTTTGTCACTTCTGCTAAACAGAAAAATCTTCCTACCTTTTTTAATATTTCTATTTACAGCTGAAATCATCGATGCAGTAACCGCTTTATGATCGCTGATTCCCTGTTCTGCGTTAACTGTTTCAAATTTTTCGCATCTGTTTGCCACCAGAAGGTCTAATATGGTATCGTCACGAGTTGGTTCTCTGTTTAACTGCTCAACATCATTAGATGTATGAGAAGTAACTTCTTTTAAGGTGCAATACTAGCGCTACGCACTAATTGCAGTGAGTGATCTGTTGAACTAGTCTACCTTGTGTGATATCTGTATTATTAATACTCATACACGAAACTTGAAAACACTCGTACTAATTTTCAATACTAACACAGATACGAGAGTATAACTGTTTTCATTATTTTACTTTGAAGATGTACTTTGCCTTAAGCGTTCTCTTCATTCTGTTTCCACACACTGTACTCCGCCATATATTTTCGTCCACTGTCAATATCGCGACCATCTCCCTCTTCATGAGTAACACACTCCATTCCCCAGAGGGCAAAATAACAACTCCATCCACCTCTTTTTTGATCTCTACCCTGTTTCTCAATCTTTGACTACTAAGTGGCATCACATAGCCATATTATTTACGTCCATTATTTACCACATAATATTCTACATTATAACCCAAATTATGATATGCCTTGCATGAATATAGTAACGTGATGACATGATTACTAAACCGCCATTCCTTGACGCCCATAAAAAAAAAGACGTGCACTGTACGAAATTTTTCACTGATACGTTTGCACAACTAGTATACACACACACATATATATATATATATATATATATATATATATATATATATATATATATATATGTGTGTGTGTGTGTGTGTGTGTGTGTGTGTGTTGAAGTATATATCGATTATTGTATACTAGTTGTACAAACGTATCAGTGAAAAATTTCATGAAGAGGGAGATGGTCGCGATATTGACAGTGGACGGAAATATATGGCGGAGTACAGTGTGTGGAAACAGAATGAAGAGAACGCTTAAGGCAAAGTACATCTACAAAGTAAAATAATGAAAACAGTTATACTCTCGTATCTGTGTTAGTATTGAAAATTAGTACGAGTGTTTTCAAGTTTCGTGTATGAGTATTAATAATACAGATATCACACAAGGTAGACTAGTTCAACAGATCACTCACTGCAATTAGTGCGTAGCGCTAGTATTGCACCTTAAAAGAAGTTACTTCTCATACATCTAATGATGTTGAGCAGTTAAACAGAGAACCGACTCGTGACGATACCATATATATATATATATATATATATATATATATATATATATATATATATATATATATATATGTGTGTGTGTGTGTGTGTGTGTGTGTGTGTGTGTGTGTGTGCGCGTGTGTGTGTTGAAGTATATATCGATTATTGTATACTAGTTGTACAAACGTATCAGTGAAAAATTTCGTACAGTGCACGTGACACTTTTGCACTTCCTAAATGAATCTGTACCGAAACATGTTGCTCTTCTTTGGATCTTTCCTATCTCCTCTATCATTCCTATCTAATACGGATCCCAGACTGACGACCAACATTCAAGTATTGTTTCCAACGATGGTTTCGTAAGCTACCTCGTTTGTGGGTTGACTATAGTTCCTGAGCATTCTGTCAATGAATGTCAGAAGGCATCTACTTTATATATGTTTAGTTTTATGCGGTTGTTCCAATTTGAATTGCTACGAATTCACATGCGGTGATATTTTATAGATGTGACTGCTTTCAGTGACTGTTATTCAGTCGTGTAAAAATACATTAATGGGTGTCTCTACCTATCTGTCTCGCACAACGTTACATTTTCTTATATTGATGGTTAACTGCGAAGTCTAAGAATGCCAATTTTTATTGACCCTCTGTGACTGTGAACTATAGTTACTTTGCCCAGGTTGTATTTTGTCTGCAATGAAACAGAAATATGCTCAATATTCCATATTTGGTGTGAAAGAGGTTACTGTGATATTTAACAGATAGAAATGTATTGTCTGATGTCCCGAGTTGTTTAGAGGAGCTAGACAGAAGCAGTTGTTTGTTGTATTGACGCCTTCATATTGCAGTGCTTCAATGTTGCGGTACTGATCCATTATCAACAGCTGTTTCTACTGTGAATGTCATTTCCTATAACAATAATGATACACTTCTTTTTGTCTGTACATGTTGCCTTTTGTGCACAGATTTGGGGCGTTATATGTACATAATTTAAAAATTCCTGGCTGAAGTAAAATTTTGAAACGATATATAAAGATATCACCTCATTTTGACACAAAACACACCGTATATGCTAAGATACATACTACTAAAGTTGCGGTGCAGGGATTCGTGACACATCTAGTGGCAGACGCAGCATCAGTCTCCTGTAAGTACGGCATATTTAGATCTGGTAGTTGGCTCAACGCCAGTTAGGGAGATCCTTGGAAACTGGCTTTTAATCTTCCAAGTTATTGTGAATCAGAAAGCGACACGGAGAGGAGTGGGTGGTCCATTAAGTGCGGACGAAGCACTTACCGCCAGTCCGCACCCCCGCACACCCACCCCCATCCCCCAACACCCAACACCATTCTCGTCACAACTTCCACCAAGGGGCTCCCACCCTCATATCCTGATAAACTCAAGCACAGAGCTCCTTGGAGCGTATTCAGATACCTTGTCTAAGAGATATCAAGGATGCAGAAAAACACACCACATAATTTTCGTTTTACGTCCAACAGAAAAGAGATACACATTACAAGACTTCTGCACGAGTGTTGTAGAGTAAGTACTTCAGTACTAAGAATATATTGTGTAATCAGGTTTATTTACTTACCACACTTATTGATACTGATCCAGTAATTAGTCGTTGTTGTACAGTGTACCTAGTCACTAATATTTAAATTAAGTCCACGTAAGGAGAAGTATAAAAATACAGACGTTTATATCCTTTGAGTAAGAGTTCGCTTACATTTTATTATAAAAATTATTTTAATATTTTGGTACTTGACTTACCATCACTCATCTTCTAGCTTCGAAATAAACTATTCTGGATTCTAAATTACAATGTCTTAGTTCTGTACACTCTTGTAAATATTCTTTGTTCATAATTGAACCAATCTCGTGACACAGAGCATATTGGTATAGGGAATATGCATTGCTCACTTCGAGCTGTTAACACCAAAAATCTTATACAGCCAATGAAACGTGAAAATACTTGCACTGTCGTCAGTCGTGATACAAGATTTCAGCATCAAATAACTGTAAGAAAATTAATACAAAATGAAACGAACTATATGCTGCTATGTATCAGTAGGTTGTAGTTTCCACTCCAGCTGCTACTACGTTTAATTTTATAACTGCCAAGATGTTATTTTCGAAACTTGGTCTCTAGGTCAATGCGTGACTAACTGTCATAGTTCAAAATAATATTACGTATTTTGTTCCTATAGCAAGAATGCACTAAGTACGTCGCAATCTGCTGTGTTGCATTTCTTACGAGTGTTGGAACACTTCCTTGGTCTCTGAGAATTTTTTACCACGTTCAACGTCGTGAAGTTTATACCAGGAAAACGTAGTACGTAACCGATTGTCTTATTAAGTCGTGGATGAATTATAAGTACATGATGTTGCCGGCCGGTGTGGCCGTGCGGTTCTAAGCGCGTCAGTTTGGAACCGCGTGACCGCTACGGTCGCAGGTTCGAATCCTGCCTCGGGCATGGATGTGTGTGATGTCCTTAGGTTAGTTAGGTTTAAGTAGTTCTAAGTTCTAGGGGACTGATGACCTCAGTAGTTAAGTCCCATAGTGCTCAGAGCCATTTGAACCATTTACATGATGTTTTTATTGGCTCAGTTCTGCAACGATAATTAATAACTGCGATTTATTCTACTTATTCTGCTTTGTTCTCTGGTGTTCAAAACTTAAGGCTGAAACTAACTTTCACATGATGTGAAACAGCCAACTCTCTCTAATCTCTCTCTCTCTCTCTCTCTCTCTCTCTCTGTGTGTGTGTGTGTGTGTGTGTGTGTGTGTGTGTGTGTGTGTGAGTGCGTGTGTGTGCGTGTCGTGTGGCAGCTCGCCACCGGGTGCAGTTCTCTTGTTTTTTATGTCGCCTAAATGCGACTTCTACTTCTTTTATGATGCAATGATAATGAGTACAACACAACACCCAGTCCAAGAACGGATAAAACTCCGACCTGGTCGGTAATCGAGCCCAGACCCCTTTGGTTGGCATTCAGCCATGCCAAAGTAATGACATGTAACATAGTTCGGTGAAACATGGACCATACATAGGCAGAACTGCTGCAGTATGGTACAGATGGTAACTGAATGAATTACACCATGAGACGAAAAGAAATAATACTTGTATTCAAACAGAATAATTACTTTGAAGTAACCAGGTTATATTATTGTCCCGTGGACACTGAAAAAGACAGAACATTGGTCTTAATAGGGTGTGTGATCACCAAGGACGGGAATGCATTCTCTGCAACGTGCTCCCATGTTGGCTACGTTGGTAAGGAATATTTGTGGCAGGGCGTTCCATTTCTCCATCAGTGTGATTCACAACTGATATATGGTCGTTGGGGCCATGTGAATGAGCTGCAATACGTTACCCCAACGCATCCTACACATGCTCGGTAGGATATACGTTGAGAGAAGAGCAAGACCAGCCCATTTGCCGAATATTCTCTCGTTAAAAGGGCTCCTCCATCTGCGCCCTATCCTTAGAAATGAAGTCAGGGGTCAGTGCATCCCTTAAGAGACAGACGTGGGGAACGAGTACAGTTTTATAGTAACTTTGATCGGTGAGTGTTCCATGTTAAAAGATTTGAAGGGAAGTACGCCAAAGTATTATTATGCTGCCCCACACCATAACACGTGGACCAACCAAACAATCATGTTCACCAATGTTCCTGGGTGCGTTAAGGATTAAGATCAGGTGATCGAGACGGCTGGGATGTAGGGAAATGGCGGCTGATAATTCTAGCATTTCCGAAATGGCGCTTCAGCAGATGCTTTACTGGATTAGCAATGTCCGGAGGTGCGCCATCTCGCATAAAAATGATCCCATCCACACATCCACGCTATTGGACAGATGGAATGACGTGGTAGCGCAAAAGACACTCATAGCGATTAACAGTGACGTTACAGGTAACAAGACCAGAACCACCTGTCTATTCGAAAAATATGGCCCTATGATAAATGATGCTGTAAACCCACACCACACAGTGAGCTTATCAGGATGATGTGGTGCTGGTTGACATGCGTGTGGATTTTCCGTTGCCCATATTCAACAATTCTGTGCACTGACATATCCTGTCACATGGAAGTGGACTTCGTCTGTCCACAAAATATTCCATGGCCAATCATTGTCCACTCCCATGCGAGTAAGAAATTCTAAAGCAAAGGTCTCTCTTCCTGGCAGGTCAACAGGAAGCAACTCGTGCACATGGGTAGTTCTGAATGGATAGCAAAGAAGGATATTTCGCAGGATTTTACGCACCATGCTCACTGTATGTCCAATGTTCGGGCAATCTCCGTGCACTACACGTTTGCACACCACCACTCGTCTCCTCCTGCATTGCCGTGGCCACTGCTTCCACTGACGTCGAATCAATTCGTTACTCCCCTCTACCAGGTTGCACACCAAAAGAACCCGTCTTTCCCAATTTCTGAATCACTTTCTCCAGACCCACGGCAGTAATCAGAGCAACGCCTTTTTTCAAACCCTTCAGTGTCTGGAACTTCTGCAGAGCGGCGTGTGCATAGTCATCGTTCTTCTAATACAACTTCATAAGCAGAGAGCGATCCTGTACAGAGGCAGTTATGGCGAAGCTCGGAGACGCTAAAGGAGGAAAAACCATTTTCTTCTGGCATACGTTTTCCCCCTTCACCGGTGATATTCCGTTGCAATCTGACGTCATTCTGACTAGTGGTGTTATTTATACAGCGTTTTTAATGTTTAATTTTAATTATAATCACCCTGTATATCCCGTCCAACAACACAGGCGCCCACCGAACTTTGTAGAGGCCAAATATCCTCAAGTGAGTTGGAAGGTCGTGTGGTGGGCTATACACGTGGTTACACTGGATAGAGACGTCCGATCCACATGGAACATCACAGTCAACGATAAACAGATCACCCGATCACACCTCCACAAGATAAATGTGGTGAACTCGCCTGCATGTGCAGACTGCAGAGTACCGAACACGGGCTAGCACCGTCTCACATGTGGCGCGGCAAAAGACGTATGGCGTTTCGTACGACAAATTTTGTCGTATTTTCTGGGTGACTCCAGAACACATCACACCTCGGCATCTACCATTCCCGGATGAACAGTATTTCGCGCTCACCAAAATCAACGCGGTCACGTGGCTCTGTGGACATGCGGTACAATATTTATTTCATGACGGACCTAAAGAAGTATTGGACTTTTGGAATCATCTACAAGAACGTCATTGCAAGGTTGTACGGAACCCAAAATACGGACAATATTTTTCTAATTACTTAGGGAGTGCCTTACGCGATCCTCCATGCAGGTTGATCATCAACAGGTAGGAGAAGATACCCATTCACTCAGCTGACAAGAACATGTCCGATTATCAGTGGAATAACATACGACATGCGTGAAGACATACCTGGGTTATGACGCGTAAGGAGAGTGGCGACACACTCTTCTGCATCGTACACGAAGCACATTTTTCGTATCCCCGTATATAAACATCAAAAAAAGGTTTGCATCACCCCAATTCCCAGAACTCCTGAAGATGGACGTTGATTGTGGATACTGTATCACAGACACAGTCCCTTTGACTGTTCAGAGACGTCACTAAACCTGCCCAAAGATATAAACAACCATGCGTGAACAGCGCCTATTAGACGGAGAGGTCCGACAGCTGATCACTTCCAGTCATTCCACCACAAAGAAGGTACACGTCTCGTGTTGCCTGAGGTTCAACCATGCCTAGAAGGTCAATACCGTGGTTCGATCGCGTCCACGTTGTTACTTTGTGCCCGGAAAGGATTTCAACAAGGGACGTGTCCAGGTGTCTCGGAGTGCAGCAAAGCGATGTTGTTCGGACATGGAGGCCATACAGAGAGACAAGCACTGTCGATGACATGCCTCGCTCAGGTCGCTCAAGGACTACTACTGCAGTGGATGACCGCTACCCACAGATTATAGCTCTGAGGAACCCTGAGAGCAACGCCGCTATGTTGAATAATGCTTTTCGTGCAGCCACAGGACGTCGTGTTACGATTCAAACTGAGCGCCGTTTGCATAATGATGTGCAACTTCACTCCCGACGTCCATGGCAAGGTCCATCTTTGCGACCACGACACCATGTAGATGGGCCCATCAAAATGCCGAATGGACCACTCAGGATTGGCATCACGTTCTCTTCACCGGTGGGTGTCGCATACGCCTTCAACCAGACAATCGTCGGAGACGTGTTTGGAGACAAATCGATCAGGCTGAACGCCTTAGACACAACGTCCAACGAGTGCAACAAGGTGGAGGTTCCCTGCTGTTTTGGGGTGGCATTATGTGGGGCCGACGTACGCCGCTGGTGGTCATGGAAGGAGCCGTAATGGCTGTACGATACGTGAGTGCCATCCTCCGAGCGATAGTGCAACCATATCGGCAGCATATTGGAAAGGCATACGTCTTCATGGTCGACATTTCGCTCCATCGTGCACGTCTTGTGAATGATATCCTTCAGGATAACGAAATCGCTTGACTAGAGTGGCCAGCATGTTCTCCAGACGTGAAACCTATCGAACTTGCCTGGGATAGATTGAAAAGTGCTATTTATGGACGACGTGACCCACCAATCACTCTGAGGGATCTACACTGAATCGCCGTTGAGGGACAATCTGGACCAACAGTTCCTTGATGAACTTGTGGATGGCATGCCTCGACGAGTACAGGCATGCATCAGTGCAAGAGGACTTGCTACAGGGTATTAGAGGTACCGGTGTGTACAGCAATCTCGGCCACCACATCTGAAGGTCTCGCCGTATGGTGCTACAACATGCAATGCGTGGTTTTCATGAGCAGTAAAAAGGGCGGAAATGATGTTCATTTTGATCTCTTTTCCCATTTTCTGTACAGGTTCAGTAACTCTCGGAACCGAGTCGATGCAAACCTTTTTTGATGTTTGGATAATACCTCGGTGTAGTAATGTACTGAGATTTTTGTTTTACTTACTTAGTGCACGATGCGGTGCTAAGTACATTTATTTTCAGAGTGATATCAGGGAAATATAAATTACAAATATACTAAAAAAATTTTAAAAATAAATATAATTAGAAAAGAAAATAAAAAAAATTCCCACTATTGATTTCCCCTCACCATCCCTCATATCTTGACGGGCGAGTGGGACACCGTGGCGAGGCCTCAGATTACGACCCCTGCCCACTCTGTCCTCCCCGCCCTCCCTTCTATGCCTCGAAAAAAAGGGAAGAACGCGCGATCAAATGCCGTTCAGACCACAAATTTTTATCTATGTTTTTTAACTGAACATTCACTTCTCACAAATGTTGGAGTGGCCACGAAAGACATGTGGTTCAGATTACATGTTAAACTGCAGCCCTCCATTTTTTGATTAGTTAACTGGAAAAGGCTAGGGTTACGTAAGAGCGGCAGTGGACGTCCAGTTGAAAGACCTGCAGTAGGCCTACCGGGTACACCAGACAGAATTCTCTTTTGCCCATGCTTGTTACCTTGTTTGCTAAAGTGAAAACCTGGCTTCAGCTAAACAAACATTTTTTTGAATAACTTCATATCGACAGGTCAATTCTTTCACATGTAATTCTTATAAAAGTGGCTAGCAGAGAAAATAAAATCATGGCAGTCCTTGATGTCACGGACGACTTCCATCAATGAGGACTTGTAATTTGTGGAAATGAAATGTGTCTTGCAGTACTACATTTTATAACAATTCCTGATAGCCACTCCTTGTAATAATGCTTCAATGTTGTACATGTGACTGTCAGTGAAACAGTTCTTTGTTTATTCCCTGTAGTCGTCGTAAAATTTGAAGTGTCTATTCTTGTACCAGGCACACTGGACAAAGGAAAAATTGACGCAGTCGGGCACTTTGCCGTAACCACTAGTTTTATTTAGACAGAACTGAGATAGAGTCAGAAATGCTCCCGGCCATTGGTCTGCATATTGAGCTGCATACCAGTCTTAAATGATCAAATTCGTAAAGTGTGGCGAAGAAAACTGGTAACGCACAAATGAGTGGAGCTTAAGAATACTGTACTGCTGGTATACCTGAAATGAGAGAGAGGTATCGGAAATTACGTTGTCTGAAAATGTACTGAAAAATGTTTTCCACTCTCGAAAAAATTCTTTATCGAGAGGTTCAATCGCACTAGTAGCTCTAGGAGGAATCGACATTACATCTACAAATTTTTCGTCGTCTTCCACAAAAACAGAAGCGTCATTATGTCCAGACCATGAATCCAACAAAAGCAGTGAATTAGTTTCTGCAGCTGGTAGGAATTGGTTTCGAACTAAAAGTTGAAAATTATTTTTTCCCACTTTTCCAGATTTTGATACGTCGCTTACAAGATTTTTGCTCTAAACAGTCCATTTTTTATTTTTGGGGTTAAGTTGCCTTGCGATTTTTGAAGACACATATACAGGTGCGGAAACAGTAAATCACTCATACTTATCACTGGTGTTATCGTGTATGAATGTGTCACTGCATTCATTGACTGGGCAACCGACTCCTTCTGTTTTTCATCCCCAAATGATAAAAGTGCGGTGTCCACGCAGTTTTTTCACGAAATCTGACTGATCAGCGTTATAAACAGCAGTTACTGGGATAAAAGCAAGTTTCGTCTTTACGTCAGCTATGCATTTCTCTATAGCATTGTCTATCGCGGGAAGCTACTCTACACGTTTACGTCACGTAAACTTGGTAGTTTTGCGACTTCCTATTCTGTACGATTTCTTGAACCTACTTAGCCAGTTCGACGAAGCCTGTAAATTAACAATGTTCATGTCAGATGCAATCCGAAGGGCCCAGTCTCGTAGATCTCCATCTATGACGGTGCACAGCCTCTCACCAGCAGTTCTATATCATTCGAACAGTTTTTTATTCAGGTGGTTTAGAATTTCCGTTTGGCGCATATTCCTCACTTCATGTAATTTATTCTCCCATTTTTACAGTTCATGCTCCGATTTTACAAAACGAAAACGCCTTTGCACACCGCATAACTTCAAGCGTTTTTTCCCTCCTTCGTTTAACCAACATTTCACTACCTTTTCTTTGTCGCTGAAAGCTGTTGCAGTTACGTGGTTCTTTTTAGGCTAGGAAAGTATTCTTTTTCAGGACTGTTACTGGCACAACTGACGTCGTCCGAACCACAATTCATGGAATCGTCACAGTTACTTCTTATTTCATCTAACAAATCTACAATTTCAAACGAAATGTCGATATCATTAGAATGAATGTTAAGGAAATCAACTAACAAATGACACAAATGTACGTCCTCAGGAAAAATAGGTGACTTCGGCTGGAAACCGCGTTCCTCATATTTCATCAATGCTAAACTGAGAACGTTAATTGTATTTCACATTACTGTGAAACTGGAAAAAAGGTACCATTAGCAGGCATGCCTTACTGAAGCACAGTAAACATTAATTCAGCTTTATCTGTACTGTGTGTGCTTGCCCATAGTGCAAAAAGCAAAGGATAATTTGTAATAGATGTTACTTGAGTGACTAATTCGAGAGAATAGTAAATGTGCACTGTAGTGTCAGTAAAACTATCAACGAACGGTAACCTGAAGCGTTTTTTCAAATTACGATCGGGTTGTGTCGTATTTCATGTTTAAGAATGTACCGCCGACCTCTTGTGTGTGTGTATGTGTGTGTGTGTGTGTGTTTGTGTGTGTGTGCCTAGTTCTACAGCGCCATTGGGGGTGTATATTTCTATCGCAGCCTGGCGCGCTACGAATTTGTCAGTTTTCAACCACTCTTTTTAATAGCAGCTAAAATTTTGACAGTGCATTTCTTTCGTTGTCTTCTTTGTGTGCAAAAACTTCAGGTTAGGTTTCAAAATGTCTTATTGAACCATTCCCTTGTCTGTAGCGCTCTTATAGACTTACCAGGATGCGGATGCTTTTGCAACTCCTCCCTGAAGTTCAGAGTGAGCTCATTTCGTGGGTGAAATACTTCTAGTTTTTCATTTACTCTCTTATAATTTTTACATTTGGGATTTACCTAAACAGAAATACATTTCCGAATGAGGGCCATTTCCTAGTGAATCTGCTAAAAATACCAGACCTCTGATCAAATAAACATTGATAAATTAAAACACAACTGAATATCAACTGTAGCCTTTTACTTTCAACGCAGTGTATTTCATTTTCACTATATTCTAAAATATTATATTTAGAATTGTAAAATTTGATACAACTTGATAAATTTCTCAATTGTATCTAGTGGTTGGCTTTACTAATGGTACTGGTATTCTAACGGTTAGTTAAGTAACCATATTTTTCGGTTTTGTAGTAGAATGCAACTTTTTCCCGGTAACCATTTTCTGCAGCTACTCTGGAAGTTCATGAAGTTAAGTAAAACTATGTATTATATTCGTTCATGTACGTTTACACTGAATGCCCAATATTTGTAAGGGACATATGTCAGGTATGATGCGATATTGGAAAGCCTGTGTTGTTCAGAAGTGTGATGTAATGTTCCTTCAGACATGCATCCAAGTCGATAGGAACAGGGACTGCGACGACTACATTCGTTATGAAAGACATGAAATGTATTCGCAGTTGCGAATATGGACATCATGGGATTTATAATGGAATTATGACAACGAAAGTTTATGCTGGACCGGTAATCGAACTTGGTCATCTTTCCATTAGGCTATCGGAGCTCGTTTCAAGGCCAGACCAAAACTTCCACATGCATGCATTGTACTTCTGAGCAACACAAGCACTCCAGTATCACATTTTTCCGCCTAGACTGGCAATCGGCTTTCAATTAAAATGTCTCATAGAGGATGTACGAGTGCAAGTTACGGACACATGGTTGAAGACATATTGCCGTAGAGAGTGCTTGAATAGCCTAACGGTAATTCGTTCGCAAAAAGCAGGAAATCTGGGTCTGAGTCCCGGTCCGGAACAAATTTTCATTGTCGTCATTCCATTATACAGCCAATGGTTGTCCATATTTGCAACTGTAAATACATTTCATGTATGTCAAATATTTTTTTTATTACACAATATCTCCCAGTAATTGACACGCCACGCCTAGCGCAGACTGCTACGAGTCCCGAAGACCATACTCACAGGGTGCTCGAAGGTAAACAGGACCATACTGGTTTCTCCACTGAGTACTGGTAGGACAGAGAATACAAGTCTACCAAACAACGTGTTCAGGCAATAGATCCATTTTATTTTGAACTCACAATTCAATTCTGTGAATGGGTTATGTTGTAATGTATGTATTGAGACGCACTTGTCACATGAAACCGTCGCTAAAAGTTTAAGTTGTTGCCATAAGCTGTAAATTGTTAATGTCAATAACAACTAAATATTTATTCCGCGCATTTAGGTCGATATCTCCAAACAGTCAATTCAGATCCTCTACAATATTTATCACTTTAATCTCGGAAATTTGGGACACCCTGAATATCACTTGTTCATGTCACTCGCATCATGCGCTCTGTGAATGATTTCCTGCACAGTTTGTTATAATAAGAAGGTAGGCAGAAGCTGTGTTCTACACATGTTCTATTGCAATGTTACACGACGTTAAGTCACATATGCCGTGGCGGCCGACTGTATTTTTCCTCATTACTATGCGAAGAAACGACACAAAGTAATTGCTCTAAAATATTTCCGGTTGATAGGAATAACAGAAAAATCAAAGATTACTCGTCAGCCCGAGATACAACGAAAGATTGTCAAAGAACTAGATGTTAACATAGAGATCAGTAGATTGGTATCACAGTTTGGTGTTATTTAGATAGGTGAAAAACTGTTCGTCAGTGAACCGTTTTGTCACTATATCTACGTCTTACTCTGCAAGCCACGTAGCGATGTGTGGTGGAAGGTACTTCTGGTACCACTAACTGTTGCAAAGTGCACCATGATACTGTCACATGAAAGGTAACAAATAAGGACAAATGATGCCCGTGGCGTACTATTGTGCCTTCAAAGTTCCCTCAATCACTAGCAGCTGTGAAGTGAAGTCATACACGATGGCTCCCCACAATGACGTCAGAAGTGCCTCTGCAAAACACTGGAACGAAGGCACTTCTCCTCACGTCGCCGTCATACTCGTCAACGATGGTCATCCGGGGTAGTACAGAATGGCGATTAATCGCTGAATACAGTACGACAACATTCATCAGCAGCTTCACGATCAATTCTTAAAAGCTGTCATTTACTCTGTGGTGTTCATGTAAGTCCAGTCATGGGTCGGTAGCTCCTTAGCCCAACTGCCGATAGTGTCTGACCAATGGTAGTCCAATACTTATTTTCGTTGCTTGGTGCACAACACAGCGATCCCCCCTTGTGGTGTGCTACCGCGGTCGACCGGAACTTTGACGGAGCGTATTCCTGCCTTGACGTTCTCATGCAGTCATATCAGGCCCCTGCAATTTATGAACGCCCCATAAATCTGTATATTACACGATTCGACCAGTCAGCCAAATGGAGACCCACAACGAGGCACCTTTCAAACTGTTTCAGGTGCTGACAACACTGTGTCACAGGAGTCCGCGGCATCTCCATGTACTTCACAGTGATAAATCTGGCGGTGTTCGCTCCCCTTGTATATCCTATAAGGCCCGGTAACTACATCAAGCACGAACAACACTAATGCACTCCGGAGGCCGTTCTACATATCATGGAGAATTGTAACGTGAGTGATTTACTACCCGTCGATGTTGTGTGCGTGCACGAAGTTACTATGACGTCCGATCATGTCTCCCGTGTGCTCCACTTTTTTGTCAAGCAGTGTACCATAATTTCACTAAAGAGAGTACCAAGACAGAATGTATATTTGTCTCCCTGGAACGAAAATGGTATTCGCTTGTAGCGTCCGAAGTCGACATATATCTTCTAACAGGGACATACATCTCGACGTATACCTTCTAAAAGGGACGCACCTCAAAAAGAAAGAAGAATTCTTACTACGAAGGTACAATAATGCCACTAAGTCAGCATTAAGACTTACGTTGCCTGATTCACCATGGAATATATGCTCTCGAAATTATATACAGTAATCTTTTCCGTGACGTAAAATGCCTTTCTTGTAGCTTCTGGGATAGGAACTAAATGTATGCCTGATTAATGCTGTCGCCATTACTAAACGAGCCCACGACAAAATGCCCTGCAATTCCGTGAGCATGCTTTGTCTCGTCTATTAATCTTGCTTCGTAAGAGTCCCTGACGGACCAGTAATTTTATCGTAAATCAATCTTGCGGCAGTTTTTCAAGGTGATACTTCCGTCAAAGAATTACATTTTATTTTCATCCTTCCAATGATTCCCAGTCTGGCATTTGTTTTACCTGCCACTAGTTTTACATGGTCGTTCGTACAGTTACTTCTAAATATCTTCAGGCCTTCGTTGTCTATTGATGTGATAGATCATTTAATGAGGCTTTAATAAGAAGATATCGGCAAACTTCATACAAGTCATTCCTTGGTTAAAGGGGGATGTGGAAAACCTGCTTCCTTGGTCGCAAGGAGAATATCTTCTACGAAATGGTGTCTGAATAAGGAGTGAGGTCGGTGCATGCTGTGCTGCGTCACTGGGAAACTAGAAGAGCAGTTTACATAATGCTCGGGCACAAGAGCCCTATGAATGCCGGACACTGCAAAGAAGTTAAACTGTTCTTGGAAAATTTTGCTACGGAGCCTATGCAACACCTGCCCTTGTTATGGAACAATAGTGGGAATTCACCGAACGGTTACTGATCGGTTGCTGCAAAGTGTTACTTTCCTGTTACAGGTAACAGCTATGGTTTTCAGACTAAAGTCCTCGCGTCCAGCCAGCAGGACACTACTTCTCTATTTTACTTTAAGTGTAATTACAGATTCTTCTGCACTGTAACCATGTCTCAGGTACGCTGGACATTTTTCTGTCTCCGGAATTTTTTCTCACTGGTATTTGGTTTGTGTTGTTGGCTACACTGAACTCTTCTTCTCAATGCGTCATGGCGGCCGTTGCTAGCGATTTTTGTGCGATGTCTTTCAGAAAGAAACGTAAATATGAATATCATATTCAGTTTTATATTATTATTTATCGTCATCGTTGTTGTTGTAAATACATCAACAAAGTATGCTTCAGTCTGTGCAGTAACTTAACACCATTACTTCTTAATTATCTCCATGAGCAAACAGTGAAGTCCAGTCGGCCTGACAGATGGTCGCAGCTTTGTTCATTTTTTATCATTAATTTCTCTGAGTACAATATCTACTCGAAAAGATGCCTGTGATTCTCATTACTTTGTGAGACGTACAAAGTTAGTTGATCACTGGAAATCATAGTAATTCTTTCGTAAATATTAATTTATAATTCGTTTTTGAAGTTAACAACTTTTTTCTCCGCAATAAAGCGGGCGCAAGTGAACCACTCACAGAAACTGAAATCGAAAGAGAAGTGCTAAATGTAATAGTTGAGTGATACAGGGTACTTTTCTGATGAGGAGGTCGTTGACATTTCTGTAAATACAAAACAAGCTTGTTTGTACCAGAAGTAGAAAATGACACTTCCGTCTGGCCCAGTAAACCTTACATCTTTATTTCCATTTACTACAATAGACACTTCCTGAGATACAGATTCAACAACGGACTGAGGATAGAAAGAGATACTGAATTTCTAATGAGTCAAATATCAATAGGAATCTATGTCCAAGCACTACAGCTGTTAGAAAAGGGGCTGTTGGTAAATCAAATGTCACACCTAGACAAATGCTTTGGAAAAAGGGTTTGTTATTGATCGAACAGCCAATATTGCCGAGGAGGAGTCGTCAGTTTGAGACAGGTAACTGTGAACACCAGTAAGATTTTGAAAATGTCATATAGTGTGTCACTGCTGAGCAGACAAACATAAAGGCACTTCAGGATAACAAGGTTCCTCTAAATGCAACAGCTACCGAAATTAAGAAGTTTGTGGGTGTTCACATAATAATAGGTTTTATGAACCTACCAAGACTGAGGATATATTTTGGCAACAGATTTAGGATCTCGATGTAACTGTAATTCCAAGGAATTGTACGTTCAAATTGAGGAACTACTTACAGTTTGGAAATAATGTGAATGGCCGGCCGGTACGGCCGTGCGGTTCTAGGCGCTTCAGTCTGGAACCGCGTGACCGCTACGGTCGCAGGTTCGAATCCTGCCTCGGGCATGGATGTGTGTGATGTCCTTAGCTTGGTTAGGTTTAAGTAGTTCTAAGTTCTAGGGGACTGATGACCACAGATGTTAAGTCCCATAGTGCTCAGAGCCATTTGAACCATAGTGTCAATGCCTCGAATTAAATCAAGGCAAATAATAAATTATGGAAGGTTTAGTAGAAGATATTTGTCATTGTAAGCTTCTTCGTGCCTTTCAATAAATAGGCAAATGATTCCTTTCCACGGCAGAACGCCTCTTGGACTGTACATATGGAATAAGCCAAAACCAGTGGTTCTGAAAGACTTTGCGGTGACAGCTGCTAATGAACTGGTACTTGACTCGTTTATTTGCCAGGGCCATGTAAGCAACTAGAGTCAGAGTTCGGTTTGGGAGGTTCTCTGGTGAAGAAGCTGGTAAAGAGCAAGGTTCCTAGAGAGCATGTTGTGTATTTTGATCGATATTTCATATCCATTCCTCCACTACAATACCTACTGGGAAGATAAATATATGCAATAGGATCCACTTTAGTTAGCCGTACTCCATGTTGTCTCAGACCGAAATTCACTGGAAGCAAGGAACTGATGGAGAGAAGTGAGGTTCCTTTGACGAGTTCGTGAGAGAACATGAGAACATTTCTGTTTTGATGTGAATGGATAATCGTTCTGTTACAGTATAATCTACTTCCTCCTGTGCTTTTCTTACTTACATTGTGGAAAGATGAGACACAGAAGAAAAATAATTCTTTGGTGTGCCTAAACCCAAATGTATCTGTGATTACAACAAATCAGTGAGAGGTGTGGATCTATGTGACAGAATGAGTTCTTACTATCGAATATCCACATGTACAGAGAAGTGGTCTGTAAGAGTCTTCTACCATTTCGTTAGCAGCAGAGGTGCATACACGAAAATTGGACCCAGTGAAATTTTCATCCAAAGAGAAATCTCTGAAATTTACATCCAGCACTAAGCTGGTTAGATATATGTTCCATGGATCTTTGAATGATTCTTTTATCGAAAAGATGTGCAACGAATCAGTTATAGGATATGTATACATAATTAGTGTCAACATTAAGAAACACATAATCATTTTAATCCTAATCATGAAACCACACTTAAAAACTATTCTTTTTGCTTCTTTTTAGCGTCTACCAGTATTTAACTGCAAATTCGTCAATAGAAGAAATTTTCCAGGAGAAATCTTTTGAAATTAGATTTAAAATATGGCTCGCTGCCTGTCAGAAATATTTTATTATAAGGCAAATGAACAAAAAATTTTATTACTGCATACTGAACTACTCCTTGAGCCACTGATGGCCTTAACAATGGGTAATAAAAAGTCATTTTTCCCTCTACTGTTGTAGGTACGTACATCACTGCTCTTGTCAATCTGTGGTGGATTGTATACGACTAATTTCATTAGCGAAAATATACAGAGGTGACAAAAGTAATGGGATATCGATGTGCACATAAAAAGATGGAGGAAGTATCGCTGTCATTTGTACTCCGGTGATTCATGTGATACAGTTCCCGACCTGATTATGGTCGCACTCCGGAAATTAAGACTTTGAACACAGAATGGCAGCTGCAGCTAGACACATGGAACATTCCATTTCGGAAATCGTTAGGAAATTCAATATCCCGAAATCCAATGTCAAGACTGTACAGAGAATACTAAACCTTACGCATTATCTCACAGCACAGCCAACCCAGTGGCCGACGGACTTCACTTAACGACCGAGAGTAGCAGCGTTTGCGCAGAGTTGTCAATGGTAACAGACAAGCAATACTGCATAAAAGATCCGCAGAAATCAATGTGGAATGTACTATGAACGTATCCGTTATGACTGTGCGGTGAAATTTGTCGTTATTGGGCTATGGCAGCAATCACCCGTCGCGAGTGCCTTCGCTAACAGCACGATATCCGCTGCGGCGCATCTCCTGGGCTTGTGACGATATCGGTTGGATCCTAGACGACTAGAAAACTGTGGCCTGATCATATGCGTACGATTTCAGTTGGTAAGAGCTGATGGTAGGCTTCGAGTGCGGTAAAGATCCGACGAAGCCACGCTCTCAGGTTATCAACAAGGCACTGTGCCAGCTGCTTGTGATTTCATAATGGTGTGGGCTATGTTCACATGGAAAGCACTCGGTCCTCTGATCCAGATGAACCTACCGTTGACTGAAAATGGTGATTTAGGCTACTTGGAGACCATTTGCAGCCATTCGGGGACTTCATATTCCCAAACAACGACGGAATATCTACACTCCTGGAAATTTAAATAAGAACACCGTGAATTCATTGTCCCAGGAAGGGGAAACTTTATTGACACATTCCTGGGGTCAGATACATCACATGATCACACTGACAGAACCACAGGCACATAGACACAGGCAACAGAGCATGCACAATGTCGGCACTAGTACAGTGTATATACACCTTTCGCAGCAATGCAGGCTGCTATTCTCCCATGGAGACGATTGTAGAGATGCTGGATGTAGTCCTGTGGAACGGCTTGCCATGCCATTTCCACCTGGCGCCTCAGTTGGACCAGCGTTCGTGCTGGACGTGCAGACCGCGTGAGACGACGCTTCATCCAGTCCCAAACATGCTCAATGGGGGACAGATCCGGAGATCTTGCTGGCCAGGGTAGTTGACTTACACCTTCTAGAGCACGTTGGGTGGCACGGGATACATGCGGACGTGCATTGTCCTGTTGGAACAGCAAGTTCCCTTGCCGGTCTAGGAATGGTAGAACGATGGGTTCGATGACGGTTTGGATGTACCGTGCACTATTCAGTGTCCCCTCGACGATCACCAGTGGTGTACGGCCAGTGTAGGAGATCGCTCCCCACACCATGATGCCGGGTGTTGGCCCTGTGTGCCTCGGTCGTATGCAGTCCTGATTGTGGCGCTCACCTGCACGGCGCCAAACACGCATACGACCATCATTGGCACCAAGGCAGAAGCGACTCTCATCGCTGAAGACGACACGTCTCCATTCGTCCCTCCATTCACGCCTGTCGCGACACCACTGGAGGCGGGCTGCACGATGTTGGGGCGTGAGCGGAAGACGGCCTAACGGTGTGCGGGACCGTAGCCCAGCTTCATGGAGACGGTTGCGAATGGTCCTCGCCGATACCCCAGGAGCAACAGTGTCCCTAATTTGCTGGGAAGTGGCGGTGCGGTTCCCTACGGCACTGCGTAGGATCCTACGGTCTTAGCGTGCATCCGTGCGTCGCTGCGGTCCGGTCCCAGGTCGACGGGCACGTGCACCTTCCGCCGACCACTGGCGACAGCATCGATGTACTGTGGAGACCTCACGCCCCACGTGTTGAGCAATTCGGCGGTACGTCCACCCGGCCTCCCGCATGCCCACTATACGCCCTCGCTCAAAGTCCGTCAACTGCACATACGGTTCACGTCCACGCTGTCGCGGCATGCTACCAGTGTTAAAGACTGCGATGGAGCTCCGTATGCCACGGCAAACTGGCTGACACTGACGGCGGCGGTGCACAAATGCTGCGCAGCTAGCGCCATTCGACGGCCAACACCGCGGTTCCTGGTGTGTCCGCTGTGCCGTGCGTGTGATCATTGCTTGTACAGCCCTCTCGCAGTGTCCGGAGCAAGTATGGTGGGTCTGACACACCGGTGTCAATGTGTTCTTTTTTCCATTTCCAGGAGTGTATACACGGCAATGCCCCACGTCACTGGGCCACAGTTCTTAATTATTGATTTAAATAACATTTTGTATAATTCGAACGAATGATTTGGCCAGCCAGATCTCCCGACATGAATCCTGTAGAACATTTATGGGACAGAATTGAGTGGTCAGTTCGGGCACAAAATCCTGTACCGGCAACACTTCCGCAATTATTATGGACAGCTATAGAAGCAGCAAGGCTCAGTACTTCTGCAGGGGACTTCCAGCGACTTGTTGAGTCTGTGCCACGTCGAACTGTACCACTACGCCGGGCAAAAGGAGGTCCGACGCCGTTTTAGGAGGCATCCCATGACTTCTGCCACCTCAAGATATTGTGCCGGCGCAGTTAAAATGCCTATCTCCTTGAAGAGGTACCTACATGACGTCCGTAGATGAACACTTTATATTATTCTTACTGCTCGCTTTTGTGCAATCAATACTTTCTTTATAAATGACGAGTTACCCCAGAAAATTATCCCGTACATTACTGAATGGAAGAATGCAAAATATGTCAGGAAGTAGATACAATTGTTTCCAAGAGTAGCAGTTATACGAAGAGCAAAAGCAGCTGATCTTAATTGCATGAGAAGCTCTGTTGTATGCTTTTTCAAGTTCAAGTTTTTGTCAATATATACACTAAAAATTTGCAGCTTTCTACCCTACTTACTGACTCCTGCTCATGTGTTAAATCAAATGATGGTATGACTTAATTTCTTGTACAGAACTGAATGTAGTGTGTTTTTCAAAAGTTTAGGCATAGCTCATTTTCAGAGTACCACTCAATAATTCCTTGGAAAATATCATTTACTAACTCTTCTCTTGGTGTCTCTCTAATGTGATTTATTGTAACACTAGTATAGTCTGCAAGAAGTACCAATTTTACTTGTTGAATGGTAAGTGGAAGGTCATTCACGTATATAAGGAATAGGACTAGACCCGGAATTGAACTCTGTGTGACTCCCTTTGTGATTTTAGCCCCTCATTAAAATTTTTTACCTCCCCGACATTGGCTGAATTATTCAGCACAAACTTTTGGATTCTGTTTGTTGAGTATGGTTCAAACCAGCTGTGTGAAAAGCAGCTGTTACACAACGTTTGAGTTATTCTAAGAGAGTATCACGATCTACACATTCGACGGCATTGGCGAGATCAGAAATATACCAGTTGGTGATATATTATTATTTAAGGCTTGTACTGTTTCATGGGTGTATTTATGAATAAGGTTATAAGTGGAGCAACCTTTCTAGAATCCAAACTGTGATATGCTAAGCAAATTGTTTCCACTTCAATGTGCGACTACTGCTGAGTAAATTGCTTTTTTGAATGTTTTGGAAAAAGGTGTCATTGAAGAAAACTGACAATAATACTTAAATTCAATCACGTCACCTTTCTTATGAAGCGGTTTAATACTTGCATATTTCAACCTGTGCGGAAAAATTTCCGGTGTCAGTGATGCATACCATATATCACTAAGGACATTAATTTTAAGTTAGAACAACTTCTCAAATTTCTGTTTGAAATTTCATCAAGAGCTTTTGTTTTCTAAAATTTTTAAAATGGTGTTAATTTTCGTGAATGATTTTGGTGTTGTTTCTAGTTTGTTAAAGTTATGTTGAATGACGTTTTTAATATACTCACCTTCTTCTTCAACAGAACAATTTAATTCTGTATTTGCCGCTAGGATTAGAAAGTGATAGTTAAAAGCAATTGCAACTTGTAAGTTATCAGGCACAGAATTGTCATTAAAGTTAATGGTTGTGGAGTTTTGAACACTGGCTAGCTGCAATGTCTCCCATTTAACGATGTCCCATATAGTTTTAATCTTATTTCTTACTACTTATTTCTGTCAGGACGTTTGGAAATTTTATTAACTTTCCTTAAAATACTGCAATACTTTTGTAGTATGCAAGCAATGTCGAATCTTAACTTACTCTGGCCTCTGCATAAATAAAATTGTAGTTCTCCCAGTTAATCACTGCTTACTTGCTCTTTTAATGGATCTTTTGTATACTGGTATATTTTTGGGAAAGTAGCTTTCAAATACTGACCCAAATTTACTATGAAGTAAACTGAACGTGACACTAGCATCCATTTCTACATATACCTCAGCACGTACCACTCCTTTTAGAATTCTCTTAAAACATTGTATCCTGTTCTCATTAATAAGGCCCACTGCTTGGTATGAACCTGCCTCTGGAGTGTAAGATGCCATATTGTTTATTTCCATTAATTTCCAGGTAGTCCTTTTGGAAAAGGATACACATTGATTGTTTCAGCCTGTGATCTGCCTGTAAAATGTCGTCAATTGGCGTCCTACTATTTTGCTGCACACGAGTTGGAAAAATAACTACTGAAATTAGATTTAAACACACAAATAATAATTCTACTTCATTTTTCCTGTCTGTACGTTTTACGAAATCTCTCCTCCAACTACTAACTGTTTCTTGTGCTGTGAGAGGAAGGTCAATAATACATCTAGAATTCTCATAAACAAGTGAAAGTTTCTTAGAGGGAATCTGTAGACTGTTATAATTACAAGAGGTGTGTTCTGCGGCAACAATTTAAAAGCACATGCTTTTAGGTTCTGAGCAACACAAAATCTACTTGTTTCAATAGTTCTGATTTGGTGCTCAACTTTCACATATGTTGCAACTCCTCCTTTTTCGTATAACTCTACACGAAAATGATGCAAGTGAATAATCCCTGATTTTTAACTTCCCATCCCCGTGGTTACATGGTATTCAGAGATACACAAAACATCTACCGCTTCAGAGTTTTCCGCATCTATCTTGTTTTTTAACTGTCTAGTTTTCTGATGGAAAAAAATTAATTTTGTTTTTCGGGAAACCTTTACGTGCATTATAGTCGTGTACTGCTTTAACTTGTTTCAGTATTCTGTCTGTAACCTTACTCTAACCTAAAAATATGCCTCTTTGATTCCAATAATCACAGGTACTTCGTCTTGTGTGCTTGTTGTCCCCCTTACACTTTTTGCAAGGTGCTTAGCTAATTTCTGCTTCCCCTTTCTGTGTAGGTGCAGTCCATGATTATCCTGTCCCCATCTCCCAATCGCAGCAACAGGCACGGCGCAGATTTGAGACTTTATATCAGTCAAAAGCCACTTGCTTAGTTCTTTGTTCACATGGATAACAACCTGGAAGCTACCTGCTGAAGGGCATGGCAAACCTGCAACTCGGATGTCCTCGTCCTCTGTGAGACACAGTCTACCTTCACTCCAAAAGCCCTCGTCCACCCCCGTGGGTAACAACTTGACAGTCACTGTCATTACGACTCATAACGCTCCCATTCACAACCTGACTGGTCAGCCGACCCGTTCCCCGACCCTCTAGCATACCTATTCCATTGTCTGTGGACACTGGCAGCTGCTTGGCAGACCCTACTGCCTACACTGAGGGGAGTGTCAGCTGGCAGGTAGCGGTCAGGGCAAGCAAGTAGAAGTCCCGCGGTCGAACTGACGGACCCAGACTGTAGACCTGACTGCGAGCTAGTTGCCTCCCATACTGGCGAATGGGTCGGGGTGGACTATCTCAGCTAACGGTTCGGTGTACTAGTCTGTCTTTGTACTTTTGGTACTTTCGTAGTGTTCAGTTCCTGCTCCTTGTGTGCCTGTATGCTTATAGGTTTGATATGGAAGTGTCAACGACCATCCACGGTAGGCTATGTGGCCACGATGAAGGTCGCTTATGTATTATAAAGGGAACCAAAGCGCAAGACCCTTCAACATACGATTTTAAGAAAATTATTACGGCAGCAAAAGCTGCATTACGTTTGCATTTTGAGAGGGAGAAATTTAGGGTGGATAACACTGAAGAGCAAATGGAAATTATACACAAGACGGAAAAAGGCAGGTGCCTCCATGTTGAAGATGCAAATGACCAACGACATAAACATCCTGCTGCCGTAAGAAAAGTGCTGCCAATGGTCGACATAACGTTCTACGCTGTGCCCTCTTTCATACGCGTTTTGTACTGGTTTTACCTGTTCAAACGTTTAAATCCTGATTTTCCTTCCTTTACGATGCATACTCTGTGCTAATATGGAAAATCATGTCATTCATTGCCACCTTTAAAAACTTTTTCTTTGTTATTACGTAATTATTTTATGAAGCAAACACGCACTCTATTCTTTTATTGAACAAGGTGGTTATAATTAAAATTCCGCCTCATGAACCAATGTAGACGGAAAACTATTTGCCATATAGGTACACAACGTTATAGGAATGATGTTCAGACTGCGCGCTTCAAGATTTGAGTTGTTAGTAGTATTAGTGTCACGACTTGCCGTTTGGCTCCGGTACTGGGACAGCGACTTAGGGTTGAAACACAAACATCAATGTGCATTACAGTTGCAGGCATGGTTCTGGACAAAGAGAGTAGTGCTTTAATTGTAAAGATGTTTATCAAAACGACAGTAATAGTGCTGCTGCTGTCGCGATTACAGATGCAATGCACATGAGGTCACTCAGTTACTTCGTAACACATTTGGAGAAAACCAAACCATTGGCGATCGTTCCGAACTGAATGTCCATCAAAATTACCAAAATGGAACCAGTGTGGTTTTTGGCTGTGGGGTTACGTGAACGATAGGGCTTATCAACAGGACACGTTTTTAATTTAACTTATTGGCTTTCGATTTGCACCCATATTGCCGTCTCGGTAATGGAAAGACTATACGACAACGTACTGCAGCCTCGCGGGGTAGCCGTGCAGTCTCAGACACCTTGCCACGGTTCGGGCGGCTCCACCCGTCGGAGGTTCGAGTCCCCCCACGTGCATTGGTGTGTGTGTTGTCCTTAGTGTAAGTTAGATTTAGTAATGCGTAAACCGATGACCTCAGCAGTTTGGTTTCATAGGAACTTACCAACACAGCGTACTGGAAACGATTTTCGTACCACTTAAGACGAAGCGAATGTAAGAACAACACAACATCCAGTCCCCGAGTGGAGTAATCGAACGAGGGCATCTTCGGTTAGCTGCATGACGCGCTGAGGCCGCAGCTACTGAAGCGGACGACGAGGCACTAACACACCTTAGAGATTGAAGATGAACGTAGCGACGAACGTAGCCAACATCTCACTGAGATTATTCGGGCAGCAATAGAGCAATATATAACGCGGTTCGAGGCTGTCGTGGATAACGATGATCGTCACGCCGAGCAGCGTTTGTAGCCTGGAACGTAAAAATGGTACGCAATTACCAACTGTTGCCCTCTCATGTGGAAATTGGTATAAGGTACATGTTCCAAATAAGGCCCGGTTCCTAATAAGGCCCACTCTCATTTTCTAGCACAGAAAGTTTGAAAACAGCGCCAAATGTCTTCGGCAGTGATAGCTTGCGACATCTTGTGGCCAAGGCAACAACTATTTCCGCACCCACTCTCGTGCCGGCTATTTCACTTTCAGTTGTGCTACGGCGTTCAAAGAAGGAGGGTTGCTTCTTCTTTTCATGGTACGTTTCATCTAATGCAATCGTTTCGGTTATGGAGCCTTTTTACTAGTAAATATGCATTTATGAACAGAAAATTTTGCTGTATTAAGATAGTGGCATTATATTCATAATAATAAATTGCTTTTTAAAGAATAAGCAGACACCCGTTCTAATCTGGTTGTTCCCAATAAGACCCAACCCTATCACTCCAGACAAGCCCTGGGCGGGCCTTATTAGGCGCCCTGCTGTATAGAGCTGTGCATAACGACAAAGCATACTTCATTTTAGCGTATCCTGGGAAACCTCATGTAACACTTAATATCTCTAAATTAAATCTAAATTAATTTATACATATTTATTGAGTTAGTTGTTGGTCGTTGCAAGAAATGTCAAAAGAAAACATTTTAAATTCCTTCTTGGTAATCTTTGTGACAGGGCGTTCTGCATTTAGATCAATAATTTTTAGTAGCTATAATTGAAGTACGGTACTTTAAAAAATATATAATCACAGTTTTACAGCCCTAATTCAGGAACGTCAGGCTTACTGGAAATGTTTGTTTTTAGATGGAGCCACAGAAAAAAAGAGCAACGTGGGATGCAGATAATTTAAAACGAGCTATGGGAACTGTTGCTGAAGGGATGCCTGTCAGAGCCTTTCGAAACATACGGGATTCCTCGACGCACGTTGCACAACCACACAGTTCTGGACTAACAACCAAAAATTTGGGACGGATAACATGTTTCGACGAAGCTCATGAAAGAGAATAGACTACAAGGATTTTAATGTAATTTTGTTTTAGAAATAAGTCGAATGAGACGATACATAGACTTTTATAATTACTTGTTTTTACAAATGCTTATTAAGTTTTCCTGTCATTTACATGCCCCAGAATGTTAATATGAACAAGATGTTGCTGCGGGCCATGTTAGGAACAAGCTCTCCTAACAAGACCCACTTGCAAGAGTTAAACATTTTCTTTAAAGTAATGATATTTACTAAATAAACTTTCAATGTTCATTTATTTTTGAACTGAATATAGCTGTAGGGCGTTGCACGTACGATCACGGAATCTTACCACTTACACATACTGAATACGAAATTCCTAAACGTTAAGTGGGCCTTATTTGGTACACGTATCTCATGTTTCTTTCAATGAATTATTCTTTATCTCTCTTCCGCCGGTCCTTACAGATGTTTCCACAAAGTTTCTTGTCCTACGATCACTCGATTTTCGTGGAGGCCTTCTCAGGTAGCGAAAGTCTAATTATAACCACCTTGTATATATGACTTGATACACAATTTTATGAAAGTCATGTATCTTCCATGGCAAAACTGATAATGACACACAAAACTGTGATAACCAAGTCCTGTATTAAATCAAATATTGGGGAGCGCGCATTTTAGCGCTAGGAATGAGAGGAGTAGCTCTGTTCAACTTATTTCACATATATACGTGCATATTCCTGGACTTTTAGTTAGTATGACAAGGCATCTTGTGTACATTTCATGTACCATAAGGTGATCTACATGTGTGGACGACATTTTACTTTAAGTTAATTTTAAAGTATGCATTGTCATGTAGAAGTGATATGGTTTTTAAATTCTATGTTTCTAATTTGGTTTTATGTTTTCTATTGTAGTTGCGTAAGTACAGATCTCAAACATCAAAACAGTCATTTGCGATTGTAATAATTTTGGAATTGCAGTTCTTGTTAGGGAATCTCCAGTTTTCTTCATCAGTACACTACGTAAATGTACGTATATTAGTGCGGCCACACATAGCCGTAAAATAAGGCTTGCGTCAACGTGCCTTAAGAGCCTTCGGCTCCTCTCTCTGCCGATCGAGCTGCGGGCGCCAGACGCGGAGAACAATCGACCTATCCTCGACCTTTTCTGGGAACAAATTTCACTGGGTGCAATTTACATGACCCCAGAGAAGCTGCACTGCACTAAGGAAGAAGATGGAGTTTTAGATGGGTAGCGGAAAGCGAAGAGACGCCGCCTGCGTAACTCAAGGTACAGTTCTGAAGGGCATTCGCAGTTACTTTGCGGGTGGAAAGAAGGAATTCTTTTCTGTAAAGGACAGATGGATTGGTAGTTTTCTGTTAATGTGGCTAGTTTCCAATAGAACACGTGAGTTGTTAAAGGTGTGACTAAGACATAGCAAAGCTTTAGCAACTAGTTGAGCTACGATGCGAAGTCAGAATTAGTTGCGCGTTCCTCTAATGGCGTAGCTCAGGAGTTAAACTTAATAAGAGAGATGCACACTCAACTTATATTGGTGTCCTCTTCCTAGTAGTTAGCCTTTCCTTTCTTTAAAGTCTTTTCCTGTATTTTGTGTTGTCACTGGTTTGCAATGGATTTTGTTATATTGTTGTTGGGGGGATGTAAGTGAACGGAAGAGCTGTTCATTTAATACTATTTACTGTTCTGTATTTTCCGAGGTTGATATCCCTATAGTTCGCCGATCATTCAAACCGATGCTGGGTCTTCGGGAAATAAGCAGTCAGAAGGGTCTGATGTGTGTCGGTTAGTGAAACCCCCATGTCTCTCGGCGCGACGTCTTGCAGTGAGGCTGACGATCCAGTTATTTACAGTTATCGATGCTAGGAAGGTTACTGTTGAAGGTAGGCGAAAGCGATTTACATAACTCAGTTCAGGGGTGATGTGTCACACTGTGATGTAGGTAATTACACGAATTGAACATAATTTTTAGTATTTATGTACAATGCGCAACATTGTTTACCCCCAAGGGTCAACTGCCAGCCAATAAACCAACCGTTGATAGTCTGCATTTATATTCCAGCATTTGCGAACAACCTCCAGATGCTTTATAAGCTATCCGCCAACTCATTTATACGTTTATGTACCATGAACACTAATGTCTCAGTAGATCGGACTTCCGAAATTACTCGTACATCTGATGATTTCTACCCGTTAAGAACTGTGTTCTCTCTGCTAGAAAGTCCTGAATACATACTCTATCAAGCATTGCTACCATCCGGGAAACATGGGAAACTTTTGTACGATAAACTGTACGATTAAAAATTCAAGGTTTCAGGGTGTATTCCCAAGTTGGTTTTAAGAAGTTTTTCTGTCGCATTTTTCCTTTTACCTGCGATAATGAATTTTGTGGGTAAAAAATCCTAAGCTTTACCGTGACTCACAGTCGACGTTAAACTGTAGGTTTCCAGATATCTGGCTGGATAAGCCAATCAAAAGGTCAGAGGAAGAAAAGGACCCTGTCTTTTAAAGCACTGCAGTGCTGAAACCATCTTTGGGGTTGAGAACAGCTGAACTTTGCCATGTGCAATATCTCAGCATGGCATGAACTAGACTAACCTCTTAAATTACAGGTCATTGGTGGAAACTGTTGAACATGTTTTTCTATCTTGTGGTGAATGATGTTTGTTGATGAAGAAATTCTTGAATCGATTACAAGCATTCTATGCAGTGATGGACACAGTCATGAAGGAGCTGAACATAAAAGTTTCATTAGCTGACAGTCTCACTTTGAGCAAAGGATAAATACATTGATGTTAAAATACAATCCACATAAATACTGAGTGATCACACAAAGACATTGGTTTAATGTGCAGTGACGGTACAATCACGGACACCGAGAAAAGTTTACTGTCAGCAACTATCAGAAATGTTGATTCAGCGCAGCAAATGTCAAATGGTTCAAATGGCTCTGAGCACTATGTGACTTAACATCTGAGGTCATTAATACCCTAGAACTTAGGACTACTTAATCCTAACTAACCTAAGGACATAACACACATCCATGTCCGAGGCAGGATTCGAACTTGCGACCGTAGTGATCGCGCGGTTCCAGACTGAAGCGCCGAGAACCGCTCGGCCACCCCGGCCGACAGCAGGTATCATTTCCCACATAATATAGTGGCGAACGAATGTATTCCTGAACGCAAGATAAAAATTTTTGTTTACTGACTGTCAGTAAATAAACTCTTGTAAAGTTTTTGCCGAATGCCTCTAATTAGAAAATTGCTATAATTATTTCTCTCATACGTCTGTCGCTCGCTCCTCTTTCAGTTCAGATGTTATATGATACACTGACGTTTATGTTTTAGCTCAAAGATTGCGATTAAGCATACGCGTTTTAGTTCGTCAAGCAGAGGCGATAGAACGTTCTGATTAAAACTGAGGAAGAAAGGAGATGCATTCGCAGTTGTGGCTACGATTAGACTTCAGCTGCAGAATTTATTTGTGACATATGAAAATTTAGGATTGGGGAGAAGAGAAGTTTGTGGCACAACTTGACTAGAAGAAGGGATCGGTTGGTAGGACATGTTTTGAGGCATCAAAGGATCACAAATTTAGCATTGGAGGGCACCGTGGAGGGTAAAAATCGTAGAGGGAGATCAAGAGATGAATACACTAAGCAGATTCAGAAGGATGTAGGTTGCAGTAGGTACTGGGAGATGAAGAAGCTTGCACAGGATAGAGTAGCATGGAGAACTGCATCAAACCAGTCTCAGGACTGAAGACCACAACAACAACAACAACACATGAAAATTTATTCTTGACCGGTTCCCGAAACTGAAGTTCCCGCTTTAAGGGGGGTAGGACATCAAACGGACCAACTTGGAACAGGAGAGGCACCACAGGACATATTATTTTCTACTGTCTATACTTCTACAGATAAATTCATAAAACTTTGTCAGTATGACCAGGAAGGATTCGGAATTCACACTCATAGCAGTGGAAGTTCAAAAACATAACAAAATAAATTTTTTTACATGTGAAATTTTATCATTTTTTCGCTTACTATTGGCTGCATTTGTTGCTATAGGTACATTTTTCTTCACAAGTAAGAGAGATTCTTTGATGAATGTTGCACAGCATACAAAATATACTTACAGGTGTATGAAACTCTAGAATTTTCCAAATCTATTAAAAACTGTGGTAAAATTAGAGATAATTAACTACAAAATTTGATTTTTTTCTAAACACAAAGTTTAAAACGTAACAGCTCATTCTTTTTTTCATAAATTAAATAGATTCTAGAGTTTCAGACACCTGTAAGTATGGTTTGTATGCTTTGAAAAATTTATCGAACAGTCTCTCTTACCTATGAAGAAAAGTGTACTTATAGCACACGTAAAAAAAATTGTTATGTTTTTGAACTTCCGCTGCTACGAGTGTGAATCCTGAATCCTTCCTGGTCATGCTGCAAAGTTTTATGTATTTACTTGTAAATGTATAGACAGTGGAAATTTGTCCTGTGGTGCCTCTCCTGCTCCAAGTCGGCCCATTTGACGTCCTACCCCCCTTAAGCCCGCGCTCGCCTTAATCACTTCCGACTATCCGACCATGCCTCCCGTGCCAACCAAGTCCCTCATATGTCACTCTGTGTCCAGGTCATGCACCCGCATAGTTGCTGTGATTCTGGAAGAGACTATCATAATTCTCGTGGCTTGTCTAGGCATGTAATACTACTTAGCAGTGCCTCTATTTTACGGTATACTATGAACTGCATGTACGTCTGGAGGACACAACGTAGTAAGCGTAAGACAGAGACGCTGCAAAGTAGTATTACATGCATATACATGCCGCGACAATAATAATTAAGTCTCTTCCTTTGCGGGAATCACAGCAACTATGCTAGTGCGGGACGTGGACACAGTAACATATAGTGGATTAACTCGGTACGGGAGGAGTGCTTCGATAGACGAAGTGCTTAAAGCAACTGCTCGTGTAAAACGGGAAATCCAGGTTCGAGTCCCAACCTGAAACAAACTTTCATATGTCACCAATAAATTGTGCAGTGAAGTCTAATCTTATTCCCAACTGCGAATACGTTTCTTCTGTTTCATACAGCTGTAGATCGTAGCAGTGTCTGTTCCTCTAGACATGCGTGCATGTCTGAAGGATATTGTGTGGAACACCGTTAAACACACGAAATGAGATTTGGCATGTCTCTTGTCCCAACTGTTATACTATGTGCAGATTTTGATAAAAATTTTGGTCATAATATCATCTGGAATAGCTGTGATGTGATTTGTACTAAGGCAGTACAGATCACTATAACGTGATTCCTGCTACAGTATTTGATCTTCTTAACCATCTTCGTCAACGACATGTTGTTAAACGAAAAAAGTCTTATTTGAGGAAACAGCTGTAAATGCTTATTTTTAGCTTAATAAATTCACACTTGGATAAAATAAGAAATTTAAAAATGTTATTATAAGATAGAAATGATACTTAACTCATGGTCTATCCTTCGTGCACCTGCGCCATTTGCTACTGACAAAACAAATAATCCCTGCTGCTTCAGGATGACAGCTACATTGATAACTAGGCAGTATGTATGTAATTTCCATAAACATAATACCCGCTTAGTGGTCGTAACTTCACATTTTACAGTCTAAGTAATTTCAGTTCATGGTATTTACTGCGCTAAAATACAATTTATGTAATTGTTGCTAAAATACAGTACAAGGAAAGTAAAACAGTCTTCGATCAAAGGTTGGTTTGAAAAGAGCAGTGATTTACTTGGTATAATCCTATTAGGTATATTAAGACCTATGCTTCAACCACCCTCTGAATAGACTCACCTAATTATAGAGCGAGTTGCTGTGTAACGTTGATTCCTGACCACAGTTGATAAAATATAAACTTTACAGTCAGTCCCTCATGGCCATAGTGGCCGTTCTAGACAAAACTGAAAGAGTAAGTTGAACAGAAAACTTGATGACAACGTCCGTCTAGCGTCTTTTCAATGGCGTATTTTTTACCCTGAATACATTTCGAAACACAGCATTATCTGCAGAGTTTCATTTCGCTATCGAGGGATCTTCATTGTTATTTCAACGCTCCAGATACTCGTATTTGTGACAGGTTATAGTGCGTTTTCACATTAAATTCGCAAATTGATTTGGAACATACATGAATTAACGAAAGAATATATCCCGATTATTTTTTAAATATATAGTATGCTTGGAAATTACTCCGATTTCTGTTCCTTGCTATTTTAGAAATTTCTACCACATTTTGTTTACAGTAATGTATGAATATCAGCATTTGTCAAATATAAGTCGACGAGTTTCAAGGAACATCGCAATTAAATGGCTAATTGAGTACTTAAAAGGTATAAAATAAATTACTTGATAGGCAACCGCAACATACTATTAAAAAAAAATCATTTCAGTGTTATGGCTGGCAATAATGATATCCTCAACTGTTTGCACAGGTTAAAATTAAGTGTGAAATATTGAAGAATCAGTATGGTTTCGTAGAGGATTGTATTTTAATTATTTCTCAGTTTAAGATGTATTTTAACGCTTGAAGTGTCATTTACATACTAAAATATGAACAGCGGAGGAAACATTTATCATTGAGAATTTATCTGCAAAGGAAACCAGCAAAATTCCATATGCTCTTGTGATTTTGTGTATATACTATCATTACATCACGAATTGCACTAAAGAACGAAATATAACCCCAAACAAATACACCTTTTTGGTGTGTTGATATTATAGTAAATATCCTTCAACAGCCAACAGAATTTTCTAAAGATGAAGCTGTCCGTCGAAACGTATTTTGTCAACTAAAATACGTTGTTCACAAGTAATTAGACAAATTTTATTTACGTGTTTCCCATAAACATCCAAACCCACAGGATACATCTTCAAATATAGAAGAGACGTGAGTATGCTCTTCGTTTCTGACCTTTATGTTATCAATATGTTTCACCAAGGAGTATATTATGTTCGATGCCTTGCCGCTTGGCCATGACGGATAATACAGAGGTGCGCGCGGGCGCGACACACACACACACACACACATTGTTCTCACGCAGTTCTGTGACCATCTATAGGTCAATATAAAGAAGATCTGATACCGCTGAAGTTTTAACGTTCCTAGATTCCTTGTTATTCTAAACATTTGCGTTTTCATTTTTAAATACATACAAGTATGACTTGTGCAGATGGGACGCTGTGTTCATAGTATCCCACAATCTTAACAGGAGTGTTCCTTTTCTTTCCCAGCAAAAAACTTTTAAATCATTAGTTCTGTGTTATAAGCGACACATAAATTCAAGAACGGTCCTTTTCCAATTAAGCTATTGACCGAAGATTGATTTTAATGGCCGAAACTTAGTTTTATACCTTTCTTAACGCTCAAGAGACTGGTTTCAATCCAGCTTCAAACCAGAAGATACTACGACCTCCCCACATAGAAACTGTTCATCATCAGTTGAAGGTTATGATCATATTACACACCATTGCTCAATACTCTGAGTAATCCGAGCTAACCATACATCTGTATGTGTCTCCGGTGCACTACTATTCTATAAGATAAAGGCCTTTTCACCGACAGTGGATTAATCCTCTGGAATCCCGGTCGAAGAGCACCGTGGATGTAGACAGCCCACAAGAAGCATAATCTGTCAGCAGCCTACATATGGCGTGGCCAACGAGTACTTTGTTCCACTGTATAATTCGAAATAGTATCTTCTAGGATGTAACTCGAAATAAAACATGTCTCTTCGTCAGAAGCTGTCTCAGTCATACATCTCTTGAGAAGCTGTACTCCCTTTCTGGAGTAGCAGACACAGACATACGAAGACTTTTGGCAATCAGGAAAGAGAGGTCGGAAGTTACAACATCTACAGCCCAGCCCCTTTTCGGGCACCAGTGAGCTCAACCAAGACTTATGTCAAGGAAGAGTTTCCAGAGAACAGCCGAGGAACTTGCACAACCACCGAAGCAAGTAAGACTTCAGGAGTGGCACACCAGGAGCCAGCAGGTCAAATACTGAATGGTACCAGACAAGAGAATGCCCCCTGACCACACAGAAAACACGGCTGCTTGGAAGATACTCAGTCGACTTAGAAGCGGTGTCACAAGGTAGAGATCCAACTTAGTGGACTCAATGCTGTGCCATTGTGGTGTTGAGCTGACTCCAGACCACGTGTTGCAATGCTGTCTGTGCCCAGCTAAGTGCACTGTGCAAGATCTGGCCAAAGTTTCAGCCTACGCACTTTCAGCGGCCACATATATACGTCGGGGAAAATTTAATACATATGTAACAGGTACTTCCGTTTTTTAATTATTACTGTGCATATACACAACTTACTTATACTTCGATTTTACGTTTCTGTTTTAATTAATACGACCCATTTCAACTTTCTGCTTTAATTGTTATAACGTGTGTCAGTGATTGATGTTTGATTACTTCTGACACCAGAAATAAATAAATAAATCCAAAGCGTAGCCGTAAGAACGCCACATGGAGGTACACCGAGCCCCGCCTCTGCGGATATAGGTGCACCTTCAGAGTCACTGATCCATTCTCAGCTCCAGTTTGGCGTCTGCCTACTCGTTGAGGGTGAAAGGCTGATCCTTGGTCCGACTTGATTACTGTAGATTTTGTTATAAACTGTTATTAGGAATTTCTATTTTACTGCTGTGGACACGTTTTTACCACTAGAGCACCACCATGTCTACCAGTCCACAACCATGTGTCCACCATCATAAATGACCAACATACTTAGAATTGTAACTTGTCCAGAAACTAATAGTCGTAATGACAGTTCGTGATAAACTAAAACATGACAACTAAATCCTATGACACAAATGAACCTCATTCATCCGATTTTAAACTAAACAAACGTGTTATCGCTCCATGTGTATCTTGAATGAATGACAAGCACTGCGCCTTACTTTCTGCATCCAACTACATTCTCCCACAACTATCCTGTTTGAGTTCATAAAACTTCTACACCTTCTCAAACACACAGAATATCTTCGCTGACCTAAGTCGCCCTTATTTGTAATCTCATTCTTAGGCAACATGACCTGCTATTTGGCCTATGTGCGTCATCTCCAGACATCCTTAAACACCTCAGTATCAATCATTTACCTTTTCCAAAGCCTGAGAAGACTCCTGTGATCCACCCATCTTGTCAACAGTAATATGCCATCCTAAAAGAATACTGCAAGTGATCAAAATTCTATATAACTGAAGCGCTACTCAGTTCCTTGTTCCTAAATCTCAAACTAACAGTTTGTGATAGTATGACAACACAAGGTGATGATTTTTCCATCCGTCATTGACTGGGCTGTAGTGCTATCTGGTGACTGTTTTTGTGGCTATGTTGAATTAGGAATCTCTGACTGATCTACGGTTTTACTTGTTGGTTGTAGGTGTAACAACAATAACTGTACAGTGTGAGGTGAGGTACAAGGGAGTTTCTGTCCCAGCAGTCAATAGGAACAGACTCGTACACGTTTGCTAGCTAGAACACTGCGGAAATATGCAGCATGCTGAAGCGGATAGAAATCTACACCCATTTACAGATAATGTTCAGTTAAAACTGCGTATTCCAGCTTGGTACTTTGTCCCTATTTATTAAAATTCACTTCCTCCGTGCTTCGTCGCACCACATTTTTCTTAGTTTTTCGGTTGATTATTCTGCTGGCTGTAGACTTTGTACCAGGAGACTTTCCAAATATAATTGGCGTCACAGGAAGTACCAAATATTCTCTGCGTAAGACGACTTGGAAGGTGGTATGAGGTGGGTGGATGATCAGCACGCCATCCTTCACTGGGGTCGTTAAGTCCCCTCGAAAGTGCACCAACGAGCTGAAATTAAACATAATCAACAAATGAGAGGAAAATTCCTGATTGATATGTTGGAAGGGTTACAGAACTACAAGTTCAGTCACACAACTCTCTCTAATACATGTATGTATAAGATGTCCAAAACGTAAGATACACATTTCCCATGAAACAACTAGTAAGTCTCTTCAGCAGCAACAATTTCTATAGCATTATTATGGAGGGTTGACCGTGTCCCACCCATAACTTACATTTGACTGGAGGGAACATTTGGTAGTTGGGGGTTCTTGGTGAAAGAATCGTTACCATCATCAAATTCCAAACATTCTGAAGCCCGGGAGGTGTAAGCTGCGAAGAGCAAGGCTCCAGCAGCACACGCTGTGGAATTTTAACTTCGAACGAACTAATGAATGATCAGCGTCAATGATCAGTCTTCATGTGACTAGTGTTCTTAAGTATTGACAAGGAAGTTTGAGAGTTGCTTCGTAGAGAATAAGAAATCGCTGCCATGAGGGATAGTTAAGAACTACTGTAGTAAAGATTTGAGGTACATTTTCCATGACGATGTGTTGTAAGAGGCTACACAATCTACGGGTAAACTAGTTTTACTGTCTGAAGTTACGGCTATTAAGGCTATTTTGCTCGCGTATGATGTCGTTTTTGGAAACCCAGAATCTACTATGTAGGAATCAACATGGATTCCGGAAACAGCGATCGTGTGAAACCCAACTCGCTTTATTTGTTCATGAGACCCAGAAAATATTAGATACAGGCTCCCAGGTAGATGCTATTTTTCTTGCCTTCCGGAAGGCGTTCGATACAGTTCCGCACTGTCGCCTGATAAACAAAGTAAGAGCCTGCGAACTATCAGACCAGCTGTGTGGCTGGATTGAAGAGTTTTTAGCAAACAGAACACAGCATGTTGTTATCAATGGAGAGACGTCTACAGACGTTAAAGTAACCTCTGGCGTGCCACAGGGGAGTGTTATGGGACCACTGCTTTTCACAATTTATATAAATGACCTAGTAGATAGTGTCGGAAGTTCCATGCGGCTTTTCGCGGATGATGCTGTAGTATACAGAGAAGTTGCAGCATTAGAAAATTGTAGCGAAATGCAGGAAGATCTGCAGCAGATAGGCAGTTGGTGCAGGGAGTGGCAACTGACCCTTAACGTAGACAAATGTAATGTATTGCGAATACATAGAAAGAAGGATCCTTTATTGTATGATTATATGATAGCGGAACAAACACTGGTGGCAGTTACTTCTGTAAAATATCTTGGAGTATGCGTACGGAACGATTTGAAGTGGAATGATCATATAAAATTAGTTGTTGGTAAGGCGGGTACCAGGTTGAGATTCTTTGGAAGAGTCCTTAGAAAATGTAGTCCATCAACAAAGGAGGTGGCTTACAAAACACTCGTTCGACCTATACTTGAGTATTGCTCATCAGTGTGGGATCCGTAACAGATCGGGTTGACGGAGGAGATAGAGAAGATCCAAAGAAGAGCGGCGCGTTTCGTCACAGGGTTATCTGGTAACCGTGATAGCGTTACGGAGATGTTTAGCAAACTCAAGTGGCAGACTCTGCAAGAGAGGCGCTCTGCATCGCGGTGTAGCTTGCTGTCCAGGTTTCGAGAGGGTGCGTTTCTGGATGAGGTATCGAATATATTGCTTCCCGCTGCTTATACCTCCCGAGGAGATCACGAATGTAAAATTAGAGAGATTCGAGCGCGCACGGAGGCTTTCCGACAGTCGTTCTTCCCGCGAACCGTACGCGACTGGAACAGAAAAGGGAGGTAATGACAGTGGCACGTAAAGTGCCCTCCGCCACACACCGTTGGGTGGCTTGCGGAGTATAAATGTAGATGTACAAGGGCTGAAAATCATTTATATGTTTACGAATGAAAGCAACTCTCAAATAGATCAGAAAAGAACTACTGTAGTAAAGATTTGAGGTACATTTTCCATGACGATGTGTTGTAAGAGGCTGCACAGTCTACGGGTAAACTAGTTTTACTGTCTGAAGTTAAGGCTATTAAGGGCTGAAAATCATGTATATGTTTACGAATGAAAGCAACTGTCAAATAGATCAGGCTAGAAACCGAACGGAGAGATAACAACTGCATTAGCTCGAATTGCTTCAGAACAAAAGAAGTTTCGTTTGTACCCAGTTGGTGGTCCATGAAACTATAAAGGCTATAAATAATAGCGTGAAAAGGAGGTAAAATCTGCGCGCGATTTGTATAATTTGGAATACAATGTGGAGCTTCAATTCTCTGTCGCAAACCGTGTAAGTAGCGTGAGTAAAAGGTCGCTATGTGTAAGAAGCGTGAAGCGCACTTTGAATGTATCCTGATGGCTAAGAGAGTCACGCGCACTTTGAACAAAGAAATGCTATGTGAAATTGAAATCAACGCAAAAGATTGGGTCGCCACAAACTCTAGCCACACGACAAATACGAGGTTGTGCTGAGTCGGAAAATTACTTAATTTATTCATAGGGAAAACTCACTAAAGAACATTGATTGTAAATTCACTGATAAAGAATGGGATGTAATTATTAATATGATCCGGGCATTGTTCACGTGAATCAAATATTGAATAAAGTAAAGAGTGCGTGAACACTGTGCATAAGTGCAGCTTGCAGCAGCATTCCTGAAAACAAGATCTATTCCAAAGCATTTGTTTTAAATGGTGAGACACTAATTATTGGGCCTGTGCGCATGGAAACGCTATGAATGGGCTAACAAGGAAAACTACAAGGTAAATGGCGTAGGTAACAGAGACGTAACATCGGTATACTGGATGAGATTGGAGACAAAATTATTTATTCCTTAAAACATTGATGAAATGTATCTATAGAACTGCTGTTGCCTGGTAACTAAGTACAATTGCTTGTGAAAAGCTACACGTTTCACAACAAATTCGTGGGGCCACGTGGAACGCGGAGACACAATTTCTACATACCGTGGCCAAATTTTTGCAACATCAAATCACGCAGTCACGAACAATTAACATTTTACAGAGGACACACTTGAATAGACGAATGATAATGGCAGAAGGCCAGCACCAGACATAAAGCAATGAGGCAAAGAAAATTCACAAAGAACCAAAAATTATCAAGATTCGGAAAAGATTAGAATGCATACACACGCAGTTGCAGGCACACAAACATTCACACTGAACCTAGGGCGCTTCAACATATACAACACCATTGCGTATCAAAGTCAAGTCCGTATTAGGAATCAAACTGAAAGTCTGCAAAAGCCTCGCATTCCTTGCTGCGACCCAGCAAATCAATCTTTATAAGATGAAACGCGAGACCAAAAGCTAAAAGCTCCCCTCTTGCTATGAGACAACGCGCCACGCGGTTACGTCAACTCACCCTTCTTAGAAGAGACTTCTGCGGCAGACCCTCGGCGAGCTGGAAGCAGACTGCCCGTCTCATACACTTCTACGTCTCTCACACGACCCCGTGGCCAGGAAAACCCAGAGATGAGGCTTCCGCCACCAACCTAACCACGGTTACTTTCACACAAGGGAAGCAAACCTCTTTGCCTACCTGAAAACTACAAGGGTTGGCCATTCAGTTCGACTATCGCTGATTCCCTGCAGCAGACTAAACCACTGTATAGCAAAATGAAACACACCCACATTCATTCACTCACGCATGCCAGAGAGTTCTGTATCATTAGAAAGCAAATAACATGATAATGAAAGGGGACTACGGGACCCTTTCAACAGAATAAATAGTGAGCGAGGGTGGGTTGACTGTATATAGTTATCCATAACGACTCCGTTTATCCTGATTTACCGGCTGATGTGATAGTGGAATAAAATGGAAGAAGAGTGGATTGTCTATGGTACTCCAGTTTATGTAATAACTAGTATATGAGACCATAACTAGTATATGAAACCATCACGTAAATGAAGTGCTACATACGGTTACAACCCGCCGAGCTTAGGCGTTGTAATATGTCACAACGATCGAGAGGTATGGTTCGGGAGAAACCGTGTAGAAAAAAGTAGGCAAGTGTATCATTAACCTTGTTATATCGATGATACACAGGGGGTATTCTGTTAAACTAAGCGAAGGCGCCGCAAGGCGTTCCTGGGTCAGCACCAACGCAAACTGCCGGAATCTGCAGCGTCGGTGTCCGGTTGCCCAGGCTTGCGGACGTAGTGATCCACTCACGCCACGTCTAAGTGGCCGCCTCGTGCATTAACTGTGTCCGTGACCCGGAACTTGGCTTACTGCTCCCTCAAGCACGACTCGTGGACCCCATGTAGAGCGCCGCAGGGAAACAGCCGACCGCTGTCGCTGCAGTGAGCCTTCGCAGCTCCGGCCGTCCGCCCTGGGCAGCTCGTTCAGTGCCCACCGATACCTCTGCACCCGGGAGGCCGCGAGTTCGCGCCCCGGCCCCACCGCTGTGGACGGCTGCTTGCAGTCTGCAGGACGTGGCAACCCAGAGAGCGGAGGTTAGCAGCCCTCTCGCTCCTCGCGCCGGTGTAGCTCCAAGATGCGACGCGCCACGCCACAGCAATGACGCGTCCGTGTAGCGGAGGTTGGAGGTTGCTTCAGCTGGCCGGTTGCCTGCCGATGTCCATCACCAAAAGCTCTTTGATATGGTTGAGAGCAGGATACAGGGGCTGCTGGAGTGGAAGGCTGAGCAACAGATTGAGGATAGAATACAAAATTTAATTTATTACTCAAGAAAATTCATGCAAGGTACTGGTAACAACATATTGACATATAACTTGTTCAATTTAAACATACATCAGCTGATTTAACATGAATCATCGACAAGTTACCTAACATCAAACAATCTGCAAATATGAGATTTAAACCTTTCCCAAAATTTTAATGCTTGTAAAATGTTATTATAAAACACATAAAATTAACAAACTGGTCACTGTATTTAAGCCTTACATAACCTAATAGGCACAAAGGCTTACAGGAAATAATATCACAGACGTATAGCAATATATGCCCGCTACAGCTCTGTCTTACGTGACCTTGTGTGCCACAATGATTCACAGAACCAACTCATATAGTTAAATGGTAAATATTACCCACAATGACGCTTGCGTTACAATCTTACGTAGCACACCGATTTACCAAGACAATGCAATTAATGCCAAGTACAATCTGGTCCAGAATTGGGAGTGCCCTACCACTGCTTAAACTACTCAGAATCAGTAATGAACTGTTTTACAAGGCAAGCACATTCAGTTCAGACAAGTTAACATTTGAGTTTTACCACAGAAATCCATCAATAGTCGTAGGCCAGACGGTGATTCGAAGATTGATAACAAGTTACCGCACTGTTGGTGGTTGGCACTAAACCCCTGGCGGCGGTAGATGTGTGGGCCAGAAACCCTGTTGCAATAAGAGCCCACAAACTTCTAAAACCACAACGTGAAATGGCGTCAAAGGGGTTCCCAAAACAATTTAACACTCAACAGTAGTGAGTAAGAGAACAGGACCAAAAAACAAACACACACGGCACTTACAATTAGCCTTGAATTATTCCTAGCTGTGGTTAAGATTGAATTAATTTTGATCCAACAGGTAAACAGTGGTGTCACAGTAGACTTAAACTTTACTTGACTAGCGTGACAATTTTGGCGTCCCATAACTGACGTAAGTTCAGTAACAAACTGAAATGCAATTTAAAGACACTCATGTAAGGGTATTATGAAACATTTCATCAACAATTTAAGCTAACACGCTCACATAAGCTCTCCAAAAAAAGAATGGTTCAAATGGCTCTGAGCACTATGGGACTTAACATCTGAGGTTATCAGTCCCCTAGAACTTAGAACTACTTAAATCTAACGAACCTAAGGACATCACACACGTCCATGCTCGAGGCGCCTAGAACCGCTCGGCCAAACCGGCTGGCATAGGCACTCCAGTTCATACGTAAATCAACCAGGGCACAAGTCAGTATTTCGACACGCCACGTACCGGCCGGGGTGGCCGAGCGGTTCTAGGCGCTACAGTCTGGAACCGCGCGACCGCTGCGGTCGCAGGTTCGAATCCTGCCTCGGGCATGGATGTGTGTGATGTCGTTAGGTTAGTTAGGTTTAAGTAGTTCTAAGTTCTAGGGGACTGATGACCTTCGAAGTTAAGTCCCATAGTGCTCAGAGCCATTTGAACCATTTTTTTTTTTTTTTTGACACGCGACGTGGGAACACTCACTGCTCAGCAGCGCAAGCCTGAATACGACAGAAAGAAGTCTCGCTGTAACTCCACCGGATGAAGATGCACCAAACCAACAGCCCACCTTTAACAATATTAACCACATGCTGCTAATAAGGTAATGGCCAGAATAACACCAGCCCGTAGCCACAGCGTGAGGAAGATTGAACTCGTAAACAGAACGAACGACAGCGAGCCACTGCAGCACCTCCAGTTCCACTGCCGGGCCGGCCCTAATGCAACTGCCACATTCACACCACTTACCGACGCGACTTCCGCGATCTTCCGGCGTCGCTCCGCCCAGCCCGTTCGTGTCTCTCAACCCGAGACGCCCTTTCGGCTTCCCGCACTGAATCCCAGAGGGCGAATCTACATCTACATCTACATCCATACACCGCAAGCCACCTCTATCGGTTCTGCCTTCTATGCCAGTCTCGTATTGTTCGTGGAAAGGATTGTCGGTATGCCTCTGTGTGGGCTCTAATCTCTCTGATTTTCTCCTCATGGTCTCTTCGCGAGATATACGTAGGAGGGAGCAATATACTGATTGACTCCTCGGTGAAGGTATGTTCTCGAAACTTCAACAAAAGCCCGTACCGAGCTACTGAGCTTCTCCCCTACAGAGTCTTCCACTGGAGTTTATGTATCATCTCCGTAACGCTTTCTCGATTACTAAATGATCCTGTAACGAAGCGCGCTGCTCTCCGTTGGATCACCCGCGCACCGCAAAGTGAATCGATAGATATCGAACACACTACACCGGAACAACCAAATCGCAGGAGCACACGGCACACTCTTCGGGATTGGCCCGCAAATTAAACAATCGTCATTGTCTCCACTTCTAGACGTGGACAAAATGGCGACACGACTGCCTGCTTTGAGCCTCCGCGCTCGCTTATTTATACGTCTTTTCCCTACTCCTCTGATCTAATTTCTCTAGAGGGGACAAGTGGAGTTCTCTTTGATAATTACGTCAGTCTTCCTCAGTCCTCTTCGGCCCCTACACACAGTTCACTATGCGCTGTTGTAACTGCGACGTGTTGGTTCTTCACAGCACGTCGGTGCGCAGTTCTGACCTCATTATTTCACATGTGTATGCATTGCCCGCCTGGCCGTGCCTTCTAGCCTGCGAGCGTTGTCGTAAACGTGCCTGGCAGACTCGTTTGCAAATATCAATATCGCCCGCCCCTGCCATCCCAGATGCTAATCTGTCCCTTAACTACTGCTTTCCTGCCATAGCTGCACGAGATTTAACAGAATTACCTAAATCCACGTCTGTATTTATTCGTGGCGCAGCATAACTCCTCCCTTCCCAAAAGATTCGTCCCGAATCTAATCATCGTGCTGCCACTCACCTACCTTAACTCTCACAGTTTACACATTGAGAAGAATATACCGAATTCACCATACAGGACTTTCGCTCACGTTTTGCTTCTACCATGTATCCCTTATCATACACTTATACACTAATTATCACCTTAAAATTGTTTCTACAACTACTGCTCGTCAATCAGTCAACTGGTAGTTGTTGTATTGGCACGTCCACAGAAGTCTTACCCAGAAATACAGTACGCAAAAGCCTGCTAGGAACACGCCACAATTGGTGGCTGATACGCTCACGACTAACGCTTTGTGCTCCTGCTCTTCCCCGAAGACGTATGCGTACATGTTGCCATATTTGTTCCATCGAACTTCCCCTTGCTGGGACTTGATTAATCTGTCCAAGGACTGAAAAATCTCTGGATCGAATGTGTTATTTAAATATGTAAAATTTTGAACTGGTAGTACTTTCAGGGATTCTTCTGGTCAATACACCATATTCCGCTACAATGTCATAACAGTCGAGCCTGTAAGCGTAGCTGGAAGACGAAAGTCCGTCCCGACCACCGCAAAAGTTGTGTCATTAATGATCATTCTGCTTTCCCGAAGATCGATTATTTCTACCATACCGGTCTGCTGCCTTCGCAGCAATTCAACCACTCAATTTACAGCGTGAAAACGGAGTATAACCAGTGAGTACCGACCCTCCGGAAGTACGTTAGGGCTGGAAATGCTCCTTCCCACAACTCGTCCCAAGAAACAAACTCGCTTCACATGTCCGCATATCAGTCCGTACGTGGTCACCCTGACAGATCACAAATTACTCTATCATCCCCTTCCTCGTACGCACAATCCACGAACAAAATAATTAATAACGACATGAAATACTAACAACTCCGCAAAAAAACAGCAATTATCTTTACGGCAAAAAATACATACTCCCTGATGTACTAAACCAAAATAAAAAGAACCGACAAATCACAAAAAAAATGGTTCAAATGGCTCTGAGCACTATGGGACTTAACTTCTGAGGTCATCAGTCCCCTAGAACTTAGAACTACTTAAACCTAACTACCCTTAGGACATCACACACATCCATGCCCGAGGCAGGATTCGAACCTGCGAGCGTAGCGGTCACGCGGTTCCCGACTGTGACGCCTAGAACCGCTTGGCCACTTCGGCCGGCGACAAATCACAATTATAAAACTTACTTACGCGACATTAACCTATACGGCACATCATGCACCTCACGTTGCTCACGAGTTCCAGGCTCCTTCTTTTTACCCTTTGTAACTTCCACCTCCTGATTGGCTGCCGATAAGTGTGGTACCCTTCTACCATTTCTTTATACGGTTTTATGCGACTGACGTGTATGACAGAATTTATGTGGGGAACTGTATCTGCACTTTGACCGGTGAGGTCATTTCCACTGCCTGGGCCGCCCGGAGTTGCCGTGCGGTTCTAGGCACTGCAGTCTGGAACCGAGCGACCGCTACGGTCGCAGGTTCGAATCCTGCCTCGGGCATGGATGTGTGTGATGTCCTTAGGTTAGTTAGGTTTAATTAGTTCTAGGCGACTGATGACCTCAGAAGTTAAGTTGCATAGTGCTCAGAGCCATTCCACTACCTGGTATGGTCCCTGGTAGTTTGTTAAAAATTTCTTCGTTTTCCCCTTTGACGTATAGGGACTAGTGACCATTACCCATTGCCCCACGTGGTACTACGGCAATTAGCCCATGCGTCTCTTTGGTTGCTTCTGACGATCTTGCGCCTTCGTGTTTGCTTTTTGCACATTCCTCCGAACTACACTAATTATTCTGCAGTCATGGACTGTGCGGCTGGTCCCGGAGGAGGTTCGAGTCCTCCTTCGGGCAAGGGTGTGTATGTTTGTCCTTAGGATAATATAGTTTAAGTAGTGTGTAAGCATAGGGACTGATGACCTTAGCAGTTAAGTCCCGTAAGATTTCACACACATTAAAAGCATTAATTATTCTGACAAACTTCCTCTCATTATAGGTCCTAATTCAGGAATCAAAACATTACAGGCAGATGGCATTTTCCTGGCGTACACCACCTCAAATTCCGACAAGCCCGTTGCAATATGAACCTTCGAGTTATATGCACACAGTGCATGTGGTAAATAGTTGTCTCAATTGTCGTTTCGGGAACCTGCGTAAGAGCTCAACATCTGTGCAATTGTCTAGCGCACGTGTTCCGTTCTCCCATTAATCTGCGGATGATACGGACTCGTCCGTAACTTCCTTATACACAGCTCGCGGCATAGCTGCCTCAGCAAATCCGGGACAAAATTCGTACTTTGGTCCGTAATTATGGTATCAGGTACCGCAAGCTTCAACATCCAGCTGTTTACTAACACCTACATTACACCCGCATGTGACATCAGTACCATTGCTAAAAATCGAGGAAAATGATCAATGATCATGAGAACATGCCTATTTATTACAGGTGTTTTATTAAGTGGCCTGAGGACATCCAACCCCAACATATAAAATGGACTGGACGCCTCTGGTAACCTATGAAATGGCACTTTCGCATGTGTAATATTGGCCTTCTGCGCACATGACACACAGTCCTTAACATACTGCTCCACGTCACGCTTCCTGTTCCTCCACCAGCTCTGCTATACGTCTGTCTGTCCCACGTCGCCCGCCATGACATGACAACAAATGTTCGTGAGCTTTCTGCAAACTTTCCTTCCGAAAACCCTTTGAAACCACCTCACGTGGTCCACATCTCGTTCTACACAACAAACCGTTATGCATAATGAAATGTGGCTGTGGCTTAAAAGCTTGGCACTCCATATCCCTTGACTATGCCTGCCGCCGTTCTTCAGGGCTCTTCCCTAGCATGCTTAACATTGCTACCCCGCAGCTTAACGAGTGTGCATTTGCGTGCGATCTCCCTGATTAATGGATTACCTCGTACTCGAATTCACTAATGTTACGTGCCCACCAAGCTAATCTACTAGTGGATGTTTCAAACCTAGCAACCGTTTCACTGAGGCATAATCTGTCACGACCTTTAACTTCCTGTCATAAAGATAACACCTAAAATATGTAATACCATATATGACAACCAACGGCTCTTTCTCCGTTGTTGAGTAGTTACGCTCCACCTTGTTGTTTGTGGTATCGAATAATTTTGAACTGCGTCTGTAAGACGAGGATCGGTCTGTACGCCACGCTAACTAATCACATGTCCCAGATAGTTTACTTGAGTGTGCGCAAAATGACACATGTCCGCAGTTAACGTCAAAAGTGCAGATCGAAGTCTACTAACGACATCCTCCGAGCGTCTCATATGCTGCGGTAAATCCTTTGAATAGAAAATTATGTCATCGAGATAGACTAGGCAAGCTTTTGGCTTTAGTACTCTCAGTATCCCATCTAACAACCGCTGGAAAGTTGCCGGTGCCTTCTTTAGTCCAAATGGCACGTGTCAATAATGAAAATGTGCTGCTGAGAAGGTAAACACTGTTTCCGGCCTATCTTGAGGCGCCACCTACAATTGATTGATTCCATTCCTTAGGTCCATAGTTGTAAAGAACTGATACCGGCGCAGATTATGCAAGGTTTCCGTGTAGCTTGGAATTGGATAAGCATGCAAAATGGTTCGTGCTGTTAGATATCTGTAGTCACAGCAAAATCTGTATTTCCATCTTCCGTCCGCTGACATTTTTGGCACGATGACAAGATTTGCACTCCGGTTCTATGATACCATTGCGTAGTTTTTTTTTCAATAAATTCTTCTACCAACGGTTGCAGCTGCTTCACTATGAGGTATGGCTTCCTATAAATTGGTGCGCTATCCCATGTCAGTATGTGTTGTTGCATCGGTGGAGTTGCTGGTAACCTCCCGTTCTCACAAAATAAATCGCTAAATCTCAACTACTCCATAGCCATTCGATCGCTGCCCTTCAAATGACTTACTTTCCCTCGTAACACTACCATATCGACCATTTGCTTGCGGCTTTCCTCTAGGCTCGACCAATCGAAGACGCATCATCCAAGACTTCCAGTTTGGCTATTATGCACCTTTGGACAGTGTCACCTCCCCTCCTCCAAAGTTATCCACACTAACCGGAGTCATCTGTTCCCCTTTAATGTCACGCACATGCGCTAAACTCCTGCGAATAAAACAATGTGAACTGTCCAACTCTACATTGCTTCACTGTCCAACTCTACATTGCTTCAGCGCAGTTCAACAACATATAATGCTTCCCCCGGCAAGTCGGTATCCAATGTAACCCACACGATCTTTCCCATACCTTCTGGTATTTTATCCTGTTGATCGACTTTTACTGAAAACATGCGCAGTTTAGTTAGTCTAACTCCCATGACAAGTGAACCTTGCGCATTGTCTCATTAGCAGCTGTTTCCCCAGTTAAAACAAAGTCCCACTGACTTCCACTGTGCGTTGCAAAAGATAAATCTTACCGTGATGTTCGTCGAGAAAGTGTAGCCCGAGAAAAATTGAATAGCCTTCACCTACGTATGGCAACAACTCCATGCGTTCGCTAAACTTATCTTTCCCGACTGAAAATTCCAGTTCTTCCGTAACCAATGATTGCACACTAATATTGCCAACCCCGTTGTGGCCCAGTCTCCTCTTTTCCACGAGGTCCAGACTGATAACGGACACATTTACACCTGTGTGAATCAAAAAGTTGTGTTTCCCGTCAACCATTAAACCCACCAAGCTACACTTCGTCTGTGCAGTAAGTTGTGCCGTGTATGGTCTGTCGGCCCATCCTACCGACGGATGATGTAAGCTCGTTTGCATTTAACGGCTGCTTCATTTGCCAGCGCTTTCCACCCTTCCATCCTCTACACTCAAATGCCCGGTGGTCGACTACGTCACACGCATAGCACTCTGATTTATTACAATGCTTTCTTACATGTTGTTCCCGACCCCATCTATAACACTTGACTTCAGAAGCGAACACGGCATCGTCCACTGTTCCCTTGGTGACTATATCCACCTCCTCTATTACTGTTACGATCCTAAGAGCTGATTGTAAGTCCTCTGTGTTGTGTCTAGGCAAGACAGCCTAGACACAATGAGAGGAAGCCGAAAGGCACGCGCTTAGACTCACGCAGGCTGGCGTGAGGTCCGAAACAGGATACGTAATGAATGCTATAAAGAAAAGTACGTAGCTTCTGGAATACTTATCTTTAATCCATAATTGTAGAACATCGCTCTTGATGATACATGCTTCATAATATTAATTAGCAATTGAATACGGCGCCTTGCTAGGTCGTAGCAAATGTAGCTGAAGGCTAGGCTGACTATCGTCTCGGCAATTGAGAGCGTAATTTTCAGTGATCCCCTTCTGGCAAAGTCGTCTGTACAACTGGGTCGAGTGCTAGTAAGTCTCTCTAGACCTGCCGTGTGGTGGCGCTCGGTCTGCTATCACTGACAGTGGCGACACGCGGGTCCGACGTATACTAATGGACCGCGGCCGATTTAAAAGTTACCACCTAGCAATTGTGGTGTCTGGCGGTGACACCACACTCTGGGTTCTCCATCCGTACCCTCCGTTACATGTATACCACGCAAAAAACACCCACCGCTAGGAGAATGCTTACACAGTCTTGTTGCGCTGAATCGACAACGTACTTAATTCCTCCAGAAAAATTCGCGAAATACCGCACTGTTCTGATTTTGGTACAACTGAAACAATCCCGAGGCGCACTTCTGGAACGTATGTGCTTTACTCAATGTCTCGTGGTAGACAACATATGCTTTAGCATTCCCCGTAAAACGCATATTAGCGACATACAAGGTTACTTCATCCGAACACCCATGTGCTTCCCTAACATTCTTGACGAAAGTAGTCACGTCCTCCTCTGCCTTGCCCGAGAAGCGATTAATCAGTGCGACCACTGCCGGGTCATACGGAACAGAAGGCACTCTCATTCCAGCCTTACTTTTCCGAGACTCAGACTGTGGCTGATTGTGACTCACCTTACGAGCCTCTAACTCACGATTAATTTCGAAACTCCTCACCTTCACGCTCTCAGACTGCTCTGTTAATGCTTGCACTTGCCGAGTTAAAGCAGCAACCGCATCTGCGATCGTAGCACGTGTTTCCACCATTTTGCGTACTCTGTTTCCACTTTTATACAACCAATTTCTTTAAAAAACAAGACAAAACTCAAACTCCCATTCAACTCTACAAAAAAAAAGTAACACAAATTAATGTCTCCGGCGAATCATCACCATCTATACTCATTACAACTCCTAGACAGATGTACATACGGAACAAACAGCTGCTACAGCTGTGGTACGTGGCAACTCGTGCCAAGAAAAATTGCAAAATGGACAACTCACTCCCACTAAACTATCCCGTCCACCATTATCTCTAAACAAAGATAAGTGCACGAGTTCTAGCGGCTTCACAAAAGTAACTCTAAGCATCTTGTACCCTGTCTCACTCAACTAACACTGACAACTAGAGAAAACATAAAAAAATAATATAAATAAAACTTAGATTGACCGCACCACACTGTGCTAAGCTGGTACCTACGTCAAGTGCCACTGCCTCACTTACTATTCACCAAAACTAACTCTCTCACCAAAAGGTACTGTTGGACGTGGACGGACACTTTTCAACGCAACGCATTTCGTTGGAAAGCAAAAAGACCACTTCCTGACACTGAATTGTTACATTCCCCCGAGCTTAAGCATTGTAATACGTCAGAACGATCGAGAGGTATGGTTTGACAGAGAGGGATGACTCACGCCGAAGCGTGCAGACAAACACAGGCAAGTGTTTCTTTGACTTTATTATATCGAAGATACACAGCGGGCCTTGAGCTGGACTCGGCGATGAGGCGCGCAGCGTGCGTGGGTCAGTGCCAACGCGAAATGCCGGAATCTGTAGCGCCGGTGTCCGATTGCCAAGCGTTGCAGATGTAGTGATCCTCTGACGCCACTGTTAAGCGGCTGCCGCAAGCGGTAACTGTGCCCGTCGCCCAGAACGCGGTTGACTACTCCCTCAAGCGTTCAAATGGTTCAAATGGCTCTGAGCACTATGGGACTCAACTGCTGAGGTCATTAGTCCCCTAGAACTTAGAACTAGTTAAACCTAACTAACCTAAGGACATCACAAACATCCATGCCCGAGGCAGGATTCGAACCTGCGACCGTAGCGGTCTTGCGGTTCCAGACTGCAGCGCCTTTAACCGCACGGCCACTTCGGCCGGCCCCTCAAGCGTGACTCGTGGACCTCACGTAGAGCGCCTAAGGGAAACAGCCGACCGCTGTCGTTGTAGTGAGCTTTAGCAGTTCCGGCCGTCCACCTAGGGAAGCTCGTTCAGTACCGTCAGACAGCTCTGCACCCGGGAGCCGCGAGTTCGCTCCCCTCCCAGCCCCTGCGGACGGCAGCTTGCATTCCGCCGGACGATCCCACCCAGAGAGCGGAGGCTAGCAGCCCTCTCGCTCCTGGCGGTGATGTAGTCCAAGATGTGACGCGCCCCGGCACAGCAATGACGCGTCCTTGCAGCGGAGGTTGGAAGTAGCTTCAGTGGGCCAGTTGACCGCCGATGTCCATTACCAGAAGGCCGCCGTGGTTGGCCTGCAACTTAAACAATCGTCATTGACTCCGGCTCTATACACGGACAAAATGGCTACACGACTGCATGTTTTGAGCCTCCGGGCCTGCTTATTTATGTGTATTCCCTACGCCTCTGACGTAGCTCCTCTGGTAGGGGACAAGTGCAGTGCTCTCTGATAATTGCAAACTCAGCTTTCTTCAGACTGCTTCGCCCCCTATACATAGGCCACTGGGCGCTGTTGTAACTTCAACTTAGGGGTCTTCAGAGCACGCCGGTGCCTGTGTTTACCTGATTACTTCACATTTTATACAGTACCCACCAGTTCATGCCTTCTAGCCTGCGAGCGGTGTCGGTAGCCAGCCTCGCAGACTCGTTTGCGAAATGTCAACATCGACCGCGCCTGCCATCAGATGTGCTAATCGGCCGCTTAACTACTGCTTTTCAGCCATAGCTGCGCGTTATTTACAAGAATTCCCCAAATCCACGCCTGTACTTACTCGTGGCGCTGCGATACAGTGATGGACCGAAACATTATGACCATAGTTCCTGGGAACTAGCATAATGGAAATGACGAACTCTTTGGCGTTCTGCTATCATGAGCATCCGTTGAGAGTGGTAAAAGTATGGTGAAACCACGAGCAGGCGAGTAGGCGACAGGGTGTTGGACATCCATGGATCATCACAGATCGTGAGGGTTGGAGGTTTACCCATTCTGCAAAGTAGGATTGTCGGCAATCTGCGGCGTTACTGGCGACAGAGTACAATGATACTCCAGGCACTAGTGTACCGGAGCACATCGTTCAGAGTACACTGATGGCAATGGGACTCCGTAGCAGACAAGGCACACCTGTCTCCATATCGAACCACCGGAATCGTCAATTTCCATCATGTTTCTTTTTGCACTTGTTCGATGGTTGTGTCCAGATACCCTGGCATACAAGGGAACGGTTGTTCGGTATATACAGAGTGCCACATCCGCAGGCTTGTAGTGTATATTATGTGGCAGAGTGAGAAGTGAGCGGGGAGGGGGGAGCTATCCACTGTGGCTTCCTTGCTCCAATAGGCGCTGTGGTAGTAATCGAAGTCACGATAACAGTTTTGGGCTACGTGAACATAAGTGCGGCCTACCTGCATTCCATCATTCGTGACGCTTCCCCAACGGCGACAGAATTGTGAAAGAAAAGGCTGACTGTCCTTACCACGAAGCCAATATACTGCTAAAAACAGTCGGTTGTCGCATTACTATCGTTTTGGGTTTCTAGGGGAATTTTGTGAGACACTGATCCCTACGCAAACAAAGGGATAGAAATAAGATACCCTCGATCGGTATGCAACGCGCCTAATGTACAGGCAACGCGGTTACGATCTAAATTGACCAAAACTACTAAGGAAAATACCGTAGTTTCTGCTTGCTTATGGTAGCCTACGGTAGCTTTACAACTCTACGCATCAGTTTATGTACAGGCAACGCGGTTACGATCTAAATTGACCAAAACTACTAAGGAAAATACCGTAGTTTCTGCTTGCTTACGGTAGCCTACGGTAGCTTTACAACTCTACGCATCAGTTTATGTGACTTTAGATTAATGCTACTGAAATTATTGCAGTGTTATTGGTTTTGTCAGACTTCTAGACATAATTTAAATTCATTATCTGCGTGTGCAGGCGGTGAAGGTGCATACAGGGATAACTACAATCAATTCGACTGGAAACAATAATTCATTTATTCAGAGTGTAATAACAAGAAGAGACAGCAGGTTACGGTTCAGATCTGATGTGAGTTACAGGAAGAGATAACACTGTCAAGTAAATCTGGTAGTAGACCGGTACTGAAGCCCTAACAATACTGAGCACAACACGGAGCCTATATCTGCAAGTCGTTTTCCTCCTGGATGTAAAGTCCTTCCACGATCTGTGGCGTCGTCGCTTGTCGGCATCGTATGCCGATTGGTCGATGTAATTGTGCAGCGTCTACTCTCCACGATGACTCGCACTTGGAAGCCGTCTACCGGCCATGTCTACTGCTGAGATGGAGGTATACAGCGCGGACTACTAGCGCTTTTTGTTTTCGTTTATCAAAATCCGATCAGTCACGAAATGTAAAACACAATAAAAATAAAAATCCATTTTTCCAACATTTAGCTATACCTTCTAGCTACTTCTCTACACTGTTGCCGCTCCGACTTAAATATTTGTCGTAACATGGTACAAACTTTCCTATACTCTCATCATAGAAGGCAGAGACCTTTGGTTTCCGACAATTACCTACGATGGTCTGCAGCTCGTTATCTGTGCCAAAATACTGTCATTGGACTCACTCAGCATGACTTCACACTTCGTGGGAGATCCTATTTTCTAGGCATCTTTACTTGCTCACTGTGCACTCAGAACTCAAAAATGCCACGTGACACAATAGACGAGCATACTACAGACATTTTGCCACACATCTACACAAAGTGTAACCAGATTTTCAGTGTGGTTTTAATTTCTCAACCAATCTGCGGTTGAAAGCAAAAGTAGCCCTCCGAACTCCAGCACGTGAACGGCGGAGCGAAACAGTCCCTCGGCGGCTACACCTTCTGTCGTCGACTGGAACGCCGCAAGACGGTGAGACGAGCGCCCGCAGTGGTGGCGTCCTGAGTTCACAGCAATAACAAGCCGCGTTGTATTTGTTGTGTTTTACTAGCTAGCTACCAGGACTCTGTTGTGGTCGTCACCTGCAGACGCCTGTCCAAGAAGCAGATGACTTCTAAGATTAGGCCGCCCGCGAGACGCGCGTGTGCTACGTTTTCTGCCCGGTTAGAATGTAGGTGTGGACGCCAAATTAATTATTCGCGTCCGCAGCTGGTGGTCGTGCGGTAGCGTTCTCGCTTCCCACGCCCGGGTTCCCGGGTTCGATTCCCGGCGGTGTCTGGCATTTTCTCTGCCTCGTGATGACTTGATGTTGTGTGATGTCCTTAGGTTCGTTAGGTTTAAGTAGTTCAAAGTTCTAAGGGACTGATGACCGTAGATGTTAAGTCCCATAGTGCTCAGAGCCATCCGAACCATTTAATTACTCGTTTTTTCTATGCACTGTTAGAGAGTGGAATAATTCAGAATTATTGTTAAGGTGGATCGATGAACCCTCTACCAGGCACTTTAGTGTGAGTATCCATTTAGATGCCGATGTAGATGTATTCTGAAAACAGATTGTCTTTACGTCCACGCACGAGAGATACTGGTGCTGTGAGTTTCAATGCCTGCTGCATCGGAACACATTGGAGAGGTGAAATTTAACTCCGTCAAGCGAATGAACATTAGAGAATCAGGTAACTAGTTGGATGTACACACACAATATTGTATTGAAATTTAAATTATGAACATTTATTTGATATCCCACACACAACTCTACATTTGCGTGACAGCATGTCGGTTAAAACTACACGAACGTTGCAACGCCATTAAGAGCTAAAGAGAATATTTCCCATTCTACACACCCTACTAAAGCCAGTTCAGTACTCTTGAAGATCCGTAAAAAAATTCTATATGGAATATATAAGGAGCAGTCAAATGAAAACAAGACAGACTATATAATGATCATGGCACAGACGTTGGTAACGCATGTAGGTGTATGTACAGAATTGCACTCTATTGAGGATCAGGAAGAAACAGGACGAACATTTGTAAAGGGTCGAAAGAGGAGACTGATTAAGTTAGTTAAAGGTAGGAGTTTTGCAGTAATAAAGTTAATTAAAATCTGAAGAAATATAGGGAGCCAGAAGTTGTATGTGTGTTACATTCAGTTGCGCAGATCAGTGCTATGATTGAACGGTGTGTTCCTCACAGTTCGATTCCTCTGTCTCTTAATGTCGCTTGCAGCGTTAATTTCAATTCCCGCCAAGCCCCAAGTTTTGTTTACTAGCGATTCCAAGGGGGCGCTGTGTGCTCTGTGCGGAGCGTTCCTCGTTGCACGCGCAGCAGGGGGTGACGGGAGGCCAGCAGTGGGGAGTGGTTGCGAGTAGTGCGACCGTCGTCGACCCTCTACGCCGAGTGCGTACGTGGCCTCGATAAGGTTACTGGCGTCGGGACGTAATAGTGGAGTCTGGTTCAACACGTTATGGAAATTCTGTCAGTTCTGTTTCCTCTATGTTGCCGGTGTGGAAGCAAGACTTTGTCCCTGTACCAGTAGCTATCTGTCAGAGTGTGCATCAATCAAAGTAAGACCAATCGTACACCTTTGTTGAGCGGTGGTTGACATTCACATTCTGCTAAAACGGTGATTCAGTAACCCGACCATATTGCCGAAGTTATTTGTGGTGACTACCGTTGACTGTTCCTATCAGACGCATTAGTATACTCGTCCGTCTCTTCCTGTGTATGCTGTTGGGCTCATTTCTGTGTTAATATTCAGCCCAATGTATTAGAAATGAATTTTTGCTGTCTTTTGGGTGAGTCCTGGGTTTGTCTGAATAGATAACCAGAGCATCCCATACCACTCAGGACGCACGTCAAGCAACCAAAATAAATGTGACTTAAATTTGCATTTGTGTAACTTGTTTATCCAGTTTTCTATGAGGTTTAGTTAATTAGTTAAATAATTATTTGATACCTTAAATTATGTAAAGCTTGTTCCACCTGTGACATAGGGTTTTCACATGCGATGTCTTCTTTTTTTGGGTTCTGGTCAAGTCCACGTTTTGTCATCGTAATGGTCTGTTAAATGACTCAGCACTTGCAACAGTCATATGGGGTTTATCTAATTTATTACTTACGTAAATTAATAATAATTTTATTCGGTTCATTCCAGTCCTCCCATTTCTCGACTGACCACAAGGTCTTCTATTTTCTACCCTTATTCTGGAAGTGTGAATGCCCATAATCAGCAAAGATTTATTGGCGGGTCTCTGCCTATATGCCATTACAGTTGCCCGGCTCCTGGTGGCTGTTACGATTTCTATCGTGACTTGTTTGTTCTTCAGCCAATCGCATCAGTTAATGAGTTTAGCACATTGTGGAGGCAAATCTTACCTCAGCCTTAGGAAGGGGTAATTCCTCAAGGTAGCTTTAGGCTAGCACTGGTCCATTAGGATTCCTTTGATCTTATGATAGTTTTATATAGCTCTAGAGAGTAATTTATTGGGATCGAGTTTATTAAGTTGATTTTACTAGGCCATTGTGATGCCAAAGTGATGATTTTAAGAATAATTTGTAACCCTTTTATACGCTGAATTGTTGAGAGTGAAACAGAGTTGTGTTAGAAGCCTGTTTATATATATGTATGACATCTTTAAATTTATTGTTCTATTTCCATGATTTAATGTATATACTCCTTTTAGTGGGTGCTAGATTTAGCCTGTCTTATTTAGTGTTTAAGTAAACCCACTGAAATATCACTCTCAAATTAAACTAACTGATCCGGTTTTCTGTAACACGTGAATTTGCTTAGTTCTCAGTGTTCTACGATTTAGCTCGTCGAAAAGTGTTTCAGTGTTACAATGTATATCAGTCAGATCTGAACCAAGTTGTTCTCCAGTTTAACTGTTTATTCCCTAATTTTCGTGGAATTTAAAATTTCTAAATTGGCAAGCCTTAATCCGTTTTGTGTAAATTGTTGTCCGTATAGCTGTGACCTACCTAGTCAATTGCAACACGTAATTGTTGGTGTTTTAACTGGTTGTGTTGCAATAAATGCAAACTTACAGTGAAGCTTGTGGGTGATTCTTATTCCCCAGTTCCTCATCCTCAGTAATGTTAGAATTAAATTTTGTTATTAAAACTAGTGTTAAGATTTTTCGGTGAGTTACTGGGAGAAAAGAAATAGCACTCCGTCTTCAGGCCACGAGTGGCCTACCTGGACCATCCGACCGTCGTGTCATCCTCAGGGGAGGATGCGAATAGGAGGGGCACGGGGTCAGCACACCGCTCTCCCGGTCGTTATGATGGTATTCTTGACCGAAGCCGCAATTATTCGGTCGTGTAGCTCCTCAATTGGCATCACGAGGCTGAGTGCACCCCGAAAAATGGCAACAGTGCATGGCGGCCCGGATGGTCACCCATCCAAGTGCCGACCACGCCCGACAGCGCTTAACTTCAGTGATCTCACGGGAACCGGTGTATCCAATGCGGCAAGGCCGTTGCCGGGAGAAAAGAAAAGGAAGCGTTAAATCATACCTTGGCATAATTAGTTGGCGGAGTGCCGAATTCGGCAACATGGAGCAGAGCGCTGTGTCAACAACCAGCTCGCAGCATGCCAGGGTGTCAACATCGAGGGCAGCAATTGCGTCATTTACACCAGCCGAGCAACACCAGAACATTCCAACCGCCTACTGGGGAAGAATAAGAGCAGTCATCAGCTCCAGAAAGCCGTATTTCAACTAGCAGCCAGCTCGTCAAAATCGTCCATCGTGAGGTGTTGGAGTGACACAGACCCTCTGCCACTTAGCGCCGCCACCAGTTCGGAGTGGTCACAGCCGTCGCAAACATACAGTGAAGCGCCAAAAAACCTGGTATAGCCATGCGTATTCAAATGTAGGCATATGTAAACAGGCAGAATACGGCGCTGCGGTCGGCAACGCCTATTTAAGACAACAATTGTCTGGAGCAGTTGTTAGATCGATTACTGCTGCTACAATGGCAGGTTATCAGGATTGAAGTGGGTTTGAACGTGGTGTTATAGTCGGTGCACGAGCGATGGGACACAGCATCTCCGAGGTATCGATTAAGTGGGGGTTTTTCTGTATGACGATTTCATGAGTGTACCGTGAATATCAGGAAACCGGTAAAACTTGAAATCTCCGACATCGCTGTGCCCGGAAAAAGATCCTGCACGAACGGGACCAAGGAAGACTGAAGAGAATCGTTTAACGTGACAGAAGTGGAACACTTCCGCACATTGCTGCAAATTTCAGTGCTGTGTTACCAACAAGCATAAGCGTGCGAACCATTGAACGGGATTTGAGTGTCGAAGCCCACTCTTGTACTCTTGATGACTGCAAGACACAAAGCTTTACGCCTCACCTGGACCCGTCAACACCTAAATTGACTGTTGACGACTGCAAACATGCTGCCTGGTCGGATGGGTTTCGTTTCAAATTGTATTAACCGGATGGACGCGTGCGGGTATGGAGACAACCTCATGAATCCATGGACGCTGCATGTCAGCAGGAGACTGTTCAAGCTAGTGGAAACTCTGTAATGGTGTGGCGCGTGTTCAGTTGGTGTGATATGGGACCCATGATACGTCTAGATACGACTCTGACAAGTGACACATACGGAAGCATCCTGTGTGATCGCCTGCATCAATTCATGTCTATTGTGGATTCCGACGGACTCGGGCAATTCAAGCAGGACAGTGCGACACCTTACACATCCAGAATTGCTACAGAGTTGCTCCAGAAACATGCTTCTGAGTTTGAACACTTCCTCTGGCCACCAAACTTCTCAGACATGAACGTTATTGAGCATATCTGGGATGCCTAGGAACGTGCTTTTCAGAAGAAATCTTCACCCCCTCGTACTCTTACGGGCTCATGGACAGCCCTGCAGGATACATGGCGTCAATTCCCTCCAGCACTACTTCAGACATTAGTGGAGGCCATATGCTACGTCGTGTTGCGGCACTTCTGCGTGCTCACGGGAGCCCTACAAGATATTCGGCAGGTCGCCGCCCAGGAGGCGCCAGAGTGCCGCAGCCTTTAACTATCGTCGGAAGCCGTCAACATGCAGCTGCCTGCCATGGAAGTCATCGCTTCGAGTGCTTTGTGTTAACGGACTGACGCCATCGTCCTGGGACGCTACCACCACAAACGCCATGTCCGGGGCAGGAGCAGGGCACTGAGCTTTCCCGCTGCCATGCCACCCATCCCCCCCCTCCCCCCTCCACGCCCCCAGCGACCAGCGCAACAAAGGCCTGTGGCGCGTGGTCCCTGCCTGCTGGCGCAGTATGTCTCTGCCAGACCGGATGAGCCGTGCGTCGTAGCCGCGAGGTCTAGGGCGTCTTACCACGGTTCGCGCGGCTTCCCCCGTCGTACGTTCGAGTCCTCCCTCGGGCATGGGCGTGTGTGTTGTCCTTAGCGTAAGTTAGATTAAGTAGTATGTAAGCCTAGAGACCGATGACCTCAGCAATTTCGTTCCATAGGAACTTATAAAAAATTCCAAAAAAAATTCCACGACCGGAGAGCCCCTGTCGAGGCAGCAGATTCGAGTTACGCCAGCACAGCTTCAGACACAGCAGCACATGTGAACATCCGCCGGTTTACTCCGTCACCGCTAAGAATATTAAAGAATGGAAGCAAACCTCTCCCAGAGGGCCCACAACCAATGTGTTTCAGATGATGAATAAGTTATATATTTGTCGGGATCCACAGCCTCCAGACACTTGAAAACGTAAATAGGGTCCGTAGTAGAGTGTAACGTGACTTTTATTTAAATGTGCGATTAGCTAATTGCAACTACTTGTCATTGTCGTCTCTTGTAAGACCGACATGGAAAAGCACTATATTGTCTCCATGAATCGCATATATATCTGACACTTTACGCACCTCAAATTAAGATAAAACATTACTGCACATACACTCCTGAAAATTGAAATAAGAACACCGTGAATTCATTGTCCCAGGAAGGGGAAACTTTATTGACTCATTCCTGGGGTCAGATACATCACATGATCACACTGACAGAACCACAGGCACATAGACACAGGCAACGAGCATGCACAATGTCGGCACTAGTACAGTGTATATCCACCTTTCGCAGCAATGCAGGCTGCTATTCTCCCATGGAGACGATCGTAGAGATGCTGGATGTAGTCCTGTGGAACGGCTTGCCATGCCATTTCCACCTGGCGCCTCAGTTGGACCAGCGTTCGTGCTGGACGTGCAGACCGCGTGAGACGACGCTTCATCCAGTCCCAAACATGCTCAATGGGGGACAGATCCGGAGATCTTGCTGGCCAGGGTAGTTGATTTACACTTTCTAGAGCACGTTGGGTGGCACGGGATACATGCGGACGTGCATTGTCCTGTTGGAACAGCAAGTTCCCTTGCCGGTCTAGGAATGGTAGAACGATGGGTTCGATGACGGTTTGGATGTACCGTGCACTATTCAGTGTCCCCTCGACGATCACCAGTGGTGTACGGCCAGTGTAGGAGATCGCTCCCCACACCATGATGCCGGGTGTTGGCCCTGTGTGCCTCGGTCGTATGCAGTCCTGATTGTGGCGCTCACCTGCACGGCGCCAAACACGCATACGACCATCATTGGCACCAAGGCAGAAGCGACTCTCATCGCTGAAGACGACACGTCTCCATTCGTCCCTCCATTCACGCCTGTCGCCACACCACTGGAGGCGGGCTGCACGATGTTGGGGCGTGAGCGGAAGACGGCCTAACGGTGTGCGGGACCGTAGCCCAGCTTCATGGAGACGGTTGCGAATGGTCCTCGCCGATACCCCAGGAGCAACAGTGTCCCTAATTTGCTGGGAAGTGGCGGTGCGGTCCCCTACGGCACTGAGTAGGATCCTACGGTCTTGGCGTGCATCCGTGCGTCGCTGCGGTCCGGTCCCAGGTCGACGGGCACGTGCACCTTCCGCCGACCACTGGCGACAACATCGATGTACTGTGGAGACCTCACGCCCCACGTGTCGAGCAATTCGGTGGTACGTCCACCCGGCCTCCCGCATGCCCACTATATGTCCTCGCTCAAAGTCCGTCAACTGCACATACGGTTCACGTCCACGCTGTCGCGGCATGCTACCAATGTTAAAGACTGCGATGGAGCTCCGTATGCCACGGCAAACTGGCTGACACTGACGGCGGCGGTGCGCAAATGCTGCGCAGCTAGCGCCATTCGACGGCCAACACCGCGGTTCCTGGTGTGTCCGCTGTGCCGTGCGTGTGATCATTGCTTGTACAGCCCTCTCGCAGTGTCCGGAGCAAGTATGGTGGGTCTGACACACCGGTGTCAATGTGTTCTTTTTTCCATTTCCAGGAGTGTATTTCATCTGGAGCTGTCCGTGGACACACCCTCATCATCCTCTTCCTCACGTCCGGCAGAGAACCCAGATTCAAATCCGGTGACAAGCAGTGGAATCCCGTACCTGATAACACGGCGCGTTTACACTGGTATTAGATTTGGTCGTTTACACATGCTCCACTGTGCCATTTGCCTGTTAGACGAGCTAGACGTATCATCAGCTTATCATTTGTGTGTCCAGTTTCACTACGGAGGCCGTAAATGAGGAACAGCGAGGTGTAGTGTTGTTTTTGAGTGCAGAGGCAGTATCACGAAGTGAAATTCATGCCCCAATGTCTGCTGTGCATTTTGAGCTCGGTATGTCACGTGCGAGTGTGTTTGCATTGAACTAAAGTTTTCGAGATTATTGGTGTAATTGAAAGACAGCAGTCTGGCGGGACAGGCTGATCGTGTCAATGCCCGTTCTATCATTTCTGTGTCGGATGCTGCTGGTCACGATCAAGAATATCGTTTCCTGGCTCGTATCGTCGTTAAGGATAAAACATGATGTCATTGTTCTGGGTCGGAGATCAAGCGTCAGTATCACCAATGGAAGCATAAGCATTCACCTTTCCTCTAAAAATCCAAAACTGTGCACGCTAGTTCCAGGAAAGTTATGATGACATTTGACTGCAAGTGCCAGCTGCTCATTGACTTTCTGGAACACAGCGCCACAAGTAACGCGCAGTGGTTAGCGAACATTTTGCAAATATTAGAGAGTGTCATTAAGTCGCAACGCATAGGAATATTGACGGATGGCACCATCGTATTGTCTACGCGCCGTGTCTCTGGGAATCCCTTACACATCCTCCATACTGAACCATGCGTTTACCATATTTTTGTAGCCCTGAAGGCAGACATTTGTGACCGTCAGTGTGCTTCGGACGAAGAGGTTCACGCCTAGATACAATCAGGTTTCATCAGGCCACCACAAATATTTTTCCATAAAGGCGCAGACCATCTTGTTTCACAATGAGGTAACTATTGGGGTGGTGCATAAGTGCTTTGCGTTTTTTCATAAGTCTAAAAAAAAAACAGATACACGTAACAGAGGCTTTAGTCATCAACATGTATTCTCCTTCACTATTTACAACAGTCTGCGAAAGCTGGGGAAACTTTTCGATTCCTCCACCGTAGAAATCACGTGGTTTTGAGGCGAACTCTTATTCTGAGCCCACTTACATCAGGAATGGAAGTTCGTTGAAGGTTGTTCGATAGAGAGCCCAAAAGTGGAAAATATTAAGGAACAAGATCATTAGAATAAGATGGGTGCGGAATGACTTCCCGACGCAACTCCTGTAGAGCGGTTTTTGTCAACCTAGAAGAATGATGGCAGGCGTTATTGTAGAGTAGTATCACTTCACGCAATCTTCCTGGTCATTTTTCTTGAATTGCGTCTCCAAGACGTCTCAGCTGTAGACAGTAAATGTCAGCAGTGATGATTACACCTCATGGAAGCAATTCGTAGTACACCATACCGTCGCTGGTCCACCTTAGGCGTAATATTATCTTTCGCGGATGCGCACAGGTCTTTGTATGGGAATTTCTACTTTGTTTGGCCTAAACCATTACTTTCCTTTCTGTATGTCAGCATGAAGGCACCATTTCCCGTCACCATTAACGACACAGGATAGGAATGATCGGTGTTGCTCACATGCTGATTACTGACAAGCAGTCACAGATGCACAAATGGCCACCCGCCGATTTTTGTGATTTTGGCTTAGAGCATGCAGTATCTATATACCCGACTTTTGAACCTATCCCATTGCACGCAAATGTCGCACGATGTTGGAGTGACCACAGATCATCACATTTTTCGTTTTTAGAGTACACTAATGTGGGTTATTGTGCTTTAATGAGCCGGCCGAAGTGGCCGTGCAGTTAAAGGCGCTGCAGCCTGGAACCGCAAGACAGCTACGGTCGCAGGTTCGAATCCTGCCTCGGGCATGGATGTTTGTGATGTCCTTAGGTTAGTTAGTTTTAACTAGTTCTAAGTTCTAGGGGACTAATGACCTCAGCAGTTGAGTCCCATAGTGCTCAGAGCCATTTGAACCATTTTGTGCTTTAATGTGTTTACGTGATCTTCATGAAATCCCGAAGATCTTTCTGAACGTGGAGAGTCACTAATAATTTACTTACTTTGCTTCCATATGTCTCGTTTTCATTTGACTGCCTCTTTTATACTGAATCCATGGCATTCTGAGACAGTTTCGCGAACACTTCTCTACCCTCCTAACAACAGCAGTTTCGTGACACGGCCTGCCGGTCGTAAAGTTCCTCTTTCATAACAGCAGAAGGGCGCTAAAACTGGGCAGTCAAAGTACACTGCTTTCCCATCTGGTTTCATCTCACATTTATTTAATTAACGAGCTGTAACCAGTGACACGGGTCTACCAAGGTTAAGTGGTGATCCAGAAGTACGAGAATCGGTTTGTCATGTGTTGCAACCTTCTTTCACACACGTTGTATCAACACTGTTGCAGTGGCTCTCATCTCCTAACGACATACAGATCATCCATGTTCGTCGTATTTGAACAAACCCCTGTGCGAGGGAGACGGACGTTTAGAGCCAATCCGGTGGGAAAAGCACTCGCTCTCTTTTCGCCCAATCAACACAAAAAAATCTTACGACAGCTTCGAGAAATCGACCCCCACACGGCCGGCATTACTCCCAAGAACAAATTGTTATTTGTATCTAATAAGCTAGGTTATACACGATAATAAGATGGAACACTTTAGGACGATAATACACGGCCCAGTCACATTAATTTGACCTCGCGAACAGTTTACAAACTTAGCCGCTTCCGAAATGCTTCTAATCTTGGCCCGAAATCCAATGATCTTGCTCTTTCGGACGTCATATAAATCGCTCCGTTTCCAGATTACGATAACGACTGCACGGTTTTCCGCGTCCCCTGCCACCCATTATATACCCTTCACGGCTAGTTGTACGATCTGGCGTCTGTTAGTGATTATTGCACGTTGACGTCGAAAACAGGAGGTGGTCACATGAATGTGACCGTGTAGTAACTGACCGGATAGCAGAAAAGAAGAGAAAGGAGAGGAGGGGTTTGTATTTACTCTGTGTTGCTAATTGGTCAATGTTGATAATTTGTACGTAGCCGTTTCCCGTGTAAATGCTGGTTACATTCAGGAGCTATTTTTTTCGTGAAATTCATTATTTTGACAAATAAATTAATTATCTAGATTAATCCAGTATATATGTGTACTACACACCATAAAATCTGTTCCTCCATTACATCATTACATTACGACGACGTATAGATATTTTTCCACAGCAGACGTTCGGATAGTAACAGAAACGTGTCAGTCGCTTTCCTCGTGTTTCGGTTTCAATTGTGCCCAGATTACAAAACAGGAGGTTCAGCTAGAAGAATCGTGCTGACATGAGAAAAATATTTTGTTCATCGTTACATTCTGTTCTCTAATGTAGAGAAAAAAAATTATGCTCTTAGCGGCTTTACTTAAACGAAAAGTTATGAAAGCATGATGAAACAGCCACTTCATAATGTAATGTAATTATTATCACTGAAGTAAATTTGAAACTTTATGAATGGGACTCGAATCTCTGATGTTGGAACTGCGAATACGAGTGCCAATAATCCAGGGTGCTCGACCCATCGATCGCGAGCGACCGGTCGATCGCTACAGCTTAATGGGTCGATCTTTCAAGACCATCGTCCGAAATCAATGAGCTGACAGTGAATGTTTCGCAGGGTACTTATAGGGGGTAAATCTGACGAACTATTTCCGCCTTTTTCGCCTCCAATTACATTTCACCACCTTTAATGCCGTCGCAAGGCAACAATCCTTCCTCTAGCGTGAGAGGTTACTACTCGCGAACCGTGATCTGTCACGTTGTGAGCAGAGGTTGTGGTGAAGAGGGAGGGCGCTCAGGGTCTGTGGCGCGATGGGATGCAGAGTGCGGTGCGTGGAATAACTAGCTCCACCTCCAGTACGCAACACAAACCTCGTGTTTTCGAGCTTCCACGAAACATCGATGAGCACGGCAGGAGGAAATATCTCCATTTCAGAATGACGTTTCCTATCAATCAGAAGTTACTGAGTGAAAAAACATACCCCAACGTTCTACATGTTGCATCGTATATTTTATCGTTTATTGGATCAACTCATCTATATGAGACTGCTTTTTCAACAAAGAACATACTGAAATCTAAGTGTAAAAACACTAGGGGTTTCCCATCTTTCAGACTATATAAGGTTGGCTCTGAAATATCATTCACCACATTATGATAAATTTTCCGATGATATACCAAGCCAAGCACGTCACTAATATTTTTTTCGACATTCATGAATGTGTATATTTTAATTTTTTGTCACATGTGTAATAGCTTGAAAACTGAGCATTAGCCCGACAACTTTTGATGTAGAGAAAAGTACCTTCTACGTATTTTGTGTAATTAAAATGGTTAATTCTGGCTACGTTTTTGCTTTATGCTTAAACCTTTATCAGTAATTAAATCGGTAGATCTCTAAATGGACTAAATTGCATATAGTGTAAAAAATGGTTCAAATGGCTCTGTGCACTATGAGACTTAACTTCTGAGGTCGTTAGTCCCCTAGAACTTAGAACTACTTAAACCTAACTAACCTAAGGACATCACACACATCCATGCCCGAGGCAGGATTCGAACCTGCGACCGTAGCGGTCGTGCGGTTCCAGACTGTAGCGCCTAGAACCGCTCGGCCACTCCGGCCGGCTGCATTTAGTGGATCTCAAACCTAAAAAGATTAAGCATCCCTGCTGCAATCCATCACGGCTTAGCAAAACTTGACATTCTTTGTTGCAAGAGATTCTGAAAATGTCGTTTCACCTTATTGTTGGCGTATTCGTTTTAGTACAACACTACACTGCATGTAGAAGGGATGAGACAACAAAGAATTTCACTTATTTCTCGGACCACTGAAACCAAACATTAGCATATATCACGTTGTTATCCTATAGTACTGCATGCTACATTATATATAATTACACTTGTGGCCATAGTGTTCTTTAGCGAAAATGACGTTAATGAACACTGAGTTACTCCTAAAAATGGACCATTCGATCGGCAACAATCGTTGTACGACTATAACATAGCAAACCTTGTGGCCTTGCTTAAGTCTGTCACAATATTCAGGAGCCTTACCTTATCAAATGCGTTTTCGTGACAGTGTCATTGGTTTGGTAGAAAGGAATGCTTCATTGAATAGAAGGTTGTGGGTGTATTGCTAACAAGCTGTCTTATACGATGTACTAGACACTGTGCTTCAGACATACATGCATCTCTGAAGGAACAGATACTGTGGGGATCGACAGTTGTATGAAATAAAAGAAATGTAATCACAATTGCGAATACTAATAGACTTTAGCTGACAGTTGATAAGAGACAATGAAAATTTGTGTCAGATAGGTATTCGAACAGCGATTTACCGCTTATCGCGAGTGGTCGGCTTAACCACTTTTTTTTAATAGAGGGAAATTCCTTTTTTTCTAAAGGTTTACTTGTTTATTTAGTTTCATTGTTTTTAGGATATATTTTTAATTTGTATTTCCTTTATACCACACCGAAAATACATGTACCTAGCACCGCATAGTGAACTAAGTAAATAAAACAAATGTCTCAGTACATTACTACACCGAGGTAGTATATGTGGGGAAACGAAAAATGTGCTTCGAACACGATGCAGAAGGGTACGTCGCTACTCTTCGTACGCTTCATCATCCAGGCTTGTCTTCACTTATGCCGTACGTTATTTCACCGGTAATCGGACATGTTCCTGTCAGCTCACTGAATGGGTTTCCTCTCAACCTGTTGATGATCCAGTTCCGTGTAGGGTCGCTTAGGGCACTCCCCTAGTAATTAGAAAACTATTGTCCAAATTTTGTGTTCCTTACAATCTTGCATTGACGTTCTTGTAGATAGTTCCACCTTTAGGTCCATCGTGAAATAAACATTGTACCGTGTGCCTGAGGACCCGCGTGACTGCGTTGCTTTTGGTGCGTGGGAAATGCTGTTCATCCGGAAAAAGTAAAAGCGAAGGAGTGATATGTTCCGGGGTCAATCGTATAAAATAATACAAAATTTGTTCTTCCAAGCACCGTTCGTCTTCTGCCGTATCACAGCTGAGACGGTGCTCGTCCGTGTCCGGTACTCCGGAGTTTGCACATAGAGGCTTGTCGGCCATATTTATCTTGTCGAGACGTGACCGGGTGATCTGTTTGCCGTTCATTGTGTTGTACCATGATGATCGGACGTCGGTATCCAGTGTCACCGTGAGTGTCGTGTGCCGCACCACGTTCCAAATAACATGAGGGTTTTTGGCCTCCACGACGTTGGATGGGCGCCATTGTTGTAGAACGCGATATATATATCCTGCGGCTTCGCCTGTTTCGTCGCTGCTATTGCGATACAGACATAATTGTGTTCAATGTAAAAGTGCCCAAAGTAGTAAAAAGGTAGGGGTATGTCTTGTGTCGTCAACGGGGGCGTAAGGAAAGACGGAGCTAAGCAGCAATTCCATCAAACTTTCCAAGTGGTGGCGGCACAGCTACTCATTACTGACTCAGAAGAGCATGCCTGTACTGACGTAGGCTAGGAATGCCGCTAATATACGTCGAGTCATTAGTAACGGTATTGGAAGGACTCGCACTCTGTGTGGTAGGCGCGATGCTAGGTAAATATTGGCGAAGTGTGTCCCTTGAATAATGTCGAGAGTCCGCAGACAAAGGTTGGAGATGTAGGCCCGAATTTCTTGTAATAAGCGGCGGTAATTAAGGGCCGCAGTGCGCCGGATGTCGTTGTGAAACTCTACTCCGAGACATTTGATAGTACCACTAAGTTGTAGGGGGTGGACACACGCTGAGGTCAACCCGTCTCCTATGACCATGGCGACTGATTAAGTGATGCTGAGACAGCTGCCTGAGGCCACACCGTATGTAGCAATCCATTCTAGTATGCTGGTTACATCGTCGCGATTGCGGAGCACGAGAACCTGATCGTCTCCATATGCTGTACAGCGAAATGTGACGAAGGTGAGTCCGGTGAGGCGTCGACGGAGGCCACAGAAGAGCGGTTCCAGTGCCAGAGCGTAGAGTAAGCTCGACAGGAGCAGCCCTGACGCACCGATCTAAAAATCGGGAGGGACTGCGTGAGATGTCCGTTAACGAGTACCTAGGAGGTCGCCCCTCAGAGGAGGCGCATCATGACGTCTATGAATTGCTGTGGGCACTGCATGTTTTTGGGAACGGACGTCAGGCACACGTGATCCACTCGATTGAAAGCTTGGCTAGAATGTAGTGATGCCAGCGCTCCCGGGATGCGGCGGGCACTCGCTAGGGCTATTATGTCACGGTATCGACACAATGCTGTGTGTATATTATTGATACCCCTAGGGAAGACTGATCTGGTGAGGAGGCGTGAGGCAGGGTCGGTCGTAGACGGTTTGCTAATAGTTTGGTGAATATCTTCATGTCGCAGTTGACGAGTGTCATGTAGTCGAGAGTCACCTTTCGGTTTGTGAACCCATATATCCACTCCTTCTACGAATGCTACGAGGGCGGCACCGCGGGGGACATAAGCTCTCGACAGATGTCTGTCAACTTGGGAGCCAGTAAATACTGGAAAATTCTATAAAACTCACAGGGAGCCCGTCGGAGCCAGGAGACTACTTCGCCCCTCCTTTACCTGTGGCGTCGATAACTTCGTCTTCTGTAATGTCGTTCAATAATTCGGTTTGTAAATCCTGTGGGACAGTGCAGTAATCTAATCGTGAGACTCCGGTCACCGTCGTCGCATCGGAACATTGAGGAGAATAAAATCTTGAGTAATGGTCGAAGGAGGTTTCACCAAAACCGCGTTTTGTGACATGGCGACAGCCGTCCGCAGCGGTGATGGTCTGCATCAGCGCCCGTCATCGAAACTAGAATAACGTGGTACATGGTGAGTCGTTCCGTTGCTACTCTGTCATTTGTTCGCGCTAGGACGATCGCCCTTCGAGATGTCGGCGCATATTGGCTGTGATCTGTGCCTTCCCACGCTGTTCTGTGATGTGTCGTTCCGGTAGCTGTGGCAAGGAGGCACATTTGCGAAGGATGGTGAAATAAAAACCGAGGGTCTGTCGTCTCCAAGCAGCGGTCTCAGGATCATACATAATCAAGATTCTCCGTAGGTTCGGCTTGATGCAGTTTAACCACCAACTGATCGATGTAGGATACGTTGGGAGGCGGCGGAATGACAAACTCCACGTGTCCTCGGTGGCGCGTAGGCAGTCTGGAGAAGCGAGACGAGCAATGTTTAACTTCCAGGGATGTCGGCTGCGCCACACCCTTTGGCGACGAAGGGTGACGGTACATGTAGCCCTCGTGATCAGAAAAGGCTTCTGGCTACACCTCTGCGTGGCTCACTGTTCCTGCTAGAGAACGGAAGACATAAATCCGATCGATGCTACTAGACGACTGACTCGTGCGGTAGCTGTGGCAAGGAGGCACATTCGCGAAGGATGGTGAAATAAAAACCGAGGGTCTGTCGTCTCCAAGCAGCGGTCTCAGGATCATACATAATCAAGATTCTCCGTAGGTTCGGCTTGATGCAGTTTAACCACCAACTGATCGATGTAGGATACGTTGGGAGGCGGCGGAATGACAAACTCCACGTGTCCTCGGAGGCGCGTAGGCAGTCTGGAGAAGCGAGACGAGCAATGTTTAACTTCCAGGGATGTCGGCTGCGCCACACCCTTTGGCGACGAAGGGTGACGGTACGTGTAGCCCTCGTTATCAGAAAAGGCTTCTGGCTACACCTCTGCGTGGCTCACTGTTCCTGCTAGAGAACGGAAGACATAAATCCGATCGATGCTACTAGACGACTGACTCGTGAAATGAGTGAATCCCGGTCGATTTCCTTGGACATGTTCCCATGTATCTACCAGCTGTGGATCGGTGATGTGTGCCCCAAGTTCGGGGCACGATGAGTGGCATGGCAACTGATCTTTAGGTGCTTGGGTGCTATTGAAATGGCCTCCTAGTACCAAGTCATCTTTCCTCCCCTGGAAAAGCTGTGCTACTCCTTCCGCGAAGAAGAGCGTTTCGTTCCGGAAGGGGCATACGCATTGATAAACAGGACGCCTAGCACTGTTATAGCCATTTCTCTAACGCCAGGGAGACATCGCACTTTGTCCGCCTCGAGACCCTCCTCGAGGAGAACTGCGACTCCACTGATAGTTGGCGAGCCGTGGGACACATTAGCCGTATAGCCGTACGTACCAGGGAAATCGTCAACGAAGACTTCTTGGTGAAATACAGTGTCAACGTCTGCTGCATTGAGCATGTCTTGGAGCAGCGACAACTTCGTACAAATCCGAATGGTATGGTCGCTAAGCAATAGGTCTCTAGATCGTCTCCTGCAATTTGGGCCGCTGTCAACGTCACCGTAAATGTTGGGACCTGTAATCTGCAGGCCGTGTCCGCGCCGTCATCTGTTACTATTCGGAAGGAGCCGGGGTGTGGGAGGAGAGACCCCTCTGCTGATCCACCACAGTGAGCGTAGAATCGTCTTCAATGTCATCCGCCCAAGGTCCGTAAGTTAAGGATGTATGCAGTAGGACACTCTTGAGCTGAGTGACCAAAGGCGAATCCACAGTTTTTCTGGCTGTGTACAAGTGGTGGGACCTGTGCGTGTGATCTTTTTGCTCGAGAGAGCGAAAACGGGTGAGTCGAAGTCAGGGACAGTAACTGGTGAGGGCGATCTTGTGTCATCCATTTTTCCCGTCCCGTCGGTCGTCCGGTCACCAGCTGGAGAAGACGTCCGCAGGAGGCAATCGTCTGAGGGTGTGCGACGTCGCTTTTATGTTTCCTCTGTGACCTCTGTTTGCGGACGTGGGTTTCTGTGTCCGAAAGAGTGTGTGGTTTCCGCAGCGCATCCCCCTCAGGAAGAAAAGCGGAGGTGGGTACAATCCCAGCGTCGAGTTCCATTCTTTCGTCAGAATCTTCCTGTGGAGTCGATGGGTGTGTTTCTGCAATCTCTGTACATTACGATTGTTCGACATCCACCTATGACCAAGAAGGATGGCACGTGTTTCGTTAATTCAATTTTGACTTGTTGGAAACCGTTGAGGACCGGGTACGTCTCGAAAGTGTTCCATTTTTCTGCCATGTGGTTAATTACCGTCCCATTCGGTCGGGAAGCTGCGATAACTACGTCCGGCGGTACTTCGAACAGGAGTTCGAAGACTCTTAGTGCGCGTAATCCAAGGCCTGTATAGTCAATGGTAACAACCCCGAAGAGACCGTTAGAGAGTTAAACTTGAGAGTGTTTGCACATTTGCTCACAACAGCGTGACATAACTTGTCATCGACCATCTTGACGTAGACGATGCTACTTGTGATGGATAGGTGGACACTGACGATGTGCTGTGGTGCTATTTGAACTTCGTCACCGATGAATCTTTCGATTTTAAAGGCTCGTGGTCTTGCGTGGTCGGGCTGGAAGTTGATCTTGACGGTTGCTTTTCTGTAGGAAGGAGCCATAGCGACTCAATGTCAACGGACGCGAGTATTAGCTGCGGCGAGGAAGTAAACAAACCACGCGCGCTCGCGACTCTGCGGACGAGACGCAAACAAGACGTCCTCGCCGCTCACCTGCAGACTCTTGACTTCGGCTCCATTACCAACCCAAACTTCTGTATGTCATTGTGTGTCTACGTCCTGCTCTCACATAGTTACTGTGATTCTCGCACAGGGAGAGACTTTCATTATTATTGTTGCATTATTGCCTAGGTATGAAGTACTATTTTCAGTGTCTGTGTTATAAGTATGTATCATATTAAATACTTTTCACATTTCGAAAGTGACGGATGGCACAGAGACGTGGAAACGTTCGTTTTCACCATACTTCATCCTTGAATATAATAGAAAGAAAACATACTATATGACACAAACAAAAATTATCCTCTGACAAGTACTTCGATGTAGTTTACAGAGTATTGATGTAGATGCATCGTCTTTCGACATGTAACCACACGGAAAGAAAGAGAGAGAGAGAGGGGGGGGGGGCGGGGGAGGGAGGGGAGAGAGAAAATATCACGCACAGGATGCCTTTCATATCAAAGGCTAAACACGTCTAGAGCAATAAATATGAAAACCGGAGTAATAAAAAGCCGTATTGTTTCCAACCCAATATGATTAATATCATTTTAAAGGGCCAGATTGAGATATCGTCAGTTCCTCCATCCTCAGAATGCTAAACTGAAAATGATTACACAAAAGAAGAGGAGAATTGGTCCGTCCTCTTATCAGAGATCCAGATGGCGAGGGAAGTTTCTCAGACAGTTCATTGAATAAGATATGAAGCTGAACGTCCACGTATCTAATATGCTATGCGGCTATAGGCAGTTCCCATCTGTGGGGAGCAAAATGGTTTGTTCACGGCAGATGGTTCGGATTGCAGCTCCAACCAATTTTTCTGCTGCCACGTGTAGTACGTGCCGCTTCGCGTCATCATGTTCGATCGAGCTTAATGGGCGGAAACGACGTCGCTCCCCGGACGTGCCATCAACGAAGAGACGGCATCGGGATATAGGAAGGCAATAACGCCGCATGTCGTGCACTTTCGTTCGCTTTTCTGGAGCAAGCTAAATTAAAAACCATGTCATTCACAACGAAATTCTAGCTGTGTATATTACATAATAATACAACACACGTAGGAACTAATCACTATAGACATTTCGGCATGAACAACATGGGCCGGCCGGAGTGGCCGTGCGGCTATAGGCGCTACAGTCTGGAACCGCGTGACCGCTACGGTCGCAGGTTCGAATCCTGCCTCGGGCAAGGATGTGTGTGTTGTCCTTAGGTTAGTTAGGTTTAAGTAGTTCTCAGTTCTAGGGGACTTATGACCTCAGCAGTTGAGTCCCATAGTGTTCAGAGCCATTTGAACCATTTCTTTGAACAACATGGAAAGTATCTGAAAATAAGAGCATATCAAATATGAACTATCCCAACGATCAGAAATCAAGGGGTAAGAGCGGTCTCAAATAATTCTAAATGTGCACATGGCTACATGGCTGCCATAACAAAGTATCCTCACCGTTTACAATGCCATGTCTCTGCATGAACCTAAAGATTAGTCCGTTGCTTTGAATTAAAGTAAGAATTGAAGGTAGTGATATACGCTTAACATGCTGTAACCGCACAGTGAGAGAGGAGACATTTTGAACTTTCTGCTACTAAACGAATGACAGCTGAATATTTTAAACTTGTAAGATATGTGTGTGAACATAATTACTTTCTCTAAATTCAGACTGTTTCTAGATAAGAAAATTTCATATCCTACCATTCCTTCAATTATTTTTAGTTTAACACAGATACAAAGTATAACGATCGTTACCGATTCCTGCCTTACAGTGACCAGTTTCAGTTTCTAACATGACGACAACCCTTGTAAGGGCTGAAATCATCGGGTGACGTGGATACGGTGATTTGTATAATGTGTTAAAATTTTTAAATGGTCTTGATCGCAATAAAACATAAAATTACAATTTTTAGGCAGCAGGTTTCTGTTAACTGACAAGAATCTTCAGATCTGTGAAAATAAACATAAAATAGCCTTCCACTGAATGTAACAATTTTTAAAAGAACGTTATTCAAAAAAATTAAAATATAAAATAGTGAGAAACTTAGCAGACTCACTAAAGACTCAGTATCTATACACAGCATTATCTTTGCTGGTTATAGCTCAGAACCATGGAAATAAATGGAAAATGGCTTTCAGTTGATGTGAACAAGTAACAGTCTTTAAAACGTACATTTAAAAGGTCTTAAAACTTAAAAATGCTAAAAAGAGTACTATTCTCACTGAAAAACCAGTACCCAACTACACTATTTGCCATAACTATATCGTCACAAAATGCAGATTCTATAGAAATAAATGGAAAACTGCCTTTCAGTTAACGTGAGAACTTAGCAAGCCTTAATCCATATATTATTTATAAAAGTATTAAAATACAAAAATAATAAAAAACAATAAAAGCGTACCAGGCTTAGTATAAAAACTGTAGCTAAGTATAGTGTTGACCATATCATCCTTACTATGTGTAAAACGTGAGTAATAGGAATTCAGTATAAGCGTAGGTATTACAGTTGGTACGTTTTTTACTATTTTACTTTTAAATGGTTTTGGAAATAATGTATGTTTTACAAAGACTGTTAAATTTACATTAAACGAATGGCACCTTTCGTTTATTTTCACGTAACTATAGATAGTTGTCAGTCAACCGAAACCGGTTATCAGAAAATAGTAATTTAAGTTTTATTGCGATCAAGACCACAGAATAAAAACATAAAAATAAATGAATGATACGTCAGTCACTGTTCTCCATGGAGAGATGTCGTTTTTGTCCTATTTCTGTCACACGGTGGAGATGTATGGATTTTGTAGTTAAGAAATTCGATAGTCGTTATTTATTTACAATTATATCTTAATTAATTTAACTTAAGTAATTACAAGAATATTTAGACACGCTACTCGCTCCATCACCGAGCAGCTCTTAAAACCATACATATTACTATATCAACGTCCCCGCCGTGTTTTCCTGTCTGTATTTGATGGTAAGTCTCAGGAACTACTGTAGGATTTTGATACGGTTTTGATTAATAGAGAGACTGATTCACAAGGGAGATTTGTGTCTACAATTTATTACCGCTACGCCCGACAAGTCGTTTGGCTGTAGCTGCTTCCAAGGGACGCCTCAAGCTCGAACTGGAATTTGTATTTAAACATTTGTACACAGACACATATCACATTTCTAACCACGCCTGCGACAGAGTGTGATAGTGTAGTTCTTGGTTTGTAGACAACAGTACATGCAATCTTGCAGTGCTGGAGAAGGCAGGGGCGCGGTGGAAAGACGTTAGCACGCCAGTCATTCAGTTAACTCAGCAAGGAGTTGACGTGTTTAGTGTAAATGGGTCAGTATTGTCATATACCGACAGCAAAAATGAATGAGGGACCGATGACCTTTGGTCACTTAGGAATTAACACACAAACACACACACACACACACACACACACACACACACACACACACACACGCAGTTCAACAAAACCATTAATCTTAGGTCCGTTTTAAATACTGTGGCATCCAAGTTAACAAGGCGTTATCCAACAGTAGACGGTGTAGGATAGGATGATGACACTTTCGCAATGTTTTTGGTGTATCTGATTATTCACAGACATTAGTATTCACTTGAATGCTGAAATGAAGTTACATTGGATAGTATATTGAATGAAGAAAACGTTTTTATAGATGATAAAGCGATTGATAGAGTTCGAGATTGTAGTGCTGGTGGCAGTGGCGGACTCAGTACTCCTCAAAGAGGCGCTAACAGTTCTGATGACTATGAACCTTTACCAGAAGAGAATTTCAAAAATTGTTTGGAAGAACGTCCGGAACGGGTTGTGATGGCCATCATACCCTTCCACGTAAATTTGCGACCTACAACTCATTACTGAAGAGTCTTTCATCGATAAAATAAAGTTCGAATATTAAAGTAATATTTGACTACGTGGAGAAAAAAAGACCTTATGGACATTCATTTCGAGAAAACAAGGCAACCAAAGAACTGGAGACAAAGGAAAACATTCTGTCCTAATTTGACGTAACAAGGAATATAGGGAAAATATGCCAATTACTGGCACTGCAAAAAGCAAGAGACATCGGATACACAAAGTTTGAAAGAAGTTATGCAGTTTTCATAGCACGTCTGAAGAATGAATGTTCGAGTGGAGAGACTTTCTTCGTTAGTGCAACCTGCGCGAAGCTTGGGATTGTCGCAAGTTTTACATAATTCTGAGATCTGTGTATCTACTAAGAGTCCTATGCTGTTAGCAACACATGTGGGTTATGGGTAGATTCTTAGTAGCAACAGTCAGTATACAACGTAACTCGGAAGACGATAGCGTCCTTTCGCCATGTCTCGTATGTTTCGTGCGTTCTGTGTGTTAAAAGTTCAAGGTGATTTCTTCACTAGGGAACAAGTACTGATGGCTGTACTGTTTTCGTAATACTTATTATGCAGAAAGGATAAGGAAAGAGGTGAAAGTGTTACACAAGTAAGCTGAAGCTACAGTTTCGTTGCGCATAATTATTTCATCAAACGAGATATGGAAGGAGGAGAAGCGTCTTCGCAGCTCAAAGCAACTGAAGTGTGTCGTGTAGGATGGAGCCTGGCAACGAAGGGAATGCAACTATTACGGCTTGCTAATACGTATTTTCCACATTACCAAAGAAGCGATGCAGTCAAACGAAGAAAGTAGGGTACCTTAACGACTTTACTAAAATATTTTAAGTCACACAGTATCCTCTACGCACAATAAACCTTCCTTATCCTTTCCCTATATGAGACAATGAAAACTATGGACCATCAGAAATAGATGGCTATAGTATTTCCTGATACCGAAATACATTCATCTCAGTACCACAGTACAGCCTGTCAACAAAACTACCGTCATTTTGGTATAAAACCACATTTATTACATGCTGAGATTTTCTTGATAGGGAGGATGTAACACGTTATCTGGGATAATGGGACATTCATAGATGTAGAAGTCACTTGAGCATGCATCATTGAACTGTGTTGCAAGCCTTGCTATTCATGTTATATTAATCACCTGGCACACAATATTACTTTACTGGCCATTAAAATTGCTACATCTAGAAGAAATGTAGATGATAAACGGGTATTCATTGGACAAATATATAATACTAGAACTGACATGTGATTACATTTTCACGAAAATTGGGTGCACAGATACGGAGAAATCAGTACCCAGAACCACCTCTGGCCATAATAACGGCCTTGATACACCTGGGCATTGAGTCAAACAGAGTTTGGATGGCGTGTACAGGTACAGCTGCCCATGCAACTTCAACGCGATACCACAGTTCATCAAGAGTAGTGACTGGCGTATTGTGACGAGCCAGTTGCTCGGCCACCATTCACCAGACGTTTCAATTGGTGAGAGATCTGGAGAATGTGCTGGCCAGGGCAGCAGTCGAACATTTTCTGTATCCAGAAATGCCCATACAGGACCTGCAACATGCGGTCGCGCATTATTCTTCTGAAATGTTTGGTTTCGCAGGTATCGAATGAAGGGTAGAGCCACGGGTCGTAACACATCTGAAATGTAACGTCCGCTGTTCAAAGTGCTGTCAATGCGAACAAGAGGTGACAGAGACGTGTAACCAATGGCACCCCATACCATCAGGCCGGGTGATACGCTAGTATGGCGATGACGAATACACGCTTCCAATTGCGTTCACCGCGATGTCGCCAAACACAGATGCGACCATCATGATTCTGTAAACAGAACCTAGATTCATCCGAAAAAATGACGTTTTGCCATTCGTGCACCCATGTTCGTCGTTGAGTACACCTTCGCAGGCGCTCCTGTCTGTGATGCAGCGTCAAGGGTAACCGCAGCCATGGTCTCCGAGCTGATAGTCCATGCTGCTGCAAACGTCGTCGAACTGTTCGTGCAGATGGTTGTTGCCTGGCAAACGTCCCATCTGTTGACTCAGGGATCGAGACGTGGCTGCACGATCCGTTACAGCCATGCGGATAAGATGCCTGTCATGTCGACTGCTAGCGATACGAGCCCGTTGGGATCCAGCACGGCGTTCCGTATTGCCCTCTTGACCAACACGATCAGCAACGTCGCGATACGATAAACCGCAATCGCGATAAGCTACTATCCGACCTTTATCAAAGTTGGAATCGTGATGGTACGCATTTCTCCTCCTTACACGAGGCATCACAACAACGTTTCAATAGGCAACGTCGGTCAACTGCTGTTTGTGTATGAGAAATCGATTGGAAACTTTCCTCATGTCAGCACGTTGTATGTGTCGCCACCGGCATCAACCTTGTGTGAATGCTCTGGAAAGCTAATCATTTGCATATCACAGCATCTTCGTCCTTTCGGTTAAATTTCGCGTCTGTAGCCCGTCATCTTCGTGGTGTAGCAATTTTAATCTCCAGTAGTGTAACAATAGATCAAACGTATTGCACATTATGGGTTTCTTATGTTATGAAGGTATGCCAATTTTCGAAGTTTGAGGCTATCTACATAAAGATACATTTCAACAAAATACAGAAAAAAACATAATGTCATTGCCAAATTATTATGAGAATAAACAGGGAAATAGACGAATCATTTCACAATCTGTTTATCAGATGGAACTTGTTGCTTCTCAAGGCGTCTTTGAGTGAACATTAGGAAATACTTCAGGGAAAGAAAGATTGGTTAGTATGGTAGATACCTGGTGTACTTTAGCCAGCGAGCGATCAGCTAAGCGAGGTAGCACACTTGTGGACATACTGGAGCTGCATTCCGGAGGATGGCGATTCAAGTACGCATCGGGACATCCGCCCTTAGGTCTTCCGTGATTCCCCAGAATCGCTCCAGATAAATGCCAGGATAATTACTTTGAAAGACCACGGCCGTTTTCGTCGCCATCCTTGAAACAATTTGAGCCTATGATCCGTATATAGTGACCTGAATGTCGAATAAATGTTAAACCCTAACCTTCCTTCATTTTTGTCCAGCAAGTGACGCTTACCGCTATTCCATACAGCATGCAATACAGTTTGCGGGGTGGCGCAGTGGTTAGCACACTGGACTCGCATTCGGGAGGACGACGGTTCAATCCCGCGTCCGGCCATCCAGATTTAGGTTTTCCGTGATTTCCCTAGATCACTCCAGGCAAATGCCGGGATGGTTCCTTTCAAAGGGCACGGCCGACTTCCTTCCCTATCCTTCCCTAATCCGAGCTTGTGCTCCGTCTCTAGTGACCTCGTTGTCGACGGGACGTTAAACACCAATATCCTCCTCCTCCTCCTCCACAGTTTGCGGCATTTCTCCCTCTCCTGGAGAAACAGCAGGCTGCTTTTTCAGAAGTTCCGACTGGAATCGACTAAAGCACCCGTAGCCCATCTGTAAGGAACCTGTCATATTTGTTATCAAGTCAACAAATTTGCTTACATTAGTAACATCACAAGCCACATCCCTTTTCTATGACATCGTTATAACATCACAAGCTACCTCCCTTTTACAATGAGGTGATATAGGTGGTCGATACCGAAAATTTAAAATAACAAGATGGCGAATCGCGGTAAATTTAAGAAATTAAAGATGAATAAAAAATTAAAAATACAAGATAGCGGAATTATCGCAGTTGTGCTTTATAACACCTTCCCTGAACTCTCCTCACCGCTCCTCCAGTTAGAGCCTACTTCCTATAAGTCATTAAAATGTTACAGCCAGTCAAAATGCAGATGTCTTGACCATGCACGAAAGTATACGAACACTCAGAACTGTTTCCACCATATCCAAAATCATTTATCGAAAATAATTGCATAAAGGGTGCTGATTTCAAAATTTATGACACAATTCTCAAGGCTATCAATAAACATATGCAAAGACGAACAAATTTTAACAAAGGTTATAAATGTACACATATTATTAAGCCTACATAACATAAATCGATGGATCGTTATTGAAATATAATGACGTACCTATTAGCATAGGAGAGAATGCAAATTAAGTCTCTAATCCTGTTGTGCCTGACGTCGGAGGCAAAATGTCTCACCTGGTTTAGTTGGGGGAGAAGATGGGATTCAAGAAGCGTAAATTTCAACGTTCCATCAGATTCATTTCTCAGTGGTTGATTCGTGTATGATAGTTATTCTAAAACAAGAAGACAGACCAAGTGGAAGAAAGCAAATTTGTTAGGGTCAAAGAAATGAAACGACTTGTGAAAGCAAAAGGTGGAGATATTGTGAGGAAAAGAAGCAGAGGATAATAATGACGAATATGATAATGACGATGATGATGATGAAGAGAAGAATTATAATGACAAAGAAGAAGAAGATGATTATGATGATGAAGACAAAAAGGATTTTTATTATGATGATGGTGATGATGAAGAGGATTGTTATGATGAGGAAATTAAAGTTCGTGACTGGGAAACGCTGTCCAACAAATCGCTAGAAGTTATAGACTATACCCACAGGAGTGACCCCAATAAATTAGTAGAGTGATTAGTTTCCTGGCTAGATTTGAAACCTGCAGGCAGTCATTCACATGATAGTGAAATACTGTCTATTGAAGAGGAGCTTCAAGATGTATGGATTATTGCTTGAAGCTTACAACGGTTCTCGAAAATAACGAAGTAAAGGACTCAATTACAATATGGGATGTTGTGTGTGAAGACATTCCGTTAGCCTAAGTTCACCCAAAACGGTGAATTTCACAGATTCTAGAGATTGGGGAACAGTTTATTTAATTATTGCATGGGATTTCGCACATTGAACAGCATGCATTGGATCTTGGTAACAGGTAAATGTGAATGTAAATGTAAGAAGTATATTATTTAAAGTATTTTTCATGGTTTCTTTCCTACCGTTCCCTCTGTAACATATTTTAACGTGATGCCTCAGCTAAGTAACAGTTACAGAGACAGAGATTGAGAGATTTAACAGAAACAGTGGTAGAGTGTATAAGAGAGAGAGAGAGACAGAGAGAGAGAGAGAGAGAGAGAGAGAGAGATGAAATTTGTTGCTTTGAGCGAGAATTTAAAATGTACACCGAATTGTAGCGCCAACATTACGAACTTGTCATCATTGAATGTGTTGGCTTAGGAGATGCACGTGTGTTCATATAACAAAGCACCGTTTGCAATAGACGACATTCTAAAACTGTTGGAAATGAACAGGTGTGTGACAGCATACAGTGTCAAAGATAAGTTATTTTGCTGCGTCTGTGAAAATGTGGAGCGCGTTGAATATGATTCATTGCCTGTAAATGTAAGAAGTATATTACTTATAGTATTTTTCATAGTTTCTTTCCTGCCGTTACCTCAGTAAGATATTGTAACGTTGATACCTCAGTCAAGTAACAGTTACAGAGACAGAGATTGAGAGATTGAACAGAAACAGTGGTAGAGTATAAGAGAGAGAGAGAGAGAGGGGGGGGGGGGGGGGGGAGGAGGGAGAGAGAGATGAAATTTGCTGATGACGTAGAATTTTATATGCTTGTCTATTTTTGACACTTGAAATACCGAGAGAGAACTTTTAAACACGACACAAAGTTGAGGTGTGTGTGTGTGTGTGTGTGTGTGTGTGTGTGTGTGTGTGTGTGTTTGTGTGTGTGTGTTCGTGCGTGTGCGTGTGCGTGTGCGTGTGTGTGTGTGACAAGGAAAGACAGAGAGAGACAAACCCTTTAGCTGCAAGATACAGTTAATACCCTACCCATGGGGTCACGCTGATAATTGACAGAACTTCAAAAGTGCGTAGTGGAAAGCATAGCAACCCGCATTTATTATCTACGAGTATACGAATGTGGATTACTAATGTTCAGTATGCTATTACATGACAAATGTTTTGAAGTGCAGTATTTGTATGTAAAGTACACAAGCGGCAAGACGCAGTCAATACCTTCGCTGCGCAGTGCCGATGGTACTGTTACCGACGACTGTGCCGCTAAAGCGGAGTTACTGAACGCAGTTTTCCGAAATTCCTTCGCCAGGGAAGACGAATGGAATATTGCAGAATTTGAAACACGAACAGCTGCTAGCATGAGTTTCTTAGAAGTAGATACTTTAGGGGTTGCGAAGCAACTCAAATCGCTTGATACGGGCAAGTCTTCAGGTCCAGATTGTATACCGATTAGGTTCCTTTCAGATTACGCTGATACAATTGCTCCCTACTTAGCAATCATATACAATCGCTCGCTCACCGATAGATCTGTACCTACAGATTGGAAAATTGCCCAGATCGCACCAGTGTTTAAGAAGGGTAGTAGGAGTAATCCATCGAACTACAGACCTATATCATTGACGTCGGTTTGCAGCAGGGTTTTGAAGCATATATTGTATTCAAACATTATGAATCACCTCGAAGGGAACGATCTATTTGTACGTAATCAGCATGGTTTCAGAAAACATCGTTCTTGTGCAACGCAGCTAGCTCTTTATTCGCACGAAGTAATGGCCGCTATCGACAGGGGACCTCAAGTTGATTCCGTGTTTCTAGATTTCCGGAAGGCTTTTGACACCGTTCCTCACAAGCGACTTCTAATCAAGCTGCGGGCCTATAGGGTATCGTCTCAGTTGTGCGACTGGATTCGTGATTTCCTGTCAGGAAGGTCGCAGTTCGTAGTAATAGACGGCAAATCGTAGAGTAAAATTTAAGTGATATCAGGTGTTTCCAGGGAAGCGTCCTGGGACCTCTGCTTTTCCTGATCTGTATAAATGACCTGGGTGACAATCTGAGCAGTTCTCTTAGTGATGGCAGATGATGCTGTAATTTACCGTCTAGTAAGGTCATCCGATGACCAGTATCAGTTGCAAAGCGATTTAGAAAAGATTGCTGTATGGTGTGGCAGGTGGCAGTTGACGCTAAATAACGAAGAGTGTGAGGTGATCCACATGAGTTCCAAAAGAAATCCGTTGGAATTCGATTACTCGATAAATAGTACAATTCTCAACGGTGTCAATTCAACTAAGTACCTGGGTGTTAAAATTACGAACAACTTCAGTTGGAAAGACCACACAGATAATATTGTGGGGAAGGCGAGCCAAAGGTTGCGTTTCATTGGCAGGACACTTAGAAGATGCAACAAGTCCACTAAAGAGACAGCTTACACTACACTCGTTCGTCCTCTGTGTGCGGTGTGGGATCCTTACCAGGTGGGATTGGCGTAGGACATCGAAAGAGTGCAAAAAAGGGCAGCTCGTTTTGTATTATCACGTAATAGGGGAGAGAGTGTGGCAGATATGATACGATAGTTGGGATGGAAGTCATTAAAGCAAAGACGTTTTTCGTCGGGGCGAGATCAATTTACGAAATTTCAGTCACCAACTTTCTCTTCCGAATGCGAAAATATTTTGTTGAGCCCAACCTACATAGGCAGGAATGATCATCAAAATACAATAAAAGAAATCAGAGCTCGAACAGAAAGGTTTAGGTGTTCGTTTTTCCCACGCGCTGTTCGGGAGTGGAACGGTAGAGAGATAGTATGATTGTGGTTCGATGAACCCTCTGCCAAGCACTTAAATGTGAATTGCAGAGTGATCATGTAGATGTAAATGTAGATGTAGATGATTGGTTGGTTGGTCGATTTGGCGGAGCGGAGGAAACAGAAAGGTCATCGGTCCCATCGGATTAGGGAGGATGGTGAAGGAAATCGGCCGTGCCCTTTCAAAGGAATAATCGCGGCATTTGCTTGAAGCGATATAGGGAAATTACGAAAACCTAAATCAGGGTGGCCGGACGCGGGTTTGAACCGTCGTCCTCCCGAATGAGGATCCAGTGTGCTAAGCACTGCGCCCCCTCGCTCGGTAAGTGCGAAATGAAGCTGATATCTTAACTTGTGGGTCATAATAATGTTTACCTGACTTTTATGACGATTTTAGATAAGAGGTTTTGTCATGAGAGTAGCACTGTTTAATTTTTTTAAATTTTCAATGGCATATGTAACCTAAGCTACAAGTTAAATCAACAGTAACACCAAAAGGTGTTTTCCAACTTAGGATGTGTATCATATAACGCCAACCCTAGAGTCCAATTCACTGTATATCAAGACAAGAGTTTTTGGAAAAAGCATAACAATCAGTCAGTAAGTCTTACCCTGCCGATGCTTGGTTACATAATGCAAAGAAAAACATTTGAACAAAATTACTAATTTGTGATTGGCTGTTTTGTTTTCATGGCTGTAATGTACTAGGCTCTGTTTGGAGTAGAAGACATGTGAGGGAAGGCTTACAAAGTTCCTCTGTCTTGGTATATTTTTTTGACAGGTTTAACCACCTTTCATTTTTATAATTCCGCCATCAAAAATTTTGAAATTTCTCACCATAAATAATTTTAAAATATCCCACCATCTGTAATTTTTAAATTTCTCACCATCCGATCTTCTGAGTTTTTAAATTTTCATCATCCGCCATCTTGATGACACACTGAAAAATGGTACTGGCTTGGCACGTCATAATGACGATGTCATAGATAAGGGGTAATGGCTCCTGAAGTCGCAGATATATACAAATTAAAATCTTTCGACTTGTAAACCAAGTACGCCAGGTTCTTTACAGATACAAGTAGCAACTTAGAGCTAGATATTAGTGGTCCTCTACAGGGCAGCGGCGGAGGATTTTCACAATCGTGTCTTCACTGTGGCGAGCATTGAAAGTAGTAGCTCCCGTCAAAGTCTTGTGATCACCATGCGGGCCTTCTTTTTCATTGAAAGATTAGCTCTCATCGTTGATCTGCGTCTTAGGATCGCAGGAGGGCCTCATACGGGGGACATGGACGACGTCTTCGTAATTTTGTCTTCATACTGAGGGGTGATAATCATCGACTCCGTATCTAACGTCCGACAAGCGACGATGGATACGGTACGGCACAATCTATTGTTTTGATAACTTGTCCAGTAGTTCCACTTTTTGCACAGTGGTAAAAATCTGTACGTAGTTTCCCTGGCTGTATCTCACTGGCTACTGCTTGGCGTTATAGCACTCTCGTTCCTTATCCTGGGCGTCCATGGACCACATGCGAGTCAGCTGTCTTGCTCCTTCGGTCCTGCTGAAAACGATTGACCGTCGCAAACGTTGCAGTTGTCGAATGGAGGCCTCCACTGTTATGTTGCTACAGCACACCTGCAGACCGAAATCTGTCTCATTTCATGTCGGATCATATGGTCTTAGATATTATGAGTACGATTTTGTAGTGACACTTCTCACTCACGACGTTTGGCGCTCCTGTATGACGCTACAGCGTAATCTTTTTTGCTGATGGCTGTATTTGTTTCGTCAACTAGGAACAGCGCCTTTCCTTGTCACTATTTGGTAAGAGTCCAGAATACAGTTGATGATTATTTTAGGAGGGGCGCACGAGTTTTTGAAAGATTTTTTCTTGTAAACTAATTGAATTTTCCTAGTATTCTACCAATTGGTCGAAGTCTCTCATCTCTTCTACCTACCAGAGTAGATACGTGATCATTTGTCCGCCCCTGGTAGCAGAGTGGTTAGAGCGACGGAATGTCATACCTAAAGGCCCAGGTTCGATTCCCGGCTGGGTCGGAGATTTTCTCTGCTCAGGGACTGGGTGTTCTGTGGGCCTAATCATCATCATTTCATCCCCATCGACACGCAAGTCGCCGAAGTGGCATCAACTTGAAAGACTTGCACCAGGCGAACGGTCTACCCGACGGGAGGCCTTGGCCTCACGACATTTCCATTTCCATGTGATCATTTCATTTCTTACCCTTACAGACAGTTACAACAAGATACGAGTCGACGCATTCCAGTTGTGACTAATTAATAATACTGGCAGAGTATTTTACAATTTAATAATTTTGTCAAATACATAAGTGTGTGGATGTGGGAACATGGCGGAATGTCAGAAAGGAGCTATGGTTTTTGGACGTGCGAATGACAACGTGAATATTGTTGCTGGATATATTGCTGGATATGTTGCTGTATCTACGGGGACAGTCCAACGTGTCTACAAGGAATAGTGTATCACCAACTGCCACAGAACCATGTAACACAGCCGAACAATGGCCCGCTTCGGTAGGTGGTTCCAGTTTTTTTTATTTTTATTTATTGCATCTGCGCTGTGCTGTCATCTAATGAACATCGGAGAAATTCAGGAACTTGTGAACTAACTTACAGATCATTGTCACCATTTTTCACTTTTTTATTGCACACACACTTTCTTCATGTGACTCATCGTCACACAACACCTTACAGGAGACATTGGTCACTGAATACATTGTTATACATGGTACTTGAATTCATTCATGTATTACTGAATGTTAACTTCCTAGCATTTGGGATGCCGCACGCCATTTTTAAAACAATTTAATCTATAAACGCAAAATTGACTTCGGAATTACTCCTAGGGAATGTAAGAGGGCTATTACTCTTCACAACATGCACTGCCGAGATAAAAAGAGTTCAACACTCTCAGGGACAAGCCCATTTTAATGACAAGCGCTCTGACACTTAGTTCATTACTGTAGGAAATTCATACCAAATGAAACACACATTTCGGAGGAAGGGTGCCCAAATAGTATCACCAGCATACAGCGTGCTCACCACTGGTAACGACGCAGGCGTGTATTATGGCATGCAAACGATGGTAAAGTTGCCGAATGGCATTCTGCGATAGATTATCCCAAGCATCTGGTACCTTTTGTAGCAATTCGGCAATGCTTCTTGCAAGCTCTAGAGAACGAGTAAGTTATCGTTCGACCATGTAAATATGTTAAATTTGCGGGGAATCTGGTATTCTTGCTGGGCAGGACAGCCGTATGTGGACTTATATTGTCTGCTGGAAAAGGCATAGCAGCTTCCTAGCGAAGAAAATCTGTACACACACACACACACACACACACACACACACACACACACACACACACACACACACACACACACACCCTAAAGCCTGGGATGGGACCTGTGTGACATAGCGAGTACACTCCGAGGTGGGCCTACTCCGTACACGTGTAAGTCCGTCACTCGCATACAGACAGAACCTTCTCTTATCACTGAAGACAACAGAGTGCCATTCCACCCTCTAGTCAACATTTCACAACACCAGAGTAACCGTGCTTGGCAGTGTCGTGGTGTCAGAGCTAACCTGACCAAGGACACTCATGGTCTTAGTTCTACTGCAAGCAGATAGCTCCCAATGGGGCTTGGTGCAACATGTGCCCAAATATCTTCCCGGGATGTCGTTCGGTCCGCGACTCCTGCTCTCAAAATGTGTCGATCTTCATGTGCATCTGTACTATGAAGACATCTGGGACCTGGTCTACAAGTGAAGGAACGTTCCACAGACCACTCATACAGTGTGGCCAACGTATGCAGCTACCCGTCGATGCGTCCTTCGAGCTTTCTGCAGGTCCACAATGCGATTGTGTTCAAGTTGCTACAGTTGTTCAACTGGAGAATGTGGTCGTTAGTAGGTCATGGTTGTACCCTAGAATGAATATTGCACAAACCGTTCACCTCCAAACACAGCACAATTTCTGCCTGCAGAGTCAAAACAGAAGGCACACAGACAGGCATCCAGAGCGCCATCGCCGATATCGGTGACAGATGATTCACTAACACTAAAACCTCTCAGTATCTCCATATTCTATCCTGGTGTCACTGAACGAAGTCCCTGAGGAAGTAGCTTTTTTTCGCGTCAGTGTATGTATAAAAATCTTATGCATAGCGTCAGATGCATTGTGTGACTGTTCATGGATCATGCTGTTCATTGGACAGCTGCAATGAAAGAAACAAGTTTCGATACGCAAGAAGACCATTCAACATAATTAATTGTAACGTATTGCATATAAATGGGCGTAAGGACGAATTACTACATGACAAATATTATTGGAAATATATCACAGGAAACTTAATAATGTAAAATATCTTCTAGTGCCCATCCGCAGGGAATGATCACATACAACGAGTTTTAGCAAAGGGTTATGCAGACAGATTCGTTGGAAGACTATTAAGGAAATTTAATTCACCCACAAAAGAAAACCGCTTACAGATACTTATTCTACAAATCCTTTGATACTGTTCGCTAATTCTTAAAATCCTTACCAGATGGACTAAGAGACTATACAGAGATGGTCCAAAGGAGAGCGGCGGATTTCAGCACCAGTAAGTTAAGCGGCGAAAGCGTTTTGGAGATGATCATTAACCTCCAGTGGAAGACGCTCCAAAAGAGGTATTCTGGATTCCAGTGAAGTTTCCTGTTAAAATTCTGATAGCGAATTTTCCATAAAGTGTCACTCAACATATTTCATCTTCCCTCATTCATTACAAGTAAAAAATCGGACGGTGAAATGAGAGAAATTAGGAAGACATATCGACAGTTACTCCTCTTTGGCATCACTGAAGCTTGCCGGGCGAGAAGCGGCTGTCTGGCGACTGGTTAGCGCATTGTACCAAGGACTGCAGACAGGCTGTGGCTGTGAGCGGTGGATTAACGGATTTTTCCAGATAGTAAAAGTGTGGTCGCTCGCCTATAAGGGGAAGCAGCACAAAACAGGTTAAAGACCTCCATAAACAGGCGGACTGGTCCGCCGACCCTTTCGCCTGTTTGTAGGCGACTGGCTCACGATTAGGTCCGTTCTCAGTCCATCGGTTTGACCAGCGGACCTCTACTTGTTTGCTCCGACCACTGGCTGCCAGCCCACACTTAGTCAGTGCATGCAGGTAGGATCCGCCAAGCAGTCTCCGGTGGTCAAACTCAGTCGGCCGGGTAGGCGAGATACACTATGTGATCAAAAGAATCCGGACATTACCAAAAACATACGTTTTTCATATTAGGTGCATTGTGCTGCCACCTATTGCCAAGTACTCCATATCAGAGACATTTTTGTGAGAGAGCAGAATGATGCGCTCCGCGGAGCACACGGACTTCGAACGTGGCCGGGTTTTTGGGTGTCACTTGTGTCACAGTCTATACGCGAGATTTCCACACTCCTACATATCCCTAGGTCCATTATTTCCGAAGTGATAGTGAAGTGGAAACTTGAAGGGACACGTACAGCACAAAAGCGTACAGGCCGACCTCGTGCGGTGACTCACAGAGACCGCCGACAGCTGAAGAGGGTCGTAACGTGTAATAGGCAGACATCTATCCAGACCATCACACAGGAATTCCAAACTGCGTCAGGATCCACTGCAAGTACTATGGCAGTTAGGCGGTAGGATTTCATGGTCGAGCCCCTGCTCATAAGCCACACATCACGCCGTTAAATGCCAAACGACGCCTCGCGTGGTGTAAGGAGCTTAAACATTGGACGATCAAACACTGGAGAGACGTTAAGTGGAGTGACGAATCACGGTACACAATGTGGTGATCCGGTGGCATGCTGTGGGTATGGTGAACGTCCGGTGAACGTTATCTGCCAGAGTGTGTACAGCCAAAACTGAAATTCGGAGGTGGTGGTGTTATGGTGTGGTCGTGTTTCTCATGGAGGCGGCTTGCACCCCCTGTTGTTTTGCGTGACACTGTCACTGCAAAGGCCTACATCTATGTTTTAAGCACCTTCTTGTTTCCCACTGTTGAAGAGCAATTCGGGGATGGTGACTGCATCTTTCAACAAGATCGAGCACCTGGTCATTATGCACGGCCTGTGGCGGTGTGGTTACACGACAATAACATCCCTGCACAGAGTCCTGACCTGAATCTTATAGAACACCTCTGAGTTATTTTGGAATGCCGACTCCGTGCCAGGCCTCACCGACCGACATCGATACCTCTCCTCAGTGCAGCTCTCTGTGAAGAATGGGCTACCATTCCCCTGGAACCCTCCAGCATCTGATTGGACGTATGCCTGCGAGAGTGGAAGCTATCACCAAGGCTAAGGGTGAGCCAATACCAATTGAATTCCAACGTTACCACGAACTTGTAAGTCATTTTCAGCTAGTTATCCGAATACTTTTGATCACATAGTGTAGTTGGCATAGGGAACGGCGGACCAGTTGGGTTGTGAATGGTTGCCTTAACCCTACAAGTGTAGACCAGGGTTATTCTTACCCTAGAGGTTTTTGTTTGTTACTGCACATGCGCCACAGCATGTACACAGTCTGCTGCCACCAATGTCAAATCAGTAATGAGTGAGACCTGCTAGAGGACAATTATTCGAAGATGTTAAACGTTGATGTTTAATTAATTTGACAGGAATATTTTTTGAAAGCTCAGTGTGACCCTGAAATACGCCTTGTGCAACTGTTCTGTAGCCGAGAGAGAAATACATCCATGTGAAAATGACACGTAGAATTGACATTTTACTAAAGGAAGATGCTAGACATGAAGCATTGTTAGAGGGACTCAATCATGAAAGTGATGTGACTTTCATGATGAAAGTGTTTCTAAAAGTGATGCTCCAACAGCAGTTATGGGCAGTTCCGAAACTGATCAGTCTGCCGAATCTTCAGACAGCGCGAAGAAAATACAGTCGTCCAAAGTAAGAATGGTCGTTATTGGACTGCCCTGTACCGATGGATACATTTCTTGCGCCATGACTGCCGTAGCGAGTAAATTGCTTCTTGTGAACTGTTACCTAGCTTGCTATAATGCACAGATAGTATCGGGAACAGAAAGCTGGTTGAAACCAGATGTCAATGACAACGAAATCCAAAGTTCAGACTGGAATGTTAATCGTAAGGTTAGGTTAGTAGCCAATGGCGGCGGCGTGTTTAGTGCAGTAAAAAATTCGATAACATCTAGTGAGGTTATCACGGATTCCGAATGTGAATTAATCAGGGTGAAATTGAGTATCATAGAACTGTCAAAAAAGTTGATCGTATTCTTTTATAGGTCGCCTGGGTCAGGATCTGTAATTGCAGAGCGCTTCAGAACAGAACTTGCAGAATATCATTAGTAATTTTCCTGATCATGCCGTGTTAATAGGGGGTTACCTCAACTTGCCAGGTGTAGATTGGGAGTGTTATACCATCAAAGCTGGTGCAAGATACTGTTCTGGATGTCTTGTCCGAAAATTACCTTGAGCAGATAGTTAGAGAGCCAACTCGTGAGGGTAACGTCTTAGATCTCCTGGCAACGAACAGACCTGAACTTATCGAATCAGTGGACGCAGAGGAAGGTATCAGTGATCATAAGGCTGTGACAGCATCTATGACGACCGGTCCTGCAAAGGATGTTAAGAAAGGTAAGAAGACATATTGGCTCAGCAAGGGTGACAGGATACAAATATCAGAATATCTCAGCTGTCAGCATCAAATATTCGGTGATGGGGACGAAGATGTCGAGAACAAATGGAAAAAATTCAAAGGCATCGTTCAATATGCCCTAGACAAGTATGTTCCGAGTAAGGTTTTAAGGGAAGGGAAAGATCCACCATGACATAATAGCCCTGTTAGAAAAGTGCTACTTAAACAAAAAGCACTTCATCTCAGATTCCAGAGAAGTAAAAACCTAGCTAACAAACAAAAGCTGAACGAAGCGAAAACGAGCGTAAGGAGAGCAATGAGAGAAGTGTTCAATGATGTTGAAAGTGCGACATTGTCAACCGACCTGAGTAAAAACCCAAAGAGACTTTGTTCGAATGTAAAATCAGTAAGTGGTTCAAAATCATCTCTTCATTCTCCCAGCGACGACACCGGCACCCTGAATTCAGTGTTCCGAAGTTGTTTCACCACGGAAGATCGTAACACTGTCCCTCCTTTCAATAGTCGTACGAACATCGAAATGGCAGATATTGTGCTAACCTATCGCGGAACCGAAAAGCAGCTACAATCACTTAGTAGTGGAAAGGCGTCAGGACCAGATGACATATTTATATGATTCTATAAATATTATGTGAAAGAATTTTCTCCCCTTCTAACGTAATTTAACATAGATCACTTTAGCAACAAAAGGTACCTAACGACTGGAAAAAAGCGCAGGTCATTCCCGTTTTTAAGAAAGGTCGTAAGACAGATCCACAGAATTATAGACCTATATCGTTGACGTCAATCTGTTGTAGAATTATGGAACATGTTTTATGCGAAAAGATTATGACGTTTTTGGAAAATGAACATCTCCTCTATAAAAATCAACATGGATTCCGCAACAGAGATCCTGCGACACTCTTCTCGCTCTGTTCCTTCATGAGGTCCACAGTGCAGTGGAAACGGCGCTCAGATTGATACTGTTGTGACTTGGCAAGACAGAAAGTCACTATTAGAGAAAGCCGAAAGGCACGCGTTTAAGCTCACGCAGGCATGCGTGAGGTCTGGAACAGTTAAAGGAGTTGAGTTTAGTAAAAAAAGTACGTAGCTTCTGGAATACTTAGCTTTAATCCATAATTGGTGAACATCGGTCTGACGGTACATGCATCACAAGATAAATAGCAAATGATAATGGCGCCTTGCTAGCTCGTAGCAAATGACGTAGCTGAAGGCTATGCTTACTATCGTCTCGGCAAATGAGAGCGTAGTTGTCAGTGATCCCCTTCTGGCAAAGTCGTCTGTACAACTGGGGCGAGTGCTAGTTAGTCTCTCTAGACCTGCCGTGGGGCGGCGCTCGGTCTGCAATCACTGACAATGGCGACACGCGGGTCCGGCGTATACTAATGGACCGCGGCCGATTTAAAGGCTACCACCTAGCAAGTGTGGTGTCTGGCGGTGACACCACACTCCTCCCCCGCAAATCGACGAACGGTTGTGTTATAAGGCTTCCGCCCGCCGTGGGGAGGACCCCATGTTGACGTATGCGACGAGGTGGGGAGCCTAACAACAGGCGAGGCTGTGCCCCCCGCACCCGGCCATTCGGCCCGAGGGGAGCTAGGAAACGCCTGAAAACGTAGTCCAGGGTGCACGCCAACATGCGGTGTATGCGCCCGTAAAGAGACAGGAGGGGCCGAAGATTCGACCTCCATCTGGTCGGGGCAGCCGACGGGCGAAGACGACATCTGGACCGGAGCCGGCAAGAGTTCCGAGTCGGAGGACAGCTGGTCACGGGAAGCGATCAGCGGCGCGTGACTCAGGGAGGCGCATGGCGGCTGCAGCGAAGCGTCCACTGCGGGCGGCGCCTGCGGGAGAACAGTCGGCGGCGGCCGCGGCGGCGCGTCTCCATGGGGCAAAATGGAAGGCAGCGTCGGTAACACCTGGGGATGAGGCGAGCCAGTAGATGGGTCCCCAGGGCGCTGACCGGACGGCACCGTCGCTGAAAGCAGACGGGGAGCGGCAGAACCCGAGCGACGACAGAGGCGCAGGTGATTGAGATGCCGACGCACCTCACCAGAGGCCCTCAAAACCAGATACATAGCGCGGCCGAGGCAGCGAAGAATGCGCCCTGCGAGCCAACGCCGTGCACCTCGATAGTTGCGATAGTATACAACGTCGCCTGGAGCAAAAGCAGGTGGCTGCCGCTGCACAGGAACCTGATGCGGCGGATGTAGCAAAGACATCAAGGTTCGATGAGGACGACCGTGGAGCAACTCAGCCGGCGAGCGACCATCTCGGGGCTGAGAGCGATACGAAGACAAAAAGAGCAACAACGCGTCCTCCCGAGAATGCGACTCTTTCAACTTCAACATCTGTGACTTGAAAGTCCTGACCAATCGTTCAGCGGCACCGTTTGACTGAGGCGAAAACGGCGCGGATGTCAGATGTTGAATACCATTGGCCTTGCAGAATGACAAATTCTGCGGACATGAATTGTGGGCCATTGTCGGAGACAATAGTCTGTGGAAGACCTTCTATGCAAAAGATAGCAGATAACGCTTGGATGGTGGCAGATGACGTCGTGGAAGACATCCGGACAACAAAAGGAAAATTACTGAATGAATCGACAGCAACCAACCATCGAGCATTCCAGAATGGACCAGCAAAATCTATGTGTAAGCGTTGCCAAGGGGAAGTGGCTTGTGGCCATGCAAAGAATTTCCGCGGCGGTGCGGATTGTTGCTCGGCACACGCCATGCAAGAAGAGCACATTTTCTTAATCGCAGCATCGATTCCGAACCAAGTACAGTGCGGACGAGCAAGTTGTTTCGTTCGCACTATACCCCAATGTCCTTTGTGGAGAAGCCGTAAGAAAGAGGACTGTAACGAACGCGGAACCACGACCCTGGACTGATCATTATCAGAACGCAACAACAAAACACCACGTCGTACAAAAAGTCTCTCCTTGTGAGCAAAAAATCGGCGAACCAACGGAACCTCTATCCGTGACTTTGACAAGGGCCATTGCGTAGCAAGAAAACGCAAAACGGTAGCAAGGACAGGGTCAGCAGCTGTGGCTGTAGCCACACGACGAATATCAATCGGAAACGATTCGACCACATCATCGGTTTCCACATCAATGAACATGCAAGCAAGTTCGGAAGAATCGAATGCTCTATCCTCAGCAACAGGCAAACGGGACAACGCCTCAGCGTTTCCGTGCTTAGCAGCGGACCGATACAAGATATCGTAGCGGTACTGCGAGAGGAAAATAGACCAGGGAATGAATTTCTGCGCTGTACGTGGAGGTGCAGGCTTGTTCGGATGAAAAAGTGACGTCAAAGGTTTGTGGTCTGTGATGATGGTAAATTGACGACCATACAAGAAATCATGGAACTTAGTAACACCAAATACGAGATCCAAAGCTCCTTTCTCGATCTGTGAGTAATTTCTTTGCGCAGACGAGAGCAATTTGGACGCAAAGGCAATAGGACGATCATGCGATCCATCTTTGTGCGCAAGCACAGCACCGATCCCGAAATCCGATGCATCCACCATCAACAAAAGGGGTTTCTGGGGATCTAATGGCGTTCGGCAAGTATTGGAAAGCAACGCCGATTTCAACTGGCGAAAGGAGCGTTCGCATTCCGTCGTCCAGACGAACGGAACACATTTACGGCGTAAGCGATGAAGCGGAGCTGAAATGGAAGAGGCGTTGCGCACAAATTTGTTATAGTAATTTATTTTTCCCAGCACACTCTGTAGCTGCTTCAAATTCTGCGGCGAAGGCAAGTCTTGTATGGCACGGAGGTGCTCGGGACTCGGATATATGCCTTGGGCATTGAATGCATGGTCCAGGTAGGGTAAGCCCCGAGCAAAAAAACACACATTTGTCCTTCCGCAAGCGAAGACCATTTTGTCGCAAGACCTGAAATAATGTTCGGAGATTGGCTAAATGTTCTCCTTTGGACTTTCCGGAGATCACAATATCGTCCAGATAGTTTGTTGCAGTAGGGACCGAGGCACAAACAGTTTGCAGAGACTGCTGAAACAATGCAGGGGCGGAAGCACACCCGAATGGCAGTCTTTTGAATCGATACAAACAAAGATGCGTGTTAACCACCAAAACCCGCTGGGATTCTTCGTCTACTGGTATTTGCAAGTACGCATCTGCTAGGTCCAACTTCGAAAAATATTTACCCGGGCACAGTTTGTCAAAAAGATCTTCCGGGCGGGGTAAAGGAAAAGTTGCAATCACTAGTTGTGGACTCACTGTAGCCTTGAAGTCCACACAAAGTCTCAATTTTCCGAAAGGTTTTGGCAAAATTACTAAGAGTGATGCCCAGAGAGAAGCCTGCACACGTTCAATCACACCTTGTGATTCCAAATCATTTAATGTTCTTGCGACCTCATCACGCAATGCGTGAGGAACATTGCGCGCTCCGAAAAATTTCGGTTGCGCGTTTACTTTCAGTTCCAAATGTGCTTCATAGTTCTTAGCGCAACCAAGGCCCGGTGCAAAAATGTCTGCAAATTCTTCACATAGACGAGAAACACTGGCTGAAGGCACAGTCTGATTCACTGATAGTACCTGATTGACTATAGACAAGTTAAACAATTGAAATAAATCTAAACCAAACAAGTTCACTGCAGAAGAAGAACGAAGAATGTAAAATGACACAAGTTTTGTTTGTCCCTAGTATGTTGCAAGAAGGCTGCACTGTCCTAACACAGGGATATTCTGACCGGAATAACTATTTAACTTAACATTTGCGGCACGCAACGGAGGTGTGCCCAGTTGTTTGTACGTGTCTTCATTGATCAATGAAACTGCAGCTCCGGTATCGAGCTGGAATGGTATCACGGTGCCATGAATGCCCAAATCTACAAAAAGATTATTGTCCTGCTGACGACAAGAGCGAATGTCTCGTGTAACGTGAACTGACACTGGTACAGAAGCACTCGCGACTTGACGTGAATTCCGTCGATGCACACTCTTTGTGGGATGAACACAGTCACTGTTAGAGAGAGTGGCACTGGGCTGAGTGGAATGAACTACATGAATTTCCATGGGCGAAGATTCAGTAGCCTGTGTATTCTTGGTTCGATTCCGGCGCGAAGCAAAGGGCCTGGAATGGTTGGGAGTGTCCGTTCGGAGCTTTTTCTGGCAAACACTCTGAACATGTCCTTTTTTATTACAGAAAAAGCAAATAGCTTGGTGTGACGGGCAATTCTCACGCGAATGTCTAGTAGCACACCGCGGGCATGATTTTAGTGCTGCATTTGCTTGCTTGCGCGCCACACGCGGGCACGAGGGCTGTTTACTGTTCTGTGCAGCTCGCCCGGCGGGCCGGTTAACGTGACACACGGCTGGCAAAGTTGCAAAAGATTCTTGAGCAAAGTCAAGTGTGTATTGCCTATCCAATATGTTCATCACTTGTTGAAGGGAGGGATTGACTAGTTTCAAAATCTGTTCCCTTATATCAACATCAGAAACGTTGTGTGCAATTGCATCACGCACCATAGTATCTGAATAAGGGAGTCCACATTCACACTCAAAAGCACAATCCCTAGTAAGGCCTTGCAAAGTTGCAACCCACTCCCGATTAGTTTGAGCGGCCTTACGTTTGGTACGAAAGAACGTATACCGTTTGGCAACTACATTGACTGATTCTTTGAAATATGCATCTAATGCCGACAAAATTTCTTCGTAGGACAGAGTTGCTACGTCGCGTCAGGGAAACAATTTCACTATCACACGCTAGGTGGACACACCTACACACGCCAATAAATGAGGTTGCCGCTCGTTTCCTTGAATTCTGTAGGCGGCGAGATGGAATCCAAATTGGCGTGACCACTCCGTCCAGCTTTCCAGTGCCGCATCAAAAGGACGAAAAGGTGGTGCAACAGCATGTTGTGGCTGTGGTAGCGGTGGAGCGGCGGCTGCCGCATCGTTGTGCATTGCACGTTGACCCTGGACGAGCTGTCCAAGGGCATCCAATAAGACCTGCGTCTGTTGATTCTGCAAGCGATAAAATTCGGACAGTACATCTGGAGATTGTGGCGAAGCCATGACACAAGTAAATTAGTGCAATATAAAGGAGACCGTTTGTATACTCGTCGCCAAAAATGTTGTGACTTGACAAGACAGCCAAGTCGCTATGAGAGGAAGCCAAAAGGCACGCGTTTAAGCTCACGCAGGCTGCTGTGGGGTCTAGATCATTACGAGGAAATGAGAACTTAGAAAAATGTACGCAGTTGCTGTAATACTTGACTTTAATCCATAATTGTAGAACATCGCTCTTGATTGTACATGCTTCATAAAATCATATCAAATGCTATGGCGCCTTGCTAGGTCGTAGCAAAGGACGTAGCTGAAGGCTATGCTAACTATCGTCTCAGCAAATGAGAGCGTAGTTGTCAGTGATCCATCTCTGGCAAAGTCGTCTGTACAACTGGGGCGAGTGCTAGTAAGTCTCTCTAGACCTGCCGTGTGGCGGCGCTCGGTCTGCAATCACTGACAGTGGCGACACGCGGGTCCGGCGTATACTAATGGACCGCGGCCGATTTAAAGGCTACCACCTAGCAAGTGTGGTGTCTGGCGGTGACACCACAGATACCGTGTTCCTTGATTTCAGTATGGCATTTGACACTTTCCCGCATTGCCGTTGAATGAAAAAAAAAAATAGCAGCTTACGGAGTATCGGAGAAGACCTGCGATTGGATTCAAGACTTCGTTGCAGATAGAACTCAACACGTCGGTATTAACGGAACTAAATCGACAGATGTAAGGGTAATATCCGGAGTACAACAAGGAAGTGTAAAAGGACCGTTGCTGTTTACAGTATACAGTAACAATTGTTGGTTTTCGATAAACGCCCCTTTATTGTCACGTTTTCCATTTCACTCGAATGTTTGGTGGAAAGAACCCAAACGTCTTTTTTGTCTTTTCATTTCAGGACCGTAATTCCTTGAGTACTCTCTTTTGCAATAAGTTCCCCGAGTTTTAATTTGGTCGTAACAAATTCTTTGCGAATTCCTTTGCCATTTAGTCAAAGGGTACCAAGCAAATGCGTGTTCTTTGTTATGAACGTGCTTCCCAAATCTACACTGTTACACCAATAATCGGCACATAATGTATGGTCTTTACTCATGATATCCTGACACATATTCATCACAACATTTGTTGATGTGATTTTTTCTTTATCCCGTACTTACGCAGTATAAATTCGAAAACTGTAGCACAACCCATTAATACAGTTCAAATATTTTGATACAATGTTTGTGTCTCTTTTGTTTCAAGTATTGCTTGAATATAATTTGTCGTTGGGATGTTATTAGCGACTCGTCCATGCATAGTACGAGGGATATTTCATAAATAATGCACAACATTTTTTATTTAAACGTTTTTTATTTTTGAATATCTCTTTACATTCCCTCAGTATAGTCTCTCTGCCTCTCTATAACTGAATCCCAACGTCTCTGAAGCTCTATTATTCCATCCAGGATACCATTTCTCTCCATCTGTCGAATGGCTCGGGTAACGGTGGTGGAAAACTGTTCCAGAGAAAGATAACGACGTCCATGCATAGGTTTTTTCAACTCCGTGAACAAGTGGAACTCTGGCGGACTCATGTCTGGGCTGTAGGTAGGATGCAGGAACACTTCTCATCCGTATATGCGCAGTTTTTGGGCTATAGCACTGCCGATATGCGGGCGAGCATTGTCGTGGATAGTGAGTGAGTAACTGAGGTCCGGTTTTGTACGTTTTCCGGCGTAGGTTTTGTATTAAGTTAATATATTGCTGTGACTCTTGTTGCACATGGGATTCTGTCATGGTGATTCCTTGTTGATCATAAGCAAAAAATCATCATTTTATTCACCATTGATTGTTCACGTCGAAATTTTTTTGGACTTGGAGAATCTAAGGCTCTCTAATCATCGGACTGTGATTTCACAGCGGTTCAAAGTCTCTAATCCACGTTTCATCAATAGCGACGATTCGACAAAAGAATACTTAACGTTCACGGTCGAATCGTTGTTTGAGCAAGATTGCAATGAGGAGGCGTCTGTGCTTCACTTCAAATGTCAAAGACTGGGACCCATCTCGCAGAAAGTTTTCTATTCTTCAATTCATTTATCAGAATACGGAACACCCATACTGGTGGAATTCCCGCGAATTCCGAGAGTTCCTCACAAGTCACTCTACGATCTTCTTCAAGAGCATATGCCACGAGTTTCACACTCTGTTCACCTGTTGACGTTTTTGGCCTTCCGAGTCTTGGATTATCGTCTATCCTCATACGAACACCACGAGAACGATTAACCCCAAGTGAAACTGTACTACAGTCCACTGTTAACTCACCACAAACTTCAAGTAACGCACTGTGGATGTCCGGATTGGTTTTTGCAGTGTAAAGTTTCGATCTTGATGTACGAATTCTGGTCTTAAACAGTCACAGTGCCCGAGACCCCGCAAGGTCGATTTCTGCCTTTCGCCAGATTTATGTTAGGGTACACAGCGAAAAAATAGAAACAAGCACTTCTTTTACAAGCTTCCAACTACATCTGACGTAATTTGGTTGTTGCATTAAACAATCCGCAGTAATAGCATTAATTATGAAATGTCATTCGAATTTCGTCAGGAGCCGTTAGTGAATTAACTTTTGAGAGAGGATCTAAGTTGCCAACTTTTGTATTGTATACGAAATGCAGCATTCTCAAAAGAAGTTCGAAGCGATGTCTTGTCACACCTTTCGCGGGACTGTTTGAATAAACAGTGTGTCCGAGGACAAATATAAATGTATGGATGAAAATTTTACCAATCTTATCCCCAAAATGAATCAAAACAACCACTTTGATGCATCCATAAATCATTGTCGTTTGTCTAGCATAAACAATTGTTTCTTCACGATCTCTTCAACAATTTCATCTCTCACAAAATGTGCATAAGTATCTTCGAGTAAGCTACATTTTCCCACAATTCCATCACTCACTTTGGCATGTGCACTTGTTAAATGCACAATGCTCAATGCTGGTTGCCTCGAGGATCGGAACACGTACTTTGATCAGTTATTGGACCATCATACACATTCCAGTTTCGAATAATGGCAATCACATTAGACAGCGCTGTTTTCGTGGTACGAATAACGCACTCGATGAATCACTGTCTTCTCCACGCGAGATTGTTGCTATCATGGAGCTACTTCACTGCTCCACATTTAATGTGTCATACGGGCATATGTACAGCTCTAAGAGAGCTGAGTTCGTAAGAGTCGTAGGGAGGAGCTATACACCGTCTGCTTTACGCCCTGTTGCTGTATTTGTAAAATAATTTACGAAAATGTGATCATGCGGTCAAATAATTGAGGGTGGACAAGCTATGCGAATTATAAGTTAATGCAGATGAACAATCAGGGAAACATTTGTAATAAACATAGGCCACACGACAGATTTAACTTTTAAGACCAGATTTTTTTTTTCAGTTAGGTCAAAACTTCTAGTGAATGGTGGCCCTACAAACAGTTTATACGTAAGTAAAGTTAGTTATTGAAATGTACCAACACCTCTTAAGTTGTCTAGGGTGAAACGAAAGATGAAAGAATCCTCTCTAAGATCAAGCAATGACGTGTACTCAGTACATAAGTTCCATCACCCGCTTTCTTAGATGCCTGTAACAAAGATTCGATAAACGACCTATAATGTGTCTACGAAAATGAAACCACAACACTTTTTAACACTCTGAAATGGCAGAACGCAAGAGTCTCAGCTAATGAGAGCTCGAGCAGCTTCCCACCAAACTACACACTTTGTACAACGTTCCTACACTAATGATTTTGCATTTAAAATACATATTATAATTGAGAGTTTACTTCATCAAGTGTCTGCTGACAACCATTCGTACGATTATTAATTACATGTCTCATTAAGGTCGACATATTTGTGCTTTTAGTGCACCCACATTGGTATTACAATCAGCGTTGATAATAGATTAATACATATATGCACTAATGACTATATACTGCTTCGTTTTATCAGTGTAAGCTTAGAGAACGGTCTGGTCCAACACCCTTATACATATAAATTTAATATTGGAGAATATCTAGCAACAATTTAATAATTATTATTTTATTCGTGGCTAAAATTTTCAGTAACTTTGAAGCATGATAAAAATATAGTCTGAATTGACGACTGAATTTTATTGTGCAAAATGTAATAATCATTCGTTGTCGTAATGATGGCGACTGTGGGAAGCCATGACCAGACATACGGTTTCTTGTGTATCATAGAATTACTTATCAAGTGTAAACATTTGTGGTGGAATGAACGGTTAGATTGTAGTTATATTTATGATTGTAGCTAGTAATTTTTTATACAATGTATTGTATTCCACTGATTGACTCAACGCTCTTGCATTTACTGTACCGGTCTTCCTGGCATCATCTCAGGTTATTAAAATGTGCGCCGTATCTGTTTTTAGCCAGGCGTATACTCTACTTAGGGTACAACTCGCTGCAGTCCTGTGCGGCTGACCTGCGGCAGCCAGTTATTACCCTGCCGGTAAAATCCGGTCGGTCGCTCGCGGTAATCTTCTCATTGTCCGTAGGCCCTCTACGTACTTGCTATGTGAAATCATTTCCAATCTTATAGACTTCTATTCATATTTACTCGGACTCAAAATCCACATTAAATAAGTATCTGACCCTGAGAACAAATGACTTTCAAAATATAACTAATGTTAATTAACCTTATCTCCACGCACATAAAACATTATCAATGAATATAGCAATTTGAAAATTATTTAATGACAGCAAGAACTTTACACATACTTTACTTACTGTCTGTTAATCAGCAAGAAAAATGTAAAAAAGATAAGATAATGTGACTGACACAGTTTCCCTTTTGTTGGAGATATCAAGCATGTTAGTAAAGGTTACTCTTAATTACACACATGAATCACAGTAAAGAACATAATTGACACAAAGGAGTGGAATCTGAATAAATGAGCCTACTTTTAAATAACCTATTACAAATGTAAAACCGATATACACAAAATCATTGACACTATGCATCTGTCAAAACTACAGTTACAGGCATAAAACATTTTATCAATTAACTATTGAAATTTGTAAATTGGCACACAGCACACAGACTACTTATACAAAAATCATTACATATCTTTAAAGAGATATTTTCCATTTACAACCAGGATACATTGAGTGAATTATTTATAAACAAAAGACATTTAGTTGACTTGAGCACTTTTCACGCCATAATATTGGGTACTCTGCTTTGGGGTCCTACCGATAAGCTGAACAGAACTTCACACGCTTTCACTAGGGGTAGTGGCATCGTCGCCACTGATGACTCACAAACACTATACAGCACTACACAGCACTTGTTACTCTGCTTTTATCACTGTCCTATGTGTTGAGCTGGTCGTCACACGCAGTTACGACGTTTGATGCAAGGGAAGAGTGACATCGACGCCGCCGGAGACAGGAAGATCTAGGAGCTGTTGTTACGCCCACGAAGAATCGCCGCATTCCTCCGTACGGTTCGTCGGCGGCACGTTCCCGTCATGTTGACAAGTGCTGGATGCCAGTCAGCTGTTCGTGACGTCAGCCACCTCCTCCTCCCCAAACCGTAGCGCGCTGGGCGTCAAAGGTCATTGGCAGGCAGGCATGAAAACAATAAAATAACATTACGGCAGCGTGAGGTAACAAAAGACTAACGCGCTGCGCGCTTAGCTGTGCACTGTTGCCTGCTTCCTGAAAACCAAAACACACGCTACAAGCGTCGCTCCGTTGTCCACTGCTGCGCCGGTCACAGGACGTAAGAGAAAGTCACACGATATCAAACACAGAGAATAAAATACACTCACTGGAGCTACCGATTACAGTTTTCAACATCTCACAATAGCTACCGATTATTGTCCAAAGGTTTGTCCACCAGTAACGTAGCATATTTTTAACTAAACATGCTTCACTAACTGACAGTTCCTTGTGATAGTTCAGGACACTTATACAACTTAATGTTCTGAACATGTTGTAGGCTATGATATTTGCCAGATTTAATCACTTCTACCTCCACTGAATTCGGGCGAACCAGCTTTCTAATCTTGAATGGTCCTTTGTAATAATGATTGAACTTTTTTATCTCCTCATTCACACTAGATGACTTCGTGTGTGTCCGAATTAGGATCAGATCTCCAACCTTGTACGTGATAGGTTTCACTATTTTATCGTGGGCTTGCTTCCTTTCTTCTGCTTTCTTTGCCATCGTTTCGAGCGCCAATTTGATCCTATCTTCCGGTGTTAGCTCATCCTGCTGCTGAAATTTGATATATGCATCGAAAATGCATGGTGGTAATCCTGTCGAATCGTGACTCAAACTATTAATGACTGTTTCCAAGTCTGCTAATCGTTCGATCCATTTCTTATGCGCTTTCCCACAGTGTTCACGGAATAATCGTCCTAATTCACGCATGATGCGTTCAGAAGGGTTTGACGCAGGCCTATATGATGATATTGCTATATGACGTATTCCTTCTTTCTATAGAAAATCTTTACAAAGGTTTGCACGAAACTGTGGGCCGTTGTCTTACAAAATGCATTCTGGCTTGACTCTGTTGACAAAGTAATCTTCTTTCAGTTTCTTTTTTATAATTTTGCTGTTCGCATTTTAAAGTGGAAAGAACCGCACGAATCTTGAAAAGACATCCATTACAACCAGAATTTGCGTAAAATTTCCTTTCGAGCGAGGCAGAGATCCGTATAAATCAAGAGCTGATATTTCTCCGGGTTTCTTGGGTGTGATGCTGTGCATAAAAGCTTTATGTTGAACAGTAGACACTTTCGTCTTCGCAGGATTGCAAAACTGATCAAACTTTGCGAGCCATGTTTTCAAAAATTACACTTTCTTGCAACTTCAACATACACTTTCGAGGTCCAAAATGAGCATAACTAACGTGTATATACTTAATAAGTTCATCCACTACGTGTCTAGGAATGCACAACCGCCATTTATCTGAGTTCACGTTTGTCCTTCTGTACAACACTTTGTCCCGTTTTAAATAATACTGCCGTATCTTGTCACCTCCTTCTGCATTCGGTTCGTCATATTTTTCTTTAATCATTGCGAGGATCTCATCAGCGTCCTGTTCGCTTCTAATATTACGCAGCACTTTCCTGATATAACGTTCACCTTCCACTCCTTTCATAAAATGAATTCGAACGTCCTTTTGTTTCAGATGAGCAACATTGACAGATTCATGTCCCTCTGGCAATCTTGACAGAGCGTCTGGCACAATATTCTGCTGTCCAGGTACATACTGAATTTCGAAACTATATTCTTGAAGAGCTAATGCCCAACGAGTTAGTCGGTTGTGCATCAGTTTACAATTTAATAGAAATGAAAGAGTCTTGTGATCGGTAACGAGGACAGTATGTCTTCCGAACAGGTAAAAGCGAAACTTTTCAAAACTACATACAATTTCAAGTGCTTCCTTTTCGGTCACTGTATATTTTCATTCCCAGCTAGTGAGAGCATGACTTGCGAAGGCGACAGTACGATGTTCAATGACTCCGTTAACTTCTACTAACTGATACAATTCTGCACCAAGTGCATAATCACTTGAATCAGTGCCAAGGTCAAATTTCTCACTCAGGTCAGGATGATGAAGAATCGGTGCTTCACACAGGTGCCGTTTAGTTAACTCAAAGGCTTCTTGTTGTGTCTTACCCCATTTCAATATCGTATCTTTCTTTAGCAGATCTGTAAGTGCAGGCGAAGAAAGACTGCTTCCCGGAAGAAACCGACGGTAGAAGTTGCAAAATCCGATAAAAGATTTCAATTGTTTTATGCATGTCGGTACTGGAAAATTCCTTACTGCTTCCATTTTCGACAGATCGGGTTCTATTCCACGAGAAGAAATAATATGGCAAATTCTGATTTATCCAAATTTATTGTTACACCAGCTTGTCGAAATGCTTCGAGTACTTTCTGTCAAATTTTTAAATGCTCTTCCCAAGATTCGGTACTAATCAGAATATCGTCTACATATAGCATGACGTGCTTCAACAGTTCTTCTCCTAGTACATCTTCCAATGCACGCATAAAAAGCTGCCAATGATATCGACAAACCGAAAGGCATTCTTTGAAATTGGTATGATCTCCCATTATGTAGAAAAGCCGTATACTTTCGACTTTCTTCATTTAACAATAATTGCCAGAAACTACTAGTGAGATCAAGACTACTCAAATATTTCACTCCATTGAACATTTGCAAAAGACATTCTAAACTTTCAGCTTGATCACGTTGCGGTAGAATAATGCGGTTCATTGCGCTAGCGCCAAGAACAATGCGTACTGTACCGTCCCTTTTTTCTACAGTGTGTATTGGGTTCGAATATTCACTGTCTGATCTATCAATTATCTGATTAGCCAACATCCTTTTGATTTTCTTGTTCACTGCTTCTCTCTTCGCTAAAGGTATTGCATACGGTTTGCTGCGAAATGGTTCATGTTCCTTGACTTTAATTTTGCAAACACATCCATTAATTAATCCAGGTAATTTTGAAAACAAGTGAAATTCGCGTCTCAGCACTTCCATTAATTCCTCTCTTTGTGCTTCTGTCAAGTACACTGACGTCTGAATCTTGATTCGAATACCAGTCAGAGCATCTTCATCATTATTCTTCTCTCGCAGAGCAGGATCTTCCTCAGAATCATCATAAGTCGCCAGTTCCTCTTCTCTCGGAAACGCGTTAGCCTCATCTTCACGCACGCAGCGCCCTTATTTTCTTCATTAATAAATCCTTTAAACATTATCTTCTTCTCGACATTATTTATTCTCGTCCGCAGACATCCCTTTTCAAATTCAATACTGCACCTCATTTCAGTAAACCAATCGATTCCAAGAACTAATCCGACATTAAAAGATCCAACAATTAATACGCTCTGCTCATCCTGGTCTTCATTGATTCTAAACTTCAATAGAGCTTGACCTTTAATGTGTTTGCTTCTATTACCTACAGCACTGAAAATACGTACGCCGTTCACAGGATGTGTTGGAAATGCCACCAGATTATTTAATTGTGAAAACAGATTTTCTGAAATTGCAATTGCTTCGCTCGCTGAGTCCAGAAGTGCGTCCACAATAATTCCGCATACCTCCACCTCTACAAAAGGCATTAAGATTTCTTGATCATTATTTTCGTCCTCTCGATACAAATTGTCTTTAATATCATCTACTCGTTCACAGTTGATTGCGTTAATCGCTACATCCGACCCATTTCTTGTAACTGAGTTTCGGAGCGGGTCATCTCCGAAACTTGACCGGTTTACGTTCCTGTTCACTACGCTCTGGGCTCCTTTCTTGTTCCGGCGATCGTTGTTGTCTTCTGTTTTCTTCATACTGTGATCGATCTGAGTACTGATTGTAATTAAATCTGTTCAGTGCGTCATACTCATTTCTTCTTTGTTTCCCGTCCCCTCTTCTATCAAATTTGTTTGGTCTTCTATTAGTCATAAATTCTTGTCACGGTGGGCCATTACTACGCGAATGACGATCGTCATTATTTCTCTCGCGCTGTTCGCGTTCATGGCTAAGTACATCGATTCTATCGATCGTTAGGCAGGTCTGCTCCATGTTCAATTTTGGAGTGAGTGCTAACTTTTCATGTACCGCGAAAGGTAGATCCTGTATCAAAATTAACATCAATTCCTCTTCCTTGACCGGATCATCAAGATAGGCATTGTCGTTCCAAAATTTCTGCATATATTCAGGCATTGTTCCATAATGTCTTGCGTAGTTCGGCGGTGTAAGAATCTTTGATTTTACATCCCATTGTTTTTCTCAAGAATGCAGATTCAAATTCTTTGTACTGTAAATAATTTTCTGAAACACTGATGCCCCAGATAAGTGTTTCGCCTTTCATGTGGCTAATGCACGTATCAATTTTCGCACGTTCCGTATAATGTCTTGGAAACGCGTGTTTAAATTGCTTAATAAAGGCAACTGCATGGATACCTTGTTTCGAGTCGTAATCTTGAAAGTTGCGTACGCTCAATCCATTATCTACAATAACTTGAGGTACGTTAACCGTACTGTTATAAACTTCGCGTAACGCTGCATTGATTTCCTGACGTATAAGGTCTTTATTGACATTGTTCAAACCATTTTCCGATGATATTACCTTTTGGCGAATTTCGCCTACTTCGGTACTCAGTTCAGTACATTGCGTCTGTACACCTTGAATTAACTTAACAATTGTTTCTTTGTTGCCTTTACATGTACTCTTAATTTTAAAAATTTCATCGTTATGAGCCTTAACTGTTTCTTGGACTTTGTTAACTAACGTGCTCGATTGTTTACCTTGTTCATTAACTTTTGTGTTAAGATCTTGCATTTAATTTTCAAGTTCTTCATGTTTGGTATCACATTACTTTTGGAGCTCCTTATGTGTCTGATTAAGCGAATTAGTGAGCTCAGTTCGCAAGTTAACCATTGCATTTGATAAATTCTTTATTTCTTCATTGGCGTTCCTACTTTCCTGTTTGATTTTTCTCAACATCTGCACTATCAAATCGTTAGTGCTAACATTCGTTCCCGTCTGTTGACTACTCACTGGTGTTGAACTAGGCGTCGTTGAATCGAAACTAACTACACCACTATCTTCCATTACGTTAAGTGTGGTATTCTCAAGTCCAAACTCGCATTCTACATTGACTAAAGCGTTAACTTGTCCCTCCTCATTAATAACTTCACTGTTGTTTTGCGTTGTGTCCGCCATGTTAACAATGTTCACAAAAATCACTCTCCGTTAATAATTAGTTCCGACACTTAATTTAAAAGATCATATTATAAATATCACAGTCTCTAACATAGTTCGGAGATCCTTTCCTAATTTCGCCTGTGCAACGTGGAAAACAATTAGAAACGAAGCGCCGCGGTCGCAATTAGCTGCATCACTCACCGTTTGTTGTGCCGTCTTCTCCGACGATCCGAAGATTGCGAAGGAATCGACGTCCGACACACGCGTCGCCAAATATAAGCTCCCTTCGTCTTGGAGATTACGTGGATTAATTAATGATTATTATGTTACTTTCCTCTTGTTTTAGTTGACCGTGTATATAGAGACTTCGTTCATTGTTAAATGCAATGGTGTGGTACTAACTGATGGAGACGCATTAAGAACTGGTAAAATTAAATTTATTTCCTTTATCACACTGCACAAACATAAACACACTATTATTCAAACTGTGTGTCACTACTATTAAACATTGACATAAATCCTTCGTTACGCAACCGCCTTTGGCTCATGCAGCCTACACCTTCCACAGCCTCTCAACAACTGCCTCTGCTTGCGACTTTCTGCGCCAGTGGGCATTGTCGCCCTCCAAAGAACAACCACTTACAGTTACTACACACCAGTACCCTCACAAGTTGCTGACTAACTTTTCACAGGACTTAGAGTATTTGACCGTATTGCCAGTGATCGATCTTTTCGCGACTACTTAAAATTTAATTTCGTTTATGGGATTTGAGGCAGCTGAGTATTGTACCTCAGTTATTAGATATTGTGTGTGTGATACACTTGTGGGCGTTTTCACTTCGGTTACTGAGAATAACGAACTTCAGTTTACGTTGCAACTGAAAGTGTAAACTGCAGTTTCTAACTTTGAATGTTTCTATTTATTTTTCATGAGTTTCAGAGCAGTTAAATGAAATTTGGTGGCAGGTGTTTTGGTATTCAAGGCTCTGCTCGCACTACATACTTCGCACTGTATAATTACATATTTCGTGCTACATAAATTAATCATTATTTAATTGTTTTTGTTTGAATCTGCAAACCCGTGTGAGGCTACCATTTTCATATATGCAAATTTTATTTAATAGAAAGTCTTGCGTGTGAACTGCAACTGTCTCGTTCCGGCTACATCTTTAACCTACTGGATTGTATTCAGTTATTTCACATATTATCCTGTCATTTTCTTATTTAGTCATAATTTATGTTTCGCCAACCATCTCATCTATTAAAGTTAGTCTAAGAAATATTTCTATGTTTAATTTACTGGCTTTAAAGCGACGATGCGCGACAGACCGCTAAGAAATCGCGACGAGTCAAGCGAACATATAATTCGGTCCTGCATTTCTCCATATGACAGCGACCAGTAAAACTCCCGGTGTGCTCGTGCCACACCCTTCGAAAATGGAACAGGAATGGGAGAAATAATAGAGGTTCTCTCCGCCACATACGGTAAAGTTTCTTCAGAGGATAATTGTGTATATAGGAATGTTATGCTTCAAAGTATGAGTCCTTGATCCCAATGAAACCACGTCTGTCCCATCTATAAACCTTCGAACTAGGCAATGCATATTTCGAAGTACCTTGCAATTCAACAACACGAATGACCTATGACGCAATGGTGAGAAGTGCGGTAGTTCCATTTTTACCTAAACAATAACGGTGCAGTATCAGCGCTCGTCTTGGAAGGCTGCAACAGCTGACACGTGTCTCGCTTCTCACCTTCCACCCCGTGGTACGGGACGACCTACCACGTTCCCGCTTACAGCTGAATATTGAATAATTCGTGAGAGTTTGTGCGCTAACCGACACGACACTGATTATATAAACCGACAGCTGATTTCACAGCGGCTGGGCCAGGACTCGGCGACAAAGGGTTCCCAGAACGTTACGCTGGTCACTCCGTCTTATCACGCTTTAATTAAGTCCTTGCGACGTGTTCAAATGAAATTCTCTACTTACAATAGGGGTACTTCTCTTTGTTCCAGATTTAGCGTCCTCGTAACGTTGCCTGAATGTACTTGTCCATCGGCGTACTCCATAGTATAAATACCTCTAATATCGACTACGTGCTGCCACGTGCTGCCAACCGCCGTGAAATGAAATCATAAGAAATCATTCACTGTGTGTTTATTTTATACTTATTTCTAATAGCACATACTTGTTGTACGGTACTAACAGCAAATCTTATTTATCTTAGCTCTAAGAACAGTACGCTTCTCAGCTACATCTACATTCATATTCCGCAAGCCACCGTATGGTGTGTAGTGGAGGGTACCTCTGTTCTTATTACATCTGTTATTAGAAAGAATACAGCAACTCTTCGTGCACTTTTAAGACAACATCATGAGACCTTATTAAACACTCTTTACGATATCTTGGTTCACCGGAAACTGCAGAACCTTATTAGAGCTACCATGACAGACACAAAGTTCTAAGTGACGTTCTTACAATGCTTTTCGCATCTTTTTGACATCAAAACATGGTAATGCTATTCAACTACGTTTCTGGAATAAATGGTTGTAGCTCCGCCATAATTTGCAATGAGAAGTATCTTTTCGATTATTTCATCGGGACCAGTTTCGGGCAACTGTGTCGCTTTCCAAACCATTCTTAAGTTTGGCAAATACAGGCGATAGCTTATCTACAGAAACTGTCCCTGCAGTGATCAAAGAGGTACTATGGCAGGCTCAACAACAGTAAAATACACTACATAGGATGGACTTGAGAGGATTAATGAAAGTCCTGTATGGTGTGTTTCCCTGTTGTTGAGTCGTCCATAGTGCCGCTTTGATTACTGCAGGGGCAGTTACTGAACATAGGCTATCGCCTGTATTTTTGTCACACATGTCGATGTTTTGAAAACGGACACAGGTGTCCGAAACTAGTCGCCGCCAATAAATAAAAAACATACTTCTCATAGCAATTTATTACAGATCTATAACTATTTATTTCAATTATGATTCATGTTGCAGACCTATTTTTCACCTGCAGAATTGCTGAAAGTTCGCATCTAGAATCTGTACAAGATCATCGGGATCTCGTGAACGAACGGAAAGCTCCTCATGTTTCTGAGATTGGAAATTCAAAGGGCCTGAAAAAGACCATAAAACCTTTGCCGACGGCGTCGTCATCGTTTAAAATGACATCGAAACCATTAAGATTCATATCTAAATAACAAAATTCACTTGCATACAATCTAAATGACATCTTACTTTTTCCATGTACTTTAATCAGAGCACAATCTCCTGATTTGAGAACAGTGCCAGGTGGTCCTTCATTTCCGACAAACTCTTGGACTTCTGAAGAAACACTGACAAGTATTGTTTCCATTCACCCTAAAAATTCTGAAAACACAGCCCCACATTTTCAGCAGACCGATACAACAACCGAAACTGCCTTACAGATATCGTTGGAGAAAACATGAGTGTTCACCAACAGCAAAGATACCTCAGCAAAACCACGGAGAAATCACGGGAACACAAGTAAAAACAACATTAAGTAAATAGGAAGATTGTAGCGAATAGCTTTAAGGACAAAGAAGCATTTCGGAAACGAACAAATAAACCTGACATAAGAACGAATCTTCAGGAACAATCTACGACAACAAATACCTTGTCCAGAGAATCGTGATACATCATACAGTGTTGAGCCAAAACGTTATGACTACTAAGTAAATAGCAAATTTGGTCCACTGCGAAATAGAATACAACAATGAATATTCGTAGCATTGATCTGATAAGTCCTAAGGAGGTTTCCGGAAGTATGTGCACCAGACTTCTACGCTCAGATCGCGCAGCTCCCATAAATAACAAGCCGATGATTTGTGGGCGCAGAGCTGCCGCCCAGTAGCGTCTCAAATGTATTCCATCGGTTTCGGACCTGTCAAATTTGGTGGCCAACATACCAACACGAACATGAGCTCGCCATCATCCTTCTCAAACCAGTGTAGGAGGAATCTGGCCTTCGGATAGGCTGCTGAAAGACGCAATCTCCATCGGGGAAGACAACAAGCATAATGGGACAAGCACAAAAAACGCGAATACGTTCCCGAAAGACCTTGACTAAAAATTAGGGTACCAGTTGCCTGTTTCTACCTTCCTTAGCACATTTACATATTTTGGCATGCGATCATATACCCTTTTTTTGTGCAAGTCACCTTGCTCTCCCACAAGCTCCCTTAACTGTATTCTCACACGCACTAGTCCATCTCTGTAAATAGCTCATGCCAATCCACTCCAATTTCCCCTTTCTCGCTCAATCATTCAGTCCAACTCGTTGTCATTATCTCATTGCATCTCTCCGCCATTGTCTCCTGTTTCACAGCCACTCTCTTTCTGTCCTACTATTAGTGTCCTCTGAGTGTTAATGTCTCCCTCTCCCCTCTCTCTTGCTGCTACTATCTCATTCCTTCCTTCCTACAACTCCTGTCTCTTCTCACTGGTACTGTCTCTCTCTTCCTCGTTGTCATTGTCATATACCGTCCCTCTCATTATCACTGGCTCTCACCCACTTCCATTTCTCTCTCTCCCTGCCCGTCCCCCTCCCCCCCCCCCCCCTCTTCCGCAGCATTATCTCCTTCAGTCTTTTCCTAGCACTGTCCTGTCATGTTTCACTGCCACTGTGTCGATATTCTGTCACTGTCAACTATATTCCACTGTCATTGTGTCCTTATCTCTCTCTCGCATTGCCATTGTATTCTTCGCTTTTTCTATAACACAACCACTGTCTGCTATCTTTCAGTATTTATAACTTTTCCGTCTCATCGCCGTTGGCACTGTCGTCTTCTCTCTCAGCACAAAAACGCGCGAATGTGTTCGCGTGCCAAAAGTTTTAGAATGAACCAGCTTGTACCCCATTTTTCGGTCGGTCTTAAATAAACAGAAATATATTCGCATTTTTTGTGCTCCGATAAGAGGATTTTTCTGGTGGTTCCCCTCTTTTTCCTGCTGAATCAACAAGGTTTAACTGCTTTCAGGTGTTGTGTCGGGATCTTGGGACCTCAGGTGGGACTGTTGCGAGTTTCTGTCGGCTCAGACTTCTTACTGACGGACGATAGTGCTCGACCTCATCGAGCGCGGGTGGTTGATATTTTCTTGGAAACGGAAGACTTTGCACGCATGGCGTGGCCTGTTCACTCTTCCGATTTGAATCCCATAGAGCAAGTCAGGGATGCTCTAGGGTCACGTTAGCATCCACCAACCACTCTCAAAGACTTAGGAGCAGCTCTGAAGGATGAATGGGCGTTATTGTCTCAAGATGAGATTGATGGCGCCATTTACTGTATTCCCCATCGTTGTCAGGCCTGTACTGATGCCAGAGGTGGTCAAACCTCATACTGAGCACAACTAACCAGTTGTCGGAACGTGTGTCTAAATCCGTTAAGTTGGAAAAAGCAAAGAGCATATTTGTCTACCGTTACGCATGTTGCACTCGTTTACGTTCTGTATACTTAACATTGTTTCTACTATACTATCACTTGTTCGTGCTGTTCTGTGGCAAAGTAAATGCAACTTTGTAAAATTTCTGTTTGCTGTTTTAATTTTGGACACCAGTGTAGTAAAACTAACTTATTGGAGGCCACCCGTATTATTTGAGGTACATTGTAAGTTCCACGCCGAAACTAAAACCTTGTCTTTCCGGCAGTAGTCTCCCAGGTGCTGTTATCTCGCTCGCTGGCTCGTTCTTTACGCACTGGTAACACAGTAACAGAAAGTTGTAACTCTGTAACGGGGTTTTCGTCGAGAACATGGCTTCAACAGCGGATTAGTGATTAGGGGCGTAGCGTTTCACATTGCACCAGTGATATCCGGGAGCGTGTGATCTCGCGGTAATGTTTTCTGTGATTACATAGGCTTTCCCGGCGTAATAAGTCTTGAAAGTCTCTTCGGATTTCCTGCCGGATCCTAAAATCAACTTGACTCGATATTTCGGCGATCCAACTGTTCGCCATCTTCAGGAAAATGCTGCTTCTGCTGATGAGTCCCTCTGAGAACTGACGCCAGCCTGCTAATCGACGTCCTATATAGGTCACCGTTCAGTACACGGCGCATGCGCCGCCCATCACGATTGCTGCCCCCCAAGACAGGGAGGTAGCGCCGCCCTTAGTGGAACACTGCTGGCAACGATATATCGCACTCAGGGCCGCACCGAAGAACGTTCAATTTTGATGCGAGATAATACAGGATTCCACGTCTTGCTAAGAGGAAACTCATTGTCTCTGTTGATTAAATTATCCGCCAACCTAATTTCAATCGCCTCTTTATAGACACTGTTCCAGAAACCGGAAATATTGGCAACTACGACAGTTTCATCAAATTTCATGCTGTGTCCCTCATCTAAGCAGTGTTCTGCTACTGCCGATTTTTCCGGCTGTTGTAGCCTCGTATGACGGCGATGTCCACACGCCTGTCATGCACTGTGCGAATCGAACGGCCAATGTAAGCTTTCCCACATTGACAAGGAATTTTGTAAGCCCCGGATTTCCTAAGCCCCAAATCATCTTTCACAGAGCCGAGCAGTGCCCTAATCTTAGAAGGTGGACGGAACACACTCTTAATGTTAAAATTCCTTAAAATTCGTCCATTCTTAAAGGATAAGCCTCCAGCATAAGGAAGAAAGGCCACCGATTTATGTTCCTCTTCATACACCTCCGGAGATGGTACTAACTCCATAGCCCGACGAATCTGCTTCTCGGAGTATCCATTTTCCTTAAAAACAGCCACAAATGCTCAAGTTCTTGGGTTAAGCTGTCCGCGTAGGAAACTGCATATGCTCTCCGTACCAAAGTCCCAAGGATGCCACTGCGTTGGTGTGGTGGATGACAACTCTTAGGATACCGATACCAATCTGTGTGCGTCGGCTTTCGGTGAACTCTGTGTCCCAAAGTACCATCTGGTTTTTTATAAACCATAAAGTCTAAAAATGGAAGCATCCCATCATTTTCAACCTCCATAGGAAATTTGATGCTGGTTTGTGAAAGACTTTGTGAACTATGAAGCCATGTAATAACAGCAGTGCTTGCAATGGTACCAGACATATTCGCAGAAGTATCGGACAAGTTTGACCATCGTTTGAATGTTGGCCATGGGTCTGATGGAGGGCACAATGGACATTGTGTAAAGTAACTGAAAACTTTAATCCTAAACGTTGTTACGAAAAGTTCCAGAAGGTTGTATGTTCATAAATTTTAAAGGTATACCAGTGTAGAGGCTACTGGTTATTTCATAAATGAGCTTTGTAGTAATATGCGTAAGTCAAAATAGAGCCAAGTTTCTGTCTTTATCCGTGGAGAAGATATTATGTGTCCATAAAGTTCTACTTCATTTATTAAAAAAATCGGAACTCGGAAACTATTGGAGATAGGAGATCACGATTTGTTGTAAAAAGCTTAGCAGCTCTCAAAGCATTTTTTCGGTTCTCCTTTCTTGCAAATTTGACATGGAGTGTACCAAAATGGTGACAGAGCAAGAAATGGCGTAATGTGTCATCTCCTACGCAGAATACAAACCTGTGACAGGAAAGGGCACCACCAGCAAAAGTATGCATAATGGAATGGTAAAAAACGTTCAAGATAAAAGCTGTCAGAGACCTTCCTCGAAGTGGATGCCCGTTGTCCCGCTGTAACTCAAGCGCGTGTTGACACAGTACAACCTCCATTTCGTAGCACTTCGTAGAAGTCAGTTCATCGTGCGTCAAACGAATTGCAGGAAGTAAGACCAACTATCCATGAAGTGTTACATAAGCGCAAACTGTAACTGATCGAACCATGCAAATAAACTATGAGCCTCTGCTAAGAACATTAGAGTGTTCCATGATGGCATCCACACATGCTGATAATAACTACCTTGAAATGGTCCAGATTTAAAGCGAAATAACGTTCCATAGTTCAGGACATGTGAATCGACACACCTTTAGGATTTGAGGCTCTGACAAACACACACTGCACACGTTAACACATCTACGATAGTCCATGATTGTCCGAAGCGTGATTGGTTTGACCAAATATATGATAATGTGATAGCCCCATTTTTCTTCGTAAAGAAAACCATAACGGGAAACGTTTACTTGGACTTCCTCGAACAGTTCCTGCTTTACAGAGTGAAGAGCTGCAGTAGTCTGTCATCTTTTGGCGTGATAATGCTCGCCCACATTGGAGTTTGAACGTGGGGGTGTGCTCAATGACATTTCTGAGATGTGGAATGGTCATGTGGTCCAAGCCCATGGCTCGCCCGATCTCCCGATTTCATGCCATTAGACTTATTTTTGTAAGATGACGTTAAATAGCACTTGTACACAGTAGTAGTCAATGACAATGCTACCCTTCGTGCGAGAATCAGTGAAGCAATCTAACTGTTGATGCTGCAATGTTGACCCATTCATGGGCAGAACTCTAATATAAGCTAAAGGCCTTACGAGCAACGTGTGGGAAACACAGCGAAATGCTAGCATAATAAAAAAAATGAGAGTTGCTAAATGTTTGAACTGATACACTGCCAGTATGCGCCAGTCGGCGTTGGAGATGTGGGCGACTGCCAATCTAGCTCATGCTTTAGATGGGTGCAGTTAATTCTTGTCTTATTAAATGGTGGTAGTGTGCAGTGATCGGGAAAGCTAATTATGTTTACAGCGTTGATGAGTTATTTACTTTAGTTTGAAGAAAACCATTTTATATATTTATAACATATTATCGAAGTGTGAGACACCCAACTACTACCCTCAACTAAGTATTACATATTACTTCGTCATATTTATACATGTCTCTAAGTTTTCCGTTCCTTCACTCCATGGCACACCTATTGATGAACTGTTTCATCTGCGAATTAAATATGTAGCACTAAGATGCAGGCAACCTAAACACCACATTGAGCGATAGCAAAATAAATCCAATTTTGGCTGTTGACTGTAGTAGTATATTTACTTTTCTCTACCCGTGTTGCTGGATGAGTTGGCGCAGTTGTAAGACACTGATATCGTATTCGAGAGGACAGTAGTTCAATCGCCATCAGGCCTTCCGGATTCAGATTTCCCGTAGTTTCTCTACATCGCGTAGGGCAAATGTTGGGATGATCTTCTCACAGGACACGACCGATATCCTTCCACATCCTTCCCAAACTGTAGCTTGGCCTTCATCGCTAATGACCTCGTCTTCTTTTCCAAGTTTGCTGTTTTACAACACACAATATGCGGGACATCAATCACATGGAATGCGCAACAGTAGCGTGGACTGCCAACTCTCAACTAATAACCTATTATTCGCTCTCTAAATATTGTAGCTGCCGCGTTGATGGTGAGAATTTGCTCTTATAACGTAGGTGCCCTGATTTCCTGTTTTGAATTGCTGCTATATAACACCTCATGTAAACATGCTCCACGTTCGGAACTGCAAATATCTCAATGATTTCAGAACGGGACCCTCATTTAACGCTTGAACGGAAGATTGAATTTGTTGTTGCAATCTTCAGTCCGAGGACTAGTTTGATTCAGCTCCTCACGCTAGTCTATCCTGTGCGAGCTTCTTAAACTCAGCACATCCTTTTCAAACAGCTTCCTTTGTTCAAGCCTAAGTGTCCTTCTAGAATTATTAACCCAACACTTCCCACCCATACTAAACTGACGATCTCTTGATACATTACGATGTGTCCCATCAACTGGTTCTTTCTTTCCTCTTGTGCTACTGATATTTCTCTTTCACCGATTCGATTGTGCGCCTGTTCATTAACTACCCTCTCTATCCCTCTATTCTTCAGCACCCTTCGAAAGCTTCTGTTTCCAGCTTGTCTGAAATGTTTATTGTCCACGTTTCACTTTCATATAAGCCCACAATACAGACAAATAGCTTTAGGACAGACTTCCTGACAATTATATTCGTATTCGATGTGAAAAGGCCTTTTTTTCGAGAGAAACGGTTTTCTTGCTACTGTCAGTATGAATTAAGTGTTCTCTCTACATCAGTCATCACCAGTTATTTTGTAGCCCAATGGACCTATACATACATTGATGACTATAAACCTTATCGTCACCTGATTACGTACGGATTGGTCAATCTTAGGAAAATAATATAACAGTGATTCAGCATAAGTCTTAAGTGCTATGAGATATCAGATGTTTACGCACAAGACAAGAGATTATGTGCTGGAGGTTAGTGTAAGGCAGCAAGTCAATACGAGATAACATTCGCTGCAGTAAGGCACACAGTCGTCTAGTACGGTGGCAGCAGGATGGGTATGTTTTCTTTTCACTCTGCTCGCAGCACAGCTGTCACAACCTGCAGTGAGAACTGCATAGCGGAACATTCAGTCAATACGAGGATTCATACACTCTACGAATCTAAATAATCGATATTAATTAGTATCCTATATTGTTCAAATTTGGTACACAGCCTTATGTTATTAATGGAATGATGCTGTCAAAATTTCAGACTTTTATTCATTATGGTTCCGGAGATAAAGATAATCACCTAAAAGTCCAAAAACCTACGCTTGTTTTTTAAAACCATGCTAGGAACAATAACAGATTGACTTAGAATTTTCTTTATAAAACGTCAGTCACTTTGCATTACGTAATGCCAAAATCGCTCAAAACATTATTTGATTGTATTTTGTTGTGTGAGTGCGTGAGAATGATTAAGACAGTTTATGTGGGACACGTTAAAATTTAAGGTTTCATTTTACGTAAAATCTTGTACAAACGAACTGTGTGAAAGTTATGTTGCCACCACGATTCAGGTGACGTGTGTCTGTGTGAGCATGCTTTTGTATAAAAGCAGCCAGAATGGAAGTTAGAGGCAGAATAAGTTTATTTATCAACTTGAAGAATATTTCGCACCATGCTTGTTTTGATTAAATATAATACAAGAAATTGACGTTTTGCTGAAATTAATCACTATCAAATTAGTGATGGGATAAGGCAACATCTGCCGCGAGAATGATCAGGAAGGAACGTCCTGATTGGTCATTTAGATCAACAACCAATCAAAATTAAGCTGTTCCCGCGCGAATAGAGGGGTGGGCATAGAGGAGAGTACCTCGAGAGAGCCGCTTGATAGCCAGCCTACGGTAAACACGATGTTAGATCGGTCTTTGAAAAGATGAGGAAATAGTGAGCTAATTTCGGTTAGAACATATCGTGACTGAAGCGAATGGAGTTACGAAACTTTTTATGAAAGTTTGGTGTTTCTAAGTTAAATAGTTCAAGAGCTATGAGCGTGTGAACTTTCTCGTCGTAGTAACAACTCCACGTGTCGTGTTTCGTGCTCTGCACGGAATATTTTGATGAACACTTCTTACGAAGAGGACCACTGAAAAGATCGAATGTTTAACTCCGAATTGTTGTGGGTCTGTGACTGGTAGAACGTGAAAAAATTAGTCGGGTCGGACTTTCTAAAATTCTGGCTGCTTTTCGAGTGAATAAATGTTATACAGACAGTGAACTTTCAATGATAACGTTTCACCATATTAAATGTCCGCACCGATAGCTGCGTAGTCAGCGTGCCGGATGGCCGTCCTACGATTGCCGGCTGGGTCGGTGATTTTCTCCGCTCAGGGACTAGGTGTTGTGTTGTCTTCATCATCATTTCATCCTCATCCTGCGCGCTGGTCGCCCAGTGTGGGGTCGAATGCCATAAGATCTGCATCAAGGCTGCCGGACCTGCCCCGTAAGGGGCCTCCCGGGCAGTGACGCCAAACTCTCATTTCCATTTTACCATATTAAATACGGACTTGATAGCCATTTCATGTGCTTCAATATCAATAAAAAACAGGTTTAACGTAATTTCAAACTCTTTTCTATAAGTAGACTGAATATCCCGAGCACCCGATTTTTTGATCATGAACTTTCAGAAATTGACTTTCAACTAGATTTATGCGGCTTCTGTGTCGTAGGTTATTAGGTAGTGGTTACATCAACACTGCTTTTCACTGCCTAGCACGTATCTGCTATCACAGAGTCGCATTTCGGCTTGAGCCAGCGAGGTGTGCGCATCGCTGCCGCTGCGCGCTACCCTTTCTTGGCCAAGAAGAGCTCCAGAAGAAGTTCTGTGCTGTGGGTGCCGCGAAAAACAAATTGTCGTGTATTGTTTCCAAAACGCCAACATGTTGTCGTTTTCTGTGCCCCACAGCATGGGAAAGAAGAGTGCGCAGAAGAAACCTGCTGCCACGTAGGGGCCTTCGGTTGTGCGACTCACTGAGTCTGCCGTCCAAGCAAGGAAGACCCGAGATGAGTCGCAGCCTGTTTCCCCTTTGTACGTCAAGTGCAGAGGCGGGTGGCCAGCGCTGTTTGTCGTGATGACGAATTGCGCCAAGAACGAAGTGGTCTGCGAGTCTGTCGACACAGACTCGCTGATCTGCGTTCTGGCAGCAAACCTGGCCGACCACAGGGCGATCAGAAGTGCTGTGGCCGCCCACATCGTCAACGCGCCGCCATCGAGTGAGAAGGCACCTTCCGATTGAAGGAAGAAGGCGACCGAGGCACTTCTAAGGGGGTTGCCATGGTGCTGTGACGAAGCAGTGGGTCGGGAAGGGCTGCGAAGTGCCGGTTTCGGTAACTCAGCCGCAAGGTTGCACAACTGGACGAACAAGAAGAGGGCGCGTCTCTATGCCGTGACCGTGCAGACGGCCGACGGCGAGGGCGACATCTTCGGCTTGTGGAAGCTGCTGGGCTTCCCGGTTACGACAGAGGCTCTTCCGTCCGCCTCGGACCCCCAGCCCTAGTGCTTCAAGGGCCAGGGCGAGGGCCACGTCTCGAAGTACTGCCGCAACGCGGCGCGGTGCGTCAAGTGCTCCGGCGAGCTCGACAGCAGTGCCTGCGACCGCGGCAGAGAAGCTATGCCGATTTTCGACCGGTGTGGCGTCCCGCACGTAGCCAGCTGGCGCGGCTGCCGGGCTTTTTCAGGCCACAGTCACTCCGAAGGCGGCGAGGTGGCCGCGGCCGCATCGAAGCAGCAGAAGAGACGACGACGTCTGCGACGACGACGGGCGCAGACCAGCCCGGCTCAGCTGAAGGACAGCGCAGAGGCAGCTCCCCCAGCCAAGAACGGGGTCGACCGCCCGGTGGCGGAAGTTCGGGAAACAGCCCGCACCCCTGAGAAGAGCAGCGGCGTCAACATCAGCACCGCCGTGGAGAAGGCCACAGCAGCCCTCAAAGCCGTCATGGCGGCAGAGAGGGCTGCAGAGGAGGAAGAGGCCTTGAGGCAGCGGCGTGCAGTCCTTGCTCAAGGCCTCCGAGCAGCAGAAGGGGCTCGAACCCCTATAAACGCTCCTGCAAATTCGTAGAAGGGCGTTCGGATGCCTGCCCCTGCGGGCGCCCCTGGGAAGGGTGCAAAGAACGGTATCGGCGGCGACGCCGATCGCCGTGGGGGCAGCCCTCGCAAGGGACCGAGAAGTCAAAAGGGCAGCCTACATTGCGCATGCGCGAGAAAACGGGCTGCAGCTATGCTATAACACTGCGACGCAGTACGTAGAGCAAGCAGAGGTACTCGAGGAGCAGCTGCGGCAGAACTGCGCCACGCAGTAGCAGGGGACGCCGACCAACAGCGAGCTGCCGCCGTTCAGCACCAGCCTGATGAAGCTGTGCAAGTCACTGATGACACGGCACAGGAGAGGGCGTAAGGCAACGCACTGCGCTGCCGCACCGGACTCCTTTTATTATGACGACCATGGCACTGACACGGTATCTTCTTGCACGATACCCGCTATTAACATAATCTACCCTTGCATGAGCCGGCCGGTGTGGCCGTGTGGTTCTAGGCGCTTCAGCAACCGCGTGACCGCTACGGTCGCAGGTTAAAATCCTGCCTCGGGCATGCATGTGTGTGATGTCCTTAGGTTAGTTAGGTTTAAGTTGTTCTAACATAGCAGTACCCACATCCTGCGACACTTCGCTTTAGTGAAAACTAACCCTTATGCAGAGATGGCAACAGACCTTTTGAGTTGGCCATCATACCGGTGTGGGCGAGGAGGGGCTCCACCTCATAAAAAAAAAAAATGAAAAAAATGAGGGGACCTCGACAAGAATCCTAGTGAGGTAGGTGGACTGAAGGATAGCGTTAACATCAACAATCCGCCCCTCCGCAATTGGTGCATTTATCGTTGGTGAAACGTGAAGTTCAAGTGAGTGCGAAATTTAAAAGCAGTATTGTAGCCAACCCGATAAAAGAAAGACCCACACTTGCATAAATGAACTTTGACAGAAAGACAGAGGAGCCATGTGATCAAGGAAAAGATGATTCAGAAAGGACACCAATACCGAAGTGGAAGATTTAGCGACTAGAACAAACGGTGGAGAAGGCGGCTGACGACATCAGCAACAGTTGAAAATTGCGCGACAACGAGCAACAGCAGCCCCGAGTCTGTGGCAGTTGGCAGCAGTGGACGGAGTGTGGACTCAGAAACTACATCTGCGGGGCAAACAGACCCGCTTTAACATCTTGCCGTGCTGATGACGATCGAGAAAAGCTAAGTTGTATTCTACTACGTTTGGTGTGTGTGTGTGCGGAAAGAAACTTGTGAACATGGCTGAAAATAATAACCCTGCTATAGTAGACAAGAATGTGGGGGTTGATTTTGAGAAAGTAATAAATGAAGATGATGCAGTGGCTGGTGAATTTGCACCACAAGCAAATGATAGTGGCTTGCCAGATTCAATGCATGCTAATTATGGGACAGACAATGAACAGAACATGGTGGAAACCGATGTCAAGTTTACACCATCTCGTGTTAAAACCTAAAAAGGGACTAGAAGGTTGAAATCTCCACACCTATTGCTATTTGGGAGGAAAAAAAATGAAGCAGAATCTGAGGTTAATATTAAGTTTACACCTATTACTGTTACACAGATAAAAATAGGAACCATTGTCAATTGCTTGTGAGCAGAAAGATAGAGTTTCAGAAATGTTAGCAAGTATTTTGAAACATGAAGAATGGATTGGGTCCTAAAATTAAAATTTCATTAAGCTCTGATATTAACACTAAGATGAAGGAAATGGGTTCTGATATAAAGAATTCTTTAAGTTCTCAGATAAATGGGTTGCACACTGAAATAACTGGGTTGCATACTGAAGTTCATTTATTGGTTTCTGAAGTTAATCAAAGGTTTACTAACATGTCAGTAGAAATGGAATCCAGAATGGAAAACAAAATTTCTAAATTAAGAGATTCGTGGAAAAACGATATGGCTTTGTTTAGTGACAGAGTAAAAAGCGAAATTAGTAAAGTAAAACAAGAATATAATAATTCTGTTGCAAATGTAAAAATAGGATTGACATCTCCGATTAAGAAAGTTGCTGATGACAGCAAACAGTTAAGGGAACAAGTAAATGGAGATTTAAATAAAATGCAGGAACAAGTAAATAATGTGGAAAAACAATGTGAAAATAGTCACACTATAATGGGAAATCAAATCAAGGAATGAAAGGATGTGTGTGAGAAATTTGGTGTGCAAGAGGCTGCTACATTTACTAACCTGGATACTAACGTAACTCAGTTTAGTACAGCTGTAGATTAACAACTGCGTAACCGTGATGGTAGACTAAAAGGACTGGAACCGAGTCTTAGTAATAGTAGTAACTATGTAATATCTAGTGGTGTGGTAGAATCCTCAGAAATTGCATGTGTGATACATCGGCAGTTTTTGCGATTTGATCCAAGTAAAAATGTACATCCTAAAGAAATATGGGGTGATTTTGAGAATGTTTTGCCCAAATCATGGAATGATAAACAAAAAATTGGCCTCATAGCGTCAAATTTGATGGGTGAAGCTAGAGTGTGGGGAAATTGGGCAGTTGAGAAATATAACAAGATAGGCGATTTTAAACAGGCATTTTTGACGAATATTGGGGCAAACGATAGCAGATGGAAGTTTTGAACTAATTCTTGTCAGGTGAAAAATAAGATCCGAGGAAAGATACTATTAAAATGTTCGTGCTCAAATGGGTTACAACTTTGTCATATTTGATTTCTCAAGTGGAGACGGAACAGATCATTATGGGAGTACAGAATAAGTTGACTTTGTACTGGCGTAATAAAATAATCTCTGCAGTTAGGGATGATACTGACAAATTTATTCATTGTCTTGAGAAGGTAGGAAATCTTCTAAAGGAGGAGGAGAATGCTAGAAGGGATCATAAGCCTCTTGTGAAACAAAATGAAAACAGAGCAGAGGCACATGTAAGTAGAATAGGAGAGCAAAGATTCAGTAGTTACAGAGGCAGGTACCGACGGCGAGAGGGTCGTGTTGGAGGTAGACATAATAACAGAGAACGAAACGTTGAATATAGACAGCAGCAGTCCGCTGACTGGGCGGAGTGGCGTAGTCAGCCAGCCGAAAGAAATGTCACTGGCAATGACCACGTGGGAGAGGGGCAAAACTAATGGCAGTCTGTGATGGTGCTAGCGTTTGCAGGCTGCGGCAGCATGGGTGAAATCCGCTAGCAAAGCCATTTGTAAGGCAGCCACCAGCTGAACACCTTTGGGGTTGGTATAGTAGAAACAGATGTTGCAAAGGAGAGGGACACTGTTAAAATACGAGTTTTTCAGGGAAGTGTAGTAGAAAGAAAAGGACATAACAGCGATTCCAGGAACCACATTAATGAGGAACAGCTATTAGAAAATAACGATTCAGAACAGAATGTTAGTGTGATTGAGTACTACAATGCAGATGAGGAGCTTACAGTGAACTGTGGAATTAGCACTATGATAGGGGAAACGGTATTAGAGGTACCAGAGGTAGAATAAAGAAGGGCAAAAGAAGTTTTACATAGATTAGAATGGGTAGTGTCTGATAGTGACGAAGAAAGAACAGAAGTGGAGGGAGCAGAGGGTTATTTTGATAATTCTCCGTGAATATGTGCGTAATTACCACAGAAGATGGAGGATTCAATAGCGTGATGTAGTGCAAGATTTGTTAGACGAACCTGATTCTGAAGTCGGAGAGAAAATTGCAGGACAGCCTGTAACCGAAGTTACTATTTTTAATGAGAATGTTCCTTGTTTACTGGATACTGGTTCCGATTTATGTGCAATGTCACCAGGTTTTGTGAATGCTCTTACTGCTAGTAATGATGTGTCCACAATGCCCGTGAATGGCATAAATATTATTGTAGCAACAGGGAAAAGTAAGAAATCAGTTAAATATGAAGTTATGCTACCTGTCAGGATCGGTGATGTACAGTTGGACTAGAATTTTCTGATAATTAATGGCTTAAACGTGGAAATGCTAGTGGGAGCAGAGTTCTTACAAAAGTACAAAGGGAAAGTGGATTTTGGACGTAATGAAGCGGTCATTAAGGTGCAGGGAAGAACAGTAGCTATTCCTTCTATTGTTAAAAGGCAATATGAAACCGACCAGAAAAGTGACATGCCTATACGTTACTGCAAAAAAAAAAGAGGATATTGTGGGGTATAACGAGTATGGCGAAAGGAAGAAAGTACATCCTTCTGAGGTAGAAAACATCCGAATAAAAACTAACGAAAAAGTACAGGGATTATCGGATATGACACAAACACAAAAGGATGAGCTAAAACAAATTTTGACCATCCATCAGGAAGTGTTTTCTGACCAGGCAGGACTAGTTAGAGATTACGAATGTTATCTAACTGTAAAAGAGAATGAACATTTCTTCCGAAAGCCATTCGCTGTTGTGGAAGTACATAAAGAAGCTGTGAGGGACATGATTCAGAAAATGCTTAAATGGGACATTATAGAAAGGGGAATTAGTGTGTATAACAACCAATTGGTTGTGTAACTAAGAAAGATGGTTCAATTAGGCTCGTTTTGGACGCTAGAGCTTTCAACAAAATAAATGTACGTAAAGAGTAAATGCCATCAGAAAATAAGAGAACTGGTAAAAGAAAGATATTTTTGGAGGTAAATGATTATTAAAGACTTACACAAATGAATGTTGAGTGAAAGTGATGTAAAAAGGTGTACTGAAAAAAAAAAAATGTTATGTGACTCCTCAACATGTGATTTCTAAGCCATTTTCATAACATGTAGAAATTATGTTGGAAGATGTTTGTGGTAAGTGGCATAAGGAATGTGCCTAGTAGAAGTAAGTAAATAGATTATGTATCTGATGTTTATTTAAGAGCCACATAATTTGGCGTAGATATTTTCCACATTTCCAGTAATTTTACATTCTCTGTGTATAATAGTTTGTTTTATGTAATGTGATGAGATATTTAATAGTAACTGTAAGGTAAATGCTTTTTCTAAAAAGAAAAGTTAAAGAAAATTTTCGTAATTTTTAAAAAAAGTTCTTTTGTTTTCCTTACATAGTAATAAGTATTGCTTTCAGTAGAAATTTGTGTAGGAATTCTCCCACTATAAAATGCATATAATGATGTTTTGAAAAAGAGTAAAGTAATAGTGGCAATCTGGATACTGTTGTTATTTTTTAATAATGGTTAATTCACTCTTTACTGAAAATAATTAGCACTGTATAAGACTATTTGATGAAAGATGTTGAATTTCAATGAATATTGAATTTTCTTGGAAAAGAGTTTTGTGAAAATAAGCAGTAAATTTTGAGTACACTAAATTTCTAGAAGGTTCCTTGCAGTTTTTCCCCTTTAGATTTGAGAACAAAAAACTAATTATGATACGTGTATATATGTAAAGTTAAGGTGCAGAAATTGAGAATGGTGGCTTAAAACTACTATATTTTGCAGGTACGAAATTTTAAAAAAAAACCTGATACGAGACTATAAGAAATCAAGTCTAGGACAGATGACTGGACGCTGTATCACAGTGAAGTGCCTTTAAAGCAACCGGAGTGAAAGTGTGAGAAAGAAAAATGTTCTACCCCAGTGCTGCTACAGAAAGCAAGTGTTTTCTTGCTAAAGTATGTAAAAATAGCCCTCCCCAAAGCGCGAAGGTTAAGAAAAGTGAAGAAAATTTCATTGTAATAATATAACGAGAGAAATATTTTATCTACAGCGATGATTAAAGCTAGAGTTATCCTGCAAGAACATTTCATGGAATAACGCTAATAAAGTCGAATCTTTTGATAAAAGTATATTAGGTTTCATGAATGCTAACATAGCGACTGTAAAGAACATTAAATGGTTTATTTCATTTCAAAACGATATAGAAATTTGTAAGATAGTTGTTTAAAGTAAAATTTAATTTCGAGGAAAACTTGAATATTTGCTAATGTAAGGTTTAATAAGTATTGTCTTTTTTTTAGGAAAACGTTAAAATGCGGAATTTTGTTCGAAAAACATTTTTCTGAAGAGAAAGCGCAATTTTGTAAATCAACTTTATTATTCGCTGTGGGGTCCGAACCTTTGAAATCTGATGTATCATTGTAAAAAATGTAATGTGTTTTTGATAATTCGTTCATTTGCAAAAATTATAAGTAGGAACAATTTTCATTAAAAATCTCATAGTTCGTAGGGGGTGTGTAACTCAGCAAGTTATTACGAGATAACATTCGTTGCAGTGAGACAGGCAGCCGTCCAGTACGGTGGCTGCAGGATGGCTTTTTTTTTTCTTTTTTCCGCTCTGCTCACAGTACGGCTGACGCTGCCTGCGGTGAGAACTGCATAGCGGAACATTCAGTCGATACGAAGATTCATACACTCTACGAATCTATATTAGTTATTATCCGATTTTGTTCAAATTTGGTAAACAGCCTTTTGTTATTAATGGAATGATCCTGTCAAAATTTTCGATTTTTATTTATTGTAGTTCCGGAGATGAAGAGAATTACCTAAAAGTTCTAAAACCTACGCCTGTTTTTTAAAACCAAGTTAGGAACAATAACAGATTGACTTTCATTATCATTTGAAGCTATTACAAAGTTGTCAGTGCTTAAAAATCGGTTAATTACAAGTTCCTTTTTGAAACGTTAGTCACTTTGCAGTACGTAATACAAAAATTTATTTAAATTATTATCTGATTATATTTTGTTGTGTGAGTGCATGAGAACGATTGAGAGAGCGTACGTGGGACATCCATTAAAATTTAATATTTCATTTTATGTAAAACCTTGCACAAAAAAACCGTGTGAAAGTTATGCTGCAACCACGATTCAGGTAACGTATATCTGTGTGAGCATGCTTTTGTATAAAAGCAGCCAGAATGAAACTTAGAGGCGGAAAAAGTTTATTTATCAATTTGAAGACTATTTCGCACTTTGCTTATTTTGATTAAATATAATACAAGAAATTGAAGTTTTGCTGACATTAATTACTATCATATTAGTGATTGGATAAGGCAAGATTTGCCGCAAGAATGATCAGGAAGGAACGTTGTGATTGGTCGTTTAGATCAACAGCCAATCAGAATCAAGCTGTTCCCACGCGAATAGAGTGCCTACGGATAACAAGACGTTAGATCGCTCCGTGAAAATACTCTGTAAGATGATGAAATAGTGAGCTAATCTCGGTTGGATGATATAGTGACTATAGCGAATGGAGTTACAAACCTTTTTACGAAAGTTTGGTGTTTCTAAGTTAAATAGTTCGAGAGATATGAGCGTGTGAACTTTCTGGTCGTAGTAACAACTGCACGTGTCGTGTTTCGTGCTCTGTACGGAATATTTTGGTGAGCACCTCTTATGAAGATTACCACTGAAACGACCGAATGTTTAACTCCGAATAGTTGTGGGTCTGTGACTGGTAGAATCTGAAAAAATTAGTCGAGTCGCACTTGTTAGGATTCTGGCTGCTTTTCGAGTTAATGTTTGTTATACAGACAGTGAACTTTCAATGATTACGTTTCACCATATTAAATATGGATTTGATAGCCATTTCATGTGTTTAAGTATAATTAAAAAACAGAGTTAATCTAATTTTAAACACCTTTCTGTAAGCAGACTGAATATCCCGAACGGCCGATTTTTTTAATTATGAATTTTCAGGAACTGACTTTCAACTAGAGTTACGCGTCCTCTGTATCGTAGGTATTATGTAGTGGTTTCATCAACGCTGCTTTACACTGGCTAGTACATATCTGCTACCACAGAGTGAAGAGACATCGGCAAGAGTCCTATCGAGATAGTTGGACTAAACAATAGCGTTAACAACAACAAAGAGGACCAACCCCTTGACAGATTCCAAGATGTGTTCCATTAGGTTCCCTTCATGAGCATTTGGTGTCCAAGACGTCAGCGTGCATTCGCTGTCTTGCTCCTCAAACCACTGTATGTTGATTTTGACCTTGGGAGACGGACATTTATCCTGCTGGGAAATCCAGTCGTCGTCGGTGAGGACATACTCATAAAGGGATTCAGATTGTCTACATTAATATTCACCCATTCCGCAGCTGTCACGGTACTTTCGATTACTGCCGCAGAACCAATGGAATCCCAAGTAAGTGTCATTTACAGCATAATACTGCCACACACTGGCCTGACTGTGAGGTATGGAGCATGTTTCGAAGATACCACCATTAGCTTAGAGCAACAAGAAATGTGATTCATCCGATGAGGCGAATACAATCGGGGGGAAAGGAAATGTGGGGCACCACTTCACTAATAGAAGGGTTTTATTGATATGACACTCTCTGAGACATCAATGGATCACTAGACTAGTATTGGATGGAAGTTTTGGGGGGGGGGGGCGATGCGGGAGGTAAAATTTGTAGAGGGAGGCCAAGAGAAGAACTTAGGAAGCACGTTCGAAATAATGGAGGTTGCTGTAGTTATTCGGACATTGTAGTACACTCTGTTGGCAGCGAGACGGACGTCTCAAGTGGCGGCTGCAGGAGACGCCATGGACAACAAACCAGAGTGTTTTGGTGTTGTCCAGAAATAGTACACACACGTGGACCAGGTGCTGACTGGTGAGGGCCTGGCGGCACGTAGGCTACTTCTACTGAACGACAGGAGGAGCCTGGCAGCCACCCGTACATGGATGCATGTCTGGTTGCAGAAGTAGTCGTCGAAGAGTACTACCCAGCATCCGTTCCACCTTTGGGACGAGACGGCTTAGTCACCCAACTTACAGCGGAAAGTCCCGCGTGTAACATGCCTTTAATATCCTGATGAGCCCAATATATCAAACGACGGTTTTACGGTTTTAATCAACTGATGGTGCACAGAGTGGCACGTAATTATATTAATCCTATCAATTACGTACATTGATCAGCCGCTTGTCTAATAGCCGGTATGTCAACCTTTGGCACGGATAACTGCAGCGACGAGTCGTGGCATGGAATAAATGAGACCTTGGTAGACCTCTGCACGGGGTTCTACATCTACATCTACACTGATATTCCGCAAACCACCGTACAGTGCGTGATGGCGGGTACCCTATAGCACTACTTGTCATTTCCTTTCCTGTTCCACTCTCAAATAGAGCGAGGGAAAAACGACTATCTATACCCCTTCGTATGAGTCCTGAATTCTCGTATCTTGTCTTTGTAGTCCTTAAGCGCAATGTATGTTGGCGGTAGTAGAATCGTTCGGAAGTCAGCTTCAAATGCCGATTCTCTAAATGTTTTCAATATTGTTTCTTGAAAAGAACATCGTCTTGCCTCTAGGGACTCCCATTTCATCTCCTGAAGCATCTCCGTAATGCTTACGTCTTGTTCGAACCTACCGGCATCAAATCTAGCAGCCCGTCTCCGCACTGCTTCTATGTCTTCCTTCAGTCCGACCTGGTATGGATGCCAAACACACTAACAGTAATCAAGAATAGGTCGCACCAGCGTCCTACATGCGGTCTCCTTCACAGGTGAACCACTCTTTCCTAAAATCCTCCCAATAAACTGAAGTCGTTCATTCGCATTCACTACCACAGTTTTCACATGTTCGTTCCATCTTTGCAATGTTACGTCTAGATATTTAAAGGACTTTGCTGCGGCAAGCATGACACTAGTAATACTGTATCCGAACATTACAGGTTTAATCTTCCCACTCATCCGCTTTAAGTTACATTTTTCCGCATTTAGGGCTAGCTATCATCCATCACACCAAATGGAAATTTTGTGTAAGTCGTCTTTTCTCTTCTTGCAGTCACTCAACTTCGACGTCTTAAGGTACACCACGGCACCATCAGAACACACAAGTCACCTAATTCCAGTTAATTCCGGGGAGAGGGGCCATGAACTTTGATGCCACGTTCAGTCACATTCCAGATATGTCCGATCGGATTTAGGTCTGGCGAGTCGGGGGGCCAGCGCATCAACTGCCGCTGTGTTCCTCGAACCACTCCATCACACTCCTGACCTTCCTACATGTCGCATTATCTTGTTGACATATGCCACTACTGTCGGGAAACATGAAGGCGAGTACGTGGTCTGCAACAAATGTACAATCCTCTTTGGACGTCATGGTGCCTTGCACGAGCTCAACTGAAGTCTTGGATGCCCACACGAATTATCGCCAGAGTATAATGGAGACGCCGTCAGATTGTATCCGTCCCGCAGTGCAGGTGTCAAAGAGCTGTTAGCCTGGTAGACGACGGCTTCGCACCTCCCATCGGCCTGATGAAGAAGGTATTTTCACTCATCAGATCACGAAAAGCACTGTCCTTGCACCAACGTCAAATCCCGATAGTCAAGTGCCCATTTCAGTCATATTTGCCGATTTCGTGGTGTTAAATTGGCACATGCATGGGTCGTCGGCTGCGGAAACACACGTATTCTGTCCAGCATTAAAGTCTGATTTTAGATCCGCCACAGTTGGTCGGCTGTCAGGTTTTATCTCTCTCCCCAACCTACGACGTCCGACATCTGATACGACAGGTCGTCGCCCAACCCCACGACGTGTGGACGTGGTTTCACCTTGGTTAACCCACGTGTTGAGGACACTCATTACAACACTCCTCGAACACCCGATAAGTCGTGCAGTTTACGAAACGCTCGTGCTCAGCCTCCAGGTCATAACAATTTGCGCTCGGTCAAACTCACAAGGGAACATCCCCATCGCACCCCCCTCAGATTTAGTTATAAGTAGGCACAGTGGATAGGCCTTGAAAAACTGAACACAGATCAATCGAGAAAACAGGAGGAAGTTGTGTGGAACTATGAAAAAATAAGCAAAATATAGAAACTGGGTCGTCCATGCGTAAGATTGGCAATATTAAGGGCAATGTGAGGCGAGGAGCGCCGTGGTCCCGTGGTTAGCGTGAACAGCTGCGGAATGAGAGGTCTTTAGTTCGAATCTGCCCTCGACTGAAAATCTTGCTTTCTTTATTTTCGCAAAGTTATGATCTGTCCGTTCGTTCATTGACGTCTCTGTTCACTGTAATAAGTTTAGTGTCTGTGTTTTGCGACCGCACCGCAAAACCGTGCGATTAGTTGACGAAAGGACGCGCCTCTCCAATGGGGACCGAAAACATTTGATCGCAAGGTCATAGGTCAACCGATTCCTCCACAGGAAAACACGTCTGATATATTCTATACGACACTGGTGACAGCATGTGCGTCACATGACAGGAATATGTTGTCGACCCACCTAACTGAAGTGCGCGTCACTTATGTTGGCGGCCGAGTTTAGGTTCGTTCTGCGCATCTGACGTCACAAAACACAGTCAGCAAATGAACAGAGAACGACGTTGCCAGATCTCGTCTGCAGAGCAGAGCACAGACGAGTGTCTTCAGTTTTAGAAACGTTCAGCCATAAATAAAGTAACAGAACAAAAGCAATGTCTTGATAGCAGACTTTCTTTTATAGAAATTTTGGAAAACGCATTCTTTATACCAATTGCTTCATATTCTATTAATTAATTAAACCAAACAAGCAATAAGACTCCTAATTCAGGCGATAGCAAGGAAAGGTGTTTGTATCAATCTCACGAACCGCTTTTTCGCAATAAAGAACAGCGGTAATTGTTTATTTCCTATTGTACTTCGACGAAGTGTGAGTAATTCATAGTTATATAACGGTGTTTGTCAGTATTTTGCGTGACATGTTAGAGGCCTCATAGAGTTACATTGCAGGACGAGCTGCGTCAGCGTAACCGTTAAGGCGTTGGGTTGGTTATCGGAAGGTAACGAGTTCAATCCTCGGGTGTTGCTCAGAATTTTCTTCATTTAAAAACAATATCGAAGTATCTTACTTCACGAATTTAATTCGTTTGAATGCAATTTTGTGAAATTTCTAGTGCTTTGTCTCTTCATTAACCTTTTCGCTGCTGCAGACACGTGCTCCCCGCATTCCGCGCTGTGCGCGATTTTGTCATCACTGCACTGCTCGCCTGTGCAGACACATGGTGTTCCCACTGCTTTGACACACTTATTCGATTTCACAAAAACTATTTGGCCCAAAAATTAGATTTTTACACATCTTCTTGACTGATACCTTCCCCCCATAAATGACTTAATTTTGTTTCGATTGTTTAAAACAAAGCCAAACGCGCCCGGTGTAAATAAAACTTTTATTACAGTCGCGAAAGACGGAATATTTCTCAATATTATATACGACACCAATGTGGTACTTAAATTAAATGAGATATTGTTATACAGTAAATTTTATATGAAATTTAGGTATCTTGTCCACATTTCATTCTCAACATTGTGGCAACTAAAATCGACCATACGGAAAGTATACGCTATGGACTTTTACCTCTGCAAACTCTTAAAAATTTCGTGGAATGGTTTACTACATTTAATGCTGCATAATAACTGCGTTAAACATCGAGACAAAATTAAGTCATTTATGGGGGGAAGGTATCAGTCAAGAAGATGTGTAAAAATCTAATTTTTGGGCCAAATAGCTTTTGTGGAATCGAACGACAAGAGTGTCAAAGCAGTCGGAACACCGTCTGTCAGCACAGGCGAGCAGTGCAGTGACAAAATCGCGCACAGCGCGAAATGCGGGGAGCACGTCTCTGTAGCAGCGAAAGGGTTAATGCGGCCGTGGTGACTTTACTTCATGAACTGCGCGCTCCCCCCTAAACGTAACTATGCTATACTATGGCGCTGCTTCTCTTGGCGCGTGCGTCGTGTGCAACTGGCAACTCAGCAATCTCCCGCGTCTGGGCGGGCATGCGCGAGCCGCCAAGATAAAAGAATTGAACTATAGTACACTTGGCGAATGGGTAAAAAGATTCTTCTACCTTGCCCGATTTAGGTTTTCTTGTGGATGTAATAATCACTCCAAAAAAAGTGATGAAAACATAAGAGTTTGTCACATAAACTGAAAATAAAAAGTTAAAATTTTCGGTCGAGGGAAGATTTGAACCAAAGACGTCTCATTCTGCAGCTGTTCACACTAACCACGGGACCACGGCGCTCATCGTCTCACACTTCCCTTAATATTGCCTATATTATACATGGACGACCCAGTTTGTATATTTTGCTTATTTTTTCATAGTTCCACACAACTTCTTCCTGTTTTCTCGATCGATCTGTGTTCAGCTTTTCAAGGCCTATCCACTGTGCCAACTTATAACTAAATCTGAGGGGGGTGCGATGAGGAGGTTCCCTTGTCAGATAGATCCCACCCTTTCCCCATTTAACAAACGACAGCTTCGCTCACTGGTACCATATGCGTCGTCGGTGTCTCTAACTACCAGTCATTCCTCGTTAGGTGACGCTGCTAACTCCTGGACTGGCTTACATCGATAGTAGGTTGGCGACCATAAAATTCTGGCTGATCAGTGTAGAAGAGAATATTGCTTCTTGAAACGGAACACTACAGTGTATGAATGAGCATTTGAAACCTCCTGGTTACACATGTATGTTGATTAAATGATTAATACATGAAAAGCGCTAGTTTGCTTTTGTTGTACAGTATTAATTTAATGTGTTAACTGGTTTTCGGGGCACAACGCCATCTCAAGACATTTAGTGACTATTGTCGCCAAAAAAGTAGCAATCTTTGTAAACGACATTCCAAAAGAAGCTGCATATCTAGACTGAAGGACAAACCCAAAGTAAATGACGCCTTTTAAAGTGTTGCGCTAATGAATGTAAAAAGTAAAAATTTGAACAATAAATAAATGTAAAGGGAGTAAACTGGAGAAAACTTTAACACAAAACTTGATAAGTATACCTACATAACAGTTAATATTAATAAACGAAAGCAATATAATAAAATAAAATTAGTAGTTGACAAGGTGACTTCCAGACGTATAAAACATGGATAGTGATATACAAACCAATTAACAGAAAAAATATCAATTTTAAGTACAGAATATGTGAAGAACTTAGGCAATATCAGTAAGCTAAAAAGAAATGAATAAGTGTAGGAAAATGGAGGAATGTGTGGGAACACACAGTAAACGTCATCTTTGAGAATGCGGTGGTACTGCATTTTAAAAAGTAAAATGTTGAAGTACATACAAATATAATAGGAGATAACAGGAAGCACTATACACAAAAACTGTGCCTATATAACAGTTTCCAGTAAATAAATGAATCAAGTGAACTAAAAACAGTAACTCACGAGAGAACTTCAAGACGTATTAAAGATGAAAGTAATTTAAGTCCCAATTAAAAGAAAGACTATATGGATTACATAAGCAATTTCAATAAAATGAAAGAAATCGATGAGCACAGGAAAAGGAGGTTATATGAAGGAACAGATAATGTGGGAAGTAATGAAAATCTGGGAGGATTATTTGAATTTTTAGAAGGGGGGAAGTATTAGGTTGTGTCTGGTCATTCAAGATCAGATCTGGACTGTGAGCTATTTGTTAATTTTCAGAGGTCTTCAGGGAGACTGAGTTTTTGACCTTTTTTTTTTTTTGGTAAGTGAAGGACATGTAACTTTGGCTGGTAGTTGTGGCTGTCACTCACTACATGCTCAGCAAATTTGGAGTCAGAATACTGCAAACCTCCAGTTGCATTCATATTCATGCCGCCTTGTTGCTATTTCTCTGCCTGACTGACAAATGTAAAACTTCTCGCAATCAGAACAGATAATTTTGTTCACCCCACTGTTGGCTAATAACAGGGTCTTATCTTTGCTACTGAAAATACACTGGGCTTTGGTCTTCTTAACATAGTAGGAAATCCTATACTTACAGGATTCAAGTGGTTCAAATGGCTCTGAGCACTATGGGACTGAACATCTATGGTCATCAGTCCCCTAGAACTTAGAACTACTTAAACCTAACTAGCCTAAGGACATCACACAACACCCAGCCATCACGAGGCAGAGAAAATCCCTAACCCCGCCGGGAATCGAACCCGGGAACCCGGGCGTGGGAAGCGAGAACGCTACCGCACGACCACGAGATGCGGGCACTTACAGGATTTCTGTGTCTTTGCTGCAATATGTGATACTTCTCCTAGATATGGTAATGTAGTCGTACACTTCTTGCAGACATTGGAAGGGGCAGCTGGCGGGGCATTGAGGAGGGGTGTAAAATTCAGTTTTTGTTTCCGTGTAATGTGGGACCTATCACGACTGGATGGTAGCTATTGGTTGAAGAAATAAATTTTAATGTATCTAACTCTTCTTTAAAATCATCTGTGGATATGTGGACAGATATGAGACGATGTACCATTCAGGGGAAAGCTGCATGTTTGTGAGCTATGGGGTCTTGTGAGCAAGAAGGTATTAATGTGTCTGTAGTTGTGGTTTTTTTTATAAATTTGGAACCAGTGTGTCTAAGTACTAATTCCAGTGATGAGATCTATGAAGTTTATGGATTTGTTGCCAGTCATTATGAACTGAATATTTTTATGCTGACTGTTTAAGTTCTGTAAAAATGTACTGAGTTCTCTTGTAGTGCCAGTCCATTAACACAGCGCATCTTTTACATATCTAAGCCAACATTTAATATTTGCCATTAAAGTTTGTTTTTTTTCAGAAAATTTTGTTAAAAATGGTCCACGAAAATTTCACTCAAAAGTGGACTAAGAGGGAAACCCATTGCTAAGCCATCTAACTGTATATAGTCTCTTGGAACTGGAAGTAGTTTTGTGCTAAGCATATGTGAGTGGTCAGTCTGAAGTTATTCAGCACCACAGGATTGACATTAGGCCTGTACATCAACTCTGTCAGAATAGCAACGCATTCCACAACTGGTATGTTGGAAAACAAACTACAGACATCATAGGATACTAATTTATCACTGTGTGAAATAGGTATGCCTTTTTCACAGAGTTTGAAATATCAGTCTGCTGGAAGCCCTGGAAATTAACAAAAATCTAGCTCATAGACCCGATCTAATCTTAAATGACCAGACACAGCTTAATACTTCCCCTCTCCTAAATCTCTAAGATTTTCATTACCTCCCTCACTGTCTGTCCCTTCATATTAACCCGTTTTCCTGTATTCATTGAGATCTTATTGAAATTTTCTATTTAATCCATATAGTCTGTAGTTACAGTTGTTAAGTCTTTCTTTTAATTGGGACTTGTATGACTTTGCATGTTTAATACCTCTTGAAGTTGTCTCGTCAAGTTATGTTTTTATTTTACTTGTTTCATTTATTTAATGCAAACTCTTATTCAGGCATAGTTTTTGAGTATAGTGTTAATGTTTTTCCTGTTTGCTCCATTTATACTTGTATATTGTTCGACTGTATACTTTTTAAAATGCAGTACCACCACACTCTCAAAGATGACATTTACTATACGTCCCCTCACATTCCTCCATTTTCCTGCATTTATTCATTTCTGTTTAGCTTATTTATATTGCTTAACTCTTAGCATATTCTGTAGATACAATTGATAATTCATTCTTCTAATTGGATTGTGTATCACTCTCCATGTTTTATACCTCTTCAGCTAACCTTGTCAAGTAATAACTTTATTTTGTTGTATTGGTTTTGTTTGTTATTATAAACTAATATATAGGCATGGTTTTTTTCAGTTTTGTGTTAAGGTTTTTTCCAGTTTCCTCCCTTTAAATTTATTTATTGTTCAACTTTTTACTTTTTACATTGCATTTGCACCACACTGCAGAAGATGTCATTTACTGTGCGTCTGTGCTTTAATCTAGATGTGCAACTTCTTTTGAAATGTTGTTTACAAAGATTGTAACTTGTTTGGTGACGATAGTCAGTAAATCTCTGAAGATGACCTTGCAAGCCGAACCGGTTAATACAATAAGTTAATACTGTAGAACAAAAACAAACTAGCGCTTAAAAAAAAAAGTTCAGATGTGTGTGAAATCTTATGGGACTTAACTGCTAAGGTCATCAGTCCCTAAGCTTACACACTACTTAACCTAAATTATCCTAAGGACAAACACACACAGCCACGCCCGAGGAAGGACTCGAACCTCCGCCGGGACCAGCCGCACAGTCCGTGACTGCGGTGACACAGACCGCTCGGCTAATCCCGCGCGGCAGCGCTTTTCATTTATTATAAAATCGCACTACGAAGAACCGACGTAAGATTCAGTTAACATAAATTATTGTATTAATAATGTTGAGCTTGCAACTTTTTGCGGAAGTATCTTAGAACTACGGTTTAATTGAGAGGCAAAGAAACGGAATCTCTTACCGTGGTGTAAACACTGCCAAGCGATGTCCGCATGCCACATTACGTCGTTATATGCAGCATATCTATTTCTCATGACGACTTGCACGTATCTGAAAAGGTTTGTTGAGCCACGTCCGAAATGCTAGAAGTTAACACACAGTTCTATTGACGGAAATTGTATCTGACTGTATCTGCAGCGTTTAACGATGGAGCAGAGCACGACAGCCTTGCATGGCACACTGCAGTATTCAATTCAGCACATTTCTTGGACACGTTTGTGAAATCTTTCAATGCCAACGTTAAAAGGAGTTGTATCACAGTACTGGTCTTACTAACAGCAATATAATGCACTGCAGTATTCAGTTTCAGCATATTCCTTACACACGTTTGTGAAAACTTTCAATGCCAACGTTAAAAGGTGTTTCATCACTGTACTGGTCTCAGTAAGAGCTTTCTAATGCTCTTAAGAAAGTAAAACATTCCACTAAAAGAACATACCTGCTTCACTACCTCTCCTGATACAACAGTTGTTAGTAATACCAAGCGGTTCTAGGCGCTATGGTCTGGAACCACGCGACCGCTACGGTCGCAGGTTCGAATTCTGCCTCGGGCATGGATGTGTGTGATGTCTTTAGGTTAGTTAGGTTTAAGTAGTTCTAAGTTCTAGGGGACTGATGACCTCAGAAGTTAAGTCCCATAGTGATCAGAGCCAGTAATACCTGTTAGTAATACCCGTACAAAAAAATTACATGTACCAATGCATACAATCATTCGCCGAGAACGTCGTTTCGATACCATGAACTGTTCAGGAAGTAAAAGGCTAGCCCCTTGTGTGAAGTTGTTCCTCTACTTGGTAATCAGTAGCAAACCAGAGTGGTTGAATGTTACGAGACTCTATAAACAACGTAACTGAGAGTTGTATGTGCCTGGAATGACGGTAGTGTTACTGATCCTCGTTGAGGTACCTGGTGAATAGGGCGTTTCTTGTCCTATATTAATGCCAGTGGTACAGGGCTGTACAAAGTACCGTAATTTTAGTTTGTTGACCTAGCGAGATGACAGTGGGTATGGTACTTGGTTCATATTTACATGAGTGATACTGAATTAGCATTCTGAGTGTCAGAGGGATTCCTGAAAATGGTCATTTCTGCTTCCTTTCCCCACCGCTCCCTCACTCAGGTATTAATCCGGCTGTAATGACATTGACGACAGTAAGACGATTAAATCTTATCTTTCTTTTACCGTCCTATCTTCCTTTCCCTTCATTAACCCAGAGTACTCCACCTGCGAACACTACAGGCGATGATATGCGGACACGATTAAGCGGCGAGAGAGGAAATTTTATCACCTCATTAACAGTAGTCCAGATAATTACTCCGGGTGTCAGCTGCATGGGTCGATGGCAGGCGAAGCTTGGTTCAGCGACGAGGAACTTTACCTCGTGACGAACAGTAGCCTCGAGAGATAACCTGGATAGCTACACGTTTAGTCAATGAGGAGTTCCAACCATCGTATGAAAAAGTCCCAACCCACATCACGAGTTCAGAGTCTTTAATAACACACAAGAGCTGAAGTAAAATCCAGGAAGAAACAGAAACTGTAGCATCGATCAGAAAACTGACTAGAGCAGAAGAACGTCGCAGTATTCGAGCATTGTCGGCTGTGAGCTGAGTCAGCTCTTTTATCAATGGATTTCCACGAGAAGTGGTGTCACTGAGACAGTTGGTGATCGGCACCGCAATATATGTTGCCTTTTCCAGTGACGTGCTCGATGACGAGATAGTCACAACGAGCTCTTCCATGTCGCTGTAGGTAAGGTTGTTAAAGATAATGTGAAAGCTATTACTTGAAAACGTCTCAAAATAAAGATGTGCATGACATCTAGCGCCATAGGGCTGGAGGACAGAAATCTTTCTCTGGCAAACGTACACAGTGATGGTGAAAGGCATCCGTAAACAAGGAAGTACGATTGCGGTTTAGCGTCCCGCAGATGACGACTTCATTAGAGAAGAGGCATGATATTGGATGGGACAAGTATGAAGTAGAAAACCGACCCTTATCTTCTATAAGCAGCTACGTAAAGCGGCTTGGGAAAACCACAGAAGACCTAATTCAGAACCCCGAGACGGGAATTTAAACACGGCTCATTCCGAATGTGGGTCCAGTGCCTGCACTGCTGTATAAAGTCGTGAGGTGCTCAACTTAATGAATAAGGGGACTAACATCTATCCACTAGACACAAATTCTTTTTGATTGTTTTTGTCCCGGGAGAAACAGTAAGTGATTTCTACGACTACACTGGCGTCATATTTTGGTGTCCTACATACCAATTCAGAAATAAATAATATTCTATGAGATATACGTCATAAATTACCCGTGTTAATTAAAATAAATAAATGATTACAGGAAAATTACGTGGTAACGGGACGCCAGAAGCTACATCTACATCAAAACTCCGCACCAGTCGGTGTGTGGCGGAGGGTACTTCTGGTACCACTAACTTATCCCAGCTTTCATGTTCCACAGGTGAATAGCGGGTGGTAAGAATAATTGACTGTAAGCCTCTCTATTAGCTCTTATTTTTCAAATTTTTTCATCGTGCTCATTTAGCGAGATGTATTTGGAAGGAAGTGGTATAGTGTCCGACTCTTCCCGAAAAGTATTCTCTCGAACTATTAATAGTAAAGTTCTTTGTGAATCTCCGTTGTAGGGTGTCGCTGGAGTTTGTTGAGCATATTTGTAATGCTCTCGCGCCAACTAAACTATCCGTGTGATGAAACGTGCCTTTCTTCACTGGTTCTTCTCTTTCTTCTCCATCATTCCTACCTGCCAAGGAACCCAGATTCATGAACAGTATTCAAAAAGCCATCGAACAAGTGCCTTGTAAGCCACTTCTTCCGTGGATGAGTTACATTTCCTTAATACACTCCTGGAAATGGAAAAAAGAACACATTGACACCGGTGTGTCAGACCCACCTTACTTTCTCCGGACACTGCGAGAGGGCTGTACAAGCAATGATCACACGCACGGCACAGCGGACACACCAGGAACCGCGGTGTTGGCCGTCGAATGGCGCTAGCTGCGCAGCATTTGTGCAACGCCGCCGTCTGTGTCAGCCAGTTTGCCGTGGCATACCGAGCTCCATCGCAGTCTTTAACACTGGTAGCATGCCGCGACAGCGTGGACGTGAACCGTATGTGCAGTTGACGGACTTTGAGCGAGGGCGTATAGTGGGTATGCGGGAGGCCGGGTGGACGTACCGCCGAATTGCTCAACACGTGGGGCGTGAGGTCTCCACAGTACATCGATGTTGTCGCCAGTGGTCGGCGGAAGGTGCACGTGCCCGTCGACCTGGGACCGGACCGCAGCGACGCACGGATGCACGCCAAGACCGTAGGATCCGACGCAGTGCCGTAGGGGACCGCACCGCCACTTCCCAGCAAATTAGGGACACTGTTGCTCCTGGGGTATCGGCGAGGACCATTCGCAACCGTCTCCATTAAGCTGGGCTACGGTCCCGCACACCGTTAGGCCGTCTTCCGCTCACGCCCCAACATCGTGCAGCCCGCCTCCAGTGGTGTCGCGACAGGCGTGAATGGAGGGACGAATGGAGACGTGTCGTCTTCAGCGATGAGAGTCGCTTCTGCCTTGGTGCCAATGATGGTCGTATGCGTGTTTGGCGCCGTGCAGGTGAGCGCCACAATCAGGACTGCATACGACCGAGGCACACAGGGCCAACACCCGGCATCATGGTGTGGGGAGCGATCTCCTACACTGGCCGTACACCACTGGTGATCGTCGAGGGGACACTGAATAGTGCACGGTACATCCAAACCGTCATCGAACCCATCGTTCTACCATTCCTAGACCGGCAAGGGAACTTGCTGTTCCAACAGGACAATGCACGTCCTCATGTATCCCGTGCCACCCAACGTGCTCTAGAAGGTGTAAGTCAACTACCCTGGCCAGCAAGATCTCCGGATCTGTCCCCCATTGAGCATGTTTGGGACTGGATGAAGCGTCGTCTGCCGGCCGAAGTGGCCGTGCGGTTAAAGGCGCTGCAGTCTGGAACCGCAAGACCGCTACGGTCGCAGGTTCGAATCCTGCCTCGGGCATGGATGTTTGTGATGTCCTTAGGTTAGTTAGGTTTAACTAGTTCTAAGTTCTAGGGGACTAATGACCTCAGCAGTTGAGTCCCATAGTGCTCAGAGCCATTTGAACCATTTTTGAAGCGCCGTCTCACGCGGTCTGCACGTCCAGCACGAACGCTGGTCCAACTGAGGCGCCAGGTGGAAATGGCATGGCAAGCCGTTCCACAGGACTACATCCAGCATCTCTACGATCGTCTCCATGGGAGAATAGCAGCCTGCATTGCTGCGAAAGGTGTATATACACTGTACTAGTGCCGACATTGTGCATGCTCTGTTGCCTGTGTCTATGTGCCTGTGGTTCTGTCAGTGTGATCATGTGATGTATCTGACCCCAGGAATGTGTCAATAAAGTTTCCCCTTCCTGGGACAATGAATTCACGGTGTTCTTATTTCAATTTCCGGGAGTGTATTCTTCCAATGACTCTCAGTCTGGCGTCTGCTTCTCCTATTGTTACTTCTCTGTGGTCACTCGATTTATGGTCGCTCTGGACAGTTACTTCTAGATGTTATAAGGCATATACTGTTTACAGCAATTTTTCATCACTAGTGTAGTTGTGTATTAGTGGATTTCGTTTCCTATGTATACGCGGTATGTTACATTTATTTACGTTCAGGATCAACTGTCAGATACTGCACCATTCAGCAACCCTCTGTAGGGTATTTTGCAAATCGATGCGGTCTTCTGGCGGTAGTGTTTTCTTATAGATAACCGCAACATATGCGAACAACCTTCAACAGTTTCGGACGCTTTCTCCTACATCTTTTATATAAATTGTAATGAGTAACGATCCTAGCATATTTTCTTGGGGTACTCCGGAAATATTCTTTGGATCTGTAGATTTTGTTGCGTTACGAGCGACATGTTGAGTTCTATCTGCAACGAAGTCCTGAATACAGCCGCAAATATGGTCCTTCACTGCGGGAAGCTCATATTTTTTTTCACTACACGGCAGTGCGCGACGGTGTCAGACGTCTTACTGCAGTCAAAGAACATAACATCAAACTGAGTGCCGTCGTTTGCAGCGCTGTGAATCTTATAGGGGAACAGAGCAAGCTCAGTTTCTCAAAATCTCTCTTTGCGGAACCTATGTTGACCTTTATGGAGGACATTTTTCTTCTCCAAGAACTTCATAATTCTAGAGCATAAAACATGTTCCATAATTCTACAAGATCAACGTCAACGACACAGAGCTATATTTATGTGGCTCTGTCTTACGACCCTGGTTGGAAACTGGGTTGACTGCGCTCTTTTCCAGTCGCTAAGTGCCCTTCATTGCTTCAGCGAACTACGATAAACGGCTGCTAGAAGGGTAGCAAAGTCTTTCACATAATCTTTTTAGAATCTATTGGTACATCATATGGTCCTGATGCCTTTTCTCTACTAAGCGATTGTTGTTGCTTTTATATTCAGTGATATCTGCCATTTCAACAGTCGTACGATAACTGGAAGAAGAGACCGTATTACATTTTTCCGTGGTGAAACAATTTCGGAAAACTGAATTACGTATTTCGACCTTTTCTTTGTTATGTTCCGCTTCAGTGTGTAGTGAAGTAGTACGAATGTAAATGTAGAGTCAGCACGATTTTACTGACAGATCTGCCTGAGCGAAGAAGGTGTAGAAGCAATACACTGAGTATATCGCCGAATCGGAAGAAGTGCGTCTGGTAACGCAAACTCGTAAAGGCTGGTGAGCAAGGCTAGCGCATTCTCCGCAGAAGTACGTTCTCGTCCAAGAGAGTGGAGAAGTACCTATCGAGGAACGAAGTGGCCTTAAAAGAGTCAATAACGGAACAGGGCTCCTGCTTTAAACGGCTGAAGCGCTTAGAAGGCCAGTCTTTGGTTCCGCTCTTTTCAGGCAACGGGAAAAGCCGTACGCTTCCAGCACTCAATGACTACGTGAAACAGGTAAAATTCATTTACAAGGGAAGTCCAGAGTTATTATATTCACTTCGTGGGACATAGAAGAACAAATAAAGCTAAAATTATCAAACTTGTCCTGTTATCTTTAGTACTCGTCATTATTATTACTACTACTACTACGAAGAAAAGCAATTAATATTTAAAGCAGGTTATGTAGTAGTTATATATCTTCTAAGCACCTGTCACCTAAAGATTTACAACGAAACAAACTGTAATCGAAATTAAAACATCTCAGAAAAGTATCTGGGGTGGTATTTTACACGTGACTTACAGTATTAATACTAAAGGCCACAGAAACATTCTTTTCTTGTTCTGAAAAGAACTTGATAATTCTGGGCCATCATTTAGACTTGACGGAACACACAGTTGCAGTCTCTGAGAAGGTGTGAGCGTCCCTTCACTCACTACAAAAATATAAAAAGTATTTCCTTTCAGGCTTACAAAGAAGCTCATAGAGTCACTAATACTCCCCCCACATGACTATGGTTATATTAACAGAATCCTCCGTCGGTTCTTGGTAGAACAACATTATAATAATAAATGAAAAGCACCAGTTTGCTTTTGTTCTACAATATTACTTTTATTGCTAACCGGTTTTCGGCTTACAGGGCCATCTTCAGACATTTACTGAGTATTATCACCAAAGAAGTTAAATGTTAGCAGACAACATTGGAATAGAAGTAACACATCTAGAGTGAAGTAGAAATATCTTTGCAATGAAATAGTAAAAACTGAACAGTACATAAATAACAATGGAGTTGACAGGAAAACCCTTAGCACAAAATAGGAATAGCATGCCTACATAACAGTTTCTATTACTATGGTTATGCTATTCTCAAGGGACCTGCATACGAAACCTTACGCAGGCTGATATTGGAATTGAAAGTTCGTGTACGAAACATTTTCAAAATATGCTTTTTCGACTAGACCACACCAGCCTACGAACAGCTATCATGGCTAAGTGCCAATAAGCCTGGTGACTACAACACTGTGTGTTTAATCTATCGCCTTCTCAATCATTGCATTCCCTCTTATCTGTCCTAAACTATTAGTCTGTTATCTGGACAGCATAGGATAAATACTGGTTCTCAAAAAAATTAAATTCTCTCTATACCATCATCCAGCACTGCCATGTATTCTATACAATTTTCTGTCTCAGGAATGCTACTCTCGAACAATTTTCCTCAATACGTCAAAGAAACTAATTACCTTCCAAACTTCAAAAGATATCTATTGATCCACCTTCTGTCACATTAGCCATCTCTCTTACTCTGTGCAGCTCATTCTCGTCAGTCCCCCTCCCCCAGAACTTTCCCATACCCCTTGTCGGCAGAGTTCTCTATATTTTCTTCTTTTTTATCAGCTACTCTCATAGTCACTTCAACTTCTCTTCTTCCTTTATCTATTCCACTTCTGATAATTCGAAACAAGGTTTCAAATGTGTTAAGCTAATCTGTAGGAGCCTAAATGCTCTTTAAAATTGTTTGTATTATTATTGAGAAGGTTTTGTAATATGTATGGTATATATTGCTACTAGTTGGATGTAGGAGAGGCCCTTAAGGCCTTAATCATATCAAGCTAAATTAACAATTAAATAAATATTTTCTAAGACGCTATTTTCAACTCATAACATACACATTTCCTGGAGACAAATTTGTCCTTCACTTCTGTTTTCAACTTTCGACAGATTCTGTTTGAACGTACTTATTTTCACAGATTGACGTGGACTATTACAACTGGCATCCAATACTCATTCATAATTTGTGGACAGCCTTTTAGGAGTTTTGTGTGTACATACAGACATTTCCCCCCAGTTGACCAGTCTACTTAGTCTTCAAAGTCTTCAGTTTTCATATTCGTCCAAACAATGCTGATGTTCCTGAATAGGTTTCACTTAAACCTTCGAAGGGCTAGAATCATTATAACTTACCACACATTGAGACGCAACGAAAGGGCGGGGGTTACAGTGACTAAGGGCATATTTTTCTCTGTTTCCCACTCAGAGGCGGTAGTTCTCTCAACTAACCAATTAACTGTTGACAAAAGTTTCACTAGTTGGCAAGATAACGACAGAGCAGTAGTTCTGCCGCGGATCTACGTCACGATCTGATATTTCATGCGTTGTTGGTTTTGTTCGTGGAAGTGTCATACATATCTTTCCGTACCTCTTCTTTACATGGCTATTGTTGGTAAGTAATTGTTTGTTTTTCCATAAATCTACAAGTAATATTACTTTTTATTCGAACAAAAATTTATAGAATTCACATATTGATTTCTGTGTGGTTAGTGACGCTAACCACCACCCTCCTCTTCCATCCTGTATATTTTCTTCTCCATACAGTATGTCTCGCCAAAAAAGAATAACAAGGGAAGAATGTTTCCGAATATTATTTGCTGAAATTCCTCATAGTGACAACAGTGTTGACAGTGACGAAAGTGATGACAATGACCCGACATTCACTACACACTGTGCAAGTTCTAGTCTTGTTTACAGCTGCGTGTAGAGCAGTAGTTATTCAGAGGATAACAGTGAACGTGATCGGACAGGTGAAAACAAAACGTTACCGCTCGCTGTTCCATCACGATATATTGGAGCTAAGAAACAGTGTTTCAGAAAGTGTCATTATTTACTGGACAAGGTGTTGTAATTGCAGAAATAAAGAAAAAGCTGAACCTAAAGCCAGTTAACTTATTTTGCGAGTTTTTTTAGAAAATACTTACAGATTACATAGAGTTCCAAACCAATCTGTATGTAACACAGACAAGCAAATCTTTCGTTCAAAGCATCGAACATAAAGTAAAACTTTTATTGGAATAAATCTTTACATGGGAATTACTAAAAAACGTAGCATCAGAGATCACGGGAGTACTGATCCAGACCTTGTCGAAGATAAAGCCAGTAAAAAGATTTAGTTGGTTACTGAGTAGCTTGCACTTGTCTGTGCCCCCTGACAGAAACTGTCAGAATTATGACAGACAATACAAACTACGTCCGTTGCCGGATAATCTGAACAGGATATTCCAAGATTGCCACATATAACACATCACAATCTCGCTGTTAATGGAGGAATGGTTATACTCAAAGGCAGATCACCTCTCAAACAGTATACGAGTGACAAACATATAAAGAGAGGGTACAGAGTGTGGATGTTATGTGATGAATCGTCATACAACTTGATATTTGATATTTACACAGGAAAAGTTACACAGTGTGCAGTAGTAAAGTTGAGATCGAAAGCGGTTCTCAATTTAACCAGCGACCTTTATGTAAAGAACAATATTTTTTATGGGCATTTTTTTGTATCATACGATCTGTACAAGAATCTAGAGCCCTATGTTCTGTAAGCTTGTTACACACTAAATTCCGGAAGGAAAAGCATGTCAAAACTCAAGGAGTAAAAGGAACTTGAGAGAGTGGAATTCGATTACATAAGAAGCAATGATGGAGTATTTATCTGCAGATGCAAGGATAACGGGGGAGTCAACATGATTTCTAGATGTCATGCACCATCAAATGTGTCCACATTAAGTCGCAGGATGAAAGATCGAACAATAACCAATATCACGTGCCATCTTGTATCGAAAGATAACAATTCCAGTGTGAACCACGTGGATAACTTTGATCGGTTGAAGTCAGACTGTGCTACTGACAGAAAAAGCAAGAAATGGAGACTCTCATTGCTCTTTCACTTGGCAGACTGCTGTGTAATAAATGTATTTATTGTGCACAGGGAGACTGAAATGGAGCAGATCGTCAATAAAAAGTTTCTTCGAGAGGTGTACAAACGTTTGTTTTCTCTAAAAATAGTTTCGGCGGCTGCTGCTTCAGCAGTAAACATTAGCCCACTAACACATCTAGAAGATGTGCAGTTTGCAGTTCAAAAGAAACCCAGTTCGAACAGTGTAGCTAAGTTCAGTGCGCAAAGTATCTTTGTGCCTGAGAGTACTCAAGACTTGTTTCAAGAAATGCCACGAAATTTAAAAGAAAGTTTTACCAAAGTGGAACCACTCACTATCGAACTTCTGTACTACAGTGGGATGCTAGTTAGTTGCAGTGACCACATTTAATCGTAATGTTTTGTTGTTAAGGTGTATTTCCGTTAATTCTACAGTGGAAAATATATTACAATAATAAAACTAAAGTGTTGCAACTGCATCAGATTTGAAATATGTAAATTATTATTTATGCCCTCTAGGTAAAATTTTTGTGTCGTATACCTGCCCCTTAAAGAGTTAACTGCTCGTGGGTCTAAACACATCAGTGTGGGGTTAGCGCCAGACAGAGTCCACAGTAGTTATAGAAATAAAATACGTACAGCAGTAATGAAGTGTTGTATTAGTGGAGTAGCAACGTTTATGCTAGAACCTTGCATATACTGAAAGCCATTTAACCAATGAATAGAATGTATACAAGGTTGATATTAATAATTTCTAGAGAGACATGAGCATCTGTATTGGCAGCAGCAGCAGCACCCTCACCACCACCTCCATCAGAGGTCGTATTACTGCGTCCATTATATTAATGTTTAGTGGAACAGTGTTGAAACTAAGTGACTGTAATGTGAAATACAGTACATGCCTTAAAAACCTAGTGTCTGAAAGATTTATACAGTATATGACTCAGTGTACTACAAAACTGTCAGGTATGCCATATAACTGACAGTACTAGAAAATTTGATGATGATATGGTTGTTTATATAATGCACAGTAAAGTTTGCGTCATCTGTAATTGGATAAATACAATGGTTTATGTGAAAGTCTATAAAAGACAGTTATTTAACATACATTGTAACTTTGCAAGTGGATATAATGATCTATGTATGAGCATATTTTGTGAGTCATTTGCGTAAATGTGTATAAAACCTAAATAAAAATGTTTTTAAAAAAATATTTTAATACATATTTCATTCGTAGTTCTATATTCCCACATGTGAGACATGACTAAACATTATTATGGTGTTGTGTGGGCAACTGATATGTAAAATTACTCATTAAAGCATGTGGCTACGAGAATAGTTGTATTGAAATAATGCAAGCTTTTGTAGCACACAAGTACTTCCAACTTGTAAATAAAAGTTTTCTTGAGTGCAGTGTACCTCAGTAATCACATAAAAATGTAATATTAACGGTGTTCCAGTAAAATGTTGGGTTTCTTAGACACTCAACTCTCAAACTTGTAAATAAAATTGGTACAGTGAAAAACATATAGTTGATGTATTAAAAGATCATTATTCGTTGAAAAATAGTGTTGTGTGGTGAATGGATATGATGAAAATTCTGAGAATAGTTATAATGATCTACCAAAGCCTCCATAGCACTAACATCTCCGACCTGCAGAGTACATATGGTTCAGTGCAATAAACCTCAGTGTTAAGATAAAAGTGTGAATAAATTTGCGGGTGACAATGTTTTTCCTTTTATAACATACGCTTTATTAGCAACGGTAGAGAGAGTTTACTGGGCTGTAGAGTCATATGTGTTATTACAAAATATGTACAGATGATACATGTCATTAACTGCAAAGGAACCTCTATCAGTGCACATATAACAGTTTGTAAAGGGTGTATCTTAACACACATTGCAACAGTTGGACAAATATAACAAATGTGGGAAAGAAGAAACAAGGGAAGAGACAGAATTAGTTTAACGATAGAGATATTTTTTTTTCAATGTACATTACGTATTTTCGTTGTATAAAATTTTGATGAACAATCATACTCATCAGAGAGAGTACAGATGTATTCAGATTGATGAAATGAGTATATTATTTCCAAAACATAGATATGAACTTTTATGGAACAGCTTTTTAAAAACACTCATCCACAATACTGTACATTCATCGATACATTACTATAGGTAAATACAGTATAACCGAGCTTAATCAAACTAAGGGCAACCGAAACCTGGGTTAACCGAAACACCACTGAAAATCACAAATAAATAAAATAATCCTGCACTTCATGGAAATTCGGTTCACCAACAACAAGAGAAACGCATGCATTTGACTGCCCCAAAACTGCAAGAAAAAGTAAAAATGTTAGACAAGTTGTTAGATGAGGAAGGAAAAATTTTTCTTCAAATGGTGAGTGTTTTGACGGGTGTAAAACACATGCGGAATTTGGCAGTTGAATGTATGTGGAGAAAAGTCATCTGCAGACCCAGACCCGGATGCTGTTTTCAAAACAGAGTTTGATAATGACAACCAAGGCTTCACTGAGGATCAAATCTACAATACAGATGAAATGAGAGCTAATTTTTGGATGTTGTCTAAAAAATTTTTAGTTCCCTGAAAAGAAACGTCTGACGCAGACAAAAGGGAAAAAGAACGTAGAACTCTTCTTTTGGAATCAAACGCTACTGGAACACATGGACTGCCCCCAATGTGTATCGGGAAGTCGAAAATACCTCGGGCCTTCAAAATGTGCTGCTAGTTTCTTTATGTAGTCCAAAATGTTCTTGTATGTCTTATGAACTCTTTGCTGAATAGTTAGGTGATCAGTTTCTACGGAGAGCTGAAACTTTCTTAACTGAGAAAGTTTGCCTAAAACGCCTCCTGTTAATGACATTGTATTTGCGAATTAAATATTGACGAAACTGATGTGCGTTTACATCTACCCCAACATTATCAATCTATTTTAGCCACATGGATACATGCGAGGTGGATGAATGGGTTGTCGTGAACCATTTAGAAGGAGTCACGTACCAAGGAATCGTAGAAACAGTGTTAGAGTCAACTACTCACACGGTTCAAGGGCCTGAACGATATGATGGATGACAGACTGACAGGTTACGATGGTTTTTGAGCAGTAGAAGTAAGCTACACTGACGTAAGAAACTCGCAGCACCAAAAAATAATTGTGGTAGAGTAATGAAATCTCGACAATACGTTTGTGTATGTGCCAGATGACAGTTTGTGCGATAGAGTTCCAAGCCTGTTGCAGCTGATCGTTCTATACAGGGATGGTTAATGCTCTTTGTGGATGATGCTGGAGTTGCTGGAGTTTCCGCACGATGATCTCCCATATACGCTGGATGGGAAACAGATCTGATGACTGAGCAGGCAAAGACAACATGTCGACACTGTGAGGAACATTTTGGCTTACAGCAGCGGTATGTGGGCCAGTGTTATCCTATTGGAAAACACTCACTGGAATGCTGTTCATGAATGGTAGCATAAGACGTCGAATCACCAGATCGTCATACAAATTTGCAATCACGTTGCATGTTATAACTAGGGGTGTGCTCCTGCTATCACACAAATTGGCACTCCACACGATAACTCCATGTGTAGATCCAGCATGCCTAGCACACAGACTGGTTAGCTGGAGGCCCTCAACTGGCCTCCTTCTAACCAACACATCACTATCACTGACGCCGACTGAGAATAAGCCTTCATTAGGCAACACATGGTATCTCCACCCTACAGTCCAATGAGCCCTTGCTTGACACCATTGAGGTCGCAAATGGTGGTGGTTTGGTGTCAGTGGAATGCACGGCAGAGGGCCCTTGGCTTGGAGCTGTCCTTGTAGTAACTGATTAATATAAGTTCCTTCAGTCATCATGATGCCAACTGCAGCTCAAATATTTACAGCAAATGCAGTAAGATGCGCCACAGCCAGACGCCAAACACGATGGTCTTAACTTTCAGTAGTGCCCCGTGGCCCTCTGGAGCCCTGTCTTGTAACTACACAGTCCCGTGATCACCGCTTACAGAAATCACGTACAGTGGCTGCGTTCATGCCAAGTCATTCTGCAATATCGCAGAAGGAACATCCAGCGTCTCGTAGCCCTATTACAAGGTCTCGTTCAAACTCAATGAGGGGTTGACAATGGCATCTTTGTCGCCTTCAAAGCATTTTTTACTAACATCAGCTCACTACGTACAATCTCAAAGTTAACTAACGCTCAAGACCGTTACGGCTCGTGTTTAAAGCAATCCTGACTTGCATCCTCGTAGTGGTGCTACTCACGCATCCCTTCCGCGACTGGCACGAAATCATGCCTGACAACTTTCATTTATGTCGTGCAACTCCTTCTTCATGTCACGATTATTTTTTCATTAGTGTAAATTCAGAATTTGTCTTTGAAAAAACCTGCTTGTTATACCATAACACAGAGATCTCAGTACCTGGGTTTTTGTTATTATATGTTGTCCTAAGATTTGTTGAATAGTGCAGTGGGTCAACGTCGGTTGAACGCCTTCTAATAACCGCGCGGGGTAGCCGCGCTGCCTAAGGCGCCTTGCCACAGTTTCCGCGGCTCCCTCCGTCGGAGGTTCGAGTCCTCCCTCGGGCATAGGTGTGTGTGTTGTCCTTGGCATAGGTTAGCTTAAGTTACTCGTAGGTTAAGCAGTGTGTGAGCCTAGGGACTGATGATCTCAGCAGTTTGGTCCCACAGAAACGTACCACAAATTTCCAAAATTTTCCTTCTAATGAGAGAAAGGCGGGTCAATGATTCTCGAAAAGCGTAGAGGACTGCAAGAAATATGCAAAAGTTACTGAGTTTCTTGAATGACTAACTGTTAAGCTACAAACAATTAAGTGTAGTATACTGTATATAAATCTACTATAAACCTAAATACGTAATTTTGACTTTAATAAAGAACACAAGAGCAGCCTACAAAGAGATTATAGAGTTTGTCTGATCTTCAAATCTTTTCAAAAATATATACTGTAATTACAATACTAAGTAATGTAGTATATATTACATATTCGTGGCTTAACCAAAACAATTGTTATCCGAAATGGCTTCCCGCAACCTCCTTTAGTTCAGTTAAGGGGGGTTGTACTGTGTATGCAGTATGAAACATTAACGGTGTATAGCATTACACAACCAAAATCATAAGAAAGTATAGTCTGTATTTAAGTATGCGTTATTATACATAAGTATGCAGTATTAAAGGTATCAGTTACGTTGTGCATGACTTTGTACACAATGGTAAGGAGAGGTGGTCTACAGAGTGGTGCAGCAACTGTCCTCAGAGGAAAGGCATACAGGAGTAGAAATAATTAGGGAGCAAGTTAGCACAACAAACGTAAGATTTACTTAACGTGTATTTCTCCTAGTTTATGAAGACTAACTACAAATAAGGCATCCAGAAGAGTCCAGCTATCTCAATGTCAACAGGGATGAAGCACGTTTGTAGGTGTTGTAGTGTAATGTCTCCAAGTGCAAGTGGGCTGAGCGGCTGCCGCTGGACAACCTACATTGCGGCGGCAGAGGGCACTTGTAGTACATAGCTGCTAGAGGTGATACATAGTGGATACGCTCCTTTTGGTCCACCAAATCCTACACGACCACTGTCAAGAGTCAAACGGAAACTCGCCTTTCGATTACTAACCTTGATACATCGTAGGGCGGTATCGACATGTGTTACCACAAGTTATTTCCTCAAAGATCGCTATAATGCATTTTCAATCTATAATTACTTGAATGATGAGCAGCAGAAAACTTCATCTCCATCCTATACAAACAAAAGTATGCTATATGCAGATCAGTAGATGTTAGTAAGGAACGCTTAAATTACGTGTTATACAATTAATGTGAGAACTATAGATACAGTCAACTTACATTGTTTTGTGTAAATCAGAAAACCCTTATTCCATACACAAATTATGAAATATCTATAGATGCACCGAGATTTATGAAATGCGAATAACATATGTAAACTTTTTTATACAATTATTTTATAAAAAAATAGTCATACACAGAAATGGAAATGCGATAGTGTATATACACAAGATTTATAAAATTATAAAAGCGAAGTCAAACAAACACACAGACACACACACACACACACACACACACACACACACACACACACACACGCACGCACACAAATAAATTCATTTGTCTTCCATTCAAGCGAACATTGTGACTATCAATTCATCATCACAAATGAACCACTTATCGTCGTTATATGACACACAGATTCTCAGTTCTTCAACTTTATAAACCACATGACTCTTAGCTCGAAAATTAATCTGTTCTGTCATGTGTGGTGCACCAACACCACCACTCTGACATTCACAGTTATCATCAGTTGTAAGACTCTGTGTGGCTGAACAACTCACATCGTTAATCCTTCATTGGGTGTGACTACCTTGTGTACAGTTTGTATAGATTTTGGATTGTAGATGTACAAACTCCACAATCTGCAATCCATTCACAACATCTTTCATGAAGATGACAACCTTACTGTTCGCCAACTTTTATGTGATATGGAATTTCAGCTTTATATCCAGAAATGTGTAATACATCGGTGTTGTGCCTTATCATTTCATATGGATCATAACATTTTCTCCAGTAAATGAAACTGTCTGTATCCATATAAAGTAACTTTGTGTCTTGAAAATGAGTTTTGGCAAACTTATCAATAAAATGGTACATATGGAGTTTTGAAATGTCTAATATGCATTTACCAACATAAACAGGTTTCCCGAACAGTGTAGAAAACTTATTTATCTCCAGAGCCACAAATTTATCGTTGAACATGGTTGCCCATTTACATGTTGGCATGTTGATGTGCCGAACGGTCCATTCAATTTTCTGGTGGAATGATTTTTGCGACGACTTTTAATATTTTCAGCAGTGTTCCCAAAAATTTTATTGTCCTTTAGTTTATAAAAATTATTTTCTAAATTAAATGACATGGAGGCCCTCCCTTTGATGTTAAGAGCACTATACGACTTCAACCAGCAGTTCCACTTGAAGGCCATTCTGTGGGTAATTCTACTCGATTCCATCCCAAAATGCATACACTGTTTTTGCTTCCTATAATGAATTACACACCTAGATTAATTTCCTAATGTTGTCTATTGCTTGGGGTGGACTGTTTCGTGGAATCTGATGCTCTGGGTATAGCAGCAGGTCGCTATGCACATTATGTAAACAGGATATAACTTTCACTATCATTATCTGTACGTTTAAAATGCTGTCAGTTAATCTGGCGATTTCAATATCGGACAGCTGCCGAAACACTCCAACAGGTAGACATTGTAGCATATTGTGTACATATAAATTGGTGGTATCCAAGTACAGAGTGTAGCCTGAATGCAAAATAGTTTAACGATTCATCCATTCGTGGATTATTATTAGCCTTGGAATGTCTGTGTACACACTGGCAGTCCTCCATGAGACCTACAATCTAAGAACAGCAGCATGTCAACATCAATTAAAAGTTCGAGTGTGACCTTTGTACTTTTAATCACTGTGTCCCAAGACAACCATGGTGCGATTTAGCAAAAAGTAGAAGCCAGATCGTAAGTTGCCAAGCATACACTCCCGAATTTTGCAAAAAGATCGGCTAGGAGGTGTAAGTGTATGTCCACGTAAAGCCCAGCATATTGTCTTAAGTCTGTGATATTAAATTGCTGCCAAACACTCATTGCATGCTTATATTCTGCATCCATTGCGGTATTAATGTTAAATTTCTGTAGAAAGTGGATATGTCAGGTAGCATGATTTCCTTTAGCTTCTCTATCAAATCCAGATATTTGTATCGGAATACCTCCTGCTCGGCAACGAACTGAAACTTGGCATCATTGGGATATGGAGCTCACGTGAGATGCATGTCAGACTGATGCACAGGTACAGCAAGTTTTTGAAGTGGTGCCTGCACAGATGTTAACGAATCCAGGTATCTTAGCGCTATGTTTTTTAAGTTACCCTCTTAGAAAATGAAATGTATCTCTCTGTGTTCATAGGCAAGATGGTAATCTGTGGATTGCGTTGTTGTAAACATCTGAATTGCTCAATGGTGAAATGAGCATCATATCCACTCAAATTATGGAAGAAAACTGGTAGGGAGTAGATATTTTAGATTGCTTGAGTTATGCAGTACCCCACAAATCCTGCCAGTGAGGTAACAGTGATCAAACACCTATTTTTCCTTAGAATTCGATAATGATAACTCAAACAGAACAGGTAATGTCTTTGTTAAATTGTTTCAAGACTTACTGCGTTTTAATTGGAGGAACCAAAGCATCATAAACCACATCAAGTTTCTCTAAAAGTGCTTTAAACTCAGAGAACAATTATTTTTTAGGATCTTCCCCGATACATGATGTATAAAAACTAAGGCTTGAGTCCTACAAGCACACAACCTGTTATGCTGATGTAAATGGTACATGCTGTTCTGTGAGAGCTGTATGAAAGGCGATGGGGCTATTCTCACAGCTTTAGTTTGGACAATTTCTTGATGAGACAGTAATTACGTTTGCGGCTGTCAGATGTGAGTGGGAAATCAACGTGTTCTTGATGCTGATTTGCATATTCAGTGTGGACTGACAGCGCTATGATTTGGGGAATCATCTTTCTTCAGGTTCCAAACATGAACTGAAAATTGGAGGCTTTTTACCTCTCCGATTTTCAAATTTCCTAAATCTTTATGGGGAAGTCACTACTAGCAAAACTGTAACATCTATAAATTTCACCCTTTCTCAAGTTGCACTGACGCATACACTCTGACATTTGCTGTATATTTCTGTGGTAAGTCAGAAAGGACCAAGAAAATTATGAAGTGCCAGCATTCTTCAGTATATAATAGCCTTTTTCTGGCTACATCGTTAGGAAGCTCAGTATGGAAAGAACTACCATGCAACGGATCAAAAACATACAATGCAGTGTTTAACCAAGGAACGCAAACTAGCACTTTTCCAGACTTTCCTTCCTCAAAGTCAGAAAATCGAACCCGGCTTCCTTCCTGATCAATACAACATCTCATACACTGCAGCAAGAGGGGTGCCCCGCGATATTTAAGATCTCAAAATTAATGGGGATTCTGGCAATTTCACCGTCCCTGTTTACTGCATTAAATTCACGACAAAGGGCATAGCAGCTCTTCATATCTGGCTTTCACAGACCTTTAATGACTGTGGAAATCTCACATCCCCAAGATCTCTAATAAGTATTTACTAACACCATCAGATCCTAAAACCCAATCGAATTCTCTATGCCGGTATTCAAAGTCATCTTTTCAAATGCTGCTCTACTTTCGGTAACTGGTAGGTCTGTGGCATCATGTTGGTACACCTGATTATTATCATTATCGTTATTTCTAACACAGCAGGCTGAGAAGCTACTGCTGACCAACTTACATGCTAACCTGCCTCCACAGACTTTGACATGTGTTCAGGAGATCAGAAACGATCATCTAGATTCTGGACTAGGTTGATGTTGCCGTAAAGCGTTGGTAGGTGGCTTTAGGAAGCGTTGTGGAATCCTGACGGTTGATGGTACATTGACAGAGGACTTCATCCATGACGACTCTGGAAAAAAAGAAAATAGTATCACATTAACAAAGTTGACAACAATCAATGAATATACAGACTGAGACACTTTTCAATGGTACTTGAGGGGCTTTCACCTGCCAGTAGAAAACCAAATAATGCAAATACTGTATTTACATTGATCATCTTGCAACGCAGTATGCTCCTGCGCCCTTGCAAACTGTTATTCAGTACCGGCAGAAACAACCTCAACAAATAGTTTTGCACACATAACCTTAAAATGAAGGCAATCACATGCAAATCTTTGCATGTTGAATAAAAAGTCTTCTGCTCAGGCATCTAACATCTTTTACCTATAGATCATGACCAGGTTTGGATTCTTAAAATACCTCATCAGATAATCTGTACATTGGAGGAATAACATATTTACACCTTGGAATAATCTATTTTTAAAAGTAAGTGAACATAATCACATCAGGCTGCTAAGAACAGTATACCTACATTATCTTTTAAGTCAGTGCAGTATGCAAGAGACACAGTAGCGTTGATCATCGCCAAAGCAATACAAATTGGTAATTCGCTGTAAACCGTTGGTCCAAGTTAAAATGATTGAGCCCGAAAAGTGACTTATAAAATAAAGGCATATCTCTGCAACTATGAAAAACGGAAGAAATCGGAAGAACCATAGATCCCATAACAACATCCAAACAATGAAAGTCAATTGAATGGAGCGTAACTTCAAGTAGGAACCAGATAAGAAATAAGCAAAGTTGAACACGAACATTATCCATAAACTAGTTAGGATAAATTTGTTTGAGTTGGTTTATTCGCCTATTCTTACGGCACCTACAGTTTTCGGATTTCTTTTGTTTTTCATACTTATGGAGATATGCCCTTATTTCATAGGTTTCACTTTGTGCCCAATCATTTGAACTCGGACTACGGGATTACAGCGCGTTACCTACTTTTATTGCTTTGTTGTTGAATCATGGGACTTCGCTATAACTACTTTTCTTGTATACCAAATGGTTCAAATGGCTCTGAGCACTATGGGACTTAACTACTGAGGTCATCAGTCCCCTAGAACTTAGAACTACTTAAACCTAACTAACCCAAGGACATCACACACATCCATGCCCGAGGCAGGATTCGAACCTGCGACAGTACCGATCGCGCGGTTCCAGACTGTAGCGCCCAGAACCGCTCGGCCACTCCAGCCGGCTACTGTATACCACAAATTATTGAAAGCTAATGGACGAGTACTATTCTTAGCAGCCTTATGTGATTATTATCACTTATTTTTACAAATTGGTTACTGAAAGAGTAAATGTTATGCCTCCCGTTTACAGATCACCAGATGATGCATTTTAAGAATGCAAAACCCTTCGTGACCATTCAGTAAAGGACGTTAACAGTCTGAGTCGAAGATACTTTATTCAGAAACTGATATCACATTTGCGTCTACACGAAGAAAGTGTTATATTCTAATCATACACGCACACCACACATACACACACACACACACACACACACAAACACAAACACACAGAAACACACACACACACACACACACACACACACACGTGTACACATGCACACACATGTGAGGCAGCACCTCATGTTCCTACTGGTAATAAGGCGAGTACACTGTTCGCGTGTGGTATATTTTTACGAGCTTTCTACAGGAGTGGCTTATTTGTGTAGTTACTAGATTATTTTTGTAATTTTTTGCTTGTTCTAGTGCCTACTAGACACAAGCTTTTATTTTAATGACAGTGTAGCGTACCATACCGCCGTTGCTATCGACTCTTATATCGATTCTCGTATCGTACAGGCTTTCGTTTGCTTTTGTTACTATAGCTCAGTGTTAGATAGACCATCAGTGAGAGAGCACCTCGTGTTCCTGCTGCTAATAAGGCGAGTATACCTTTCGTTTGTTGTATATTTTTACGAACTTCAAACAGGAATGACGGCAGTAATGGATAGGAGCTTTGATTGTTGTGCTGTCGATGGAACCGACTTTGGTCCTTTGGTGTAGAGCCGAGTGGAGGGTCTGAATCAGAGGCTCAGGAGGTTCTGTGACCGTGTAGGCTGCAGATTTCTTGACTTGTGCCATCGGGTTGTGGGTTTCCGGGTTCTACTTAATAGATCAGGAGTCAACTACACACAGGAAGCGGCTACACGGGTAGCAGGGGCTGTGTGGAAGGGACTGGGCGGTTTTTTAGGGTAGAGGGCCTCAGGGAATCACAGAAAGGGCGTCCGTCTAAAAGGGGCATTTAAAACACAGTAAGCTAATTGTAGAAACGACCGGTATTGTAGTTGTAAATTGTCGTATCTGTGTTGGGAATGAACCAGTGCTCCGAGAACTAATAGAAAGCACTGGTGCTCAAATAGTTACACTTACAGAAAGCTGGCTAAAGCTGGAAATGAGTACAGCAGAAACTTTTCAAACGATCTAACAGTGTTCATAAAGGATAGATTAAATACAATTGGTGGTGGACTATTTATTGATGTCAGAAGTAGTTTGCCTTGTAGTGAAATTGAAGTAGCTAGTTATTGTGAAATAGTATGGGTAGAGGTATACTTGACAATCGGACTAAACTGTTAGTGTGTCAGGATTGGCGAGGAAGGGAAAGCAGTAGGCATCTGTTGAGGTGATGAAGTTCAGAATTTAATGATAGACATGATGGGTTATTTCAGTAAAAAGTGGTTGAAGGCCGGCTTAGAGAGACCGCCGAAACTAAATGGGCTGCTGCCCAGGAGAGCAGGAGAGGAAAGCATCTAATCGGCTCGGAAGTAGCCAGCAGAAAAGAATGAACGGCATGTCCGCTTCCGGCAGCTGGCCGATGCTCCACCCCCACGTGACCACCTCCAAATCTCCTTATTGGACAGCCAAATTGTAGGCGCGCGGTTCGGTAGTGTTACTCTGTCAGCAACATGTGAGTTTAGCTGCTGATGGTTCAACAAGTGAGTTTCGAAGTGGTTCTGTCCAGTATAATGCAACGTTACTTACGAGCTGAAACTAGTCGCCAGGCAGAAAGCACTGGCGAACATCAACTGAAATATAAAATATTAAATTTTTATAGTATAACATCCACTAAGTAACGGCTCCCACTGTACATCCTTCTCCCTTCCTCAGGAGTGAAGCATGGGGCGGCAAATTAACAGTTACTCTGGGGCTCCTGCGAAGGACAACCTTACATAATTTTTGACAATACATTTTTATTCCAATTTCCATATTTGGTTAGGAAAAATATTGAAAGAATGACAATATTTTTTGTATTAATATCTTGCGTGATAAAATTTGGACGACAGCGGATGGTGCGGCGTTGTTGTGAGGCACTGCGAGAGGGAGCGCAAGGTGCGGCGATCAGCTGTTGGCGCTGGCAGCGGCGAAGGTCGATGGCCGCAGCAGACAGCGGCGGGCTGTGGCGCACTGCAACTTCCGCCGGAGCGTATAAGTTGGTTGGTTGTTTTGGGGAAGGAGACCAGCCAGCGAGGTCATCGGTCTCATCGGATTAGGGAAGAACGGGGAAGGTAGTCGGCCGTGCCCTTTCAAAGTAACCATCCCGGCATTTGCCTGAAGCGATTTAGGGAAATCACGGAAAACCTAAATCAGGATGGCCGGACGCGGGATTGAACCGTCGTCCTCCCGAATGCGAGCCCAGTGTGCAAGCCACTGCGCTACCTCGCTCGGTAGCGTATAAGTGGGGGTTCCAGAAGTGTCACAGCACAGATCACAAGGGAAGAAGGGGATTAACACTTTTTCATTACTTCACACGCATACGGTGATTCACTTTGTTGCTTATACCTAAAGGAGGGCCATGCCTTTTATTTTTGGAGGTATTTTATTTATTTATTATTCCTTTTCTACTCACATGTTAATCATACCATGGCAATTTTCTACTGGAGTACTACAGTATGGGGCAACAAGAAACATTCATGTTCCCATTACAAAAACTTAAGCGTGATATTCTCCAGGAGGCTGCTGTTCAGGGGAGGGGAAGGGGCGACCGAAGTCGCGTAAATGTCCTTTTCTAAAAGCTACCCATAGCAATGAATCAATAATTATTAGAGGTGTACATACAGAACTGGGAATGACTACGACTGAGATACTGGTTATTGTGCCAGTTCATGATATGCGCAGTGGCACAGTTTAGTGTTATCTCCCTTACTCTTTGTTTACCAGGTCGGTTAAAGATTGGATCAGCTGGGAATTTGAGTGATTGGGGATAGATGGCCAATTGTCAGGCGATGGTAGTACCATCGGTTGCTCTAGTAAATACCACATAAGAAGGGGGGAGTCGCACATTATGGTCATAATATAAGTGTGCAAACACTTCCTCGGTGAGGGTAGAGATATCGCAGTGAGAGCTATTAAATAATAAACCGCTACCGTTGAGTAGCACATGGCAGGGCTCGGTTGCTCGGAGGTACTCGTAACACGCGACATTGTACAATAAAAACTTTTATTCATGAGGGTGGAAGTCTCTTGCTAAATATATTTCCAACAAGATCATACATTACTGCACTTGGGTGATGACGTCACGTCATGGGTGCTAATCATCAACAATCCAGTGCTTATTTCAGCGGGTGCTTCGATGTTATTACACCATGGGTGTAGTTATTTGAATAAATAAACAGGTACCTCTCACTTCCTAAACACAAGGCGGAGCACTGTATACAAATGGTAGCAGTGTCGATTTCCGTGCTCACTCATAACGTCTTCACTTCATCACTAAATTACTTCCTAAAAAGTAGGGCGAACAACAAAAAACTTATGTTCGTCTGTGTGAACTCTTAAATGTGCAAAACCCACATGGGGAACGAACAGCAATTCTTCACTTACTTGGGTGAAACTTATTTAGTTATATCCTATCACGAAATCTATTTTCCTTTCCGCTCTACAGTAAGAGGGTAGCACACTTCTCAACTTCTGGAGCGCATTCAACTCTTCTCTATTGAGTATCTTAGATAACTTGGGTGCTTCCTTTCTTCTAAACATACCAGTCCGGCTCTGGGCACGAAAAAGGCGCATAATAGGATTCCGGAATCGCAAACTCACAAAATCGTGCATCACGACTGAAGGGGAGCCTACGTAATGGCGGTATTGCTATAGTGTAACATATCTAGAATCCAGGGCTGTGGTGGGCCTTTACATACTGGGGTCATAAATATAAAATACAAGTGCATATTGTACAAAACAAATGGTATAAATTATAAAAATACATGCATGGTATAACATACAGGGTATAGCAAGGGCTTTGCTGCGTTCGAAATGGCTTTGAAATGCTTAAACGTAACACAAAATCATAAGGGGAGAAAAAAATACAAGTTATTAGGTATCAGTTATTAATCAGCGAGCAACTGGCAACGCATAATGGGTCGGACATTGCTCAACACCTCTAATCATACAAAATGGGCATAATACTGAGCCTTCTGGTAAATATCTGGGTGGGGAAGAAGAGGTTAGGCACCGTTTACTGGTGAGGTATACTTGTTTTAGTGTTCTGGAGGTGTATCATGTTGTCGTGACTGGACGGACTTAACTGTAATTATTTTCTTCTTGTCGGCTGTGGCCGAGGTTCGAAGCTTGGTTCTCTTGGGTCGTGTGCTCCCTCCTAATACCCGTAAAGCTATCAGGAGTATAAAGGGGACAATTCAATAGTCGATTTTCATAAGTGTTATGTTCGAGGTGCAGGGTATAGTGAATAGGTACGTAATATTTAATTCGCGGTATTAATTCTTAAATTTGCCTGTTTGGGGTTCTCTTATTGATGGAGATTAGTGTATCGTAAAAATTTTTAGGGTGCCTCCAAAACTTAGTGGTAAAACAATTTATCAAACTCGGTACATGGTGAAGCAGGTAGCGTTATAAAAATGACAAAAGGCACAAGCAGATGTGGTGCGATGGAGGCAAGTATCAGGTTAACGCTGTGATAGCAGATCGACTGCACAGAACATGAAGTGTGCCACAGCAACAGCTCCAGCATGTCCTAAGTGAAAGATTTTCACGACTACTGGGGACATTTTAATTAACCATTTATAAAATACAGTTCACGTAAATTAATAATATTAGAGTGGGATTAGTGACAGTTGGGAATAGTACTCTAACTCCTTTCTCAAACGAATCGATTGATATGGGTTTATTGTGTAAAATTATTGTAGCTCATTTGTAAAGAATTTCTTTACTTTCGTGGTGGCAAAGGTGAATAGGCTGTGGTGGGCACGTAATGGTGAAACCTTTTAAGGATTTGGAGAGGGAGCAGGTAGTCAGTTCTTAAGATGTGTCAGACTAGACGGAAGGTGGTATGGTGGTACTATACTTTGGAGGAGGTTCGGAAATGCAGAGCGCTGCCAACCTAAATGGCGGTGCTCGGGAAGACACCCCATAATGGCCCACTTCGTTATTGCAATGCTTTTCCACTTTGCATTCCATCAGCTGGAGGTCACTTGCTTCCAAACACCCCTCGGAGTTATAGTCTGGTCAGCAGGCATGTTAAGGGTTTAGATGTGCAAGTAAATTTACGGGTGGGTTTAAATTTACGGGTGGGTTTTCCAGTTGTTGAAGTTACCCGGGTATGAGATGGAAGGATCGAAGTGATCATGTTTGAAACAGGTATTACACAAGAAGAGAGTACCTTTCGGTATTAAATTGCTATTCATTGGTTGATTGGTTGATAGCTAAGGTAGTATGTTCTAATATGTGTAAGGTCTCTTTAACAGTGGCAGTCAGGCACACGGACGACGCGCAGAGAAAGGGGTAGGGGGGGGGGCGACAATCTGGCGGCGACAGCCCGGCCCCGGCTAGTGGGACAGCGCGGGTTGGGGAGGGGCTGGGAAGTAACAGCAGCGCCAGGTGTTGACGTGCCTCTGCCCTTCACATTATTGACACCGCACGTGCGACTCCTTGTTGACGGGTTCACCTGATTTTGACAGGCTGAGCGCACGTGTTTACAACTTCGCAGTACTGCCGAGCGCACGTGTTTACAACTTCGCAGTACCGCCGAGCGGCTGTACTTACCTTCTGAGTTAACATGCCGACTGGGGTGGCCGAGCGGTTCTAGCTGCTACAGTCTGGAAGCGCGCGATCGCTACGGTCGCAGGTTCGAATCCTGCCTCGGGCATGGATATGTGTGATGTCCTTAGGTTAGTTAGGTTTAAGTAGTTCTGTGTTCTAGGGGACTGATGACCTCAGAAGTTAAGTCCCATAGTGCTCAGAGCCATTTGAACCAGTTAACGTGATAAAGAACAGGCGTCCATGAGGGACGGTAGGGGAAATTTAGAGTGTCACTGTTGTACTCGTATGTAGGCCACACGGCTGCGGCACAAGAATGGCTCTGAGCGCTATGGGACTTAACATCTATGGTCATCAGTCCCCTAGAACTTAGAACTACTTAAACCTAACTAACCTAAGGACAGCTCACAACATCCAGTCATCACGAGGCAGAGAAAATCCCTGACCCCACCGGGAATCGTACCCGGGAGGCACAAGAATAATCATTGAGTAATCTAACATTTCTTTTGGTGTCAAAGCGACTAGTTATGTATCTTCGTTAGGAGCAAATTTCTCAGTTAGTACTGTGCGTTATTCATTATCACTCTGGGTGTTCAAACGGGAAAATTAATTATTGGAATATGGTGCCCTTTCAGGGTGAAAGTCTTTGGAATGAAAAGGTAGATACTTCATACAATATCCTGATACTGATCCATAACTTCTCCATATGATACTTTTATTTAGAATTAAATATATTCCTATTGAAAATAGAGTGGTAGAGGGAGGCTAGGGTGAGATCTTAGTTATCTAGTTATCATAGCATGGGAGCATAAAACACATATCGTATAGGTAGAATGTTCATTTGCAAAGGAAAGTAACAAGCTGGCTGATTAAGCCTTGTACCCCCTCACCCCCCCTTTTTTATGTACCTGGGAACCTCCTAAGTAAGAAGCAGTTCCTTGGTGTTTAGTCCCTGGATCTAAGGGCATATGGCTGTTTAGATCTCAGAGCGTATCTAGGGCGAGTTGGGGATGGTGTAACTTCCCTTTTCCTTCACTTCACAGGGTGGGGTAGAACCTGCTAAGGTCCAGCACTTGGCTCAGAAGGCGGTGGGAGAGGCATAGTTCCTGAATAGGGTTTTAGTCGATGAAAATGGACGACCACCTTGCGGTCAGGCAGCTGTAATTCTGCACTGACAGGGGAAGAGAGCCGAATGATTGAATATGGTCCATCATACAGAGGGGTAAGTTTCTTCACTCTTTCTTTCTTTATACTAGGTTTTTTTAGCAAAACCAAATCACCAGATTTCTAGGGGGCGAAGATGGCATTTTTGTTACTTCATTACATCTGTTTCCTGGTAGCTTTGCGGCTGTTTCTTTGCATCTTCTTCCAAATGGCCTTAAGACAGGGGGTTGTGTGACAGATTCCTGGAGGTAATTTATCGATCTCAAAGGGAGATTCCACAGGGCAGCCAAACACTGTCTCATAAGGCGTATGTTCAGTAGCTTCGTGGAAATGGCAACTGTTCCGACTTGCCATGTACGGAATGTATCTTTGCAGTCACTGTGGGCTGAGTTGATGCATTCGTTTCACAGTGCGATGGACATGACAATGCGGCCATTTGCCTAGGGGTTAAAGGGGTGGTTCTCCATTTTCTTATTCTCAGCAGTTTGCAAACTTGGACAAATATGGTGGACATAAAATTGGTTCCTTGATATGTTATAATGGCGTCAGGGGTTCCGAAAGGAAGGACAAGATTATCCACAAAAACTAGTGCTACTGTTTCAGTTGACATGTCAGCGATGGGTATCAAAATAAGGTATCGCGAAAAGTGATCAGTAATGGATAGAATATATTTACTTCCTTGTGTACTTATGGGAAGTGGCCCGACTACATCCAAACTGAAAGATTTTTGATGCCTCAGGAAGAGATTGTAAGGGAATTTTGATTCATGCGGGTGGTGCTCTTTGGGCACATGGTAGGCAGTTTTTTATATACTTAGCAACATCTTTTGTACCACCAATACTTCGTGGCAATGCGGACATGTTTTTAAGTTCTCTAACATAACGAGGGAGGCTATTCCAGAGTCGGGTTCCCGCTACTGTAAAGGACTTGGAGAAGGTGACTGAGCGATGCAGTAGAACAGAGAGGATTTTATTATGGTGGGAAAGTGTGTTTCTGTCATGTTGTTCCGACATAAGCGTTAAGGACGAGGAGATATATGAGGGACAGTGTACATTTATAAGGCAGTAAATGAGACAGAGTGTATGGAAATCTCTGCGTTTGTCTGCACGCAGCCAGGACAATTTTGCATATGCTGGTGAAATGTGATCAAAAAGTCGAACGTCACAAATATATGGGACGCACGCATTCATGACCAGTTCCAGACGTCGCGAGTTTTCCTGAGAGAGGCCTTGTTGGATAATATCGCTGTAGTCAATGATCGGGAGTATAAGCGTTTGTACTAATTTCTTTTTCAGATCGAAAGGGAAGAGTTTTTTGTATTTTTGTAGGACATGAAGAGATGCTGATGCTTTTTTGCACACTGCAGTTACGTGCTCTATCCAATTTAGATTTTCATCTATTATTACTCCCAAACCCTTTGCTGAGGGAGAGAAGTTAATATTTGTTCCACTTAGGATAAGAGATGGTACAGATTCCCGATGTTTTGGGCTAATGAGCTTAGAGTGACCAACAAGTACCGCTTGAGTTTTAGACGGGTTTAGTTTTAGTCCTATGTCCTGTGCCCATTTTGATAGTGCATCGAGGTTAGTATTGAAATTTTCAATAGCTTTCATAAGATTGCTTGGTTTCGCACTTAGATACAACTGAAGGTCATCAGCATAGATATGATATTTGCAATAAGTCAGAACCGACGACACATCATTGACATACAGAGAGAAGAGGATGGGACCTAGTACTGAGACTTGGGGAACGCCTGACACTACCTGCCGCCATTGTGATTTTATATTCCCGGACAGGACGCGTTGCTGACGAGACGTCATGTATGAGCGAAACGATTGCACTGCAATTGGTGAGAAATTTAGACCGCTAAGTTTGGCTAGTAAGATGTCGAATTCGACAGTATCAAATGTTTTGCTGAAATCTAAGAAGCAAATGATAGTCGCTTCTTGTCTGTCCATGGAAATTTTCAGGTCATCTGTCACCTTTATCAGTGCGGATGTTGTGCTTCGATGTTTACGGAAACCTGATTGGTATTCGTCTAGTGGGTTGTTAGTTGGTTGGTTGGTTTTGCGGGAAGGAGACCAGACAGCGAAGTCATCCGGTGTCATCGGATTAGGGAAGGACGGGGAAGGAAGTCGGCCGTGCCCTTTGAAAGGAACCATCCAGGCATTGGCCTAGAGCGATTGAGGGAAATCACGGAAAACCTAAATCAGGATGGCCGGACGCGGGATTGAACCGTCGTCCTCCCGAATGCGAGTCCAGTGTCTAACTACTGCGCCACCTCGCTCGGTGGGTTGTTAGTAGTTAGGTAGTTGGTGAGCTGGTCATGGACTATATATTCTAAGGCTTTTGAGAGTGAAGGAGCCGGCTGAAGTGGCCGAGCGGTTTCAAGCGCTACAGTCCAGAACCGCGCGACCGCTATGGTCGCAGGTTCGAATCCTGCCTCGGGCATGGATGTGTGTGATGTCCTTAGGTTAGTTAGGTTTAAGTAGTTCTAAGTTCTAGGTGACTGATGACCTCAGAAGTTAAGTCCCATAGTGCTCAGAGCCGCTAGAACCACTTGAACTAGAGTGAAGGAAGAAGGCAGATGGGGCGGCAGTCAGAGGGTGCTGTGGCGATGTCCTTTTTTAGGCAGTGGCTTAATTTGTCCCAGTTTCCAGGCCTCAGGGAAAACACTGGTGATTAACGAATCGTTGAAAATGTCTGTTATAGAGGGAAGTAGTTGATCAATAATAAGTTTTACCATCTACATAGTGATGCCACCACGTCCAGTAGATGCTGATCTAATCCGCGTTATGGCTTTCTTGACAGTATTGCAAGTGACGTGCCGTAGATAGAATTTTTCTTTGCTACAGTCGTTCATTCCCATGAAGTAATCAATGATTCTCTGGTAGTTTTTTTTTTTTTTTTTTGCAGTTCAATTGTGGTTGCAGGTAATGTGAAGAATCGGTTTAGTTCTTCAGCTCGGACCATGGGATTTTCTGCAACTTTTATTTTGCCTAAACCGAGACTACGGAGATTTTTCCACAGGATAGCTGGTCTACATCTATTGTCAATTAATGTACGGGCATTCCTGAGCTTAGCGTTTCTCACCTCTTGAGTAACTTTGTTTCGATTCTGTTTGTATACAGTGTGGTTTTCTGGTGTACGGTGTATCTTGTATGCTCGATGTGCAGCGTCTATGAGATTCATGAGCTGTTTTAGTTCATCAGTCAGAAAGGTGCAGGTTTCCTTTTTACTTTCCTGGTCTTTATTGGATCATATTTGTCATGTAGTTGAGTAATTTTGTTAGTGAAATCTTGGAGTTTGTCGTTTATGTCCATGAGGGGAGTAGAGGTCATCCCCCAAACTAATTCTTGTGCCTCAGTTTCAAGTTCAGGCAAATTTATGCGTTTGAAGTCTCGGTATGTAGACAGTTTTTGTTTCTTTGTAGGACATTCTAGTGAATACGTCATGAAAATAATGTCACGGGCAGACATGCCAGGAGCAGATATTTGAGAGGTGCGGATTATTCTGTTTGGAGATTTCGTTGCGAATATATCTATAAAAGTGTGACTGGTAGTCGAGTGATGAGTAGGTGCCAGCTGAAGTAGCGTCGTATTTGAGGAAGAAAGCATCCTCTTAAATTTCCCAGTGGAAGGACTATTGCGCAGAAAATTAATGTGTCACTTGCTATAATTACATGTTCATATGACGATTCGAGACTAGAGAGGGCAGTTTAGAAGCAGGCAAACCCCTCTACTTTAGGAGGTTTGTGAAGGACACATATTAAGCACTTTCTGTTAAGGGATTTGATCTCTATGAACATATATGCCTCTTGTTTATCTACACTGTTGTCAGATGTGTGTAGTACAGTAGGTGACAAATCAGAGCGTACGTACGCCCCTACACCGCTTCCTCGTCTGTTGCATCTGTCGTGCCTGAGAAAGATATCGCCATCTAGGTTTACGGAAGTTGTAGGAATACTTGGTTACAGCCAAGTCTCTGACAAAAGTATTACGTGTATATCAGTAGTCTGAAATATATATTTGAACTCGTCGAAGTGAGTTGGCAGAGATTGGACATTTGCATGTGCAATATGCATCTTGGTGCGTTCGGGTGTTGATCGCCCGAGGAGACTGCCGACAGATGTTAACGGGTCATGGTTAGCGGTGACAAGAGGGTCTGGCATGAGGAATGCGGAAGGCGTGTGAAGGAGAGGGGGTGAGTGAGTGTCCTCCCAGTTCTGAGCAGTGAGAGTGGCCCAGAGGGGGAGGGGGTGGGTCCCCGGGGAGGCAACGGGAACTGCGGCCAAGGTCAGCGATGTCTGCAACGGTGCTGGAAGTAGCCGTGTGCTGGCAGGCGACGGAATTTCGCTAAACACAACGGGAGTAATCTGCAAGTGACGGTAGAGTGTGACATTAATTGCACTTATGAGGATAACAACTACAGTATGATGGTGGGTTGCTAATTAAAGATGGAAGTGACTACCTTATGTAATAATTAACAAAATTACATAAGAATACAATTAGAGATAAAAATAGTTATGTGGAGAAAGGAAAAATTTGATAATACGTTAGTTAAGTTATGGTTGACAGTGTAAACAATATAAACACACAGGTTAGTGGCAGGAAGATTAGACATGATTTAGCTTCTAAAGCACAGGCTTTCGAGTTCATTAACAATGCAAATTGTTCTCTTTCCGTTTTCGGTCTTAACCATTACCCTGCCGTCATTTGTCCATACGTTCTGTAGCCCAAATTTTGAAATCGCTCTCTTCAAAATGTTTAGTCTTTCAGATGTTAGATCCTCGCGTACTGTCAGACCCGACTTCGCGAGATTCTTCTTTGCTCTGAAGATTTCAGATCTTTTCCTATAGGACACAAATTTCACTATTATAGGTCTTGGTTTTGTAGAACCTGGCGACCTACGACCCACTCTATGACTTCTGACAATGTCACTCAGTCACCTGCACTCCTAGCAGGTCTTTAGGTGTTGCTATATGTTTACCCAGAGGGGTCTTGCTGTATAGAATTACATCTTCTGTAACAAAACCGGATGGGAGCGATACTGGGAACATTTTGCATCATTCTTCTGTGAGTCTTTTGTCAATTAACACATTGTCTGTCTGAGCTACTCTCACTTCTAAGCTACTCTCTCTACTAAGGGCGTCAGCATTCTGCTGCAATTTTCCAGCCTTGTGTTGCACTTGGTAATCATACTCACTCAACTTCAGGGCCCAGCGGGTGAGACTGCTGCTAGGGTCTTTTAAACTTAATAGCCACTAAGTGCTGCATGATCTGTTACTACTGCGAACTTTCTCCCATAAAGATAGCATTTAAAATAGTTGACTCCAAATATAAATGCCAGCAATTCTTTCTTCATAGTACTGTAATTAATTTCCACCTGATTCATCTGACAGGATGCGTAACCAATTGGTCTTTCCTCACCATCAATAATTTGACTCAGAATAGCCCCCACTGCAAAATCGGATGCGTCACAGGAGAGAATGAATGGTTTTTCGAAATCGGGATAGATCAATATGGGGGAACTAGCCAGAACATCTCTGATATGCTGCACAGCAGCTTCACACTCGGGGGTCCATTGATAGGGTACATCTTTTTTCAACAGGTGCGTAAAAGGTTTGGCTACTGTGGCACAGTCCTTTTCAAAACCCCTGTAATAATTGCTGAGTCCCATAAAGCTTTGCAATTATCTTAGATTTTTAGGGGAAGGGAATGTTCTAACTGCTTCAATTAGGCGGCATCTGGCTTTACTACATCAGCACTAATGATATGCCCTAAATACTGTACTTGACTCTCAGCAGCGGAAAATTCTTCTATTTTCAGTCTTAAATTGACACTTTTTAGTCTAGACAAAACATTTCTTAACCTCGTAACATGTTCATCTATGATTCTGGAAAAGTCAGTGGTATCATATAGATAAACTAGGCAAATTGTAGGTTTCAGTCCTCTTAAAAGTAAGTCAGCAAAACATTGGAGGGAGGCAGGCGTGTTGTGCAGCCCGAATGGCATTCTCAAAAATTCATATAGACCAGAGGGAACCACAAACGTTGTTTTTGGCCTATCCTGTGGTGCAATAGGTATTTGGTGATATTCCACTCTTCATATCAAGAGTAGTGAAGTATTTTCAATTTCCTCCATTGATTGATTTCTTTGGGACGACGACTGGAGACGACCAGGGGCTGGCGGAGGGTTGTGTTATCCCTGCCTCTAGCTGCTGTTGAATAGTTTCCTCCACAACAGGCTGCAGGCGATATGATAGTCTACATGGTTTCTGCGCAATGGGCCTTGCATCTCCGGTGGGAATTTTATGGTAAGCAAGGTCAGTAGCCGGCAAATAACGCCTCTCCTCGAATAACCATGAGTGTTCTTCCAAGACGGAGTACAATTTCTTTTGGTCAGCTGCAGGCAGATGAGCTAACTTATTTTTAAATTTGTCTCTGAGCTCTGGAGCAATATGACTTATGCTGCGTCCCGGAAGCTGTTGTTTTCGGTTAGGTTTTGACTTCTCTTGTACAGAGTGGTTTTCTTCAATCTCGCGGCCGCTAACTATAATAGTGCGATTAGAAATTTCTACCTCTTTCGTTTCGAAATTTTCCAAACAGATGGGAACATAAAATTTCTTTCCCTGCACTTCCGCTGTCGTTAAGCCACGTTTAACATGTACCTGTAATCTGTCGAGGACATCGTTTTGATGGAGAGGGTCCACCAATACGGTTGTTTTTGGCAGTTCGCGGGATTTGACCCACGCCATAGTATGCGTCCCGTGCCACCGCTGATTCTAACAGGGGTAATTGTACGTAATGCCCACGATTGCGTGGAAGTAACTTGTGGAAGAGGCCGCATTTCACAAGCACCTTTCGGCAGAATGGCGTGGAGGCCGCCAAAACGGTGGGTTTCCTCACTGAGATGGACAGTTTGCGTCCTGTTATCTACTACACTCTGATTCTGTCATGCAAAATTAGTTCATTTGTGGCTGTGTTATCCCGAAAATTTTCTCGGTATTCAACTTCAGTCCGAACATCAATGTAGCCTGCTTTGAACAGTCGAGTACGACATTTGGTGCAATCTTCTTAAATTTGCTTTGACTTAATATGCACCCACGGCATTTACTGTCCACATAATATGATTTTTCTAAAGTTTGAATTAATATTAAACAGCAGGCTACGGAACCTTAGATCACAATCTTGTTACAAATTCCTATACAGATAGAATAATTTAAGTAGACGTTCACATTCGTTAATTTGTAAGTATAAAATAGGCTAGAACCAGTTTTAGAGTTTTCGATATGGTCTGTCTGTAATGATAGTATTATGCAGTGTGGTGTTTGAACTTGAATCGATGTGTTGATAGTCCAGGTGTGATGTGTGGTTGAAGCAGGAATGGGTACTCTCAGTTCCCATGAAAGGAACGGTAAGGGTAATTGGATCTCTCCAGCAACAGCATTCAAATATTTTAAACACCGCTCATCGCTTAATGAAATATGAGGAATTTTTCATGTAAGATGGTTAAGGATAATTTCACTGAATTCTTCATCACTGTTCCTTTCTTGTTTGTGTGGATTATTGTCCGTCGTTGTACTATGTGCTAAAATTATCTCCTGTTTAAAATCAACAAGCACTCTATTCATACCTTTCGAGCTCTCCACCATCAACTGTAGTGGTAACCACGTGAGTACGTGCTTGTATTGGAGTATGGGCCCCATTTTCGTTTCATGTAAGATCCAGCCTGCGGTTTCAAATACATTTGTGTTGGATTTCGATGCAAATACGTACGTCTCTAAGACTGATGTAGTTCCAGTGTTACGAGTACGATCTGTCTCAATCCCATTCAAGTCATATCTTATTTCCTGAAACACATATGCGAACGTATTTAATTGTGAGATGAGATGCTGTTGTGACATTCCCATCGGATTTCAGAAGTTTTCGAGCGGTCTAAGGCGCTGCAGTCCTAGACTGTGCGGCTGGTCCCGGCGTAGGTTCGAGTCCTCCCTCGGGCATGGGTGTGTGTGTTTTTGTCCTTAGGATCAGTTACGTTAAGTAGTGTGGAAGCTTAGGGACTGATGACCTTAGCAGTTAAGTCCCATAAGATTTCACACACATTTGAACATTCAGAAGTTTCCTTTCCAGGTATAAACATCTGTGGCTTTGATCCACCAAAGCATATTTGTGCTGAATTACATTGAGTATCTCATCATTATTAACAAACGTTGTTGAAGTGTAAGGTTTGTGTGAAAGGAATTCACAGATTTTGATTCACTCATCATACTCAATGGATGAAGTTAAATCAAGCATCTCCACTGCACGGTTTTAACCCTACAGATTTAAGGAAGTTACAGTTTACCAGTGTTAACTCACCACATTTCTGCCCTCGAGTGTAGCTTGGATGTTTGTGTATACTGCTCTTCGTAGAGCACTCCCATACTACAGCCTCAAATGCAAATGTATAATCTCTTACTACTACTATGAGATGATTATCTTGATCAACAATGGTCAACTCAAGATTGTTTAATATCTAGACAATAAATGGAAATGAACTGCATTAGCGGAAAATTCTATGATTTTATGGCCAGGACCTACCTAGAGGGAAAACCAGAGAATGGTTTGAATAAATTTATCATTGAGATATAAATTCGTTGCAGCGTTACACTAAATGCGAATGGAGTAAATCGCTAAGACGTACTGCAGTTTGCAGTTTGAAAACGTGATATTCAGAATTGAATTATAGGCCTCAAGCTTTAGCAGCGCAACACTCCATGATCCTTGCCTAATACAACGTTGAGAAATAATTTTCTTCCTTTTCACGTCAGAACGTACAACATTACACACATCTGAACTTCGACTGATTAATCAATATATAACACTCGCCGTTTTAAGTATAATCCTTCTTCTACATCGCTACGTTTGCTTAGATAAACATTAAACATAAGTGTCCACATAAATATCTTCCAATGTTTTGATAGCACTGAAGATTGTAGAACACGTAGTTATGGGCGAAATAGCGGCGTAATTATTTCAGTCGGCTGCAAATCTTCAAACGAGTCGAAGTAATTGATATTTTGCGATCGTTCTTAACATAAGCCATCCAATGAATCCCACACCGCGACCACCATCAAAATTCATGATTCTACATTAATTCGTTGTCGATACAGTTCAAAGCACTGTATTGCACTTATCACTCCACAAAATCTTGTAATTTTTGAATAGTTTAACGTTTTTAAGCAGACCGGTATTTGCGAGATGTCTGTCTGTTAAAATTGCTGCGGTGTCTTTTATTTATGAACAATCCCATTCCGTACATGTTTGGTTTTAAAATAAGAGTTTGGCTTCATGGAGCCGTTCTTGTGCATTTTTTGCAATCTGAATGTCCGAACTATTTCTGTAGCTCCCCCTGCAAGGGTTCCTACAGCTCATAGGCCCGCTAATGCGGGTAGTAAAATGGTGTTGATATAACCTTGGAACTTACAATTCGTGTTTTCCCTCGTTTGTGGTTTAGAACTTCTTTAGCTACTGCCAAGCATGTGCAAGTATTTGCTTTTAAACGCCCTTTGCTGTTTGTTGTGCAATGTCTGGCATTCATAGCATGTCGAAAACTTACTTCAGTATCAAATTTAGCTATGGCGTACATTATTTTACCCTCATACAATAAATTAATCCCCTAATCGCACTTTTGCCAATAATTTATGTAACTTCATACTGCGATTGAAAAAGCTCTATGTAGGAATATGAAGTTCGACTGGCACATTATCGAGTAAGTTATTCCATTTCTATACAGTGTGTCTCGTTAGCCTCATCAACTGCATCAGATGATGTTTCATGTTCCATGTTTTATGTTCCTTGGTATGTATAGCATCATTAACATGAACCCAGCTTTTATCTGACGATAGAAACCCTAAACACTTAACCAGCATCCTCTTTTCTTGTTGTTTACTCTATGACAAAAAAGTAAGGTTCCTTAATTTTCATTATATTTTCAGTGTAACAAATACCTGCTATCTCACTTCTTCTGTTATCTTTCAGGATACATTTGCTTGAATTTGTTCTCTGCACCTTGAAAACCGCAAATGTCTCTGTAGACCGGTACGGTAAATATGAACTCTCAAATACATTTTTGTTTTTATATGCGGACGAAATTTCCAACATAAAATTTCTTTTTAGACTTATCTTTCACTTTGATATTATTATATACCGTAGTTAATGCTCATAATCATGAATATTTATTGGATTGATGTGTATAGTTGGTTTCACTAATGATTCTGGGGTAATTATTGATGAAAGTATGGTAGTCCATTTATTGAGCCAAAAAGACTGGATTGCTTCCACATCGGTTTATATTGTTCCGATCAATCATTCTACGACTGAGAGCTACATTTGCATGAAATTAGAATGACGGTCTATCCCATAGCTCTTTATTTATGTCTTAAAATTGTTGATTGTGGAATTCTCCACCATTATCAATCTGTATATTGTCTAGAAAACTATTCATGCCAGCTTCCAGTAATTTTTAGAACACCTAGGGTGCTGCCTTCCCAATCTTTGGTTTCATGGGTATTCATCAAGGAAATTTTGAATACGTATCAATGATAATTCAAACATATAAGTCATACCCACACGATCTACCTGCCATAAATCATCTACATTTTCAATGATTATCATGCCTACTTGCAAACCTTTTCCATGCAGGTGTGTGAAGTTCTTCGACCAACATTTCCCTAATTATTCAATGGTGTGTCTTTCTTGAAGCTCTGAAATAATTGAAATAATGTCGTTCACATGCTCTGTGATTTCTGCAGATTTTGGTGCCATTCGGCCTTAAACGATTTACAGTCTTGTTAAAATCAAAATACATACATGAAAAAAGTTTTGCCTCACCCCGGTTCCCAGAACTCCTGAAGATAGACGTTGACTGTGGATATTGTATCACAGACAGAGTCCTTTTGTCTGCGCAGAGATGTCACTATACCCGCGCAAAGATGTAAACAACCACGTCCGACAGCCGATCAGTTCCAGCCACTCCACCAGGAAGGAGATAAACGGCTCTTGTTGTCTGTAGTTCAGCCATGACTAGACGGTCAACACCACTGTCCGATCGCCTCCGCATTGTTGCTTGTGCCAAGAAGGGCTCTCAACAAGGGAAGTGTCCAGGCGTCTCAGAGTGAAGCAAAGCGATGTTCGGACATGGAGGAGTTACAGAGAGACAACAACTGTCGATGACATGCCTCGCTCAGTGGATGACCACTACCTACGGATTATGGCTCGGAGGACCCCTGACAGCAACTCCACCATGTTGAATAGTGCTTCTCATGCAGCCACAGGACGTCGTGTAACGACTCAAACTGTGCACAATCGGATGCATGATGTGCAACTTCAATCCCGACATGGCGAGCTCCATCTTTGCAACCACGACACCATGTAGCGTGGTACAAATTGGTCCAACAACATGCCGAATGGATCGCTCAGAATTGGCCTCACGTTCTCTTCACCGAGGAATGTTGCATATGCCTTTAACCAGACAATCGTCGGAGACGTGTTTGGAGGCACCCCAGACAGCCTGAACGCCTTAGAAACGCTGTCAAGCGAGTGCGGCAAGGTGGAGGTTACCTGTTGTTTTGGGGTGGCATTACGTGGAGCCGACGTACGCCACTGGTGGTCGTAGAAGGAGCCGTAATGGCTGTACGATACATGAATGCCAACCCCCGACCGATAGTGCAACCAATCGGCAGCATACTGGTGAGGCATTCGTCTTCATGTACGACAGTTCGCGCCCCATCATGCACATCTTGTGAATAACTTCCTTCAGGACAACGACAACGCTCGATTAGAGTGACCAGCACGTTCTCCAGACATGAACAATATCGAACATGCCTGGGATCGATTGGAAAGGGCTGTTCATGGACGACCTGACCCACCAACCACTCTGAGGGATCTACGCCTTATCGCCGTTGAGGAGTGGGAATATCTGCACCAAAAAATGTTCAAGTGAGTGTGATATCTTACGGGACTTAACTGTAGAGGTCATCAGTCCCTAAGTTTACACACTACTTAACCTAAATCATCCTAAGGACAAACACACAGACCCATGCCCGAGGGAGAACTCGAACCTCCGCCGGGACCAGCCGCACAGTCCGTGACTGCAGCGTCAAAGACCGCTCGGCTAATCCCGTGCGGCAATCTGCACCAACAGTGCCTTGATCAACTTGTGGATAGTATGCCACGACGAATACAGGCAGGCATCAATGCAAGAGGACGTGCTACTAGGTATTAGAGGTACAGGTGTGTACAGCAATCTGGACCACCACCTCTGAAGATCTCGCTGTATGGCGGTACAACACGCAATGTGTGGTTTTCATGAGCAATAAAAAAAGGCGAAAATGATGTTTACATACATAGAGCTCTATTCCAACTTTCTGTACAGGTTAAGGAACTCTCGGAACCGAGGGGATGCAAAACATTTTTCATGTGTGTGTATAACCCTTAGATCGATTGCACAATTTCTTATGCCGATCGTCGATTGCGCTACCGTTACAGTCGTAATAATTACAATTCAACATCGGTTTAATAACTACAATGTATTTTCTTACTATGATTGTTATCTATGCTCCTGTTGCATCACTTATGTAATTTAGTCCTCCATAGTATTTCTGCATATGACTAAAATGTTTTCGCTGATTAACTGTGTAGACCAGATTTTTGTGAAGAACATTAGATCTAGTATACCTGGTATTGATTCAAGCGCTCTTTCCCCCATATGATTGCCATTCTCATTCATTTTATTGGCTAAGTGCCTAGTCCATATGGAAGCACACCATTACTGCCGTGCCGGCCGAAGTGGCCGTGCGGTTAAAGGCGCTGCAGTCTGGAACCGCAAGACCGCTACGGTCGCAGGTTCGAATCCTGCCTCGGGCATGGATGTTTGTGATGTCCTTAGGTTAGTTAAGTTTAACTAGTTCTAAGTTCTAGGGGACTAATGACCTCAGCAGTTGAGTCCCATAGTGCTCAGAGCCATTTGAGCCATTACTGCCGTATCTTCTATCTAAATGGTCATGTCTGTGTCGTTTACTGAAATCAATAGTCATATCATCTTTGACTTATTTATTAACTATTTGTGAGACTCATCCAGTGACTTCATAACTGATCGAAAAGTCTTTCGGAGAGTCTGTTCAAGAGCCAACTGCCTCGTTCTTAGCAATGTCAACTTTTAACGAACTGCCTTTAAGCCCTTTATGGTATTTTATTTTGTAGGCTTATCGTTGGATTCTAAACACACTTTGTGTCTGCATGCAGTGTATGTACACTTCAAACTAATTGCAGTAGTGCTTAATACTTTTTCTCTGTATAAATTCAGTTTCACCAACCGGTTCAGTCAGAGTGCTGACTGTTCTCCCAGTTTCACCAACCTTTACAGCCAATGAACTGAATGGAAATGAAATGAGCGTTTGGTGTCATTGGCCGAGAGGCCCCTTGCGGGGCAGGTCCGGCCGCCTTGGTGCTGGTCTTATTACATTTGACGCCACATTGGGCGACCTCCACGCCGGGTGGGGATGAAATGATGATGATGATGACAACACTACACCCAATCCCTGAGCGGAGAAAATCTACGTCCCAGCCGGGAATCGAACCCGGGCTCGTAGGACGGCAATCCGTAACGCTGCCCACTCAGCTATTGGGGCGGACACTGAATTGAATGAACTCTAAAGACCTCAGTTGTGTGTATTTACCTCGTTTGGACTGTTATTAATCAGCTCAATTTTTGCATCTACATACAGGCGAATGTTCTGTCAGCACACAATGTCAAACGTAATACTAGATACGCTGGCAATCTTGTCCATTCTGCAATGTTCAATGGCATATTTAAGTTACTGAATCAATATTTATAAAAAGTTGCTTTTGCGATTTCCGCATATTTGGGAGGCTCTGAAAGCGAATATTTTTAGCAGAGCACAATACAAAGAGCAGTGTGTCATGAGTTCCAGTACTGGGATTGTGACAAAGACTGATGCGTATTACACACACTTTTGAAATTTACGTAGTGTGCGTTTTTCTAAAATAACTACAATTACTGTGGGACTAATTGCTTGTAGTTTATTTATTATTTCATTCATTTTACAACTTTCGTCTAATAATATTGGTATGCAATTTGTTGCCACCCTAATTTCCTCAACTTGTTTAGGCAAATCAACTTCATGCTCTCTAAGAATACTCATTAAATCAACTGTGCGCCGTTTATGTGGGTGACCCATCCTTCTGTTCTGATCTATCAAGCATCATGTACTGAATAACATCCACATAGACTTTTGTATCAAATTCTCTTGGAAATTTCGTCTGTGATGACCATTCAGTTATCTACTCTTACCAATTACTATAAAGTCATACTTATTATGATACCAGCATTCTGCACAAATACTCTTAAAGTCATTTATCGTCATGTGCCCACTGACATGACCGTCATAAATATGTTTTAGGTCCAAGTTGTCCTGTTTAGAGGATATAATGTGGTTTGCATTATATCATATCAACTCTATATATTCTTTAATATGTCCATGAAATATAAGGTGTCAGTTGTTTTGTGCTGTCGAAAGCTAAAATAATTTGCTATTTGTTGTTGGTTTTCAATTACTGTCTTATCAAAAGTAAACACTGATTTTGGTTTTGCTTTGTCCGGAGGTGGTACAACGGTGCTTTCACTATATTTTGCATATGTAACTCCAGTCATCTCATAATTATTGATACATTGGCTGAAATTACATTATGGAGAGTATATACACAGTTTCAAAGTGAATGCCGTGTGGCTGAGTTAGAAGCGTAATTACTAAATCCGCTTTATCACAATCTGAAGGGTCTATAATAATTGTGCATATGTTGTCAGGAATAAAAGATCCATTTATAACAATATTTTTTTCCATAGTGTCATATGCAAAGTCAATAACTGTTAGGTCTTTCCAAAGAGATTGCTTCATCCATGTCGACGTATTGGTAACTATTCTGTTACATTAATTAGCATGAGGTTTTATAGGAACACAAAAAGCATGACTTGTACTTTCCTTATTAATAATAAGCTTTGCTGTGTAGTTGGATAAATAATCAAAATTAAATACAACCATTAAACAACCAAAATCAAATACAATCTTTGTTTCACACTTACTTCTGGTACTGTAGGATCATATACCTTATCGTGTATCGATTCGGAATACAAATCGAAATGTCTGAGTACACTGTCTTCAGTTGGCCTTATGGTACGACGGTCAAATTTTGTTAAATTCTTCAGTAGATTTTCATAAACAATTTGTATATGTGGTCTGCAAGTGATTCATTCTTTGATATCAGTCTCTACTGCATAGGTTGAAAACATTAAACTCTTTATTTTCTTGAATGTGTATGCACTTGTTCTTGAAAGATTTTGTTGACTGCTGAAAGTCTCCACCACAAACTGCATGGTGTTTCATTTACATTTCTGTAGTTTCAGTATTTCAGCTAAATATTGCAATAATATGCATAGATTTGTGGCAAAACTGCGTCCACTCATTGACTGTTAATGTTAATCTATTGCTACAAGTCTGAGGATTTTCTGTTATTACAACAGTATGAAACTGACTATCCAGTGGAATTCCAACAATAACTGTTTTTGAATTACTTCCGTTTAATCAGTGCAAAGATGGGAAATCATTACTGTTAGATCACACTGTAGTGGTGCATCCTTAGCCACTGGGTACTCAGATATCACATGAAATAATGAGAGTAATAAATAACTCAACACATATGCATGCATCATCAGTATATAACAATGCAATACTTACTTGATACACGCTGTGTTATTGAAGGCTTGTATGTGTTATAGGAATGATATGATGAATTTGTCAGCTAATGTTTGCAGATACGATTTGAAGTAAAAGCAACAATAATGAATAACAAAACTCGCATGCATTATTAGTACAGACGAAAAACACTACTATACTTACGTGACTTTCAAATTTATTTGATTTGAGATGTTTACGATGTGTGCTTCATGCTCATTCTTCAGTTGGTACTCTGAAACTGACAAGTCTTGTTCAAATGTTCAAATGTGTGTGAAATCTTATGGGACTTAGCTGCTTAGGTCATCAGTCCCTAAGCTTACACACTACTTAACGTAAATTATCCTAAGCACAAACACACACACCCATGTCCGAGGGAGGATTCGAACCTCCGCCAGGATCAGCCGCACAGTCCATGATTGCTGCGCCCAAGACCGCTCGGCTAATCCCGCGCGGTTGACAAGTCTTCATCACAGTCGCTACTTACAATAACTATTCTGCTACATTCCACGCAGTCAGTGGAAACAAACTGCGTGTAGTGATAGGGGTTTCACAATAGCGTTCTTAAGGACTCCTCCAAGTCGCTGGGATGCATCATTTTTATTCAGTGCTGGAGGGTGCTGGCTTGCATGCATCTGTGGTACTTAAGGTGGCCATTGCAACGCTAGAGAGCGTCACAGTGCACTGTAATAGATCATACTGGCTCTAATCTGATAAATGCTTTGCACGGTATATGATGGACTATTATTCTCATGCCACATTATTCATTTTTTTATTGTCTGTATCTTTCAACGTTTTTGATGACTGCTCTGTGTTATTAACTTTATAATTAAGTTCATTCCCACACACACCCTGCACACATTGCTTTTATATAACTTATGTACGTACCCAATACAACTGAGGGGTGGTCACAAGTTTAGCTTGGCTTGTTGTATAACTGACATCTCATTTCTTGTCGCTGGAACACTGGTGAGGGTTCCCTTTAATGCTTTCAAAGCTGCTGCCTCCTGGGGTGGTATTACAGTATGGGCTGTCCATGCATTTACACAGTTCAGAGCCACTCTCCAAAGCTAACTGCATGACTACCACCATTTGTTTACCGGTAGACTTTTTGTGGTGCTTCCTGATGCTTCCCTTAAAATTGACAGCCCAAATGATGGATAGTGATCATAAATCATTGGTCAGCCAGGCATTCAGACTGTCTGAAGCCACTTTCCGATGCTAACTGCGTGATTACCGCCATTTCTCTTACAAATAACAGGTTAGGGTCCTCTATAATGCTTCGTTTAAAGCTACTGCCACAGTGATGGTTAGTGGTAATGCAGAAAGGGGCAGCCATGCATTCAGACACTCTACAGTACTGTTTGCTGGGCTGTCACCATTTTTTTTTTGTCATACTGCTTACGCTACTCCTAATGGCTGCTTTTACTACCTGTCATCCAGTGAGCTGGAGGCAACGTAGTAATTTTTCGTAACTGCAACCAATCCCTCACCAGCGAAACATATTTGGAAATAAAACATGTTTCTCCGCCAATTTGTAACGCCGTTGGGCTAAAAGCAGCGTGTCCCAGGAAATAAGTATATCATGAGTTAAAAATGGAACTGGAAACCTGCATGTATCCCAGGAATCAAGTAGGACATGAGCTAAAAGTTGAATTTTCCCAGAAATGAAGTAGATCGCGGGCTAAAAGTAGCGCCCACCTGTCCTGGGACAAAGCAGATCCACCAAAAGTAGATGAGGGGGCTGACATATTGTCTCCCACAACTAATGAACGCATACCACTCATTCCATCACTTTTATTCTAAGAGGTAGAAAATCCGAATAACAGGACTGTATTGTAAGACAATACACTGATCGTTAGTGTCATTAATATCAGTAAGTCAAAGGTACTATTTTATTATGTGAAGATGAAGGCTAATCATAAGTCGTCACCGGTGTGTATATATGCTTTCACTATAAGTCTTGATCACTGAATGTGTGTATTATTGCTTGATTAATTTATTCGACGTTAATTAAAACAGCTTTCACACCGTAAAATACATGATTTCAACCAGCCACTTTCGGGACTGTCTATACCAATAGCTGTTTAGACCAATTTAATAGTTATACCTGTTTGCACACAGAAATTATTTGTGTTCTTAAGTAATTTCAGGAATCATACCACACATTTTGTTTTCCACAATTTTCGTTGTACAGGTGAAATCGAAGATCTTTGGTACAAAGGGTTTGTGGTATGTAGTTTCAGTATAGGTCGTTGGAAACACATTTGTCGTACCTCAATTTTACAGTCGATTTCCTGCAGTTTGCACATTGCAATTAGTGTGAGGTCGAAGCGAGGCTGCCTCGTGCTAATCCCACCCTGCTGCAATTCCCTAAGTCTCATGTGGATACACCTGTAGAACCTTGCTACCCCTTTAAGAATTCCCACAACATTCATCTCGCTCTCCCTAGCTTTATACACAACTTAATAGGTACTCACCTGTCAAAGGCACATCAGCCAACGACACATAAACTTACTTATTCGTTGCGGTGTAGAGAAGACAAAATTTAATTACACAAAGAACTTATTTTGGCTAGAACAAGTGACAAATGTGAATTCCGTGTAATGGTTCGCCTGCCGATGTGGCCGAGCGGTTCTAGGCGCTTCAGTCTGGAACCGCGCGACGCTATGGTCGCAGGCTCGAATCCTGCATCGGGCTTGGCTGTGTGTGATGTTCTTAAGGTAGCTAGGTTTAAGTTGTTCTAAGTTCTTGGGGAGTGATGACCTCAGATGTTAAGTCCCATAGTGCTCAGAGCCATTTCAACCCAGTTATGCTTCAAATGGCTCTGAGCACTATGGGACTTAATATCTGAGGTCATCAGTCATCTAGACATTGAACTACTTAAACCTAACTAACCTAAGGACATCACACACATCCATACCCGCGGCAGGATTCGATCCTGCGACCGTAGCAGCAGCGCTGTTCCGGACTGAAGCGCCTAGAACCGGTCGGCTACAACGGCCGGCAATTCCCAGTAAAACTCAAACGTTTTACTTCCCTCAAGATTTCATACTCAAGGGCAGAATCGTCCACATACAGTCTAAGCTTGCTATCAGAGTTGTAACCGTGTCGAGTGATGAAAATGGAATGTATCAACTGTGACTACTATTCATTTACAGTGAGCAGTAGAGACAAAGATGATTACAAAATAATTCTCCTGCAGCACCAATTGTTGCTGAGCATCCCACACATTTCACTCTGGAACGAACAGTGACTACTCAAAAATCGCAGTACTTGAAAAAAATCTACTTAAATAATTCTATGAAACTGGTACTGAAATGGTATAAGCTTCCTTTAAATTTCAAGTAAGCGTTATTGGCAGTAAATTCCATTATAACCTATACAAAAGTTATATGGATATGTAGTTCTGTTCTGGTCAAAAGTGAGGTGTTATCAGGTAATTATTAGTTAGTTCTTTGAGTTATGTCACTTTTCTCACTTTTCCAAAAGTTTTTCGTTTTTTTATTACCCCTATGTAGTACTTTTGCCGCTTTTTCACCTGAAATACTACTTTTTTTTTTACTCACTGTAATATTTTACGGCAGTCAAACCTCCATCAGCCACAATTCGTACTTAAGTTAGAATGTAAAATTAAAAACAAGTTTAAATTGTTTATTACAAATGTTCAAATGTATGTGAACTCCTAAGGGGCCAAACTGCTGAGGTCATCAGTCCCTAGACTTACACACTACTTAAACTAACTTGAACCAATTTATGCTAAGAACGTCACATATACCCATGCCTGAGGGAAAACTCGAACCTCTGGCAGGAGGAGCCGCACAATCCGTCACATGGCGCTTCAAACCACGCGGTCACTCCGAGGGGCGTTTATTACGAAAATAAAAACAGTATTATATTCTATGAAATTTGACACAATTTAATATGGAACGTCAATTAGGTAAAATTCAAGGAACAGAATTTACTACAGCATACAATCGTAAATGTGCTTATACACTCCTGGAAATGGAAAAAAGAACACATTGACACCGGTGTGTCAGACCCACCATACTTGCTCCGGACACTGCGAGAGGGCTGTACAAGCAATGATCACACGCACGGCACAGCGGACACACCAGGAACCGCGGTGTTGGCCGTCGAATGGCGCTAGCTGCGCAGCATTTGTGCACCGCCGCCGTCAGTGTCAGCCAGTTTGCCGTGGCATACGGAGCTCCATCGCAGTCTTTAACACTGGTAGCATGCCGCGACAGCGTGGACGTGAACCGTGTGCGCAGTTGACGGACTTTGAGCGAGGGCGTATAGTGGGCATGCGGGAGGCCGGGTGGACGTACCGCCGAATTGCTCAACACGTGGGGCGTGAGGTCTCCACAGTACATCGATGTTGTCGCCAGTGGTCGGCGGAAGGTGCACGTGCCCGTCGACCTGGGACCGGACCGCAGCGACGCACGGATGCACGCCAAGACCGTAGGATCCTACGCAGTGCCGTAGGGGACCGCACCGCCACTTCCCAGCAAATTAGGGACACTGTTGCTCCTGGGGTATCGGCGAGGACCATTCGCAACCGTCTCCATGAAGCTGGGCTACGGTCCCGCACACCGTTAGGCCGTCTTCCGCTCACGCCCCAACATCGTGCAGCCCGCCTCCAGTGGTGTCGCGACAGGCGTGAATGGAGGGACGAATGGAGACGTGTCGTCTTCAGCGATGAGAGTCGCTTCTACCTTGGTGCCAATGATGGTCGTATGCGTGTTTGGCGCCTTGCAGGTGACGGCCACAATCAGGACTGCATACGACCGAGGCACACAGGGCCAACACCCGGCATCATGGTGTGGGGAGCGATCTCCTACACTGCCCGTACACCACTGGTGATCGTCGAGAGGACACTGAATAGTGCACGGTACATCCAAACCGTCATCGAACCCATCGTTCTACCATTCCTAGACCGGCAAGGGAACTTGCTGTTCCAACAGGACAATGCACGTCCGCATGTATCCCGTGCCACCCAATGTGCTCTAGAAGGTGTAAGTCAACTACCCTGGCCAGCAAGATCTCCGGATCTGTCCCCCATTGAGCATGTTTGGGACTGGATGAAGCGTCGTCTCACGCGGTCTGCACGTCCACCACGAACGCTGGTCCAACTGAGGCGCCAGGTGGAAATGGCATGGCAAGCCGTTCCACAGGACTACATCCAGCATCTCTACGATCGTCTCCATGAGAGAATAGCAGCCTGCATTGCTGCGAAAGGTGGATATACACTGTACTAGTGCATGCTCTGTTGCCTGTGTCTATGTGCCTGTGGTTCTGTCAGTGTGATCATGTGATGTATCTGACCCCAGGAATGTGTCAATAAAGTTTCCCCTTCCTGGGACAATGAATTCACGGTGTTCTTATTTCAATTTCCAGGAGTGTATAATGTAGGAATACTTCTCGCTGAGAAAAACGATTTCATGTCAACTTTCTTTATCACAGAGATCTCCTGTTTCCTCCTGTAAGCTGCAACGCCAGAAATTTCGTAATATTTACAACAACTATAATCCTCCAGTCAGTGTCTCTTTCTTCAGACATGTATCCATGTCTGAAGGACATTATAATGTAAGATAGAGATATTGTATAAACATAGACATTATAAAAATCAATATCAATAAAAATTACATTCAACTTACTTTATAACGTGAAAAGTGTTACATTTCAGAACGTACCACTCTTCTTGAATGGCCAATGCATACCTGCCAGTAGCAAAACTGAAGCGACACTGTTCTTGCTGCGATGAATCATAAACTAGGCTACAATAAAACTGACACCGGCCCTGAAGTAGACAGATTGCAAGATAGGAAAGTGACGTTCTTCATGCACATTGGGACACTTCACGCTTATTTTTCAGTGGGTAACTAAAGCCGCAATTCTACGTGTGATTGATTCGACTTCGTATTTTAAATGTCCGAATCACGTGTAATCGAACTATTTTCTTTTAACGTTACATAGCAGAAAAAGGAATGTTTGTTCACTACGAATGTGAAAATATTTAGCTGTATTACCCGCTAATATAAGTTAAAGTGGAATTAATAATGCGCAGAATAAATTTTGCGTCTCTACATTGGGACACTTCACGCTTATTTTTCAGTGTGTAACCAAACCCGCAATTCTACGTGTGACTGATTCGCCTTCGTATTTTAAATGTCCGAATCACGTGTAATCGAACTATTTTCTATCGTTACATAGCAGGGAAGGGAATGCTTTTTCACTACGAATGTGAAAATATTTAGATGTACTACCCGCTAATATAGGTTAAAGTGGAATTAATAATGCGCAGAATAAATTTTGTGTCTCTCCAGAAGTGAGATTACGGCGTTGACCGCGCTACGGAAAGTGAGCGCAAATGGCGGTTGAATTTATGACACCACGCGCGTGTACTGCTAGCTGTCGGGACTGCCTCAAAAAAACAACTTTCGTCCCTCCCACGCTGCCTATGCGCCACTTCTCAGCAAAATACAGCTTTTAGTTCGCCGTGGAGCATTTTCTTTAAAACAGCTCAACATGACAATGTTTTAACTAGTATCAACAAGAATCTCTAATAGAAATTATGACACGTGTTACCTAACAGAATATTATTATGTACAAGGCAAATATTTATGATTTAAACTTCGCTCCAAAGCGAGGTGTGGATAATGGGGTTCGATTTTCATGATTTGTACACCACACAAGTTGGTATACGCACAACAATTCATATGGCCTATCTGGATAAGGTCTAAGTCGCGCACCCGTAGCAAACAGCTTACAGATATGTAGCCTTACTTTACGACAGACCCACTTAAAGAAAACTCTGTCTACGACGATTGTTTTTGTCGCGAGCTCTGAACGAGCAATTTAAATACCTTCTTTCAGTTTATGTTTTTGAAGGTACTGGAGGTAAATTTACAGTGAAGAGTTTTGTGGCAACAATTTTGCTTGGAAGTAAGATGAACGCAGAGTGAGATATTCTTACACAGCTTAATGGCTGCATACTTTTACTTTGAAATATTATATAAAGTTATTACTCTGCTAAAGCATGTTTCAAGGTACGTAATCTCATGAAATTGAACTTTACAATGACATATCAAAGTGACCACACATGTTATCTCTTCATAATGGAAGTAACCCATTATTTTTGGAAATTACTTTAAAACGACGTTGAAAGATTATCGTAACACGATAATTAATTAGTTACGGTCTTTTGACTGTACAGAGTGACACAAAATTTACTTTAAACAAAATGGACACGGAACTTTGGATCGATATATCACTTTAGGGCAATGATTCGAACAAATACTTTTTACAAAACTGTATTAAAACTTTGGCAAACTATGCTGTTGACTGTAACATCCTGATAAATTGCTAAACATGGTTAATATAAAAAATCTTGCCTTGTTGGTTGCAGTCGTATCGGTGTTGAAGTTGTTGCACGTTGAATGAAAATTTGGATAGGCTCTTCACGTCTCCAGTGATTAAATTAATTTATAACTGCCACGCACATGGAGTTGACATGTTAACTTCGTGTATCATCGGCTCCACAGTCCATCATATAAAATCAGTCGGATATTCTTGCTTTGCGACACAAAATAAACCAGGGACGTCTTCAGGAACTATAAACCACTGTCACACGAAATATTAAGCACGTTCACACTGAATTTTTACTGTTTGCTCCTCACATCGCCAGAGATCGCACGTCACGATATGTGCACGCCAAGGTTCAACAGCAACAGCACTGGTTTTCCGTTCTTTTCTTCCCTTGCGCTGCTTGCGCCGAGGTCATCCTAAAGACTAGCGGTCGAAAACCCATAGTGGATTCCCTTTGTTACTTCATTTTATTTACTTTAATTAGATTTTCTAATACCCTTAGAATGCTACTGTCAACATATTTGTAAGTTACATTCATTTCCATACTTTATTTTCCAATAAAAATGTTTTCAAAAACACAATCTTCTTCCAACGAACATTTATCACAGGAATAACACTTTTACATCTTGACCTAGTTATAGAGGTTTTTAACACTAACCTTTGGTATAAGATTGATAATTTTGCTGTGTCGATTTTCATTCGATACCGTTTCAATAGAAAAAAAGACACATTTATGTTTGAATTTAACTACAGAGTCACAAGTGACAAACAATATATTGCCGTTTATTTTAATTGTGTCACATTTCTTCCTGGGGTGCAATATGAGAGAAACACTATTTGCAACAACTATATCTTAAGGTGATATTTATGCTGGATGTGCCCCAGTTTCTATATGTATGTATGTATGTATGTATGGATGGATGGACACAGAACCAGTTACGATTTAAGAGTGAATTCCGTACATGTAGTTGACTCGCCGGTATGTACCGTATGGTCCCCGCACAGTTTTCTGTAAAGTATTCCAGACGAAGTTTTGCAGTCGGGTATCTGCAGGCCGATGGAACAAGTCTAATGTAATTCACACTTCTATTCCTTTTAGCTTTTAAAATTTATTCGTAATTACGACCTAATTAACGCACATTGTACGTTTATATAGGAACCTGTTGACAGTTAAACACATCTAGTATTTGAAATAAAAGTATAAATTGGAGTGTGAGTCTTGATAATGTAGTAGTTTAGGAAGTTCAAACGGAGATGCATGGATTATACGAGACATCAGTCAGCTGTGACAGCTTTGGAATTCGCTTTCTCTATGGCTGTGGGCTTTCATTTGAATCTGGGGACATTAGTATTCAATGTAGGCTCCTAATACGTCACTGGTCACTGCTTTCATACTTGCCACTGGGCATAAAACGTGCACCTCATAGGATGTTATGAAGTTGGGACTGTTAAAACGGAAGGTTAACACCGTGTGTCGTGGAAAATTAACGTGATGTTCTACTGAACTCAGGTAATGTACGAGAGGCAGCTAATCATATGACGTGCGAGCAGTTCCACTGAACAGCTCCGTGCAGAATAGACTGTCAGAGGACGTGCTGCGAATGTTGACATACGCGGCTGCTCAAAAACCACTTTCTGGCATACGCCGTTCTGGCTAATATACAAATATGGCCTCGAGTAGTAATGCTGTACGCGTCGCAAGTGCCTGTGCCTAAGCTAGCCAGTAACCGAGCTCTCGGATTCATCTGTCTGCAGCCAGATAGTCCTCCGACAGAACAGTATGTAGAGAGTGTACTGAAACGTGCCTGTTGGTTTATTTTATGTAACTCTATTTAATGCGTCACTTGTGCATCGTGTTTACTGAGCCGTTATTGAGTCTGCCACGATAAATTTTATCCTGACAAGACTGCATTAAAGCTCTTGAGAGAAGATGGGCCAAGCTCAGTGTTTTATTTCATTCATTCCAGTGGATACTATCTTAATTTACTTTTTCCTCTATTCCAGGAGTGATTTTCGAAGGATAATGTGTGCGTTTTTGTAAATTAACTTAACGCGGAGACCGATAAGCCATAACAGGTGCGAGGGGAGGAAGTTTATTGGGAGTTCCAAACTAAATGAAATTCCCCCACCCCACTCCCAACCACCGCAGGATTGAGACGCGACAGACAAGGGAACCGGTACTGTGAAGGACGAAATAAGCGAAACTCTCTCCTTTCTACTTTTGCACAGAGAAATTTTTCTGTGTGATAGTGTGATGATAGAGAAGTGGTAAAAAGACACACTCGAGCAAGGATGAAAAAATTAGGATGGATGCGAGGAAGAAGAAGAATGGGTAGGTTTGAGGGATGAAATAGTGAAGGCAGCAGAGGATAAAGCAGGAAAAAGGATGAGGGCTAGTAGAAATCCTTGGGTAACAGATGATATACCGAATTTAATTGATGAAAGGAGAAAATATAAAAATGCAGTAATTGAAGCAGGCAAAAGGAATACAAACGTCTCAAAAATGAGATCGACAGGAAGTGCAAAATGGCTAAGCAGGGATGACTGGAGGACAAATGTAAGGATGTAGAGGCTGATCTCACTAGGGGTACGATAGATACTGCCTACAGGAAAATTAAAGACACCTTTGGAGAAAAGTGAACCACTTGTATGAATATCAAGAGCTCAGATGGAAACCCAGTTCTAAGCAAAGAAGGGAAAGCAGTAGGGGGAGGGAGTACATAGAGGGTCTGTACAAGGGCGATGTACTTCAGGACAATATTATGGAAATGGAAGAGGATGTAGATGAAGATGAAATGGGAGATATGATACTTTGTGAAGAGTTTGACAGAGCACTGAAAGACCTGAGTCGAAACAAAGCTCCAGGAGTAGACAACATCCCATTAGAACTACTGACAGCCTTGGGAGAGCCAGTCCTGACAAAACTCTACCATCTGGTGAGCAAGATGTGTGAGACAGGCGAAATACCCTCAGACTTCAAGAAGATTATAATAATTCCAATCCCAAAGAAAGCAGGTGTTGACAGATGTGAAAATTACCGAACTATCAGTTAAATAAGACACAGCTGCAAAATACTAACGCGAATTCTTTACAGACGAATGGAAAACCTGGTAGAAGCCGACCTAGGGGTGGATCAGTTTGGATAACGTAGAAATGTTGGCATACGTGAGACAATACTGACCCTACGATTGATCTTATAAGAAAGGTTAAGTAAAAGCAAACCTACATTTCTAGCATTTGTAGACTTAGAAAAAGCTTTTGACAATGTTGACTGGGATACTCTCTTTCAAATTCTGAAGGTGGCAGGGGTAAAATACATGGAGCGAAAGGCTACTTACAATTTGTACAGAAACTAGATGGCTGTTAAAAGAATCGAGGGGCATGAAAGGGAAGCAGTGGTTGTGAAGGGAGTGAGACAGGGTTGTAGCCTATCCCCAATGTCATTCAATCTGTATATTGAGCAGGCAGTAAAGGAAACAAAAGAAAAATTCGGAGTAGGAATTAAAATCCATGGAGAAGAAATAAAACTTTGAGGTTCGCAGATGACATTGTAATAGTGCCAGAGACAAAAAAATGGTTCAAATGGCTCTGAGCACTATGGGACTTAACAGCTGAGGTCATCAGTCCCCTAGAACTTAGAACTACTTAAACCTAGCTAACCGAAGGACATCACACACATCCATGCCCGAGGCAGGATTCGAACCTGCGACCGTAGTGGTTGCGCGGTTCCAGACTGAAGCGCCTAGAACCGCTCGGCCACACCGGCTGGCTGCCAGAGACAGCAAAGGACCTGGAAGAGCAGTTGAACGGAATGGACAGTATGTTGAAAGGAGGATATAAGGTGAACACGAACAAAAACAAAACGAGGATAATGGAATGTAGTCAAAATAAGTCGGGTGATACTGACTGTAGTAACCAAAACCAACCGCGGGAACGCCTTGGGCTGTGGATCCGATCCGCCAGGCGGGGGAAGCCGCCGGCGGTGTATCACGCACCACCGGGTAAGCACAAGGACGAGTCGGACGACAGACCAACGACAACCGACAACGACCGACTATGACCGACACAACAAGGAAGAGGTAAACAACGGAGGCTTGTAGAAACTACAACAGCAGACACCAACAGTAAATCCATTCGGACCAGAGCCAGGCAAATGTCAACAACGAGCAACGACCAGAACGCAGTACCGCCGACATAGAAAAGCAATCCAGAGTGAGTACCAGACTGGCTGCACTAGGTTTTTTTTTTTTTTCTTTCTTCATTGTATTTCAATTCCCCATCGGGGCGGGCTGGCAGCAGCATATGCTGCACTAGGGTTTTTTTTTTTTCCTTTATTGTGATTTTAACACCTTATACAAAGGCGGGCTGGCAGCAGCACAATACGCCGCTCTTCAGCCTTGAGTGTTACAACAAGTAGTACATAAAGGTGGCACAGAGTAGACAGTAAAAACGGTGGGCAAAAAATGTAGACACTAAAAATCGATAAAACATGTAGCCGTTCACGCTAGACGAGAAACATCACTAACACTGGGCGACACGATGCACAGAACATGGATGATGGCGACGGCACGTGAACGGTGGGGGCGTGACGGCGAACAACACTACACACAAACGAAGGCACACACACGAAACACTGACGGCGATGATCCCCGGCGCGCGAATGTTCACTGAGCGTGTACGAGTCCGGGGACCTGCCAAGAGAGGAGGTGGAGGAGGAGGAATGGGAAGGGGAATGGGAGATGGGGGAGCAGAGATGCCATGGGCAAAGCAGAGAGGGGGAGGGAGGAAGGGGGAGGGAAGCCCGGTGGAGAGGGGAGGAGGGAGGGGGGAAAGGAAAGAGGAGGGAAGGGAAGGGAGGGAGGGAGGGTGCCTAAAGGAGAGGACATAGGAGGTGGGGGGGAGGATCAAAGTTGATAAGAGGGGTAGATGGAGGGGACGAGGACATCATCAGGGAGAGGGAGCTGGCAGAAGCCACCTTGGGAGAGGGTAAGGAGGGTGGAGAAATGGAGACCGGGTGGGATGTGGGAATACAGGCGCGGCAGCGGGCGGGGGTGGGAGAGGATCGGGGAAACGAGCGGGTGAGGAGGATCAAGTTTACGTGAGGTGTACAGGAGATGTATCCTTTCAAGGAAAAGGAGGAGGTGGGGGAAGGGGATGAGATCATACAGGATCCGCGTGGGGGAGGGGAGACGGATGCGATAGGCAAGGCGGAGAGCATGGCGTTCAAGGATTTGGAGGGATTTATAGAAGGTAGGGGGGGCGGAGATCCACGCTGGATGGGCGTAACAAAGGATAGGGCGGATGAGGGATTTATAGGTGTGGAGGATTGTGGAGGGGTCCAGACCCCACGTGCGGCCGGAAAGGAGCTTGAGGAGACGGAGTCGGGAACGTGCCTTGGCTTGGATCGTCTGGAGATGGGGAGCCCAGGAGAGGCGACGGTCGAGGGTGACGCCAAGGTACTTAAGGGTGGGAGTGAGGGCGATAGGACGGCCATAGACGGTGAGATAGAAATCAAGGAGGCGGAAGGAAGGGGTGGTTTTGCCTACAATGATCGCCTGGGTTTTGGAGGGATTGACCTTGAGCAACCACTGGTTGCACCAAGCGGTGAACCGGTCAAGATGGGAATGGAGAAGGCGTTGGGAGCGTTGCAGGGTGGGGGCAAGGGCGAGGAAGGCGGTGTCATCGGCAAACTGGAGGAGGTGGACGGGGGGCGACGGCGGCGGCATGTCTGCCATGTACAAAAGGTACAGAAGGGGGGAGAGGACGGAGCCTTGGGGCACACCGGCGGAGGGGAAAAAGGTGTAGGTATTGGTGTTATGGATGGTGACATAGGAAGGACGGCGGGAGAGAAAGGAACCGATCAGACGGACGTAGTTAATGGGAAGGGCAAAGGTTTGGAGCTTGAAGAGGAGACCGGAATGCCAGACGCGGTCATAAGCGCGTTCGAGGTCAAGGGAGAGGAAGATGGCGGAGCGACGGGAATTAAGCTGTTCGGAAAGGAGATGAGTGAGGTGAAGGAGAAGACCGTCAGAAGAGAAGGATGGCCGAAAGCCACACTGGGTGACGGGAAGGAGGCGGTGCTGGCGGAGATGCTGGTGGATGCGGCGGGTGAGGATAGATTCCAGGACCTTGCTGAAGACCGAGGTAAGGCTGATGGGTCGGTAGGAGGAGACGGTGGACGGCGGTTTGCCAGGTTTAAGGAACATGAGGATACGGGAGGTTTTCAACAGGTCAGGGTAGTAACCGGTGGACAGAACTACATTGTAGAGCCTGGCCAGGGTGGAGAGGAAAGAGACAGGAGCTTCACGAAGGTGACGGTAGGTGGCACGATCGTGACCAGGAGCGGTGTTGCGTTTGGTGCGGAGTGTATCAATGAGATCCTATGTAGTGATAGGGGTATTGAGTTCCGTGTGTGTAATGTTGTCCAAGTACTGGAAACCAGGAGCGAGGGGATGGACAGAGGTGTCAGTTCGATCGTGGATATCCAGGAAGAGGGAGTAATCGAACTGGGGATCGTCGGGGATGGAGAAAACATCAGAGAGGTAGGAGGCAAAGTGATTGGCCTTACTAAGGGTGTCAGGGAAGGGGTGATCATCGTGGAGAAGAGGATAGTAGGGGGAGGGTTTAGTTCTGGTAAGGCGACGGAAGGCTGACCAGAACTTGGACGAGTTGATTGGTAGGGTTGCATTTAAACGGGTGCATGTCTGTCGCCAGTCCCGGCATTTCTTAGCCGCGAGCAAATTACGAACGTGTCGCTGGAGTTGCCGGTGGCGTCGTAGTGTGTCCGGGTCACGCGTGCGGAGGAAGGCACGGTAGAGACGACGGGATTCACGGAGGAGGAGAATGGCCTGTGGGGGTAAGGTAGGACGGTGGGGGTGGATGGCGACAGTAGGAACGTGGGCCTCCACGGCCTCAGACAAGGTCTGCTGGAGAAAGGAGGCGGCATGGGTGACATCGTCAGGGTGGTGGTAGGGGAGAGGGTGGCTATTGACCTGGGTGGAAAGGGTATCCCGGTAGGCATTCCAGTCGGCTCAGGAATAGTCGTGGACATACTTAGGGGGAGGAGCAGTACGAGGGTCGGGGCGAGGGCGACGACCGTCTGAAATGGTGAGGAGGACAAGGAGATGGTCGCTACCAATAGGCTCCAGGACATCCACCGTTATGTGGCCAAGGAGGTTGGTGGAGGATAGGACAACATCAGGAGTGGAGTTGGATTCGGGACGGGTGTGCTGGGGGATGGGAATGAGGTCGCCTTGAAGGGATGAGAGGAACCGATGCCATCGCCGTAACTGGGCGGCGGAACGACTATGGATGTTGAGGTCGGCGGCGATCACGTAGGAGGAGAAGGTACGGTCAATGTGGGAGAGGAAGTCGAAGGGAAGAGGAGCGTTGGGGCGAACATAGATGGTGGCGCAGGTAATGGTAAGGCCGGGGAAGAAGACACTAAGGATCAGGTGTTCGGTGGGGTCGGGAAGGAGAGGTTGGAGCCGAACGGGGATCTGGCGGTGGTGCCCAATGGCAACTCCGCCACGCGCAATCGGGAGGGGATTATCGGAGCGGTGGAGGAGGTAGGGCGAAGTGTGGACTGTGTGGTGGGGTTGCAGGAAGGTTTCATTGAGGAGGAAGGCATCCACGCGGTGGGTGGCAAGGGTGTGCAGGAACAGGTTTTTGTTGGCAGAAGGGAGCGTATGTTGTTGAAAAGGATACGTTGCTGTCGCGCCATGACTGGGATTTAAACGAGGGTGTCAAGACGGGAGAAGGTGAAATGGGCCTGGTTGTTGGAGTAGGTGGCGTACATCTTGAGTTGGAAGATGGAACGGGCAGCAAGGGAGATCTGCTGGAGGGTGTGAGGGCGCTGAAAGGGATGAACATTCTGGAGGACGATGGTGAGGAACCTGATGATGTCCTCAGCGGTGGGTGGGGGACGAAGGGAATTGCCAGGAGGGGTGGGGGCGTCCAGAGGACGGACAGGTACGGTGAGTTCAGGAGTGGTGGGAGGGGGTCGGGCTTTACACTTTTGGGAGTAGGTGGGATGAGGGAGATTGCAGGTATTACAGGAGGGAGGGGATTGGAGGTTAGGGCACTGCCGGAGGAAGTGCGCCTGCTGACAATGCGGGCAGATGGGGGCCTCGCGGCACTCAGCTGTGGGGTGCGCATTATAGCGCAGACACCTCTGGCAGCGCAGGGATTGAGGAGGGGAACGGGAAGGGTCGACCTTGTACCGCTGGTGGAAGAGGAGGGCACCCTCCTTCAGGAGATGTTCAATGGAGGGGGCGTCCTCAGAGAAAACCCGCATAAGGCGGGTGGGGCCGGCCGAGTTGAAAATGCGGCGGACCGCCCGCACCTCCAGCGTGGGATGGGCCTGGAGCTCCGCCAACACCTCCTCCTCCGTGATCGATGGACTGAGCCGCGTGATCACGGCGGTGAGGGTCGGCGGGCGACGCGGGGGTTGGGGTTGGCGGGTAGGAGATGGAGAAGGAGCAGGGGTAAGGGAGGCGTTGGGACCAAAACGGGTGATGGGGAGACGGGAGAGGATGTCAGTATGGAGGGTTGGGCTGGGGGAGGAGACGAGAACAGAATCTCGGCGAGGAGTGAGGAGGGAGATGGGGGCACCAGGACAATGCTGGCGAAGGAAGAGGGTGAGGTTCCGGGCTTCAAGGAGAGAGGGATCAGGACGGGAGAGGAGGTAGCGGTAGGAGGAAGGGGGAGAGGAGGAGGATGAGGGGGCAGGGACAGGCGGGGAGACTTCCATGGCATCATGGGTGGGGGAAGGAGGACGAGGCGCAGCCTTTTTGGAAGCAGAGGAAGCAGGGGTGCCACCGGGGCGCTTGACGGCGGTGGAGGAGGTGTGGGGGATGGGAACAACGGGAACGTGGCGGGGAGGGGCAGGTCCCGGGGCCGGAGTCGGCGCCGGAGATGGTGACGGTGACGGTGAAGGCGACGGCGACGATGACGATGACGGTGGCAGTGACGGCGGTGATGGCGAAGGTGACGGGGAGAGCTGGGCGTGGGCAGTGGCCCGACGGGCCACCACCCGAGCCGGAGCTGCAGTGACAGGCTGGGGGAGTGGGGGGAAGGGATCAGAACGAGAGGAGCGGGAGGAAGAAGCGGGAGAGGGGGCGACAAAGATAGAGGGTGAAGGGAGAGTGAGGAGAGGTGGAATGGAAGGAGGGGGGTGGGACTGGGCACACCAAGTTATAGTGGTGGAGGCGGCGGACGGGGAGGTATAGACAATGGCGGTGGTGGTAGTAGTGGCGGTGGTGGTGGGGGCGGACATGACGGGAGAGAGAAACAAGAACGAACAGAACGAAGAGGAGAGGACAGAAGCTGGGGACAGACAAAGACGAAGACGGATGAAGACGAAGACGGCCGTAGACCAGGGTCAGGACGGCGGCGATGGTGGCGACCAGGCGGCACCGGATGGCGGCGGCGGCGGGCACCGGATGGCGGCGGCGGCGGCGGCGGGCACCGGCGGCGGCGGCGGCGGCGGCGGCGGCGGCGAGCCCCGGCAGGCGGCGACGGCGGCGGCGGCGTCGGCGGCGATCAGCAGGCGGCGGCGGCGGCGGCGAGCACCGGCAGGCGGCGACCAGGCGGGGGCGGCGAGCCCCGGCAGGCGGCGACGGCGGCGGCGGCTGCGAGGACCGGAAGGCGGCGACCAAGCGGCGGCGGCGGCGGCGAGCACCGACAGGCAGTATGGACGGCAAGCAGACGACACGGCAGGGATCTTCCACGTCGAAGGCGCACCCTGAGAGTAGCCCGGGCAGTGCAACTCTTCGATGAAGAAGAGAGGGAATCCAACCCTCGAATGTGAACTAGGGCAGAGCGGGTCCCTATATACGAAACCGGAGGGAGCGGCTATTGGCCACGGTCTGCACGTGGTGTAGCGGTGGCGCCCTCGCTGCGCGAGAGCGCTGAACGGAAGAGCCGCCGCTGACGCGGAGCCCTCTATGGGCTGGCCACGTCCATTTGTTCTGGCGCCTGTTCGACTTCCGCGGCGGGAGGTGCTAGACTGACGGAATTAGATTAGGAAATGAGACACTTAAAGTAGTAGATGAGTTTTGCTGTTTGGAGAGCAAAATAGATGATGATGGTCGAAGTAGAGATGGTGTAAAATGTAGACTGGCAATGGCAAGGAAAGCATTTCTGAGGAAGATAAATTTGGTAACATCGAGTATAGATTTAAGTGTCAGGAAGTCGTTTCTGAAAGTGTTTGTATCGAGTGTATGGAAGTGAGACGTGGACGATAAATAGTTTAGACAAGAAGAGAATAGAAGCTTTCGAAGTGTGGTGCTACAGAAGAATGCTGAAAATTAGATGGGTAGATCACATAACTAATGAGGAGATATTGAATAGAATTGGGGAGAAGAGAAATTTGTGGCACAACTTGACTAGAATAAAGGATCTATTGGTAGGACATATTCTGTGGCATCAAGTGATCACCAATTTAGTGTGGAAGGGCAGCGTGGAGGAATAAAATCGTATAGGGAGACCAAGAGATGAATACACTAAGCATATTCAGAAGGATGTAGGTTGCAGTAGGGACTGGGAGATGAAGAAGCTTGCACAGGATAGCATGGAGAGCTGCATCAAACCAATCTCTGGATTGAAGACCACAACAATATCGTATGTAACTACGAATACCATCTTCGGTTTCTAGTTTAAAACCTTAACACATTGCCGGCCGGGGTAGCTGAGCGGTCCTAGGCGCTACAGTCGGAAACCGCGCGACTGCTACGCTGGCAGGTTCGAATCCTGCCTCGGGCATGGATGTGTGTGATGTCCTTAGGTTAGTTAGGTTTAAGTAGTTCTAAGCTCTAGGGGACTGATCACCTCAGAAGTTAAGTCCATAGCGGTCAGAGCCATTTTTGAACCTTAACACACTGAACTCCATAAATGCAGTGCACATTGTTACTTTTTGCGCAAGAGCAGCGAGTGTATGCTGCCATTAATTCACAACATTGGTGTATCTTGAGTAGTTACACGTTTTTTATAGGAATGTAGCTGGTTATCCAGCGTTGCCCAGGTATGTATTTATTTCAAATCTGCCAGCCCACACTTGTCTCCGTCCACATCTCCTTCCCCCACTCTCAGTCGATCTCCTCCTGCCTACCTCTCCTGTCCATCTGCTACTCCTTCTCTCTCTGTGCATCTCCTCCTCCCCACTCTAACCACCTCCTCCATCCCCCCTCTGAGTCCTGCCCCTCTGTTCCCTCCTCACTCCCTTTATCACCTCGAGCCTATCTGTCTGTCCTGTTTCCCCTTCCTCTCTATGACCGTATACACCTTCTCCCTCTCTCTGCCCATGTCCCCCTACACCTTGTTGGGTCCATTTCTTCCTCCTTCATATCTGTGCTCATGTCTTCCTCCCCCTCTCTGTCGTCCATAGCTTCCTGTCCACTTCTCTCTCCACGTTATCACCACAAGCCTAGCAGGACGTTGCTGACTCTTGCCACTAAGTATTTCTTTCCTGAGAGTAACATGAGTACCATGTACGGTTGAAATCAAGGAGCTTTTAACCCTAGGCTTCGTCAGAGTACGTACATGTCACACACTTTTGACATGTTTCATACATATTTCACCTGTATCTGTAGATAATTTCGTTCTGCAGATTCGATTTCACGCTCATTTCTCCTGAACAATGTGTCATCTGATGATATAGTTCTGTTAATATATTGGGTGGTATATTTTTATACTGTGTGTAAAATGTTTCATGAATACAGTTGGTGGTAAACAAGTAATAAATTGAAATGTCGTGCCTAATACTGCAGTTTCACTAAATGGGCAGCGAAAACGTGGTAAGTGACTAACTTTCTTCCGTTCATTATCTTGTGGGGCTTGTCAGCGAGAAAAAGTTTCGAAAAGCAGTGCAATGTTGCAGTGACGCGCTGAGATTATGCTCAAAATTCAGTCATCCATAGTTAGGTGTAGGAGTATCATTTTTTGAAGCAGAAAAAAATGTTCTCCTTCGTCTTTAATATAACGCTTGCGCAATGGCATAGGCGCTGATTTACACACGGCAGTAGACAGAATGTTCGACCTAACAATTTGGTGCTTGCAGAAATATTTACTCAGTAATTTCAGCAATCACCGAGTCGGTAGAAATAGGTGTGCGTAAGGACAGGCTGTGACTTGCTACAAAATGCAAGCTGCCTAATCGACATATGTGTCGAACAAATTTCGGGAATACTGATGCTGACGTCGGTGAGTCCAGAAATACTAATGCTTACGTCACGGAATTCTTGGCCAGAATTGGCAGTTTCCTATTTACGATAGACGGCCTAAAGTGACTGTTAAGGGAGGAGGGCGCACCGAATGGTTGTTATTTCAAATGGGTTATTTAACTATAAGTTGATAACCGCTTTCGATCAAGTACTGATATCCTGGATCCTGGTAATTGTTTGACAATACACACAACCACAAAACAGCTTTACGGGGACTAAGCCCCTTTAGTCCTTAAACTGGAATTGAAGCACTAGTGTTGCTTAGGACTTCATAATTCTTGACTCGAAGCATTTTGCAATCGTCACTGTTAGAGAAGATACCACGATTTTTATGTTTGTTACCGCATCGCGTACGCGAACATATATCACTCAGCTACTTGGCCGCTATCGGAAACACTCGATGATGTTGCAATAAACACCTGCAGTGTTGATTAAGAAAAATGCACAGCGCTGGCAATGCTTGCAGGTCAGTTTTAATATACTATCAAACCATATCGTGCACTGACTGCCGATAAGCCGAGCGAAGCGCCCTCACTTCCAGGTGCAATAAAATTTTGGTCGACTAATACATGCACACTATGTGATCAAAAGTATCCGAACATATAAAACAAACATACATTTTTCATTTTACGTGCATTGTGTTGCCACCTACTGCTAGGTACTCCATATCAGAGACCTCAGTAGTCATTAGACATAATGAGACGGCAGAATGGGGCGCTCCGCGGAACTCACGGACTTCGAAAGTGGTCAGGTGACTTGGTCTCACTTGTGTCATACGTATGTACGCGAGATTTTCACACTCAAAAACAGCCCTAGGTCCACTGTTTCCGTTGTGATAGTGAAGGGGAAATGTGGAGGGACATGTAGACCACAAAAGCGTACAGGTCGACCTCGTCTGTTGACTGACAGAGACCTCTGACAGTTGAAGAGGGTCGTAATGTGTAATAGGCAGACATCTATTCAGACCATCACACGGGAATTCCAAACTGCATCAGGATCCACTGCAAGTACTATGACAGTTAGTCGGGAGGTGATAAAACTTGGATTCCATGGTCGAGTGGCTGCTCATAAGCCACACGTCACGGCGGCAAATGTGAAACTACGCCTTGCTTAGGGTAAGAGGTGTAAACATTGGACGATTGAACAGTGGGAAAACGTTGTGTGGAGTGACGAATCACGGTACACAATGTGGCGATCCGATGACAAGGTGTAGGTATGTCGAATGCAATATTTAATAGAACATACAGCTACTGAGTACAAGGAGATCTGACAGTGCCGTGATCGGACCGCACGGTCTCATTGAGATGTACATCTATCTTAGTTATTGTTTACTCCTCCAAGGCACGGGCACAACATACAGCAGATGAGTACACAAGTAAATTTGTAGCATTGCCTAGCGAATTCATTCACTCCGAGGAACTAAGTGAACCTAGTAAACGCAAATAGCCTATGGAAGGAGAAGAAGAACCATAGGGAATATCGGGAAAAGTAATGTAAGATTCAACAGCGGCCAGATAAAATAATAGTAACCACAATAATCAACCGATTTTCTTTGTTCTTTATGCAATGATAAGCAAAAACGTTCTGACCACTGCATATCGCGACGTTGGATGCCACCTGGTGGCGTTGCGGACACGCGAGGCGCTAAAAAAGTATGTAAGCGGAGCAAACACGGATGTGGGATCAACCTAACGAAGATATGGGCTGCTAATGGGCAAGTCCATTGACATAAGCGGCTTGAGTAAGGACAGATTACTATTACGCAGAGCCTGTGAACGAGTATCTCGAAGACGACTAAGCTGGTCGTATGTTCACGTACTACTGACTTGAACATCTACGGAGAGTGGTAGGACAGTGAAACTACCAGTAGGCGCTAAATGATTGGACGTCCGTGACTCTTCACAGAATGTATGGTTCGAAGGCTTGTCTGATCTGTGCAGTAGGATAGATTGTGATCTGTGGCATCTCTGCCTAAAGAGCATAAGCCTGGTGCACGCACAAATGTTTCGTACCACACTGTTCATCGTGTATTGTTGAACAATGAGCTCCGCAGCAGGAGGGCCCTGAGTGCTCGCATGTTGATCCAACGACGTCGTATGTAACGGGACCATCGGGATTCGACCGTCGATCGACGGAAATGTGTCGGCTCTTCGGATGAACCACAGTATTTGTTACACTATGTCGGTAGTCGTATCCGTCATCGAGGTGAACGGTGGCTCGCAAGGTGCAACGCGCGCCGGGCGCAGGACAAACGAGCTATTAAGCACGTGGTTACAGTGTTTTGGCTCATCTGTGTACAAATTAAGCAGGATGGGACCCTCTGATACGGTAGTAAAAAGACTGCAGATATGAACAGTAGTTATAAAACAGACATGCACTCTACAACCACAGCCGAAGGGAATAATAAATCAAACAAAGGGAAGAATACTGTAAACCAAAATTGTATATTCACTGGCACAATCGTTAAATACTTTCGTACGTCGTCACCAGACCGTAAAAATAGCAACAGCGTATGCGTTGTCAGGCCGGGCTTGAATATAATACTGCAGCAGTGTCTCTTGTGAAGATAAGCATTACACAGTACAAGCCGCAACAGGTCAATGTATTTATCTATTGTTTCGATGCATACACATTTTGGAAGTTTTATCAATCACTGTAGTTTGCATTACGACTATGTTGTCCTACACTGATCTTGAATTTGTAATACCATCAGAAAGAAACAAAAAAAATTGTTGCAAAGAACGAAGCAGCTAATGGGTAAGTTTGGAACACGAGCCAAACTGAAGATAAAATAACTGGACCACAAGTGATGAAAATTAGTGGGTGTAGACACCACATGTAGAAAGCATGAACCTAGTTTGCAATACGTCTACCACAGAGACACGCGATGATCTCTTCTACAATTAACCGTAATAAGAAACCGATTGTATGCAATTATTGCTCTAAATGTTAATACAATTTAATTTGTTCCAAACTGAGGTATGTAGTGAACCTAATTCATCTCCGTAGTGGAATAAGGCATCCCGCTAGTACAAGATACGGGGTGATCAAAAAGTCAGTATAAATTTGAAAACTTAATAAACCCCGGAATAATGTAGATAGAGAGGCAAAAATTGACACACATGCTTGGAATGACGTGGGGTTTTATTAGAACAAAAAAAAGTGTTGCTAGACGCATGAAAGATCTCTTGCGCGCGTCGTTTGGTGATGATCGTGTGCTCAGCCGCCACTTTCGTCATGCTTGGCCTCCGAGGTCCCCAGACCTCAGTTCGTGCGATTATTGGCTTTGGGGTTACCTAAAGTCGCAAATGTATCGTGATCGACCGACATCTCTATGGATGCTGAAAGACAACATCCGACGCCAATGCCTCACCATAACTCCGGACATGCTTTACAGTGCTGTTCACAACATTATTCCTCGACTACAGCCATTGTTGAGGAATCTAATTATTGCTATTCTGATCAGATGAAGTGCCATCTGTCGGACATTTTTTGAACGTTTGTATTTTTATGGTTCTAATAAAACCCCATGTCATTCCAAGCATGTGTGTCAATTTGTTCCTCTCTATCTACATTATTCCGTTATTTATTCAGTTTTCAGATGTATACTGACTTTTTGAACACCCGGTACATTAACAATCGGACCTAGCCTCACCGCTTATTTAACGCTAATCACCATAAATATCGAGTCTGTTTGTATTCTCATGATGTTGGGCATGGTGATATCCCGTTACACAACAGGTTTCACCTTGTTAGTGGAAGCGACGTAGCATAACATCATAAATGGCATCCATATAGTCAACACAGTCACAAAACTAGAGAGGCCACATGCATTAATAAGCAACTAACGGCCATAGTGAATTAGTCCGCAACTTTTTATCATCCTTGAATTGTGTCCTTACGCTGTGAGAAGGTTTATCATAGTATCTCAACTCAGTGTCAGTAGATGACAGCCTTCCTAAAGATGTGATCTTGTACCCCGCTGGAAAACGTCGTGCATGAGGTGTCACACAAACGAAACGAGATATTTGAGAAACACAAGGCAACGTAGAAACATTTTAGCGAAAGTATCTTTTAAAGTTCTGAATCTGAATACGGCAACAAAACATCCCTATCATTCACCATTTTTAACAATTACCATCCAACATTTAAAAAATGTGTGTTTAAAAATTTCAGTGGTATATGAGTATATTTTATAAATTAATTCATTTGATAACGCTGTAGACTTGACGTTTTTGGTGGTAATTGTTGCACTGATTATTATGTATGTCGATTAATATGACAAACTGTTTTTTGCTAAAGAACCAGAAATAACTCTATTACGTTCTTTAAACATTACGTTGGGTCTAATGACAGATTTTATGACAAATTTACCAATCGATTAAGAAAGTTTTAAGTACTTCTGCCAGAATTATCCTTAACTATTGGACGCTAAATTGATAGAAAACATATTTATTGGACCTAACATTCGAAAAATTACATTCGATTCGAGATTTGAATAAAAAATTTGTGAGTCGGAGTTTCTGATGTCATTCAAGGAGGTTGTTATAAGTACCGAGAAAACAGAAAAGATCCACCTAACATTCTACATCTACATCTACATTTATACTCCGCAAGCCACCCAAAGGTGTGTGGCGGAGGGCATTTTACGTGCCACTGTCATTACCTCCCTTTCCTGTTCCAGTCGCGTATGGTTCGCGGGAAGAACGACTGTCTGAAAGCCTCCGTGCGCGCTCTAATCTCTCTAATTTTACATTCGTGATCTCCTCGGGAGGTATAAGTAGGGGGAAGCAATATATTCGATACCTCATCCAGAAACGCACCCTCTCGAAACCTGGCGAGCAATCTACACCGCGATGCAGAGCGCCTCTCTTGCAGAGTCTGCCACTTGAGTTTATTAAACATCTCCGTAACGCTATCACGGTTACCAAATAACCCTGTGACGAAACGCGCCGCTCTTCTTTGGATCTTCTCTATCTCCTCCGTCAAACCGATCTGGTACGGATCCCACACTGATGAGCAATACTCAAGTAAAGGTCGAACGAGAGTTTTGTAAGCCACCTCCTTTGTTGATTGACTACATTTTCTAAGCACTCTCCTAATGAATCTCAAACTGGTACCCGCCTTACCAACAATTACTTTTATATGATCATTCCACTTCAAACCATTCCGCACGCATACTCCCAGATATTTTACAGAAGTAACTGCTACCAGTGTTTGTTCCGCTATCATATAATCATACAATAAAGGATCCTTCTTTCTATGTATTCGCAATACATTACATTTGTCTATGTTAAGGGACAGTTGCCACTCCCTGCACCAAGTGCCTATCCGCTGCAGATCTTCCTGCATTTCGCTACAATTTTCTAATGCTGCAACTTCTCTGTATACTACAGCATCATCCGCGAAAAGCCGCATGGAACTTCCGACACTATCTACTAGGTCATTTATATATATTGTGAAAAGCAATGGTCCCATAACACTCCCCTGTGGCACGCCAGAGGTTACTTTAACGTCTGTAGACGTCTCTCCATTGATAACAACATGCTGTGTTCTGTTTGCTGAAAACTCTTCAATCCAGCCACACAGCTGGTCTGATATTCCGTAAACTCTTACTTTGTTTATCAGGCGACAGTGCGGAACTGTATCGAACGCCTTCCGGAAGTCAAGAAAAATAGCATCTACCTGGGAGCCTGTATCTAATATTTTCTGGGTCTCATGAACAAATAAAGCAAGTTGGGTCTCACACGATCGCTGTTTCCGGAATCCATGTTGATTCCTACATAGTAGATTCTGGGTTTCCAGAAACGACATGATACTCGAGCAAAAAACATGTTCTAAAATTCTACAACAGATCGACGTCAGAGATATAGGTCTATAGTTTTGCGCATCTGCTCGACGACCCTTCTTGAAGACTGGGACTACCTGTGCTCTTTTCCAATCATTTGGAACCCTCAGTTCCTCTAGAGACTTGCGGTACACGGCTGTTAGAAGGGGGGCAAGTTCTTTCGCGTACTCTGTGTAGAATCGAATTGGTATCCCGTCAGGTCCAGTGGACTTTCCTCTATTGAGTGATTCCAGTTGCTTTTCTATTCCTTGGACACTTATTTCGATGTCAGCCATTTTTTCGTTTGTGCGAGGATTTAGAGAAGGAATTGCAGTGCGGTCTTCCTCTGTGAAACAGCTTTGGAAAAAGGTGTTTAGTATTTCAGCTTTACGCGTGTCATCCTCTGTTTCAATGCCATCATCATCCCGGAGTGTCTGGATATGCTGTTTCGAGCCACTTACTGATTTAACGTAAGACCAGAACTTCCTAGGATTTTCTGTCAAGTCGGTACATAGAATTTTACTTTCGAATTCACTGAACGCTTCACGCATAGCCCTCCTTACGCTAACTTTGACATCGTTTAGCTTCTGTTTGTCTGAGAGGTTTTGGCTGCGTTTAAACTTGGAGTGAAGCTCTCTTTGCTTTCGCAGTAGTTTCCTAACTTTGTTGTTGTACCACGGTGGGTTTTTCCCGTCCCTCACAGTTTTACTCGGCACGTACCTGTTTAAAACGCATTTTACGATTGCCTTGAACTTTTTCCATAAACACTCAACATTGTCAGTGTCGAACAGAAATTTTCGTTTTGATCTGTTAGGTAGTCTGAAATCTGCCTTCTATTACTCTTGCTAAACAGATAAACCTTCCTCCCTTTTTTTATATTCCTATTAACTTCCACATTCAGGGATGCTGCAACGGCCTTATGATCACTGATTCCCTGTTCTGCACTTAGAGTCGAAAAGTTCGGGTCTGTTTGTGATCAGTAGGTCCAAGATGTTATCTCCACGAGTCGGTTCTCTGTTTAATTGCTCGAGGTAATTTTCGGATAGTGCACTCAGTATAATGTCACTCGATGCTCTGTCCCTACCACCCGTCCTAAACATCTGAGTGTCCCAGTCTATATCTGGTAAAGTGAAATCTCCACCTAAGACTATAACATGCTGAGAAAATTTATGTGAAATGTATTCCAAATTTTCTCTCAGTTGTTCTGCCACTAATGCTGCTGAGTCGGGAGGTCGGTAAAAGGAGCTCGGTTGTTGAGTGTAGCCTCCACCCATAATAATTCACAGGAACTATCCACTTCTACTTCACTACAGGATAAACTACTACTAACAGCGACGAACACTCCACCACCGGTTGCATGCAATCTATCCTTTCTAAACACCGTCTGTACCTTTGTAAAAATTTCGGCAGAATTTATCTCTGGTTTAAGCCAGCTTTCTGTACCTATAACGATTTCAGCTTCGGTGCTTTCTATCAGCGCTTGAAGTTCTGGTACTTTACCAACGCAGCTTCGACAATTGACAATTACAATTCCGATTGCTGCTTGGTCCCCGCATGTCCTGACTTTGCCCCGCACCCGTTGAGGCTGTTGCCCTTTCTGTACTTCCTGTACATTCTGTACTTTCCTGTAGAGGCCAACTTGCTGTAAAACTTCAAGAAGTTAAGCAGCTTTATGAACCAAAAAAATCACTTCTTGAACTCACGTTTACTTCCTTCAGTAAAATTTTGAGTGATGTCACTGAGGAGCAATGTGAATACGTTCATCAAGAAATCATAGTGATGGGTGCACGGTATCGGCGGCTACAATACCAAGTTCATGGAGACTACCGTTGGCCTTTTCACAGAAATTTACAGCAGGACAATTCATCGCAAAAAGAGCTGTATCGGATGCTTTAAGAAAAGGGAAAGGAAATCCAAAGAAAGTTAAACGTAATTCTTATGAAATAAACAGGTTTCCGATACGTATGATTCACTAAAAACCCGATATTATTGAAAATTTAAATAATTTTCGTTTGCATTACTCGTGTGCCGTAATTTTCTTGCCTACTATGAATTACCACTGTAGCAAAACTACAAGTGATTTAAGAAAAGAGGTAAGATCCAGATTCAGTGTCCAAATAAAAGTGGATTAAACCAATGCCTAACGAAAAGTAACAAAGGACAATTTTTTGTTGGCCTGTGTAGTTTGGAAATCTGTACTGGCAGACTTGGAGTTCTGGATAACAGGAAGTTGCTGGGCAGCTCACGCAGCAAGAACATTATCTGCAAGGTCACAGGCGAGAAAAGAGTCGCACGCTAATACGTCGCGACAAGTGGTTTCCTCAGAAAAATGAGCAGTCTCACGCTTTTGTGTGGAGGTAGTATACGCTCCGTTTGGTAGTAACCAGAGAGAGCTCGCTCTTCCTGTGCTTATCATTACGACATAAACCTACACCGACAAAATGTATATCGCTACAAGGGTTAGTGCCAATAAAATTTAAGTCTTTCGAGAAACATAAGCTTGGTGTTGAAATACAACGGATGTGGCAGCGGAATCTCAGACGTAAACACGCAAATGATGGAAGTAACTTTGGAAGATTAGAAGTTAACCTCCCGTCAGCAAAGAAATCACTACAAACGTAACTTGAGCTTTTCCAAATAAAGCTTTCCTAAATTAGCCTCAAAGGATTTAGAGAAAAAAAGAATACCTAACTCTGAATAGAGTGGTGTGAAATCAACTCTTCTTCGAGTATGGGTTCGCATCACCAGTATCTTTTCTATATTTTCTTTAATTCTGTATAAATTGAAAATTAAAAATGTCAGTCTTCTATTTCTCTCTGTAAAGCTTCTACTTTTTTCTTGTTTTTAATTCAAAATACTCACTTACAGAGAAGCAACCTGGATTTGCTTTCATGCCGTGATAAATCACTTTTTTCTCATCTTTATATGCGCTATTAATTTGAAATATTCTCAGCTCTTCCATATGCTCGTACCATTTTGAGTAACCTGTCATCCATCGAAGATTTTTCAGACACAGTTTCTGGAATTATCTTTTCTAGATATTTTAAATATTTCCTATTTTACCTATCTGTGTCAATAAAGATGTTAGAGCAATTTTTGCTTCGTAAAAAATTCAGTATTCTTTGTGGAGATTATTAAACCAGCAGTTCGTATTTATCTATGGTGTCACATGCTTTCTGCATTCACTTTACCGTCATCATATGTAAGATATACAATTACGAAACACTGGCGGTCGCTCCTACAGGTAACCGACAGCAAACAGTCCACATGCACGATTGCATCAAGGAAATAGGTGCAGAAGTACGTCACATTACAGGAAATATGCGATTTGCAACACTTTCGGAAGTATATGCCTCTTGTCGGGAACCACAACACGCGCTGGTAACGGTAACGAAGTGGAAAAGGAATAATATACTAGCTGATAAATAAAGAGACGCAAACAAGAGACATGGTCGGATATCAAATTATTTTCGTTCACTTACACAAAATCGGCTGGTATGTAAATGATTAAAGTTACAATTTTCTGTGACAGATATAACGGTCAACATATTGTATTACAGTTATTCGTGTTTAACGCTGTTTCCAGGCGTGGTAGGATATACACTGATCAGCCAGAACATTATGACTGCCCACCTACTACCGATATAAACCCGTCCAGGCGATAGCAGCGTCGCCTCGCGAGGAATGACTGCTACTCAGACACCCGCAGGGCGCATGTACACTACTGGCCATTAAAATTGCTACACCACGAAGATGACGTACCACAGACGCGAAATTTAACCGACAGGAAGGAGATGCTGTGATACGCAAATGATTAGCTTTTCAGAGCATTCACACAAGGTTGGCGCCGGTGGCGACACCTACAACGTGCTGACATGAGAAAAGTTTCCAACCGATTTCTCATACGCAAACAGCAGTTGACCGGTGTTGCATGGTGAAACGTTGTTCTGATGCCTCGTGTAAGGAGAATAAATGCGTACCATCACGTTTCCGACTTTGATAAAGGTCGGATTGTAGCCTATCGCAATTGCGGTTTATCGTATCGCGACAATACTGCTCGCATGGTCGAGATCCAATGGCTGTTAGCAGAATATTGAATCGGTGGGTTCAGGAGGGTAATACGGAACGCCGTGCTGGATCAGAACGGCCTCGTATCACTAGCAGTCGAGATGACAGGATCTTATCCACATGGCTGTAACGGATCGTGCAGCCATGTCTCGGTCCCTGAGTCAACAGATGGGGACGTTTGCAAGACAGCAACCATCTGCAGGAACAGTTCGACGACGTTTGCAGCAGCATGGACTATCAGCTCGGAGACCATGGCTGCGGTTACCCTTGACGCTGCTTCGCAGACAGGAGCGCCTGCGATGGTGTACTCAACGACGAACCTGGGTGCACGAATGGCAAAACGTCATTTTTTCGTATGAATCCAGGTTCTGTTTACAGCATCATGATGGTCGCATCCGTGTTTGGCGACATCGCGGTGAACGCACATTGGAAGTGTGTATTCGTCATCGCCATACTGGCGTATCACCCGGCATGATGGTATGGGGTACCTTTGGTTACCGTCTCTGTCACCTCTTGTTCTCATTGTCGGCACTTTAAACAGTGGACGTTACATTTCAGATGTGTTACGACCCGTGGCTCTACCCTTCATTCTATCCCTACGAAACCCTACATTTCAGCAGGATAATGCACGACCGCATGTTACAGGTCCTGTACGGGGCCTTTCTGGATACAGAAAATGTTCGACTGCTGGCCTGGCCAGCACATTCTCCAGATCTCTCACCAATTGAAACGTCTGGTGAATGGTGGCCGAGCAACTGGCTCGTCACAATACGCCAGTCACTACTCATGATGAACTGTGGTATCGCGTTGAAGTTGCATGGGCAGCTGTACCTGTACACGCCATCCAAACTCTGTTTGACTCAATGCCCAGGTGTATCAAGGCCGTTATTATGGCCAGAGGTGGTTCTGGGTACTGATTTCTCTGTATCTGTGCACCCAAATTGCTTGAAAATGTAACCACATTTTGGAAACTTCACGACTTGTCGGGCGTTCGAGGAGTGCTGTGGTGACTGTCTTCAACAGGTGGCAAAACCTAGGTGAAGCCACATCCAGACGTCGTGGAATTGAGTGGGCTACCTCTCATTACAGATGTCGGACGTCGTTGGCTGGGCAGACTGGTAAAACAGGACAGGCGGCGAACCGCGGCGGAACTAAGATCAGACATTACTGCTGGTCGGAGTACATGTGTATCTGAACACACAATGCACCGAACACTCCTAACGATGGGCCTCCACAGCCGACGATCAATGAATGTGTCAGTGTTAACATCACGACATCGGCAACTACGAGTAAAATGAGCACGTGAACATCGGTACAGGACATTGGCGCATTGGCAGAGCGTTGCATGGTCTGATGAATCACGACCCCTTCTTCATTATGTCGTTGTGAAGGCGCGAATCCGTCGTCTTCCAGGGGAAAATCTCCTTCACACCTGTACTGTGCGATGGAGAAAAGCTCTGGGGAGCATTCAGTGGCCAAGTGGAGTTCGTGCAAGGCACCATGGTGGCAGACCATATAGGCCCTGCACCTCATCATCACGATCATGTTTCCCGACGGCACTGGCATTTTCAGCAAGTTAATGGGCCTCGTCACAAGGCCAGGAGTGCGATGGAGTGGTTCGAGGAACACAGTGGCGAGTTCAAAAATGGTTCAAATGGCTCTGAGCACTATGGGACTCAACTGCTGAGGTCATTTAGTCCCCTAGAACTTAGAACTAGTTAAACCTAACTAACCTAAGGACACCACAAACATCCATGCCCGAGGCAGGATTCGAACCTGCGACCGTAGCGGTCTTGCGGTTCCAGACTGCAGCGCCTTTAACCGCACGGCCACTTCGGCCGGCGTGGCGAGTTCCAATTGATGTGATGTCCACCAGCTCGCAAGATCTGTACACGATCTGAGTATCATCTGGGATGTGATTGAACGTGGCGACAGGGTTCATGGCTCTCCTTCCCGGAATTTACAGGAATTAGGTAACTTGTGAGTGCAGATGTGGTGCCAACTGCCTCCAGCAACCTAGCCAGGACTCATTGCTTCCACGCAACTACACGTCACCGCTGTTATCCATGCCAAAGGTGGACATGCTGGGTATTAAGTAGGTGGTGATAATGTTCTAGGCCGTGAGACAGCATTATCAGCACCTGACAAAGTTTTTATGGTCTCATTGTGGGTCTCCACTTGTCTAGTTGATTGACTCTACATCTACATACATACTCCACGAGCCACCGTACAGGGCGCGCTGATGGTACCTTGTACCATTACTAGTTATTTACTTTACTGTTTCTCTACCAAATATAGCGTGGGAAAAACGACTGTCTGCATGCCACCATATCAGCCCTAATTTCTTGTACCTCCTATCTGTGGTCGTTACTCGAAATCTACGTTGGCGGCAGTGCGGTCTTTCTGCAGTCATTTCTTAAATGCCGGTTATCTAAATTTTCTCAATATTGTTTCGGAAAAAGAACATCATCTTCCACCCAGGGATTCCCATTTGAGTACACTAAGCGTCTCCGTAATACTCGCGTGCAGTTCGAACCTATCGGTAGCAAATTTAGCAGCCCGACCCTGTATTGCGTCCATGTCATCTTTAACCTGACCTGGTGGGGATCCAAAAACTCTAGCAGTACTCAAGAATTGGTCGCATGGTCTCACTGGTGTTTAATATACGGTCTCCTTTAGGGATAAACCAAACTTTTCCTAAAATTCTCCCAATCAAAGGAAGTTGACCATTCGACTGTTGTCCTTAAGTGCTCTTTCTATTTCAAATCACCCTGCAAACTTACGCCCTGGTGTCTAATCGACTTGACTGTGACAAGCAATACACTAATAATGCTGTATTGTAACATTATGAGGTTGTTAACCTTACTCATCTAAATTAACTTACATCTTTCTACATTTACAGCAAGGTACCATTCATCACAGCAACTAGGAACTTCGGCTAAGTCATCTTGTATCTTCCTACAGTCAGTCAAAGGTGACACCTTTCCATATACTATGACATCACCAGCAAAAAGCCGCAAATAGTTGTTCACGCTGTCCATTAAGTCATTTACATATGTAGAGAATAAGAGCGGTCCTGTCAGACTTCACTGGGGCACTACTGACGATACCCCATGTCTCTGATTAGCAGTCACTGTCGCAGACAACGTACTGGGTTCTATTACTTTAGGGGGTCTTTGAGCTAGTTACGTATCTGGGAATCTATTCCATATACCCGTACATTCGTCAACAGTTTTGAGTGCAGGATCGTGCTAAACCCTTCCACATTTACGCAATACCCAGATTTGTGGGGCCGTCAAGCGTCAAGCGTGACAATGGCCTGATGGTTTACTGCATGGGTACGTGAGGGTAGGCATACTAGTCGTCAAGGTTCCACTCGTTCACGGCTGACCACCAGGAGGAGGATCGCTGTATTGTGAACCAAATACTTCCTAACTCATTCACATCTGCGCCTACCATCCGAGAATGATGGACTCCCTGAAACGTGCTGTACCATCCTACACCACTCACCGGAGACTAGCAGCAGCCGAACTACGGAAATTCCCATCCCATGTGATTACAGCCGACAATACCACAACACAGACGGCTAGGTCTGGAATGGTGCCGTGACCGCGAAGCATGAAGTATGAAGTGCTGCTGAACTGCGTTGTATCGTGTTCAGCGGTGAATCACAGTTCCGCAATATCCCCGATGAATATCGTAGGTGACTATAGCAGTAATCTGGAGAAAGTTCCCATTCTTCCAACGTTTGGGAAAGATATAGTAGTGTTATTCCTCGCTTCGTAGTGTGGGGAGCCATCGAGTGTGACCTCAGATCATGAGTGGTAATGATTCAAGGAACTCTGACTACACAACGGTACATCATGGACATATGTGTCCTCATATGTTACCTCTCGGGCGACTGTATCGTAGTGCTATTTTTAAACAGTTCAGTGATCGCCCGCAGATGCCTCGCGTCTCTATGAACTGTCTGCGTGATGTTGAGGTACTTCTGCAACCAGAAAAAATCTGCAGTTCTGTTCTCCATAAAACATGTGTGAGAACAGACCAGACTTCAGCTTCACGAGGGTGCCAGTATCTGGGATATGAAGGATCAGTTGCAACAGTAGTGATCCGGCCAGAGTGGCCGAGCGGTTCTAGGCGCTACAGTCTGGAACTGCGCGACCACTACGTTTACAGATTCGAATCCTGCCTCAGGCATGGATGTGTGTGATGTCCTTAGGTTAGTTAGGTTTAAGTAGTTCTAAGTTCTAGGGGACTGATGACCTCAGCTGTTAAGTCCCATAGTGATCAGAGCCACTTGGACCATCCTTAAGTCACTGCACCCAGCGTTTATATGACGGCTTGTCTTCCACTGCGGCCGCTGCTACGCGGCGCAGCGCTTATTTTCTCTTCGTATAGGTGCCGCTCCAGTCACGGTATCTTACAGCCTTCTCTGCTCTTCCGTTCTTAATCGTCGTGCCGGCGCTTGTCGTTACGTCGGAACAAAAAGAAGGGTATGATTGGTAGAAGGCTTCATGGGACATCAAGGAATCACGAATTTAGTATTGGAGGGAAGCATGGGGCGTAAAAATCGCAGAGGGAGACCAAGAGATAAATACAGTGAGCAGATTCAGAGGGGTGTGAGTTGCAGTAGTTATCCAGAGATGCAGAGGTTTGCACAGGATAGAGTAGCATGGACAGCTACATCAAACCATCCTTCGACCTGAAGACAACAACAACAAAAACAACAACAGCATTACTCTCTAAACTTAATTTTTCGTGCATCACCATCATTGTTTACGCTAACTCTCAAAATTCACCCCCCCCCCCCCCCCCCCGGACTCCATACTGTAATGTGATATCTATACTGTATGCAACAGATTAATGTTTTGCATTCGTGGGTGTATTGTTCTAATATTGATAAACACGAACATATGCTGAACCAGTACCTTGTTCTGATGGAGCAGTCGTTACACCTTTGATTCAAACTTTTCTAAATCTACGAATCACATATAAAGTGCCAGTTCATAGTTATTGCACCGCTCCACAATTTCATTCGCGACTTTCAGAGTGCCCATTATGGTATATCCAGCTTGCTCCTTTGTTTGATTGAAATCTAAGTATTTTCTACATTTATGATGAATAATTTCAGTTAATATCTTGTCCACAACGGTGTGGAGTCTAATACGTTCAAATTTTTTGTATGACTTTTGAATTACAGCTTTGGATCATCTTCATCTTTAGCAAACAATATGTAAATTATTTTGCAAGTTCCTATTGCACAGATTTTCCTCCTGGTTTAAGAATTTTGTCATATTTAAAGACGTCATTACAGACGTTCTGTTTCAAAATACATTAAATAAGCTCATGCGTGCAAGTTACTAATAACATTTTGAGATTATATTTATAATTGTTTAAAACTGATTGGTAAAAATAAAAACTAATTTTAATAAAAGCTCTAACCACAAAAATATAGTGACAGTAATAGATTTCCGGTACAAGTCATCTCCAAAGGGCATAACAACTCTACAAAATTTTACCACAGTTGATAGAAATCTTCGATAAGAATCCATATCTCATTCCATAACGTAGTTGAAGAGAATGTGCCACTCACTGGTGACGGACTGTAGATTCTAAAAATAAGTAACGTTCTTGGATCTCTGTAAATAAATGGAGTACCTAACAGTGCCTAGTTTTTGTGTTTTCGGTAAGAAATTACCTACATGTCCACAAAACCGGTATGTTATGTCTATAAGCCATGAAAAGTTATTTAGACTGAGACAAAACTGTACACCACAACAATCACCAGTGTTGATAGGTTATCTCCTTCTTGCAAGCTGCAGTAGAAATGAAGCGACCAATTTGAAGTCCACAGAGTTGTTATTCCTTCAATTGCCCATAGTCAAATTACTTCAAGTAGCAATATAAATCAATCGTCTTCCGTTAGTATTCTACTTTTCGGAATGTATAGGCTGCACTGAATTGGTGCGAGTACTATAATGTTTTAGAGAAGGTAGGAAATTAAGTAAGGCGGATTCGAAATTATGCTACATCTTTTAATATTTAAGTGTTAGCAACTTAGCACCAAGCTTTCATGCATTAGGCACCATTCGCGGATTTTTCATGAAGCTGCAGAAATTGTTTTGGTTCAGAATAAATAAAAAGATGTCAATGGCTTCAAAAATCGTTGCTTCAATCACAGATGATGTGAGTGTTGCAATTCCATTTTCGAGTGAAAAGCGATATACAATTCACATTCATCGGGAGGTATGCCTAGTCCATGTGCCTTCAGTAACGAGGTTTAGACAATAATGCCAAGAACTGAAATGTGGCCCTATGAGTGTTCATGATGGGGAGCAGTATGTCTGACACAGTAAACAGAAAAATGAAAAGGTGCAATAATCACTAAAACCTATTATCTGATCGATGAGTGATGATTAATGCTCTGGTTGATGAACTTCCTCATTCTTGGTGCACCCCTATTTCACCAGTGCCACGGAGATCTCCGAATATCGCAAACTGTGCATATATTTGCAGACCATCAAAAGGAGCAAATAATGACAATCGACAACGGTTTTTCGACTGCAGTCAACAAGGTGGAGATGATTTGTCTTCCGTATTGCTACGACCGACGAGATGTAGGTGTGATACACCAACATGGCCAATGCAGTGGTGGTATTCATCCACCGACAAAACAGGAAAGACAAATGTTGTCACCTAGTTCAGTTCTCAAGCGGGGACGGTTATGCTGAGGGTTAGAAGGAGGTCGTATACCATTACAAAAAGGACGTCAAGTACGTAGAAAAGTGAAGCAGCTTTATAGGAAATTAAAAACGTCAATAAACTATTTTTCTAACTCCGGTATTTAAACACAGAACGGCTCTTATTTTATGAATATGCCTTATAGAAATGTGTTTATTTGAAAGGTCGAACAAAACGGAAATAAGAGAGCGTGTCACGTCGGGGTGAGCGGAGCTCTACTCTTGGGGCAATCTGGAGATGAGAGATAGAGCATCAGCTGCCCTCTCGGCGCTGCTGTTATCGACAGCTTCCAGTCTCCCATATTTGCACTGGGCCTCTTACCTGGTATCTCTTAATAGAGCTCGAGTAAGCTTTCAGTGTTTTAGCACAAAGTGTTTTCTTCTTTTTTCTATTTATTTACACGAGTGTCGTGCTCTCCAGCTAGGCGGCTGTTAAAAGCACATCCGCAACCGACGGAGCATGAAACCATGAGACATCCAACGCGAAAATCGCAATCAGGACCTGAGTTTGTCTCCATTTGCTTACAGAAAGCCTTTTATCACAAACCACTGTAAAGATTATGATTTCGTTTGTTTGTGATACTGCCACTAATGATACTGGCACGGTGAAAATAAATTTTATAGGGAAAATTAACATTACTTACAACTCCAAAAAAATAGTCTACCTGTTCCAATTCCAGTATTTGCGGGAAGCAGTTGAAATGAGACTTACTGTTAGATTAATACTGTGTTAGTCCTAGGCACCAAACATGCTCTGATATAATTACACACGCAGAAAAGGAGATAAAGGTGTAAATGTCTAATATTGTAGTCGAATGTCACATTACACTCTGCAGATAATGTGACACTGCACTACAGCGAAAGATATTTCAAAACTTTTGCTGTCGCAGGATTTTTGGTTCAGTATGTCGTTGTTTTGCGGTTGTAACTGACATAAGTTAACCGAAATAAAATGTAGTTTCGCGCTGCCATCATTATTTGTGGGAACATCACCACGCAAAACAAGTAACAACTGCGAAACCCTGGCAGTGGTTTGTGATACACACGTCTCTCCAGATATAAATAACACTAAAATAAACGCAGATTTTTAAGCTAATATATATAAAAAAAGAACATATGCTGAATCAGTAGCTTGTTCTGATGGAGCGGCCGCTACACTTTTGATTCAAACTCAGTCAAAAACCTTTCTAAATCTGTGAATCACATATCTCTCTCTCTCTCTCTCTGGAAATCAGCCGTATAAAGGCATGAATATTTGTAGAAATCTAGCCATCCGAGAAAACAGCTTCCTTGGAACCGTATGTTAGACGAGTGGGCAGGATACTACACGTCTGCTCAGGTTGCTCCACAAATTTCTTTTCGCATTAGTTCTATACAGTATGTCTTCATCAGTTACATGATCTGTCCTTCTAATCTTCAACATTCTTCTGTAGCACCAAATTTGAAAAGCTTGTATTCTCTTCTCTAAACTATTTATCGTCCATGTTTCATTTAGACACATGGCTACACTCCAAACAAATACTTTCAGGAAAGACTTCCAAACGCTTGTATTTTAACAAATTTCTTTTCCTCAGAAACGCTTTTCCAGCCATTTCCGATCTACATACATATGGAAGACACAAAATTAACATATTCAGGAAGCGACAGATAATGACTTAATACGTTGATACTTGTAATAGAATACTCCAAATGGTATGTTAAGGCCATCAGCCATATGATACTTACTGTATCCTGTTATCCTAAAATGTATAAAGGACGAATTTTACAGCCATAATGAAAGAGTACGTAGAATCTGCTACTGAACCGAAATGATGATGCAGAAGAGCTGAAAATTGTCTGTGATGTAACATACTTAACAAACGGAAGTCAAAAACTACGTTACAAGGACATATGCAGTCAACATATTAAGGATTCTGTGCACTGCCAGATAGAATAGCACAAGCTTTCAGAAAAAACGAACTTTAACGTTGATATCAGGCAAAAGGCAAAATTTGCTCTTGACTATGCCACAATGTAGGCAATACTAATAAATTTAAGGAACCCAGGGTCTACAAGATCAAACGCCAGAAGTGCTAAGGTTCTTACATTGGATGGACTGGAAGGAATTTTAAGATTGTCTTGAGAGAGCACACGGCCACCCAGAATAAATGCACATTAGGTACCAATTTCCTAAAGAAAAAAAAATATGTAGCAGAAAATATGCAGGATGTATTGCATAGAGGAAAGACAGGGTAATTGTTAATCCTAATAAAGGAAATGCAGATTTACGAACAGAAAACGGCACCTGAGTTATTGCTTAATGAGCAGAGTGATTTTAAAAAGCGACCCGCATAGATAACTGTGCGCATTTGCACGTCGCTGTAGGGATTCTGGGAGTTGCGCGAGCCCCGAGTCGAATCCGTCCGTCGTATTAAGAAAGAGGAATGGTGTACCGTTCAGCCTGGAAGTAGTGTTCAGAGATTTCTCAAGTGAACACCTGGTACCAACGTTCCGCCTCAGTTACACCACTCTAGAACATTTATAGTAAGTTAGAACACTTTCACATGGGATAACTCTAGATGTAGACAGATAGGGTACACAAATTCCGTCCTGGGGGGGAATGAGGTTGTGACAGGTAGAACATCCAGCCACCCCCACGGCTAACATTGCCTAATCCAATAACTAACATTCCAAACCCTTAAACATACAGGATGAAGGCCAAGAAAGAGAGTTTAGCTTTACTATGTATTTCGATGTGTGTAGTAACTTACTTGTGCGAACAGCGTCGCAAGTTGACATGGGGCCACCTTTGGGATTGATTGTGCGCATCCTTGAGTGGGCACCGCCACAAGAATACAAAACATTCCACAGACAGGCTTCAAGGCTCCGCCGGTACACTTTCTCTTGAATGCGTATCGATCATCAAGACTTTTAATCAAGCAGTTACTATTGCATTATTCACATTTCGTACAATGTATTCTTTTATTTACTTTGTGATGCCAAAAGGTTTACTGTAAGTAGCTTATATACCATTTTGGCCGCAGATTGGATTATGTCTTAAGTTTTATAGTTAGACACATACTGTAGCGAAAGACAAATTTTCATTTGTGATTGTGTTTTATGTTTTAAAGCATCGAATCCATGTGTGCTGGATGTAGTATCACGTATCGATATCACCCCACGTGCCTCGAGAATTTGTTAACGGAACTGAACGTTTCAGTTAGACGCCGATTGCAGTCGAACGGGATCTGGCAGACCCAATCGTGCGCGCTGGGTGAGCCACGCCACCAGTGGCTGCGCACGACGAGCGCACTCTGCTGCCATCATATAGGACGGCCGGTGGCAAGAACACAGCCCAGTTGCACCTGGAGCTTCATCGCTACGACACCATCGTTCGTGCGTAGTACAGTGAGCCTCATTCTAGTTGCTATTCTGTGAGCCGGGCTCTAATATTAAATAAAAATTTAAAGAATTAGTTGGTAACTGTCATCTCATCCACACCCACTTTTCATAAAAAATACATAAAATTTCATTCACAAATAATAAGTGATCGAACTTCTTAATTTGTTACAAAGATTCGGCTGGTTCAGATGAAACAATTGGAATTCTTTTCGGTAAAGTTGTTGTGTTGTTAGCAGTTTTTTTTACCATACATGCTTTGACTAGCATAGATATAACCCTGAAATAATCCTGAATATGAACCATTACAGTATGGATAAATTATTGCTCCATCAACATCTGTGTGTTCTAAACATAGTGCAAGACCAATTTCATGAACCAAAACTTCAAATATATTTGTTTTTTCTTTTGGTGCATTCTCATCAGTCTCCAAATACAGCTCCTCATCATTCATGTGTATTTACGCTGGATCTTTATTCATAATTGGACAAAATGTATGTTCTAACACATTACGATTTCCATCTAGTTTCTTTGAATATTGGTGGCTATGTGTTTTATAGCTGTGTTCATATCGCTTTCTTGTAATCTAAATATTAGAATTATTGTTATCTTGATGCAACTTAATGTCAATATTCTTTTGCCATTCATGAAATGCTGCCTTTGTTACTAGTAATATCTTTTCAGTTGCACCCTTATAATATCATTTTATATTTTTCTTTTTCCATTTACACACAGTTTTCTGTAGTCAGTGTATATATCTTTTACATGACATCCACGCTTGTTCATATAATTTAAAGTTTCCTCGCTTAAGTCACCACTTACTTCACGAACATGTGTGTCCTGATATATCTATTTGTTTCTCTAAATACAGCATCACTCACTTCCGTAATCTTCTTACAAGGGGCACTCCAAAAGAAACGAGTAGGAGACATAATGACAGAAACCAGTACCCGTATGTAACAAGTATTGACCCTGGATGTTGAGAAACTTGTCGTACTATGACACAGGGCGGTGAGTAGCTGTGTGATAAAATTCCTTGGGCTACGATGTTAACTAGTTCCGCTGGCCAGTGTGGCCGAGCGGTTCTAGGCGCTTCAGTCTGGAACCTTGCGACCGCTACAGTCGCAGGTTCGAATCCTGCCTCGAGCATGGATGTGTGTGATGTCCTTAGGTTAGTTAGGTTTAAGTAGTTCTAAGCTCTAGGGGACTGATGACCTCAGATGTTAAGTCCCATAGTGCTCAGAGCCATTTGAACCATTTTTAACCCGCAAGTACAGCTGGACGTCGTCTTCCGACATGAATCGTTTGCCCCTCAGATCCATTTTAAGGGGACCAAAAATAACGTAATCACAGGGAGAGATGTTCGGAGTGTAAGGAGGGTGCCCGAGAACCTTCCATTTGAATTTCTACATGAGTGATGTGACTGTGTTGTGCGTATGAAGCTTTGCATTGTCGTGGAGCAGAATGACCCTACGGGTGAGATTGTGTGGTTATTTTGATGTGATCGCTTGGCGAAAGGTGGTCAAGGTTTGCGGGTAACGCTGGGCATTCACTATTGTCCCGTGCTGCAGGAAGTGAATCACAAGGAATGAATTTTTGGCCCCATTAGAAAGTCTCTGAGGGGCAAAAGACTCACCTCGGATGACGACGTTCAAATGTACGTGCAGAACTGGTGAACATCGCAGCCCCAGAAATTTTATGAGATAGCCATTCGCTGCTTTGTGTCACAGTGAAACAAGTGTCTCAACCGCCAGTGTCAATACTTCTAATATGCAGGTACTGGTGTCTGTAATTATGCCTCCAACCGTTTTTTTTTTTTTTTGAATAACTCTTATATTATCCTGAACACCGAAGTAGCCATTAACATTCAAATATTTCATTGCTTGACCCTTTTCATCTGCAACTGCTATTTTCACAATCAACAGTAGTCAAGGTAACTTCATGTATATAGACTTGAAATGTTATAAGATTAATGTAAACCCCTCCAATTAGATGGTATTGAAAGGAAATAAACAATCGACTATATTTATTAATCAACCTGATTTATACATAAAAATTGTATTAATAAAAATAAGAAAAATTGTCCTGCACATATATCAATTTCTGATATTACACAGGAATAACTGTAGCTGATGAAAACGGTATATTGACTGACCACAATCGTAAAAGTTATTTAGGGACTGTTTTAATTTTTGTCTGCAATAAATATTGAACAAAACAGAACATTAAGTCCTACTCATTCACTGTGAATGATAAATCAGAAAATAACCTAAATATTCCTTTCATGGGTACAGAAATTAACATATACATATAGAAGATGGACGGCTTCATCCTAACCATGCTCAGTTAATACATGAGTGTCAGTATTATTGGGGCTGATGGTACAAATTATCCAACTCATAATGGAAAACCTAATAAAATATTAATTGAAAGAGGACTCTCAAGGAGAATGAAGTACATTAATGGATTGTTCTATTAATTCAAGGATAATACATTCTGTGAATATAATGGTTTCACAAACAAATAGTTAGAGCTGGTGCAACTGATTTATCTATATTTGATATTGATTGCAACCATAAGTGTTAGTACTCAGGGTAACAAGTACAGGCTGTTTCCATAAGAGTGTGCAAAAATATAACAGAACATTGCTCCAATGAACAATTTGAGGTAGGGAGCCAGGGGTCAGAGAAGCCAGCTTAAGGAGATATGGAAGTAAAGCTACTGCTTTTCCTAGGATTACTTTATTCCACCTTACTTACAACTAACTTTTGTACAAGTTTACACATACCGTGCTGATTATGTTCATGTACATTCTTTATTTCCTGCATGGAAACAAGGAGGATAAGCCTGATTACTAGGAAGTCTGAATGGCCACATGTACTTGAGGTTCATGCAAAGAGTTCTACCTGAGTTGTCGGGGAACGTATCCTTACCGTTCATGAGATGATACAAATTGATGGTGCACCACATCACTTCAGTGTGCATATCCACAACCATGTCAGTGCTGAATTTCCTGGTCACTGGGTTGGAAGGGGACCTCCTGTTTCATGTTTTGTGATGTCAACTGGCCTGAATCCACTTGATTTTTCCCATGGGAATATCTAAAATCACTTGTGTATGAGATCCCAGTAGATATGGAGATGTAAATAGTTGCCAGAATTTTAGTTTCCTGTGATGTGATTCGAAACACACCAGGGATATTTGTCAGGGTGGATCACAATTTTGTTTGATTGTGTCATGCTTGCATTGAGGTTGATGGCCGTTAGTTTCAGCATGTTTTGCAAGATACAGTACAAATGGTACATTCATTGTGTCAGTGCTGGTACTTGCACTCACCTATAACTAATTTAAATAAAAAGTACATAGTAGTTTAATTTTATTTCTATTATCCCCTTAAGATGGCTTCTCTGACCCAAGGTACCCTACTTCAAATTCTTCACTAGAGCAACTCCTATCTCCTGTTAAATTTTTGCACACTCTTACATAAACACACTGTACATTAGGGACCGATGACCGTAGCAGTCTGGTCCCTTTAACCCCACAAACCAACCAACCACTGTACATTAAAACATTGTAAAACTAGAAAATATCACTTTTTCCTAATAAAAAATTCTGCTATTTAAAAGCAAGCCATCCTATTTAAACTGTGTAAGTATTTTAAAACTGAAAACTCAGCTGATAAATTTACTTTACAGAAATATAAAAAATATGGTTATAGGAGACATGTAGACAATGTATAAATAAATATCAGATAATAGTGTACAATAGTGAAGAAATTCCTTGTGTGTGTTGGAAACTCAATGGACAACAGAATGAGACAGATAACACATAAAAATATGTGTTGATTTTTTAATAGAATAAGAAATAGAACGCTTTTAGTCAGATGGGTCATGAAATGACAAACATACAAGTACACATAAGGAATGCACTCAAGAATATAGGAAAAATAAGAAATATGGATGAGCCTTTATTACAATTCCTTAATAAAAATTTTATGTTAAATAAGAGATTAAAATGGAATGATTCGCAATTACCAAACTTATTGAATATTTTAGAAGGAATAATATAACTAAATACAACAAATTCAGAAAATATGAATTAATTAATTTAATTATATCACATAATCCACCTACTCCTACAAGTAGTCTCAATAATATGAGAGTAGAATAATTCAAAGCTATACCTAAAAATTTTCATATTAGAGGCTACAGCAAATTAAAGATATCAGAATTAATTACGTTAATTAATCTACAAGATTTGTCATTTCATAAAGAATTCCTCCAAAGGAGTAAAACAAGTGCAAAACGTGTAACTGATATAAATTATACTCAAGGTGCGATTAAAGGAACGCCTTCAGTCACAACGTTCCGTGTTTTACTCAGTACACAGTGCGTTTCGGAATCTGTAGGTGCATCTTCAGGTGTAATTCTTCTTAATATATGCTTTATTTTTTTTCTTGAATGAGATGAAATGTACATTCCTGTTAAGAAAAGGTTTGACGTTAGGTTACGAATTTTGTTAGTCAAATGTGAAAATATGTGCAAAATAGTGGAAAAGATGAACAGTGAAAACGTACCAAATAATCTAATAAAAGGTTTTTTAACATTTTATCACGAGCATACGTTTTTTTCTCCATAGTTTTCGTACATATCAGTTCATACATAAGGCACATTCGTATACACATGTTTGTAAACACTTCACAGAACGTTTTGTACATGGTGTGGTCAATGATGAACTTTTGATAGTGCTGAAGATATAATTATCAAACAATGAACATATGCTGGAAATAACTTAAGAATAGGTCCTTAAAACTACCAAAATAGCCAGGGCTTGCGAAATCTATTTGTTCATTTAACATCGATTCTGTTTTTTTGATTTTGTGGACGTATATCGCCCACTGTTCTAAGAGATTTAGAGTCTTACAATTAGCATCATTATGTAATACTACCAACATATGTTGTGTAATGACTGGTTTTTCAAAGAAGTTGAACATGAAAGCATTTACATGCTCTCAAAAAACCGGTTTTGAAGTTTATGCCTGTTTTCCGTACATAGTAGGCAGGACAACAGGGGCATGATACTTTGTACACTCCACTGTTGATGTATATTTGTGTATTTCGTGTTATGTTATGAATGAGAACGTTTTCTAAGTTATTATTATTTGAGAATGAATGTGTTACTTTCTTTTTTTGTAAACGTTACCTATTTTTGTGCGATTTGTGACCTGGGAATGGGATACTGGCGAATATTTTCTCTTCTTCATAGTGTAGCCATTCATTGTCTAGTTTTTGTGTGTTTGTCCGTCTAAATTGTCAATTGTTTGTTGACAATTTAAACAGACAGATACATAAAAGCAAGAAAACGAATGCCCACACTATGAAAGAAGAGATGATATTCGCCAGAATCCCATTGCCGGGCCGCAAATCACAAAAAGTAGCTAACCTTTTCAAAAAACTAATGTAACAGTTTCATTCTGACCTAATAATAAGTTAGAAAACTTACTTACTCATTCATAGCATAAAATCAAATACACAAACATACAACAATGGTGGAGTGTACAAAGTATCATGCCCCAGTTGACCTGCCTATTATGTAGGGAAAACAGGCAGAAACTTCAAACCCAATTTTCAAGAACATGTAAATGCATTCAAGCTTAACCACTTTGAAGAACAGCTGGCTGAAGTGGCCAAGCAGTTCTAGGTGCTTCAGTCTGGAACCGGGGGACTGTTACAGTTGCAGGTTTGAATCCTGCCTTGAGCATAGATTTGTGTGTTGTCCTTAGGTTAGTTAGGTTTAAGTAGTTCTAAGTTCTAGGGGACTGATGACCTTAGATGTTAAGTCCCATAGTGCTCAGAAAGATTTGAACCATTTTTTTTGAACTTTGAAAAACCAGTCATTACACAATATATGTTAGAAACAAAACATGTCATCAACAATCTAGAAAATTGTACAGTAAAAGTAGCTAAAAAGATAACTAATATTGGAAAAGGAGAGAAGTTGAATACAACAGCAGATCGTAAACTATTTTATCCAACTTCTATAGGATATAAAACATCAAATAATATAAAAAAGTATGTCCAAGATTTATGCAACTAAGTCAGAGATTGAGTCTAGTGATACAAGAAATACTACATTTAATACTCAAATGTTAGCAATTCCAAGAGGTAGCAAAGGTAATAAAACAATAAAATTAGAAGATGGTAAAAAGGGTAAAAGAAGTATTACTATAATTAATAATAATGATAACTTGTGGTGTCCTAGAGCAATAATAGTAGTATTAATGCATCACACAGATTTTATCTTAGAAAGAAAAATAACTAGTTGTGAAATTAAGAAAATTGGACAAGGAGATAAGTAGAAATTACAAAATGAGTGAACCAAGAGATTATGTAGTCAGTTAGGCAAATATAGAGAAGAAGAATTTACTCTAGACATCATTGAAAGTGTTGAGCATCTATTGGATATTCAAATAAATTTGTATGTGCTGAAAATTTCAATTCAGTAGCTATCGTGGTTGTCAGAAAGTGATTAAAATACCTCTGATTATAAAATTCGCTACCATTTTCATGAAACTTGCAGTATATCAGCTTTCCTAGGATCATCATTTTTCTATGGTAAATGCAACAATACACACTACAACAACAACAACACATATAATTTTGAGATAGAAAGAAAAATATGGTTATTATACTCAGGTACAGAACACAGCACTGTGGAAAATAAGATATATTGTGAAAAATGTTGTATATTATATTGTAATGAAGAATGCTTATACAATCACCAAGAAGTTTGTAATACATATTATAAATATGAAGAGTGTAAAATTATTTGTTTGAGATTTAAAGAACATATATGTAGCTTTTAAACTGTAGAAACTTTAATCTAGATGTTGGAGTTAAAAATCATAAATGTTACATGCAATACAATATAGCTAAAGGTGCTGCATGTGAAAGAAAATTTAGTGAACGGTATGTAGTCAAAGGTTCTCAAAAACATAGGATAACAGTTGCTACATTAACGAGAAATTCAAAAATTTTTGTTTTCCAGTAGTCTATGTGCAATAATATAGTTACAGGTAGAGAGATTAAATGTTGTGAAGAAGGACCTATACTGAAAGATACATATGCTTTAATCTGAAGCTTAATAAGAAGCAGGACTACATGTTCCAACTCTCATAATATCTCATATGGTAGCTCATACTAGAGACACCTCATGCAGTAAAAACTGCTGTGGAAATAGGATGTAAAATTTTAAATGCCTATGAAATATGGGATTTTAGAAATGAAAGCAACAAGTTGTTTGAAAACTATGTAAAAGGTTTCATGAAAATAAAATTACAAACAAGATCCAACAGTTCTGAAAACAATGAGATGTATATAAAGCAGTTAGAGAAGATTTGGATACTGACTTATATCTTGATAAGATAAAAGAAAATCCAAGAAAATGAGCTGTTGCTAAGATATGTCTGAATTTACTGTGGGAAAATTTAATCAAGAGCATAATATTAATAAAAGTGAGTGTGTGACTGATTTATAACAATACTAATGGATCATCGGTAGATATAATAGATAAAAATTTTATTAATGAGAGTATGGTTCAGATGAAATACAGTTTCAAGGATTATTATGTGCAAAATAACACAACTGATATTTTATAGCAATAGTCATCACATCAAATGCAAGGCTTAGGTTGTACAATAGGCTAGATAATGTAGGAAATCATGTTGTATATTTTGATATAGACAGCATAGTATACATCAATGATGGTGAAGTCAGTGAAGAAAAAGTTTGTATGATAGGTGAATGGACAGATGAATTAGGAGATAATAAATAGATTACAAATTGGGCTTCGAATGTACATAAAGTTATTATTATGAGAAAAACGATAAAAGCGCCCTGATGAATATAAAGGCCTTCCCTTCAAACTATGAAAATATTCTAAAGCTGAATGATGAATCTGTTGAGAGTGAAGTAAATGAAAAAATACAATTAGAGTACAATGAGATAACCAGAGATGTCAATACTAAAAAAAACTAATAAACAAACAAGTTAAGAAAAAACTCTCATTTTGGTGTGATAAAAGAGTAATTCTAGAAAATTATAATAGAGTGCCTGATGAATTCTAAATCTGATTAACAATTTTTATTTTATATAAATAGAAGCCTTTCTGAAGTGGCTCAACTTTGCTAGCAGTACTGATTTGTGTACAAAGCTTAGTGAGATTTAAGTAAATGTTTAATGTAATGTTACCAGCTGTGAATATTGGAATATTAGACATGGCGGTAAAATATACTTCGAACTGAATAATAAATTTAAAATTTTTTGTAAGACTGACATTTGAAATTAATGAATAGTTGGGATTTTCAGTATTTGGAAGGAGAGGGTATTAAACTGAGATATAAAGCAACAAAGAAACCTAAAAATAATAGTTATCAATTCATGACTTAATATGTTTACTCTGATTTTTTCCCGGAACTGATCTCATTAATAAACGGTCACACTACCCACATAGTACTAGGGACAGAAGGTTGGCTGAAACCAGACGTAAACAGTAATGAAATCCCAAACTCAGATTGGAATGTATACCGCAAGGACCGGCTGGACAGCGAAGGGGGAGGCGTGTTTATAGCGATAAGAAGTGCAATAGTATCGAAGGAAATTGACGGAGGTCCGAAATGTGAAATAATTTGGGTGAAGGTCACGGTTAAAGCAGGCTCAGACATAGTAATTGGATGTCTCTATAGGCCCCCTGGCTCAGCAGCTGCTGTGGCTGAGCACCTGAAGGATAATTTGGAAAATATTTCGAGTAGATTTCCCCACAATGTTATAGTCCTAGGTGGAGATTTTAATTTGCCGGATATAGCCTGGGAGACTCAAACGTTCATTACGGGTGGCAGGGACAAAGAATCCAGTGAAATTTTTTTAAGTGCTTTATCTGAAAACTACCTTGAGCAATTAAACAGAGAACCAACTCGTGGCGATAACATATTTGACCTTCTGGTGACAAACAGACCCGAACTATTTGAAACGGTTAACGCAGAACAGGGAATCAGCGATCCTAAAGCGGTTACTGCATCGATAAATTCAGCCGTAAATAGAAATATTAAAAAAGGTAGGAAGATTTTTCGGTTTAGCAAAAGTGACAAAAAGCAGATCTCAGAGTACCTGACGGCTCAACACAAAAGTTTTGTCCCAAGTACAGATAATGTTGAGGATCAGTGGACATAGTTCAAAACCATCGTACAATATGCGTTAGATGAGTATGTGCCAAGCAAGATCTTAAGAGATGGAAGAGAGCCACCGTGGTACAACAACCGAGTTAGAAAACTGCTGCGGAAGCAAAGGGAATTTCGCAGCAAACTTAAACATAGCCAAAGCCTTGCAGACAAACAAAAATTACGCGAAGCGAAATGTAGTGTGAGGAGGGCTATGCGAGAGGCGTTCAATGAATTCGAAAGTAAAGTTCTATATACTGACTTGGCACAAAATCCTAAGAAGTTTTGGTCTGATGTCAAAGCGGTAGGTGGATCAAAAGAAAATGTCCAGACACTCTGTGACCAAAATGGTACTGCAACACAGGATGACAGACTAAAGGCCGAAATACTAAATGTCTTTTTCCAAAGCTGTTTCACAGCGGAAAACTGCACTGTAATTCCTTCTCTAGATTGTCGCACAGATGACAAAATGTTAGATATCGAAATAGACGACAGAGGGATAGAGAAACAATAAAATCGCTCAAAAGAGGAAAGGTCGCTGGACCTGATGGGGTACCGGTTCGATTTTACACAGAGTACGCGAAGGAACTTGCCCCCCTTCTTGCAGCGGTGTACCGTAGGTCTCTAGAAGAGCGTAGCGTTCCAAAGGATTGGAAAAGGGCACAGGTCATCCCCGTTTTCAAGAAGGGACGTCGAACAGATGTGCAGAACTATAGACCTATATCTCTAACGTCGATCAGTTGTAGAATTTTGGAACACGTATTATGTTCGAGTATAATGACTTTTATGGAGACTAGAAATCTACCCTGTAGGAATCAGCATGAATTTCGAAAAAGACGGTCGTGTGAAACCCAGCTCGCGCTATTCGTCCACGAGACTCAGAGGGCCATAGACACGGGTTCACAGGTAGATGCCGTGTTTCTTGACTTCCGCAAGGCGTTCGATACAGTTCCCCACAGTCGTTTAATGAACAAAGTAAGAGCATATGGACTATCAGACCAATTGTGTGATTGGATTGAAGAGTTCCTAGATAACAGAACGCAGCATGCCATTCTCAATGGAGAGAAGTCTTCCGAAGTAAGAGTGATTTCAGGTGTGCCGCAGGGGAGTGTCGTAGGACCGTGGCTATTCACAATATACATAAATGACCTTGTGGATGACATCGGAAGTTCACTGAGGCTTTTTGCGGATGATGCTGTGGTATATCGAGAGGTTGTAACAATGGAAAATTGTACTGAAATGCAGGAGGATCTGCAGCGAATTGACGCATGGTGCAGGGAGTGGCAATTGAATCTCAATGTACACAAATGTAATGTGCTGCGAATACATAGAAAGAAAGATCCCTTACCATTAAGCTACAATATAGCAGGTCAGCAACTGTAAGCAGTTAATTCCATAAATTATCTGGGAGTACGCATTAGGAGTGATTTAAAATGGAATGATCATATAAAGTTGATCGTCGGTAAAGCAGGTGCCAGACTGAGATTCATTGGAAGAATCCTAAGGAAATGCAATCCGAAAACAAAGGAAGTAGGTTACAGTACGCTTGTTCGCCCGCTGCTTGAATACTGCTCAGCAGTGTGGGATCTGTACCAGATAGGGTTGATAGAAGAGGTAGAGAAGAACCAACGGAGAGCAGCGCGTTTCGTTACAGGATCATTTAGTATCCGCGAAAGTGTTACTGAGATGATAGATAAACTCCAGTGGAAGACTCTGCAGGAGAGACGCTCAGTAGCTCGGTACGGGCTTTTGTTGATGTTTCGACAACATACCTTCACCGAAGAGTCTAGCAGTATATTGCTCCCTCCTACGTATATCTCGCGAGGAGACCATGAGGAATTCAGAGAGATTAGAGCCCACACAGAGGCATACCGACAATCCTTCTTTCCACGAACAATACAAGACTGGAATAGAAGGGAGAACCGATAGAGGTGCTCAAGGTACCCTCCGCCACACACCGTCAGGTGGTTTGTGGAATGTGGATGTAGATGTAGATGTAGATAATCTAGTGTTACATGAACATCCAACCCTGAATAAAGTGTAAAACATTAATTTCGTGTTATTTAACAATCTTGTGAGGGATGGCCATTCTCAATCGAATCTCATACATCAATATGTATTTTTTTAATTAATTCAAGTGCCCTCGAAATGCCCATTTTTTCAACTAAAATTTTATTTTATTATATGGATTTTACTCAGGAATGAAAAAAATTCTCCAAGTTTTTCAATTAATACTAGTGTGCTCAAAATGCCTGTTATTTTCTACTAACATTTTATTTCATTTTATATACATTGTAATTAGTGCACTAAAAATTTTCTTACATTTTGATATATGGCTACATTGAGTGCACGTGGTATGTTTTTAATGTATAACCTTTGCTATATAAATTAATTAAAGTAATTATTTGAAATTATGTTATTCTGTATTTACAAAGGTTTTCATACCAGATATATTTATTATATAACAATTAATTCACAGAAAAGGGTTTTGCATTAGAAATGTATCTAGTGCATTCAGCATACCCACTTACTACTGTTTGAAGTCCCTGCAGAAATACCGAGCCGTGCTGCCTCTATAGTAGCGGATGTGTTGCGAACAAAGATCTTGTGCTCTAACTGACCTTTAGATTATGTCCCATGAATGTTCGAAGGAATTAGCATTGGGCGACATGGGTGGCCGAACAATTCGCTCGAATTGTCCAGAATGTTCTTCAAACCAATCGCAAACAGTTGTGACCGGGTGACATGGTGCATAGTCGTCCACAAAAAACTTTATCATCGTTTGGGAACATGAAGTCCAGGAATGTCTGCAAATGGTATCCAGATAGCCGAACATAACCATTTACAGATAACATCGGTTCACTTGGACCAGAGGACGCAGTACATTTAATGTAAACACAAACCACGACATTATGGAGTCACCGCCAGCTTGCACAGTACCTTCCTGACAATTTGGGTCCTTGGCTTCGTCGGGTCCACGCCGTATGTGAACCCTACCATCGGCTCTTATCAGCTGAGATCAGAGCTTGTCAGGCCAGCCCAATGTTATCGAACTGTCTAGGCTTCAACTGATATGGTGACGAATCCAGGAGTGGCACCACGGGCCATGTCGTGCTGCTAGCAAAGGCACTCGCGTCAGTCGTCTGCTGCTGTGACTCATTACCGCCCAATTTCGCCGCACTGTCCTAAAGGATACGTTCGTCCTACGTCCCACACTGATTTCTATGGTTATTTCACATAATGTTGCTTGTGTGTTATCACTGACATCTCTATGCAAGCGCCGCTGCTCTCGCTCGTTAAGTGAAGGACGTTGGCCACTGCGCTGTCCGTCGTGAGAGGTAATGCAAAGAAATTGGTATTGTCGGCACACTCTTGAAACTGTGATCTCGGAATACTGAATTCCCAAACGATTTCCGAAATGGAATGTCCCACGCATCCAGTTCCAACTAACATGTCACGTTCCATATCCGTTAATTCCCGTTGTGAGGCCAGAGTCAAGTGGGAAAACCTTTCATAGGAATCACCTGAGAACAAATGACAGCTCCGCCAATGCGCCACTCTTTTATACCTGGTATACGCGATATTACAGCCATCTACAGGTGTACGTAGCCCAATCCCATGAGTTTGCCACCTTAGAGTAAGGTCTTCATGTCTTGGACATATTAAGTTATGGTGTATGTATTTAGATGTTTATATGAAACGAATATAAACAAAATTCTCTGTGTCTGTATAAACCTAAACCCACGACAAATAAATATTAAAATACTATCCATGGATATCCAGAAGTTTATTTGATATTCTGATATACGCAAAGCGAGCTAGCTGTTCCAATACTTAGATACTACTGACCTGCAGAAGGTTTAATTTAATAACTGTAACTGTGGTAGGCAAAGTATAATGGAACAACACAGTATTGACAGGCTATGTATTATTCAAATGGACATTGTTAGGGAGTCGTTGTTCGGGTTTCGCACGGAGATCGTCGCTTACAGTTGAGTAGCAAAAGAAAACAAAAGTTTTTGAACAACTTATTGATGCGATGAAATATGAATTTGCACGTTTTCCGTCGATTGGTCGGGAAATAGTGAGTAATTATTCGGTTTATTTGCGGAGGGCATTTACATACGAAATCGGAGGACAACTTAGTATTGATATTTTTAGTAGCATCTGTTGGCTATACATACTTTTGTTTGAACAGTCATAAAGGCTACAGGGAACTATCATTGCACGAAAGATTCATTTCGGAAAGCAAAGCAGCAATAGGCAACTTCTTTGTGAAAAACAGATTAATTACCGTATACTCTTAACAGGAGCATGGTTGGGTCTGGGCATTGTTTGTACTTTGATCTTTTCAAAGCAACATCTTTTCACCTAAAATTTGAGGAAATTTAATGGTCGTAAATTAAGAGACATATTTTCGTTTTAGGCAAGAAGGTCAAATTTAACAATGAAGGGTGTTCTCTCTGTCATCTATCTGTTACACTTGTCCGATAGCCGTCGACTAAAATATTATTTCCGAGCATGAGCTAAGAATGTAAAGGGAAGGCAAGGCTACAACTTTATCCTGTATATCGAAATCCATACCTTCCGGCAAAAGCTAATGGAGCCCATTGACACTGAGTTCCTTTCAGTCGTTTCTCAAGTGAGCAACACCCATGAGAAAAAAGTTTTATATGAAACTTACTTCTTAATTATGATCTAATGTTACATTACACATTATGCTAAAAACAAGTAACTTTTCTTAAGCATGTGGGAGTTTCTACTTAAATATGTAAAATTAGACTAATTTCTAAACGACACGGATGAAGAGTTCACAACCAGGTGATCAGCTTCAACTTTTACATTTTTAAATATCTTTGTACACATCTTCATCGAGATAACATTTCATAGTGAACCAGACATATACGATATCAAATGTGTAGGAAACAGCAAACGTTTTACACCACCTTGCTAAAGGAGATAACAAAAAATGTGGCGATACATAATATACATAATTTAATGTAGTAAATAGAAGAGAAATGATAACTGGACACCCTATTGATACTTTTTACCAGTTTCCGTCTATGTCAGTGCAAGATCTATCGCAATAAAATGTATTTCTGCAAACTGAATACAATAGATTCGCAAATATAATCGTGCAATAAGTGCTCCTCTACCCAAATACAAATTCTCCCAGAACTGAATTTACTGACAAACCTGAGACTCCAATGGACAATAAAAAATGCATAAGCATGTCCTCCAATGAGTAGCAGGAATGCAAGATTAAAGGGGAAAAATCGTCAAGTCTGTTCAGAAATTGTTTTTATCCAGATTGATTTATTTATTTCATTTTATTAACTTATTTGTCTAACGTGATGTAGTTAGGGCCATCAGACCCTCTCTTACATCGGACCAGGGTTTCACAAATATATTACCTTCTTTACATCTTGGTTACGTAGCAAATAATAATTTTAATATGACAGGTAGTATTAAAATGATCTCGTTGTCTGAATAACAGCGTGAATGACTAATACTGACTACAAAGTAATGACGTTAATATTGGCAGTACAACCAGTCCTATTGATGCTAATAGTAATAACAGTAATAATAATGACAAAGTAATGACAATAATAATGATAATGATAATGGCAGATATAAAAGGAATTTTTAGGTGTTCAAAATCGATGTTTCCCGATATAGCGAGTTCTGTGTAAAGAAAATTTAAGGAGACGGCACCAGTTAAGGATACTGGGAAAAGCAGAAGACCTGGTTGGAAGCAAGGATGTACAAGGGTAACGAGTGCATACAGGGACAATGATAATCTTTATTGTCGCTTTAGCAGATATGTCGTTAAATCTCTTTTGAAGCTGGAGATATTATTCAGTTATCTAATACAATGCAAGAAATTTTTTCACAGCCAAGTTCCTGCTACTGAGAAAGACATCGAGACAATGGCCCAACAGTGAAATAGGACAGAAAGTATTTTGCTCTGGTGGAAGCGCTAGTTTCTGTCATGTTGTTCGGACAAGAACGTTGAGGTCGACGAGAGGTATGAGGGACAGTGTTTATTGATAAGACAGTAGAAAAGACAGAGGGAAGGAAATCTTTTACGCTTACATGCATGCAGCCAGAATAGCTGAGGAAATGGTGGTGAAATATGATCAAAGAGTCGAGTATCACAGATGTTACGAACACGGTCATTCATAACCAGTTCTGGGCTCCGTGAGGTTTCCTGAGAAAGGCCTTGCAGAAGAACATCTTTGTAATCGATAACTGGAAGCATAAGTGTTTCTACAAGTTTCTTCTTCAGGTCAAGAGGAAAGTGTTTTTTGTACTTTGTAGGGTATGGAAAAATGCTGGTGCCTTCTTGTATACTACTGTTACACTCTCAGTCCAATTCAGATTTTCATCCGTTATTACTCCCAGACACTTAACTGAACGACAGAAGTTGATACTTGTCCCATTTAAGGTTAAAAATGGAAGGGACTTCCGATATTTCTAGCTAAGGAGCCTAGAATGACCAACCACTTGGGTTTTGGATGGGCTGAGCTATAACCCCATATTCTGGGCCCATTTTGATAGTGCACAAAGGCCAGTATTGAGATTCTGCATTGCTAGTTTCAGGTTTATTGGTTTTGCTCTTAGATACAACTGGAGGTCATCAGAGTATATGTGGTATTTGCAGTAGAACAAAACGTATTATATTTCATTTACATACATTGAAAACAGGACCCGACCGAATACTGAACCCTTGGGGAATACTCATGCTACCTGCCTCCATTGTGACATTATGGTGCCAGACATGGCGCACTGCTAGAGACACATCACGGATGAGCGAAACCAAGGAACTGCACTTGGCCAGAAAGTTAAATTGCTACGTTTGGCAGGTAAAACGTCGAAGTTGACTGTGTCAAAGGCTTTGCTGAAGTCTAAGAAGGACATGTAGTTGATTCTTGCGCAACCATGGCAGGCTTCAATTCATCTTTTACCTTGTATGGGGCTGATGTTTTGCTGCGATAATTACGGAAGCCTGATTCGTATTTGTTTACTTGGTAGTTTGTAGTTCAACACTACAGTACATCCACTCGAGAGTACAGAATCTGTTGAAATTTTCTCCTCTATTATTTTTGTCCTGTACGACGAATGATGTAGCATCCTGTGCACATTCCACTGACAATGACAGCTGGGTGATAGCATAAAGGTAATCCGGTGCAGCGTTAGCCACGTTCGATCGGATCTGTCTGTTATGTTAATTACCCTCTGTACATCTTAGTTATTTTTCAGATATACGGAATTAAAGATGAACACTATTCAGATATTTTATTTTTTGAACAAACGTGTAAAATAACATTAAAAGTTTTGCAAAATCATGTTCCAATGGAAGTACCATTGCTGCGTTGTATAACGTATGGCCACCGTTAATTGCGATATGGCGCATCCTCCTGTATTTCTTCCCTTTATAAATGATATGAGTATTTCAAATTATTGTAAACTGCCTGAAGTTGAACGAAATTAACTTCCAACGATGTGCTTCTCGTTGTGTAATTGGTGTTACAAAAAAAAAAAAAAATTCTGCGCCGCGCGGGCCAGGACCTCGCGAATTTTATTGCGCTGAAAAAGATGTAGCTCAGCTTTAAGGCGATGTTTCTGGAGAGCTGGAGTTCATTTATATGCAGAAAACTTCTGTGAAAATTTTTGCTAAAACGTTGACTTAACAAGTAACATTCCTGGGAATTTGTACTCTGGCTCCTCGACACGGTTTTTTAAAACCGAAAGGGGATGGTCAGCCACGTGACTGGGTGTGATGGAGGAAAATAAACGTCATCAAACATACTTTCAGTGTCGTATAAGTATTTTACCTTCGTCATTATTCCTTAAAGAAGCATCACTGTTTCGAAAAATCATTGATTCTTAGTATGTTAAGAAAAAACTCGTTTGATGATACATCACTTACGAATACTAACATCAGCTGAGGTACTAATGATTTAAAAAATGTAGGTAAGTACATCTATTATTCCTTTGCAGCTAGAAGAACGTGATCCATTCAAGTCAAGGGCATCAGTGAAGCAGCTAATGGAATCTTCCACTTCATTTATTGGAATTTCTTTAACTGAATAGCCGTTCAGAAGTTTGTTCTTCATAATGCTATCATATACAAAAACTCAGCTATTTTAGTGAAGCTGTTATTGAGATAGGAGTCGATCGAGGTAGCACAGTGGTTAGCACGATGACCACTTATTCTGGAAGAACTAACATGAAATCCACGTAGGGCCATTCTCAGTTATGTTTTCTGATGTTTCTCTAAATAACGTAAGGTAAACGCACGTTTTGTTTTTGAAGGAGTCACGGCCACTTGCTTAATACAGACTTCTTCCCCTAAAAAAATGCTTCGTTTGTTACGACAACGATTTTGATTTGGTGTTAAAATTTGACATTCCTTATATTTTACCTGTATTTTGAGGAAGAGATTAAATAAGGACTTTGCCGGCCGGAGTGGCCGAGCGGTTCTAGGCGCTACAGTCTGGAACGTGCAACCGCTACGGTCGCAGGTTCGAATCCTGCCTCGGCCATGTACGTGTGTGATGTCCTTAGGTTAGTTAGGTTTAAGTAGTTATAAGTTCTAGGGGACTGATTACCGCAGCAGTTGAGTCCTATAGTGCTCAGAGCCAAATAAGGACTTCAGCGGACATACAATCACTGCATGCAGAAAATTGCGCGTAGGATGTGGAAGAATCGAGAGAGTTAGAAGCTATCTACCAAATGAAAATGTTAGGAATACAATGCGGGAAACGTGACGGAACTGCAAATTTTATATCTTGAACAAATGATAACTGAATGTGTACGAAAGATTAAGGAACGAATTTACACAGTACTGAGACAGGAACTAATATTCAAAAATGAAGACATAATTTTTTGATTGAAATGAACTGCGTACATTTATTAGCAACAGTTTAAGAAGCATTAAGGTTACATGCATTACGACGGCAGACATCACAGTGGTCATGGGACAGTCTGCAACATCCCCCTGAAACGTCCGCTTAGAAAAATTATTGAATTACTGTGCTGATGAATCTCTTACATTATTTGATTTTCAAACAGCTGAGCAAAACTGAACGTACTCAGACATTTCGCTCTTTACCTATTCTGATTAACACTAAACTGACCCACAATATTTTTTTAGCGCAACGCAATCTTACTTTCAATAATCCCTACAAAGGAATGGCCCTGACTAACATTAACCTATACCTTTCACAAATCACTTACCTCACAAAAATCTTCGTTACTCGAACTACTGCAATACAGCGAGCGCTACTACTGCCAGCTAAATAAAAGATTCAGACTACTGACGGCAGTAACTACTGATAGGCATGGTTAGCAAATGAAAGATTTTGATAGAGAACAAACAATGTATTTACCTTAATAGTGTTCAAAAGTCATAATATATATAGCAGTTCATGACATCCATTCTTACAAATGTACTGATTCTGATGGACACACGTCCAGATCATCCGCTCTCAAAAATCCGCCATCTCACTTCCCCACATCCACCACTGCTGGCCGCTCACCTCCAACTGCGCAACGCTACGCGCTGTTAACAGACAACTGCCCAACACTACAATAGCCAACAACAATGCAAACCAGCCACAGACTGCACACAGCACAGCCAGTGATTTTCATACAGAGCGCTACGTGGCGGTGGCGTTACCAATATAAGAACCAAAACATCCTACTTACACCCCTCACGCCTAATCGCTAATACTGTTGTTTATAATTAGACATTTCACCCTGAGGAGTGACCTTGTTACCACTCTGATGCGCTGGGCTAAACTACTTGACTCAAGAAGGCAAGGTGAGATAAACTAGGCCATGAAATAAACTCTTGAGCCAGGACTGAGACAATGATATGTCTACCGTAGCGGTAAGCTGTCGTGCTGCCAATTAATAATATGCGGCTTCTGGCGGAACTTCAGGCACATGGTATGTTTATCGAAATTAAACATTGTGATATTTCCTGTGATATTAATAAACATAACTAAAAGCGAGAATGGAAAAGATTTCACTCCCAGCCAACTTCGAGGTCTTGGATTGATCGCGTCTAGGCGGCGATTGCCTCAATTGACGAGCTACAAAACGTACTTTGTAAGGTAAAGGTACAGGTAAAGTTCCGTGCTTGGACCCTTACAGGACAATAGGGGCCCACCGACTGCCTTGTTGTCATCTGCTAATGGCTTCATTGGATGCAGTACGGAGACTCGTGTTGTCAGTACACCGCACTTCCCATTCTTGACGGCTTTATTGACATTGGAACCGCTACTAATCAGTCGAATAGTTCCTCAGCTGGTCTCAAGAGACTGAGTGCTCCCTGTATCAGTCCTCCCACCAAGGAAAAATCCCTGGCAATACTGGGAATCGAGCTCTGGCCCTCCGCAACGCCGTCAGCAGCGCTGACCACTCAGCTATGGAAGCGGACAAAATCTACTATGTAACATCGTTCTACACCGGCGTGAAAAGAGGCATGGGATACCTCTTTATATCTTGTCGGACCTCCTTTTGCCGGCATAGTGCAGCAATGAAACGTGGCATGCACTCCACAACTCTTTGGAAGCTCCCTGCAGAAATACTTAGCTATGCTGCCTCTACAGCTATCCATAATTGTGAAAGTGTTGCCGGTGCAGAATTTTGTCAACGAATTTACCTGTCGTTTATATATCATATCGGGCGCTCTGGGTGGCCAAATCAGTGGCTTGAATTTTCCAGAATGTTCTTCAAACCAGTCACGAACAACTGTGGCCCAGTGACACGGCGCATTATCATCCTTAAAAATTCCGTCGTTGTTTGAGAACATCAAGTCCATAAACTGGCTGCAAATGGTCTCCAAATTGTCGAACGTAACCATTTCCAGTCAGTGATCAGTTCAGTCGAACCAGAGGATCGAGTCCATTCCATGTAAACACAGCCCACACCATCATCGAGCCGCCACCATCTCGTACAGGGCCTAGCAGACAACTTGGATCCATGGTATCGTTGCGTCTGCGCCACACTCGGAAACTTAGCAACTGAAATCAGGACCCCTGAATCAGGTTACGGTTTTACAGTCGTGTAGGATCCAACCGAGGCCAGCAGAGACTCTACGAGCGATATTTTGCTGTTAGCAAAAGTGCTCTCGTCGGTCGTCTTCTACCATAGCCCATTAATGCCAAATTTCGCTGCACTGTCCTGACGGATACGTTTGTCATACGTCCCACATTGATTTCTGCGGTTACTTCACAACATGTGGCTTATCTATTAGCACTGTCTAGTATACGTAAACGCCGGTAATATCGCCTGTTACGTGAAGGCCGGCGGCCACTTCGTTGTCAGCGGTGAAAGGTAATGCCCGAAATTTGGTGTTCTCGGCCCACTCTTGACGCTGTGGATCGCAGAATATTGAACTCTCTAGCGATTTCGGGAATGAAATGACCCCTGCGTCTAGCTCTAACCACCATTCGGCGATCAGTGTCTGTTAATTCTTGTCGGCGCCCCTAACCACGTTGGACACCATTTCACATCAATCACGTGAGTACGAATGGCAGCTCTGCTAATGCACTGGTCTTTTATACCATTTGTAGGCGTCACTACTGCCGTTTCTATATGTACATATCGCTATGGAATGATCTTTGTCACCTCAGTGTATTTCGCAGTGCCTTGTGTACTCTTTGTTGAACCTGTCCTCGCAATTTATGTAGCAAGCCCAGAGGCAGCTTTTTTGTATAAAAGATATCGTTGTTATTAATATTTATAATTAAAGTTACGGCTGCTTGGCGCTAGTTCTGCAGGTCATCCAGGATCCATATGTCAGCATGAACAATATTTTTCCACGCATACTGCTGCTTATCGCACCACCTACACGCCATGAGCACCCTACTGAATGGTGTATTGGCGCTCAGGTCTCTCTAGCCGTGTGAATATGCTCCCACTACAGTCCTGTACCTCTATAAGCTACTGCTCGAGAACATATTGCAATTAGTAGAATCATGGCTACAAACGCACACATTTGATGTCGAATTGATATGAAATTAATGAATTAATTAATTAATCAATTTCTTATCTCTCCCCCTCCCCCCCCCCCCCCCCCGATCCCCCGATCACGTCATGGGTTTTCTCCGGCCGGCACATGTGCCCTTCCCCCACCATCGCTCTGGGAATTCCTTGCCCTGTCCCTCCTATCCCGTCCGCGCGCAATTTATGACCTGTGTCGTGATGGGGAATGCAGTCCACTCGAAATTACGCCAAGCGCTACAGTTCCGCACACAGCGTCTTAACGCAGTAACGGTCAGCGTGAAAGAGACGCACTCTTTTCTGGGGAGGAAGGATCTCACGACTCAGAACCTCCCTGGTGGGAAATAACTCAGTTTCGGTACCTCGACTCTTATGACGTCACTTCATGTCCTATCGATGGGTACTGGAGCAGTTAGCTCAAAATCAATACTGCATCAGTCCCACAACCCATCAGTTCCCCAAACATGCTGACGCACTTTTGATTGAGTGATTGCATATTTGGTGGGAAGTATCTCATTAGATTGATTCACTGTGTGGGAAGTTGCAGATTGCCAGGTCAAATCCATACCTCCCTTACGACAGTACATAGTCCAAACCACTTCATTTTATTAGCACATGTCGCAACACTGACCACGGTAACTTTTCACTCTGACACATGCACATTTCTCAAAAGCAGTGCAATTATCGATTATAGGTGTACAGCTTCCGAAGAAATTATGGTATGTCCAAACTCAAACCGGTTATGAGGCTCGGTTCTCCTCAGTTCTAGGAAATTGTTTGACATTTAGGTCTTCCAGCCAATCAGATTCGTGAATGCACCACATGTATTTTCAATTAGCGATTTCGAAAGATGTTACATTCCTCCGAGACTCTGTCAACCAAGTGTTTTAAGCATAGGTGTGTGGCACTATGTGATAATCAACTGCGCTCCCCCTGACGAAAGTGTGGAAAGACATCGCCAATGAGGGTTGATGTACTGTGAGAAACATCGCAGTTGATAGTGCGACAAAGGACATGTGAGAACCTGCTTAGGAAAGCCAATGAGAGGACGTATTGCGTATCCATGGTGTTACAGCTGTGTTGTCTGCCCTGTTTGTGCATTACGGTAGATCCACTTGAATCCTTGCATTGCTATATTATGCAGCTTATTATGAAATGAAGGCCAAAATACTGAGTTCGGTCTTCCGAAACTGTTGCACGGCGCAAGATCGTAACACGATCACTCCTTTCAGTCGTCGTACGAACGTCGAAATGGCAGATAATTAGATAACCGATCGCGGAATACAACAATAACTACAATCGCTTAGTAGCAGAAAGGCGTCAGGACCAGATGAGATACCTATAAGATTCTACGAGGGTTGCTCAGAAAGTGATGCACAGCATTTTTTTCAACAATTCTTTATTGAACATAATGAGAATTACACACAAGAAAGAATGGTGTTTCATCTGCACACCCTATTGTTCCACGTTATCTCCATCCGGTTCTATAGCCTTCTTCCAGCGCGAAACAAAGGCATAGGTACTGGCAGAAGTAAAGCTGTGAGGAAGGGGCGTGAGTCGTGCTTGGGTAGCTCAGATGGTAGAGCACTTGACCTCGAAAGGCAAATGTCCCGAGTTCGAGTCTTGGTTCGGCACACAGTTTTAATCTGCCAGGAAGCTTCAATGTCGTGTATGCTCTGTCGGTACCAATCCTTGTCATAGTGGCAGAACCAGTGCCTCACTGAGTGAATCACCTACTTATCGTCCTCCAAGTGTCTTCCACGAATGGCATCCTTTAATGGCGAATGAAAATGTCAGCTTGCTGCAGCATGTCAGGTGCGACATCCGTGGACGGTCTCCCCGACCACAGCAAATCGTGGAGCTCCGACGAAGCGCGTTCTGATAATGATGATGTTTGGTTTGTGGGGCGCTCAACTGTGCGGTCAACAGCGCCCGTAAGAAGTCTCAACTTTTACACAGTCCAATATTTGTCACAGTCCCGCCTACCCACTGTCACGCATCATGATGATGATGATGAAATGATGAGGTCAATACAAACATCCAGTCCTTGGGAAGAGAAAATCCCCACCCCGGCTGGGAATCCAAACCCTGACCCTGTGATCCAGTGGCAGCAACGCTAGCCACTAGACCACAAGCTGCGGAAGAACCGTCTTCTGATGACTTCACCCCCCCCCCCCCCCCCCTCCTGTGCCTAGCGCTAGCGACAAACTGTACTTCTGTCTTCTGTCGACATCAGATGTTCCGCAGACTTTGCACAAGCGTTTGTGAATAATCCCTACAGTTTCTTTCTCTGCACTGACAAATTCAATGACAGCACTCTGCTTGTAATATACATCACCTACAGACGCCATTTTGAAACTGTCCTGCAGTTTCGCTATCTGTCTGGAGTGACGGAAACTTGGCACGCTCACTCAGGCGTAGGGATGGGCTAAACTGCGATTCGCGATTTTCCGATATCAGTGATTTCTGTAAATGCCACTTTTCGGTAACTGCGATTTGTCGCCGTTAAGAATCGCAGTTAACGAATTCATAACTTGAATCCCTCCGCTATTTCTGCGGCTTCTGCGATTTTTGCTACTCCTGTGATTCACGCGATTTCTGCAAATTACGCGATTTCTGTGATTTCTGCGATTTCTGTGACTTCTGCTATCACCGTAGAAGTTACAGTGTCATTAATCACAAATGAGGAGTGAACTGTGTCAATGCAACCAAGAAACATGTTCTCTCCTGTATAAGCGATTGTTTGTGAGGGCCTAACGTAACGTTTCAGTAACCCAACTGACAAAAAGTTACCAGAATTGGTATTATTAATATTTCCAACGATTGTTCCTCAGTTGTTACATGATATACGAAAGATACGCTTGACCACACACAAAATTTCATCTCAACAAAACAATTAGTATTAAGTATGTTTTACCTAAGTTCTTACTTTGACTTTAATTTAAATTAATGGAACAAGTGTGAAGGTATTGACAGTGTGGTGTTGAAAATCATAACACAAATTACCACACAGTACAATAGGAGTTCATATTTAGAATACAGCGTGTTTTAAGATTGATGATGCGTAAGTCAAAACAGTGGAAAGCACTGATCGCACAGTTACAAGTAGAAATTGGGAATACAACTAATGAAATATTTTAAAGTACAGACAAAATATTAACTGCGTATTGTACTGTCGGAAAAAATATCCGTTTTGTGAATATAGCTATTAATCATTTGGTAAAAGTTACAAAGTAGACACCAGATCGTACATTTTGTAGTTTATGTACGATATATGTGTATAATACGGATCAAAATACTCATCGGAGACTTATCCATTTTCTGTTTTTGAAATTACCGTGCAATTTTAGCTTTTATGATGAAGAGTGTGTTTAAATATATTACAAAAATTCCAGGCTATGTATACGTCTGTCTATTACCGCAACCTTTATTCGGACTTCACATTATTCGGCTGCACCAATTCTCAACCCAGTATAAAATTTTTCTCACTGCAATTAAGCTTCTTGGCTCATTTATTGGCGTGTAATACATCCATATCTTGAGAGACAACGTTCTCAGAACGAAGTACGGACGTAGGACAACAGATCGCATACGGCATCCAATGATAACTGCGCATTTTGGTTGCCACTTGCTAATTCTAGCTGCGACTTGTCACGAAAATCGCACTTAGACTCGATAGTGTGTCACAAAGAAAAGGCCGTCAGATGCACACGGCGTTGAGTGTTAACTGCGCTTCTTAGTCGCTACTGACGACTTGTCACTGAAATCGTAGCTAGATAAAAGGTTCCAAGGAAGAAGCACGAAATTCGGCCAGCAGATGGCCCACGATGTTGAGTGTTAAAGGCTACTTCCGACCCCTAGTTATGGCTGAAATAGCAGCCACATTGTGTAAAGTTATCTTGTGATATCTGTGACTTCTAAATCACTGTGATTTATAATAGATACACGATTTCTTGCCCACTCCTACTGAGGAGACTTCAAACAATACATACGTAACATTCGCTAACGTAGCATAGTTTTCGGCCGAGAAAAAAATGCGATGCATTACTTTCTTGGCTACCCTCGTACAAAAAATATGCTAAAGAATTTGCTCACCTTCTAGCAGTAATTTATCGTAGGTCTCTTGAGCAACGAAGAGTACCTAACGACTGGAAGAAAGCACATGTCATTTCTGCTTTTAAAAAGAGCCGTAGGAGAGATGCACACATTTATAGACCTATATCGTTGACGTCAATCTGTTGTAGAATTATGGAACATGCTCTGTGCTAAAAAATTATGACGCTTTTTGAGAATGAAAATCTCCTTTTTAAAAATAAACATGGATTCCGCAGACGGAGATCCTTAGAAAATGAGTTCGCTCTGTTACTCCATGGACATAGGCGCTGAGGTTGATGCCGTGTTCCTTGATATCAGTAGGACATTTTACACCGTCCCGAGCTGTCGTTTAATGAAAGAAATACGAACTTGTGGAGTATCTGAGCAGATCTGCGACTGGACTCAAGACTTTTTTGCAGATAGAACTCAACACGTCACTCTGAACGGAAGAAAACCGACAAATGTAAAGATAATTTCCGCAGTACCCCAAGGAAGTGTGATAAAGCTGTTACTGTTTATAATATGTATAAACGAGCTATTAGGAAGCGTCGGATGCTCTTTAAGGTATTTGAAAATCATGCAGTTGTCTATAACACAGTAGCAACGCCAGAAAATAGTAACGATTTGCGGAGTGAGCAGACAGATGATGAATGGTGCAGGCTCTGTCAGTTGACCTTGAACGTAAATGAATGTAATACAGTGTGCACACATAGGAAAACAAATCCACAAATCCACTTCTCTACAGCTACACTATTGATGACAAACCTCCCAAACAGTATCTCCCGTAAAATGTCTAGGAGTAGCTATCCAGTGCGACCTTAAATGGAATGACCACATAAAAGCCGGCTGGTGTGACCAAGCGGTTAAAGGCGCTACAGTCTGGAACGGCGTGACCGCTACGGTCGCAGGTTCGAATCCTGTCTCGGGCATGGATGTGTGTGATGTTCTTAGGTTAGTTAGGTTTAAGTAGTTCTAAGTTCTAGGGGACTGATGACCTCAGATATTAAGTCCCATAGTGCTCAGAGCCATTTGAACCATTTGAACCACATAAAACAAATGGTGCGGAAAGCAGATGCTGGACTCAGATTCATAGGAAGAATGTTAAGGAAATGTAACTCATACACGAAGGGAATGGCTTATGAGACTCTTTTTCGACCTATTCTTGAGTATTGTTCATCTATCTGGGATCCTTACCAGGTAGGACTGATAGAAAAGATAGGAAATATGCAATTAAGAGTGGCGCGTTTCGTCATGACATTGTTTAGCCGGCGCGAGAGCGTTACCGAGACGCTAAACAAACTCCATTGGCAGACGTTGCAAGAGAGACGTTGTGCATCACGGAGAGATTTGCTATTGACATTTCGAGAGAGCACTTTTCGGGAAGAGCAGGACAACATGTTATTTCCCTCCACATACGTCTCGCGTAATGACCACGAGCAGAAAATTCGAGAAATTAGAGCCAGTATAGAATCTTACCAACAATTATTCTTCCCATGCGCTATTCCCGAGTGGAACAAGGTTGGAGGGCTCAGTTGGTGGTACAAAAGTATTCTCCGCCACACACCAGTAGATAGCTTGCGGTGTATGATGTAGATGTAGATCTGACATTGCGTATTGTCATCCACAAAAATTCCATGTTGTTTGCAAACATGAAGGCCAGGAAAGGCAGCAAATAGTCTACAGTCATTCAGACAGAGCCATTTCCAGTCAACGATCGGTCCAGTTGGACCAAAGGACCAAACCATTCCATGTAAACACAATCCACACCATTATGGAGCCACCACCAGATAGAAGAGTGCCTTGTTGCGAACTCGGGCCACCTGTTCGTGGGGTATGCGTCACACTCGAACCCTACGATCAGCTCTTACCAACTTAAATCGAGCCTCATGTGACCAGGTCACGGTTTTCCAGTAGTGTATGGTCCAACTGATATGGTCAGGTCTCACGGTAGCGTTCTCGCTTCCCGCGCCCGGGTTCCAGGGTTCGATTCCCGGCGGGGTGATGACTGGGTGTTGCGTGATGTCCTTAGGTTAGTTAGGTTTAAGTAGTTCTAAGTTCTAGGTGACTGATGACAGTAGATGTTATGTCCCATAGTGCTCAGAGCCATTTGAACCATTTTTTTTTTATATGGTCATGAACCCAGGAGAGGGCTGCAGGCGATGGCGTGCCCCTTAACGGCAAATTTCACCGCACTGTCTTAACGAATACGTTCGAAGTACGTCCTTCATTGATTTCTGCGGTTATTTCACGTAGTGTTGCTTGTTTGTTAGCACTGATAACTGTGTGGAAACGTCGCTACTGTCTGTCGTTAAGTGAAGGCCGTCGACAACTGCGTTGTATGTGGTGAGACGCAATGCCTGAAATTTGGTACTCTCGTCACATTTTAGACACTGTGTTCTCGTCACATTTTTGACACTGTTGACTGCGGAATACTGAATTCTCTAACGATATTCAAAATGGGATATTCCACGAATCTAGCTCCAACTATGACTACGTGTTCAAAGACTGTTAATTCTAGTCACGCGGCCACAGTCACGTCGAAAACGTTTTCACGCGTATCACCTGAGTAAAAATGACAATTCCGCCAATGCCTTGCCCTTTTATATCTTCCATACGCTATATTACGGCCATCTGTATATGCGCAATCGATAGTCCATGAATTCTGTCAGTTCAATGTGTATTACCGAGATTTTTATGATAAAAAATAGTTTAGGAAAAGAGAAAATGGAAACGAGGAAGAAAACGAAAACGACGCATTGAGAAAATATAGAAAATAAGAGCCTATTTACTATAGAAAATCCATACACACTACAAAAATAGATGTACGTATATGTATATGTTCCACATCTCCTGGATAACTGGACCGTTTCTACCAAATTTGGTACACGTATCACCCACTGTCTGGAAAGAATCGCTTTGCGGATAAGAACCACCTGCCTATGAAAGGAGTAGGAGTGGAAAAGCAGTGTATAACCCAATGCGTGAATATCTATAATTTATTAATCTAGTATTTGAGAATGATGTGACTACCTGACTTACAACAAACTTCACACATAATTCCAAACTTTTACGAGACGTTTCCTCGCTGACAACTCTCACAAAATAATGAAAGGAAAAAGATCAGGCGATCTGACGTAATAAGTATTGGACTGCGTAAAATGAAACTACAGGGCGAAATTCTTCAGAAATACTGATTAAATATATGTACAAATACATGTAAAATACGTTAAGCGTATGTGAAATATATTTGACATATGCGCAAGTGAGCCAAGTTACGATTGAAAAGCTCCAGGTAAGTCCCTGTAATGATTTCAACATTATGTTATACACGTTACTTACGATATGCAAATAAATATTGTGGTATTAAGAACCACCAGCCTCCTATTGGGGTGGGGGTGATAAAATATAGAGAGAAGGGGAAGGAGCATACGGGTAGAGGAGGGAGAGGGTGAAGTGCACAGAGAGTGAGAGCAGAAGAGGAGATGGACAGATAAAGGAGAAGTAGGAAATGGACGTACAAAGGGAAGAGCAGAATATGTACAGAGAGATGAGGGAGGACGGAATGAACAGCGAGAGGTGGAGGAGAACATAGACAGGGAGGGGGGTAGGAGGAGATGGACAGAGAGACAGGCATTAGGAGATGGGCAGAGAGTGAGGCGTGCAGGAGGCAGACATGGAGAGGGGTTGCAGGAGATGGACACAGAGGGGGAACGACAAGATTTACAGCGAGATAGATAATGAGGAGTTAAATTAATAGATGACTGGAATAAATACACTGAATAGCCAAAGAAACTGGTACACCTGCCTAATATCAAACAGGCCCCCGCGAGAACGCAGACCTGCTGCAGCACAATGTGGCATGGACTCGATTAATGTCTGAAGTAGTGCTGGAGGGAATTGACACCATGAATGCTGCAGCGCTGTCCGTAAATCTTTAAGAATACGAGGGGGTGGAGACCTCTTCTGAACAGCATGTTGCAAGGCATCCCAAATGTAATAAATAATGTTCATGTCTGGGGAGTTTGTTGACCAGTGGAAGTGTTTAAACTCAGAAGAGTGTTACTGGAGCCATTCTGTAACAATTCTGGACGTGTGAGTTGTCGCATTGTCCTGCTGGAATTGCCCAAGTCCGTCGGAATGCACAATGGACGTGAATGGATGCAGGAGATCAGGCAGAAAGCTTAGCTACGTGTCACCGGTCAGAGTCGTATCTACAAGTATCAGTTCCATATCACTCCAACTCCACACGCCTCACACCATACTGTCGGTGTTGACCGGCCCAGGTGAGGTGTAAAGCTTTGTGCCGTGCAGTCATCAAGGGTATACGAGTGGGCCTTCGGCTCCGAAAGCCAATATCGATGATGTTTCGTTGAATGGTACGCACGATGACGCTTGTTGATGGCCCAGCGTTGAAATTTGCAGCAATTTGCGGAAGGGTTGCACTTCTGTCACGTTGAACGACTCTCTTCAATCGTCGTTGGTCCTGTTCATGCAGGATCTTATTCCGGCCGCAGCGATTCCGGAGATTTGATGTTTTACCGGATTCCTGATTTTCACGGTATACTCGTTAAATGATGTCACGGGAAAATCCCCACTTCATCGCTACTTCGGAGGCACTGTGTCCCATCGCTCATGCGCCGACTATAACAACAAGCTCAGACTAACTTAAATCTTGAAAAGCTGCCACTGTGATAGCAGTAACTGATCTAACATTGACACTTGTCTTACGCAGGCGTTGACGACCGCAGCGCCGTATTCTGCCTGTTTACATATCTCTGATTTGAATACACATGCATATACCAGTTTCTTTGGCGCTTCAGTGTACATACGTGGACAACGCCGAGTACTCATATAGTATATTAATAAAAAGAAAATACCAACATATATAAAAATTAAGAAATTAGCAGCTTAGAAATTTAAAAATTGAGGATACGGCGTGAAATTCGCTGGATGCGTCATTTCGCAGGTTTACCCATTTTTGCGGAACTATCTGTTGCTACTGCACCAACGCTTCCGCGAATAGTCCATGCCTTATCCCAGTCATAGCGGAGCTACTCGCATACAAGATCGGCAGGCTACGGTATATGCTTTATGTTAAAGAAACATAAGTGTTTCCTTCCAGGCAATAGTTAATCGTCCCGTATAAACAAATCTTTAAGAAATCCCGTTGTCAAACGTAATTTTCGACGCCGCATGTCTATGTCAACGCATTAAGTTTCAGTATGCTGCCACATTAGGCTTACGATATACTATAGTTCAATTCTCCGCTTTTTTATCAATTAAGGCCAATTGTAACCACTCTAGGTACATTTTATACCATGACTCAGACTGAAGACTCTTTGTTCATTATAACCAAAGTTTTCACTTGATAAAATTTGCTTCTGATGTAAAACAAAGACACTCTCAACTACAATAAGAGACTGCTTGAAATGACATCTCTACTTTTGCGCAATTTATTTTAATTATAATTACTCTATCAGCTCTCACAGTGTAATAAAAGACTTCATTTCCGGTTTCTTTTTGGAAATCGTGGCCAACATTACATTTATTCAGAGTCAGAGCGACCTCTTATTAGTAGCGCCATAGTATGTTTGTGGGGAATTGTTTGATAAACCTATCCCCTAAGCCTGCTACGAAAGCACACCACAACTTTTCTTCAGCCGAAGCAAGATGTCAAAATATCTTCATTCAGGTTACTAGTTCCATCTAAAAGGTAATGATATAATTAATATTAATTAAGTAAAGCATAGCTAACTTTCTCTATACTTTCTCTCGGCGATACCCGATTTCAGATTTGTACTCCCACAACCAAACATAGTGCTGCAATAAACTCAACAGCAACATTCTTTAATATTTATTTTGGTATTAATCTATTGACTTTTATTTCCTCATGTTTACCCCTTCTATCCCCAAGGCAACCAGGATAAACCAACATATTATGCACATGATTTGAAGGCAAAGATGATGATGATGATGTTTGGTTTGTGGGGCGCTCAACTGCGCGGTTATCAGCGCCCGTACAAATTCCCAACCATTGCTCAGTCCAATCTCGCCACTTTCAGGAATGTTGATGAAATAAGGAGGACAACACAAACACCCAATCATCTCGAGGCAGGTGATAATCTCTGACCCCATCGGGAATCGAACCCGGGACGCCATGCTCGGGTTTGAAAGCGAACAGAAGGGGGAAGGAATTGAGGCACCCCAAATATTATTTCGGTGCATTGAATCTTCCTTAACATTGGTCTTCAGCATAATATGAAACTGTATAAATAATTGTTAGTGCAACTACAATTAGTTTGGATTCATATAATGCATAATATTCAGTTTGCAAGACTAGTTTCAGATGCCTAACATTTTTCCACCTTTTCTGATTGAGCACGCCTGTAACGATTGTTTCCGGCAATGGCTGCTCAATAACCGTATTAGCCTGACCTGCACCCAACAGTGCCTTTGTGTGTATTAATATGCTGTTGAAAGATGTGGGTTTCATATGGCTCCCTTTATGATTCGTAAGAATTCAACCGTGTTGATGATATTTGGAGTGTAAAAACCGAGGTACCGAGGTACTTTGGTCTAACGATACATACGTTGCTCAGCATCACCGAGAAATTTGCCGCCTGCACGGTCTATGCTACTGTACCCAATTAACTGAATGATTTTGTTGCAATGATATTTGAGTTAACTGCACGTTAAGAGGATCTGACGAGCCCGATAGACTACACTTTGTACTGCATGAGGCTGTAAAGTCGCCAGGTACAGTACCCAACTGGTCGACAGCTGTCCTCGCAACAAGAAACTATATGCTGTTTCACATAACTTGCAGTAGAGTTGATGTACTGAATATCTTTGAAATTTTATTTAGTCGTGGCCACGCTAGAACAAAGTTCAGTTTCTATTAAATGAGTTAAGATTTTTAATATGCGGTATACTATCGTATACATCCGATGAAAATAAATCCAATTGGAGTGAAGATGAAAATAATTAAAAATAATTGGATTATTCATATTACGAGATATACCTGTGAAAAGGTTTATTTCACTTTTGCATTTTACGGTAATTTCAGTCAAATAGTTACATACAGGGTGATTCAGTTGCACATACAAATGCATTTTATGGAACCTGCGACGTCTTCAAAACCAACGAGTGAGATTTTCATATTCTCTCGCTCGCCACATGCAAAGTATTAGCCCTACGGAAAAAAATGAACAGGACGTTTTTGTAAGAAATTTAATGTATTAAATTTTTACTGAGATAAGTCTTCGCTGGAGTCCACGCTGTTCGAATAATTAAAGAAAAACGCGTCTGAAGGACATTTTTGTACGTTTCTCTTGAATAATCGAAAACTGCAGCCACTAGCGAAAACGTATCCCAGTACAAAATTTTCTACAAAAGGGTCCCATTCCTTTTTTTCTATAGGGCTAATAGTTTACGTGTAGCAAACAATAAAATATCAAAATCTGCGCGTAGTATTTGAAGGTATTGTGGGTTGCATAAAACTGGTAGGTAGGGGCAGCCGAATCACCCAAAATATTTGAAAAAGTCTCATGAGATGTGCTAAATGTGATAAATGATATCATTGGTTTTAAAATCCTTCGCCCAGATACAACTGCGTTACCATGTTTTGGAGTTTCAACGAACAGTATGAGAAACACTGCCCAGTCACATTAATGTGGCCACACATCAAAAGCCTGAATAACCGCATTTTGATGCACGTATCCTTTCTAGACGTGCTGGATGAGAGTCAGTGACTTTCTGAAATTTACTAACAGGGACGTGGAGTCGTGCTCACTACAGTGCTGAGGCCAGCTGCAAAAGGTTTCTGGCACAAACAGTCCGACAGAGGTGATCACACAAATTCTCGACTGAGTTTAAATCCGGGGTTTGGTGGCCAGAGCGGTACGGTAAACTTATGCCGGTGCTCTTCTACCAAGCATGCAGACTGCGAGCTGTATGACACATTGCATCGTGTCGAGGAAAAACACTCTGTATCTGGAGGTGGACACGATCTGCAAGGCAGATTCATACTTGGGTTCACCCATTGTGCCTTCCAGAATGACAAGATCGCACACGGAATGTTACGAAAACTTTCCCAAAGTCGTAACGCTCCTTCCTCCGGCCTTGACCCTTCCGACGATGGTTGCAGGGTGTTCGCATCTATTCGATAGAGCATAAAACGTCATTCATCTGAAAAGACCACTAGCCGTCACTCAGTGAACATCTGGACGTCCAGCTGCAGTCCTGGCGCTCCAATTCCTGCCTTCGTCGCTGATGAAAAGCGACGTTCGCTGAACGATCTTTGAGGAATCACTGTTGGTAGCTCCTTGGTTTATCTAGGCGGCCAGTTGCTCAACAGTTGCATGTCTGTTCGCCCGTACACATCTCAACAGCCGTCGTTCTCCACGTCTCAGCAGCCCCGTCACCGGTTTTGGATAGCGCCATTTTGTCATGCACGGTATACTTGAACTACAGCGGCACGCGAACAGTTTACAAACTTAGCGGCTTCGGAAATGCTTCCACCCCTGGCCCGAAAGCCAATGATCATGCCCTTTTCGGTCATTAGATAAATCGTTCTGTTTCCTTATTCCTCATTCCGCGTCTCTGCGACACGCTTTATACTGGTTTTGGATAACGCCATTTTGTCATGCACGGTATACTTGATCACAGCGGCACGCGAACAGTTTACAAACTTACCGGCTTCGGAAATGTTTCCACCCCTGGGCCGAAAGCCAATGATCATGCCCTTTTTGGTCATTAGATAAATCGTTCTGTTTCCTTATTCCTCATTCCGCGTCTCCCGACACGCTTTATACAGGGTGTTACAAAAAGGTACGGCCAAACTTTCAGGAAACATTCCTCACACACAAATAAAGCAAAGATGTTATGTGGACATGTGTCCGAAAGCGCTTAATTTCCATGTTAGAGCTCATTTTAGTTTCGTCAGTATATACTCTACTTCCTCGATTCACCGCCATGATTTCGTACGGGATACTCTACCTGTGCTGCTAGGACATGTGCCTTTACAAGTACGACACAACATGTGGTTCATGCACGATGGAGCTCCTGCACATTTCAGTCGAAGTGTTCGTACGCTTCTCAAAAACAGATTCGGTGACCGATGGATTGGTAGAGACGGACCAATTCCATGGCCTCCACGCTCTCCTGACCTCAACCCTCTTGACTTTCATTTATGGGGGCATTTGAGAGCTCTTGTCTACGCAACCCCGGTACCAAATGTAGAGATTCTTCGTGATCGTATTGTGGACGGCTGTGATAAAATAAGGCATTCTCCAGGGCTGCATCAGCGCATCAGGGATTCCATGCGATGGAGGGTGGATGCATGTATCCTCGCTAACGGAGGACATTTTGAACATTTCCTGTAACAAAGTGTTTGAAGTCACGCTGGTACGTTCTGTTGCTGTGTGTTTCCATTCCATGATTAATGTGATTTGAAGGGAAGTAATAAAATGAGCTCTAACATGGAAAGTAAGCGTTCCCGGACACATGTCCACATAACACATTTTCTTTCTTTGTGTGTGAGGAATGTTTCCTGAAAGTTTGGCCATACCTTTTTGCAACACCCTGTATAACCTTCACTGCTAGTGCTGCACCTGCCATCTGTGACGTTATTGTACTTTGTGTCGAACACAGGAGGCGGCCACATTAATGTGACTGGACCGAATACAGACTGTATGTAATTAGAAGATAACTAATTACTTATTCCGATTACTTGAAAGTAACCGTGAGGTATGTCAATTTTGAAAACTTTTAATTTCAACAATAATTTTTAGTGCAGAAACTACCGAGTACCAGTTTTTGGTTCAGAGACTGATAAAATAACGTCATTGGTTCTCTGATCAACGAATAAAATTAATAACACAATATTACGTCTGCTTCTCGTAGAGCCTATAGAAAAAAGATTTTCCTTTCCCACCGTATCATTCGAAAAATGAGAGGAACCAGCCGGCACTTACGTCATTAAAGATAACAGTCAAAAAGCATTAAATATCGGAGGTAGCTGTGGTGCAGACGGGGCAGCACACAGCGGATTCGTGAGCTACGTTCTTTATCAATGTCTAATACATCCGAAAAGGAACCGCAACACAAGGGCTGACGTGCGGTGATATGTTTCATTGGCTAAATGATGCACCGATGCTTGGGAGAACACGTCAATAACATCATAAAGGAAACAACCTTACTGTTGTTCTACAACTATTGTTTATTTGTTCGCAAACGGGTTTTCACTTCTGTGTCCAACACGTGGCGACAACAAAATGTCACAACCACAGCTCAAATGGCGTGAAAATAGAGATCTTAGTGGTAGATATATGTTGTATTCTCCAACAGTTTATTGAAAGTACCTTCTTCTACAATAGAATAGCTGGCTGTAAAATAGATGTAGACGTCCGTCGATCTAGCCGGAGATGTGGTTCTTCTCGGTCGGCTGGTACTTCGACCGGCGGTGAAGTACAGCGGCTTCGGTGATATCTTCTCGGAGACTCTACTATAGCGGTTGCCATTAGCAGCGGACGAAGACTGGTCTGCCTTTGACCGGCCGGGCCTATATAGTGAGCTGGAGCCCTAATAGAAACCCGGCGTAGGAATCCGTGGCCGGATATGTCGCGGCGAACTCTGCAAGGAAAGGTTCCTATTAATCGACTGGAATCTTCGGCGTGTTTACCTGATGTCTTCGCCTGTTTGGCTGTTGGTTTGTTTCCCTCATAGCGTGGCTGTTATGCGGTGCTGCCTGCCGTGTAGGGGAACCCGATGACTGACAGTACAATATACAGAGCTTTACAAAGGAAAGCATTGTACTGAAAAAAAAAAAAAATAAGCTGATACATTTTAATACTGTAATCTGGTTTTCTCACACATGATAACAAAAAATCCATTTTATTGAGATTAAAGACAAAAATGCCTTTGTTCACTTACGGTTACCCTATCACGAGTATTTACTTAAAGTGTCCCCGCAGGAGGTTTAGTAAATATCGACAGAGATGGATCATGTCTCGCATAAGAAAGAATGATTAAATCATGTCTGAAAGGCGAGTTGTGAAGACGTCGTACGCTGGGTTAGCGAGTCTTGGTACAAGTCCAGTTCCCGATATTGACAATTTATTTTGTATTCCTCCATCAATTTTGATTGTTGGAATAAAAAAGTTCACCCGATATCGGAACGAATGAGAATCTGGCACGCCAAGTAATATTTTATTTGAACTTATACGCTAGCTTATATTTAAATACAGGCAGTAGTATTTAACGACGGACGAACATATGCCTGGTTTGCTTCAAACTCGATAACAGAAAAGTGGGGCTTTCAATAACGTCAATCATGTCTGGTAATCATGCATGGTGCTGCGGAACATCTGTCCGTGTCAGTTACTTTCAATCGTTTGTTTCACTAGATGTAGCAAATAACCGTTTCTGTACCGCTTTTACGATAAATTGTACCGGAACTCTTGTGAAGCGCAGAACGTTTAAGCTAAAATAACGCAGGTTGTATTTAAATCAGATGCGAATTTATGCTCATAATTATTAATAGTTGCGTCATTTTGTTAACATTCTATGACGAATGCAACCGTTTATGATGTTTCAAATATGTAAATAATATTATATTACATTATAAATATGTAAAATATATATTATGTTCAATGAAAAACGTGTCTTCACAATTGAGGTGCCGTCTTGAAATAGTGATATAAGTGAATGCAACACGGGGAACCACCTCATTAAAATCGTTTCCTCTTTGGACTAAATAATATCCAGGTGATGCACGTTCGTATTGGTCTGGCAACAAATCGACTGGCGACTGCCAAAACGCCGACTGGAACATTTCGGGCTCTCGCCTTCTTTGAATACGAGATTTACATAGCAAATACTGTTAATTTTTTCAGTACAGAGTGTAGTACTGAAATTTTAGTTTTCGTACCAGCTGTAGATCGTGAGAATTTATTAGTATAGTTAATGACGATGTCACATTTCCTCAACGTACATTTCCGATGTCAGTATCAGAATACGGATACTTTCATTAGTCTTTTGGCACCAGTAACGTCAAGTACATGCTCATCAGTATCACTGTCATACACAGGAAATACAAAGTACTAACAGAAAGTAGTGGGATAATTGAATTTGTTGAATTTGTGTGTGTGTGTGTGGGGGGGGGGGATTTAAAGATTTTACAAATTAGTTTTGTCAGATCAATATACTAAGCTTACAGGGGTTACGTTAATATACTTAATTTAGAATCCTACATTGCCAGTTACTCAGAGAAGAGCCAAGGACTTGTCTTCTTGAATACACCGGATCTGTGCAGTTCCTGATCTGTGCAGTTCCTGATCAACAGACATTCAACCAACGTCTTCGATTAAACTACAAATCTCTTCTCAGTACCTCATAAAGTAAGGGCATGTGACACTGTCGATGGTGATCAGTCCATCAAATTCAGATGTCAAGCTAGGCGACCATTTTGGTTCCTTCTCAAAGGAGTCGGCTACGTGCTAGCATCAGACTTCATCTCTCCGTTCTCTCATCATCATACAACACAAACATGAGTTTACTCTACGTACACCCATTATAGTCACCTACACTTCAACACACCGTTCTCATACTTCGAGACGGAAAGGTGCCATTGTACGTGAAAGACAGAAACCAGTAAGCGGCTAACGTGCCCTTCCGTGTCTCCCTGCCAACAGATCACTGCGACTTAACTTTTTACTCAAATAAGACACGCGAATTTGAGTTCATATTCTTGACATGCAAAGAAAAACGAAGCGACTTCCGTTATTTATAAAAAAGAGGTCTTTTCAATTGTGAAGTGTTAGTGGTAGGCATTCTGGAGCCAGAAACTAGTCACACTTGTCACACACACAGTTACAGAAATGATCCAAGCAAATTGTGTAAGTCTAAGAGAACAAATAAAGATCTATTGGACCACCAAAAATATTTAATTAGCCATTTGATATGTTTACATCAAAGCGATCGTCATACGGCTTAATAGTTGTAAATTGAAATCAGAAATGACACCTTAGATTTAGTGAAGTACCGTAAGCAAGCAATCAATTGTGAACATTACCCAATGTCGATGTGGTAAGCTGAGGTTCAGCTATGTAGGGTATTAGGACACGATGTGTAGCGATTGTTACTTAAATGTTCGATGTTAAGTTGGCAGTAATTGAAGGTGCAGTAATGGAAATATTCATCTGACGGCATACTAAACAGTGAACTTCCATCAATAAAAAAACACTGACTTCTGAAATAAGATTTAATTTCAAATTATAACTTACTACCCCCAGTACATGGCTATATGAATTCGATGTCTGATCACCTGTTCAGCATGAATTGCATCCAAGGAACGACGGAGATAAATAGTTACTTTTTGTATGAGTGTCTGAGACGAAATAAAATTGCACCACGCCAAATACTTGCAGATTGAGCCATTTTTCCACTGTAATATGATGAAGAAACAGAACAGCCTCAAGCTCGTGTCTGCATATCAGGAGTATGACAGGATGATGTCCTTTTGACAGCACCATAGTCATTTTCCCTATTTTGTATGCAGGGGAGGGGCTGCAATGACTAGAAAGGGAATAACGGCGATCCGAATTTGTTAGTCCGTAAAGTACTTCAGTCGTACGACAACTGCATGTGAGTGTCACTTGATATCACCTCTGTTATGCTCAGTCATTTGAAGGAGCCAGGATGTCGAATTGTGCCGCAGTCATGTTTTAAATGGTTTAGAGTCCATCTGAGACCTTCTCGCTTTACACAATTATAACAGACTAATATAACGGGTTGCATTTTTCTAACATGATTGCGTTGAAAGAGTGGTTACTTAGCGACAAAGTAACATTTTGATGAATGGAAATTTAATCAGAAATGGATGGAAGAGATCCTAGATGTCTGATCATGAAAAAGTAGAAAACATAATATCTTATGGACTTCAACTCAGTTTTTCGCGTTGCTGTAATGCATGCCTTAAGACGGAACGTTGCCGTTTTTAAGAGTTGTGAGATTAAGCACACTAACGGACAAAAAAGCTATAGCGCTAAGAACGGAAGGAGGAAACTAAATGGAGCGTTAAGGGTTATGAGGGCACTAATTCGGTAACTACTACAAAGAAACAAATTTACAAAGAACTTGGCAGTACTAGCCTACATATCAGTATGATGTTGCACCTCTTCTGTTCTGGATGCATCCACTGATTCGATTGAGAATTGTGTCATGAAGGTGTTGTATCCCCTCCTAAGACAATATGGCCGACAACAGTTGTAACGGATCCTTGATATTATTGATACTGGGACGGAGTTCACATCCAACTGGTCCCACAGATGTTCTGTCAGGAACAGATCTGAAGATGTAGATGTCCATAATAGTGTTTCAACCTCACGAACGCAGTTGATAGAGATCATTCCATGTGTGGACGAGCAATCTCTTGTTGAAAAATGGCACTATGGCACTGTCTCATGAGGGGTACCACGTAAGGACGCAGCATGTCCGTGGCGTAATGAAGTCCCACCAGTTTCCCAAACATCAGCTGTGACCTGTAGTCACACCGAATGGGTTCCTACACCATGAAGCCAAGAGAAACACCATTGTTTTCCTCCAAAACATTGGAACAATGGAATCTCTCCCCACGTCACCGCCATACTCGCCGACGATTGTCGTCAGGGATAGTGCTGAACCGCAGTTCGTCGCTGAACACAATGAAACACCATTTATTTACAGTCCATACTTCACGGTCTCGGTACTGTTCCAATCGCAGTTGTTTGTGGTTGGGTATTAACGGTAGCCTAGGCACGAGACGGCATTTCCCCAGATCGGCTGCTGTTAGTCACCAACCAATGGTGCAGGATAACATAGGGTGTTGCAGGGATGCCATTACTTGTTCCAGGATGGTAGGCTAAGACGTCAAGGAGTCACGATGTGCTTGGTGCACAATACGGCGATCCTTCCTTGTGTTGAGCTAAGTGGCAGAACATAAATTTGATGATGAGGATGCCTGCTCTAACGTTTCGATGCTGTCCAGTATTGGGCCAAAGTCACATTCGAACGCAATATTCAATCAGCCGGCCGAATGGAGACCCACAATAAGGACCTTCTAAAACTCTATTAGGTGCTGATAACGCAGTCTCAGACTAATACGTGGCATCTCAGTGTTCTTCGCAGTGATCACTCAACATCTGACGCAGTTCATGCCCCTTATATACTATGTTATCCAAAGTATCTGGACACCCCAAAAAACATCCGTTTTTCATATTAGGTGCATTGTGCTGCCACCTACTGCCAGATACTCCATATCAGCAACCTCAGTAGTCATTAGACAACGCGAGAGAGCAGAATGGGGCGCTCGGCAGAACTCACGGACTCCGAACGTGGTCAGGTGATTGGGTGTCTCTTGTGTCATACCTCTGTACACAAGATTTCCATACTCCTAAACATCCCTGGCTCCACTGTTTCCGATGTGATAGTGAAGTGGAAACGTGAAGGGACATGTACAGCACAAAAGCGTACAGGTCGACCTCATCTGTTGACTGACAGAGACCGCCGACAGTTGAAGGGGGTCGTAATGTGTAATAGGCAGACATCTATCGAGACCACCACACAGGAATTTCAAACTGCATAAGGATCCACTGCAAATACTATGACAGTTAGGTAGGAGGTGAGAAATCTTGGATTTCATGCTCGAGCGGCTACTCATAAGACACACATCACGCCGGTAAATGACAAACGACGTCTCACTTAATGTAAGGAGCGTAAATATTGGACGACTGAACTGTGGAAAAACGTTGTGTCCAGTGACGAATCACGGCACATGATGTGACAGGGTGGGGCTATGGCAAATGCCCGGTGAACGTCATCTGCCAGCGTGTGTAGTGCCAACAGTAAAATTCGGAGGCGGTAGTGTTCTAGTGTGGTGGTGTTTTTCATGGAGGGGGAATGCATCCCTTGTTGTTTTCCGTGGCACTATCACAGCAAAGGCCTACATTGAAGTTTTAAGCACCTTCTAGTTTCCTACTGTTGAAGAGCAATTCGGGGATGGCGATCGCATCTTTCATCACGATCGAGCATCTGTTCATAATGCATGGCCTGTGGCGGAGTGGTTACAGGACAATAACATCCCTGTAATGGACTGGCCTGTACAGAGTCCTGACCTTAATCCCATAGAACACCTTTGCGATGTTTTGGAACGCCGACTTGGTGCCAGGCCTCACCGACCGACATCAACACCTCTCCTCGGTGCAGCACTCCGTGAAGAATGGGCTGCCATTCCTCAAGAAACCTTCCAGCACCGGACTGAACGTATGCCTGCGGGGATGGAAGCTGTCATCAACGCTAAAGGTGGGCCAACACCATACTGAACTCCAGCATTAGCGATGGAGTGCGCCATGAACTTGTAAGTCGTTTTCAGCCAGGTGTCCGGATACTTTTGATCACATAGTGTATATCCTATCAAGCCTGGTAACGACACTAAACATGGAAAGGGCTAATCCACTACAGAGGCCACCGAATCTATCATAGGTAATTGGTACTCTAATCATTTAGGTACCCGTCTTGGCCTGTATGTGTTCCAAGTTATATTATTAACAGCCGACCATATCTTCAGGGTGGTTCAGGTTTTGTCAGACAGTATAGTTGCCATAAGCGTAAGAATTTTACGTCAACAATAACAGAGTATATTCGTTTTCAAACTACTCTGTTTAAAATTCCCATAATCCGCATAAGTATGACTTTAAAGATTAGAGGCACTTCATACAACACACAATTTTCTACGTCAGGCCTTCATTCCAATGTTACTTAAACAAATATAGATTTCATTTTAAAATTTGTGCGTCTTTAAAACAACTGTTTCTTCAGCTACGTTTGCAGCTCAAGAATAAAACTAAGAAGCGTTTTCACGAGTTTTCTAATTGTCACAGAAAGAGGTCATATCTACATTCAAAAACATCACGCATTATATGCCTAAATGCTAACGTCTTTTCATTGAGGGACGTTTGGGCTAAATTTAATCCAAAACTCATTTTATATCCATGCAGCTACTCTATAAATCGTTGGTAAGTGCGTGGCAGGGGAACATTTTATCATAACATGTATAAAGTTTTGTTCTGTTATATTCATGGATGGAGGGTGGGGAAAATGATTACTTGTCCCTTCTGTGTGACATGTTATTTGCCTAATTTTAACTGTTCGATCTGTACGGAATACATACGTTAACGCACTTTGTTACAACATGGGCTTTACAGGTATTCTGTATGCTCAGTTTTGTAGACAAATTGCAGTTTCCGAATATTCCACCAATGAAGTGCTCCTTACCCTTTGCATTACACACGCCTGACCTTATACGGCTGTTGCACTTTGCATCTCTACACGTTGTTACTCCCAAATACTGTTATGGCCTGAAAAAATCTAGTTGTCATTAATTAATCCTGTAGTCAAGGGAAACCACGCTCTTATCTTCCACGAAATTTGTAGTTTCCCATATTTCTACATTAAGAGCAACTTGCCAGTCTTTCCACCATGCTCGTAATTTGTTGAGATTTACGGCTACATAAATACAGCATTCAAAGACTAGAATTTCTTCTTACATATCTACATCATTCGCAGCTAATACTAATCGTAAGGTCTTTAATGTATAACCCGAACGTCGAAGGTATGTTACACTCCACTGGGGTATTTGCATCTACATCTACATACGTACTTCGAAAGCCAGCGTACATTGCGTGAGGAAGGTATATTGATCCACTGCAGGCCATTTTCCTTCCTGTTCCACTCATAAACAGAGCAAGAGAAAGGCGACTGTCAAAATGTTTCTGTACGAGACCTAATTTCTCTTACACTGCGATGGCCAAAATCATGATATATCTCCTAAATCGTGCCGGACTTCCTTCTACCCGGGGTAACGCAGAAATTTGACGTGGCGCGCACTCAACAAATCGTTGGAAGTCCCTGCAGAAACGGTGAGCCATGTTGCCTCCATAGCCGTCCACAACCGCGAAAGTGTTTCTGGTGCAGGATTTTGTACCCGGACTGCCTTCTCGATTACGTCCCATAAATGTTGGATGGGATTTATGTCGGGCAACCTGGGTGGCCAAATCATTCATTCGAACTGTCCAGAATGTTCTTTAGACCAATAGCAAATACTTCTGACCTGGTGACATGGCACATTGTCATCTATAAAAATTCCATTGTTGTTTGGGAACATAAAGTCCAGGAATGGCTGCAAATGGTCACAGATAGCATAAGATAACAATTTCCAATCAATGATCGCTTCAGTTGATCCAGAGGACTTTGGCTATTCCATCTAAACACAACCCGCACCATTAGAGGGCACCACCAATTGGCACAGTGCCGCCTTGACAGCTTGTGTCCATGGCACGGTGGAGTCTGCGCAGCACCCAAACCCTAGCGTCAACTCTTACCAACTGAAATCGGGACTCATCTGACCAGACCACGGTTTTCCAGTTGTCTAAGGTCCAACAGATATTGTTACGAGCCCAGGAGCGGCGCTGCAGGGATTTCGTACAGTTACCAAGGGCACTCTTGTCGGTCGCCCATTAGAGCGAAATTTCGCCGCACTGCCCTAACGAATACGTTCGTAGTACGTCGCACAGTGATTTCTGCAGTTATTTCAGGCAGTGTTGCTTGTCTGTTACCACTGAATACTCTATGCAAACGCTGCTGCTCTCAGCTGTTAAGTGAAGGCCGTCGGCCACTGCGTTGTCCGCGGTAAGAGGTAATGCCTGAAATTTTGTATTCTCGGCACTCTCTTGATACTGTAGATAACAGAATACTGAATTTTTTAACGATTTCCGAAACGGAATGTCCAATGCGTCTAGCTCCAATTACCAAACGGCGTTCATAGTCTGTTAATACCCATCATGCGGCTGTAATCACAACGGAAGCCCTTTGACACGACTTACCTGAGTACGAATACAGCTGCACCAGTAAACTGCCCATTTACACCATGTGTACGCGATACTGTGTTCATCAGAGTACCGCAAACTACCGCGTAGCCTAAAAGCACCCATGTGTTCCACTAGTACTCTGCCACTTGCGTAGCTGCTTCCCCTGTGCGGAGCACCCATTATCTACACTCATGCTCATAAATTAAGGATAATGCTGATACATGGTGAAACAACGTTCTGGTGGGCGGTTTGCGGGTTTAAATCACCTCGGGGTATGACCATGCGGTGCATTTGACCTGCAGTCGTTGCAATGTGGCGCTGGCAGCAGTCCACATACGCAGAGGTGTGTTGGTGCATGTCAGAGTACGGTGCAGCGAGTAAGTGTGCAGACGTTTCCAGACGTGCTAATGGTGACTGTGTGTTGAAAATGGCTCAAAGAACACATATTGAACACGTTATGAGGGGTAGAAGACTAGGGCGACTGTAGGCTGGTCAAACACAACAGGTCGTAGCATGGGCCCTCCGTGTTCCACAAAGTGTGATCTCAAGATTATGGCAACGATTCCAGCATACAGGAAACGTGTCCAGGCGCTACAGTATGGGACGTCCACAGTGTACAACACCACAAGAAGACCGATATCTCAACATCAGTGCCCGCAGTACGGCAGTACGGAGTACGGCAGGTAGCCTTGCTCAGGACCTTACTGCAGCCACTGGAACAGCTGTCTCCAGACACACAGTCTACAGACGACTGAACAGATACGGTTTATTCGCCCGGAGAACTGCAAGGTGCATTCCACTGACCCGTGGTCAAAGGAGAGCCCCTAAAGTAGAAGACAGTACATGGTCATTGGAACAGTGGTTCCAGTTTATGTTCACGGACGAGTCCAGGTATAGTCTGAACAGTGGTTCTCGCGGGTCTTCATCTGGCGTGAACCAGGAACCAGATACCAACCCCTTAATGTCCTTGAAAGGGACCTGTGGACCTGTATTGGGGTCGTGGTTTGATGGTGTGGGGTGGGGCTATCATTAGTGCACGTACACCCCTGCATGTCTTTGACAGAGGAGCTGTAACAGGTCGGGTGTATCGGCACGTTCAAATTTGCACCAGTATGTCCGCCTTTTCAGGGGTGCAGTGGGTCCCACCTTCCTCCTGACGGATGTTAACGCACGGCCCCACTGAGCTGCCATGGTGGAGGAGTACCTTGAAACAGAAGATATCAGGCGACTTTAGTGGCATGCCTGTTCTCCAGACCTGAACCCCATCGAGCAGGTCGGGGATGCTCTCGGTCGACGTATCGCTGCTACTCTTCAAATGCCTACGGCACTTCAGGAGCTCTGACAGGCACTGGTGCAAGAATGGGAGGCTGTGTCCTGGCAGATGCTCGACCACCTGATCCACAATATGCCAACCCGTTGTGTGAGCTGTGGGCATGTGGATGGTGATCATCTACCATACTGGTGTCGGAGTACATGCCCTGGAAACAGTGGCGTTTTGTAGCACATGTGTTTCGGGACGGTTTTCTCAACTTATCACCAATACTGTGGATTTACAGATCTGTGTCGTGTGTGTTCCCTATGCGCCTATGGTATTAGCGCCAGTTTTGTGTAGTGCCACATTGTGTGGCACCACGTTCTGCAATTATCCTTAATTTATGAGCATGAGTGTATTAAGGGAAGTCCTACCATTGTCCACCCAGTAACGCAGTTCCAGAAATATGCAGCCAAGATCATCACAGAGTCGACAAAGCCGTTGGTTGAGAGCCCCTACTCGCCTGCAAACAAAAGTACCCCGATCAGCTCTGGAAATAATACTGCAATCTGAAACGTCTGCCTGCCCCTCTTGCTTGGGGCCAAGAGACTTCATCACTTCTACCAGCTGTCTGTATGACATGAGGATGGCCTCAGAACCCAAGTGACATGCGTCATAAGCGAGGACGTGAACCACAACTTCGAGTCGATTGCACCCTGCCCGCTCGATAGCCGCAGGCAAGCCCTCCACCATATCTCGTACGAGCCCTCCCCCCCCCCCCCCCCCCACACACACACACACAAGTATACGGAGCGTACATTGTCTTTCTTTCCGGCCCTGGACACTGTTTCCCCAAAAGACGCCATAATGCGCTATAGGAGATCCTAATAACCAGTAAACTCCTTCCCCGTTTCCTGGTCGGACCCTCCTGAAGGACCGGCCACCTTTTCACATACAGGGTGAATGGGCGAGGCCAGGTGGCAAGCTTCCACAATAGCTCTCCGCTTTGAGCGATGCGAACGCGTTAACACTTGGCACTCCCCAGCGGTGACGGCGGATCCCCAGCATTGGGTCCATTGGAAGGTGCGTCTGCAGCAGAGCCTGTGGGAAGTGACACCTGAAGTGTCCCATGCGACACGGCAGGTGCTCCGCCGCTGCTACACCCCGCGGCAACAGCCCTGAGGCGGCTATCAGTAGCCATTAAGTGCTTTCAGCTTTTCGAAAACTGCAGTCAGCTCCTCCTGCGTCCGCACAAAACGTGCACATATCTTACACAGCCCAGCACTACTAAGAAAACACAGAAAGAGCTTCTCTTTGCAGATCTCTAGCCGTCACTAGTTGGTACTTTACTGAGTCGTCAAGTCTCCATTGTATTTTTATTTATTATTGGTCATTGTTTTCTTAGGCATCTATCGTTTATACATATTTACAATAGCCATTATTTCGTGTTACTTATGTACAATAATACGAACATTAGACACAATAATAATGCAATTGCAGAGGGATGAAATTAATTAATATCAAAGATAATAAGTTTAATTTTATAAATGTGTAGTAAAATTCCTTCTATGTTTGTTCTACAATGCGCATGTCCATTTCATCTTCCGTCGTTTTGGGCATTTGGAGTCAATCCTGCAAGCAATGATTTGCATAGTTAGGATTGTTCTCCATCCTGATGTTGACACATCTAAATAGCCTTAATTGCATGTGGTCTCGTGCTGCAGGTTTCCTCTGACTAAATTCTGGTCCTAAACATTTTTATAGCGTAATCTGCAAGAGAAAATACACACTCACTTACTCACTGGAACTAAATTTGTCTGCGCCTGATTATACGGGCACTTCTAACTCCTTGAGAAGAGTTTACAGCCGGCCGGAGTGGCCGTGCGGTTCTAGGCGCTACAGACTGGAACCGCGTGACCGCTAAGGTCGCAGGTTCGAATCCTACCTCGGGCATGGATGTATGTGATGTCAAATGGTTCAAATGGCTCTGAGCACTATGGGACGCAACTGCTGAGGTCATTAGTCCCCTAAAACTTAGAACTAGTTAAACCTAACTAACCTAAGGACATCACAACCATCCATGCCCGAGGCAGGATTCGATCCTGCGACCGTAGCGGTCTTGCGGTTCCAGACTGCAGCGCCTTTAACCGCACGGCCACTATGTGATGTCCTTAGGTTAGTTAGGTTTAAGTAGTTCTAAGTTCTAGGGGACTGATGACCACAACAGTTAAGTCCCGTAGTGCTCAGAGCCATTTGAACCATTTGAAGAGTTTACAGAAGTTGATAAACTATGACGTCTGTTGAAACTTCCTGGCAGTTTAAAACTGTGTGCCGGACCGAGACTCCAACTCGGGAGCTTTGCCTTTCGCGGGCAAGTACTCTACCAACTGAGCTACCCAAGCACGACTCACGCCCCGTCCTCACAGCTTCACTTTTGCCAGTACCTCGTCTCCTACCTTCCAAACTTAACAGAAGCTCTCCCTTCTTTCAGGAGTGCTAGTTCTGCAGGTTCGCAGGAGAGCTTCTGTTAAGTTTGGAAGGTAGGAGACGAGGTATTGGCAGAAGTGAAGCTGTGAGGAGTGGGCATGAATCGTGCTTGGGTAGCTCAGTTGGTAGAGCACTTGCCCGCGAAAGGCAAAGTTCCCGAGTTCGAGTCTCGGTCCGCCACACAATTTTAATCTGCCAGGAAGTTTCATATCAGCGCACACTCCGCTGCAGAGTGAAAATCTCATTCTATGATGTCTGTTGTCAGAAACATAATGGAAATGATTTCTTCTTTGGACATCCTAATATTATGCTGTTCATATCTTCTTCTTCATCGCGTGAACAAACAGGAATGTCAATAAGTTGCAGTCGATAAAATTGTAGTGTCAGCACCTGGTTTTAGCTGAACTTGGAATAATTTGTAAGTACCTGGGGTGTAGCATTGCGTGAAGCTGCCTTTTGGCAGTAAGCGAAGTGCGGCATTTTATGGGTCATAGCAGCATGTACGAAAAAGAAATGTGAGATGGGCTAACTGTACTCAAAGAAATATTCCACCGGGCAGCAGTAATAGCCCTACAGGGCAGTACAGTGCCGCCACACCACGGCAATGGTCTTGTTATGAACTACGTGAGTTGGTGCGGGGTTTTAGTGTAAATGGCTCTGAGCACTATGGGACTAAACATCTTAGGTCATAAGTCCCCTAGAACTTAGAACTACTTAAACCTAACTAACCTAAGGACATCACACACACCCATGCCCGAGGCAGGATTCGAACCTGCGACCGTAGCAGTCCCGCGGTTCCGGACTGCAGCGCCAGAACCGCTAGACCACCGCGGCCGGCTTTTAGTGTAACAAGTGCTCAGTGGAGCCATATAAACCGAAACGGATCTACAGGTAGGGGCATTCCAGCAGCAGGACTTCATACTTTGGCCACGAGAGATGACGAGGTGACTGGGCATTGTGAATTGCAGACTTGGGTTCGAGACATTTCCCATCGCACACCCCTCAGATTTAGTGGTAAGAGGGTCCAGTGGACAGCCTGTCAAAAACTGAACACAGATCAGTCATCAGAACTGGAAGAAAGTGTACTGAACTCTGAAAGCAAGTCAGAGGATAAACAGTGAACGATCCAAGGACAAGAAGTGAAATATACAGCAGCCTAAATCACCAATGGCGTCGTCCATAAGTGGTCACGGTCTTGGACTATCTAGCGTTCGAACCTAGTGTTCGAACCTACAGCGTGCCAATTTTCTTTATTGTTTCCCGCTGTTCGCTGTATTCAAATTTGTGTCTGTGTCGTGGTGTGACGACCATTTGCAAAAGCAAGGTGTAAGGAAGGGACCTATAATCACGCTTGGTTCTGCACATTTACTCTGTTAGCAGCCGAAAGGAAGTGGCTTTGAAAAGGTAACCATAAATGTTTGATGACAAGGCAACAAGTCAACCGAATACTTCACGGGAAAGCACGTCTTGTCCGCAGCTCGTGGTCGTGCGGTAGCGTTCTCGCTTCCCACGCCCGGGTTCCCGGGCTCGATTCCCGGCGGGGTCAGGGATTTTCTCTGCCTCGTGATGAATGGGTGTTGTGTGCTGTCCTTAGGTTAGTTAGGTTTAAGTAGTTCTAAGTTCTAGGGGACTGATGAAGATAGATGTTAAGTCCCATAGTGCTCAGAGCCATTTTTGAAAGCACGTCTGGCGTGTAATACACGGCATTAGTGACAGTACGTTTCTCATATGATAGGAATCTCTTATCGACCCACCTAATTTGTACACCTGGTAAGTGAGTGAGGTATGCCTCCAATCCCGGTTTAGGTGTTCGTATCAATGTGAATATGATCACCCCCAAGGAAATGATGAAATCGTAGTAGTTTGCCACATAAGCTGCAAAAAATTAACGCAACTGTTTCACAACCACACAGTTTCTCTAGGCTCTTTCAAAACATACGCTAAGCGCTACAGTCTGGAGCCGAGCGACCGCTACGGTCGCAGGTTAGAATCCTGCCTCGGGCATGGATGTGGTGATGTCCTTAGGTTAGTTAGGTTTAATTAGTTCTCAGTTCTAGGCGACTGATGACCTCAGAAGTTAAGTCGCATAGTGATCAGAGCCAAAACATACGCTTTTAACGTTCTTGAATTTGAGTTCCGTTTAGGAACTATTGACTCTTGAATTTATTTGTTTTAACATAGTTCACACCCGTTTATATGTTGTTTTCATTTGTGCTCTCACTATTCATCATATTTACTGGCGACGGTAACATATTCTTACCACATGACTCATGATCTGTAACCAACGTACAGTATTACAACCGCCAAGACCACCGAAGAAGAACGAACATTTCAGTGATCGGACGGACGGTTCATAAACTTGTGAAAAAATAAATAAATAAAAATAAATAGTACGAGAGAGTTTTTAACACGGCTCGCCGTGTTTGGAGCCTAACATCGCAACCACTTTTTGTTAGTTGTTGTTCGTTGTATTAGCACTTGACCACGCCGCTGCCGCTGGCTAACTTCTCTCAGTGTTGCACTTGTTCACCTTGGAACGTTCACTGCTTCTTTTATAGTTCAGTACACTTTCTTCCTGTTTTAATGCTTGATCTCTGTTCAGTTTTTGACGGGATATCCACTGGGCTACCTTACCACTAAATCTGAGGTTCGTGCGATGGAGAGTTTCCCTTGTGAGTAACCTTGCGGTACGTGGCGCCACGGCGCCGCTGATCGCCGTCCGTCTCCTGCCTGGACAGCGGGTCGTGTTCCGTGCACTGCGGTCTTCCTTTGCCTTCGCGGTGGACGTCGCCAGCTCTGAGCTACCTAAGTGTGGGCATCTGCCACTGCAGAATGCAGTCCCAGAAAACCACAGAGCGGCACTGATGCGATGGTCATGGCCCACTGTCTGACCAACTGTCTTAGCTTTGCCTTACATAAGCATCGCGAAGCGCTTTCTCCAGCCTGTCTCGCTGGAGTCGGGCATACCTCCCTCCCATTGTGAACGACGTAACGTGTATCTGAAGCAGTGTATCTACAGGGCCCCCAGACCGTGACCACCATCACCCACCCTGCCACCAGCGCCCATAAAAATTTTCCTTGTAATCGGTTCAAATGGTTCAAATGACTCTGAGCACTTTGAGACTTATCTTCTGAGGTCATCAGTCCCCTTGAACTTAGAACTACTTAATCCTATCTAACCTAAGAACATCACACACATCCATGCCCGAGGCAGGATTCGAACCTGCGGCCGTAGCGGTCACGCGGTTCCAGACACGCGCCAAGAGCCGCACGGCCACACGGGCCGGCCCTTGTAATCGGCTGTGATTAAATTTCATATGTGCTTTGTTCTATAAAATTCCCCTGACACTGTTGGCTGGTATACCAATGATTTGTCAGGATCACAGAACACACTTCTATACAATTTTCCCATTTTTTGTTGATTCTTCTTCACCATTCTACATACCAAACTTGTCGCAGTGCCGCTGCGCGGGGTAGCCCATCGGTTTGAGGTGCCTTGTCACGGTTCACGCATCTCCCCCCAGCGGGGGTTCGAGTCCTCTCTCGGGCTCTCGGGCATGGGTTTGTGTGTCCGCCCTAGCGTAAGTTAGTTTACAGTGGGTTAAGTAGTGTGTAGGCCTAGGGACCGATGAACTCAGCAGTTTGGTCCCATAGTACCTTACCACAAATTTCCACGTTTTCGCAGTGCCATTGAAGGAAGTCAGTGTGTGGTACTCTGATGGCATGGTATGCCTCATATTGCACATTGCTTAGCCAGCAGGTCAGAGTTTTGTTTCCTGAGCATGTCTTTGGTGCCTATGTACACAGGGTAAAACTTGTTCTGGTTTTGCAGATCACTAAGTTGTTCCATGTCACAGCCAAAAGGTTGTTGTGCTGATTGGGTTTTCAGGACGCGACTGCAGCCAAGGAGTCGATTAAGGTATTAATTATGATTACTTACTGCGTATTTACATGCTTCTAAAATGGCAGCTACATTTTCCGTCACATTAGAAATTTCTACAGGTATTTTATAGCATCCGCATTCCATTGCAGTCTAGTTTATTAATGGACGTTCAGTTTCATTTGCATTAATTGTATTACTACCTCGTTAGTCTGCAGACGTCTGGCATCCGTCGTGTGATCTACAGCTTGCTGTACTGTCTTGACATGGTCTGAAGGTCCGTCACATTTATTTCCACGTCAGGCCCAGAGCATTACAAATAATGCAAATTGTTTACCGTCATTTGTATGAGAAATATATAATACAAATAGGAGAGTAGGAGCTCATGTTATACTGTGCTGAAAATCTTCTTCTTCAATGTAATGTAAGACACAAAGGAGGTAGACCAATATATGGAAACACCAAAAACATAATACCATGCCTAATACTACGCAGGAAACCCATTGGCATTGAAACCAGCTTCCAGTCGTATCGGAATAGATACATACAGATCCAATAAGGGTTTCAAAGGATATTTTTTCATTCTTGCTGCAAATAAGTGAAAAATTCAGATAATGATGATGGACGTGCACGCACTCTTCTCTCCAAAATAGAGCAAAAAGGCTCAATAATATTGAGATCTGGTGACTGTGGAGGCCAAGGGATATGCGACAATTCATCTTCTTACTCACAAAACCAGTCCAGTACGATGCGAGCTGTGTGCACATGGCCATGTCGTCTTGGAATACAGCACAACCATTGGGGAACAAACACTGCACCGTGAGATGGTCCTGATATACACTACTGGCCATTAAACTTGCTACACCAAGAATAAATGCAGATGATAAACGTGTATTCATTGGACAAATATATTATACCAGAACTGACATGTGATTACATTTTCACGCAATTTGTGTGCATAGGTCCTGAGAAATCAGTACCCAGAACAACCACCTCTGGCCGTAATAACGGCCTTGATACGCCTGGGCATTGAGTCAAACAGAGCTTGGATGGCGTGTACAGGTACAGCTGCCCATGCAGCTTCAACACGATACCACAGTTCATCAAGAGTAGTGACTGGCGTATTGTGACCAGCCTGTTGCTCGTCCACCATTAACTAAACGTTTTCAGTTGGTTAGAGATCTGGAGAATGTGCTGGCCAGGGCAGCAGTCGAACATTTTCTGTATCCAGAAAGGCCCGTACAGGACCTGCAACATGCGGTCGTGCATTATCCTGCTGAAATGTAGGGTTTCGCACGGATCGAATGAAGAGAGAGTCACGGGTCGTAACACATCTGAAATGTAACGTCCACTGTTCAAAGTGCCATCAATGCGAACAAGAGGCGACCGAGACGTGTAACCAATGGCACCCCATACCAACATGCAGGGTGATACGCCAGTATGGCGATGACGAATACACGCCTCCAATGTGCGTTCACCGCGATGTCGCCAAACACGGATGCGACCATCATGATGCTATAAACAGATCCTGGAATCATCCGAAATAATGACGATTTGCCATTCGTGCACCCAGGTTCGTCGTTGAGTACACCATCGCAGGCGCTCCGGTCTGTGATGCAGTGTCTAGGGTAACCATAGCCATGGTCTCTGAGCTGATAGTCCATGCTGCTGCAAACGTCGTCGAACTGTTCGTGCAGATGGTTATTGTCTTGCAAACGTCCCCATCTGTTGACTCAGGGATCGAGACGTGGCTGCACGATCCGTTACAGCCATGCGGATAAGATGCCTGTCATCTCTACTGCTAGTGATACGAGGCCGTTGGGATCCAGCACGGCGTCCCGTATTACCCTCCTGAACCCACCGATTCCATATTCACCTAACAGTCATTGGATCTCGACCAACGCGAGCAGCAATGTCACGATACGATAAACTGCAATCGCGATAGGCTACAATCCGACCTTTATCAAAGTCGGAAACGTGATTGGACGCATTTCTCCTCGTTACACGAGGCATCACAACAACGTTTCACCAGGCAACGCCGGTCAACTGATGTTTGTGTATGAGAAATCAGTTGGAAACTTTCCTCATGTCAGCACGTTGTAGGTGTCACCACTGGCGCCAAACTTATGTGAATGCTCTGAAACGTTATCATTTGCATATCACAGCATCTTCTTCCTGTCGGTTAAATTTCGCGTCTTTAGCACGTCATCTTCGTGGTGTAGCAATTTTATTGGCCAGTAGTGTACCAAAATGCTCAAAAAATCCTTGGCAGTAATGCGACCCTGCGGAGTACGCACGCAGCCCATGGAATACCACGATATGTCTTTGGTGACGGTATTCACGACTCCAAAGTGTACCACATCGCAATCGACAAGCCGCGCTCGAAACACGCAAACACGAGTAGGGCAGCAGCCGTATGGGTTGTAAATACGAACTATACCGAGGTCCGCCAGAGGCCGCACTGCCAACCCACGTGTGTGGATACCGATGCCTCGTTAAATATTGGAGCAATGGGCTACAGGCGATTTCTCATCAGTGAGTCGTGTACAGTCGTGTACAGTCTCCATTTACCGCTGAGTCTACAAGCTACAGTGTTCGTCCGTCGTCTCCGAGACTTAGGCTCCATAGGCATCACCCAGAGGCATAGTGACAGGACCTAAATACTTTAGAGGACTTGTAATTATTTCAAACGCCTAATTGTGTTGGAAATTTCACAAGATGAAGCATCGTTTAAGTTTTGTATTTCTTCATATTCAATAAGTATCATTTTATCATTAACTGTTGAGAATATTTCTGACTGTAGATAACCTACGCCGCCCACCGCATTCCGAAAACGATGGTGCGGTCCGTAGTTTCTGTTTGATACACCGCCTTTTCTACAGTAACCAGCAAATAGCGGAAAAAGTGTAGTGCCTGTGCATAATAAATTACTGTGCATATGGGCAGTTTTCTGTTTGGGAAAGGCGGACAACAGAACTTAATGTAACAGTGTTTTTTATTTATCATATACATTTGTGTGATTCATTATTTACCATGAAGCCTAACGAGGACGCAAACTTACATAATTGTTTTTGTCTCAGTCACAACAGATGACGCGGTTCACGGCTGCTCTTCAAGCACTGCTGCTTAAACAAGAGGGACAAAGCAATCAAATTACTGTGCTACCTTTTAGTAGTCATGACGAGGAGGTAAAAGTATGGAAAATCTACATTCAGCAACTGCAACAACATTTTGCGGCCTGCAATATCATTTTTTCTAAGCTGAGTTGGCAAGGAAACCTTCGGTCTCCTTGTCAAACATTTCTGAGTCTAACCCGGACAAATGCACCTACGAGCAGATTATTACATTCTGACGGATTACTATGACAGCAAAATTCACGTTGCTGTAGCTCGATTCGAATTCTTTCGATGTGTGCCAAACGACCGCAGAAAACCTACAAGGAATGGCTTACTGAGATACGTGGTCTTACTGGAAATTGCAAATTTGACTGTTCATGTGGAAGACCTTTTGCTGATAAAACGCCCTGTGACGCAATTATTCAGATCGTTCCCGATGAAAGAATTCGTTCTAAATTACTGCAGCACTGGAATCCAACCCCTCCAGATGTTCTGCAAATTCTCCAATCATGGGAGACTTGTGATTCAGCAAACACTGACATGCCATTTCCTGTATTCGCTGCTGTTGACAAAGTGCCGCGGCAAACAGCTGCCAGCAAGAGCGGCCAGCCAGGCTTCTGCGGGCCGGCACGGGCACAGCGTTCTCGTTGACAAGAAATGCCCTCGCACAAGCACAATAATTACGTGCATCTGCCGGAAATAAATTAAGATCATGCTCACAATGCTTTGTCTGCCACGAACGTAATATTTGACCTCACAAAGACGCTGTATGTTTTTTCTGTAACAAACCTCGTCATATATAGCAATTCTGCTCTCAAAAGTTACTTTCCCAAAAGCCTTCAGCACGTAGACAGCAAGTACAACCCATGGATGTAAATGTTGTTAATGCCACCAAAACTTCAAGTCGACGCAGGCGTTTGCACCCACATCTGTTACTGCTAATAAAACAAAACCTGTCCTCATCCGATGAAAAGTTACTAGAAGTTCAAATAAATTGTTTGTTGTGGACTGGCAAGACAGCCAATCCACAGTGACGGGTAACCGAAAGGCACGCGCGTAAACTCACGCAGGCTGGCGTGAGGTCTGAAACAGGATGCGTAATGAATGCTATAAAGAAAAGTACGTAGCTGCTGGAATACTTAACTTTAATCCACAAATGGTGAACATTGGTCTTGTTGATACAGTATATGCGTCATTAGTAACATAGCAAAGGATAATTGGCGCCTTGCTAGGTCGTAGCAATTGACGTAGCTGAAGGCTATGCTAACTATCTTCTCGGCAATTGAGAGCGTAATTCTCAGTGAACCTTTCCTAGCAAAGTCGGCTGTACAACTGCGGCGAGTGCCAGTACGTCTCTCTAGACCTGCCGTGTGGTGGCGCTCGGTCTGCAATTACTGACAGTGGCGACACGCGGGTCCGACGTATACTAATGGACCGCGGCCGATTTAGAGGCTACCACCTAGCAAGTGTGGTGTCTGGCGGTGACACCACATTGTTCATTTCTCTGACACTCCTCAGCACGACGTGCAATGTAAACTGTACAAAGACGCATCTCTTACATTACTGAATCAAAACACTTACAAATTACTTGGCAGGCCGGCATTGCTCCCTTCAAATACATGGGTAACGACTTCTGATGGTGCTACACTTGACATTTTAGCAACATGTGTCTTAAATGCTACTCATAACAACACCACAAAATCAGTGCCTTTTAGTGTCCTTCGTGCAGCTTCGAGTCAAACAATTTTTGATTTGAATGCTTTTGATCTCTCTGGACTGAAAATACAGGAAAATGTGTTGCACATGGCTTTTCATACATCTTTTACTGAAGTTAATGCCTTATGTGATAAATTTCAAATTTTATTTGATGGATCTCTGGGGTTCGCAAAGAATTATGCTGCACATATTACTCTTCGCTCATACGCAAGTCCAAAGTTTTGTAGGGTGCTCCCTGTGCCTCACGCACTTCGCGTTAAAGTTGCAACAGAAGCACGTCGCTTGCAAAGCATTGAGGTTTTTCATCCTATTACGGCATGTCAGTGGGCGTCACCTCTCGTCGTAATAACCAGACATAATGGAGACATAAGAATTTGTGTGGATGCCCAGACGACAGTTGAAACTTTTCCCCTGCCCCGCTCCGAAGATCTTATTGATAGCCTTCAATCTTGCACGCATTTCTCCAAAACTGATCTAAAGGATGCCTACCTCCAGATATGACTGGATGAAGAAATCCAACAGTTCATGTTGGTCAATACCCACACGGGTCTGTTTCATTTTCAACGTTTACCGTTCGGCAGCCCTTCTGCTCCTACATTCTTTCAAAAGTGCTTCGGACAACTATTACGTAATGTTCAATGTTGTGCCACATGCGTGTATGATACTTTGGTTTCGGGAACGTTGCCTAAGGATCACTTGAACAACCTGAAATACGTTTTTATTGATTTACCTTCGGTTGATCTTCAAATGGTTCAAATGGCTCTAAGCACTATGGGACTTTACATCTGAGGTCAGCAGCCCCTAGACTTAGAACTACTTAAACCTAACCAACCTAAGGAGATCACACACATCAATGCCCGAGGCAGGATTCGAACCTGCGACCATAGGAGCAGCACGGTTCCGGACTGGAGCGCCTAGAACCACTGGGCCACAGCGGCCGGTGCTGATCTTCAATGTAATCGTGACAAGCGTGGTCTTTTTGTTCCTGGGTCGGAATATTTGGGGCATGTGATTGATAAATCAGGCATTCACACAGCTAAAAGGCGTTTTGAAACTATTCTTCGGATGCCGGCGCCAAAGAATGCGTCTGAACCACAGACTGTTTGGAGAAGTTGTCTTATTACATTAAATTCATTCCAAAAGCGGCTCAAATCGCCTCTCCGCTTCATCGCCTTCGGCGGAAGCATTTGCCTTTTCAATTGACAAGGGAATGTTAATGTGATTTTCAAAATCTTACAGATGAACTTCTCAGTGGCCCCTGCCTCATGTCTTTTGATCAGGTCACACCACTTACATTTGGAACGGACGCTTCTAATGTCGGCATTGTGGCAGTATTGTCACACAAAGTGAGCACCTTGGAACGACCCATTGCATTCGCATCCAAGCTGCTAACTGAGCCCCAGCGTAATTACAGCCATATAGAGAAGGAGACTCTGGCCATCATCTTCGGCGTCTGTAAACTTCAGCAATATATCTAAGGAGGACGGTTTACGTAAATAACTACCCACACGAAATTGATTTGTTTCATCCGTCCAACAATATACCGGATCGGACAGCTCAGAAACTTCAACGTTGGGCATTGATTCTTTCCAATTATAATTATGATATTGTCTATAGACCCACCACTAAGCATGTAAATGCAGATACACTTTCCCGTCTGACAGTGAGTGAAGACCCAGTTTTTTATTCATCAGAAGATTCTTGTTGTCAGCTGTATCAGTCTGAAATTGAAACATTTCAATCCTACTCGATCGATGCGTGAGTCTTTGCTTCAGCCACCGCTCACGATTCGCAAATTGAAACGGCTTTCTGAAGTAATTCAACAATCGTGGCCGACTAACAGACTGGAAATCACGGATCCTGTCGGTCACCGTTACTTTCCGCAACGTCAAGCATTGTCAATACAGCAAGGTGTTATTTTGGTTGACTCACCAAACGGACATACTCAATCCTAGTTCTTCGCAAGTGTCAGTGTTCTGTTTTACGCCAGCTCCACATTGAAAATTGGGGTCTGGTCAAGACTAAACAGCTCGATCGTCGACAATGTACTTGGTTCCAACTCGATAAACAGATTGAACGCACCACTGCGAACTGTTGCGCGTGTTTACAGAATTCTGCAGCGCCTCAGCAACAGTATATCAGTTTGTCTCGTCTTACTGTTCCGTGGGAACGTGTTCATATTGGATTCTGTGAACCATTCTTTAATGCAAGATGGCTGATTGTACTGGACACATACAGCAGATACCCATATTGCGCCCCTATGCCTTCTACAACAACAATAAGCACCATTCACGCACTGGAGACTATTTCCTGGCTGGTTCAAATGGCTCTGAGCACTATGGGACTTAACATCTATGGTCATCAGTCCCCTAGAACTTAGAACTACTTAAACCTAACTAACCTAAGGACAGCACACAACACCCAGTCATCACGAGGCAGAGAAAATCCCTGACCCCGCCGGGAATCGAACCCGGGAATCCGGGCGTGGGAAGCGAGAACGCTACCGCACGAGCACGAGCTGCGGACACTATTTCCTGGTTGGAGGGATTACCATAAGTGATTGCTTCCGACAATGGACTTCAATTTGTTTCTGCAGAATTTCGCTAGTTTTGTTTCCTGGATGGAATCAAGCATTTGACTACGGCGGCTTTTTCACCATAAAGAAACGGGGGAAGCCGAACGCTTTGTAGGAACGTTTAAGACGGAGATGACGAAGATCCACCGACAACATTCCAGAGGAAACGCTCTTACGTTGTCCCTTAGTTCTTATAGCTCTCTGCCTTATAGTGGTAGGTCTCTAACAGAGCTTCTGCGTAGACGTCCTCATCGTACTAGTTTGAGCTTATTGCATCCCTGATCTGTACCGTCTCCTCAGCAGTTTCTCACAAAGTTCACAGTGTCTGACAAAATATGCTTCCGCGTAAATGTTCAGCGACATGCCTGGGAGCCTGGCACTGTGGTCTCAGGTCAGGGTCGGGCGCCTTACGTCACTTCGGCTTCAGGTCGCATCTGTCGTCGGTACCAGAAACAACTGAGGCCCCACTGTTATGATGCTTATGGTGATTCTGATGCGAGATTTCCTTTCACAGATTCAAGCCGATCGCCACCGCTCAGTCGCCCTTTGGACTGCAGGGCCTCCCTCCAGCTTCGTGGCGTCTCCGTCAGCCTGTCCCACTTCCAGGGTGCAACCGCGTCCTCCCGCCTTCAAGCAGCCTTCGCCAGCGGCGCCACATTCCCCGCTACCGACACACATGAAGGTGGACCCACCGTCGACAGACGACCCGGCCCCGTGGACCTGAACACGCTGATGTCATTTCTGCCGCCGACTGCCTCCAAGATCCACAAGGGACGCATCGCCTCCTGCCACCCCTGAAGACCTAGCCTGGGTGTGCACGCAGTCGACGGTTTCCCGACGAATATTTCCTCGCACTAGCAAGACACACGTCAGATTTCGGGCCAGCGGGCGTCATCCGCCACAGTTGACGGGCGACGTCCGCCACAGTTCCGCCGCCAGTCCCCTCATCTACGCATGGTGGCAGTGCTGCTCCCGCCCCCCCCCCCCCCCCCCCTGCCACGCCCGCCACCAACTTTCACCAGATAGTTCTCTGACGATGGGGCGTCGATTCGAGGAGGGAGGGGTGTGGTGACAATACTCAAGACTCCAGAGAGTACCACACTCCAATCAATAAGTAACTCTCGAAACACTCCTAGCGGAGCAGCAGTATGGGATGGCAGTACAAATTATACTGGGCTCTCTGTCAGGGGCCGCAGCTCGCAACTCATGGGCAACAAGTGTGTGGATAGTGATTGGTCGATGAGTCGTTAAACACCGGAGCACTGAGTTATGGCAGAAAGTTTCTCTTAAGTGCGTGAGTTGTATACAGTCTCCAGTAACCTCTGAGTCTACAAGCTACAGCGTTCGTCCATCGTCTGCAAGACTTAGGCTCTGTAGGCATCACTCAGAGTCATACTGACAGGACTTTAATATTTTAGAGGACTTTTAATAACTACAAACATCTAATAGTGCTGGACATTTCACAAGATGAAACATAATTTGAGTATTTCTACATAATTAATTAATATAATATTATTACTAATGTTTGGGAATCCTTCTCATTGAAGATAAACTACGCTTTCAGTAGGTAGACGAAGAGGGAGTGTCCCCACATTTTGGGTTGCCTACATTCAGGGTCAGCATATATCCAGAAAAAGTATTGTTCTGTTTTGATTGGTAGGTGCTTAACCTGTGATTCTCCTCCTAAGAGGATAATCACCCATCTGGGTAATCCTGCCTTTTGTTTGACAAATCCTTGAAGTATTTTTCCCCCACAAATCCTAATGCCTCTCCTCCTATGTCTACTCCTCACCTACCCCCCCCCCCTCCCCTCAACACACACACACACACACACATCACTCTGGGAAATCCCTTCGCCAATATGAGCACACTTTTGATATCACTTTGATTCACTAGTTAATTAAATCTATAAATTAATTAAACCCCCCTTCTGGGAAACTCCCCAGCGCTTCCTGTCCACTCCCCCATCTGGAATTTGGCGGGAAAAGTACTCAGTCTGTACTGGAGAGGAAGGATCTCACGACAGGAAAATAAATTATATAGTATAGCATATACTGTTTATTTGTAAAATTCAGTTTGCAGGGGCTGGATCTCACTTTTATTTGATGGTAAAAACTCACATATACCATTTCAGTGTCCTAATTACGTATTTACACTACTGCATATCGGTGGTGTTGTGTTATTGGAAAATTTTTGTAGGTGCACTCACCTTGACATGCGTGGATCGACTGAGCTAGTGCACAGTGCCACTACCAGAGGACATCCAACCCCCACCTCTTACGCATAGCCCCCTCTCCCCCCCCCCCCCATAACTCCCAGAAAAAACTGTTACGAGAAAGACCCACCCTGTGTTGAGTATGAGTGTTTTAAGTATGAGACACAAACATTAAGCAAATCAAGCAATGAAATTTCCGTCACAAACAGATCGTAGCGCTAAATATATCTGAGGTCATGTATGCACCGACGTTTGAGAACACAAACACTCTCCTCCACAACAACGTTTCCACTAAACATATGTGCTGAAAAAATATTCGTGCGATCACACAGACTCGCGATCTTAAAGGCCGCCGTCCGCCTACTCCGGAATAGCCCCTCCGGGCCGGCTGGTAAAAAGAGACCCACACGTGCGTCAGCCGTGCCCGCCTGTAACAAACTCATGCGTGCACGCAATGCAACTATCAGAATCAGAAAATTGATCAATTGGGAATTTGACGTCGCGATTGGGGTTTTAAGGCACTATAGAATTCCTATATTGTGTAACGTCCCCTCAGAAAAATTATAAACGAGTGTGCTGATAAACTTCTACGGTATTTGATTTTCAAACAGCTGAGCAAGCAGTATTCTGATCATCACTAAACTGACATACAATATTTTCAACGCAATGCAATCTGACTTTCAATAATCCCTTCAAAAAAATTGGCCTGACTAACAATAACCTATACCTTTCATGAATCACTTACCTCACAAAAATCTTCGTTACTCGAACTGCTGCAATACAGCGAGCGCCAATGCTGCCAGCTAAATAAAAGATTCTTACTACTGAAGGCACTAACTACTGATAGGCATAGTTAGCAAATGAAAGATTTTGATAGAGAACAAGCAATGTATTTACCTTAATAATGTTCAAAAGTCATCATATGTATCTATGAATTAATGACAATCATCTTTACAAATTTCCCTTTTCTGGCGGACACACGACCGGATCCCCCGCTTATAGCAACCTCTGAAAACTCTGGCCTCTCTCTCTCCAAATCCACCACTACTGGCGGCTCACCTCCTACTGTGCAACGCTACGCACTGTTCACATCCAACTGCCGACACTACACAGGTGAATATTCCAACAATGCCAACAAGCCACAGACTGCACACAGCATAGTCAGTGATTTTCATACAGAGCGCTACGTGGCGTTACCAACATAAAAACCTAAACAGCCTACTTACAATTGATTCTCTACGCTACATTAGGAAGGAGGAACGCCTACTACATGGTAGAATAGAGACACACGGAAAGACAGAGCCCATTGCAATGTACTGAGAAGCACCAAACACGACACACTTAAACCACGATCCACTCGATAGTGATAAGTTGTCATGGCTAGATGTTAGAGATCGCTATCAATTGCGAATCTGATGTCACGACAAAGTTTTTAAAGCACTATAAAATTCCTAAATCGGTTCTCTCTGCAATAGTCGGAAGGAGGAAAGCTCTACTGCGTTATACGATACGAAGAACAGCGGATACCATTACCAGACAGGGTGCACTGCGATGTATTGAGATGCACTAAACACGACGCACTTAAATCATAACACAGTTTGTAGCAGTAGCTGCCGTGGATGGATATCGAAGATCACTGACACACTCGCACATGCCCGCTCAATCACCTCCAAGACGTTCACACACAGCGCGCCCGTCCTTTCGTACACCGCCAGCGCTGGACGTCGGTAAAAACTGTCGCCGCAGCCGCGGTCGTGGACTCATGGAAGCATGGGTATGCCAGAGTGCGCCACCCCGGGCCATGGAGCACATCCAGGGCTGATTCCAGTCATAGGAACTCAAATGTTATCAATATGTCCATCGCAGGCGTCCATCATTTTGAGTCTTCTCTCATGTAACATACACGCGCCCGCTTCTGTCATGCTCGCCCGGCACACTGGTCGCTTCGCCAGGCTTCACTACCGCGTGGAAGATCAGACAGGTCGGAGCATTGTTTGTACCCAGCCAAGGCCAAGCTAATCCGTTATTTCCAGTTGCTGACTCTTCGCAACCGCCGCTGCAGCCAGCAGCGGTGTACATCAAAACAAGCAACTGCAGTTTGGACGTATATGGCAGTTCTGTAAAAGTCCACCCCAGAAAAGCCCTAACAGATTGAAAAGTATACTTTACCCAATCACAGGCAGCGATATTGTTGACAATACACTCCGAATTACTCACGCCAAATGTAGATTCCCTCCGTTTATATGAGTTATTTTTGAAGATAGAAGAAATCGGACAGTACACGTGTTTTCACATCGCTGAAGTATCGGTACTTGTGAAAATCCTGAACAGGACTATGGTGTATGCTATATTCGATCTAAATATTATTTCATCAGGTGAAAAATATATTTTCCTATCTGTCACGTCCTGCATGGAGGAGGACTATAATATCAAACTCATTTTTAGCACTTGATGGAGATCTACCAGCACTGTCACAGGACAACTCCTCACTTTCGGATTCTCTCTTAAGATAACAGCACATAGAATTTGTAAAAATAATGATTATACTATGTGTCCCTTTTAAAATGCGGTAATACATCTGATTTTATTACGATTGTCGTCTCTCCCCGTGTAGGTGAGATATTCAAATATCGTTAAGAAATATCGCCGCAATGAAAAAAACGCCAAGTCAAGAATCATATCGGTGGTACTCTAGCCATCGCCTGCATCCACCAGGTGACATGTCACTGATATCAAACTGATAGGATAATTAATTAAATTGATCATTAGAATCACTTTACATGGCGAGTAATATTTCTTTCTCAGTAGTCGGATTATACTCAAAATGGAAGACGATGATCTTTTCGAGGAACTCTATTGGAAACCGACATTTGAAGCTCAACACAGAACGACTCTGCCGTCGACACCATCCAATTCGCGGAAGGACCGTTCCATTAAAAAGAAGATCACGATGACTGTGTTACAGTCACCTTGCTTAAAAAGCGGACTTGGCTCGACAGGCACACACAAGAGTCACTGATAACAGTACGCTTGCTGGTAGAAAGGCTGTCCGCGATTTGCGTTTTATCCTATAGAGATGTCTTTAAATATTACAGCCACTGGTGAATCGTATTCATGCAACTGTCATATCTCCGAACGAGTCATTTTCTTCTATCCTATCCGCTACAGCAACCCTCGACCGTCTCTTTTGACAGTCCCTCTGCATCTTGTAATTATTCCTCAGTTTCTGCCCCATCCTCCTTGCAGATTCGTCCGTATCTACATCTACATCTATACTCCGCGAGCCACCTTACGGTGTGTGGCGGAGGGTACTTATTGTACCACTATCTGATCCCCCCTTCCCTGTTCCATTCACGAATTGTGCGTGGGAAGAACGACTGCTTGTAAGTCTCCGTATTTGCTCTAATTTCTCGGATCTTTTCGTTGTGATCATTACGCGAGATATATGTGGGCGGTAGTAATATGTTGCCCATCTCTTCCCGGAATGTGCTCTCTCGTAATTTCGATAATAAACCTCTCCGTATTGCGTAGCGCCTTTCTTGAAGTGTCCGCCACTGGAGCTTGTTCAGCATCTCCGTAACGCTCTCGCGCTGACTAAATGTCCCCATGACGAATCGCGCTGCTTTTCGCTGGATCATGTCTATCTCTTCTATTAATCCAACCTGGTAAGGGTCCCATACTGATGAGCAATACTCAAGAATCGGACGAACAAGCGTTTTCTAAGCTACTTCTTTCGTCGATGAGTCACATTTTCTTAGAATTCTTCCTATGAATCTCAACCTGGCGCCTGCTTTTCCCACTATTTGTTTTATGTGATCATTCCACTTCAGATCGCTCCGGATAGTAACTCCTAAGTATTTTACGGTCGTTACCGCTTCCAATTATTTACCACCTATGGCATAATCGTACTGGAATGGATTTATGCCCCTATGTATGCGCATTATATTACATTTATCTACGTTTAGGGAAAGCTGCCAGCTGTCGCACCATGCATTAATCCTCTGCAGGTCCTCCTGGAGTACGTACGAGTCTTCTGATGTTGCTACTTTCTTGTAGACAACCGTGTCATCTGCAAATAGCCTCACGGAGCTACCGATGTTGTCAACTAAGTCATTTATGTATATTGTAAACAATAAAGGTCCTATCACGCTTCCCTGCGGTACTCCCGAAATTACCTCTACATCTGCAGATTTTGAACCGTTAAGAATGACATGTTGTGTTCTTTCTTCTAGGAAATCCTGAATCCAATCACAAACCTGGTCCGATATTCCGTAAGCTCGTATTTTTTTCACTAAACGTAATTGCGGAACCGTATCAAATGCCTTCCTGAAGTCCAGGAATACGGCATCAATCTGCTCGCCAGTGTCTACGGCACTGTGAATTTCTTGGGCAAATAGGGCGAGCTGAGTTTCACATGATCTCTGTTTGCGGAATCTATGTTGGTTATGATGAAGGAGATTTGTATTATCTAAGAACGTCATAATACGAGAACACAAAACATGTTCCATTATTCTACAACAGATTGACGTAAGCGAAATAGGCCTATAATTATTCGCATCTGATTTATGACCCTTCTTGAAAATGGGAACGACCTGCGCTTTCTTCCAGTCGCTAGGTACTTTACGTTCTTCCAGCGATCTACGATAAATTGCTGATAGAAAGGGGGCAAGTTCTTTAGCATAATCACTGTAGAATCTTAAGGGTATCTCGTCTGGTCCGGATGCTTTTCCGCTACTAAGTGATAGCAGTTGTTTTTCAATTCCGATATCGTTTATTTCAATATTTTCCATTTTGGCGTCCGTGCGACGGCTGAAGTCAGGGACCGTGTTACGATTTTCCGCAGTGAAACAGTTTCGGAACACTGAATTCAGTATTTCTGCCTTTCTTCGGTCGTCCTCTGTTTCGGTGCCATCGTGGTCAACGAGTGACTGAATAGGGGATTTAGATCCGCTTACCGATTTTACATATGACCAAAACTTTTTAGGGTTCTTGTTTAGATTGTTTGCCAATGTTTTATGTTCGAATTCGTTGAATGCTTCTCTCATTGCTCTCTTTACGCTCTTTTTCGCTTCGTTCAGCTTTTCCTTATCAGCTATGATTCGACTACTCTTAAACCTATGATGAAGCTTTCTTTGTTTCCGTAGTACCTTTCGTACATGATTGTTATACCACGGTGGATCTTTCCCCTCGCTTTGGACCTTAGTCGGTACGAACTTATCTAAGGCGTACTGGACGATGTTTCTGAATTTTTTCCATTTTTGTTCCACATCCTCTTCCTCAGAAATGAACGTTTGATGGTGGTCACTCAGATATTCTGCGATTTGTGCCCTATCACTCTTGTTAAGCAAATATATTTTCCTTCCTTTCTTGGCATTTCTTATTACACTTGTAGTCATTGATGCAACCACTGACTTATGATCACTGATACCCTCTTCTACATTCACAGAGTCGAAAAGTTCCGGTCTATTTGTTGCTATGAGGTCTAAAACGTTAGCTTCACGAGTTGGTTCTCTAACTATCTGCTCGAAGTAATTCTCGGACAAGGCAGTCAGGATAATGTCACAAGAGTCTCTGTCCCTGGCTCCAGTTCTGATTGTGTGACTATCCCATTCTATACCTGGTAGATTGAAGTCTCCCCTATTACAATAGTATGATCACGAAACTTCTTCACGACGTTCTGCAGGTTCTCTCTGAGGCGCTCAACTACTACGGTTGCTGATGCAGGTGGTCTATAGAAGCATCCGACTATCATATCTGACCCACCTTTGATACTTAACTTAACCCAGATTATTTCACATTCGCATTCGCTAATAACTTCAGTGGATATTATTGAATTCTTTACTGCTATAAATACTCCTCCGCCATTGGCGTTTATCCTATCCTTGCGGTATATATTCCATTCTGTGTCTAGGATTTCGTTACTGTTCACTTCCGGTTTTAACCAACTTTCCGTTCCTAATACTATATGCGCACTATTTCCTTCAATAAGAGATACTAATTCAGGAACTTTGCCCTGGATACTCCTGCAGTTTACCAATATTACGTTGACTTTTCCTGTTTTTGGTCTCTGAGGACGGACGTTCTTTATCAACGATGATAATGTCCTCTCTGGTAAGCCGTCAGGTATTTTATCGTTTCGCCCAAGGGGGGGTCCCTCTAACCTAAAAAATCCCCGTGTCCACGCCACACGTACTCTGCTACCCTAGTAGCTGCTTCCGGAGTGTAGTGCACGCCTGACCTGTCTAGGGGGGCCCTACAGTTCTCCACCCTATAACGGAGGTCGATGAATTTGCAACCATTACAGTCGCAGAGTCGTCTGAGCCTCTGGTTTAGACCCTCCACACGGCTCCAAACCAGAGGACCGCGATCGACTCTGGGCACTATGCTGCAGATATTAAGCTCAGCTTGCACTCCGCGTGCGATGCTGGTTGTCTTCACCAAATCAGCCAGCCGCCGGAAGGAACCAAGGATGGCCTCAGAACCCAAGTGGCAGGCGTCATTCGTTCCGACATGTGCTACTATCTGCAGCCGGTCACACCCAGTGCGTTCAATAGCTGCCGGAAGGGCCTCCTCCACATTACGGACGAGACCCCCCGGCAAGCACACCGAGTGCACACTGGCGTTCTTCCCCGACCTACCCGCTATTTTCCTAAGGGGCTCCATAACCCGCCTAACGTTGGAGCTCCCTATAACTAATAGGCCCGCCCTCTGTGACTGTCGGGACCTTGCCGGAGAATCGGCCACTGGCCCAACAGGCGAGGCATCCTGTGGTGGCTCGGAAACGATGTCATCACCACTAGGAAGCACCCTGTACCTGTTGGAAAGGGGTAAGGCAGCTGCCACGCGGCCAGATCCCACCTTCGCCTTTCGGCCAGGCACGCGCGAGCCCACCACTGTCCGCCATTCACCCTGGAGTGATGGCTGACCGGTAAGATGCTCACTGCCGGAAGACGCAACGACATCAGGGGTTCCATGCGATTCCAAGGCCACCGGAGTAGGCATAGGTCTCACCACAGTTGCCCCAACGCCACTACGAGTCGACGCCTGCGCCTCGAGCTCGATGAGCCTGACAGACAAAGCCTCCACCTGCCCCCGAAGAGTGGCCAATTCTCCTTGCGTCCGCTCACAACAACCACAGTCCCTACACATGACTATGTTTACCCTACAAGCGAACGGTGTACTCGCCGTATTAGCAGCAGGAAATCGAAGTGCTCTCTCACTGACGGTCTAACCGACACTGAGCTGTTCTAACCAAACAAACAAAAGCCTGTACGATACGAGGGTCGATAGCAACGGCGATACTGTACACTACACTGTTATTAAAATAAACGGTTGTGTCTAGTAGGCACTCAAACACGCAAGAAATTATAAAAATAAAATAGTAACTACCCAGATAACTGAAAAAAAGTTGTACCTGTTTGAAGCTCGCAAAAATGTGTAACAAGCGAACGGTGTACTCGCCTTATTAGCAGCAGGAAATCGAAGTGCTCTCTCACTGACGGTCTAATTTACAGCTTAAGTCCAAACTGAACAGAAGCCGGAGAGCGCTATATCTACCACCATCTGCACCCCGTGGAGAAACAGTTAATGCGACAGGGACGACTTTCTTTACCAGTCGGTGGGAATGGGAACATTTTCCCGTAGCTCCGGCAACGGTGTTCGATGTGTAAGGCCAGCGCCAAAACGACACTTTTTGCTACAACACGAGTTCGTATAAAAGACAATATGGGAACTAGAAAATGGAAGAGGATTTTGCTACTTTGTTGCAATGCGTTTCCAAACTACATACGTGTACTACACTCCAAAGCGGCCTGAGCTGGCGAGGCGAGCGCATCGCTGCCGTTGCGCGCTTCGCTTACTCGGCCGTTGAGAGCTCGTGAAGAAGTTTTCTGTGCTGCGGGCGCCGCGGAGAGCAAATTGTCGTGCGTTGTTTTTACAACGCGTGCAAATTGTCGTGTTCCGCGCCTCGCAGCATGGGAAAGAAGGGTGCGCAGAGGAAACCTGCCGCTACGAAGGGTCCTTCGGTTGTGCAACTCACCGAGTCTGCCGACCGTGCAAGGAACTCCCGAGAAGACGAGTCGCGGCCTGTCCCCCCTTTGTACGTCAAGTGCAAAGGCGGGTGGACAGCGCTGTTCGACACCATGACGAATTGCGCTCGGAACGAGGTGGTCTACGAGTCTGTCGATACAGACTCGCTGATCTGCGTTCGAGCCGCAAACGTGGCCGACCACAGGGCGATCAAGGTCGCAGTGACCGACCACATCGTCGACGCGCCGCCGGCGCGTGAGGAGGCACCTTCCGTAGGAAGGATGAAGACGACTAAGGCACTCCTCAGGGGGTTACCTTGGTGCTGTGATGAGGCAGCGGTCCGGGAAGGGCTGCTGCGAGCCGGGTTTGGTAACGCAGCCGCAAGGTTGCACAACCGGACCAACAGGAAGAGGGCGCCGCTCTACGCCGTGACCGTGCAAACGGTCGACGGCGGGAGCCACATCTTCGACTTACGGAAGTTGCTGGGCTTCCCGGTTACGTCGGAGGCTCTCCCGACCGCCATGGACCCTCAGCCCCAGTGCTTCCGGTGCCAGGGCGGGGGCCATGTTGCCAAGTATTGCCGCAACACGGCGCGGTGCGTCAAGTGCTCAGGTGAGCACGACAGCCGCGCCTGCGACCGCGGCAGCAACGCTCTGCCGACTTGTGTCCGGTGTGGCGGCCCGCACGTCGCCAGTTGGCGCGGTTGTGCAGCTTTCTCAAGCCGCAACCGTGCCGGGGGCGGCGAAGCGGCCGCGGCCGCACCGACGCAGCAGCAGAAGAGAAGACGACGCCGGAAACGGCGTAGGGCGCAGAACAGCCCGGCGCAGCTGAGGGACGGCGCAGCAGCAGATCAACCTGCCAGGGGCGGGGACGGCCGCTCGGAAACGGGCAGCCAGGACGCAGCTCGCTCTCCCGTGAAGAGATGTGACCTCGAACTCGGCACTGCCGTGATGGAGGCCACAGCAGCCCTCAAAGCCGTCATGGCGGCGGAGAGGGCTGCTTTCGCAGCCGCCGTGGCTGCAGAGAAGGAAGAGGCCCTGAGGCAACTGCGAGCAGTCTTCGCCCAAGGCCTCAGCGCAGTCGTATCCGCGAACACTCCTCCTGCGACCTCGCAGAAGGACGCTCGCGCGCCTATCCCAGCGGTTGTCCCAGCAGCACCGCAGGTGAGAGGCGCAAAGAAGACAACCGCCGCCCCAGCGGAACCGGTGGCGACGCCGACCGCTGCGGGAGCGTCCATCATCGCGACAGCGAGAGCGAACGGCATACATTTCTCCGACGCTGAAGCGGCGCAGCTCACTGAACAAGCGGAGCGGCTCGAAGCTGCAATGCAGAAGTCCTGCGCCGTGCAGTAGAGGAGGACGCTGAACAGTAGCCGATCGCCGCCGTTCTGCACCAGCCTGATGAAGCTGCATCAAGTCACTGACGACAAGGCGCAGCAGAGGGCCTAACAGCAACGCATGCGTTGCCGCGCCGGACTCTTTATACTACAGGGAAGAAGCCACTGCGGCCGGCCCAGGAGACTACAAGCGAGCCCAGCCGCAGCACCCGGACTGACCCAGCTAACGACCACGCAACACACAGGTAACGATGCACGATACCTCATGCTAAACTTCCCTCACCTTGCATGCTCTGTCGCAGCTAGCTAGCCGCTACTGCCCTTACTACCCGTCCTACTGTCGCAGAGGTTTTTTTCCCCTGGCGCTGGCCTTGGCACTTTTTTTCCTCTGCTCTTACAACCGCTACCCTTCGATCGTTTTCGACCACTTCTATCTCCTGATGGATCATGTTAATGAGTAATCTTACCCAGACGCATGGATAACATCACAGCCTGCATCCTGTGACGCCTGATTCAAAAACTAACATGTTTACGGAGGTGACAGTAGAACTTTTGGTTTGGTCACCACGTTGGTGCGGGCGTGGAGGGGCCCCATCCTTAATTAAACTCCAAATGAGATCTGCATCCCTCAGGGCGAATTCACGTCTGTTGGTGTATGAACGACAGGCACACTGTGTGTGGTTGTCTGGGAGGTGAGTGCGAGGGGCGTGCGAGTGTTTCAACGATCCCGATATCCACCCACGGCAACTACTGCTACAGACTGGATAGAGTCTTAGGGGTGTCGTGTTTAGTGCCTCTCAATACATCGTAGCTGTGTTGCAGTGGTATTTGCTCTTGTCTCTATTTTATCACGCAGTAGGCCTTCCTCCTTCCGAATGTAGCTGAGAGAACCAATTTAGGAATTATATAGTGCCTTAATCGCGATGTCAAATTCCCGACTGATCAATTAATTGTTTCTGATAGTCGTATTGTGTACGCGCATGCGTTCGGTACGGGCGGGCATGGCCGGCGCGGGTGTGGGTCTCTCTCGCGGTCGGCGTGGACGAGGCTACTCTGTAGTCGGCGGACAACGCGCTTCGTGATCGAGAGTTTGTGTGATCGCCTGAATTTTTTTTCAGCAGATATGTTTAGTGGAAACGTTGTTGTGGAGGGTGTTTGTGTTCTCAAACGTCTGTCCATTTACGACCTCAGATACATCTAGCGCTTCTTCACTTTCATCACTTGATTTGCATAATGTTTGTGTGTCATACTCAAACATTGAAAATATGTCTTATTACGAAGAAGAATCATCGTAAGGTGGAGATGAGTGACTTAAGGGACCTGTTTGACTCCTGTTAATTGTTAACTAATCAATTTGATAGGGTAGTGCAAATGGATTATTTCACTCCATTTTTGATATAGATATTGTGTCAGCTTTCTCTTTGTCTCCAGCAGTAGGCAACAGGAGTACAGTATTCTGAGGAGAGGTGAAAACCTCGATCTTCCTGTTTGGAGATGTTGGTTCACACAGACAAACAGGGAGTGGCCTCTTGAGAGAGACAGGGACATGAAACGAGTCTGTAATTTGTCGATCGACAGAATGCCGCCACTTGATGTTTGTTTGGAGGCTGCGAGATCAAATGAGTCCGATATCCTTCCATGGTCGGTGGTATTTACGTGATATGTAGTTAGGTCATTGGGTTGTTTTGACCTTCGTGGCGGCGCCCTGACGATAAACACATCCGCAAGAGACACCAAACTGTAGTTACTATACCGTACTTCAGTCCATTCCCTGGTGATTGCAGTAATTATGTCATGTGGAGCGAGTATGGGGTATGCAGTCGTGATGTCAATACTAGTGGGGGAACCGTGTCTCCCGCCTACAGATTAAATAAAGAACTTCGATTTTAATTTGGTTTCGTGAGATCCTTCCTCTCCAGCACAGATTGGATACTTTTCCTTACTAATTTTTTCTGTGAGGTGCAGGGGAGATGGGACGATGTGTAGAGAGAGGGGGGGCGGAGGGGGGGTGGGGGGGACGGAGATCCTCTGGTGGTGGCACTGTGCAGTAGCTCCGTCGATCCTTGCATGTCAAGGTGAGTGTGTACACGAAAATTTTCCAATAAGACGACACCTCTGATCTGCAGAAGTGTACTTACGTAACTAGGACACTGAATGGTTGGATGTGAGTTTTTCCCACCAAATGAAAGTGAGATCCAGCCCCTGCGAATTGAATTTCATAAATAAACGATATATGCTATGCTATATAATTGAATTTCCTGTCATGAGATGCTTTCTCTCCAGTTCAGACTGAGTTCTTTTCCCGCCAATTTGCTGACAGAGGCGTGGAGGGGAAGGGCTGGGAAATTTTGCAGTAGGGGGTTTAATTAATTTATCGATTTAAGTAATTAGTGAATCAAATTGATATTAAGCATGTGCTTGTATCGGCGCTGTGGGTTCCCAGAGGGATGGGAGGGAGGATTGGGAGGGGTAGGCAGAGGGAGAAGGCTATGGGTGGGGGAACAATACATTAAGGACCTGTCAAACAAAAGGAACGTTTACCCAATGGGGTGATAATCCTCTTAGCAGGAGAATCGGTTAAGGACCCGTCAGTCAAAAGGAAGGATTATCCCCAGGGTATCATAATCCTCTTAGCAGAACCATAGGTTAAAGGCCTGTCGATCAAAAGAGAACAATATGTTTGCCCCTGAATGTTTTCTTGCACCTTAATGTAGGAAACCCTCAATTTTGGATGGTGCCTGTGTTGACTAGAAGCAAACGTAAGCACGTGTGTCTATTTGCTGACGAAAATAGTGGTTTAAAGCAATAATTGCAGTTCGTGAACTTTGTTGTATTTTTGTCTAACTCACAAGAGTCACTGTACTCTAACTCATTTCAGTGCAGAGGATACCATAGCCGTGTAATCGAGTTAAATAGGCCAACTTCGTCGACAAGGTGAGCTCCTCAAACGGTTCAAAAAATGGCTCTGAGCACTATGGCACTTAACTGCGGAGGTCATCAGTCCCCTAGAACTTAGAACTACTTAAACCTAACTAACCTAAGGACATCACACACATCCATGCCCGAGGCAGGATTCGAGCCTGCGACCGTAGCGGTCGCGCGGTTCCAGACTGCAGCGCCTAGAACCGCTTGGCCAATTCGGCCTGCTCAAACGGTTCAGCGCGGCGCTACAGTCAGTTGTCAACACTGCATCTACGAACGTGGGCAGAAATTTGCATGCTGTTGAAACTTCTACCAACAAACACCGACTACTCCTGCAAAACTGCAATCTTCTGTTTCTGCCGAAAAAGTGATTTCACCAGGAATCGTTGTCATCTTCGGCAATACCGTAACAGACTGCTACGTAGAATCGGCAAGTGACATAATTTCTGGCATCAATATTAAGCATTCCTGTCGTCTGTCTGAAGGCAATATTTGTATTTTCACAAGAACTGTTGAAAATGTAGGTCGATTAGTGAAAGACGGTAATTTTTGTGTTAAAGAGATAATCACGTCAGTAAGGCGTTTTAAAGCTGCCAGTATACGAGTTGTTTTTTTCTAATGTACTTCCATTTACTAGTAATGCTGTTATAGTGAGCAAAATGTATAAGTGGGGACATACTCTAGGGCATGACAGAGACATTGCAACCGGCTCTAGGGTTCATGGATGCTCTTATATAAAATTATTTCGTCGCACTGCTCAATACACATCCGACGATTTAAGCACAGAACCATCCACGATATAGGTTCCCTATGAAGGAAATTATTAAATTGTATACAATGGATGACGTTGTATGTCATCACTGCAGAGGTGTCAGTCATATCAAGAAAGACTGCTCGCAGTTACTGACTATTCCGAATGGTGAAAGCGAATTTCTTCTCTCGTACATAATGCTGCTACACAGAAGTCTGTACCATTGGCACAAGAATAAGCTCCAGAAATTCCTCATCCTTCCTCACAGTCTGCTAGAGAGCAACATACATCTAACTCATCTGCTACAGTACTAGAAATATCACCATTGGTACAAGAAGTAGTTCCTAAAATTCCTCTTCCTCCCACATGATCTGGAAGAGGGCAACATACATCTGACTCTGGTGGTACCATCCTAGAAACATCACTTAAACACACTGAAAAGACATCGATCTGTTTTGCACTTTAACAAGGATATTGTCAAATGTTCAGTTGCCACTAATAGCAATATTTCTTCCAATGAAAACCAGATTAACAATCTGTGAAATGAAACTATCAGTGTTCTTCGTATGGAAACTAACGACCAGCGCGAATTAAGCGAGACTGACGAATTTTATGCTAAAGCTCACATAGCGTAAGGTCCAGCAGCTACGGCTGACACACCACCTGCTCTGGTGCTACTCAACAAACGATAACATGATGGAAATACCATCCGAATGTGGTTTGTCACTATCAGATGACTCTGCCAGAGGTGCACCACTGGCGGAAGATATCCATTAGATTACCTAGTTTCTTCAAAAGAATTTAAAGCCTGTGTCAAAGCGACAAGAAATCAGAAAGTAATACTAACGATTGCAAAACATTACGCCAAAGATTTTGCAGCTTTGCAACAGTTAACTGATAAACAACTTACAAAAACCAAGGCAATCGACATACGTTGTCACCTACAGCGATTGTTAAGTGTGATTAAAAAGGAAACGGCAGCGAAATGAGATACGTGTTCGTCATCTCTGTGTTCTGACAAAAACAGTGCAGTAGCTTGGGTACGTCCGAAGTAAATAGCACACAACACAGAGAGAACACTGCTCATGACTAATGGTGACACCTAATACAAGTCAAAAAATTGGTATCTTAAAAAAAAAATCAAGGGCATACAAAAGAATCTACAGTCGTCCAGAACGACAACACCTAAACTAATACGGCTTATTGTGAAATATTAGGTTGACATTGTGTTCATACAAGAACCATAATGTCATTAACAGAACGTGGGAGGAATCACTAGAGGCTACAAGATATTTAGCGCAGGTGACACAAGGAAAAGAGCAGCAATACTGATAACCAACACAGATATTGATTCCCTAATGATCAGTCAATTGTCCGTCGAGAATTCAGTATTTGTACAAACAGTAAAAGAAAGTTTGCGATTTCTCATAGTTAGCGTGTACTTAAATATCACAAAAACCATCAAAGACGACCTGAGAAAAATAGCCTACAATAAAGGAGTTAGTTTAGTAATTCCTATGGCAGCAATCCAAGATCTAGCATGTGACATTATATAGTAAAGAACTCCAGAGACAAGCAGATGGAAGAATTTCTGGCATTCACTAACCTGTACCTACTGAACGAGGGGAATCATGGACCAAATTTTGATAACGGTATTGGAAAGAGTACTGAAATACTTTTACCATAGGAATACGCCCAATGGCATATGCTGGATGCATAATTCGAACTAAAGAAATTATTGATAAAAAGGAAAACCTGAGAGAAATTGACGAGTACTTGTTGGAAGAAGGTATGCAAAAATATTTACCAAATATCGACTTACACAACTTGAAAGAAATAGACCAGAATTTGGCAGTAAAAGTTAGAGCAGAAACCAATACTCAAACTCTTATCACTGAATTTGGGGAAGTTCTAGATATCTCATGCAATAAAATGTTCAAGATAGAAAACAAGATGAAGTACAGGAATGGGAAAGAATGGGTTCCCTGGTGGATATCTGAATTAACTGCAATACGAAATAAAACACCGCATTAAGGGGAATTTTTCAAAGGAGAACGGACAGCGAACAGCTGAGGGAGCTACTAAAGCAACAATTTTGTAAAGAGAAGAAAGTATACAGCACAACTGTACAGAAAGCAAAAACACGTCTTGTAAGCAATATTGTAGCTTGACCCCAACAAATAACCCATCGAGCACAGTCTGTTGAACGGCATCAGGGAAAGTCAAAAATAATACTCCCATGACAACCCCAAGGAAAAGTGATAATTCGAAAACAACGGATTTAACAGAAACTGCCACCTGTATGATCGAATATTTTGCGCTTGAGGGCAATTAAACTCAGGGCACGGAATACCATAAACTAATAATAATACCGCAAACGCTACTACCCAACGGAATTGTAGATGATGTGGCTTTCACATGGACAGAAATAGACGAAAAAATAGCGAACGTGCCTACAGATAAGACTCCTGATGACAATGGTGTCACAGTAAGATCCTTGGTCGATTTTGTAGCGTTTTCACTAGCTATCTTACCGCTTTATATAACACTTGCCTAAAGAATGCTTGATTTGCGAGAGTATAGAAAAAGCCAAAATAGTACCAATTCTTGACGCTGGTAGAGAAAACACCATGGAAGTGTTCTTCCCATCAGCCTTCTTTACATGGAGGGAGAAATATTGCAAAAGCTACTAATTCACAGAATTATGCACCATGTCTTATCTAAGGATCTCTTAAGCAAAAATCTATATGGAAAGGCGCGATGTGATTGACATGTGTAATCACATTTCCATACTTATCAAGAGGTCCGAAACGAATAATACGGTCTGCTGCCATCCTGCTGCGATTACGGGCAGCATGGGGTTCACGCCTGAGCCTCAGGACGTGCGCTAGCAGCGCATGTCGAGTGTTTCAAGCGTCAACTTCGCGTCTCAGTATCTCGGGATGTAATGGGAACATTGCGATGCAATCAACGCCAGTGTGTATGTGCTTTGTCATGCTATGGATTGCTGAAGAAAAAATATAGGAGGTCCATTTAAAAAAGCATAAGTTTGTGTTAAAAGACACAACTGCTTTCGTTTTAGAATGTTTCCAAATATGTACATTCATGGGCCCCAGCCCTACATTGATACCGGTGAAAGTCGTTTTCCAATAGCTGTTATTGTTCCAGAGATATTTTGGGTGGACAAGATAGCTGGGACACCCTGTATATATAAGGAACAGCAAAGGGCCTATAACACTACATCGTGGAACGCCAGAAATCACTTCTCTTTTACTCGATGTCTTTCCGTCAAGTACTACGAACTATAATGTCTCTAACAGGATATCACAAATCCAGCCACATAACTTAGACGATATTCCATAAGTACGCAGTTTCAGTTTAAGCCGCGTGTGTGGTACAATGTCAAAAGCCGTCCGGAAATCCATAAATACAGGATCAATCTGAAATCCCTTGTCAATAGAACTCAACACTTCATGCGAATATAGAGGTATTCGTGTTTCACAACAACGATGTTTTCTAAATCCATGTTGACCGTGTGGCAATAGACCGCTTTCTTCGAGTAGTTCGTAATGTTCGAACACAATATATGTTCCAAAATGCTACTACATATCGACGTTAATGATATGGGCCTGTAATTTAGTGCATTACTCCTGCTACCTTCATTGAATGTTGGTGTCACCTGTGCAACTTTCCAGTCGCGCGAACGGTTGTATATGATTGCTAAATATGGAGCAAATGCATCAGCATACTCCGAAAGGAACCGAATTGGTATACAATCTGGACTAGAAGACTTGCTTTTATTAAGTGATTTAAGTTGCTTCACTACTCCGAGGACATTTACTTCTACGTTACTCATGTTGGCAGCTGTTTTTGATTCCAATTCTGGAATATTTACTTCGTCTTCTTTTGCGAAGGCATTTCGGAAGGCTTCGGTAACTCTGCTTTGGGAGCACTATCGTCGATAGTGTCTCCATTGCTATCGCGCAGAGAAGGCATTGATTGTTTCTTGCCGCTAATATACTACACATACGATCAGAATCTCTTTGGATTTTATGCCAGGTTTCGAGACAAAGTTTCCTTGCGGAAACTATTATAAGGCTCTAGCATTGAAGTCCGCGCTAAATTTCTAGCATCTGTAAAAGATCGCCAGTCTTGGGGATTTTGCGTCTGTTTAAATTTGGCATGTTTGTTTCATTTTTTCTACAACAGTGTTCTTAACCGTTTTGTGTACCAAGGAGGATCAGCTCCGTCGTTTGTTAATTTATTTGGTATAAATCTCTCAATTGCTCCCAATACTATTTCTTTGAATTCAAGCCACGTCTAGTCTACCCTTCTATTATCAATTTGGAAGGAGTGGAGATTGTCTCCCAGGAAGGAGTCAGGTGAAATTTTATCTACTTTTTTGAATAGGTATATTTTTATTTTAGTTTTGGAGGATTTGTGGTTACAATATTCAGTCTCGCTACGACAACCCTGTAATCATTAATCCCTGTATCCGTTTTGATGCTCGTTATTAACTCAGGATTATTTGTTGCTGTGAGGTCAAGTGTGTTTTCACAACCGTTTGCTATTCGAGTGGGCTGATGAACTAACTGCTCGAAATAATTTTCAGACAATGCGTTTAGCACAATTTCGGATGATGTCTTATGCGTACCTCCGGAATTAAACAAGCATTTTCGCCAACATATCGAGGGTAAATTAAAGTCACCACCAACTATAATCGTATGAGTCGGGTACGTGTTTGAAATCAGACTCAAGTTTTCTTAGAAACTTTCAGCGACTGTATCATCTGAACTGGGAGGTCGCTAAAAGGATCCAATTATTATTTTATTTCGCTTGGCAACATTGACCTCTGCCGATATTAACTCACAGGACATATTTACTTCAATTTCGCTACAAGATAAACTACTCAGGTATTATTGACTGTTAAGAACTTCGTAGACGAAATAATATAGCGGGGACAGTATGTTATAATGGTTAGTCTTCATGTTCACGGAGATTTTTGCGCAGCTTGGTGGCCAAGGACCCTTAAGGGGCTACTAGAATTACAGTACTCCAGGAACTTATATATCCTAGAAAAAACTATTTCAGTGATAGAACATCGTGTTGGTGTTTAACAGCATCAAACGAGAAAAGAAGGTGAAAATAGTGTGCCCACAGGGGTCTTACTGTGGCCCAGGTTTTTGGAATACACAGTATAATTCTCTACCGAATTTGGAATACAGAGCTGACGAAAAACGGTATCATTTGTAGATGAATTAATCGTATTGACCAAAGCAGATTTCTGAGGAGCTTTGCAATAGAGAAATGGAAAAAGGCCCGCCTTGGGACCAAACAACAAAATCTGTCTTAATGCTCAAAATCGAAAGTAATGCTAGTAAAAAGCAGAAAGCGTAAAGGTAAAACAACAGTTAGCATCATTTTAAACAATATTGTTTTACTACCAGCTGAACGATTAAATTAGTTGGGTGTAATTACTGAGTCTATATTTGTGTTTAATGAAAATATACAGTACATGACTGAAAAATGCGCTAAACTTATTCATTCCTTATCTGTCTCAGCAAGGCTCAACTGGAGACTTGGACAGGAGCAATAAAAATAATTTACAAAGGCGCTATACCACCAATACTGGTATATGCAGCTCCTGTTTGGATCGGGGCACTAAGAAGAAAATATTATATGAGGATTCTAAGAATCCCGCGCTTGATCGGCATAAAGATTGCTGAAGCATACAAAATTCAACAACACGGCCTACTCTATAGCCAATCCTTTAGATTACTAACACGGGCCCCTATGTAGTGCGTACACTAATTTTAGAAGAAAATTACAAAGTCAAGGACTGTCCTATACAGGTTCATAGTGATGGGAGTTATTCAAAGAATGAAACATGTTCAACAGTAATAATAATCATTGATGGCACACCTGTCTATCAGTTGAAATACACACTAAAGAATGGGTACACCATTAACCTAGCAGAACAATTAGCAGTCTTTCGAGCCTTAGAGAAACTAGAGAACTTACGAGAAGAAAATGTTAAAATGGCAGCTGTAATAGGCACGGACAGTCGAATTACGCTGGTTTCTTTACAAAATTCCAGATTTCATCAATATTTCATGGAACAGACCCAAAACGAAATTAGGGAACTGCGTCAGTGGAAATGGCATTTTAACTTCGAATGGGCAAAAGCACATGTAGGAACTCCTAGGAACCAACTGGCAGATAAGCTTGTCAAACAAGCAGCTCGAGGAAACGCAACAGAACTACAACAAAATCTGATGATACAATCTCTTCGACTGTTATCAGAAGAAAGTGAAAATACACTTCAAAACAAAAATGGGAAAGATAATTGGCTTAAAGTACAAAAGGGGTCATAAAAATTTTTTCCGTTTGTTGAACTGTTTCCATAAACTTACCGCAGTCATCTAATCTTACAACAATGTTAATAGGGCATGGAAAACTAATGTCTTACTACCATGGTTCAGGTTAACCCTAAGTGCTGCTTGTACATGCGGAGAGGATGACCAAACAAGAGGCCACCTGTTATGCGATCACTAGTGATTCTCCAACAGAAAGAGGTTCCTACTCAATGGTCTGAAGATGACCACAGTAGTGGTCGAAACCGGTCACCTTGATAAATAAATCGTGATCAAGACTGTTTTCGATAGTAAATATTTGAGAGACGTTGATCACTGCCACTCCGATAATGTACTCAAAAGTAATATAGATGTTTACTGTTGTGAATATAGTTACTATTATATCTTTTATCCTGTTCTAGCTGGAAAACTTATATCGACCATGCAGTAGCTTTCTCTTGTGAATACTTTTTGTCTGTACTTTTGTAACTCATTATAATTAGATTTCTTCTTTATGTATCTTGGTATCCAAATATGGTATTGCAAATATTGTAATGGGGCATGTTGAATAAATGACTGACAGTTGGAACGTTCTGAGGACATTGCACAGCTGCTGATCGTGGTCAAATACAACAGTTCAACATGCAGACTAGGCTAATATCTGCACTGACGTTCAAGCATGCATTTATGCTCCGTTTCCATATTTTTGATCGACCCCGGTATGTCGGATCCCGCTTGTTGACCGAATATCGTCCTAGAAAGTATTCGAGTATAGCCGCCTTGATCTTCCGCATGAGTGACGACATTGTAAACAGATTTTACTTCAACATGAAATTCTTAGTGAGACAAATGCAGTGTTTGTAGATGTCTTTCCACCTATGAATGTCGTGATAGTTCATTGAAGAAGCTTTTGGTTGATTTTATTAGAAAAATTCTAACTTCACCTATCTTTCATCATTTGCCCTGCACGAAGACAAATCCGAAAAGAAAAGATGTGCTGGGTAGTAAACATGCCTCTTCTGTTAATCATAAATTAGCTTCATTGAGCTCTTTTCTTCACGTATTGGGTTTACTAGTTATCTTAACTTAAATTTTATCACAAAGTGCAACAAGAACATCATTAATAGCCTGCCTTCGTTGTGAGATCTGTGGCGACTTACTTACTGCAGATGAAAGAAGGCTAGTTGCACCGGAAGACGCAATCCACAACTCTCGAGTATATGAAGGAAGAAAATTTCGGTCGCGGGCCGGAGCGAAATCTTGCGCTGTGACCTACGTAACTCGGCGAGAGGACGCGGCCGGACGTGGCGATGGGCGGCGAGGGGCGGGGGTGGTCCGCCACAAAGTTTGACAGCTCCCAGCGGGCCCGCGCACTTCTGCCGGCTTGTCTCGTGTCGCGCTTCGTCAGCAGAGACGGCCTGTCACCCCAAACACGCAACCGCTCCCTCGGCGACGCGCCACCCACACAGCTTATTTCTAGAGATGAATGTGAAGCCGTGGGTGTTATCCGGAAAAGGCCATATAGTCGTTTCCGAAGGGGAGAATATTAGCCCCAGGACATCCTGCCCCTCGTTTCCATCTCCCTGATTTCCAACTCACCTTCAGTCACCATCCCTCTACCTTACTAACACACTAAAACATTTTCGACCGAGCGAGGTGGCGCAATGGTGGTACAATAGCTCAATGCTCCGTCTGTAATTACCATCTCGTCGACGGAATGTTGAAACCGAATCCTCCTTCTTTCATTTTGGACCAACCCTAGAACATTGTTATCATTCCTAAAATTAATAGAGTCGAGCCATGAACGACAATTGATGAATAACTTCGATATATTATACCTTTGGAGTTGGTCTCAGTTTGCTTTTCGAAGTGGTAGAACAACAGAATCAGCTGTAGTGGAATTTAAAAAGTGTTACTTCATAATCTTGACAAGGATGAATGTGTGACAAGATTACTGACACTGTTCACATTATGATTTCTCTAAATATGTGAAGTACCGTAAGGATTAGTTAAAGACTGGTTCCGAACATACCTACCAGATGATGTACGCGAAGTGTGGAAGGCAAAATGCTGAAATGAGAGTAAACTTTTAGCGAAACACTTATCACAATGAAAATGCATACCTATTGCAGTTACTCAGTGCAGTTTATTAGGAACCATACTCTTCCTCATATATATCAATGACTTCCCCAACAACACGAGTTATGGGGAAAAAATTCTCTTTGCTGTTGACATAACAATTATAGTCACCGAAAGGACAAAAAGATCTCCTAGCGAAGGAAGCAAATGGAAACATCACTGAAGTTTAGAACTGGTGAAAATGCAATAAACTCATACTGAACGTAAAGATAACAAATACCATGAACTTAACTGTGAAGAGGGAAAATTCGATTTTCACATTATACATTGCTGCTACGATGAGTCTATGCATTGTGTTACAAACTAAAAATTTCTTCGAGTAAATATTAACCGGCAGTTGAAGTGGAGCTCAACGCACAAAGATACTAGAAAGCAAGATGTTATGCTCTTAGATTCATGTCATCTCTGCGCAACAGCCAGTGCCTTTTAGTGGAATACTGCTTGTAGAATTGTTAAGCGGAAGCGTAATGCTGTGGGTTGTCTGTAAGAAGTGTCATACTTTAAGTTATTACTGAGAAAAAATCCCTCCCTCACTCTGTCACTGATATGGATGCAGTTTTTTCACATATTTAATGCTCACCTTTGCAGAAGGGATTACTTGCCATAGCATAGCACTACAAATACACCTGTGGCAGACGTTATGGGTTGCCATCATAAACATTAGCAGGTGCAGGGTATTGCTAAGAAAGCCACATATAGTATGCTCACTATAGCAGAAAACAGTGCTCCATCATATCAAGGCATTACTGAAAATATCTTCTACAAATTCTGTTGTTATAAAAGTTATGGTCTGACATTTCAAACATTAACAGGTGCAGTGTATTGCTAGAAAAGCAACACAATGCTATTTTCACTATTGCAGAAAAGAGTTCCCCATCATAGGAATGCATTACTGAAAATATCTTGTTACAAAATCTGTTGTGATAATAGTTGTAGGCTACCATTATAAACATTAACAGGTGCAGGCCATTGCCAGAAAAGCCACACAATGATAATCTCACTACTGAAGTGAAGAGTGCCCATATTAGCAATGTATTACTGAATAGTGCCTCTCTACAAATACTGTTGTGATAAACGTTACGGGTTTCCACCATATACATTACCAGGTGCAGAGTATTGCTAAGAAAGCCACATATGCTATGCTTACTTTTGGAGAAAAGAGTGCCCATCACAGAAATGTATTTCTCAAAATGCCTCACAAAAATTGTATTGTCATAAAGGTTATAGGTTTCCATTATAAACGTTACCAGGTGCGGAGTATTGCTGGAAAAATGGCACACACAAGGTTATGGTTTGGAGCACTTTCCCTCATGATTTAATGTGTTAGGATATTTCTGTCATAAATAATGCAAAACATTATTACATTGGGCCTCATGTACATAACTGTTACAGCACATATGTCCAGTTCAAAGTTAAGGTAACAAGTATGTTTTATTACTATTATTTTGTTTCATTAACAGTCTACCACATTGTCAAGTCATTTAAGTAGAAATTGGCACCTGACATTATGGCTACAAGCCTGCAACTGACATGTAGCTTACTTATGCAAACAGCAGTGTTGCTAATCTGATTTTAGCTATGAAGTAATTCTAATTTTAAGTGATTGGATGAAACTTAGTACATACCAAATAAGCTGTAAACAGATATTAGACAGACAAAAATTAGAACAGTAGCAGTCATCACTAACGGTACAAACACAGAGAAACAATTTGAACTGTGAGGCAACTTTAATACATCAGATAGAATACAAAACAGCAGAAAAACATTACTAAAATTCACTGTCACAGGGAAAAAAATTCACATGTTACTGGCATTTTTCTTCTTCCAGTATTTTAGTTTTTCTTTTAGGGCCAGAATCTTTGAATTTTTAATCCTCAGCTCCTTCTTATGTTCGGCCTCCATCATGTGTAATTGGACCTCCAGTAGTTCCAATCTCTTCTTACACACATTTTGAACTACTGTTTCCGAACCTGATAGTCCTGGTTTTGCAGGCATCCTGCGACGATGCCACGTATTTTCCGGTGTGCAAATCTTTTCTTTGTGTGGATCAGAAGACTGGGAAAGAGACTACAGCTGGGTGACATCCACCAGAACATTCTTTGATGTCTCTTTACTTTGTATTACGTCAGGTGTGTGGCAAGTGCTAGGTTATGTGCACTCTGATAACTCCACAATTGAAGAAAGTTGCGTGTTCTCACTGCACTGCACGGCACTCCATGTTAACAACATCCACAACCATACTAAACTGTGCATCGTTTGAATTTGTTAACGGTTTCCTTGAGGAACCAACAATTTCCAAAAGTTTTGCCCGATAATGCATCTTGGTTTTTTGGTAGGCTTCCCCCCACCTGTTTTATACACTTCTATCTTTTCTTCAGCAAGACCTTTTCGAAGTCTTCTTTTCATGTTTTCGTAAGAGGTTTTCAGCCTGTCACAGGATCTTTTTGTCACACCTGAAATTAAATAAATGTTGGTAGTACCATAAATTAATTCTTATATTATTTACATTCATAAGTCCATTTTGCATCCTGAGGCTCTTAACTTATAACTGCAATAAAAATCTAAGATCTATATAGGGCTGTTGTTTACATATGAGTTCATTAAAAAGAAAGTGGTATAGGCATATATGAAGAATACGGCACAGGGATAACTGAGAAACGTATGTTCACATTTTCCAACAAGAAAGCTTCCACTAGTCACATAATATTTAGTTAACAGTAGCACGGTATTGTATATTAAATTTAAAACAAACAAAGCAATTCCAACCGTAAATGTACATAGACCTATCACGTATTTCAGTGGTACGCCAATAAAACTTTCAAATTTCAAACTAAAATCCAGAGTGTGCCGTATCCTATTCTTACGATGAACCCAGAAGAGTTATTAATTTATGAGTAAACTTACCAGGAGTGGAATTAAATTGCGCCTCCACATGGGACCACATTGCCTGTTTTTCTTTTAAGCTGCAACCGTCAGTTTTCTTATTTTCAAGAACGGATGCATTTGCACCCACCAGTTCAAGAAGTATATCTATCTCGTTCCTCAAGAAATTCGAGGTTCTTCTTTTATTCTCCATTATTCTCAAAAAAAAAAAAAAGAACAGATTGGAAATAGGTACCGAGGTACGTACACACACTTCTGATTGTCGACGGAAAACACAGCAAAGAGAGAATGTGACACCAGCGATTATCTGTGCAATTTTATGTTTACTAACATCTTTGTGTCGCCACGACACGTTCCATTGCAATGTACAGAGTTTAGCGCGGTCAAATGCACGGTTAGCTGACGACGGTTTGCTGACCAGCAATTAACGTTGGTTCACTGCAGAAACATTTTAAACACGATTTACTTTTAAGTATAATCACGGGACCTTGGTTATCATGCTTTTTGACCGGGGTTTGCGCACTCGACCATTAGGAATGGAATGAAATATGCACACTGCACCGAAACGAAGAATTCTCTGTATGTTAGTGGAACTAGAGATCTTCAGTAGCAAAAAATGACATCGGGACAATATCTTAAACGACCAAAGTGAACTGAACTAATTTTTTTATTGTAATATTTTGCAAGAGTTTTATTTCCCGATTATGTCTTGTACTCTGTGTGTTCGCTGGATCACCTTATGGAGTACGTCTCAACATGATTGTTTTTAGTTGTATGCTCCCCAGGAATCGGTCAAGCATAAAAATCTCTGGGTTAATATTTTGTAGGGATGCAAAATGGAACGTAGGCAAAGCAGGAGAGAGACTTCGAGTTATTGGCAGGGTACTATGGAAATGTCACAAGTCTGCAAAGGAGACTTCTTACAAAACTCTCGTGCCACCAATGCTGAAATATTCCTCAAGTGTGTGGGAGCCGTAGCAAATAGGAGATATTGAACGTTTACAGAGAGTGGTAATACAAGTGATCTACGGGTTTGTTTCCGCGGCTGGAGAGTGTCACAGACATGCTGAAGAAACCGAACTGACTGTTTCTTGCAAATATATGAAACCTACCCCGATAAAGCCTGCTTACGAAGTGCCAAAAGTGGTTTTAAATTATGACTCTAGGAACATACTACATCCTCCTACGTATCGTTCCTGTAAGGATCTACATGATCATCCATACTCCGCAGGCCACCTGACGGTGTGTGGCGGAGGGTACCCTGAGTACCTCTATCGGTTCTCCCTTCTATTCCAGTCTCGTATTGTTCGTGGAAAGTAGGATTGTCGGTATGCTTCTGTGTGGGCTCTAATCTCTCTGATTTTATCCTCATGGTCTCTTCGCGAGATATACGTAGGAGGGAGCAATATGCTGCTTGACTCTTCGGTGAAGGTAGGTTTTCGAAACTTTAACAAAAGCCCGTACCGAGCTACTGAGCGTCTCTCCTGCAGAGTCTTCCACTGGAATTTATCTATCATCTCCGTAACGCTTTCGCGATTACTAAATGATTCTGTTACGAAGCGCGCTGCTCTCCGTGGGATCTTCTCTATCTCTTCTATCAACCCTATCTGGTACGGATGGTGAGGACAAGACCTCAAATTAAAAACATGTTACGCCTCTGAAGAGACGTTTAATCAATCAGTCTTCTGTAGACATTACCCACAACAGCCGGTCATGTTAGCCTTCAGGCTCGTTAGTAATCTCGTAGACTGCATGTTGAATATTCGCAGCCACGATGTGCACAGGGGCAGAAGCCGCCGATAAACATCGGGCACGACGAGCCTGAGAATTCCCGCTGCGTTGGCGAGACTTGGATGCACTCCAGTGGCGTTTGCCGCGGTGCTACGGAGACGAAGGAGCGCCTTCTACGAATTCTATTAGAAAGGACGTACGTTCAACTACAGAGGCCAAGAATAAGCCGGACTAGTTCGAGCTAGGATAATATCACGCCCCGAGCTGTTTAATTTTCTTAGGATTTTGTGTCGTCTCATGTCAGACATATAACCCTCTCGTATAGTCTTTTAAATAATCACAGTTGCATATTTGAATATTTGTCGCTATAGGTATAACAAAAGGTGGACTTTTACAGAAAATAATTATTATGACACATTGGCTAGTCGCACGCTATACAAACACGTAGCCCTCGTAAACGCCAACAACAAACTACTGACTTCCTGCTCTCAGAGCCCTTTCCCTCACCCCTTGTCTGACATCATATCCGATGCTACAGAGGATACGTTCATTAGAGGAACACAATATAAAATGCATCTCTTACCACATGTGTAATTAGTTATTGTGTTTCCATACTGCTCAGAGCCATTTGAACCATTTTTGAGTTATTGTGTTTAAGAGGAGACTATGGTGTGACAGAACTAGACGCCTAAGAACACGTTGGATTTTACTGAAGTTTCCGTTGACTGCTTTTATAACTATTTGACAGAAGTGTGTTTACGTTGCATTTTCACTCTTTCAGTCTCTGAACAGTGGTGGTTAAAGCACAGAACTGTTTGAATGATATCTCTTATTTACTGAAGGTTCTGTCCACTAAGTTTCATCTTGGGACCATAGTGGAAATAGCAATCGTAATACTTTCCGCTTTTCTTTCTTCTTGCCCTCTAGTTTCAAAAACATTTCTTCGCTATTTTCAAGAATTGAGAGAAAGACATAGGAGATACATTCGACAGAAAAATGTTTATTGCTGCTGTCTTTAATTCCATATAGTGGCTGAAAGCAATACTTTGGTCCTGTGGGTTACTTTCAGAGGCAAAGAGAGGTATGCCTAGCGTTACACGTATGGAAGGGAAGAACCACAGGTATGAAAGGACGTAACTGCTAAAATATCATACACTCTGCATCCTGAACTGTTTCTAAAATTGGTAAAGAAACAATCAAAAACAAATTGTGCTAATGTGTAGTGTATGGGTTGGAACAATGGCCTTTCAGCTTTGCCAGCGGAGAACGGATTATTGGTCTTTCACAAGAACTAATCGGTACTGGTCCCTTTACCTTCTACAAGAACAGTATCTCGACATATACTGCATAAGTTACAGCCAACGAAACGCGACGTTAGATCTCTCCTCAAGTGAAGAAAGCCATCTACCAGAACCAGTGGAATATTTCTTGTGATCTGAGGATGGGTGAGAACTAAGACAGAATGTCGTCCTCACAACAAAATTTCCAGATGTCACAGAAACAACATGAAAAATTGACTGAGCTAGATATACTTCACCTGGAACTAAGAAAAGGAACGGATCAAGGCAAATAAAGCTCTTATACGCTACAGTTATCTACTATGTGCAGCGCACTACATAAACAAAGCACTTAGGCACACCTAGCATGAAAAGTTCCTTAATGAAGAATTGCCTGAAGTTTAGAAATCCATCCAGATAGTGCATAGAACTGGAGGATATATGAAACGTTTTGATTTGATAGCTAGATTATAAGAAACATTACATCAAGACGTTGAAACTATAGGGAATAGCATCTACATGATGTTGAATTCATTCATTCGCAAAACCGACACTGACAATTTTCTGTTGGAGAAAAACAAACAGGAAATAACATCTTCGTACTATGCTGATATAGAGGATGGCATAATTAAATTATTGGTATCTTTGAAGGAGTCACATACGATGTGGAGGGTAAAAATTGGACTTTCCCATTAGTAGCACCATGTGTATTTAGTTCACTAGATTTGTGCTAAAGTGAAGATGGTTATGCAGTACTCAGATGTTGGAAAGGATATACACAGACCTGCCTAACAGAGAAAATCGTCAACGAACTACAGCGTTATCACTGCGTGGCTACATTTTTTCATCCTCGTTTCAAGCAACTCTTAGTCCTGAGTGAGGAAAAGGAGAATATAGGGTAGATGGGGATGAAAGTACACGTTTTCGGTTTTACTGAATATTTAAAAAATTTCGGAAACATTACCTCAATTACGCGCGCAACACACAGTGCGTATATTACCCCCAACTGAAGAAATTAAAAAAGATTAAAAGTAAACACAAGAAAATATCTTTATTTTTCGGCAAAATCAGAAAACTAAACGTCGTAATGATCTGAGAGTAAGGCCGAAAGAACGTTTATCGAGGGGAATGCAGTGCTGCCCTGTTGTTTGTTTTTCCTGCAACGAAAATGTTTTTGTTAGCCGGCCGAGGCCTGTTTAAAGACGTTTTCTTAAGGCACCCTCTGAAAACCCAGTAGCTTCGGATGATTCCCGTATTGAGCTTCCATTTTAAAAAAGGTGAAGAGCTTGATGGTGGAGTGGCTCTGTTAATTGCTGCCGAGTTGATGTTCTCGGTCGGCTTCTGGAAAATATCCACAATGGAAGAGATGATTGTATTCGAAGTGTTACTGAGGGGTACGTATCCCTCAAAAAACCTCTACCTAACGAAAGGAAAACTACAAGAAAGACATATTAAGTTGTTTAATGTGAATAATGAGGCAGCTAAGGCAAACAAACACGAACAAAATGTGCTTGAATGCCCTAGAAGAAATTAAATAAGTCAAAGTTTCTTGATGGGTAAGAAAATATACTGCAAACTTCTACCCCAGCAGACTTGCGTACTTTTATCCCATTCCTACACATTCTTTTTCGGTAGTCTACAGATAACACATGCAGTTATAGTCGTGATTTTCTTGATGTGTAAGTGTCCGACTACTACGATGTTCCAGAATAGAACTGAGGAGATGATGACATATGCGCTGCCTTTTGGGAGAATGCTGAACCACTGCTTTAGGGACCAGGAAACTTAATGTGTACACTTCATCTAAGTGTAAAAATTTTAAAAGAAGTGACGGAGATGGTGTTCACAAGTTTCTAAACGTAAAGATGAACATGGAAGATGTTTGGATATGGGCGGCTCAGGTGATGGCTTCAAGAAAGTTTTGTCTCGAAAGTAATGAAACGAGATGTTCGCATTCCAGCCAGTAGCGTGCAGGCGTAACAAGTTTTAATAAGATGGAATTAGTTTTGTCATAGAAGCACTGCTGTATCGATAAAGATCGTGTCAATGACATTTTGTTCATTTATAAAAATAAAAAGGGAAGTAAAGTATTTTATGAAAAGTATCACATCTTGGGAGATGAACCACGAATATTGTCTGTGAAAGCGTCTAATATACAGAGAAACGTTACAAATAACGTTACTGTTAAAACAACATTTCTTTTGTTCTAGAAACACAGCAGTCACGTGCAGTGTTACGTTATCTTCAATCTCTTCTGTATTAAAGCGACTGACTCATTTTTATGAGACATTTATCTCGAATTTTCAATTTTATTTTTCATTTAAGTACCATAAAGGATATTATTACTTCACTGAACACCTACAACAAGGATGTATAAAATGGGTATTACTATAGTTGACTAGGCACATGTTCAATGAATGAATCGTGTGACCATTTTCTAAAGAAATGAGCAGGAAAATCCAAAGACCAAAATATTACGATGACGAAATACAGTTTTCATTAAACGTGTGGTTACCATGTGAGCAGCTTTTATCGCAGTTCATTTCTTACCACAATACGTCGGTATCCCTTCCACTATGGGTATGTCGGAGTCGCCTCGCTCGTAAACGCCCGCGCCCTGGCTACGAGTTTCTTGTCGTCCAACTCCCGAGCTAATGCAACAAAGCTCACGAGTAACGAACGAGCTTGATGCGCGTGCTGACGCTCTCTAAGCCACGGTAATATCACACAGTCGTGGACGGAAATCAGATGTAACAACTTCAAATGCTAAGTTATTGACTTGTAGAGTTCTTTTTCTAAGTTTTATTTGTTTGGCCTTGGTCTGTCCATAGTGAGGCAACATACAAAGTACATAATAAAAATATACTGTGTGATTCCGTGATGATGTTTTACACTTTCAGGAATGATGGAGAACGGTAAATGTATCAATTTAAGTTAAACAGAATTATTATTACCAACTACTGGGTTATGTTTTCTTTGATATATTTCTCCTTGTATACAAAAATTAAGATAATTTGTTAAATACTTAATCATTTCTTCTTTGTTAAAAATTCCTGCAAAATCTTGTGACATACCTATATCTAAGAGATAATAATGTCCTTTTCTAAGTTCTGTTAAAATATCTGGTAATTCGTTTAATAATGGATCTAATTTATCACCTGCTAATTCCATTTTACAAGGAATGGCGATGATATTTCATATTTGTTTAGTTATGTTTAGATCTTTATTAATAATCTTTAACCCCATAAATTGTTTCAACATTAGACTCTAAAAAATAAGGAATTTTTGCTTTAGCTCCATGTTCTGCTAAATTAAATTTAGATAACCTACATCTTAAAAACATTAAAATTTTCACAAGCTGTTTATTTCTACAAGAAATTTTCCATTCTTCATTTCTTGTTCGCAATCTATAAAATCTTTTAGCTTAACAATCATAATATTATCGCAAAAAGGTTCTGTAATTGAATTAAATTCTTTTAATTGGTTTTCTCCATTTGTATTGATAATATCTTCAATATTTGTAATAAGATTATTATTGTTTAAATTTTCTGTAACTATACATAATCCGAATCTTTCGTTGGATCCTATATAATTTATTTCCCAAATGTTCTCTTATAGAATCTTTATTTTGTAGCACACATTTTATTTTCAGTTTCCATTTAGAGAGGAAAAAACATTATATTTGTGTAGAAGTAGCTAGAATTAAGAAATATTGAAAAAAAGAAAAAGTGTAAAGTAGCTAAAACTGGGTATCCGAAAGGAAAGTGAAGTGATTTTCTTACCTATCTGAATGGTAGCATTGAAAATCTCTTAACTGAACATAAAAATTATAGTAATGGTTATTCAGAAGCGTTCACTAAATTATCATAACTTGAAAAACATAAATCTAACATCATTCCACAAGATGAAATTTTACTAGCGAAATTTGGGGAAAAATCTTTATTACTTTTCTATGCTAAATACAAAATTACTCTTCTAGATAGTTATTCTAAAATATTTACAAGTAATGATGTTAAATTGGACAAAATTGTAGTTTTACAATTCATTTATTATGATAAGAAACAAATAAAGTCGCAATATTCATCTTTTTAATTTTGAATAAATTTTAAAAGTTTTATATGTTTCTCTTAATTAAATTAGAATTTACTTTACTATAATTTTCTAAGTTCTTAAGTAATTCAGGTTTGTTGACCATTTTTGTTTTTGTTGTATTTACATCGAATTTGGTTAGGGAAAACTGCGAAAGTAGATTCTCCCTTTGCAATCTGGAATTTTTGCTCAAAATGCTCTTTGGCCCAGAACTCTCATCATTATACTACTTCCATACAAACACAATTTGATGCAAGGCCTCTTGTGAGGGACAGTGTCTAAACTGTTTCAACTTGAGACCCCCTGTCGATAGCATTCGTTACTTTGTGTGAAAGACGAGCTAGCTTTGTTCCACAAGAACGCTAGTTTGTAAATTCCTGCTGGTCATGTGTCAATAGTTCGTCTCCATAAAGCATTTCATAACGTTAAAACACAGTGCATATTTCGAAATCCTATGGAAAATTTATGCCAGTGATATGGAACGGATATAATAGAAGTTCGCTGTTTACCTCATCACGGTGAATATGGAAGGGTTCAGTCAGATTTGCTGACACAAGAAATGGATGGAGTGGATGAGGATTAAACGTCTATGTTTTTTCTGAAGTAATAGGGGAAATGTTAGCGACCATGAGGGCTTACGTGAGGCAAGAAGGAGTTCTCATATAACACAATGATAAAAACCCAAGAAATCGACTCCGATTTTTATTACATCACACATTTTAATTACTCACAACATGTCCTTTTCTTATTGTCTCTGTAACCAGAAGCATTGTTTCAGCAAGTAAAAGCCGGTATCCGCCTGCAGGAACTCCAAATGATTGCTTCCTGTCCTAAAACACCGTCCTGTGTCATGCAATGTAAACTGTTCTCTCCTAAATGTAAAGTGTACGGTATGTAAACAGAAGCACTCTGCAAAATACATCTCTCTCACGCATTATTATTGTCACGGAACGTCATCGGCCCCTCTACCCACATCCATATTACAACAGCTGACCAGCTTCTAGAGTAATCATTACGGAAAATCGGTTACGTCTTCTTTAACGTGAATCTTCGGCATGTTTGGGTATTTGGAATTTTCTTTCTGGGCACAACCTTCTCTCTCTCTCTCTCTCTCTCTCTCTCTCTCTTTCTCTCTCTCTACCGTTTCGTTACAGATTTATGGTAAGGGCATATTAGGAGGAACTATTTGTGTTTTATTGTGTTGGTCATACTTTGCAAATTTATGGTAAGGGTATATTGGGAGTAACTATTTAGACGCAGTTTATTACGTTGCTCAAATTGAGTTCAGTTAAGAGAAAGCTGCTTAACAAGCTACACAAACTTCCGAATAATTCACCAAGAAATTGCTGGCTGAGTGTTATAAACTACCTTAATATTGATGAATTCGAGTGGGCAGGCCCTATCTTTGTCTACACTAATATGGAGCCCGTGATCGTTCTAGTGAACGAAAATTTGACGAATTATTATCAGCAGTATGTTAGCTGGCACTTGCATGATAAAAGCAAAGCACCTGAAGGAATCCCATGTTACCCCAAAGGGCAGCGGAGATGGGCAGAAAGCATTACACCGGGCCACGTGGAAGCCAAGGCTCTATTTGTGTCGTTTCAGGCTCGCCGCGGGAGGTACCACGTGGAACGAGACGGAGTCACGAACCTGCCATTAGACCAAGGGTCTTTCTGGGGCACTCAGTCCTCTGTGGCTAATGCATTAATTTAGTGAGTCATGTGATGACTCAAGAACGATGTATTGCTGCTGGTTTCTGTAGCTTCGGCTTCTCAGTCTTACAGATTCTTCAGAAATGAATCCCTAGATATATTCTTCAATATCCTCTTACCCCAAGCCTCCAGAAGTAATGTCCCTCTAACGCAGGTATTATTGCTAACGACCGCGACGTAGACAGGATTCAAACTTGAAGCTCCCTTTATCCCTGTCAGCTGCATGAATTTCTCGTTAAATTTTAGTAGTATGTTTCATCCATTATCTCCCCATGAACAATGTTTATTTACTTATCTTTTGGCTTATTATATGTGTAAAATCTTGACAAATAACAATAAAAAGATAAGATGACATACATTACAAAATGCCCTCACAATCTGATATCTAATATTTCAATGTAACAAATACAAATTTTTAATATAAATAGTATAGTAATACGATGACGCCCAGTAAAAGTTCACACGCTAGTATCTTATCCTTCAGCATAGAGTACAGCTTTAAGAGGTACCCAAAATGTTGAAAAGATGTCATATATAAAAGGTGATCTAAATGTTTCCGTTTGAGGGCGTTGGTACTGCGTATAGCAACGCAGAGCGACTCCGATGCGGGTATATAAGCACCAACATATAGGCAACGGATGAGTGTAGCATTCATGTTTTTCCAACGAGCGCGAGACAAATGCGTTAATGTTAACTATGGCGACGTTGTTACCAGCTGCGTCCAAACAGGACCTAAGTGTTGCCATTCTGTTCTTGGCTGTTGAAGGGCAACCACCGGTAGACATCCATCGGGGAATGATAAATGTGTATGGAACAGCGTGTCTGTCGAAAAGCACCGTTGTGGTCCTGGTCTATCCCCATGGAATTATCACGCCTTCGGCCTCTTAAAAGAGGCCTTGAAGTGTCTACGCTTACTGTCGGTCGAGGTTTGCGGCAGGCAGTTAAGGACCTCTTCACACAGCAGGCGCGCTGTTTTATCAAACAATCATCTTCACCCTGGTGCGTCTGTGCGGTGATAGTTACAATGCTAACAGCGATTTTCCCTGATTATCATACCGATTCTTCACTTACGGCCTCCGAACAGAAACTTTTTGGTCAACTCAGATAAATAAATTGTATGTATGATTATTCCAATGTAAGTGATATTTTAGAGTACCATAGTAGCTATAGACAAATATTCACTGTGAACCTTTTTATCTAAGATAAGAGTGTGTTTAATGTCTCTTATTTTGAAACTAAATTGTTTCGCATCAGCATCTGCGGTGCAAACAGATTCTAAGATCAGTAGCGTATACCTACAATAGATATATTAATGATGTCTTCGTATAACGGGTGAATCGGAAATAAAGCACAAACTTTTATATCTGAATTTTTACGGATTGATTAGCTCAGTTTGTGACTTCAGTTACTTTTGTGACTGTGTTACATCGAGACTACATACACATCAATCCAAACGCATGTTGTACAGAGTGTGAAGAAGTAAGGAAGCAAAATTATTTGTTTAGAAAATCTACGACATCTATTTATTTGAAATGTTCTATCAGGAAAACTTTGTGCTCTTTCAATGCATGAAATCTGGATTACACCAAACTCGTATCGTCATCAATACATTACGCTAAGTCGTCATAGGTCTTACAAAAGAGAATGAGACATCATTTGTGCAAAGCTTAGACAGCAGACCGGTTAGAACGTGATACTGTACACTTATTTCTCTATTTTCATATAGTAGATTTTAATTATCAGTACATCGCAAAATTAATGAATCTTAAAATGTTTTACAGAGCCAGATCACTATTACCCACGGTGTGAAGATCCCAGCCACACCGGTTATCTGAGAATTTGTTCTGACAATAAATTATGCATTGTTGTTAACGAACGATTCCAGTGAGATGACTGAGACAATTCGAGCCGCGCGACTGTGTATGCGAGACCACCAGTTGGAACTCGTAATGTAACTGAACGCAACCCTTCTCTTGTAGTGATGGGGAGCTCGTGAATGAGTCGTTCAAACGAACGCTTCACTCCAGTGAAGTGTGAACTAACCACTCAATTTCAATGAACTGGTACTTCAAACTCTTCACAGATAGCACACTCCACACTTTTTTCTAGTTCACTCACTTTCTTCGCCTCTCCCTCTCCCACTACATCGGCGCTACGTCACTCACCCTCCCTTCACTTCAGTCCTCCCTCTACTGCCTGTCGACGAATCGCGCGGTGTCTGTGGTGAGCGATAGGTTTAGGAGGGTTGGGGAGGTGAGGCGTGAGGGGAAGGCAGCGTCAGCTGCTTCCTGCAGTGCTGGCATCATTACCCGTGACTATTTGTGCAGTTAAACTTCGCGTCCACGGGTAGCTTGCCGTTGGCAGCGCTTGCAGACAAATGAATATTAAAGATACAAACGAAGAGGCTGGCTGTATGAGCACGCACAGCTAACATGAAAATAAAAGGTTTGTTAATAGCACTGAAAGAGGGATTTTACTTGAAATCGTACCAATGACTACAGGTGACAGTTTACGTTTTGAATGTGGAGAGTTATTATTCTCAACAAAAATAAAATCTACAGGAAAACTTCTGAATAATTACTTAACGTGGGTGTATAGACTTTGTGACAGTGGTAAAGATACTCATTCTATTTTGGATTAAATTTTAAAAGGAACATAAAATTGGACTGCATTTCGTTGGTAGCCCTAGTTCTCAGTCCATGAATACAACAAATAATGTTTCACTTGGCAGATAAAGACTTTTTTGGGCGCTTCATGAAAAAATGTCGAGCAAGATTAAATGTATCACCTTCTTTATATGTGACAGGATTCTCTGTTTATCTTTCCTTTGTCCCCTTCGACCAACTGTGCAAGTTCGCCAGGCTTCCGTACTTCATGAATGAACTACTTGATTTGAACGCTTCGCGGCAAAGAGTGAAACGAATGAAGTATTTAACGGGAATGAACGAGTTCGACCCATCTCTATTCCCTTGGAGCGTGTGTGGCACGGCGACAATAGCGACACAAGCAGGTGCTCGGAGCCGAGGGATTATAGTGTTCAAAAGTACCTTAGGAGTGTCAGTTCGGCAGGAGCACGTGGAACCTCGAACAGAGCTGCAACGTTGCGTGCGGAGCACACGCGTGATCTTACGTTTCATTCAACTCGCTCAAACTGGCTAACTACTAACGTTGTAAATATGGAACGAGGAATAATGTAATCTGAAAGAGCCGCGCTACGTGTTAATTGTACTCTTACGTGCGGAAACTAATTATTAAGACGATATACGGACAGTATACGAAGATAAATTTTCTGACGACGTGCCGAATTTTCGACCACACAGCGGGAAACTTTTTGTTATTGAAGTTAGATGAGTACATTAAGCGAATGAAATATTACGAATACATCAAGTTTTCATATACTCTAAACCGGAACTCTGTCAGAGTTTTCTAAAACGAGATAATGTCAGTTAAATACGACGCACAATGGTCTGCTTGCACGGAAAGTACTAGGCGGTAGCCCGTATGGTTGCATTATGATAGACAGATCGGTAGGATCCGGGTATTAATTTTCTAAACCACCTAGTTATATTTAACATAACAAAATACGAGATTCATCCGTGTTAATCGCGGTGAGAGAACGTACTTTAATTATCCCAGCCATTATTGAGAGAAAGAACAATAACGATACGGAACCATTACTTCAGTACTGCCGTAGTTGCGTTGTAAGCAATGATATTTCTTTGTCATATAGATTGAATTCCTGAAATGAATTTCATAGGGAGTTAGATGCTGACAATGCCTTCTTATTAAAATGTCAAAATCTGCAACAATATAAGTCGGTTTTGTAGCTGTTTATCATTGTAGCTTGAGCTCTTCAAACATACAGCTGTATCCTCCTATACAGTACTTCATTCCTGTCGTAGTAATGCCAAGACTCCACTATCATCACTCTAGTCGGTAAGACAGGTGATTTAAGTGCCTTTGCATCTGTCACTGTTGTTATTTAAGGATATGAAAAACTGATTGTGACTGACTTGAAAAAAAAAATGTGACTCCTCAACGATGACCAATAACATGCTGAGTATCGGATTTGCCTTTCTGCGAGTTTGATCATTAACGTGACAACGAATCGTATACTGAGGACATAAATCTATATTGGTAATCCGCTTATCCATACAACGTCTATTCCCAAGAATTACAAGATTTGATTGTACTCCGGATTGATTTTATTTCTCGAACATATCCTTGCACAACCGTGCTTTTGTTGATGGTTAGCGCTGTAGGTATTCTATCGATTACATTCTTGACAGAGAGCAGCGGGCCGCCACTAAGTTTTCACTTTCAAAGTAGACATGCAACGCGCAAACCATTTATCTAGACTGACCTTGTACGGCAACATCCCCGGCGAAGAGAACGACGTGGATGTTTTCCACTCGTAACTTTCGACAAACTACTTCTGACATTGTTCAGTGTCACACAACAAGTAACAAGAACAATAAATAAAATAACTCCTGCAGAGTAAATTCAACAACAAACAAAATCACAGGGGGCAACGATCACACAGGACAGCAAGCTGCGTTAAACTCACAGTGCAAGCGAGAAGTGTTGTGGTGGTGGGAAGAAGGTTTGGCAACTTCGCGTGGTTGCTGCAGCTTACAGGTATCGTGCGATTGGCGGAATGCGGTCTATGTCTCCCTACAGAATCTGGCCAGTTACGGTGCTTTAATATTACACTGGGTGGATCCTGGGTTGCAAAGACAGTTTAACTAGGTGAGCAGTGAGTCAAGTACCCTGGCCCTAAAAGTTTGGGTAAGGGAAGCTGAATTGATCTGACTTTGAGCAGACTTTGATTGATCAAATCTACTGAAGTTTCTCTACATATGTGCAGCTGAGAGCGAGTGGCGATTGCGATCTGTAAGTTCTGACAGTGCGTCAGTGGCAGTACGTTACCCTGTGTACTTCGTGCGGCGATGTGACTTGCCGGTGGCGGATGTGTGTGACGGAGGTGAGACGTGGAGGCGGCACCTGTGAATCGATCGCGGCCACAAAAGAAATACAAAAATCTCACGGACTAGCGATCAGGCAGGCGGATCGCAATTTACTCTCTACCAGAGCCCTAAAATCACGGTAGATTTTAGTGTGTGACGCACCCGTTCACTGGTGGTACCAATGGCCAAACCAAAAACGAATAAGTGTGCCCTCGGCAAACGAGTAGTCTGCCCTGTAGGAACTTCACCACAGGCTCCCTAGTCTAAACTACTCGCAAGTGAAGTCAGTCTCAGGACAGGTCCCAAGTACCAACCACACGTGCCAGAGCTTTAACTGGAAGAATGTGTCAGATCAAAGTCCCGCACCCAAGTGCTTTGCACCTGTCAAAGACAAAAAATTCATTTTCCCACAAAGTGCACAAATGACACCGCCTTCACCCCATCTTGGGCCAATCACATGACTCTAGAGGCGCTAAACCTCCCCTCCCATATGACAGCACAAACTCATGTCGAATCAGGGCCAGAGTTAAGAAACCTGTGTCTCTGTAAAAAAAAAGAAACTGCAAATTACTGGCTTTTTTAAGTTTTCACACAGGGGGAAGTGATGTTTTTTTCCAAAGTCGTGCCTCTATCCATGGCAAGAAGTGAACAGATACAATCTCAAAGATGTTTATCTAAAGCGCCTGTGCCTCGAAGCTTGTTAGTCCTAGCTATGAGATGTAATGAAGATTCTATCTCCAAACGTTTTTCAGACACCAGATTTTTCTCATAGAACCGAGATGGCCGAGGGAAGTGGTTCACTGGCCTACTTGCACATTTGGCGAACACGAAAACATGTGAGTTTTTATTACATGTGGCACTGCACACAATGCCCAGTTTACAACTCCACTGTGTAGACTTGTACCCTTAGACCATCGACCCAGTTCAGGTTTCTGCTGGCACCATGGCAGGTATTGTAGCATTGTTCTACTGGAAACCTGTCCTGACGAGGGACTGCCCTGGCTGCCCTATACGGCTGTGGGCCTGTCCGGCAAGATTTACTAAGGGATGGGCTCGCCGCCAATTGCTTTCAACTCCCAACACGCCGTTTCTAGGAGCTAAGAATCATAAAAATACCTCATGCTTCTGGTGCCCTACCAAGGTTCATCAACGTCTGCTCAGGTCATTAACTTTCTAGAGTCTCTCTCAAGGTGCATCGGGTTGCAATGAAATCTTTAATAATTTTCCATATGTGAAAAATAGGTGAGAGAGTAACATATCCTCTCTCTCTATTATCCCCACAGTGCTGATTTCTGAACACTGTTTCTGTTTCTCCTCCTCTCGCCAACTGAATGCCACGACTCGTCGCATCAGTTATTGCTTTGTAGCAATGAGTTTTCTGTGGCTACCACTGCATCTTGAACCCCAATTACCATTGTATTTCAGTCGCTCCAATCTTCTTGATGAAGGCCTCTCGCACCCCAGTTTCCATCGTTTGCGGTCGTTCCAGTCTTCTTCATCAAGACCTCTCGCCACCATTGCTTGTTTGAAGTCATCTTTCCAGCATCTCAAACGTCTGTCACGTTTCGTCTTTGATTTGGAGCCCGTTGCCATATTCGTTTTGTCCATCTTGTGCCTGGCATGTGACCATACCAGACTAGGTGCGTCCTTCCTGTGTGGTCTAGAATTTTGCTTTCGACGGCCGAGATCTCCCTCATTCTGTCAAATTTAGCTTGATCAAGCGTTTTTCTTCATTTATATTATAAGGAAATACTTTCCTAATGACTGAAATTTTATGTCGTCTTTTTTGTGGTCCGACTGTTAGGTCCCTGTCTCGCCAATGTAAACCACCCATCCCTAAGTCCTCATTTTCTGCAAACTGGATGAGGCAACACTAACCTGTATGGAAAAGATGCCACATAAATTCTCACCATTGCACTGGTGACTCACGTCTCACATCGACGGAGGAAAGACCGTCACATCACAATGGCATGCTGCTGTCAACAAAAGATATTAACACAGTTGTTATAGAAAAGTCATTAACAATTGTTAAATAATTGAAGTCGTGTCAAATATAACACTTGGAGGGAGGACATAATTACATGATAGCACTGATGAGACCTACATCAAATACTTTTCTGAACAAAGAGTTACATGCAATTTATCCAATAAAAGTAGTAATATTACGCAAGAAACGCGAGGTGATAACCAATTATTTGACACTTTTAGGCAATTACGTTTTCTCAAAGATCGAACATAAAACATACTACTTGCAACAATATATTTCAAGTCGATATTTTCATTGTCAAGATACAGATTCAACTAATTAAAGCCTTTTAAAGTATCTCGCTGACTTACATTGTCATTCCAACATGATATTATGTTTATTTACGAACAGTAACTGAATTAATTGATGACAGAACATTACATCTTCAGAGGACCATATTCTCTGTGTTAGGTGTGTCACCTCGTTGGGGGTTACGTCACATACACGGAATGTCATTGCCACAGGGATGTCACGTTAGCACCACGTGTCACGTCAGTTCGGTAGGAGTCCTGCTAATTCGTAGCGTATCTGCCCGTTCGCCTGGCGGCACATTAACTGCGAACTGCATTTGCCTGTCAAGATGACACATGTAATGGTCGTTCCATAGCTACACCTTGCCCTACAGCGCTGCTATCGATGGCCGTGACGCACTGCGTCTTCTGTCATTGTTAAGCAGCCTAAACATCTTCAGCTTAAGTGTGAAGTTATCAGCTCAAGACAAAATCTGTATAGCGATTTCAACTGAAGGTATGTAGGCTACATTCAATTAGTCCCCGCATTTCCACTTTCAATTCTTTCAGTCATAGCATTCCGTGTAGTATTCAGGATGGTAAAATTACGGTGGGTGAGCTGTTGCGGCTGAGTTACTGATGCAATTCTTTCCAAAAAGTGCATCGGAGGTTGATTACTTCCTTTATTACTGTGGTGCTAGTCACGTCAGGTTTAAGAGGAATCTGTTGTTATTGAAGCGTGATGCCAGCAGAAACCTGGACTGGCGCAACGGTCTAAAGGAACATGTCTACACAGTGGAGTCGTGAACCGGGCATTGTGTGCAGAGCCACGCGTAATAAAAATTCACATGTTTTCGTGTTCGCCAACATACTCCGCAAGAGCAATAGCCTCAAATAAAAGAAGCCAATAGCTCGTCTTTTTTCAACGGAGGTTAGGATGGCAACAGACTAAGTTTCTGGTGACGCGACAGTAAGACTGTACACACTGCACAATTATCGGAGGAAACTGCGTAGTTTATCGCCGCTAAAGACGTATCTCTCTCTTCCAGACCTGCGTAGGTGTTATCTATATTTGCACAACTTATGGCTTCAGATGTAACTATTTGAGCAATTGATTTGAAGATGTGTAGGCTCCATAACGATAGTATTCTGTGCCTTGAGCTGCATCTTGTGCGCAATCTACTTTTTTTGCATCACCTGCCACATCAAGTTGCTTACTTTCTGTAAGAGACTGTCTCTCCTTTCCTAACACACTACTGCTTTCTTCTCACTGCTTATCGCTGTTATCACATGAATGAGTGCTAATTTTGCTGTTGTGATTTGTGAGTGTAAATAAAAGTTTTCAATTTCTTAACAATGTTTCTTCATGCTTTTTGATCTCTCTATCGGTCTTTCTTTTTTTCTCCTGATAGCTTTCTGATTTTCATTTTATACTTCTGGACTGCTGCCTTTCTCTTCGTTTTCTAATGATTTCCTTTTATGGATCAGGATTCTCCCTTCTGAAACAAGGTAAGCCATCCCAGATACTCGCATGTTACCTGCAGTGTGCTACACCCAACAGTGTGAGTATGTTTACTAAACAGTTTTATACTCTCGTCTAAACGAATCCCTATCTGGTTGTCTGATTACATCTGCGCCTCAGAAACACAAAACATTAACGTTTAGGATACGAACACATACACAACGAAGTTTAACGAAAATTTTTATAGCCAAGATCACATTCAAAACTACTTTCATTGACCGATTTCCAAAGGCAAGACTGTCAACTTCTGATCTTTAAAGACTTTTTTGGGTGTGCATCATGTTCTATTGTGCGTTCATTACTCATGACATGTTAACATTTTAGTGGAAAGTATATTGTACATTCTACACCGGTTTGTCAAAAATAAATTTACAAATACATTTATCACAACTAACTACACAGCAAATACACTTTGTGGAACTTGTCATGTCTACATATGTAGCAGTGCTTTTATGATTTTCACTTATTAAAAACCACAATATACAGTAAAAGTGCACATTTACATAACGAGTGAAACACATATTGGAACCTTCTCACTCGAAATACATAGTGTAACTGAATGCCACTGATGCAATGACAAGGGAACTAAAATCAGGAGAGGGGGTATTGTTTTAATCGATATCGTCTCATATTGGAATTTATGGTAACGAGGCGGTAGACCAAGTAACTACAAAAGGTACTTCGTTTAGACAACAAAGCGTCGAACACTGCCATACAACTCTATAAATAAATTCATAAACTAATGTTTTGGGTAAGATCATATACAATACCTTAGCTTAGCAGGCCGGAAAAAGACAGTGCGTGTCGATCAGTGAGCAGTTACCGGGCACTTTGTGTTCTTCATTACAACATGGCCCTGAGGCATCGTCTGCATGACTTTACGCAGGAAGAATCATCGGGAAACTGGAAGAACGACGAATTGTAGCGAGTGTAGCCCAGGAATTCGGCATTGTTCACAGTATTGTTCCACGTGCATAGGGAGCGTTCTGAACCACAGACACTGCTGCCCAGAGAAGATGAGTTACTCGACCACAGTGAACTACAGCAGCAGACGACTGCTACATTGTGCAACACAGATTAATTACAGCCCCATTTAACAGCACTGCAGGGCAAACCATCTCGCGTTTCACAGTGGCACGGGGACTCCATGGTGACGGTCTCTTTGCCCAACGACCAGTACGTTGTGTTCCGTTGACATCTGCTCATCAGTGGCACCGTTTGCGATGGTGCCAGCAGCATAGGGAATGTTGTCGCGTACTGTTCTCGGATCAGAGGAGTTTCAGTCTGAATTATGGTATTGGACGTACCGTCATATGCAGAGGGGCGCAGCCAGGAACAGTGTCTAACATGATTGTTTTGGTGGACAAGGTGTTATGGTGTGCGGTGCCAGAATGTTGCATGGGCGTTCTGGCCCCCAAATCTTTGAACACAGCACACTCACCGGTCAACGTTATTGTGACACTGCACCCCTCTGAATTCATTTTTAAGGATAACGTTAAGTGACCTCATCGAACCGATTAGACTATCCTGCCCCTTCCCCCGACTTGACTCCCATCGAGCACGTGTGGGCTACGTTGGGGAGACGTATTGGAGCACGTCCACATGCACCAACGCCTGTCAAACTGCTGTCAGTCGCGTTGATGGTATAATGAGAGGCCCTATCACAAGGACTCTTTACCAACCTTTTGACCAGAATGGACGTTGCAGACCACGCATTATCATCCGAAACGATCACACATTCTGTTAAGAACCATGCTCTGCCTTTTGTAAAGCCCAGGGGCCCATTATAAATTGCGATGACTTCACTATAATTATTACCTTGGGAAAAAAGTGTCATTTCTGTTCGTCTCACTGCGTATAACTTTCAGTTACATTCTGCACTATACTGTAAAAATTCCTTCTACGTATGGTCCAAGTTCCATGGAGGTATGTTAGTTGGAGGTGACAAGTCATGCGAAAGTTGGTTTAGTGCTTAATTTTTGCACATCAGTGTAAAATAATTTTCTGTTTTCTCTTATGTGAAACATACACATGTGCGTCCCGCCCCCCTCCCCCCCCCCCTCACACACACAGAAACAGAGGCACATGCACACACAAATACACACTCACACATAAGCACAAACACGCACACACGTACACACACACACAATATTTTTAAAAAATGGTTTCAAAGTGACGGCAGAGATGGAAGAATATGCTGTCAAAATACTATTGCGGGTTCGTGTAGTAGGCTGACCACCAAACTAAAAGTGGATTAGCAACCCAGTCTGCAGTACACCAAAACCATCAGATTAAGTGGGTGGACCAGTGATAATTCATAGAGTTTTAAAATGTGTAACAAACTCGTCTTGCTAAAGTACAGGGAGGTACCAACTCAAATTTATTATAGTCGTAGTAACACTCTCTGTAAAAATTGTGTATGGCGTACATATTCTACGAGTTCCAAAAACTCGTGGGATCTCTCTCAAGCGTGTAGAGCCATGACCAAAAGGTCGATTCAAAGCCATTTCATCCATGCTCGGTGACTGACCTCAGTTCCCCCCAAGGACAGATGACCCTCTTGCTCGTCGACGATCAGCCACTTGCAGGGGACAGCATTATTTTCAGCAGTATCTCCCTGAGAAGCTTCCTAGGTTGTTTGTCCGCTTCTCCGTTTCCCTGAAGTCCGGCGTGTCTGATACTTACCAGAATACTACTTTATTTCAACCAAGTATATAAGTTCTAATGAACAGAACACTGCTATGAATTGCATTTGGTAACTTAAAAAAAACTGCATTAGCATGAAACAGCTTCAACTTGGAAATTTTATTGAAAATCCCGAAGAAAATGAATCTACGAGGGCGTGCCGATAAGTAATGCCTCCGAGTTTTTTATTTCAAAACTGTTAAAACTTTCTAAATGAAACAAACTTTATTAACATTCTACATCTTTGTTCCTATTTCTACATATTTATTTCTCAATATAGTCATCCTGGCAATGTACACACATCTCTCAACGAGACACCAGTTTCCTTTTAGAATGTTTGACTTTGTTAACGGAGCTACAACCTCAACCCTGCTTGCTCCGCCTCATCACTTTCAAAGTGAAGTCCTATAAGACGTTCTTTAAGTTATGGAATCAGATAAAAGTTGGGGTAGCCTTGTCAGGATTGTATGGAGAACGATCGATGACATTGCAACCAAGGCGTAGGATTGTTGCAAATGTTACATCTTTCGTGTGCAGTCTACCATTTTTCAGCTGAAGGAGAAGGTGCTTCATTTGTGTGCGATCTCTTACAATTTGAAATTCGATTACAGAACGCCAGTTCCCACTCGTAGGCATAATTATGTTACACACCGCCATCTTAGACGCTACGATTCGGAGACCTCTAACGGCAGAGGGATCCAGGTACGTAGACATGAGTAATAAAGGTGTAGAATGTTAATAACGTTAGTTTTAGTTGAAAAGCTTTAAGGGTTTTCATATAAAAATTCGGGGGCATTACTTTTCAGCACCAGTGTTGACAGTATTGAATGAAAATACATCTCGGTATATTTGTAACGAGATACTGTATTATAACTACGGCCACAATCAGACTAGTCGCTGGGTTCAGTGTATATCATGAGCTACGTCGCTGACAGTTCTTTGGAAACGTAAAATTACATCAGAACCGTAAAGAATCTATGGTAAAGTAATTGCAATGCAATTTTCTCCAAATTTTTGCCGGTTAGTTTTGTATTGCGTTTGGCCGGAACACTGGCGGAAGCTAATATGTCAATTTGGTAAGAAAGCAAAAGTTTCGTAACTGCATTTTTACAGGTTCCCGAATGCGTAACGACATCGCTTTGTGTTTCAATTGTGCGGGGAAGGAAAGGAAGCTGGCAGTTTTATTCCCGAGGGAAAAGGAAGCGAAAGAAGGTTCAGCGGCGGCCGGGAGCACAGTTGGTGAGTGCGATATATTCACGCCGGCCGCTTGGGGACGGGCCCGGCCACGATAATAAAAAACCCGCATCTCGCCGGAAACAGCCGTCCGCCCTCGCATACCAAGTTCTTGCGCCCTTCTGCCTCAAGTTATCGCCCTCGCTAACGAGCAGGCACCCACGTGCTCATCGCTCCTCGAGCGTAAAGGTCTGATTACAGACGCACTAATCCTACAACTTTCTCTCACTTTCGCGTATCTGGCGCTAGTGCTAATAATTTCACGCGTTCCACAAACGAGATCGATGGTTTCTTAAAATCTAAAAACTACAGCAAGATCATAAAAGGTGAATACGGGGAACGGCGTCGATACCCTAGAGTTTTAATGACTCTATACATAGACCCTTAGTGTCAAAATTGTAGAAGTGGTGGTTGATCTTGAGTAATTCCACATCAGGAAGTAATGGTCGAAAATTAACATTTACTTCTTAATCAACATAAACAGCTCACATTTTGTAGTAACAGTTAACGCTGATGGCAGCCATTCAAACTGTTGATCGTCAGAATCATTGTATGTACTATAACACCACATTAAAATCAGGCCCACGTCCCTCAAATTTTCCTTGGATTCAGTAAATGACACACCTACCTAGAACCTAACAACGAAGTTCTTCTGTTGCTTCCTTTGTATCTGGCTAGTCGTCTGTTACGAAACATTTTCTCTTTACTTTTGATCGACTTTCCAAACACATTATCCACAGGCTTGAACGTAAGACCTCTCATCATTCACAAATCTGTTGCCTTTTTTTTTTAAGATTTATGCCAAAGACAACAGCAAGCGAATATTTGAGACCTCTTGTCTTTCTATGATACTCTTTCTCCATTCCTCAGACCATAGTAGTTGTATCTGTCGTTGTTGTATCGACCATTGTAACGCTAAAGAACTTGACACCCAGTTGAAAACTACACTCATGCTCATAAATTAAGGATAATTGCAGAATGTGGTGCCACACAACGTGGCACTACACAAATCTGGCGCCAATATCATAGGTACATAGGGAACACACACCACACAGATCTGTAAGTCCACAGTATTGGTGATAAGTTGAGAAAACCGTACCGAAACACATGTGCTACAAAATGCCGCTGTTTCCTGCACATGTACCACAACATCAATATGGGATACGATCACCATGCACACGTACACAGGCCGTACAACGGGTTGGCATACTCTGGATCAGGTGGTCGAGTAGCTGCTGGGGTATAGCCTCCCATTCTTGCACCAGTGCCTCTCGGAGCTCCTGAAGAGTCCTAGGGGTTTGAAGATGCGCAGCGATACGTTGACCGAAAGCATCCCAGACGTGCTCGATGGGGTTTAGGTCTGGAGAAGAGGCAGATCACTCAATTCGCCTGATATCTTATGTTTCAAGGTACTCCTCCACGATGGTAGCTCGGTGAGGCCGTGCGTTATCGTCCGTCAGGAGGAAGATGGGACCCTCTGCACCCCTAAAAAGTCGGACGTACTGGTGCAAAATGACGTCCCGAGACACCAGACCTGTTACAGTTCCTCTATCAAAGAGATGCAGGGGTGGACGTGCACCTGGTTCACGCCAGATGAAGACCAGGTGAGAACCACTGTTCAGACTATACCTGCACTCGTCCGTGAACATAACCTGGGCCAATTGCTCCAATGACCATGCACTGCGTTCTTGACACCAGGCATTACAGACTCTCCAGTGACAAGGGGTCAGTGGAATTCACCTTGCAGGTCTCCGGCCGAATAAACCATGTCTGTTCAGACGTCTGTAGACTGTGTGCCCTGAGACAACTGTTCCAGTGGCTGCGGTAAGGTCTCGAGCTACCTGCAGTACTGTGGCCGTCTGCAGACACTGATGGTGAGATATCGGTCTTCTTGGGGTGTTGTACACTGTGGGCGTCCCGTACTGTAGTGCCTGGACACGTTTCCTGTATGCTGGAATCGTTGCCATAATCTTGACTTCACACTTTGTGGCACACGGAGGGCCCGTGCTACGACCTTCTGTGTTCGACTAGCCTCCAGTCGCCCTAGTATTCTACTCTTCATAACGTCATCAATAAGTGTTCTTTGTGCCATTTTCAACACACAGTCACCATTAGCACGTCTAAAAACGTCTGCACACTTACTCGCTGCACCGTGCTCTGACGTGCACCAACACACCTCTGCGTATGTGGACTGCTGCCAGCGCCAACGTGCGGCGGCCGCAGGTCAAATGCACCGCATGGTCATACCCCGAAGTGATTTAAACCCGCAAACCACCCATCAGAGCGTTTTTTTGCCATTTATCAGCATTATCATTAATTTATGAGCATGATTGTAGTAGACCATCGTAATCACGTGTACGAAAGCTATTTACTTTTGATACCACGTCCCTTCTCTCAATAAAAGTGTTTTTAAACCAAACTGTATGTCACGCGAGAGTTATGGTAAAATCTTTCGTTTACATAACGAAGTTCATAGGCATCTGGAAGAAGTAACAGCACGTTTCTCCGCTAACCAAGGATAATAAGATGTACACTCTGCTAACACAGCTAGCAAGATAATGCCTCTAATCTGCAGTAGGCATACACCTCACTCTACAGGGTTATTTCCGAAGTGGGAAACGGTGTTCTGCGTATAAATTATGGTGTCTTGATGCATACTGCGGGAGTTTTAATTATAAAATTTTCCATCTATGTTCCCTAATTTTTTTCCAAACAATTATTAACGTTATATTACTCTACTGCTTTTCACAATAGTTTTCGAAAGCGGTTAAGAAAGTGCACTGACCGAAAAAATCGCAACACCAAAAAACAATTAATGTAGAGTAATGAAATTTCGAGAACACATTTTTCTAGGTAACATATTCAAGTGATTAACATTGCAAGATTAGATGTTATTGTAGGCCCGAGATGAGCCATTGCTAATGTGAAATTCTGTAGATTATTAATTGGTGTAACATCCAGGATGTTGAATGCAAGCACGCAAACTAGCATGCATTGTGTTTTACAGATGCCAGTTTGCTAGATGGAGCTCCATGCCTGTTGCACTTGGTTGGTCAGTCGTGGATGACGCAGGAGTTGTCTTCAGATGATGTGTCATACACGTTCGATTAGAGACAGATCTGTCGATCGAGCTGGCCAAGGCAAGATGTCTATACTCTGTAGAGCATGTTGGGTTACAACAGTGATATTTGGGCGCGCGTTGTCCTGTTGGAAAACAGCCCCTGGGATAGTGTTCATGGGCCGGCCGGAGTGGCCGAGCTGTTCTAGGCACTACGGTCTGGAGCCGCGCTACCGTCGCAGGTTCGAATCCTGCCTCGGGCATGGATGTGTGTGATGCCCTTAGGTTAGTTAGATTTAAGTATTTCTAAGTTCTAGGGAACTGATGACCTCAGAAAGGTCCCATAGTGCTCAGAGCCATCTGAACCATTATTGAATACTGTTCATGAATGGCATGACAACAAGTCGAATCGCCAGTTTGACGTACAAATATTCATGCAGATTGGTAGGATAACCACAAGAGCGTACCTGCTTTCATACGAAATCGCACTCCTGACCATAACTCCAGGTAAACGTCCAGAGTGTCTAGCACGTAGACAAGTAGTTTGCTAGCCCTCAATTGGTCTCCTTCTAACCAAAAAACGACCATCACTGGCTCCAAGGCAGAACCAGTTTTCATTAGAAAACACAATAGACCTCCACCCTGTTCTCCAGTGAGCTCTCGCTTGACAACACTGGAGTCGTAAACGGCGGTGGTTTGGAGCCAGTGGAACTGACGCTAAAGGCCGTGTGTCTCAGAGCTGTTCTTGAAGTAAGTGATTTGCAACACTTCGTTGTGTCAGTGTGGTGCCAACTGCTGCTCAGATTGCTGCTGCAGATGCAGTACGATGCGCCAGAACCATAGGCCTAAGACGATGGTGTTCCCTCTTGTTAGTGTCACGTGTTCGTCCGCAGCCCGTTGTTCTTGCAACGGTACGTTCTCGTGACCACCTCTGCCATCTATCATGTACATTGCGTAAATTCCTGCCAAGACTCTTTGCAGTATTGCGGAAGGAACATCCACCTTCTCGCAGTCCTATTACACAACCTCGTTCAAACTCAGTGACGTGTTGATAATGGCGTCTTTGTTACCTTAAAGGCAGTCTTGATTAACATCAGCTCACCACGTCCAGTGTTAAAGGCAACTAACGCTCACGACCGTTACGGCATTATTGAAGGCAAATCTGATTCGCATCCTCATTGTGGTGCTACTAGCGCCTCTGTTATGCGACTGGCGCGAAATTTGAATAGGCGTCATCTCTCAGGTGTAGAAACACGCCTACCTACTTTCCTTTATCTTGCACAACCCCATCTTTGTGCTCTTATCAAGTCCGAGTTAAATTGTTTACCTGGTTTTTCTGTATAATCCATAATACTTCCCATAACACTATTAATGCAAATAGGGGGCTTCAGAAGCCCCATTACAGTTACACATGTTCTCTATTCCAGACTGGCTTCTACATTTGGTTAGGAGCAGTTATTAATACAACAGTGTGTGTGTAGTGGAGGCAGTGGCGGTATTAGCAGCAGTAACAGTAGTAGTTGTTGCACTACCATAAGAGCAAAAATAATAGAAAGTGCCTCAGAACTTTCTGCAGTCACACGCTTTATTGTTGCTCGGTATTGTTGTTGTGTGCAGCTATAGTCACCATCACGATTATTTTGGGTTCTTTGTTGCTCGAATTCCAGTATTGTTACTTTCATGGCTCGTGTAGTATTTCATCAGCTATTGTTCAAGTAACACGTATTCTGTCATGCCTTTATCAAGGAAAACAGGAGAGTCGGTACTTACAATTGCGGCTGATTTCCAAAATATTCTCTCTCCGTGGTCTGAAGAAGCTAATGCATGCGACGAAGAAAGTGGTTTTGAGGAGAGGAGCAGTAGAGAATCAAACTTTGAAACTGTTGATGCGAACGTTGTGGAATATTTCAGTAGATCTTATAGTGTTACTTCATCAGAGTCTGGAAATGAAGTTCCTCATCAACAGCTCAGAGATGGTGGCACATACATTGTTCTTAATGGAACTTTTTTGAATTTAGATCCTCATGCAAGTTCTCGCCCGCCTGTTCACAATTTCATATAGAAGACAGCCGGTCAATCTCGTGAATTGAAAACCTGTAAACCTAAGTACCAGTAGGACTGTTTCATCTTCAAGGAAGTGTTAAATGTAGTAATCGATTGCACAAACACAGATGTAAAAAGGATGACTTTTTCACATAGTAAAACCTGTAAAACGGTTTCGCTTGTCCAGATGGATGGTTTTCTTGGTATTTCACTGCTTGCTGGAGTTGAGAAGAGTTGTGAGGTCCCTGTAAGATAATTATTCTTGGATGAAAGCAATGTCCTCTTTATAAGGTCACAATATCAGTAAACAGATTCCATAATATAAGAAGAATAACAAGATTCAATGACAGGCGCACCTGTGAAGATCGATCTGTAGTCAACAAACTTGGAGCTGTTTCACTATGTATGGGGATTGTTTCTCGTCAGTTATAGATACAGAATGATTTCTAATGATTGGTTATCAACTGACTAACAGTTACTCCCATTCCGTGGAAGATGTTGCTTTATCCAGCATTTTCCCACCAAACCTGTCAAGTATGGCATAAAGATATTTTGGTTATGTCACGCTATATCTGCATATGCTTTAGACGTAATTGTCTACATTGGAAGGAAGCTACATGAATCTATTCAGAAAAATCTTGTGTTAAATGTGGTGATAGATCTTGCTAAAAGTGTAGAAGGATCATCCACAAATATTACTGTTGACAACTTCTTCACTGGTACTCATGTGACGAAAGAGATGCTTCAGAAGCAAATCACAGGGGTGGGGAAAATCAAGCAAAATAAATCAGAAATCCTAATGAAATGAAACCATCCGCATCAAGAGCGATGCATTCCTCGTTATTTACCTTTAGAAGTGACATGACAATGATGAGTTATGTTCCTAAAAAGAAAAATGTCAATAGTTCTCATTAGCACAATTCGTCACATCAAAGACAGCGGCCAAACTTACGCAAAATACAGATCAGATGTAATAAAGTTCTGCATAGGATGGAGTAGATCATATGGACCAGAAGGTTCGATATTATACCTGCAAGAGACAAACAAGGAGAGGGCCATTTGCGTTATGGATGAATATAATGGAAGTCGCAGCAATGAACTGTGAAATTTTGTCTTCTGCTCAACATCCGACATACCATAACGAAGAACCAATAGAAGGCGTTTGTTTCTAAGAGGAAATGGTAAGACCACTAATGGAGCTTCAGTCTCAGATTCCTATTTAAAACAACTAATGCCATGTACAGACGTGGTGCGCAAAAATACGTCTCATCACTGAATCAATAAACTGTAGTAGGAAAGAGAAAAAAGGGCAAATATTGCTCATATAACAAACAGGAAAAGCACCAAGACATGCGTATGCATAAAGTGTAAAAAGAGCATCCGTAACGAACGTAGTGGGATTCTTTGTGATTCTTCTTTTTCAAATGTTGTCAACTAAGGAAACTGAAACATTTTGTGAAAATCTATGTTACTTGCTTGTCAAAATATAGCTTGTACACTACAGCACCAAAGAAATTTGTATAGGCATGCGTATTCAAATGCAGAGATATGTAAACAGTCATTACGGCGCTGCGGTCGGCAACATCTATATGAGACAACAAGTGTATGACGCAGTTGTTAGATCGGTTACTGCTGCTACAATGGCAGATTATCAAGATTTAAGTGAGTTTGAAGTTATGTTACAGTCGGAGCACGAGCGATGGGACACAACATCTCCGAGGTGACGATGAAGTGGTTTTCCCGTACGACAATTTCACGAGTGTACCGTGAATATCAGCAATCCGGTAAAACATCTAATCTCCGACATTGCTGCAGCCGGAGAAAGATCCTGCAAGAACGGGGCCAACGAAGACGGAAGAGAATCGTCCGACGTGACAGAAGTGCAACCCCTTCGTAAATTGCTGGTAATTCAATGCTGGGCTAACAACAAGTATCAGCGTGCGAACCATTCAACGAAACGATCTTTCGGAGCCGAAGGCCCACTCGTGTACCCTTGATGACTGCACGACACAAAGCTTTACGCCTCGCCTGGGCCCGTCAACACCGACACTGGACTGTTGATGACTGAAAACATGTTGCCTGGTCGGGAGAGTCTCGTTTCAAATTTTATCGAGCCGATGGACGTGTACGGGTATGGAAAGAACCTCATGAATCCATAGATGGCTCCTGCTTGTCAGCAGGGGGCTTTTCAAGCTGGTAGAGGATCTGTAATGGTGTGGGGAATGTGCAGTTGGAGTGATATGAAACTCCTGATACGTCTAGATACGACTCTGACTGGTGACACGTACGTAGGCATCCTGTCTGATCGTCTGCATCCTCTCGTGTCCACTGTGCATTCCGACGCACTTGGGCAGTTCCAGCAGAACAATGCGACATCCCACATATCCAGAATAGCTACAGAGTGGCTCCAGGAACACTCTTATGAGTTGAAACACTTCGCTGGGCATCAAACTCCGAGACACGGACGTTATTGAGCGCATATGGGATGCCTTGCAACGTGCTGTTCAGAATAGATCTCCACAGCCTCGTACTCTTGCGGGTTTATGGACAGCTTTGCAGGATTCATAGTGTCAGTTGCCTCCAGCACTACTTCAAACATAACACGAGTCCATGTCACGTGGTGTTGCGGCACTTCTGCTTGGAAGTAATTCAGTGAATCAAACTTAATAACACTTATAACCTGAGGGATGGCAACTTATAAGTGATCTAATATAATTATATGCACATGTTGTATGTAAGTGATTGAGAATGATAAAGATTAAATCTTAGATATCTTTGAAAAAATAACAAAATATTACTCATGACCACCAGGTACATTTAGCATAACTTAGAAACATTTCAGTATGTCAGGAAGCTTGGAACAAATTAGTCAACTCCAAAAAATAAGTATATGAAAAGACAACAATTAAAAATAAGGAAATGGCCCCGTAAGCCCCAGATATGCATTCATCTGTATTTTCAACATATTGCATTATAGGGTTAATGCCTCAATGTTACAAATTGCTAGCCATTTTACTTGCTATCGTATTCCGGGAAATTGGTTCTGACGCCTAGAACCATTCAAGAAATGTTCTGGCTCTCCACGTTACGTGCCTCACGATAAGGTTGTCCTGAAGTTTGAGGCAAAGATCTTTACCATGCGATGCGGTATTGCATTTTAAAACAAAAATACTTTTTCTAAAAATTCGCTATATATGAAACTTTGACAGCATGTTGGGACATTCGATTTTTATTTTATGTAAGAATAAATAGTAAAATGTGAATCTCAAGTTTTCGTCTTATTGGTGCTAACCGGTTTCAGTTCTCATAAACATCATCCTACGAAAATTAGTCTACCTAGTCCATATGAGATGTCGGTGCTAGGAACCACAGTGTATAAACGAAAGGTAGGCATCAAGATCTGTTATCTTCCGACTCCGATATACTGTGTGACAAAATTCACGAAATAAAGACGCTACAGGTTAGGGTGCATAGTTTAAGCTTACCTCACGACTCACAAATGTTTTGGAAAGCTGCAGTTGTAACTTGCTGTATTTCCGACATTAAGACTGTAAGTACATCACACACATCTATGCCCGAGGCAGGATTCGAACCTGCGACCGTAGCGGTCGCGCGGTTCCCGACTGTAGCGCCTAGAACCGCTCGGCCACTCCGGCCGGAGCAAATTTAAATCCACCAAATCCAATACGTGGTTGCTATATAAGGATTTGTTTTTGCAATAACTTTAACGTACTCTACATCACTCATTATTTGTTGCACTTAAATATACTTTTCACTACAAATGTCAGTACTATCGTAAAATGAACAGCGTAGCCCATTATAGTGAAAACAACTGATAGTATTGGCATCAATTTATGATCCGTCTCACAAATTGGTTTTGTGGATGGCAGTATTTGACTGTGAACGTTGTAAATTTTGGGAATTTGTGGTAACAGCTTATGGAACCAAACTGCTGAGGTCATCGGTCCCTAAGCTTACATACTACTTAGTCTATTTTAAACTAACTTACGCTAATGGCAATAAACATACCCATGCCCGAGGGAGGACTCGAACCTCCGATGGAGGGAGCCACCCGGACCGTGACAAGGCGCCTTAGACCCGTGGCTACCACGCGCGTGATCTTTGAATCATGTGCGTGCCAACATTCCGCCACGTATCATTCATCACCTGTGGTAGTCATAGCGATTTGGAAGTGTGCTGTCTCTCTAACACACTGTTGATTCTACCGTATCTAACAATCACTGCAATTGTCCTACATATCAAATTTTAATTATACTACTTCTGTCTTTTTAACGTGACGTGCTGTTTCCCCCATGTGTGATTCTTAAACATCAATAACATGGAGGATAAATACAGGCATCAGCAGAAGCCACTAAAACCACGATGGAATTGCGTACTACGCAGCTGTCAAATTTCGAACAGAATGTTTTAAACAATGCCGAAACGATTCTGGAGCAAGCTACAGAACCAGCACAGTACACGAAACCCACTACGTGGACTATGAACGACAACCTAGAGACAGTACAGAATGAGTTGAGGTCATTAGACGGAGAATGACTGTAGCTAGGCTGTTCCGAGCATTGATGAATACCCGAAATGACGTAAGAATGGATGTTGTAACGCTGCACGAAGCGGCTTACCACGCCATTTACGGGCAAATGTGATCAGTACTGTTGCCATAGCAACATTTCTTAGCAGGAGTACGCTAGGCACAAAAGGAATTTCCAGTAGAACTACAGCATATGGTGGAATTCAAATGGTTCCAATGCGCTCTGAGCACTATGGGACTTAACATCTGAGGTCATCAGTCCCCTAGAACTTAGAGCTACTTAAACCAAGCTAACCTAAGGACATCACACACATCCATGCCCGAGGCAGGATTAGAAACCTGGGACCGTAGCGGTCGCGCGGTTCCAGACTGAAGCGCCTAGAACTGTTCGGCCACACTATAGTGGAATGAACTGAGGGTAGCAAACTGTATGAATCAATATGATTTCCGATAGTGGGCACACGATACCAGTGTTTCATGGTTCACCCATATACAATAAAGTGGGGAAGCGGAGACAGCTGGGTACAAGTACTAACGCAGAGAGTGTTTGTGAGTTCTGATCAGAGGCAAGCTTATTTTCTCGTGTTGGTTGAAGAGTTGCGAGAATCTCAGAAGGAAGGCAGCCAGAGTGGTACCGAGTAAGGCATAGGCATGTGAGACGCAGTTGTGCTTGGGGAAACCAGAAGAACAGAATGCCAAAGAGAAATGCAGGTCCCACTACCTCATTTCCAGAGAAGGAGCGCAATGAATTGATTCAGTTTTCTTGTCGGAAATCGTAATAATGAACTGTTACGAGAACGAAAAGCCAAAAGGCATGACAAAAGTAGAATTACAAATCAATGGTAAAATTTGTCATACTGTGGGAGCTTAGTTTCTCCTTCCAGCTACTATCACCGGTTTGACCACAATCAAGTTAACACACGCTGTGTTGTATTGACCGGAGAAAGGATTGGAAGTCTTACCAACACGAAGCCTTACTTTCCTAAACAACACCTTCAGTCCCTATCTATTACATTCATTGGGCGAATTTGTAGCATAGCAGAGAGGAAGAATTTTCGCGGGACAAATGTTTTAGCATATTTAGCAATATGCTAAGTATAAGTATTACAGCTACCAGTGATACCATGGTTCTACTCTGTACAATGGATCTACAACGTAAAACATTCCATCCCCCTGAGTTACCGGTACATCAGATACCTGTACCACGCCTCACTAGTACAACTAAGGAACTGGAAGTGTAACGTAATGAAACTGAGACTTTGTATTAGCATGTAAGTAGTAAACGGAGACAGTATAGGATTATCCATAAGAGTTCAACGAAGTGAACAGAGAAAATAAGCATTCATATAGTAAAATAAGTACAGTGTGTAGTTGTAAATGTATAATGAGATTGTTTCAAAGTAATCTGAGAAAAATTAGAATTGAATTTTCTAAATGTTGCGCCAAAGAAAGATATCCTGGGCGTATGTCAATTTTCTAAATTCCTCCTTGGCCAGCGTTCAGCTACGCCAAGGCAGGCTCGTACACATCGGAATTCAAACGGGCAGGAGAGCCGATACTGCAAATAGGATAGTACACAAATGAGCCAATTGCTACACATTGCTCGATGGAGGTGTCTGAACCGCCAACTCAGCAGTATCACATAACTCTGAAGGGAGCATCACGTCATTCTTCCAGCCACGCACAGTGGAGTAACAACACGTAAATTATACGCGTTGACCTCGCCGCCGTCCTCGAGAATGCTGAAGTAATCACATCAGCGCATTCCAGTCCAGAGTGCCACTTCTGCTGCCATTGCCGCTACCGAGGAGAAAATTATTCAACTGTATAACCAAACAATAAATTTGTAACTCACTAATGTTGTCTCATTAGAACACTTGGGCACAAGAACTGCCCTCTCCCCTGCATCGTGCTCAATCCGTAGGAGTCACATTTACCCACCCTTACAGAGGTCATTGACGACTGAGGTGTAATGGCCCACATGATATTTTTAGCGATGAAGATGTCTAGGATATCTGGGCGATGGAGAGCAGTGTTACGAAAGTGCGATGATACGAAGGTCATGATATGCATCGACAAACGTAAGTAGCCAATGGCCATTGTCGTCTTTCAAGTGGCTGTGCGAAGCGCTATGCTTTAAGTTGAAGTCGCCGCCCAACAACACCTGGTTCCAAAGGCGTAGCGAAAGAAAATCCACATCAGTTTTTGGGAGAGCATGGGCTGGAGGGTGGTAGAAGAAAATGAGCGTGAGTATCTGTTCAAGTAATAGAAGCTTAATCGGGATAGCCTCCATTCTTGCAAGTGATTGGCCTCCATTCTTGCAAGTGGTGGGATAAGCAGTTGCCTGTGCGGAACATCTTTCTTCACCAGGACGAGGATCCCTTGTAATGGACAGTTAGCCCTGACTGCTCTACAAGAACGAAAATTTCGGCCCGTGAAGATGTGATGATGCTTGAGATGTGATTCGGAAATCAAGGAGACATCGACACCATGGTTACTTACTAACACTTCAAGACTTTGCCAATGACGTAGAATGCCGTTGGCACTCTTCTTTATAACACGAAAAGGCTGTGTGTTCTTAAGGGCCACTGTTGAAATAGGTCACAAATGCGAACACCAGATCATCAACTTGAAGAGGGGGGGCCAATGCTAAATTCGGAGGCTTGATAGCCGTTTTATCCACGGTGTAGTGCTTGGAGAGGTTAAGCTATCGGAGTAGTGCAGCCAGGTTTATAAGATGGTGTAACATTTGAGGGTATGAGGTGGAGAGAGAGAAGAAGAAACAGCAGAAGAAGCCTGAGGTGAAAGAGATGCCGTCTACCGTGATGTGGACGGAGCCAGAGCTCGAGGGAGAGATTAATCAGGTTGACGGTCACGCCTAGTAGCTGAGGGCTGCAGCTGGGCCGAGGGAACTGTGGATGTGCCTTCAGCACCATTGGAAGGCTCGCCAGAGTGAGTGCACGTGCAGCTCGTTCCGCACCGGTGGTTTCGCCTTGGTTGGACTCGGATTTCTGCGCCACCAGAAATTTCTGATATACTTCCCACTTCCTGTAGTTTGCTGGATGATGTTGCTAAGTTACAGCACTTGGGTAATTGTTGAGGTGTCTTAGTACAAAGGTGTGTGATGTGATCGTTGACGTATTTGACGCTACACCGCGAGCAACTATAATTCTTAGACGTATGGCCAAAGCCTTATAAAGTGTACCAATGAATCATACCATTTGATTTCTATTAAGACACCATCGACAGGTTAACGTGAAGAAGGGACTTGATCTTGTAGACTTAATGGATGGTGGTAGTACTGACTAAGGCAAGTACGAGGATTGGCATCCAAACATCAGTGAGTTTGTCATTGCCATCGTCAATATACTTATGCATCATGATAAGACGGGACTGTGTGGCCTTAATTCCCCGACGCCTCCTCGACTTCATAGATCAGTTCAAAAATGGTTCAAATGGCTCTGAGCACTATGGGACTCAACTGCTGTGGTCATCAGTCCCCTAGAACTTAGATCTAATTAAACCTAACTAACCTAAGGACATCACACACATCCATGCCCGAGGCAGGATTCGAACCTGCGACCGTAGTTCATATATCAGTGTGTTAGGTTGCAGATGACTGATAATGATGTATAAAATCTTCGTTATGTCGAGAATATGTCGTGCTTGTAAATTATGATGCATGAGTTGGCGGTCTGCGGGCTGTTTTAACTAATTCTGATGAAATTACCATCAAAGTGGTTTTTGAATTCGTAAATGCGCTAGGGGAAGTTCGTGGCGTCATACACAATGATAGGAGGCACGTGACGTGTCTTGACGTTGTTGGCGTTTCGTGACGCTGCTGTGTGAAAAGAAGTATCAGTGTCGTCAGTAGGAATTCCCTCAAATGTATATTGAGTAGTCACAGTGATTTCACAGGCTTCTTCCATGTCGATGAGGATGTCGCCGTCGTCGTCATTGGCCGAAAATGACACAGGATACAGCTGAGTCTACACCGCCTCTACAACGTCTAATACCTCACGTTTACAGAAGAGAGCTCATAAGTCGATAGCCTTAGAGACAGTGGTCTTCTAGCGTCTGTGATGTTTGCGAGGGCACTGAGAGCAGGGGTTTCCATGGTCTGGGCTGTCTGGTTGTCTTCCTATGGCTGGGCGGAGGAACAGGACCAGCAGTTCCTACAGACTTCTCGTTCTAACCTACACGGGCCCTGGACTGTAGAAGTCCCTATGGACGAAGGACACAGGATTGAGGGACGGAGGGTTTCCCTGCCGAGCAATGACACGTAGAAAATGATGATGAACTGCAGAATTATAATGGGTGACATCTGCAGAGAGCAAGTGGGATGAGCATGACAGTTTACAGTTTTGTGTGACTGACAGAGATGACTGATCTATGGAGCGTTTGCGAAGGAGCAGATGACACGATGTTTTGCTTGTTATGGAGGCGGGGTGGAACTTCTGCTCTTCACCAACTGATAGTGTTGAATAGTAGTTGTTGACACTGTGTTCCGCTTATGTAGACGCGATAGCAGCGTCAGGAACCGTCCAAAGAGGACCAAGGTGACGCATGCGCGGATGGCGAGTTGGACAGCTCATACCACCTCCACTCCAGTGACGTAAGCTGGCGCGAGGGGCCATCGCCACATTTGAATCTGCTACTCACGGCACCCTACAATCTTGAAGAATCCGACTTTGCTTTCACTCGATATCCCTAACCCTCTTCCATGCCCTACTAAGTGTTTATCCCTAGTTTCTGTTAATTTTGTGGCGGTTTATTCTAATCTTGCCCGCCTCTGTAACAAAGGAAAACCTACACGACGTATGAGCCAAACTCTCACCTATTCAAACAGTGTTCGATGCTCAATTCTAAGAGATGTTAATGTACGGCTGATTTCTCCAAGCTTCCTTTGTTTAATACGTGGCGTGCGCTGAGCAAAACGCTCTGCCATACAGCGAATAGTTTGACCTACAGGGTGTTACAAAAAGGTAGGGCCAAACTTTCAGGAAACATTCCTCATGCACAAATAAAGAAAAGATGTGATGTGGACATGTGTCCGGAAACGCTTACTTTCCATGTTAGAGCTCATTTTATTACTTCTCTTCAAATCACTTTAATCATGGAATGGAAACGCACAGCAACAGAACGTACCAGCGTGACTTCAAACACTTTGTTACAGTAAATGTTCAAAATGTCCTCCGTTAGCGAGGATACATGCATCCACCCTCCGTCGCATGGAATCCCTGATCCGCTGATGCAGCCCTGGAGAATGGCGTATTGTATCACAGCCGTCCACAATACGAACACGAAGAGTCTCTACATTTGGTACCGGGGTTGCGTAGACAAGAGCTTTCAAATGCCCCCATAAATGAAAGTCAAGAGGGTTGAGGTCAGGAGAGCGTGGAGGCCATGGACTTGGTCCGCCTCTACCAATCCATCGGTCACCGAATCTGTTGTTGAGAAGCGTACGAACACTTCGACTGAAATGTGCAGGAGCTCCATCGTGCATGAACCACATGTTGTATCGTACTTGTAAAGGCACATGTTCTAGCAGCACAGGTAGGGTATACCGCATGAAATCATGATAACGTGCTCCATTGAGCGTAGGTGGAAGAACATGGGGCCCAATCAACACATCACCAACAGTGCCTGCCCAAACGTTCATATCAAATCTGTGTTGATGATGTGATTGCTCAATTGCGTGCGGATTCTCGTCAGCCCACACATGTTGATTGTGAACATTTACAATTTGATCATCAGAATCGAGGAAGTACTGTACATACTGACGAAACTAAATTGAGCTCCAACATGGAAATTAAGCGTTTCCGGACACATGTCCACATAATATATTTTCTTTCTTTGTGTGTGAGGAATGTTTCCTGAAAGTTTGGCCGTACCCTTTTGTAACACCCTGTGTATAGGTGCTGCCGCATTCGGTGGGGCTCCATGCACACTGGGGACATGAAGAGCTTGAGGGGCAATATGATGAAAATTGAATATCTGACACAACGGAACTTCAGAATGGCCCCATTCAAAGACAATCCCCACGCAAGTTAATATATTTTTCCCACTGGGAGACGAGACGCTCGGTTCCTGGTTCATAGAATGTGGTCGGCTGCTGAGGGATTCACAACCGCACCCACTCTTGCACTGCCTCGTCCGACTGGAACTGACATCGACGCATGCCCTTCTTCAGGTCGCCAAAGATGTGAAAATCAAATGGTAAATGATCAGAGCTGTACTGAGGTTGTTGCAGTGTTTCCCAACCAAATCGCTGAAGCGCAACCTTCAGCCCTTGTTAGCGTGTGGAACGGCGCTATCGTGCAAGAGTATGACAGCGTTAATGGACGTTTTGAATTTATGATGCATCGCAGTTTTTGTAAAGTGTTTCATAGAGTTGTGTATTTATCGTAATTCCACGCTCTAGGAACTCGAAAAGCAGAGATCCCCCGCAGTCGAAGAAGAAGGTCATCATAGCCTTCCCGAAACTTTCGTGAACAGTTTTGGATTTCTGTGGCAGGGGGATGTGGGATATTCCCTCTGTTGGCTTTGCTATTTGCCTTCTGGCTGTCTGAATGCTGTCAGCCGGAATCATCCTTCTGCACGATAATTCCCGCCCTCACAGTGCCAATCGGATGAAGTCTACACTTCAGTAATTTGGCTGGGAAACACTGCAACATCCTCTGTACAGTCCGGATTATCCACCGTGTAATTTCCTCATTTGTGGAGACCTGAAGAAAGACATGATTGGACTTCAGTTTCAGTTGGACAAGGGAGTGCAAGAGTGGATACGGTTGTCAATCTGTCAGCGTCCGACCGCACCCTACGAACCAGGAATTGATCGCCTCGTCTCCCAGTGAGAAAATGTCTTAACGCTTGTGGTGATTACTATTCAACGGAACCATTCCATGGTCCCGTTATGGCTAGTGCTTCGTTCTCATTTGTGTGCCACCTACGTGTCGACTTTAAAGGGGCTTATCTTGTATCTTTGAGGTAGGCCGGAACACTGGTCTCAGTCCATGTCTCTGCAGAATATGTCCTTTCTTGCTGCATGATTTCCCACAGTACGGAGGAAATGCAGCCGACTTGGCCTCTTTAGCCGACTTGCGAGGCATCCTTCCTCAGTGGACTTGAAGGAGTTAGCAATGACCCCCTGCTGTAACCGTTTCATGTGAACACGCGTCTTAAGTGCAGCAATTAATGCTGTAGATAGTCGTCGTCATAAATAATCTATGGTATGTGTACTAAAGTGTTCAAGACCGATTTCCTGTGCACTGGTTGGAGTGAAAGCCATTTGCGTTTCAGTAAATGTCAGTCTGCGTTTGTTTCCTGTACACAAGATGATCAAGCCGGCTTCCTGCAGTCCACTGAATTGAAACTACAAAGGAAAGTTGCTTGACATCCCTCTGTATGACCGTAATAAACTTAATATTTGGATGGACACTGTTCATGTGATCGATGAAATACTGCACTACACTTTCACCGTCAGACTGTATCAGGAGGTGTCGCCATTGTACCGAAGAAACATGTCGCAAAGGCCAGGGCTTGCTCCTCAAGGTGTCCCACGAAGAAGTTCATGACGGGCAGATACAGCGGGGATCTCACTGTTGTACCATCTGTCATCTCCTCTGTGTCCATCGACACGTGAATTTGACTACGCGAAAACATGATACAGTTTTATACTATGGATTTAATGATATTGAGACCCAGCTGAAAATTCCCTGTGAGACCAATAGTACTACCATCCTTCCTTTGTTCAAGATTTCACTCACGTTCCTGTTATTCCCTATTATTCCCAAATACACTCTTTCATAGCTGCAAGTGCTGTGCAGAAATGCAGTTGACAACAGACAGTATGTTTGTTTGAAAAAAAGTAATCCAGTGTGGACGCGTCGTCACTGGCAGCAAGTGAGGCTCTGCTGCCTGCCATCGGGGAGGTGGTCCGGTCCCAGGCAACCGCGGCGGTTTACAGTAACAAAATGCTAGATCTTATTCAGCAGCCCACCACGGATTCTGTGTCTGTAGCAACAATGGATTAGATTACAGACACTGTGTTCCATTGTGTCTGTTTCAGTCAATTTAGTGGAAAAATAAATTGTTAATTTGTTACTTAAAATGTCTACTTTTTGTTTAGTATGACGAATAGGCATATATATATATATATATATATATATATATATATATATATATATATATATATATATTATTCCACTAATAATAGGAAAATTTTTGATACCTACATCTGGAAGCGCTGTTAAAATCACAAAACAGATTTCTAGCCCTCAGAGTAATTTTCAAGTCTTATAAAAATTAAACAGTACAAAAACAGGAGTGATGTCCCCTCACTCTGTGGTAGCAGATACGTGCTAGGCAGTGTAAAACAGGGTTGATGAAACCACCACCTAATACCTACCACTCAGAGGCCGCGTAACTTTAGTTGAAAGTCAGTTCCTGCAAAAGCGTTTAAATTTGATTAACTCTGCTTTTTATTCATATTGAAACATATGAAATGGCTACCAATTCCGTATTTAATATGGTAAAACGTTATTATTCAAAGTTCACTGTCTGTAGAACAAATATTCACTCGAAAAGCAGCCAGAGTTTTAGTAAGTCCGACCCGACTAATTTTCACGTTCTACCAGTCACAGACCCAAAACTATTCACGAGTTAAGCTTTCTGTCATTTCAGTGGTCTTCTTCGTAAGAGGAGCTCGCCAAAATATTCCGTACAAAGCACGAAACATTTCACGCAGAGTTGTTACTACGGCCACGCTCATATTGAAACGTCCCCTTTGAACAATTTTACATGACTGTGCTTAAACTGACACACAATATTTTGTTAGCGCAACGCAATCTGACTTTCAAAATTCCCTACAAAAGAATGGCCCTGACTAACATTAAACTATACCTTTCACAAATCACTTACCTCACAAAAATCTTCGCTGCTCAAGCTACTGCAATACAGCAAGCGCCACTACTGCCAGCTAAATAAAAGATTCAAACTACTAAAGGCACTAACTACTGATAGGGATAGTTAGCAAATGAAAGATATTAATAGAGAACAAACAATGTATTTACCTTGATATCATCATATATAAATATAGCAGTTCATGACAAATTACAAATCTCCGCCATCTCTCTCCCCACATCCACCACTGCTGGCGGCTCACCTCCAACTGCGCAACGCTACGCGCTGTTCACATCCAGCTGCTGCTGCCCAACATTACAATGGCAGACAACAATGCAAACTAGCCACAGACTGCACACAGCACAGCCAGTGATTTTCATATTGAGCGCTACGTAACGTTGCCAATAAGAAAACATAAACAGCCTACTTACATAGAGAAAACATAAACAGCCTACTTACAATATGTCTCAAACTATTTGATTTAGTAACACCAAACTTTCATTAAAATGTTTGTAACTCCACTCGTTTCAGTCATATGTTCAAACCGAAATTAGTTCACTATTTCTTCATCTTACAGAGTATTTTTTAGGAGCGATTTGACACCGTGTTATCTGTAGAGCGGCTAGCAAGCGACTCTTCTCGAGGTACCCTCCTATATTCCCACTCCTCTTTTCGCACGGGAACAGCTTAATTCTGATTGGCTGTTTATCTAAATGACCAATCAGAACTTTCCTTACAGATCATTCTCGCGGCAAATCTTGCCTTATCCAGTCACTAATTTGATAGTAATTAATGTCAGCAAAACTTCAATTTCTTTTATTTTGTTTACTCAAAACTTATTCCACCTCTAACTTCCATTCCGGCTACTTTTATAGAAAAGCAAGCACACAACGACGTACATCACCTGAATCGTGGTTGCAACATAACTTTCTCACGGTTAGTTTGTACAAGGTTTTACGTAAAATGAAACATTAAATTTTAACGTATGTCCCACCTGCACTGTCTCAATCATTCTCACACACGCACATGGAAAAACATAATCAAATAATATTTTTGACCGATTTTTGTGTTAAGTAATGCACAGTGACTAAAGTTTTAGAAAGAAAATTCTAATTAATTGAGTGTTGTGGACTGATAACTATGGAATGGCTTCAAATGATAATGAAAGTAAATCCGTTATTGTTCCTAACTTGGTTTTAAAAGAAACTACCGTAGGTTTCAGGACTTGTTGCTAATTCTCTTTATCTCCAAAACTATAATAAACAAAAATATTAAATTTTGACAGCGTCGCCGGCCGCGGTGGTCTAGCGGTTCTAGGCGCGCAGTCCGGAACCGCGCGACTACTACGGTCGCAGGTTCGAATCCTGCCTCGGGCATGGATGTGTGTGATGTCCTTAGGTTAGTTAGGTTTAAGTAGTTCTAAGTTCTAGGGGACTGATGACCACAGTAGTTAAGTCCCATAGTGCTCAGAGCCATTTGAACCATTTTGACAGCGTCATTCCATCAATAACAATAGGCTGTCTAAAAAATTTGAACAAAGTCGGATAATAACTAATACGGAGTAGAGGGTATTAATCTTCGTATCAACTGAATGTTACGCTATGCAGTTCTCACGGCAGGCAGCGTCAGCTGTGCTGTGAGCAAAGCGATGGATAACAGCCATTCTGCAGCCACCGTACTAGACGACTGCGTGCCTTACTGTAATAAATGACATTTCATAATAACTTGCTGCGTTACAAGTGGCTCGTCCAAGCCCTTTCAGTCTCTGACAGAACTGTTATGTCATCGGAAAACCTCAAAGTTTTTATTTATTCTCCCTGTACTTTAATTTATACCAGAAATTTTTCTGTAGTTTCCCTTATTTCTTGACACTTTAGAAATTCAATAACATCGGACATAGGCAACAACCCAACTTCTCAACCACTCTTTCTCTTTCATGGACCTCGACTCTTATAACTGCCGTCTAGTTTCTGTACAAGTTGTAAATAACATTTCGCTCCTTATATTTTACTAAAGTTACCTTCAGAATTTCAAAGAGAATATTACAGTCAACATTGTTAACATCTTTCTCTAAGCCTACAAGCGCTATAAAGATAGGTTTGCCTTTCCTTAACCTATCCTTTAAGAGAAGTCGTGGGTTTACTACCGCCTCGCGTGTTCCTACATTTCTCCGCAATCCAAACAGATTCTTCCTGCGGTTCACTTCTACTACATTTTCCGTTCTCACATAAATAATTTGTGTTAGTATTTTGCAACTATGACTTATTAAACTTGAAACGTCCCCTTTGAACAATTATACACGACTGTCCTTAAACTGATACACAATATTTTTTTTTTTAGCGCAACGCAATCTGACTTTCAAAAATCCCTACAAAAGAATGGCCCTGACTAACATTAAACTATACCTTTCACAAATCACTTACCTCACAAAAATCTTCGCTGCTCAAGCTACTGCAATACAGCGAGCGCCACTACTACCAGCTAAATAAAAGATTCAAACTATGGAATGCACTAACTACTGATAGGGATAGTTAGCAAATGAAAGATATTAGTAGAGAACAAACAATGTATTTACCTTGATATCATCATATATAAATATAGCAGTTCATGACAAATTACAAATCTCCGCCATCTCTCTCCCCACATCCACCACTGCTGGCGGCTCACCTCCAACAGCGCAACGCTACGCGCTGTTCACAGCCAGCTGCCTAACACTACAATGGCGAGTATTACAACAATGCAAAGCAGCCACAGACTGCACACAGCACAGCCAGTGATTTTCATACAGAGGTGGCGTTACCATAAAAAAACCTAAACAGCCTACTTACATAGAGAAAACATAAACAGCCTACTTACATAGAGAAAACATAAACAGCCTACTTACATAGAGAAAACATAAACAGCCTACTTACATAGAGAAAACATAAACAGCCTACTTACAAACTGATAGTTCGGCAATATTCACACCAGTATTGCTGTATTCACGCCTGTGAGTACCTACGTTCTTTGGAATTGCATTTATTACATTCTTCTTGAGATCTGAGGGTATTTCTCCTCTGTCATACATCTTACACTTCACATGGAATAGTTTTGCCATGGCTGGCTCTCCCAAGACAAGCAGTAGCTTTGACGGAATGTCGTCTACTTCAGGGGTTTTGTTTCGACTTAGTCCTTTTAGTGCTATGACAAATTCTCCTCGCAGTCTCGTATTCCCCTTCCCATCTACATCCACGTCCTCTTTGTTGTGTATGCAGGGCTGCCCCCTTGCATTGTTCTACCACCACTCTTCCGTCTATGTTTAGCGGGCAAGCTGTCTCATCTACGAGGCTGTTAGTAAATGGATGAAGCAAGGCACTGTATACAATCGAGCCGCCACAGCTTCCGGGTCCGCCAGATTTGCACGAAGCACTGTGATCGGCGTGCTCATGTGATACCGCGCTGTATTCCCCTGCAGGCGACTACATAGGTCCGCGCTCTGCGCAGAGATGGCGAGACACCTGGCGTGACCGCTGCCGCTCCCCCTGCCCGGCGAGTTGCCGTGCTGTCTTTGCTGTGAGCCACATCCGCCACTGCAATTCTAACAGCGGCTGTTGTGGTCACCGCCTCGCCGTGGTTACCTGTGGCTACCTACAAGCTCCTCAACTCGTAGGACCGAACCGAACTCTCTTCCCCGCTCCTCATGGTATTGTCCAGAATAAACAATTTTCTGTTATGAAGTTGTGAAGCTATTCTTTATCAGAGCTGTTTCTTTAGTTACTGACCAAAAGTTGTGATTTCAAAGCGTTTTTCAGCACTCCGCAACAGAGGATGAAACACTGTTCCCTTTTTATAATACTACCTTTAAACTCATCTCCCTTGCATAGATTCTCTATAGTCGTATACTCGTTCCACCTTTCAACTTTCCTTTCTTTGCTTGCAACTAGTTGTCCATCTGAGTGCTTGATATTCATACAACTGCTTCTCTTTCCTCCAAAAGCATCGTTAATTTTCCTGTAAGCGGTATCTATCTTTCTCCTACTGGAATTTTCTTTCAAAACCGTACATTTGTCCTCTAGCAATTTCTGCTTAGCCCCTTTGTATTTCCTGTCAGTCTCATTTTTGAAACTTTTCTATTATCTTTCGTCTGCTTCATTTGCTGCATATTTTCTCCTAACATCTGTTAAATTTAATATCTCACATGATATCCAAGAATTTCTACTAAATCTTGTCAGTTTACCTATTTCATCCTCTGCTGCCCTCTTCTCCGCATTTCGCCTCTCAAAGTTACCACTTTGTCTTCTACTGTATTTCTTTCCCCTGTTCTAGTCAATCGTTGCTTAATGCTCCATCTGAAACACTCAGCAACCTCTCGTTCTTTCAACTTATCCAGGTCCCATCTCCTTAATTTCCTACATTTTTGCAATTTATTCAGTTTCAATCTAGAGTTCATAACCAATAAATTGTGGTTAGATTCCATATCTCCCCCTGGAGATGTCTTGCACTATAAAATCCGGTCCGAAATCTCGATCTTACCATCATGTAATCAATCTCAAACATTTCGGTGACTTCAGGTCTCTTCCACAACCTTCTTTTATGATTCTTAAACCAAGTGTTAGCTATGGCCGAGTGATTCTAGGTGCTTCAGTCCGGAACCGCACTGCTGCTGCGGTCGCAGATTCGAATCCTGCCTCGGGCATGGATGTGTGTGATGTCCTTAGATTAGTTAGGTTTAAGTAGTTCTAAGTCTAGGGGACTGATGACCCCAGATGTTAAGTCCCATAGTGCTTAGAGCCATTTGAACCATTTTTTGAACCAAGTGTTCGCGATGATTAAATTCTGTTCTGGCGTAACTTCTGCAAGGCTGCTTCCTCTTTCATTCCTCTCGCCCAGTTCATATTTACATTCTAATTTTTCTTCTCTTCATTTTCCTACTATCAAACTCCAACCCTCCATCACAATTTCGAGGGCTATTGGGAAGTAAGGAACGATAGGTCGTGAAATGGAAACCACAGTTAAAATAAAAACTGTTTGATTTGCAACAGTTAGCTACAACTTCCAGCTACTTATCTCCATAGTCGCCGATCCGATTTAGACATTTGTCGTTGCGTTGTACAAACTTTCCAATACTCTCGTTATAGAAGGCAGCCGCCAGTGCTTACCACCAATTCTCTGCGCTGGCCTACAGCTCGTTATCTGTGCCAAAATGCTGTCTTCATAGCCAACGGTTCATGTGAGCAGAGATTAAACTCAGAGGGAGACAATTATGGGCTGTATTGTGGGTAATCAAACATTTCCAATTGAAAACGATGCAGGAGCATTTTCATTGCCCTTGCAGAATGCGGCTGAGAATTGTCTTGAAGAAGAAAACGCATGACAGTTATGTAATGTTGGCTGCACAACTTCAGCCAAAATTTCTCACCAGGCCCTCGTACATGGCGGGAGACACTATTGTTCTAGGTATCTTTATGTGCTCCCTGCTTGCTCAGAACTAAAAAGGACGACGTAAGGCGATCGACGTGCATACTAGAGACACTGCCCAACACACCTATGCAAAACTTCATCAGATTTTCACTGTGGTTTCCATTTCGCGACCGATCGTTCCTTACTTTCCGAATAACCTTCGTAAATTTTCGACTCCCTTAACTGTATGCATAATTCCTTTATCTCATAATACATTTCTTCAGTGTCTCCATCATCTGCCAAGCTAATTGACACAAACTTCTACCACTGTGGTGGGTGTTTGTTTAGTGACTACCTTGGCTATGATAATGCTTTCATTATGCTGTTCATAGTACCCGCATTCCTATTTAATTATTCACTATTAAACTTACTCATGCATTAGCCCTCGACATGAAACAGATAAAAGAAATCATGTAAATACACAATTCAAACTTTGCAACCATACAAATGACACTGACACTAATCCAACTAAGTACTTGACGTCATACACGTATAATATAATAATACTCGTATATTATTACCTGCAAAGTGAGTGGTAGCGGACGTTGTGTGACTGTGTTGATATCTGAGTACACTACATCCTCCCCTTGTTAGCTCAGTTTGGCAAGTTTTAAGACTAATGCTATCCTTCTTAGATTTTCGGACTCAGGACAATCCCTTCTGTCTCTCTAATGATTTCCAAACCGATCTCTGTTGAAGTACGTTTATTTTCTCTAAGTCTTTATTGGGCATCATATCATCATACATTTCTAAGTACAACATCCATTCTCTTCCTCAGCTTCAACTACTTTCACTTGTTTTTTGACCATCTAGTTCGCGTCTCAAGGATCCCAACATCGCTTATCCAGTAAAAAATGCTTAAAGGTTCAGCGTTATCAACCAAGTCATTATACTTTTCCGGCTATTACACTTACCTTGCTTCAGTCTCTATTCTAACTACGAATAGATATCAGGGAATTCAACTCACAGTTATGGTTTCTCGCATTCAATAATGATAATTAATTTTCCACATCAGAAGGTTACAACTTTCAAGTACAATTTGAACAATCTCTGTGTGCTATTGGCATGTCTTTTGGATATGGGAGATGTCTCTAAACTTCTATAGCATCTGCCCAAACCCAGATTAAAGGCATTATCAATACCTTACCGCGGAAGTTTACGTCCCGCGCGCCGGTGGTCCTTACTATCTTCCGCTCACCTCGCTCATTCCCTTTGTGCACAGATTAACAGAGGCCCGTAAGGTACTTGTGCGCCTTTGGTGTCCCCTCTGCCTGAAATATATACTGTTATTAATTATTTGCTCCCAAAATCTTCTGGCCGCTACGGTCGCAGGTTCGAATCCTGCCTCGGTCATGGATGTGTGTGATATCCTTAGGTTAGTTAGGTTTAAGTAGTTCTAAGTTCTAGGGGACTGATGACCTCAGAAGTTAAGTCCCATAGTGCTCAGAACCACCCCTAAATCTTCTGGTACTATGCATAGAGATAACTTTTTCCTTTTTTATAAGATAACTATTTTCAAGTCTAGGTACTATTCAGAACAGTTTTTGCAGACATTCGCTACTAGACTTAGCACCTGCGTATCCTTCTATCACACTATCCCACTCTGCAGTTTATGTTTTTGAGCTATTACGTATTTCCGATTAGTGACTAGCGGGTCATCTTTCCTTTCTTTCATCGTTTGAGCTCTGTCCTTAAAAGCTATGGGACATCATTTCTCCCTCTTCCTACGTTAATTGCTTATATTATCAACAGCTTACGTTATTGGTGGCTAACTGACTTAAATCTACGATCAACTTTATTACAAATTTCATAAGAAATTACCGTTAATGCTCTGATAAGCTTTTGTCTGCTTCCTACTTTCGGCTGTTTGGAAAGGGTTAATTTCGTCTACACCATAAAACCCATTAATTTCATCCGATACTGGCCCTGTCATTAACAACGTTTTTTGATGAGGCACGCGTCCCATTAATAGCAGGTCTTCTTATCAGTAAGAAACTTTTTATATTCCGTCTCACTTTTAAAGCTTCTGAGGTGTGATTTGCCAAAGAGTAAGTCTCCGACTTGGTCCACAGGTTCCTTAGCTTCCTTATTGTATTTGTTCAGTCTCCTTTCAGCATTCTGTATTAACTTATTATGTACTGCTTCAGGCTGCACTTTCCAGATTGCTCCATCCACCAGCGGTCATGGAACTGCCGATAATAATGGTTCTCCTGTTTCAAATTTACTTATTTTTTCTGATGGGGATAAATCCATACATAAATGTGGGTGTTCATTCAGTATCTTTTCATATTTAGACATTAACCAGGCCCGCCAAGTGTGAGTATTGGAACAATATGTCCTACATAAGTAGTGGGGAAACGTTTCTATGAATGCAGTCTGTTCTGTTGTCAAGTTTATTCAAGTAGTGGACCCTCCCCCCCCCCCCCCCCACTCCTCAACTTACTTGTGTATATGTGACAATTTTATACCGATGATGACATTTTTGATATCAAATTAATTAATTAATTATTTAAATTGGAAAATTAATTAACCCTTCTCACTCTAGGAAATCCCCAGCCCTCCTCTCCACACCCCCTACTGGCGAAAAACGAAAAAAAATCGGCAGGAAATTAAAAAAAAAACCGGTGCGAAACTGAAATTTTCCTAGTAAATTCGAATTTTAGTGGTAAATTCAAACACTTATTACATTGCATTGCAGAGTACATAATAATAAGAATACATTCTTGACTTATAGAAATTCAGTTTATATATTTCTGGTGTGGAAGGGTGTATTTCATAATCTTTGGAATACTGGTACAGTCTGATTGTGACATCACAATCCAAGGTGGCTGAAACAGAATACTGGTGCAGCCCTCCCCTCCCCTCCTCCTGTAGGCAGGAAATTCAGAAATTGGTGCAAAATTCCAAATCAGTGGGAAAATTCTGGGAAGTTCCAAATCAGTGGGAAAATTCAAGCTATTTCCCCTGGTTGTTAAACATAGGAGTTGGGAAGCTGCCATTGATCGAGCAATAGTGAGTAGCTCTAGCCAGTCTCGTCAGTGGCTGACGGGCATAGAGGGGATATTCTTGCTCTTAATTTAGCATTAGAGAGTTGCTGCAGCCAGTCTAGCTAATGGTCCTATGTAGGAAGGATGGGTAATAGTAATAGTAACAGTACAGCGGTCTATTACTGAAGTGCAGGAAAAATGGCCCCTTGCCAATCCACAAGCACATTGTTGCTGTTGGGAGAGACATAAAGACATGTAATAATATTAGAACAGTAGTCCACAGTCCCAGCGCTTCTGTAATTTCTTTTTTCTTTATTGTGTTTCGATTCCCCCCCCCCCCCCCCCCTTAGATTGGGGTGCGCTGGCAGCAGAATAATATGGCGCTCTGCAGCCTACAGATAAAGTTATAAAACGCAATGAGGAGACATTGCAAAAAAGAGGTGATAAAACGGTGACAGTTTAAAACTGGTACATGGCGAAAAAGTTGTGAAGAAACCATAAAATGCAAAGAGGTCATTGATTCTGCTTAAAACACTTAACAAATAGACAGGCACAATTAAAAAAACATGGCGACAGTGTGGTTTCTGTTTGCAGCTCTTTAAAAAGGGGATGCACAATACTGAACACTCATGGAAAACACTTCACTTATAGAGTACGAAGGTATATGGGTATGACAGGGGAGAAGGGGAGAACCCAGACAGAGGGAGGGGGGAAGGGGGAGCCGATGGAGGGAGAGGGCACAGAAAAAGGGGAGAGCAGGGTGGCTGTGAGAAACGAGTGGGGAAGACAGTGGAGGGGAAAGAAAACGGACTCAGGGGGAGAGAATGGAGTCAAGGAGTGGGTAGGTGGAGGAAAAACAGAAAGGGGGGAAGAGGGAGCCCAGTAAAAGGACAGAGGGAGGGAGGGAGAGGTGAGGATCATAGCCGATAGGAGGCATAAATGGAGGGAGAGAGGGCATTATCTTGGAGGGGGAGTTGATGGAAGCCACCTCAGGAAAGGAGATGAAGGGTGTAGAGGTGGAGGATAGGGGGACACAACAGTGAAGGCGCAGCAGTGTGTGGGGTTTGGAGAGGAGAGGAGCAACCAGGGGATGAGAGGGATCAAGTCGGTGGGAGGTGTAGAGGACACAGACATGTTCAAGGAAAAGGAGCAGATGGGGAAACGAATCAGGCCATAGAGGATCGGCGTGAGGGACAGGAGGCATACACAGAAGGTGAGGTGGAGTGCATGGCACTCGAGGATCTGGAGGGCCTATAGAAGTTAGGGGGAGGGCAGATATCCAGGAGGGACTGGCATAACAGAGGATGGGACGGATTAAGGATTTGTAGGTGTGGAGGATTGTAGAGGGATGCAACCCCCATATCCGGCCAGAGAGGAGTTTAAGGAGATGGAGGTGGTTGTGGGATATGGATTGGATAGAGCTAAGATGAGGGATCCAGGTGACGTGACGGTCAATGGTGAGTCCAACGTCGGTGAGGATGGGGGAGAGGCGGACAGGACGAGCGCAGATGGTAAGGGAAAACGCTGCTGTAAATCCATACTTCCTATATACAGGAATCGTGAAGCGACAGCACTGGCGAGTGAAATACACTTATACTTACTTATGGGTCGTAAAACGCATCCTAGCCAACAGAAATGTGGGAAATATGTCATACGGTATTTTTTGCCAGTGTAGTGCTCATTATCTTACTAGAAGTTAGAAACACTATGAGTTAGTGACACTGGTCCACAGCCAGCGGCATGCGTGGTCACGAGAGCTTGGCTAATTGGAAGCCATGGCTTAGTGTGTCACAACGGGACAGGTACAAAGAAAGACTACACCCTGTCGGCTCTCTGAGTACTCAATACATTCAGTAGATGGCTCTGGACTAGAGTCGAGATAACTCGCCAGGTTTTTAATCTCAAGATGTAGTGCTGTGTTGTCGAATCGATGTTACTGTTCACTAGTACATATCATTTAAGAAGAAATGGGTCTACGCATGTTAATGTCAGGATTGAAGCTGACAATGCCCTCAAAATTATAGTGGAAGATAGTGAGGTACGAAGGCGAGGCACTTTCAAATAGAGTGGGAGAAGCTGGGCAGCAAACCGACATGTATATCAAGCAGCAGTTGTTGGGTATGTATGACACATTGTGTCTCGGCAGTCCTGTCTCCATAAGCAGCAATGTTAGTTGATCACTACTCATTGTGCTTTGTGCTGCTATGTTAAAATTAATAGCTCGAGAGTCATCACAGAACGTATTCCTAAAGCATCAAAGTGTCATGCACATACGTGGTCTGGAGGAAGTGGTACATGTCGCAGTGGGACGGGTGCAGATCTGTGGTATTGTCTTCCTTGAGGTTGCGGGAGCTTTGAGATGGAGATGTGCTGTTTGTGATTTCGCTCACTCAATCATTATAAAATCAACGAAACTTAAATGCAAGGTTGTATACCTACTCCAGTAGGCATTGAATGCCATAAATGTAGAAATCCTAGCACACAAAACTGTGGTGTCACCGCCAGACACCACACTTGCTAGGTGGTAGCCTTTAAATCGGCCGCGGTCCATTAGTATACGCCGGACCCGCGTGTCGCCACTGTCAGTGATAGCAGACCGAGCGCCACCACACGGCAGGTCTAGAGAGACTAGCACTCGCCCCAGTTGTTCAGCCGACTTTGCAAGGAACGGTTCACTGACAAATACGCTCTCATTTGCCGAGACGATAGTTATCATAGCCTTCAGCTACATTTGCTACGACCTAGCAAGGCGCCGTATTCAATTGATATTGAGATTCTATTAATGTATCATCAAGAGCGATGTTCTACAAATGTGGATTAAAGTTAAGTATTCCAGAAGCTACGTACTTTTCTTTATAGCATTCATTACGTATCCTGTTTCAGACCTCACGCCAGCCTGCGTGAGTTTAAGCGCGTGCCTTTCGGCTTCCTCTCATTGTGTCTAGGCTGTCTTGTCTAGACACAACAAAAACAATTATTTGTGATATAGTGTCGCCATTTAAGTATTTACAGCCATGATGGGTGTGTGTCGTAGTGCCTCCCACCGTTAACAATTATTGCATTAAAACTACGGTCGTTCGTACCATATAAATCCGTATCGAATCCCCCCCACCCCCCAATTTTTAAATGGAATTTGTTAGGAAGGAAAAAATACCCAGCAATCCAGCGTCGCAATGGAAAGAGATACATCCAAACAAATCTCCGAACGTTTGTAAGAGCTATTTAAATACAGTGGTGCTGTGTATCGTTCTGCCTCCCACCATTAACAAATGTTCCAACAAAACTACAGTCTTCCATACCATATACATCCTATACTCATTTTTGAAACGTACCTCCGTATCGCTAGTATTTAGACACGATAAAACTCAAAGAGTCCATTTCCACTGTTACATATCAGAGCTTAAAAATCGACGTTCTTTTTAGCAGAGGAAGATGTAAAGTTTCTGCCAGACGTTATGTAATCGCAGATATCTATTCTGATTATCCCAAGCCATAAGCTAGTAGTCATCTATAGAAGGCCTTTGTAATAGCACAGGATGATGGTCCATTTCAATGTCAACCAGCCCTATTTTAGATAGAGCTTTTACATTCCCACTGCATCCATACCAAATGTACACCCTGCTCCTGGCTATGGAAAACAATGCAATGCCCCTATATTGCCAGACTTCTCCTTATTAAAGTACTGTGATATGACATCATCCTTCCATCCAACATACAGTGCATACATTAAGAAACCAAGCACTTCCAATGGCCAGTTCTGAGTACACGTGGTGTGCAACACTACACCAAATTAATATTATGCGTGTCTATAGGCAGCACTCAGATTTTCTTTTTCTCCCTGCAATGCATCCCAATACAGAACCAAACGGTACTAGCTTTGTGGCGTGTACATGTTGCAAAACAATTGTTACCGGATCATATGGAACTGTGTAACATATATCTTAACAATTGTACTCTACTGGGGAGCGAAATGATGTAATTTATTTTTTTAACGTCATGGAAGACTGCAAACATTGACAGAATGGTGGTATTTTATGTGAGTTACATGCTTCAGCACTAAAAGTCAAGATTATTCAACACGGGTCAGGAGGTTTTAGTATCACAGTGTAATCAAAGCTGTTGTATTAAGAGCAGACTCAGTGTGACTGATATAGGAAAACAAGAAAAGAACGTGTTTTAGCTATAATACTTTATTCTACACAATGTGTATTAACAAAGTATAAAAGCACATAACAAAATAATAGTGTCTGTCTTACAACATCGTTGCAGTCATCAAAAATGCTCTAACTGTAGCTAAAACAGGTCTCTGAGCCACAGCACACGAAGTAAATGTAGGTTCACATTTAATACATGCAGCAATATGTCTGCAGGGGAAGAATAGTACTCCTACTTCTTCCTGTTACCAGATTTTACACAGGTGTGCATTGTCAGAAGCTCTCACAGTCACATGGTGCTCTGATGCTGCTTGCAGAAGATTTGATGGGGGTTTAACATTAGCTGCAACCTTTGCAGTAATTTTTCCAACTCTGTTCTGACAAAGATCATCCACAAAATCCTTACTCCTCGCAAGAGGCACAAACATGCCCTTGGAAAAACCACACAGCGTGTTCAACCCATGGATTATTTATTTAATTCTAATATTTCAAACCTCCACCACAATGGGAACACACGGTTTCATCTCTGTCGCCAGTACAAGAGAATCCAGCTTCGTCTAATATGTCAGGACGTTGCTTAATAGCTAAAGACCAACTATTGAAAGATGCCAGCCTCACGTCGTAGGTTATATATTTAGGACGAGCTTACCTGATCTCCTGCACATCACACTTTGAATTGCATAACGATGCTGCTTCAGGAGATGAATGTAGTAGTGTCTCCACTCTGCACAGGTTACAAGTATTCTACAAAAGAAACAGATCAACCCACCGAAATAGTTCACCAACCACCAAAATCTTCCACTGTGTTACATAGCGATGTGTTTTCAAAGCTCCCTTTATATATAATGTACCCTAAAGATCCAAGATGCTAACACTTCTGCTCACGTGTTCATGACATCATTTCTGGCCATGTATGTTAAATTCTCTTGTAAAAGTAATAAAGTTGTAAGCACCAGGAGCAACTGCGCTATTTTACTGTATGTTTCTGTATCAGTTTCTCGCAGGTAGCCTTCATGGTACAGGGTGGGTCCAGGATAGGAAGAGAGTAGAGCTCGAAGGTGGCTCCAACACGATTCACACCTGGGTTGGGGTTTGGAGGTGGATTCACGAAGTGTTACGCCTGGGATGGGGTTTGAAGGTGGCTTCACCATCCGTAATGTCCGGGATGAGAGAATACTTAGAGGAGAAAAATGGTTCAAATGGCTCTGAGCACTATGGGACTTAACATCTGAGGTCATCAGTCCCCTAGACTTAAAACTACTTTACCTTTGTGAATATTGAACGAACAAATGTTATCATTATATTAAGAAAGAGTAAAGTCATGAACGTACATGAAAACAAACTCAAAGAGTGCTTATAAATTACAGATGAAGCAGACAAACTATCTGTGGGGTACTAATGATCATCGCAGTAGCCACAATGATTCATCACGCAGAGATATATCCATAAATGCAAGGTTTTCAGATAAAAATGATTAAGAACTCACTAGGGCTATGCTACGATAAGTTAGGAAAGCTAACATCTACAGCTTAACATGGAGAACGGTAAGTTATGTAATGCCGGCCGGAGTGGCCGAGTGGTTCTAGGCGGTACAGTCTGGAACCGCGCGACCGCTACGGTCGCAGGTTCGAATCCTGCCTCGAGCATGGATGTGTGTGATGTCCTTAGGTTAGTTAGGTCTAAGTAGTTCTAAGTTCTAGGGGACTGATGACCTCAGAAATTAAGTCCCGTAGTTCTCAGAGCCATTTGCCATTTTTAAGTTATGTAAATATGAACGAATTACAGAGTAAATGTGAATGAACACATCCATTAGCTAGAGGATCCACAGAAATGTGCAGACGAAGATTAAAGGGGTTAAAAACTAGCGCTCTCGATTGTGAGTTCGAGAACAAAGCTTTAGAATGGCTCAAAAGTAGAACTGAAAACGCACGAAGTTCGATAAGCCAAAAAACAAAGTAAAAATCGAACAAGCGACGACGAGGAGTATTAAAATTAGTGGGAGAAGTCAGCAAAATACTTCCTGGGACATTAAATGCCGACGATGCATCGTATTTTAATGGTAACATCGATATCGTGATGGAAGGACAGAAGCAGTTACTACGATTGATCGGCTTAACCAGACTGTACGCAACATTGAACATCAAGAAGAAATAGTAAGTAAGAGGAAACTGAAAAGCTCCATAAATGAATACACCAACAGCACTGGTACAAGACTGCAGCATCTCTCGGTATTAACGACAATGAATGGACAGTTAATTCAATTTACAGCGGCGTTTAACCAAGATAATCCAATAAGTTAATAAGTTCAATATCCAACACACAAAATCGGGTATTAGACCTCATATAATTAACCCTAAGCGAATAGTTCAATACTTAGAACTAATACGAGATGACGGAGGACACAAGAAGTTTCCGATTGCATTTACGGAAAATGGTGGATATTAGTTATTAAGAGTAATCGACCTTGACGTGTTTATATCTGGTAATATCCTGAGTTATGTTTCGAAAATTGGCTCTGAGCTCTATGGGACTTAACATCTGAGGTCTTCAGTCCCTAGAACTTCGAACTACTTAAACCTAACTAACCTAAGGACATCACACACATCCATGCAAGTGGCAGGATTCGAACCTGCGACCGTTGCGACCGCGGTTTCAGACTGACGCGCCTAGAACCGCTCGGCCTCACCGGCCGGCGGTTTTGAACATTACCTTTGTAGAGATCAATTAATTTAATATTTAAAATTGTTACCCTTACCGCAAGAAACAGAAGCAAATAGACACCTGTACATGCATATTGCTAGTGGAAAAGACATTCTCATCATTGACTATGCGAAAATGGAGTACGCGAAACGAACCATAGGTCAATAATACTGTAAAATTATACATGAGGGTAGTCTTACATATGAACAAAGTTTTGTGATAGTCTCTACGTTTGACCGTGACGCTGGAGGCAAGATTACTACAGCCAGTTCGCAAGATACCGGAAGATTGCAATCTCAGAATTGTCACATTTATCGAGATTATTTTGGCAAAGATAGGTAGCAATGAATGGCTGTTCTTAATACTCAAACCAGACAGATTCACAATATTTTGTAATAATCAGAAAAAGCCACCTCGCACAATGCTAAATAGTTTTGGAACACTGCATTCCTGTAACAAATGTAAAGGATATGGTTCTAAGTTAATTATACAGTTCGAATGAATAACATATACTAATGTCAGAAGTAAAGACAGCTTAACAGAGACAGATCTTGATATTCCAGAAGATCGCCCAGTGACACAATTCAGATGATCTGAAAGTAGCTGGTCGTAAACTCAGAGACTTGGAAGAAGAATTAGGGTTAAAAGACAAACACTTTTTATCAGCCTTTAAAGTGAAACAGATCTCAACGATAAAATACATTGGAACAGGTATAGCGGTTGTCACAATACTCTTCCGTGTACGTATGTGCTGTAAATGCTTTAGAGACAGCATGAAATGTTCGTATAGGGAAACAACTACAGATTGTTGCAAACATATATGTGTAAAAACTACTGCAGTGTAACGGCTCCAAGTGAGCACCTACATGGCTTGTTACAAGAGTCACATGCTCAAAACACACATGGGTGCCCTTCCGAAACTTAGGGAATTTTAATCCGGAATTATGTTATATTATCACTATTAGTACAGTCTGAAAATGTGAATGCGGGTCGTCTGCTGACATGAGTGGGCTGTCTGCTGTGGGTTCTCTGAATGTGGAGATGCAGTTTAGCCAACCATCGTATAAGTAGAGTGCGACTGCACTGGACCAGAGAGACATAAGTTCCCCGCGCGTTAACAGACCCTGTTAAGTTGGCAAACAGCAGCTGTGCAGAGTCTCTGAGCCCTTCCGGCCACCGTGTGTGGCACCCGGACGAGGGGAGACGGTTAGGATTCCCTGCTGAGACTCTGGTGAGTGTAGACTCTCTGCATGATGGCTCCTATAGACATCTTAGTTAGTACTGATAGTCAGGTTGCATAAAATTGCTATTTTTTTTTTGTATCACTGATGACGGTCCAACATTCCATATAACCGCACCATTAAGTAAAGTGAGTGATCAAGGAGTTATTTTCATCATCATCATCATCATCATCGCTTAAGACTGATTATGCCTTTCAGGGTTCAGTCTGGAGCATAGTAACCCTTATAAAATTCCTCCATGATCCCCTATTCAGTGCTAACATCGGTGCCTCTTCTGATGTTAAACCTATTACTTCAAAATCATTCTTAACGGAATCCAGGTACCTCCTCCTTGGTCTGCCCCGACTCCTCCTACCCTCTACTGCTGAACCCATGAGTCTCTTGGGTAACCTTGCTTCTCCCATGCGTGTAACGTGACCCCACCATCTAAGCCTGTTCGCCCTGACTGCTACATCTGTAGAGTTCATTCCCAGTTTTTCTTTAATTTCCTCATTGTGGACACCCTCATGCCATTGTTCCCATCTACTAGTACCTGCAATCATCCTAGCTACTTTCATATCCGTAACCTCAACCTTGTTGATAAGGTAACCTGAATCCACCCAGCTTTCACTCCCATACAACAAAGTTCGTCGAAAGATTGAACGGTGCACAGATAACTTAGTCTTGGTACTGACTTCCTTCTTGCAGAAGAGAGTAGATCGTAGCTGAGCGCTCACTGCATTAGCTTCTAGTTCTTTCACTATGTTGCCATCCTGTGAGAATATGCATCCTAAGTACTTGAAACCGTCCACCTGTTCTAACTTTGTTCATCCTATTTGGCACTCAATCCGTTTATATTTCTTTCCCACTGACATAACTTTCGTTTTGGAGATGCTAATCTTCATACCATAGTCCTTACATTTCTGATCTAGCTCTGAAATATTACTTTGCAAACTTTCAATCGAATCTGCCATCACAACCAAGTCATCCGCATTTGCAAGACTGCTTATTTTGTGTTCACATATCTTAATCTCACCCCGCCAGTCTATTGTTTTCAACATATGATCCATAAATAATATGAACAACAGTGGAGACAGGTTGCAGCCTTGTCTTACCCCTGAAACTACTCTGAACCATGAACTCAATTTACCGTCAACTCTAACTGCTGCCTGTCTATCCATGTAAAGACCTTTAATTGCTTGCAAAAGTTTGCCTCCTATTCCATAATCTCGTAGAACAGACAATAACTTCCTCCTAGGAACCCGGTTATATGCCTTTTCTAGATCTAAGAAGCATAGATACAATTCCCTGTTCCACTCATAACACTTCTCCATTATTTGCCGTAAGCTAAAGATCTGGTCCTGACAACCTCTAAGAGGCCTAAACCCACACTGATTTTCATCCAGTTGGTCCTCAACTAATACTCGCACTTTCCTTTCAACAATACCTGAGAAGATTTTACCCACAACGCTGATTAAAGAGATACCTCTGTAGTTGTTACAATCTTTTCTGTTTCCATGCTTAAAGATTGGTGTGATTACTGCTTTTGTACAGTCTGATGGAACCTGTCCCGACTCCCAGGCCATTTCAATTATCCTGTGTAGCCATTTAAGACCTGACATTCCACTGTATTTGATGAGTTCCGACTTAATTTCATCCACCCCACCTGCTTTATTGCACTGCAATCTATTGACCATTTTCTCCACTTCCTCAAATGTGATGGTATTTCCATCATCATTCCTATCCCATTCTACCTCGAAATCTGAAGCATTACTGATCGTATTTTCGCCTACGTTGAGCAACTCTTCAAAATATTCCCTCCCTCTGCCCAAGGCATCCACAGCATTCACCAGCAGTTTTCCTGACCTGTCCAAAATACTTGTCATTTCCTTCTTACCTCCCTTTCGAAGACTGCTAATTACACTCCAGAATGGTTTTCCAGCAGCTTGACCCATAGTCTCCAACCTGTTTCCAAAGTCTTCCCAAGATTTCTTCTTGGATGCTGCAATTATTTGTTTGGCTTTGTTTCTTTCTTCAACATAACTTTCTCTGTCTACCTGAGTTCTAGTATGTAGCCATTTTTGATACGCCTTCTTTTTCCTTTTACAGGCTGCCTTGACTGTGTCATTCCACCAAGCTGTTTGCTTCATCCTACTTTTACACACTACTGTTCCAAGACATTCTTTAGCCACTTCTAGTGTAGTGTCCCTGTACCTTGTCCATACCTTTTCCAATGACTGTAATTGACTACATTCAACTAACTGGTACCTTTCTGAGATCGCTGTTATGTACTTGTGCCTGATTTCCTTATCCTGAAGTTTCTCCACTCTTATCCTCCTACATATGGACCTGACCTCCTGCACTTTCCGCCTCACAATCCCAATTTCACTGCAGATTAAATAATGATCAGTGTCGTCAAAGAATCCCCTGAATACACGTGTGTCCCTCAAAGCCTTCCTGAATTCCTGATCTGTTATTATATAGTCAATGACAGATCTGGTACCCCTGCCTTCCCAAGTATACCGGTGAATGTTCTTATGTTCAAAAAAGGAGTTTGTGATTACTAAGCCCATACTGGCACAGAAATCGAAGAGTTGTTTCCCGTTCCTGTTGGCCTCCATATCCTCTCCAAATTTACCCATAACCTTTTCATACCCTTCTGTTTGATATCCAATCCTGGCGTTAAAATCATCCATGAGCAGAACACTGTCCTTGTCCTTTACTCTAACAACTACATCACTGAGTGCCTCATAAAAACTATCCATCTTATCTTGATCTGTCCCTTCACGATGCGAATATACTGACACAATCCTAATTTTCTTGCTAGACACTGTCAAATCTATCCACATCAGCCGTTCGTTTACGTACCTTATTGCAACTACGCTGGGTTCCATTTCTTTCCTGATGTAAAGCCCTACACCCGATTTTGCTATTCCTGCTTTGACTCCTGACAGGTGGACCTCGTATTCTCCCACTTCCTCTTCTTTCTCACCCCTTACCCGAATTTCACTAACAGCTAAAATGTACAGCCCCATCTTACTTGCAGCCTCTGCCAGCTCTACCTTCTTCTCAGAGTAGCCCCCATTGATATTAATAGCTCCCAATCTCATTACCATTTGTTTGCCAAGTCGTATCTTAGGAGTCCCTGGTTTGTCAGTTAGAGGTTGGACTCCGTCACCTCCAAAGGTCCGAGGCATTTTGCTCTGATTGTTGCCAGCATCATATTTAAAGTACCAGGGAAGCAGGTTGCTTGCCTTACTTTCCCCGAGTCCCACTGGGTTTTACCCCTAACGGTTGAGGGACTAACCGGTGGATTTGGTAGTCTTTGCCGTATGAGCACGAAGATGACCACGCCTCAGATATGTCCGAGATGCCCAGCCTTATTCCAAAGTAACTGGTATCCCGACTGTCGGGACCACTTACTTGGCCACTCGTACGTGGCCCGTGGTTCATGAACTAGGACATGACTACAGGACCCCACATTTTCTTAAATAAATGTTGTTGTTATATAAAATTCTTTGTCTCACAGCAACGTCTTGTTTCCGTTACCATTCCAGTTAAGTGATTCGAACTTTCAACTTAAAGTTAACCAATAATCAGAAATTTTGTAGTGATATTTGCTCATGCAAACGGTCGTAGGTGTCTTTTACAAAAGATACAGGTGCCATTTTCAAGTTGAGGATGGCTGTCAAGGGTTTCCGGAAAGCAAGTATCATGTATAATGGCGACCCTTTAGCCAAGGCTCAGATGGTTCAAATGGCTCTGAGCACTATGGGACTTAACTTCTGAGCCCATCAGTCCCCTAGAACTTAGAATTACTTAAACCTAACTAACCTAAGGACATCAGACACATCCATGCCCGAGGCAGGATTCGAACCTGCGACCGTAGCGGTCAAGCGGTTCCAGACTGTAGCGCCTAGAACCGCTCGGCCACCCCGGCCTGCCTTTAGTCGAGGATCTCGTTCACATTAGGAACCCTTTTTGTGATGCTGTGAGATTGCTAGGATGTACTAATAAATGATTAATTTTCCACAGGTGGCACAAGTCCAATTTGTGAATAATCAGCATTGCAAATACTGCGTTGCTTTTGTGATTTTATTTGTGTGATTTTGGGGGCAATTTCCTTTGTGTGTTATATCCATGTATTTTGGGGAATTTTAAATTACATTGCTTGTGATAATAAATGTTTTAGTCTGCGTGTGACAACTGTGATAGGTTACGTGTCATTATACCTTGCGCTAGCGTACGAAAAATGATTCGTCGGGATTCGCGAAGGTAGGGAATTTGTTTTTCCGTCAGCGAAGCTCTATTAACTACGTACTTCGTGCGAGAGTATGATCCCAGTATCCAAAGTGGAAACACGTGGTCGCTCGAGGAACGGTGCGAGGATAAATAGGTCAAGCGCAGAGGAAGTTACCACTAATCAGGCAGCCGCGGAGAGAGAGGAGACAGGCGTGGGTGAGACAAAGCAACGGAATTATCCCCGATTTCAGTTGCGCTGCGGCAAGGCTGAACGTAGAAAATGTGCAGGCTATCTCCCCGACCGGTAGAGGGATTTCGGACCCAAGCGCGAGCTCGGACGAAACCGAGAAAATAGCGAGTAGACAAAGCACGTCGTCTAATACAAACCCGAATAACATGTGGGTGGCTGAGTTGGTTAGCATGATGAAAGAAAGTATGGCGAAACAGGAAGAAAATAATACGAAATTAAACTCAAAACCGGAAGACTTTATGCGAGAAGTAGATTCGGAATTAAATTCAAAGACCAGGTAAAGCATAAGATAATGATGTTACCAAATTCAAACCAATCTGGTTTTGCGCGTCCTGCCTGACTGTTCGAACACATGCTGCAGAACAACCAGTTTCTGTACAACCCTTACAGTCCAGGCGAACTGATGAGGCTGTGTATAATGAAACTTCTAACTCAGCTGCGCCATATCGTACTAGCCGGACGATGTAAGGACGATATAGAATCGTTTAAAATACTCTTATAGGAGTTAGAGTACGACATCGGCGAGTGGGAGCCGGAAAAGGACAAAAGTGGAAAGTTAGTCGCGGCCGCAGTAAAACGCGTAGGCGTACGGGCTCACAGGTAGGCAAGTACTCAGACACTAATTACCAACCGTATAAAGGTAACTGGGGGAACGAAAACACGTATGGCAAATATACTAACGAATGGCGTAATGGCAATCACGACGCGCGCAATTACCGCAACAGAGGAAAATAAGATAACGGTAACCGGCCGAGCTCATCACGAAATGGCGGTGAAAAATACGGGCAGCCGCCGACGGATAAGAAAAGGGATACTATTCACGATGATGTGGAAATCAGACCGGCGGACCCACGTAAAAATCCACCGGAAATGGAGGGAAAACAACAGATATGACCAATGCAGATCGAGGGAGACGGTATTAGCCCACACCCGATGACGGAAAGTTGCAAAGTACGTTACATAGGTCAAGAAGATATTAGGGAAACATTACTTCAGCAACAAACGGATAACAGGATTTCAGCTGTTAGTGCGGTGATTGCCATCTCAGTGAAAGGGGTATCACTGAACTACGTAATCGACACGTGGAGTCCGATCTCGATTGTTAGTGAGGCTACATTCCGAAAATGAGGGGAGGCCGAAGCTTAGCCGGTATTGCCGTTGCGAGGGACGATGGTGAAAGGGACAATATACGGTAAAAGTGAAGAAGTCAAGTGGCAGTCTATGATTATGTTCAAATGCCAGGGTAAGAAGTTCGAGGAAAACTTCTTCATTGTGCCCTTAATGAAGACTGAAGTAATTTTAGGCGTAGACTTCATAAACGCTCACCATGCAATTGTAGATTTGGGTGGAAGCATCGTGTCTCTAAACAGAGTGGGGAACGCCGTTGAACTGAAGTTCGATAATTGGGTCATAAGGGATGAGTATGAAGCCAGCTGCCTACCAATTCTCACTTACCTGGGAGTGCACCAGGAACCAGAGACCCTCATAAACTGTATTAGCGGAGTGATTTTACCGCTATCCGCGCACGGAAGGGATGGGGTTTTCAGAAAAATAATCGAAGAAAGCATGCACAGCGTAGGAGACATGAAAGAGGACACCCGTTTAAGACTGCTAGAGGTTTTAAGGAATCACGAGACAATATTTTCGGATGCACCGGGTGCGCTAAAAGGCTTGGAATACAAGTTCCAAGTACGGGAACACAAAAAGTTTTTCGTGAGGCCGTACCCCATTCCGTTAGCACATAAAGAAAAAGTGAAGGCTGAGGTCGCGAAGATGCTCGAACAGGACGTAATTGAACACTCCGTGCGTTCGTACAACTCACCGCTTTTAGTGGTACCGAAAAAGGATGAATCGGTGAGATTGGTGATGGATTCTCGGCAAAACAACACGGTTATTAAAGCAGAAACAGACAGACCGGACAGCATGGAAGAATTATTGCAACGTTTCTATGGAGTGAAGATACATGAGACAGTTACTGGCAAATCGTGTTGCATCCTGAGTGTAGGTAGAATTCCGCATTTTTGTGTTATGGGAACTGCTACCAAGTTGAACGGCTTCCGCTCGGACTGAATGTTTCTGCGGCAACGTTCATACAAGGCCTGAACAGCATCCTTCCTGAGGACCTACGTGAGAGAATTACATTATACAGGGTGGTCCGTTGCTAGTGACCGGGTCAAATATTTTACGAAATAAGCATCAAACGAAAAAACTACAAAGAACTAAACTTGTCTAGCTTGAAGGGGGAAACCAGATGGCGCTATGGTTGGCCCGCTAAATGGCGCTGCCATAGGTCAAACGGATTACAACTGAGTTTTTTTAAAATAGGAACCCCCATTTTTATTACATATTCGTGTAGTACGTAAAGAAATATGAATGTTTTAGTTGGACAACTTTTTTCGCTTTGTGATAGATGGCGCTGTAATAGTTACAAACGTATAAGTACGTGGTATCACGTAACATTCCGCCAGTGAGGACGGTATTGGCTTCGTGATACATTGCCTGTGTTAAAAAGGACCATGGTGTTTGGCTGTATGCCGTTTACCAATTGCGGAAAAGGTCGATATCGTGTTGATGTATGGCTATTGTGATCAAAATGCCCAAAGGGCTTGCCGGCCGGGGTGGCCGAGCGGTTCTAGGCGCTACTTTCTGGAACCGCGCGACCGCTACGGTCGCAGGTTCGAATCCTGCCTCTGGCATGGGTGTGTGTGATGTCCTTAGGTTACTTTGTTTTAAGTAGTGCTAAGTTCTATGGGGACTGATGACCTTAGAAGTTAAGTCCCATAGTGCTCAGAGCCATTTGAACCATTTTTGAACCAGACGGGCGTGTGTTTTGTATGCTGCTCGGTATCCTGAACGACATCGTCCAAGTGTCCGGACCGTTCGCCGGATAGTTCCGTCATTTAAGGAAACAGGAAGTGTTCAGCCACATGTGAAACGTCAACCACGACCTGCAGTAAATGATGATGCCCAAATAGGTGTTTTAGCTGCTGTCCGGCTAATCCGCACATCAGTAGCAGACAAATTGCGCGAGAATCGGGTATCTCAAAAACGTCGGTGTTGAGAATGCTACATCCACATCGATTGCACCCGTACCATATTTCTATGCACCAGAAATTGCATGGCGACGATTATGAACGTTGCGTACAGTTCTGCCACTGGGCACTAGAGAAATTACGGGACGGTGACAGATTTTTTGTACGCGTTCTATTCAGCGACGAAGCGTCATTCACCAACAGCGGCAACGTAAACCGGCATAATATGCACTATATGGCAACGGAAAATCCACGATGGCTGCGACAAGTGGAACTTCAGCGACCTTGGCGGATTGATGTATGGTGCGGCAGTATGGGAGAAAGAATAATTGACCCCCATTTTATCGATGACAATCTAAATGGTGCAATGTATGTTGATTTCCTACGTAATGTTCTACCAATGTTACTACAAGTTGTTTCACTGCATGACAGAATTGCGATGTACTTCCAGCAAGATGGATGTCCGGCACATAGCTGGCGTGCAGCTAAAGCCGTATTGAACAGCATATTGCATGACAGGTGGATTGGTCGTCGAAGCACCATACAATGGCCCGCACGTTCAGCGGATCTGACGTCCCCGGATTTCTTTCTGTGGGGAAAGTTGAAGGATATTTGCTGTCGTGATCCACCGACAACGCCTGACAACATGCGTCAGCGCATTGTCAATGCATGTGCGAACATTACGGAAGGCGAGCTACTCGCTGTTGAGAGGAATGTCGTTACACGTATTGCCAAATGCATTGAGGTTAACGGACATTATTTTGAGCATTTATTGCATTAATGTGGTATTTACAGGTAATCAATCTGTAACAGCATGCGTTCTCAGAAATGATAAGTTCACAAAGGTACATGTATCACACTGGAACAACAGAAATAAAATGTTCAAACGTACCTACGTCCTGTATTTAATTTAAAAAACCTACCTGTTACCAACTGTTCGTCTAAAATTGTGAACCGTATGTTTGAGACTATTACAGCGCCATCTATCACAAAGCGAAAAAAGTGGTCCAACTAAAACATTCATATTTCTTTACGTACTACACGAATATGTAATAAAAATGGGGTTTCCTACTTAAAAAGAACGCTGTTGATATCCGTTTGAGCTATGGTAGCGCCATCTAGCGGGCCAACCATAGCGCCATCTGGTTTTCCCCTTCAAGCTAGACAAGTTTCGTTCTTTGCAGTTTTTTCGTTTGACGCTTATTTCGTGAGATATTTGTTCCGGTCACGATCAATGGACCACCCTGTACATTGACGATGTGCTGATAGCAGAAAAATCCTGGGAAGAACACAACGAGGTGTTGAACCGCGTATTAGACGATTTTGAACGAGCCGGTATAACGGTGAACCTACACTCCTGGAAATGGAAAAAAGAACACATTGACACCGGTGTGTCAGACCCACCATACTTGCTCCGGACACTGCGAGAGGGCTGTACAAGCAATGATCACACGCACGGCACAGCGGACACACCAGGAACCGCGGTGTTGGCCGTCGAATGGCGCTAGCTGCGCAGCATTTGTGCACCGCCGCCGTCAGTGTCAGCCAGTTTGCCGTGGCATACGGAGCTCCGTCGCAGTCTTTAACACTGGTAGCATGCCGCGACAGCGTGGACGTGAACCGTATGTGCAGTTGACGGACTTTGAGCGAGGGCGTATAGTGGGCATGCGGGAGGCCGGCTGGACGTACCGCCGAATTGCTCAACATGTGGGGCGTGAGGTCTCCAAAGTACATCGATGTTGCCGCCAGTGGTCGGCGGAAGGTGCACGTGCCCGTCGACCAGGGACCGGACCGCAGCGACGCACGGATGCACGCCAAGACCGTAGGATCCTACGCAGTGCCGTAGGGGACCGCACCGCCACTTCCCAGCAAATTAGGGACACTGTTGCTCCTGGGGTATCGGCGAGGACCATTCGCAACCGTCTCCATGAAGCTGGGCTACGGTCCCGCACACCGTTAGGCCGTCTTCCGCTCACGCCCCAACATCGTGCAGCCCGCCTCCAGTGGTGTCGCGACAGGCGTGAATGGAGGGACGAATGGAGACGTGTCGTCTTCAGCGATGAGAGTCGCTTCTGCCTTGGTGCCAATGATGGTCGTATGCGTGTTTGGCGCCGTGCAGGTGAGCGCCACAATCAGGACTGCATACGACCGAGGCACACAGGGCCAACACCCGGCATCATGGTGTGGGGAGCGATCTCCTACACTGGCCGTACACCACTGGTGATCTTCGAGGGGACACTGAATAGTGCACGGTACATCCAAACCGTCATCGAACCCATCGTTCTACCATTCCTAGACCGGCAAGGGAACTTGCTGTTCCAACAGGACAATGCACGTCCGCATGTATCCCGTGTCACCCAACGTGCTCTAGAAGGTGTAATTCAACTACCCTGGCCAGCAAGATCTCCGGATCTGTCCCCCATTGAGCATGTTTGGGACTGGATGAAGCGTCGTCTCACGCGGTCTGCACGTCCAGCACGAACGCTGGTCCAACTGAGTCGCCAGGTGGAAATGGCATGGCAAGCCGTTCCACAGGACTACATCCAGCATCTCTACGATCGTCTCCATGGGAGAATAGCAGCCTGCATTGCTGCGAAAGGTGGATATACACTGTACTTGTGCCGACATTGTGCATGCTCTGTTGCCTGTGTCTATGTGCCTGTGGTTCTGTCAGTGTGATCATGTGATGTATCTGACCCCAGGAATGTGTCAATAAAGTTTCCCCTTCCTGGGACAATGAATTCACGGTGTTCTTATTTCAATTTCCAGGAGTGTAGATAAATCTCAATTTGGAAGTAAGAGAATAAAGTTCCTAGCCCACATAGTTTCGGTGGACGAGATACAATCCAACCCCGACAGGATTAAAGCGATTTATGAATTTCCAAGGCCAACAATGAAGAGGCAACTAAGAGGATTCTTAGGAGTCACAAATTTATCAAGTAATTTGTGAACTTAAGCATGCTGGCCACGCCACGTCTCTGTGCGCTAACAGGAGAGAATACGATTTGGTATTGTGACGCTCAAACACAGGACGAATGAGAAAAACTGAAGGAGGCATTAGTAAATGCTCCTATTCTCGCACACCCAGACTTGAGTCGCGATTTCTACCTCATGACGGACAGTTCGGCAAACGGCATTGGTGCGGTTCTGTTTAAAGGAGAAGCCGCTAACGATTCGTCGATCTGGAAGCCCGTTTCTTTAGTGAGCATAGTGCTATCGGGAGCAGAAAGAAACTACTCTTTCACGGAACTAGAGGGGCTGGCAGTTGTATGTGCGTTCAGTAAATTTTGATACTTCTTATACGGAAGGAACACGAAGGTATTTACCGACCATCGGACACTACAGCTCCTGATGTCGGGAAAGTTGACCCACGGCAGGTTATCTCGCTGGGCGCTTTACCTACAAGAATACAGCTTTACAATCGAGTTTATACCAGGGGAAAAAGAACCCGATTGGAGACGTTCTCTCTCGGGCTGCGGTAGGCGTAAGAAACGGAGTAGATGGTGAACCGGGCAAAAACAATTTCAGCATTTTGTACCTAAAAACTGTCACCTTCGAAAACTTTCTGACAATGTCACTAAAGAATGTCTGCCACGATCAAGACAAGGACTCCATACTCAAAGTAATGATGGAAAAGCGGAGGGAGGGAAATCAGGCTGCCATTAGGCAATATTATAAGGTAAAAAACGGGATTATTTTCCGGAAACTGAGTATAGAAGACCCGCGATGGCTAGTGGTAATACCTGAGGAAATGATCAGTAAACTAGTGTGGTACACTCACCTAAGCTATGGACACTTCGGGGTACGGAAGAGCTTTCAGAAGTTACGGGAAGCGTGCTATTTTAATAATATGGTAAAAAGAATACAGCGGGTGATCAGAGTGTGTAAGCCGTGTCAAAGGACCAAGCCACCCACCACATCTTTCACCGCTCCGCTGTACCCGACAATTCAAAACATGTTGCGAGAAGTCGCGGCGGTGGACTCGTTCGGGCCAATAGTTCGGGCAAAGTCTGGCTACGCGTACTTTCTCGTAGCTGTGGAGCTAACATCAAAATTGGTCTGCTTTACTCCACTGAGAAAAACAACGGAGAAAACGGTGGCGGCGGCATTTGTAAACGATTGCGTGCGAGAGATCGGGCAGGTCAAACGGGTAATCTCAGATAACGGGCCGCAGCTCCGGTCTCAACATTGGCTACAGATGTTAAAGCGGAGAAAAATGAAGGCGAACTTTATCTCGTTGTCCCACCCATCGTCTAACCCCGTAGAACGCTTCATGAAAGAGTAAGGCAGTTATGAAGGCTATACTGTCACCGCAAGCACAATACATGGGACGTGCATATAAAGGCATTCCAAGAAATTCTGAACGAGTTGCCGAATGCGCCAACGATGTTGCCACCGGCATTAGCACTGAACAATAAGGAGCCTCCAAACCGAATCAAAGAAGTGCTACCATGGCAAAAGGAAAGACAACTCCGATACAAGGAGATCATAGACCTAGCTCTGAAGAACATAAAGCGCACTGCCGAAATAAGGCAGAAGACATACCAAAAGAAAGTACGAAAAATCGACTTCTATATTGGACAAAAGGTGTGGGTTCGATCACACAAGCTATCAAACAAGGGGAAAAGGATCTGCAAAAAATTCCTTAGCCTTTACAGTGGATCTTACCGAGTGTGCCGTACCCCTCACCCTAACGCAATAGAAGTCCATACCCTACGGACAAAGAAATCGAGAGGGCTGCATCACGTATCCAACTTAAAGCCCCTCACAGAATAGCAAACAGTATATCAATGTACAATTTATGTAATATAGGTCAGTCGCGTTATTCTGTATATTAAATATCACTCATAGATTTTGTGTCCCTAGTATTTCACTGTATAACGTCAACAAGGTAATGTAAGTCGTCTATGCTAGAGTCAAAATGGCAATAACAAGATTTACCAGGAACATTTGATTGTAGAAGAAAAGATAATACATTTTGTGGGGAGAATTTATGTTGCAGCAAATAAGTCTTCAACAGTGCGAAAAGGAAGCAAGCAAGACGCCACATGAAGCGTGCCAAGGGCACGAAAAGGAAAAACAAAAATAAGGAAGCCAGAGGAGTAGATTACAATATAAATTAAGTTTGTACAGTTCATGGTAGATATTGAAGAGGGTCTTTTGGGGTAATGGTAGTTCTGTGCTTGTATTTGTTAATCGAGCATTGACGTAGTCTGTAATCATGTAATATGCGTGGCAGAAATTCTGTATGTTCTATGTATGTTCTATATATTCAGTGTGAAAGTAGCTTGAAATTAATAGTTATGCATGCGGAAAATGTGATGTCACCAGGAATGTTTTCATCGTGGTTAGTGGAGATGGCCTGTGTATGTTGTGTATATGTGTAAAAGAATGTGAAATTTGAGGCGTGAATGACACGAGAGTGTAAAGAAATGAGTGGGCTCTTCTCATACTCGATTGTCCAGCTTCCTATGCAATGTCGATAGGGTACACAAAGCATCGATAAACGAGTCATGAAATTAAAGTTCAATTTATTTCTTATTTACCATTAAGTAAAAACACTCGAAGTATCGTAAAAAAATCCCTGTTGTAAAGCTATTGAGAGAATGATTAAGATGAGAGACTATTGTAAATCAGTCATAGAGTATTTGCTTACGTAATAGTCGGCTGAATCACTAGCCATGGTAAATATCCGTAAGGCATAATATAAAGCTAAATGTTAGAAAATTATTACGAAGGGGGTGTTGAGAAAAGCGTTCCCCTGAGCACAGATTCCCGTCAAGAAGCAGCTTGCAGCTGAGAAAAGTGGACGCTGCAGGCGAAGGCGGTTAGCGGTTGACGGTGGGGCGAGCGGGACGCGTCTGGAATTCCCTGATTGACGGTTAAGGCGACGCGCTGCCAGCTCGGCAGCCGTTGCCAAATACAAAACTGAAGATTGCAGCGACCACAAGAGGCGAGCTTGGCTACTCAAGGTCAGGCGTTGCGATGCGGCAGGATGGATGAGAGAAGAGGGACGGGTGCACGTAAGGGGCGTGGCACCAGTGGTGACGTGTTAGCAACACCACCACACCCACAGTGCGGGAGTACCGAATCAAGAGACATGTCAGACTCACCACCAGAGTCGGGCATGGCGGGACTGCAGAAGGAATCAAGGGGAATGAAGCTACCGAGGGGGTGACGTCATGAGTAGTGGCTGTCTGCACAACACTTGCTGATAAGGCCGCACTACTATAAAATGTCATCCAGGCGGGTCCAGGCACAAGCGACGCGGCAAGAGGCGATGACAGCTGGGGTGAGTTCATCCTGCCCTGGAGGTCGACGCTCACCTGACTCCGAAACACGTGCAGCCGTGTCCTGTTGCGGCTGTAAAAACGGGGCACCACAGGTCCTCTTGAGCTGCTGCCAAATCGTGAGGGAGAGGCCAGAAGCAAGGAGTTGATCTGCGTGACAGACGGACAGTCTACAGCCCTTACCTGAACAACAAGTTTCCTCTCACCACACACCAAGTAGCCCAACATAGATGTCCTCCAAATGCCCCAAGCCCAATGGTGAAGTGTATAAAACTGCTCGAAAGTGCCACGTATTTAACAAAGGTAGAGCTTGTGTTTTTTCAACAGCGGACCTGATTTTATAATCATATTAACTTTATGTAATTTTTCAGAAATGTTCGTATGTTAATGATTGAGACTGATTTCTTGAAATCTGTGATTGTTATAGCGAAAATTAAATTCTACTTTCAAACTGACCTTCTGTTTTCTAACCAAAGAAAATATGGGCCAATGTTAAAGAAAGGACTTTACCACATTAATCGGAAGTTCAGTAATGAAACTTAGAAGTATTTTAACGGCTTTACATGATAATGTCAGAAATTTCAATCATATGTGTTTGCCAATTTGAAAAAAAGGGAAAATATTTATGAAGCGCCAAAATAAGCTGGGGAATGTTGTATTAACTGAAATAGGTTAAGTTTCTTATGTTATTTGCTTTAATTTTTCAAGTTTAAAGATTTTGTGTTTTCCTCTGTTTTGTAGATTATTTCAAAGGAGGATACACTTACGAAAAGATACTAATAATTTTAGTGCTCAAAAGTTGATTATCGATTTGTATACATGTTTTATGAGAAGAATGTATTTGTACACGAGCATGTGAAAGATTCTTGGGATTTCGAATACTTAAAACGTAGAAAATGATCATGTCTTTGATAACAATTTCAAAATTGCACTCACTTACATAATATTTAAAATGGAATGCTTGGCCTAGTGAATGGATGAAATGACATGCGTTCAGCTTAAATGCTAAGTCAAATCATGTATGATTGTATGTTTTGCGCAGTGATGTTTCAGAAGGGCATGGACCTATATGTTACTGCGTTAGGGTTGTTTCGATAGTCACTGAAGGAGAATAATTTGTTAATAGTTAATAATTTCCATATATTATGTTGTAGGGTAGAGGGAGGAATGTTCGCCAGGGAGGGAAGTTCGCCGTATTTGCCTTTCTATTGCAACAGATCTGCTAGCACTCATTGTCATCAGTTCGCAATCATGAGAAAAACTGATTCAAAGCATGCCCATTCTATGTTGCCATCTGGTGGTAGCGCAGAAAATTACGTATTGTTCTCACAATCAGTAGCGGAACACATTTCATGAGAAGACTGACACTGAGACAGGGGACATTTTTTTCCATCTCCACCATTTGAGATCCATTTTCGCTACTGTAAGTATAAATAAATTATTATATTGACTGCTCAAGTGTATAAATATGTGCTGCGAGTGAAAGGACAAAGAACTAATTTTAAATTACTTAACAATGCTGTGATATATTATTGTATAATAAAGCGTGCTTCTGGAGGGAATTTCCCAATTAGTGTTGCGAATTTCCATCCCGTTCTCGTCTAACGCCATACATCGACATTTATTAGACTAGACTCGTGAACAATAAAAGAGATTATTGTAGAAGAGCTACCTAACGTAATATTTTAAGAATTTTTCCTTTAATTGACCACTTAATTAATGTTTATTAATGTTTATCGATTTTAATGTTGACAATAATTTTGGGGGAAATTAGAAGTTGACGCACATTTCATATACTGTTACCCTGTTTCAAATTAGCTAAAAACTGGCGTTCTCTATTGACTTTCCAGGCAATATGGTTAGACAATCGAAGGGTACGTACGGTAAATGGAAAGAAGAGGATTTAAAAAGTGCTGTTACAGCTGTTCACAATGAACAATCTGTGTATGCTGCCGCTAAATTGTATGGGATTCCGAGGAAAACTCTTGGAGGCCACGTAAAACGTGGTGTTAGCAGATCACCAAGAAAGATGTTCGGCAGGCCACAAACTCTTTCAGTGGATCAAGAAAATGAACTTGTTACCCGCATCATCAGACTCCAGTCTGTGGGATTTGGGATTACAAAAGAAAAACTACAGACGATGGTATCTGAATATTGTGCAAAGAGAAATATCCCAAAGATGTTTAGAAGTGTCCGTAAAGGGATATTATGGTTTCACGCCACGCCACGCCACCCTGAAATAGTTTTCAGAAAAGGAGAAAATTTGAGTTACGGAAGATTGATGCGTTTTAACGCTGAAAGAGTATCCCAGTTTTATAATCTTCTGGGAAAAGTTTATGATGCCAGGAATCTTTCATCTAACCCACAGCTGATCTACAATGTGGATGAAACAGTATTGCAACTCACTATTAATCCACAGGAGAAAATCTTAGCTTTGAAAGGTTCAAAGCGTGATCACGTGGCAACACACGGGGAAAGGGGAGAAACTGTGACAGTCTTCGCTTGTGTCAATGCCACTGGAACAAATTTCACCCCCCCCCCCTTCCCTGATTCTATACAGGGGAAAGAACAGAAAAGATATTTGGGGTGATGTGTTGCCACCAGGCTCGATATTTGAAATGACACCTAAAGGGTACAGCAGAATTTAAAGTAAATAACATTTGATTTCAGGCGTAATTCCCTCCCTGGGAGGGAAGTTCGCCACTTGGCTACATTGTATGGAAAAAAATTTCCTATCATTTAATACGTCACTTTCAACAGTTGGTGGAGCTTTTATGTCATATATAGAAGTAAACGTATCATATTAAAAATACTTCATTATGTTTTCACGAATGAAAACAATTGTTTTGTAAATTGGTGACGAACATCCCTCCCCTATATATAAGATGATTAGGACTTTGTGTATTTATAATTAGTGGTCAACCATATATTTACATGGCGCAGCTCTTGCCACTATGATTAAAACATGTTTGAAAATGCCCTTCCAAAGCAAGGACATGTGAGCCGCTACATGGCTTGTTACAAAAGTCACATGCTCAAAACACACCTGGGTACCCGTCCGACACTCAGGGAATTTTGATCCGGAATTATGTTATATTATCACTATTAGTATAGTCTGCAAATGTGAATGCGGGTCGTCTGCTGACATGCGAGGGCTGTCTGCTGTGGGTTCTCTGAATGTGGAGATGCAGTTTAGCCAACCATCGTATAAGTAGAGTGCGACTGCACTGGACCAGAGACACATAAGTTCCCCGCGCGTTAACAGACCCTGTTAAGTTGGCAAACAGCCGCTGTGCAGAGTCTCTGAGCCCTTCCGGCCACCGTGTGTGGACCCCGGACGAGAGGAGACGGTTAGATTCCCTGCTGAGTCTCTGGTGAGTATATACGTTCTGTGTGATGGCTCCTATAATAGTCTTAGTTATGATAGATAGTCAGGTTGCATAAAATTGCTATTTTTTTGTTCGGTATCACTTATGACGGTCCAACATTCCATATGACCGTACCATTAAGTAAAGTGAGTGGTCAAGGAGTTATTTTCATTATTTTATTAAATAAAATGCTGTTGCTATATAAAACTTTTTGTCTCACAGCAACGTCTTATTTCCGTTACCATTCCAGTTAAGTGATTCAAACTTTCAACTTAAAGTTAACTAATAATCAGAAATTTTGTAGAGGTATTTGCTCATGTAAACGGTCGTAGGTGTCTCGCACAAAAGATACAGGCGCCTTTTTCAAGTTGAGGATACCTGCCAAGGGTTTGCGGAAAGCAAGTATCGTGCAATAGTTAACAGGGTTAATGAGGTAGAATTAAAGAGGTATGGCTGAAGTCAACCGATAAGAAGCATAGTCCATGAAAATATCTTCGGAATACAGACACCCGCCTTAGATGATACCAATGACTATGAGGAAGTACCTTTATTTACTGCTACTAAAGTGGACAGGCGGCTATAATGTGATGAACTGTATACAAATATGTGACTAAATATCGCCAGAATAAGAATGCACGCTTATGGATTCTTTCACTAACTTTCTCCTATTGAAATACCACTCGAAGTATTTTCTAAGCCCGCCTACTCTAACGGCCTGGATTCAATACCTCGAGTGAATGATTGTGATGCTTGCCTTCTGGCAAGTGTTTATCTTTAAATTTTTGTACAGAATCTGATCAATTCTTAAAATCGTGCTTAACAAGTACCACCCACTCGACTGCTACAGCCTCTAAATGTCCCATCGCAAACTGTATTTTCTTGCTGTCGTCCCACTTAGTCGGTGAAGCTCCCTCAAGAGTCCTCAGAAATATTGTTGGGTTTATTCTTCCTTATAGTTTTAAGCTCTAGAACCGATTAGTCATGTGAGTACTGTAAGATAAAGTAAATTCCTCCCACCATTCATTTGGCGAATACGGTTTACCGTCTTTATTTGGTGCAAATCCAGGAAACCGTTATTGCTTCTTCCCGGTTCTGCTGTTTCAGTCGTACCACTAGAACAATCAGAAACGGCTTTTACGCCACTCCTGTCTACATTAATACCACTATCCATAGTATAGTGACTCCTAGATACCCCTTTACACACTTCCTACAATCGTGTCTCTGGCCGTTTTCTATTACGTGATACTAACCAAGGTATGAACACTCTACGGTATTTTTTTATTATCTTTTAACATTCATAATGCTTTACAATTTTCAGATAGTTGTGGTTTTAATCTCTCTATGTCTGTATGTTCCACGTCTACCCGATTAGTGATTACAGCCATCTCCCAACTCGGAAATAGTCCGTGTTCGATGGCCCCAGTAAAAGTGTCCTTAATACATTCTAATAATTCTTCACGATTCTAATAATTCGATACTTACGCGATCAGTTTCATCCATGACCTCTTGGCGGGTGACTATATTACTTCTGTCAATTTCCTCCATAACATCGAGTTTCATACTCCCGATCTGCTAAGTAAAATTAAGAATATCGCTAAGTAAGATTAAGAATATCCTGTTAGATTTATAACATCGCTTCTCTAGACTGTCGAATATCGTCTTCTATCCTGTGTAATGCTATTGTAAATATAATGATGCCATTAATCTGTATATTTTAAAATTTTTTGTTCCGTAATAATTTTGAAAATTTAAGCAATACTGTCACGAGAGTAAGGTTTTGTTAAGTGTAGTTTATCTGTTTAAAATAACCTCGTTGGCGTAGGTGTAATAAATGTATTAAAACATATTTTGTAAATAATTATGTAATATTTCAATTACAACTGTAATTAATTATGTCAATTTTGTATGTATATGCTATCAGGCAATTATAGATGGTTCATACTTAGGGTTTTTGTACGCAGAAGTGTAAATTGAAAAGGTGTAGGGATCACAGGTAGAACGGAGCTCCATTCTGTGGTGGAATGGAAAAGGTGGTGGGGCGCGCGAGTGAGGATTGGCGCACAAGTGGCTCACAGAGTCGGTAGCTGCCCTGGAAGTGGTGAACACGCATTACGTTCGTCAAGCACTAGAGGCCCCGAATTTACGTGCAAGACTGGGTTTTGGCCTCGGACGTGTTCTACACGATTGGCGCAGTACGGCAATAAATTAATAGCTCAGAAATTTGCAATTTTATCGTCGCCACCAAGAGGAAGACAGAGCCGTACCTGCGCAATGTTACTACGCAGCACCGCCTCACGCCACCTTCGACATCAGTAACAGGCAAAGTACTTTATTTAGAAGTGTATTACGGTATAACCATCCATCTTCAATCAGTGGAATATAAATGTTAAATGTACCTTTGTGTTTAACCGTAGTTTTCCTATTTCATTTACCTCAGTAGTGTCCTTACCTAAACGAATTTATTCCGAGTATCCTGATGTTTACTGAAGCTTGAATAATAGTAAATTACTGGCAATAGTGCCGTTTTGGTAGTAAATTCTGAAAATCATTATTAAATACTAAAGTTTGCACGTATCAGTTTAAGGGCCACCGCTTTGCGTGGCCATGAGGATAAGTTTTCAATAGCATTTCTGAAAGTAAAGTAACATAATTGTTTAACTGCAACAGTCTTAACAGTAATTGTTCATGTTGCTTCTCCATGTCAAAGAAAGCCAGACAAATATTGGTGTTAGTAAAACGTTAACAAATAACAGTCCTAAAGAAATGAAATTTAGTCATGTTAAATAATATTTATGGTCATATGAATGATAGCTATAAGTTTAATATTTTTTGTATCCTTGTTGAAACATACGCGTGTCTTCTTTAAATAATTACTGAAGTATAGTGATTAATTCCATAAGTAACAGAAAGTGGGATTAATAGTACTTACTGCCAAGTGACCGTAGTAAATGGAAATCAAGTGGTTATGTTCAAATTAAGTAGTAAGTGAAAGTAGTTATTTATTTAGTGTCGAAAATTGACTTCATCGTTTTGTGTAGACACTGTGCCCGATTTGGGCTGGCGGCCGTTTTATTAAGCGAAACAGTTTGTTGTTATAACAGGCTTTGTCTGATAAAAGGTTTCCAAAAGTAATTATTCTCACTGCTTTTCCCACAAAACCATTAGGTTGGACACGGTTAAAATCTCTCTCCGAGAGTCGATGGTTTGGAGTGTTAGTGCTGCGTGATTTTGCGGTGGTGTTCCTGCCGCTACTTACTACACGGTTATGACATTACAATCGCGGGTCTTCCGTCTTTACAGTGGTAGAACGTAAGCGTTCTGGTGCCGTATTGACGAGAACGCGAAAGTACCGTTGTATCTGGAATGGTTATTCGCAACCTGAGTACTTAAACAATTACATACAGATGTTAAAATATTTAATTCGAATTTTGTATCTGAACTCAAATCTTCTATTATCCGATCCATTTCTTCATGTGAGGTCTTTAAACTGGTTAGATTCTGATTGATCTCTACATTAGATGCCATTATCTCTACTTTAATACTATCTAATTTCTGGTTTATTACTCTTACCCACGTCTTTTTTCCCCAATTCTGTTCAGTAACTCCTCTTAGTTGCGCGATCTATCCATTTAATCTTCAACATTCTTTTGGCACACCACATTTCAAATGCTACTATTATCTTTTTGTCTATACTGTTTATCGTCCATGTTTCACTTCCACACTAGCCTACACTCCACACAAATACTTTCAGAAAAGACTTTCTGATACTTAAATCTACACTCGAAGTTAACAACTTTCTCTTCTTCAGAAACGCTTTTCTTACCATTGCCAGTCTACATTTTATATCCTCTGTACTACGCCCATCATCAGTTATTTTGCTGTCCAAGCAGCAAAACTCATCTACTGCTTTAAGTGTCACATTTCATAATCTAATTCCCTCAACATCACCTGATTTAATTCAACAACATTCCATTATTCTCGTTTTGCTTTTGTTGATGTTCATCTTATATGTTCCTTTCAAGACACTGTCCATTCCGTTCAACTGCTCTTCCAACTTCTTTATGGTCTCTAATAGAACTAAAATGTTATTGGCAAACCTCAAAGTTTTTATTTCTTCTCCCTACGCCTTAACACCTACTCCAAATTTTTCTTTCGTTTCCTTTACTGCTTTCTCAGTGTACAGACTGAATAATAGGCAACAGCCCTGTCTCACTCCCTTCTAAATAATTGCTCCCTTTTCATGCCCCTCGACTCCTATAACTGCTGCCTGGTTTCTGTACAGGTTGCAGATAGCCTTTCGCTCTCTGTGTTTTAACTCTGCTACCTTCAGAATTTGAAAGAGAGTATTCCAGTCAAGATTGTCAAAAGCTTTCTCTAAGTAGGTTTGCGTTTCCTTAACCTATCTTCTAGGAGACATCGTAGGATCAGTATCGTCTCACGTGTTCCTATATCCGAACTGATCTTCGTCGACAGCGGCTTCTATCTGTTTTTGCAGTCTTCTCTAAGAAATTCGTGTTAGTATGAGGGCTATTCGGAAAGTAAGGAACGATAGGTCGCGAAATGGAAACCACAGCGAAAATCAAAACTGTTTTATTTGCAACAGTTAGCTACAAATTCCAGCTACTCATCTCCGTAGTCGTCGATCCGACTTAGACGTTTTAGTAACATTGTACCAACATTCCAGTAGCCTCGTTGTACAAGACAGCCGCCAGTGCTTACCGCCAATTCTCTACGCTGGCATACAGCTCGTTGTCTGTGCCAAAATGCTGTCTTCACAGCCAGTGGTTCTTGTGAGCAGAGATGAAACTCTGGGCTGTATTGTGGGTAATAAAACATTTTCAATTGAAAACGATGCAGGAGCATCTTCATTGCCCCTGCAGAATACGACTGAAAGTTGCCTTGAAGAAGAAAATGCACGACAGTTATGTAATGTTGGCTGCATATCTTTAGGCGAAATTTCTCGCCAGGCCCTCGCACTTGGCGGGAGAGACTATTGTTCTAGGTACCTTTATGTGCTCCCTGTGTGCTCTGATCTAAAAAGAACGACGTAACGCGATCGACAGGCATACTAAAGACACTTCTCAACACACCTGTGCAAAACTTCATCGGATTTTCACTGTGGTTTCCATTTCGCGATCGATCCTTCCTTACTTTCGGAATAATCCTCGTATTTTGCAACCATGACTTATTAAACTGATAGTTCGGTAACTTTCACACCTGTCAGCACCTGCTTTCTTAGGAATTGGAAATATATTCTCCTTGAAGTCTGAGGCTACTTCGCCTGTTTCATACATCTTACTCACCAGGCAGAAAAGTTTTGTCATGACTGGCTCCCCCAAGGCTATCAGCAGCTCTAACGGAATGTTGTCTCTACTCCCAGAACCTTGTTGCAACTTAGGTATTTCACTGCTCTGTAAAATTCTTCATGCGGTACCTTATCTCCCATCTCATCTTCATCTATGTCCTCTTCCATTTCTATAATATTTACTTCAGATACATCTCCTTTGTATCGACCCTCTATATACTCATTCCACTTATTTGCTTGGACTGTTTACCATCAGAGCTCTTGATATTCATACGGGCTGTTCTCTTTCCACCGGAGGTCTCTTTCATTTTCGTATAGGTGGTATCTATCTTTCCCCTAGTGATATATGCTTCTCAATCCTTAGGTTTGTTCTTTGGCCATTCCTGCTTAGCGGTTTTGCACGACCTGTCAATATAAGTTTTTAGACGCTTTCATTCCCTTTCACCTGCTTGACTTACTGCATTTTTATATTCTCTCCTTTCATCAATGCAATTCAATATCTCTTTTGTTACCAACGGATTTCAACTAGCCCTCGTCTTTTTACCTACTTGATCCTCTGAAATGTCCCCTTAGAAGAATTATTGAATTACTGTGCTGATAAACATCTACGTCATTTGATTTTCAAACAGCTGAGCAAAACTGAACGTGCACAGACATTTCTCTCTTTACTTATTCAGATCATCAATAAACTGACACACAATATTTTTAGCGCAACGCAATCTGACTTTCAATAATCCCTACCAAAGAATGACCCTGACTGTCGATAACCTATACCTTTCATGAATCACTTATCTCACAAAAATCTTCGTTACTCGAACTACTGCAATACAGCGAGCGCCAATACTGCCAGCTAAATAAAAGATTCAAACTACTGAAGTTACTAGCTACTGATAGACATAGTTAGGAAATGAAAGATTTTGATAGAGAACAAACAATGTATTTACCTTAATAGTGTTCAAAGGTCATTATATATCCAGTCTTACAAATTTACTGTCTCTGATGGACACACGTCCACATCATCTGCTCTCAAAACTCCGCTATCTCTCTCCCCACATCCACCAGTGCTGGCGGCTCACCTCCAACTGCGCAACGCTACGCGCTGTTCACGTCCAACTGTCCAACACTACAATAGCCAATATTACAACAATGACAACCAGCCACAGACCGCACAAAGCACAGCCAGTGATTTCCATACAGAGCGCTACGTGGCATTACCAATTTAAAAACCTAACAGTCTACTTACACCTCTGCTGCTTTCACTACTTCCTCCCTGAATCCTACCCGCTCTTCTTTTACTGTATTCCTTACCCCTGTTCTTGTATATCGTTCTCTAATGATCTCTCCGAAACTCTTAACCACCTCTGGTTCGTTCAGTTCATCCAGGTCCCAAGTCTTTAAATTTCTGTCTTTTTAGAATTACTTCAGTTTTAATCTACAATTCATTACCAATAAATTGTGGTGAGAATGCACATCTGCACCTGTAAATGTCGTAAATTTTGAAATCTGGTTACGAAATCTCTGTCTTACCATTATATAATCAATCTGAAACCTTCAAATGTCTCTAGCTCTCTTCCACGTAGACAGCCTTCTTTCATGATTCTTAAACCAGTCAAGATTAAATTATGCTCTGTGCAAAAATCTATGTGACTTACAGTTATTGTAACCCACCAGTCACACTGACAAAGGTAAGTCTGTTTCCCCGACAGAGCACAGTACACGTGTATTGTCTGCCTACGTGAAATGCTACCACTATGGAGGGTGAGGTGGCTCGTGGTGTAGACCGCAACCCGCCAGTAGTTGGACTTCCTTCTGACTACTACTACACGGTCGTGACACGCTGATCTCGTTGCTCGCAAAGTCAGCTCCCTGACGGCTCCAGAACGCGATGCTCGATTCCCGTGACATCCGGCAGCTCCCACCAGGACACGATGACTCGACGTCGGCCCCTCCCAGTTGCCATTACCTACATTGTTAAATTTCTCAATCGACATCACGAGCGCTGCATCTCATGTTCGTTGCTCACGACGAGGACTGTCCCGGCTGTTTCCACCAGAACGTTGCATCTTGTGGTTGCTGGTCGCCTCTAAGTAGGCTGTTCAGGTTTTTATATTGGTAACGCCACGTAGCGCTGTGTATGAAAATCACTGGCTGTGCTGTGTGCAGTCTGTGGCTGGTTTGCAGGTTGTTGGCTATTGTAGTGTTGGGCAGCTGGATGTTAACAGCGCGTTGCGTTACGCAGTTGGAGGTGAGCCGCCAGCGGTGGTGGATGTGGGGAGAGAGATGGCGGAGTTTTGAAATTTGTAAGACTGGATGTCAATTATGACTATTAAGGTAAATACATTGTTTGTTCTCTATCAAAGTCTTTCATTTGCTAACTATGCCTATCAGTAGTTAGTGCCTTCAGTAGTTTGAATCATTTTTTTAATTGGCAGTAGTGGCGCTCGCTGTATTGCAGTAGTTCGAGTAACGAAGATTTTTGGTGAGGTAAGTGATTTGTGAAAGGTATAGGTTAATGTTAGTCAGGGCCATTCTTTTGTAGAGATTTCTGAAAGTCAGATTGCGTTGCGCTAAAAAAAAAAAAAATATTGTGTGTCAGTTTAAGCACAGTCTCGTATATAATTTTTCTTAGGGGATGTTTCATATATCGACCCTTAGCCGAGGATACCTCACTGGAATCTTCTGATTTTTTTCTTGTAGTTTGTGTAATTAGTGTAGCTATTGTTTATTGCTAGCGCGTAATTGTAGAGAGAATCTCCTTTGTAGTTGCAGTCTTTCATTGTTGGTGTGGCATGCATGTAGATTTGCACCAAGTATTTCGCAGCTGCGCTTGCAGTTAACTGGATGTTATTTTCAGTGCTATGTTAATGTGTTATCTTATTTTGCTCTTCAAATTGTGCTTTTCTGTGTTATCGTGTGAAATATTGTGACAATTATCGTGTGTGAAAAACGTAATACTAGGCTCCAAAGTAAACTGAGAAATGACAGTGAAGAGGAAAGCAGTGTGTTAGCGCCACCGTGTAATGAATTAACTAATGTTCAACATAGTAATTTGGTAATTGTGCACAGGGAAATGGAGCGGGCGGCAAACAATGGCGTAGGCAGTGAAACAATTAGTGAACAGGGAAGCATTATCGATCGATCACTCGGCAACAGCTCGCCTCAGGAATCCGAAATGACAGGACACAAATTTGCAAATACTGTAGATTCAGGTTTTGCGTCCTCACCGTTGCCGGTGCAAATGCACTGCCGAAAAGCGTAGAGGAACAGATTCCAGACACTAATGCATTGTTATTACAGCTAATGCAACAAATGGAACAAAATCAGAGACAAACACAGCAAAAGCTTCAAAAGTTAGACACCACACTTGAACAAACACGTGAAGATTTAACTACTGAGTTACATAACATTACATAACATTGAATCTAAATGTCAAAAAGTCTGTAATGAAATAAAAACACAAATTTGTGAGCATTTTCAACCTATTTTTTCGCGGCATGAAAATGCATTACAGAATCACGAAGCAGCCATAAAAGAATTGCAGACCACTGTTCATGAAAATCACGACACCTTGCAAGCTAAAATTGACTTACTTGCATCTACCGATTCGGTTACGCAACTTGCAAAAACTCAACAAAACTTAAAGGACACAGTAGATACTCTGAAACTTGGTTCAGAAAAACACACTGAGGAAATAAGTACACTATCGGAGAAAGTAGCCGAACTTTCGGATCAGTTCACTAACTTACCTACAAAGGTAGATGATGACCTGAATGACACAAGACCTGTAGCCATCACTGACATAGAAGAGTATGAACAAATTAAGAAAATCAAACAAAATCAGAATCAAATTAATACGCAACACAAAAGAGAAATCCGGGAAGTACAAGATCAGTTGGCACAAGTAATACAAAAATTACATATTTCAGAGGACACTCGCGCTCCAACACGGGAAGAGGGACTTAGAAATACGGAACAACCACAAAATAATAACACAGGACACTTCGGAAATTATGAAAGAAATTGGCAACGCACACCGAATTTTGAGATGGAACCGCCGAAACGACGTAACAATGACCGACATGTGACTCGCCGACATGATGATTTTGACTATAAGCTGTTCATTACTACACGTAAATTTAAAACATTTAAGAATTCTGGCAACGACATTCATCCATAAGCATGGCTCCATCAACTCTCTCATTGTGTTCCTCCCAACTGGTCGTTAGAACACAGATTAGAATTTATGTGTGGCTACTTAGAGAATGAACCAGCTGTAAGAATGCGATCGGTCATTCACGATTGTCACAGTGAAGGAGAATTTTATCATGCCTTCCTCTCAGCATATTGGTCTCAAGCTACAAAAGACCGATTAAAACATAGCATCATAATGATGAAACATTTCGAACAATCTGAATTTTCCAGTCTTGTGGAATATTTTGAAGACATGTTGCACATGAATCCGTACCTGTCAAACCCATACAGCCCCTCAGAACTCATCCGCATTTGCTTAATCAAATTACCTGAACATTTACGACATATTATTTTGGCAGGACGTTGCAAAGACGACAATGAAGCTTTTCAGGGACTTTTACAAGAATTAGAAATTGACACTGACAATCGCGGAAAGCGAAAACAGGAACACAATCACTACAGGTCACATCCGTCGCAATTCCGCGATGAAAGAAATAATAACTGGACACGACAAGGCTATTCTCACAACACAAATCGTGACCAAAACAGACACCACCCGTATGACAACCGTTGGCAGAGTAGTAATAATTACAGGGAAAGATCACCTCTCCGCGGTAATAACTATCACAGAGACAATCAGAGAAACAGACAATATGGGAACCAAAATAAATATTATCAAGGGACACAGAATAACTTTAGACGCAACGATCCAGCGCGCAGTTACGATTCAGGGAGAAATTCTCCAACACGTGACTGACAAGAAAGGATCTATGGAATCTCCGTCATGACGACAAACGATATGATCGTAACGACAGACCTGAATTGCATCAGAACTGGCGGGATTTAAACAGGGCAGGGCCCTCTCGACAAGGTGAATTTGTAGAAGTTAGGTCTCCAAACCCCAATAACGACGCGCGCCAACAAAGAGACAATAGGCAATGACTCATACCGCTGGCAGCCACAAAACGTGCGTATGAAACTAACGACGCAGCTGCCGTAGCTAGTAATTACGTAAAAATGGAAGACATTAGGGACATCTTACTCCTAGAACACGACGTAAAACATAACAACATTGCATATCCTGTGATTCACATTACAGTAAATGACGTAAAATTTACGGCAGTACTTGACTCTGGCAGTCCCATTTCAGTAATCAGTGAAACAGCCTTTAGCAAATGCAACAAATCGATCGGTTGCCCCACACTTCCGTTACGTAAGATTAAATTACAAGGTGCAATCTTCGGAAAAAGTGTAGATGTACGCCAACAAACCAACTTAGAATACTTTTGCCAAAGCCACAGCTTCTCTATGAACTTTCTTATCGTTCCATTATTGTCGACGGAAATTATACTGGGAGTGGACTTTTCGAATGAATACAAAGCAATCTTAAACTTTCACGATGCTGAAATAAGTTTAGAAAAAGAAGGTAAGTCACTAGCTTTGAAATTTGAAGATTGGCTCTCAAACCATGACGAAGAAATTAATCGGCTTTACCTCCTGTTAGACAACAGTTCGGAATTTTCGATGGAACTTGACACTAACAGTCACTCTGCAAGTACTGACAGGGATGATATCGACGGCGCATTTGATACTAATGAATTAATTCAGAATAAAATTCAAACAGTTGAGAATTGTAATGACACTGATAGGCAGGACCTTTTTGAGATTTTACAAGCACATTCCACAGTTTTTACTCACAAAACAGGAGCAATCAAGGGATTTCAATACCAATTTCGTGTTCGTGAGCATACTAAATTTTGTGTTAGACCATACGTAATTCCGGCGCATTATAGGGACCGTGTTAGAACAGAGGTACAATCTATGCTTGACGAGGGCATTATTGAGCCTGCAGTAAGCTCATACAACAATCCATTACATGTTGTTGAGAAGAAAAATGGATCGATCAGGCTTGTCTTAGATTCGAGACAAATCAATACTATCATCATTCCTGAAACAGACAGGCCGCAAACGTTGGAAGAACTTCTTCAAAATTTTAATGGTGTAAAAGTGTTGTCTTCCATTGATCTCAGATCCAGCTTTTATCAGATTGAACTTCATCCAGAATGTAGAAAATACACAGCTTTCCTTTGTTTCGGCGTTTGTTATCAGTTTCGGAAACTTCCTTTTGGTTTGAACATTTCTTCGGCAGCATTCATTCGCGGGCTAAATTCCATATTACCTGAGTTCTTAAAACGTCACATCACCTTATATGTGGACGATATTCTAATAGCAGAAGCTTCATGGGAACAACATAATCGCATCCTCAACAGTTTGTTACGTGTTTTTGCAGAATCTGGAATTACAGTTAACTTGGAAAAGTCTGAATTCGGTAGGTCAAAGGTGAGGTTTTTGGGACACATTATTTCTTCTGAAGGCATTCAGCTGGATCCTGAAAAGTTAGAAGCAATCAGAGCCATTCCAGTTCCATCCACAAAAAGACAAGTGCGCAGTTTTCTAGGTCTCGTAAATTTTTACCGTCGTTTTCTGAATATGCAAATTCTAGTTACACCTAAACTTTGATCTCTCACTGGAAAAAGTACTACTTCGAACTGGGACGAACAAGCACAGTTGGAATTCAATTCTTTGAAAGAATCGCTACTTAACGCGCCAATACTAGCTCATCCAGATCTGTCACAAGATTTCTGCCTTAGCGCGGATTCTTCTAAAGTCGGTCTTGGTGCCCATTTATTTCAAGAAGCCACAGAAAATGACACTACTGTTCAGAAAACCATTGCTTTTGCTTGCCGAGTGCTAACAAAATCTGAAAAAAGTTATTCCGTTACTGAATTAGAAGCTTTAGCTATCATTTGGGCATTTAACAAATTCCGTTTCTTTCTTTCTGGTAAGCACGTAAAAGTATTCAGTGATCATCGTGCATTACAATTTCTTATGTCTTCAAAATTAAATCATAACAGGTTAAAACGTTGGGCATTGTTTCTGCAAGAATTCCACTTCACAACAGTCTACATTCCCGGCAAGGAGAACATTGTTGCGGACGCACTGTCACGCGCACCGGCTGGGCTTGAGAAAAGTAACACAGAAGGCCACCTCGAGAAAAATTTCAGTATTCTTTACATTCAGAAAGTCGCCTTTGAAAACTTCATCACCACATCTTTAAAGGACATTGCTCATGAACGAGATGAAGATCCGATTTGGAAAGACATCAAAAGTAAATGGCACGAAAAGCCGCACACTCAGATTCGGCATTATTATCTGGTTAGAAACAACATACTGTTCAAACGCTGCACTGTTGATGACAAGCTATGGGTACTTTGCATTCCTGACGATTTTGTTAATAAGCTCATTTGGTACATTCATATCAGCTATGCACATTTTGGTCCACGAAAATGTTATCATATTCTTCGGACGACTTGTTATTTTAATAATATGGAAAAGAGAATTCGAAGAGTCTTGTCTATTTGTAAACTTTGTCAAAAGGCGTGCTCCGTTGTTTCCTATTATTCCTTCTAAATTAAAAGAATTTGCTGCTGTTGATCTCTTGGGACCCCTTGTCAGAACATCGAATGGATTTTCGTACGTTCTAGTCGCTGTTGAACTTACTTCAAAATTTGTTTCTTTCACTCCGTTACGTAAAGCCACTGGACGGTCTGTCTTCAAAATTTGTTTCTTTCACTCCGTTACGTAAAGCCACTGGACGGTCTGTATCCAACGCCTTTATTAAAAATTTCTTACGTGATGTTGGCCACGTTGCTAAAGTCATTTCAGATAAGGGACCGCAATTCAGATCTGCTGTTTGGTCACGCATGCTTCGGAATCATAAAATCAAACCTGTTTTTATTTCATTGTACTCACCACATTGTAACCCGTCTGAAAGGATTATGAAAGAAATCAATAAGCTTTGCAGACTTTATTGTCACAGAAAGCATCAGCATTGGGACAGATATTTACACTTACTTCAAAATGTGCTGAATGAAATGCCTCATGATTCCACTGCTTTACCACCTACTCTTGTACTGAAGAATGAAGATCCACCGCACAGAATCACAGAGTTTGTACCTTTCCCGAATACACGTAAACTTCGACACAAGGACATAATTGATTTGGCCATTGAAAATATAAAATCTGCAGCAGACAAAAGGAGAAAACTACACGGTAAAGCAAATGCACAGAAATTATACATTGGTCAGAAAGTTCTCATTAAAGCTCATTCATTATCACATAAGAAGAAACACTTGAGTCACAAATTCTTTCTAGTTTACAATGGACCTTACAGAATCTGACGCATACCACATGATAATTGCGTTGCAGTTGAAACTCTGCATACTAGGAAGAGCAAAGGATTGCACCACATTTCACATGTAAAACCGTTTATTGAAAAATAATCTGCTTTTTAACTTTGTCTTTGCCATATAACTTGTCATGTTACATTACTAGTATGCTTGTCAGACTTAGAATCTGTTAACATGCAACAATGTTTGAAGTTAAATATCCAGTTAAGAACCAAGAGAACTTATTGAAACAGAGATTACGAATGCATTGTTATAGTGAACAGACGTCACAGTGTTATTGTGTGTGTACATTCTTGCTTGTTAGTCGCACGATTACGTAACGACTATAGGGCTTACATACTTAGACCATATACTGGTACTGCTAATGAGATTTTAATGCAACGTTTTGGTTTACTTGAAAGTACATTCTGGATTTAAAGTACTTTCTGTGAGATACCAGACGACACAGTGGTTAGTTTATGTGACAACTACACGGTTTATCACGACGCTACTAATGAGTGACAACTTACAATGTTGCTTTTGCGGTGTTTCTGTTTTATATCTGTATAGTTTTTCTGCATTATTCTGGAAAGTAAAACATGTTTTAGTAGTAACTTTTGTGGTATAGCTACAATGAGACAGCCTTTTTCGTGGCACAACAATACGTTACTGTACAGTACTTTCTTCATCATCGCAATAAGCGTAATAACTAAGATATCTATACGCAAAGCATTTCACTTTTGTTTATCATGAGGTAAGTACATTGACTTCTGCAGAACTTAGCTTTCGGAGGACGATAACTACGACACTTCGACAGAGATTATGTTGCAACAAGACGCACAATTTAGCGCTACAGTACACGTATTTGAGTGATTTATTTTATACTTAAAACATTTATTTTTAAAGATTTTTGAATTACAAAAACAGTTTTCCGTGATACATTTCATTCCATTGCTGTAATCTGTAACACCTGAGGGTATAATTACATTAATCCTCAGGGGGGTACACGCTTACTTTGTGTACCATGTGTGTGGCAAGCACAAGGAGCCCTAGCTAATATGGTATTTGCTTATACAACTTTACACATCGGTACCATATTTCTCCAACACAGAATTACACAGCTACCTGATTATTTAACAGAGAAACAAACATTTTTTTGCTACATCAGTGACACATGTTTACGCAATTACACAGTTGGGTAACTTCACACTTCCGAAATTGTATTTTGTCTGTACTTTGTGAACCGTTCATATTTTTTCGTACCCATTGTGATATTATGAGAGCTTTGAATGATATATTTGGTATGGGATCACGATTTTTAAAGTACGTTTCAGGCGGATGACACTTTTGACATGAGCAGAGAATTTTTTTTAGGTTTTGAAATTATTGGAGGAAGCTACGACGATTTAGAGAGTTGGCTGAGGTGTTATGATGTTATTATTACGATGACTATGTGTATTATGCTGTTGAGGTATGTTTATGATCAATAAGCTGATGCTGTATGAGGAATCTGATTATGCTACATATTTATTATGCTGAAATATTGAAGAACTGTCGACAAATATGTATATGTGTAATAAGGTAAGGAATAATGAGTAGTGGTTAGGGACTCTGATTTGTGGAAAAGGATGTTGGAAACCAAGAATCGTACTTTAAGAGTTATGAAATGTATGTAAATGCGTTAATGTATTACAATGCCGACGAAAATTTTTTGGACTCTGTTATATCAACAGGATTTTGTTTCTACAGATTTGTAACGCAAATTCTTGACCTGTGAAATATTTTTATATGAGACTGTCACTGTAGCGGAAACTGCTGTAGTAAATATTTCCGTAAGAAAGTTAAGTGACCACCTGCAAGTAATGCATCGTGGGCAGCTGCGCGACAGTCACCTGGAAAAAAGCCATTAGTGTGTGCCTTTCAGAGGCACAGGTGAAAAAAAAAGAGGCCATTATCCTCGCTATTGACATTTCTTTGTAGAAAGCATCACAAATATGACACGCTCAAACTTGAAAACATATGATTATACTGTGGAGCTTTTAATTTATGATATTTACTAAAGTGCCTAATGAAATGATGAGAAACATTTTACATCTATGGTCTTTCCAGTTGAGAGTTTGCTCATTTTGTTTAATATCAAGTTTCTAGCTGCAGCAGCATTGGTTAAAATAAAATTTAATAGATGTACTAATATAAATATTTTATGCCTACAGATCCAGTAAATAATTTTATGATCTATTAAAAAAACGAAGGAGCATAAAAAGACATTTCCCTTCACAGGAATTGCATACAGAATTTTCTTTTCAACTACGTGGTAATTTTTGTGGTAGAATAACTTCTTGTGGTGCACCACTTTAATTACATAGACATTAAGATGTGAATATACATTTCCCTTGTCTGCATTGTTGTCTTTAGCGTAATATTTTTTCTGCTTGAGCTATGTCATGTTCAGATATAAGTTATTGCATTTGCTGCTGCTGTTTGCCAGGCATAGTGCTACTAAATTTCACTTTACATTACTCTGTTAAGCCAGTTTTACTACTGATTTATTTTTCTTTTTGCTGCATATTGGCTCATATTAGTTGTAATTTTGCATTTTATCTGTTAATTTAGATTTACTGCTGCTTGCTTTGCACTCTGTATTTTTTTGTCATTGCTATTTGTGTTAATTGTTTTGTGCTGCTACATTGCCTCGTCCCTTAGTTTAGCATCTGAGCTCAGTAGATTTAAGTTAGCTTAAGATGGGGTAGGTCATATAAGAGAACAAGTTGTGATGAATTGGAAGAAATGCATTGAGAAGCTATAAGAAAATGGTTTGGCCAAAAAAGTATTTTGAAAGAGGATATGAACCAAAAAAGTAGGGCTTAGGGACAACAGGTTTAGGTAGGATTTTTTGGAAATAAATGATGAGGTAAGATAATGGAAAATAAATAATGAGGTAAGAAATATATGAACATATAAATACAGAAAGCATGCTTGGATAGGATTTTTTTGGTGGAAACAAATGTTGAAATAAGACGAAATATCTATGGAATGAAGTTTTGGGTTGGACTGCAGTACCAAATGTTACACTGAAAACAAACCCTGTCCTTTCCTCCTGTGTTATCCCACTATGTGTTTGTGTACCCTTGTGTATTTATGTTCGTCCTGTCTTTATATGTTTATCTGATAAGACTTATGTTGTCGAATTTTTCTAATCCTCAGCTACATGAACTATGATATGGAATACTGTTGTCCTCAAATATAATTTGCATTAATAATACGTTATTTACGTTGTAAAGGTGTTAGACATTATTAATTCTGTTCTGTTTTAATGCCCATGTGTGAAGTTGATGTTTCAATAATTATTCTGATCTTTTATGTATTTACTTATGTCATAATTCCTGTAACACTGATGTATATGTTTATTTCTATTCTTTTGTAAAGCCCCTATTACTACAAATGTTATCTGTATTATTATGCTTTTAATGATGTATTTTGTACCGTTGTTATTGTATTCTTATGTTATAAAATTGTAATTGATACCAGTTCATCATAATATTAACTTGTAAGTTACATTTCACTGCACACGTTTCTGTTGCTCATAGTATATGGTCAATATGTGAGAAGTAGGGACTGTTACAGTTTGCACGTGTGTTAATAATTCAGCAAGGGACTGGATAACAGCATTGCTGGTTCTAAGGACAATTCCAAAAACTTTGTGAGTGCACAAGTGGTGGTTATGGACTTGCTATATTATCCGCAAGACTCGTCAATGGTGATTGTGCACCTGCACAGTCACAACAGATGGCTGCTGGCCACATCTAAAAGGACTACAGTGGGTCTGCATCTTTGATGATCCACCAATACCATTATTTCTACAAGGACTGCTGTAGGTCTGCATCTTTGATGACCCACCAATACCATTATTTCTACAAGGACTGCAGTGGGTCTGCACCTCTGGTGGACCACCAATACCGTAATCTCTACCAGGACTACGGTGGGTCTACTCTGTGATAACCTACCTACCAATATTCTTCAAAACTTCGACTGACTTTGCGGTGGGTTTGCTCTGTTGTGGCCCATTACCTGCCAGCATGTCAAGAGTCAGCACTGTCTTTCCGTTGGAAGGACAACACTACTTCTTCAAGACTGCATGGAAATCCACTACTTCCATGTGCATTCTCTTTTACTGCTCAGACTTTGAGAAAAGAAACGGCAGTTTTACTGTGATGAATGATCAGGACTGTCTTTATGGACTGTAAGAAAATTTTAGCTTTTGACCAACATTTTATCAATAAGTGTGTGCATTTGATTTCTTTGTTACTGTAATTGTGAAAAAAATTTTATCAAATCATTATTGGCCACTGCCCAAAACAATTTGTAAAATTTTTTGTGGGGTGCATGGGGGCTATGTAAGTAGGCTGTTCAGGTTTTTGTATTGGTAACGCCACGTAACGCTCTGTATGAAAATCACTGGCTGTGCTGTGTGCAGTCTGTGGCTGGTTTGCATTGTTGTTGGCTATTGTAGTGTTTGGCAGCTGGATGTTAACAGTGCGTAGCGTTGCGCAGTTGGAGGTGAGCCGCCAGCAGTGGTGGATGTTGGGAGAGAGATGGCGGAGTTTTGAAATTTGTAAGACTGTATGTCAATTATGACTATTAACGTAAATACATTGTTTTTTCTCTATCAAAATCTTTCATTTGCTAACTATGCCTATCAGTAGTTAGTGCCTTCAGCAGTTTGAATCTTTTATTTAGCTGGCAGTAGTGGCGCTCGCTGTATTGCAGTAGTTCGAGTAACGAAGATTTTTGGTGAGGTAAGTGATTTGTGAAAGGTATAGGTTAATGTTAGTCAGATTTTTGAAAATCAGATTGCGTTGCGCTACAAAAAAAAAAAAAAAAAGAATATTGTGTGTCAGTTTAAGCACAGTCTCGTATATAATTTTTCTAAGGGGATGTTTCACGCCGATCTCGTAATATATGCAGTATCCTCCACTGCACTCACTTCCGCTTCTCTCCCTTGTACTTCAATCAATGTCTGTTGTTGCTTTCCATGCCCTAGCTCTCTCTCTTTCGTGTCTTCTCGTGAGCTTCGCTGATGCGAATTTATGCTCACACGTCACTGTATCGGTCACAACGTGCGGCTCCACACCGTTTTCAATTTTTTTAAATTTAAAAATACGTTTTCTGTAAACGTCATACCTAACACTTGATGAAAACTTTCGTTGAGGTGCGCATCGTAACTAAGCAGGACCGCTTTAGACTACTTTCTCAGAGGGCGCGACACTGCGAATTTCAAGTACTTCAATGAAATAGCGTTAGTTTCAGCAAGATCGGAAGTAGAGAGAGGCATATATTTCAATCATTACCGTATCACCAATTCCATAAGTAAACCGTGGCTTCCCACAAATTAACAATTGGGGTACTATCTTTGTCATCGCTTATCGCTATCGATCGACGACTCACTTCAATAACTCATAAATTCTCCACAAGACGTGATCATAAAAGAAAGTATCTTCTCATGATGAAATGGGACTCAAATTCAAACAACTACAACCACATTTGCACTCACTTTAAAAACTCTTTAATGGATCAATATACAGTTTCCCACTTTTACCGACGTACTTTATTACAACGTAAGCTCTACATTAACAACAATATCAATCGGATGAGAACCAGACAAGAACTAATTAATCATCACTACATTTTTCTTTTACAGCATTGATCGTCCGTTATTACGTTTGATAAAGATAATTGAATACATTGTTTCTTATGCAGGTCAGAAGGCGATAGCACAAGCCGCCAGAATATTCGTCCGAGCGATGACCATTGCCTGATAGACAACAGCGATCAGCTTTTTGCTTGGCGGCAAGATGGAAGATGCTGTCGATGTCGTGTTGCGGCACTCTTCCTCGACATCAAACTGATAGAAAATCATTTAAATACACAATTAAAACTTTACAACCACAGAAATAACAGTGACAACAAGACTACTAAATATTTAACGTCACACACGTTTGATATAATAATGTATCATTACCTACGAATTGACCGGTTGGAGACATGGTGTAACTGTCTTGATATTTGGTTGCACTACAGGACACTCCGTTGAACTAGGCAAAGCAGAGAATTATTGCAGAAGTTGACTAAAACAAGGGAAAAAGGTGACGGGTTGCATCTTGTGGCATCTTGGAATCATCAAGTACGGTAATTGAGGGGAGTATGGGGCTAAAATTAGTTGCCGCTTAGTTACAGTATTCAGGTTCAATTGGTTGAATGCAGAGATGAAGGTACTTGCACAAAGTAAACTTGCGTGGAGAGTACACCAGTGTTGGGACTGGAAAGCGCAAGAGCGACGGTCTAAGGGGGTTATGAAGGCGCTAGGCGACCGATATGCGTTGACTTGCAATTCATTACTCAACGATAAATAGGAAACCGCTTGTTGAGAGTCAGCGAAAACTGGAATACAAGGAAATAGTCACAGGCCACGTTACCATCTTAAACGCATTATGGAGACAACACCCTTTTTAGACATTAACCTGACAATAATAATAATTTTGGAAGTTTCATCTAATGTTAGGAACCACGTAAAAAAAGAAATCCTCTTCATAATAAACGGTATTCTTAAACATTAAAGCAATAAAATCACCGTTTTAGATGGAAATTGGATGGATGGTCCTTTGGGTGTTCGGCAACTGCTTTGTCCTAACTCACAAGAAAATGGCAGCTGAAATATTTGGCAGTTACCATACAGACATGAGACATCTCTGTGTCCTGTTTCCAATGACTGCTACAGCTGATGTATTTCCCTGCGTCCTTGGTGTCTCTTGACAACAAACTGTTCAGTCGGAATGTGCAAATTAATCTAAGTTTTTGAACCATCAACAATATCTGTAAGCGATTTAGAAAACCATGAAAAACAGAAATTAGGATAGGCGGGCGAAAATTTGAAACCTTAACCACCCCGATCGCAAGAGTAGTGTTTTAATCGCTGCGGCCGTCGATCGATGTGTATGGCCGGTATTACTGGCAACAATATAGATGATTGGATTACTGTAATGCGAGACGTTCCTGTTTCATTCCTGTATCACTCTACTGTTAATGTTACTGCTATTCATTACCATCTTCATTTCAGCACCGCAACTTTAAAATTACAAACGATATTGAATCGTTTCGCGTCATAAGCTGCAATACTATGGCCTCGTTTTCAAACGGCCACAAACAGATGAAAATGTTAGGGATTAAAAAGGAAAAGTTAAAACATCAGCTTACCGATTACTCGTTCTCGATTTTCCTCTCGCTTCCGCCCGCTATACTGCTAATGTTATTTGAATTTTAATTGCTGTCGTTATTCGTAGTATAGTACTCCGATTCGTTTTCGTTTATGCACCCCCACTTTTGGAGAAGCTGTATCTCATATAGATTACTTAATGAGACAAAATGAAAAAGCGTAAGTATTTGGGAAGTGACAATGTGAAGGAAAACCAGAAACAAATGGTATTCTCTATAATAAATTGGCTTATCCCCACAAGATGTCCTCATTATAATACCACATTTCCTTAACCATCCTTCAATCCTACAAACTATGGTGGACAAAAAGTACTGACATATTCCGGTTGGAATAATTATACATACTACGTCTTAGAGAATTATGTGCCGTTTAAGAAACGTGGAAATTCGTGGTTATGTGGGTAGACTATCCACGAGCACTAGTTTTCTTTGTCTATATCTACAAATGTGTTGGTACATAACAATTTGCAGTAATTAGTTAATTTATTCCTCGTAGTTTAGCCAGCGGATAGAGAGTTACATCATATTTCGGACGAGCATCCGAACAAATTCCTGTGGTTATCAACCGGATTATCGGAAGAGGAAATCATTCTTTCCATGACGTAGGCTGGAAAGATGATGCAATAGCTATGTTAGTGTCCAACATTAAGCATTAATCCTTACAGTACGAAGGGGGTTGACGCGGGAGGGGGGCGTCATATGTGGCCACCCTTTGTAAATATTATAATTTAGAATTTAGATTAGTATTTCATATTTGTATATTCTAGTGAAAATATTTATTGTTTTTTATTCTTTCCTGTACCAGATGTTATAAATATATAATTTTTGTCAGCTAATCTTAATCCGTTAGTTCAGGCCCAATGGCGTTCGCCGAAAAGTCTACCTCCCTAGTAGTAGACGTAACTTCACAACAAATATCTTATTCCATAAATTACAAAATTTCGGCAGTACAGACTCTCTGGGCAATGAATTTCTCTGTGTGGCTATCAACAATTATCCTAACAATGACTGATTTCTTTTTGGTTTCTGATTGTTTCTTGTTTCTTCTTCTTCAGTGCCGTTTTCACCAGTGTTAGAGACACCTGTGACTGAAAATGTATCGTCGCTCTCACTCACTGAGAGAGAAGAATTAGACATTTAAAAGAATCTTCAGATTCAGAAACTGAATCTGGTGATAGTGATGATGTGGCGAGTGAAACTGAAGAGGAATGTATTGTGCGCGAGTACGTGGATAATGATCGTGTACAAACAGACTCTGAAGACGAACTCTGGGCACATACAGCGGATAATGACGCAGCTGTTGAGGTCAATGAGAAGTACTTTACACCGACTGGAAAAGTTTATGTGTCGAAACTTCCTCAGATCACAAGATATTATTCTGCTGGGATGCATACTGTTATTGATGAAATATTGTAATTATTCCGTGTCAGGTGAACCTTCAAGGCCTTCATGAAGGAAAAACCTGGGAAGTATGGTATACTTAAACAATGCTCACAGACTCTAAAACCAGATATGTTCACGGCATGAAGCCGTATGCAGGGAAGAAAAATGATAGTTCACAACAATCACATTTAGCTGCTGCTGTAGTGAAACGACCGCCGTTCCTACACATAATTCAAGGTGTAATTACATCACAGATAGATATTACACTTCAAAAAGACATCTCAAGAAGAGAATTACATTATTATATACCAGTAAATTTGCCCTAGATGATTATAGTACTGGGAATACCGCAATCACAATTGTTTCTTGCATTCCTCATGAAAAATAAATTAAAAAAAAAAAACCTTCTGTTGGCGTCGAATCAACATTATCACGCTGTAGTTGGTTCACCTGCTGACACTAAGAAGGATACAGTCATTAACTTACAGTGATCAACCAGAACATTATGACCGCCTACCTAAAAACTGGTATGTCCAACTTTGGCACGGATAACAGCGGCGACTTGTTGTGGTATGGAAGCAATGAGGCCTTGATAAGTGGCCAGAGGGAGTAAGCACCATATCTGCACACACAAGTCACCTAATTCCAGTAAGTTCCGGGGAGCGTGCGATAAGCTCTGACGCCACGTTCAACTACATCCCAGATGTGCTCGATCGGGTTTCAGAAATGATGAGTTGGGGGCTTGCACATAAATTTGAAGTCGCCTCTGTGTTCCTCGAACCACACCATCACTCTCCCGACCTTGTGATATGGCGCATTATTTTGTTGAAAAATGCAGTTGCCATCGGGAAACATGATTGTCATGAACGGGGGTTCATGGTCTTCAACTAGTGTACGATACTCCTTAGCTGTGAGCTGTGATGGTACATTGCAAGAGCCATGGATGTCCACGTGAATGTTCCCCAGCGCATAATGGAGCCGCTGCCAGCTTGTCTCCGTGCCGCACTACAGGTGTCAACGAACTGTTCCCCTGGAAGACGACGGATTCGCTCCCTCCCATCAGTATGATGAAGAAGGTATCTGGATTCATCATACCATGCAACGCTCTGCCACTTCGCCAACATCCAGCGCCGATGGTCACACTCCCACTTCAGTCGTAGTTGCGGATGCCGTACTGTTATCGTTGGCACGCGCATGGGTAATCGGCTGCCCGTTGTTAGGTGTATTCGGTGCCCAGTGTGTTCAGATCCACTTGTACTCTCCCCAGCATTAAATTCTGATGTTAGTTCCCCCACATTTCGCAGCCGCCCCTGTTCTACTAGTCTGCCCCAGTCTACGATGTCCATCGTGTGTAATGAGGAGTGGCCGTTTGCATGTGGACTCACCTTGGTTTTGCCACGTGTTGAAGACACTCAAGCCGCACGAGGTAGCCGTGTGGTCTTGTGGCCGTGGCGCCTTGTCACGGTCCGTGCGGCTCCCCCCGTCGGAGGTTCGAGTCCTCCCTTGGGCATGGGTGTCTGTGTCGTCCATAGCATAAGTTACTTTGAGTTAGATTAAATAGTGTATAGGCTTAGGGACCGATGACCTCAGCAGTTTTGTCCCATAAGACCTTACCACAAATTTCCAAGACACTCACCACGGCAATCCTCGAACATGCAACATGCCGTGAAGTGTTACAGCTGATTGTGCCGAACTTCCGGGACATCGCTATCTGGAGGAAGAGGAGGAATTAAGTGTGTAACGAATCGTCGACAACGAGGTCATTAGAGACGGAGCACTAGCTCGGATTAGTGAAGGATGGGGAATGAAATGAGTCATGCTCATTGAAAGGACCCATCTCGCTATTTGCCTGAAGCGTAAATCACGGAAAATCTGAATCTGGATGACCGGACACTGGTTGGAACCGTTGTCCTCCCGAATGCAAGTCAGAATCTGCCCTCAGTCAAACTCAGTTATATTGCGCGCCTTCCCCATTCTCTTGTGTCTGACTAGCAGTTATTCCTCACTAGATGTCGCTGCTACCGTTGGATTCTTTTCTGTCGGTACTAAGTCGATGGTCATAATTTTCAAGCTGACCAGTGTGAAAAAAAAACAACAGTATCGGAATTGTGACTCTGTCTTGATGCAAAATACCTTGATCAAGGGGGACTCCCACTTCTGATAACGTTGTTTTTTCTATGCAAATACGGACCAAATGGAAGAGTTCCAAGGGAAAGTTACTGATCAGTGTATATTATAATGAGACTAAAGGCGGCGTTGACACAACTGATCAGATGATGAACAAGTTTTCATCTAAGAGGGCTGCAAGAAGGGGGCAACTGTATTTCCTATAGTCTCGTGGAAATATCAGCATTAAATGGTTATTCATTGCTTCTGCTCAGTTTCCCAGACTGGAATAAGACAAAATCTAACAAGCGACGGCTTTTTCTTCAAGAATTTTGACTACAGCTCAAGGAAGCATACATTGGAGAAAGAGCTACTAATATAAGAGGATTCTAAAAGTTTGTGGTTTCAGCCATGCGAGGTATTCTCTGACGGAATATCAAGCAGAAGTTCGCTGGAATGGAAGCTGAAGGAGGAAGTTGAAGATGTCATTTGTGTCGCCATGAAAGCCAGTCGAAAGCAGCGAAGCACAGTGAAGTGAACAAAACAACAATGATATGTAACAACTGTAAGAGATACACATACAATAAACACAGCAAGAAAACTGTCATATGTTCCAAGTGTGAAAACATTTCCGAAGAAAGTGATGAATAAGTGATCCCAGAACTGCGTAATGTAAGCGGCTGTGTTTACACTAAAATATCTGTAATGTTTTTGAATTGTAATAAATTGTTCTTCAATAACTCTTTAATTATTTTTTCTACTAATAAAAAGAGATACTGTTCAAGAAAATAGGACTAAAGGAAGATAAATGATCAAAAAGGTCATAAACGCTAAATGCGTTTTTGTAGAGAGCGCTAAGAGAAATTTACAGTTCCTGGACCTTTATTGCATATCAGTAACTCTTTATACAACATTTTGTTAATAAAGGACAATAAAAAGTAAATAAATTTGAATTACAAAACTTTTTGTGGTGAACACAAACTAACCCCCCATGGGTACTGCGCGTTATGAAATATACGGTGGTACTATAAGGGTAATCAGAAATAAGAGCATAATCTCGTAAGAAGGATCACAAACTAACACATTTGAGATACGACAGCCTTCAAAACACGAAATTCTTTAAGTTCTCAACCAGAAATCACATTTATAAAAACACTAGCTGAGTACACGGTGTTTCCTAGGTTTTTTTTTCTTTCTCAGGTTTTATTAGTCCATCTAATCCACCCTCCTCTCTGTCCATCTCCTTACCCTCCTTGTTTTTATCCATCTCCGCTATCCCAACTCTCTGTCTGTCCTCACCTCTCTGTCCATCTCCTCCTCCCAGTCTCCCAGTCGAGCTCTACCTCCCCCCCCCCCCTCTCTCTCTGTTCATCTCCTCTTCCCTTTCTCTGTTTATTTTCTCGTCCTTCTCTTTCTGTCCATCTTCTCCTCCACCCTTTCTCTCTCCTGCCCATCTCCTCCTATTGTCTTCCCCTATTCGTCTCCTCCTCCCTTTCTCTCTGTCCATTTCCTCCTATTTCCTTTCTCTGTCTATTTCTGCCTCCCCTCAATCGGTCCATGTCCTCTTTCATATCTGTGACCATGTCTTTCGTCTTTCCCCTCCTCTTTCTCTGTCACTCTCATCCTCTACCTTCTCTCTCCACATTATCACCCCACCCCAACAGGAGGTTGGTGGGTTTCTTTGCAAATATATAGTAATACGTGTACCAAATTTGGATGAAATCGATGCAGGGGTTTAGGAGGAGCTACTTAAATGCAGCGTTGTCAGTATGCGCACGTGCCATATATACATGTAACATATTTCACGCATATTTGTACATGTATTTCACCTGTATCTGTAGCTAATTTCGCGCTGCAGTTTCGTTTTCTACCCGCTCAATCCTATGACTCCATAAATCTTCAACAATTTTTCATACAATGATATAATTTTGTAGGATCTTCAGTTGTATATTTGGGTAATGCCTGCGAAATGTGTTGCGAACAGAGTTAATGGTAAGAACGTAATAAATTAAAACGTCATGCATGATGAGGTGATTTTTTACACATCTCAGTTTTTACGACACCATATCTTCTGTACTACGTATGTGCAGTACAATTTTATAATTTTGTAGGTACATTTAGCGGCATATGTGGATACTGGTTCGAATGACTCTGAGTACTATGGGACTTAACTTCTGAGGTCATCAGTCCCCTAGAACTTAGATCTACTTAAACCTAACTAACCTAAGAACATCACACACATCCATGCCCGAGGCAGGATTCGAACCATAGCAGCCACGCGGTTCCAGACTGTAGCGCCTAGAACCGCTCGGCCACCAGGGCCGGCTATGTGGACACTGTCTGCGAAATGTTTTACGAATGGAGATGGTATGAGAGAAGTAATAAATTTAAATATCATGCACGATGCGGCAGTTTTTTCACGCATTTCTATGTTCATAACGTCGTATCTCCTGAAATATTTGCCGTACAGCGATATAATTCATCAGGTACGTTGAGTTGTATATGTGAACACTATCTGTTAAATATATCATGAATACAACTAGTAGGAAAGAAGTAATAAATTAAAATATTGTGCCTGATGCGACAGTTTCATTACATGAACAGTGAAAATCCAGTAAGCGACAATTGTTTTTCCTTTTGTCATTTTATGGGGGTAGTCAGCTAGAAAAAATATCTCTAGATTTGAAACTGTGTGTAAAGATTGTGGGAGGTCACTAATACTGAATGAATGAAGTCCGCGAATTTGCGCGTCGTTAGCTACACCCTTTTTTTCACCCCAACCTCCTCCTCTTTGGTAGGTCTGTGATTCTTAACCAAACAGCATTTCTTTCCAGACAGTAACTAATATGCTTCCCAAATTGGGCAGAAATCAGTCCAGTGGCATAGGAGGAGATGCGGAACATACATAGATACATACACACGTACACCCATTTTTATAATACGTAAGGATAACAAACATCTCATTCCTAATAAGAAAACAGTTAGTAATGAATAACGTTTCCTTGAGCTTTCATACGTCCACATCCTCATCAGTACTCCAAAATATGCCGCAACGTCTGTGGGGAGTGTACACAGCTGCCAGTAACTTTCCCACGATTCTATTTCATGAAGAAGAAGACTGTCGGTAAGTCTCCGCGTGAGCCACAGTATCTCTAATTTTAGTGTGGTGATCCTCACGGGTGACAGATGTCCGAGAAATCAGTATGTCTCTTGAGTCGTTTTGGAATGTGGCCTCTCGGAATTTGGTTAATAAGGTCCTCGACGATGCGCAGTGCTTTTCTTATTGTGTTTTGCGCTTCAGTGTGTTGTGCATCGCTGTGAGACTCCCACGCTGACTAAACGAACCCCTGACACAGTACATAGCTCTTCTTCGAATCTTCTCTATCACTTCGAGTAATCCAATTCGTTTCCAAGGGTAAAATACATTTCCTCAAGTCTCTTTCAAAAAACGTAAGTCTCGCACCTGTCTCTACGACGACTGCGTGTTCGTTGTCGTTCCACCTTAAATCGCTTCGAACAGAAAATCCTAGGTACTTCAAGTTTGTGACTGATTCCAGTCACTGATTAACGACCGCATATTCACACGAAGTAGGATCTGTTCGTCTGTTTACACGTGTAGCTTCACTTTTATCTACGTCTAGCGTCTGCTACCTATTCTCCTACCGCACGATGATTATCTGCACGTCTCTTTGTACATCGTAGCAAGTTTGCAATGGTGTCACATCTCTGTATACGACTGCGTCATCTGCGAACAACTTCATAAGACTAGAGACGTTATTTGCGTTATCTATACGTATTATAAATTAAAGTCCTTCGCCCCGTTTTTCTGCGGCATGAGGAGGGTGACCTCAGGAGCTGCTGAAAAGAATTTGATACTCTTTCTCTTATAGATAAACTGACTCATAAGGAAGGTTTGTGTATATAGTTTGTAAATATTTCGTGCGAAATGGCTGAATTATGATGAATTAAACTCCACGTTTTTCTGTTTGCGCGTGAATCTCACGAACTACACTAGGGATTTTGATACGGTTTTGACTAATATATTGTCTGATTCTTGAGGAATGTCAGTGTGCATTACTGCATAGTATATAAAAACCGTCTGGCCGTAGATACTTAGTACTACCCATGCGAGGCCGGGGCGGGTCTCTAGGTACGTGTATGCTTCGCGGATAGGTGCTGTTCTATCACAGTACTCTAAGGTAAGCCGAACACTAACTTCGCTTCTGAGGGTGCCTTCCCATTAACAAAGCCATATTAACTGCACTTTACTGAAAGGTGACTGCATGATACTGTATCGCAGATGTTCTGGAAGCTAATAAACATGGTCTCTACCTTAACTGCGACTCGAAATGCCTTCTGGACATAGTGAAAAAATAGCAATTTGGGTTTCATAATATCGATGTTGAGAAAACAATGCGGCTGCCCAGAAAGTAATGTGCCACTCTTTTCCTCATCCGACAGATAACGTGAAATGTTAGGTGTGAATTGTTGTAAGTTTCATAAGTGCGTGAGCAAAATTTCCATTCTAGCGTAGTCGCAGCAGTGATTTTAAATGGCCGCTACCACACGACTCGCTGGATACCCAATCACAAAATTATTTTAACTCACAAACAAAAAGCATGGTTCCATGCTCTGAAAGGGCGCCAGTTTTCTCCCGAGATGAATGACCGATGAAAAAATTCTGCTATCTCAGCTGAAAGGGGCACGTCTGCCAAACAAACGAATTACTCCAAGCCTCCGATGCACTGTTTGTCGGCGAACAGCAACTCTTGAAGCAGCTCTAAGAAGCGTAAGCAGTTGCAATCATTTGATCGCATCGAGCAACAAACATCGGCCATTTGTGTTGTCTCACTACTGGTCGACACCGTATAGATCTCTAGTCCGTGACGCAGCACGTGGCCGGGTTATTCTCTTCATTTTAGAATGCAGCATTCCTTCACCACGTCACTAAGAGGGGGAGGGTGGTAAGTCTATCCCCCAGGTACGTTTTACCCCGGGAAAGATCTCGGGCATGCATTTGTAGGCATTACCAATGGATTTTAGATCGCCCTCACCACCCCACTCAGAATATGCATAGCACTAGTGGGAGCAATATTACGAATGCAAATTCAGTGTGAATGACAGTACGCTAGTGAAGCCAACCAGTGCTGTAGAAAATACAGTTCTCTGAATGTGAGTGTTGGGTTAGAAAATATTCTGTATGTGCATATAACAAAACAGAGTCAGAATGTCAGACTGCAGAATACGACACCTTTTAAATAAAAATTAAAACAATCTTGATCGCAACAGAACGTTTTATACAAAATTGCAAGCTGTTTCGTTCAAACAGTGACCACCTTCAGACCATATCCGTTGAAATGTAAGTACAGTATACACTGGCAGAAAAAAATTGCAACACTAAAAAATAATTAATGTAGAATAATTAAATTTCGGAATACATCTGTCAAGGTAATATATTGAAATATTGAAGTGAATCAATTGCAAGGTCACAGGTTAATGTGAGTGTAGGGTAACCTATTGAAAATATGAAATGCTGTTACATAAATAACCGATTTAACTGCCAAAATGTTGCATGGTAGCATGCAGGCTTGCATGAATTGTGTTTTAAAGATGACAGGTGTCAGTCTGTGAGATGGAGTTGCACTCCTGTTGCACTTGGTTGGTCAATACAGGAACGACGGCTAATTCTGTTTGTGGATGATACTGGAGTTTCCGTCGGATGATGTTCCATATGTGCTAGTCTGCAGACAGATCTGGAGATCGAGCAGGCCAAGGCAGTATGTCGAGACTGTATTTCATATTGGGCTACGACAGCGGTATGTGGGCGAACTTTATCCTATTGGAAAGGACCCTGCGGAATGCTGTTCATGAATGGCAGCACAATAGGTCGAATCACTAGACTGACGCACAAATTTTCAGTCAGGGTGCATGGGATAAACACGAGTGCTCCTGCTGTCATACAAAAATGTACCCCAGGCCATATTTCCAGTTACAGGTCCAGGGTGCCTAGCACGCAGACACGTAGGCAGCAGACCCTCAGCTGGGCTTCTTCTGTCCAAGACACGGCCATCACTGGCACCGAGGCAGAACCAGTTTTCGTCAGAAAACGCAACAGACCTCCATCCTGCCTTCCAGTGAGCTCTCGCTTGACACAACTGAGATCGCAAATGGTGTTGGTGTGGGGTCCGTGGAATGCACGCTCCAGAGCGACTGGTTCGTCCTTGAAGTAACCGATTTGTAACAGTTCGTTGTGCCACTGTGGTGCCAACTGCTGTCCAAATTGCTGGTGCAGATGAAGTGTGATCCGCCAGAGCTATACGCGGAACACGATGGTTTCCCCTCTCTGTAGTGCCATGTGGGCGTTCGGTGCCCGGACTTCTTGCGACTGTACATTCACGTGACCACTGCTGCGAGCAGTCATGTACATTGGCTATAGTCCTGCCAAGTCTATCTGCACTATCGCAGAAGAAACATTCAGCTTCTCGTAGTCCTATTACACTACGTCGTTCAAATTCAGTGAGCTGCTGTTTATGGCGTCTTTGTCACCTTGAGGCGTCCTTGACTAACAGCGATTCACCACGTTCAGTCTCAAAGGTAACTAACGCTCACGACCATTAGAGTGTGTATTTAAGGCAAACTTGATTTTCATCTTCATAGTGGCGCTGTGCTCATGCGCCTCGAGCGAAACCGGAATAGATATCATCATTCTGACGTAGAAATGCACCTAGCGACTTTCGTTTACGTCGCACTCCTCTGTCTTTTCCGTCAAGATAGATTTAGAGGGAAATCCAATAATAACAATTAGTGTAAGATAGATAAAAGTGACGAAAATTAAAATAATTTATGCCCATGATGGCAGACGGTGGCTATTGATTCAGTAATGGATTCTAAGCCTACCGCTTATCACATTGCGTCCGTAACAGCCAGTCAGGCATACAGTACGTTAAAAGAGGTATCCAAAACACGTATACGTAAAACAGTTGTACCAAAATTAATAAAAACTTTACATAACTTCACATAAATAGCTGCTACATAAAGTAGTGAGTCAAAATACATTTAAAAAATACAGGAGAATATATAGGAGAATAGCCAGTTATAAACGGCCGTAAGAAAGAAGATAGCCCTTCATGGGCATTTCAAAGATACTCGTAGAACGGAGTCACAGCAAAGATAGAGGTATCTGAGGGCGTTAGTTTCCATGGAGAAAGGACTGGCGGAAGACAATGTCAAAGAGGCGACAGGAACTGGCCGCCGCTGTGTGCCTGTATGCGGGCAAGGTAAGCTGTTGATCTGGATAAAAATCGCTGGAGAAGGTTGTAAACTAAGCATCACGATGACACGACACAAGCGTATATAATATTAGGTATAAAACAGTATATTAGCTAGAAATTAGCAGACCCATGATGACTGGCAACAGAAGCATAAGTAAAACTATACACTGAAGCCCGAAAGAAACTGGTATAGGCATGCGTATTCAAATACAGAGACATGTAAACAGACAGAACACGGCGCTGCTGTCGGCAACACCTATATAAGACAACAAGTGTCTGGCGTAGTTGATAGATCGGTTACTGCTGCTACAATGGCAGGTTATCAAGATTTAAGTGAGTTTGAACGTGATGTTATTACCGGCGCACGAATGATGGGACACAGCGTCTCCGATTTAGCGAAGAAGTGGAGATTTTCCTGTACGATCATTTCACGAGTATACCGTGGATATCAGGAATTGGATGAAACATCAAATCTCCGACATCGCTGTAGCCGGAAAAAGATCCTGCAAGAACGGGACCCACGACAGCTGAAGAGAATCGTTGAACGTGACAGAAGTATAACCTTTCCGCAAATTTCTGCAGATTTGAATGGTGGGCCATCAACAAGTGTCGGCTTGCCAACCATTCAACGAAACATTATCGATATGGGCTTTAGGAGCCGAAGGCCCACTCATGTACCTTTGATGATCGCACGACACAAAGCTTTACGGCTCGCCTGAGGCCGTCAACACCAACATTGGACTGTTGATGATGGGAAATATGTTGATTGGTCGGACGAGTCTCATTTTAAATTGTATGAAGCGGATGGGCGTGTACAGGTATGGAGATAACCTCATGAATCCATAGACCCTGCATGTCAGCTGGGGACTGTTGAAGCTGATGGAGGCTCTGTAACGGTGTGTGGCGCACGCATTTGGAGTAATATTGGACCCCTGATACGTCTAGATACGACTCTGACAAGTGACACGAACGTAAGCATCCTGCCTGATCACCTGCATCCATTCATGTCAATTGTGCATTCAGACGGACTTTGGAATTCCAAGAGGACAATGCGACACCCCTCAGAGTGGCTCAAGGAACTCTCTTCTGAGTGAAAACACTTCCGCTTCTCACCAAACCCCCTTAGACATGAACATTATTCAGCATATTTGGGATGCCTTTCAACGTGCTGTTCAGAAGAGATCTCCACCCTTCGTACTCTTACAGGTTTATGGACAGCTCTTCAGGATTGATGGTGTCAATTCCCTCCAGCACTACTTCAGACAATAGTCGAGTCCACGCCACGTTGTTTTGAGGCACTTCTGTGTGCTCGCGGGGGCCTTACATGACTTTAGGGAGGTACCAGTTTCTTTGGCTCTTCAGTGTCGTTTATATCAGATACAATCGGCCGGCATACGGACAGACGCAGACAATTTCACAGAGTTTCGCACTCAAGTTGTCACGTGATGATGAATTATTTAGTTGCATTGTCGATGAAAGGTCTTTTACACAACTATGACGATCGAAATATTGCAGCAATTTTGCAAACTGTTTACTGAGGCATGGAAATTCTACCCGAGGAAATAATATAGATGTTATAGACAGTTTTCCCGTAAAAATATTTATCATTAAAACTAGTATTGCCTTGCAGGTCAATCAGTTACATCTGAACATGAACAGGAGCGATTTCAACTGAAACGGCAGACAGTATCCAAAACAGCTCGGAAACAGATGTTGGGCTGATAGTGTCCTGAAAGTCCTTATAAAATTATTATTTATTTGTTTCAAGGCAGCAATGAATTCTTGAAACCGCACGGTTTCTTCAGGACCAGTGAGATTACGGAATTGGACTGTCTTTGTCAGAATGTCTCCCTTCTGCAACTCGATTTTCTTTTTAATTGCATCTCCATCAAATCAAAATGAAGTTACCTTGTAATGTCTCACTGTGGGCAGTTTCCAGTCAAGTCTACTTCAAATACAAAATCTGGGCTCCATTCCGGATGCTCTAATTTTCGTTCCTGTACTCTTTTTTCCTTCATAAATTCAACAATAGCGAGTTTTAAATCGAAAAATCATTCCACGGATGCCTCTTGACTTAACCAAAGTTCTTTGCAGTAGTATATGACGCCCCTATTGTCTTCGTTTAATTCTGTTGAAAACTGTAGCAACTGTCAATGGAATAATGTGTGTTATTATTTGTACTACCAGTTTCTTCACGAGTTCCAGGCCTGCAAATTTAGCGCACGGTGCTTTTAGATGCACAAAACAATGAATCTCGTCTGTCGATGGTTGTGATTTTGTGCTCATTCACTGTCCATTAAGACTTTAAATTCTTTCTTCATGGTAAAGTAATGTCGTTTCATAGAAAATACGAAGTACCAGACGCTTATGCGAACTGAGAATCTCGATCCCTATCTTCTGTCATTCCAATACATTTTAAAGGATTGTGACGATAGATCACTGGGCTGCCTCTTTTTGCGCAGACATCCACTGGACCAGTGAACGTCCTTCCTACCATGAAGAATTTGCGGAAGTTAAAAGAGTTGTGCCGACCGAAGAATGCTGCACCGCAATGCTAAATAAAATGTCCCACTGTTCCGGGTACTTCCGAGAAGGACCGAGCAAAGGCGAGTGACAGGTCGAGCCTTGACCCGTCCGTATCCCTCACAAACTACACGCGTGAAGTGTGGCATGACGTAACCAACTCTGATCTAAAATAACGGCTGGAATTCTAGAGTAATGCATTGGTAACTCAATCGTATAGAGGCTATCTAGCAGGCAACTGCCTGGCCCGAAATTTGTTGGTGTTACTCCCTTAATTTGCTTAATCAGTAGATATCATGAAGTTAATAGGATGAACAGTTCATAGTTCTTACTGAGATATTTCTGGCCCCTAATAAGGGCACATCATGTGGCTTCCTTACCACTTAATATTCATCCAAAGACCTTCAACGTTAATGACTGTCTACAGTGGCCTGGAAGGGAGTCTATGAGGAGAGTAATAAATCTGTAATTTTCAACCACCACCTTCTATGCAGCTGGGGTGACGTGCGGAACATCATCATAGGTTCTTTGCATGTCATCAGGATAGTTTTCCCACATGGTCTGCTTTGTCTCTGCTCATATGTTTTCAGTAAGATGTATGGGATTAAGTAGCAGGAGGCTGGGGGGCTGCTACCAACGATAGGCTGGCACTCTCCCAGTCACTGCCTACCGTTCAACATTTGTGCAGCCGTGACCCAGTCATCACCCGGTACTCTGCAGATGGCATGCCTGAAATAGCAATCAGAAATTTGTTTTTTCGCCATATATGCTTTGCACCACATAAGACATAAGTCACCTGTGGTGACTTATGTTGACGTCCATTTCACGATGGTATTCCTTGCTCAGTGGGGAAAAAAGTGATCTATTTATGTATTTAATTACTCTTTTCCAGTGTAATTATCAAGACCTGCATCTTCCTAAATGGCAGAGAATGATGAGCTTTCCCAACAAATTAAAGACAAATACAACCCCTCCAAACTACATTTTATAAGTAAACAATATATTATGATACTCTCTGCAATGTAGTTGGATTTCCTGTCGTGGGATTCTTCCCGCCCACAGCTCAGCGACTTTTCCCGATAATATTTTCTGGGAGAAATGGGGAAGGAGGGGACTATGGGTGGGACATCCTCTAGTGTGGCACTGTGCACTGCCTCATTCGATCCTCGCATGTCAGGGTTAACATACATGCGAAAATTTTCCAATGAGACAACGCTTCGAATCTGCAGCAGTGTAATTAAGCAGTTATTACATGAAGCTGCTGTACAGGATACTACTTAAACCTTCCAAACCAACATTCTGCACAGACTGAGCGATTGAGGTTTTTTCTAGTTGGGTAGGGGTGAACAGGGGAACTGGAAGGGGGGGGGGGTGCTGGTGGAATTCCCAGGAGGAGGACAGATTAATTAATTGATCAATTTAATTAACTAGTCAATCAACTTGGTACAAATGTGTGCCTGATTTGGCGAGTGGGATGGGGAGGGTAGGAGATTTCCCAGTGAGGTGGGGGAGGAGGAATGGGTGTGGGAGGTGTGGGGGCTTCCCACAAGGATGGATTATTCCCAGGGATTCATAAATCAGTTAGCGTAACCATAGGTTAAGAGGGGTATGGGGTCATAAACCAGTCAAGTTGCCTCTGAATGTATGCACTCTGCACAAACAAAAGCACTCGTGCTCTCTTTACCCAACTACTTACTCGTACCAGACCATCACTTGCTGAGGACAAAACCGATTCATCAGAAAATACCACATTCCCAGGTTTACGACTGACATTGTCCTCAGCAAACCTTAGTCGGTGGAGTCAATGATCATTATGGAGCATCTCCTTGATAGCCGCACGCTTGCTAAGTAGTGCACGCTCCTGAAGCTGGCGCCGAACCGTACCCATAGACTCGAGAAATGCGGTATAACAGAACTGCTCAAATGAAAACCTTAAAAGGGCATTTAAAAACCGAAAATTCAGGCTATTGTCCTTTAAGTCGTCAGTACTTCTGCCTATGATGTAAGGAATGCACTACCGGCGGCAGCATACTACAGACAAGCGGAACGTAGCCATAACACCAGTTCAGATTGGCTGTCCCGCTTGCGACGTGCACCAGGCAAGAACAGCAATCTGTCATACGTTTTTTGAGCAATGAAGGTACGAAACCTATTGAAATTCTTCGGCGAATTGAGGTGCAGTATGGTGACGCATGTCTACCGCTGCAGCAAGTATATGAGTGGAGTACTAAAATTCGGAAATGGCGTGACTTCTTTAAGACACGCTCAATTCCAGGGTCAGGCGCAACTTGTTGCTAGACCAGAGTCTTCTGCAGCAGTGGAAGCCATTGTGATGGAAAATCGCCATCTGAAAATGGATGACATAGCCACATATCTGTACATCAGTCATGGCTCAGCCCATTACATCATTCACGATATACTTAAGTTACGCCAAGTGCGTGCAAGATGGGTGCCACGGCAGCTCTCTTCAGAACTGGCAGAGCGAGGCGTTGACGTCTGGGAAGAGCTTTTGCTGCGCTTTGAAGCAGAAGGTGAAAGAGAACAAGCAAGGACTTGCATCATTCCTCTTTACCAAAACCGAAGAAGTTCCGAATGCAACCATCTGCAAGGAAGGTTGCTGACTCTCTTTTGTGTCGAATGTGGCATTGTCTTGGAAAACTTCGCAACTAGGGTAAACGCGATCACCAGTGCGTCATACGAGGGCTATTCGGTTCAAATGGTTCGAATGGCTCTGAGCTCTATGGGACTTTACATCTGAGGTCAGCAGTCCCCTAGAACTTAGAAATACTTAAATGTAACTAAACTAATGACATCACACACATCCATGCCCGAGGCAGGATTCGAAACTGCGACCGTAGCTGTCGCGCGGTTACGGACTGAAGCGCCTAGAACCGCTCGGTCACAACGGCCGGTGGCTGTTCGGAAAGTAAGGAACGACAGGTCGCGAAATGGAAGCCGCAGTGAAAATCAGAACTCTTTTACTTGCAACAGTTAGCTACAACTTACAGCTACTTATCTCCATAGTCGCTGATCCGACATAGACATTTGTCATATCGTTGTACCAACTTTCCGATATCCTCGTTATACAAGTCAGCCGTCAGTGCTTTCCGCCAATTCTCGACGCTGGCCTACAGCTCGTTATCTGTGCCAAAATTTTGCTTAATAGCCAGCGGTTCATGTGAGCAGAGATTAAACTCAGAGGGTGACAATTACGAGCTGTATTGTGAGTAATCAAACATTTCCAATTGAAAACGATGCAGGAGCATCTTCATTGCCCCTGCAGAATGCAGCTGAGAATTGTCTTGAAGAATAAAACGCACGACAGTTATGTAGTGTTGGCTGCAAAGGTTCAGGCAAAATTTCTCACCAGTCCCTCGTAGTTGGTGGGAGACACTGTTGTTCTAGGTATCTGCATGTGCTATCTGTGTGTTCAGAACTAAAAAGAACGACGTAACGCGATCGACAGGCATACTAGTGGCATTCCCCAACACAACTGTGCCAAACTTCATCGGATTTTCACTGTGGTTTCCATTTCGCGACCGATCGTTCCTTACTTTCTGAATAACCCTCGTATTTCAATACGTCAAAAAATCAGCTTTGGTCTGCAATAAGATCAAAGCGACGTGTACTTCTGACTTCAGATCTCATTTGGCAATGTGATAACGTTCGGCCTCATCTGCCCGTGCAACATATTTAACCACCGATGAACTGCACTTTCTCACATCAACGGTACAGACCATATCTGATGCCGAGTGGTTACCACGTGTTTAGACCACTCAAAGATGTGATGAGAGGAAAGAAATTTCGTTCCAATGAAGAGGTGCAACGGGTGATACACAAATGGCCACGTATACAACCAAAAGAATTTTTCTTCAAATGAATCCGTGCACTTCGTACATGGTACTCCTACATCTACATAATATACTCCGCTAACCACCAAGCGGTGTGTGGCGGAGGGCACTATTGGCACCAAAGTCATATTTTCCCCCTCTCTGTTCCACTAGCGGAACGCGGGAGGGAAAAGAGACGGCCTTAACGCCTCAATACGAGTTCTAATTTCCCCTATCTTTGTATGGTGATCATTGCACGGCATGAAAGCTGGTGGTAATAATATATGCTCTACATCCTCGGCGAAGATCGTATTTTGGAATTTAGTGAGCAGCCCCTTCCGTTTAGCGCATCGTCTATCTTCAAGTGTGCCCAACTTCAGACTGTCTATGAGATTTGTAACGCTCTCACGATGGCTAAATGTACCAGTCACGAATCTTGCCGCTCTTTTTTGGACCTTCTCAATCTTCTGAATCAGGCCTAACTGCTAAGGATCCCATTCAGACGAACAATACTCTAAGACTGGACGAACTAAAGTATTGTAAGCAATTTCCTTTGTTGAAGGACTGCATCGCTTCAGGATTTTATCAATAAACCGCAATCTACAGTTCGACTTACCCGTTACTAGTGTAATCTGATCGTTTCATTTGAAACCATTTCGAATAGCCACACCCAGAGACTTGACGGATGCTACCGCTTCCAAAGACTGGGCATTTATTTTGTACTCGTACATATGGGGATTTTCGCTTTGTTATACGTAGTAGGTTACACTTACTAATATTGAGAGATAACTGCCAATAATTACACCACGCATTTATTTTCTGCAAATCGTCATTGATTTGTTCACAACTTTCGTGTGATACTACCTTCCTTTAGACTACAGCATCATCGGCAAACAGTCTAATGCCGCTGTCAACACCATCAACCAGACCGTTTATGTAAATTGTTAAAAGCAGCGGACCTATTACGCTGCCCTGGGGCACACCTGACGTTACGCCTGTTTCGTTTAAGTCTACCCATTCAGGACGACATACTGCTCTCTGTCTGTTAGAAAACTTCTATCCAACCGCATATGTCATCGGATAGACCGTAAGCGAGCACTTTTTGGAGCAAGCGACAGTGCGGACTGAGTCGAACGCTTTCAAAAGTCGAGGAATATGGCATCAACCCGGGAGCCGGTATCTAGAGCCTGTTGTATATCATGCACAAAGAGGGCCAGCTGTGTACGGTATGACCGCTGTTTGGAATTTAGTGAGCAGCCCCTTCCGTTTAGCGCGTCGTCTATCTGCAAGTACTGGTTTCTGCAGATGAGTTTCTCAGAGTCTAGAAAGGTCATTATGTCTGAATACAAAATATGTACCATGATTCTACAACAAATCGATGTCAGTGAAATTAGCCGGTAATGATGTGCACCCAATTTTCTACCCTTTTTATAGATTGCTATGACCTGGGCCTTCTTCCAGTCCCGTGGAACTTTCCACTGTTCCAATGACCTCTGACAGATGATGGATAAGAATGGTGCTGTATTTGTAGCATAGTCAACATAAAATCTTACGGGGATACCGTCTGGGCCAGATACCTTCCTGGCGTCTAAGGATCTTAACTATTTACAATCCCAGATACACTAAATCAGCCATCCTTGCCTTGGTTCGATAATTGAAAGGGTGAATGGTGCTGCAGTCCTCTGTCGTAAACGAGGTTTAGAATTTCGGCCTTCTGCTTATCAGCATCCGAAGGTATTTAATTATTTGTAGCATTCACAGACTTTACGTTATATCAAAATTTTTTTTGGGTTATTTTTAGAATCTGCAGATAAAATATTGCTATTGAGACTATGTCGAAAAATGCTACAATTTTGTTCTACTTTTATTCAGTAAAACATTTTAAAATATTCTAGTTTTTGATTTGTCTCCCTCTCGTATGTTTCAGATGCATCGCGCTGAAGAACGGATTTTTCTGTGATGTGCTGACAGTTCAGTATCTCGGACAGGTGTTACATGACAATCTCCAGTTACCACATGCCTATTGGACTGCCCAGTATCTCGAAAACTTTTTTATCCATCGTCACGCAGTGAGCTCAGGAACTCCACAGCGTTCCCTAGAGACCAACACCTTCAAATTCCCTTCCTCCACAAAAGCAATGACGTGGTCCGGAATAGGCTGTTGACGTTAAGGCATAGGTCATGAGTAAGGTGATCAGACTGATAGCAATGTGTTGTAAGTATCTGACCTCGCTCGTGTACAGTTACAGTACCTAACTCGCCGTGACAGACTATTAGTCCACTAGAGTGTAGTATCAACAGAACAGTCTGAATAGCTCTCACGTATTATATTAAATAGCAGCAGTAAATTTACTCTTTCGACTCCAGAAAGCTCATTCTCTACCAGAAGTGACCCTCATTGATTCATAGCCAAAATTCCGTACCACCGACTGTGGGGAATTAGCTGTACATCAGTGATATGTGCTTCTCATAATACAATTCTGTGCTTCATAGACAAAAATTTGTTGAAGCAGAAGATTGCTTCTCTTATGACGAATAAGAAAATAATAAATTCACGTGAATTCGAATATGAGGAACTTTACGTATAAAGCCTCTACTTTGTTTATTTAGTTACAATAACCTATTACGAATTTATAACTATTCACTATACATGCAATACATTTATAGATACTCCCAGCATGTCTATATGCAGAAAGGATGGCTCTCTGAGCACTATGGGACGCAACTGCTGAGGTTATTAGTCCCCTAGAACTTAGAACTAGTTAAACCTAACTAACCTACGGACATCACAAACATCCATGCCCGAGGCAGGATTCGAACCTGCGACCGTAGCGGTCTTGCGGTTCCAGACTGCAGCGTCTTTAACCGCACGGCCACTTCGGCCGGCGCAGAAAGGATTTTTTGCCTTCTGGCAACTGATCTGAAATACTGACACTATCAGTTTCCTGTATTTTTGAAGTAATATTTCCTCGTCTGCATGCTTCCAGGGTACCAGACTTCGATTTTCGCCGGCCAATTTTTGTGCTGTCAAGTGCGATATTCGTAAAACTTTCCTTCCTTGGGAAATTACCAAATGTCAGAGTCTTTCACAATATCGTCCAACTTTCATATCACCCCCTGAAAGTCTACACAAATGTCACAAGTTCTTTGGTGGCTAATGCACAAAATACCACGTCTGATTTCATTACCGTCAAGAACAGACCGACGCTAACGAACCGAATATTCTGGCACCTCAGATGGCAAACGTCGTACGAGGGAAAGAAGATTACGGACGAAGATGCTGGAGTGGGATAAATATTAGTCAACCACAATATTATTGCACCTTGAGTGAAGGCGCTTCAGTCTGCTTAACGTGAATGTTTATCGTGATACTTCACGATGTCGCCGGCCGGAGTGGCCGTGCGGTTCTAGACGCAACAGTCTGGAGCCGAGTGACCGCTACGGTTGCAGTTTCGAATCCTGCCTCGGGCATGAATGTGTGTGATGTCCTAAGGTTAGTTAGGTTTAATTAGTTCTAAGTTCTAGGGGACTGATGACCGCAGAAGTTAAGTCGCATAGTACTCAGAGCCATTTGAACCATTTTTTTCACGAGGTCACATTGAACCTCCTGACAGTATATGCACTTGAAAGCTTTGTCAGTTTGATGCGTTTACCTTAGTTAACACTGCATTTGTTTTCTGAAACCTCACCGCATGTTGCCGATAACGGTCACAGGAGACCATAACATCGCAGTAAGATGGTACGGATGAAGTAACACAGCTGTTACAGCTACAAACGAACCATCCCGATATTCACCTTAAATAATTTAGATAATATGCGCTATGGTCGAACGGACATTTTAACACAGCTCTTGGACAATGTAGGTTTAGTGACTGAACCACTGGTTCATCTAGTACAATGCACGAATGTGTGCCGAAACCCGACGCAATATACTGAAACAAGGCTGACATATTTTCAAAGCTGCTGGTTTAGAATGGATTGGTATTATTAGAAGCACTGTTTTAGCACGTATAACGATTATAATTTCTTCTATTCTCTAGCGAAGAAACTGTAAAATTATGTAACGAATGTAAAAGCTGATTTCCTTTTCACAAGCGAAACACCCATTCTTGGTACTAGTTTTATCACATGGTAGCTCGTTTTTGCACAAAGATGTGATCGATTACAGACGAGTGTTTGTTTATTTGAGGAGTGCCGCTTAATAGTATCCGCTGACACGTCGACCGGTTCGTAATTAATGCAGGGCGCGCCTTATCGCCGGGAGTGCAGCACCCGCAGGCTATCCGGAGATGACACCACTCCGCTCCACAGCGGGAACTCAACTAATTAACCTTAATCGCATTCACGCCTGCTCAAGGACTGTGTCGTGGGCTACTTATACATGCTAAAACTATTAATAGCCTACGTTGTAACGAAATTTCTTTTTGAAAAGTAACGTGAAGGTTTTGTCAAGTATCACATAAATTCTGTGTCCTGCTTTCGTGGTATTCTTCAGCAATTAACAACTACATTGCACCAACGAATGAATTATTTCTAACCAATGCAAAGCATTATTCAATACACAATGAATGTATAATGTTTTCTTTAATGTAGAAAATTTTACATATAATTGTTAAAAGCGTAACTTATTATTAAATTGACATTTTACGTCGGTTATACACACCAGTCGCTTTTTGAACACGGTACGATTTATTGTACCATCAATAAATTTTCAAGCCATTATAGGCTCATCATCAGATAAGGGAGGTACAGCAACATTATTCTCTGAGACCGTGCAGCTAGGCATTAGCGCCAGGATGACGGCGCTGCAGCTAGGTAACCATTACAAACTGGTTCCAGCAACGTGCATTTCAGCCAGCTTGCACACAAATGAACACACACACATACACGGTACTTAGGTGCACATGGTGTCCAGAAAAAAATTTCCTGTTTTGTTTCATACTTATTGTAGAGACAATGTGTAAATTTGGTAAGGAATTGTTACCCCATGAGTAATATGTACATGCATTTCATCGTCATTACTTCCTGTTTAGCGATATGAAAGAAATCGGTAAGCATGGCAATGTTACATAGAAAATACAATTTGAAGTTAAAGAACTATAGGTAAGGAAAACATCTTAGTTAGGGAAGCTGGCAGGATTCGGCACATGAACAGACTACTCGAACAAAGAAAGAGACTGGGACTAGAAATCACACAGGGCACACGTAATAAGTATGGCGTCTGTTGCAACGAGGTTGTGAATATGTGTTGAAGCTCGCTACTTGCTTTCCAACTTTACAAGTAGCGTATCTGTGCCGGTACACAGCTCCTCCGAACCAGTCCTCCTGGGAACAAGGAAAGGTCACCCAACCACAGTGAGTGTTCTGGACAAAATGGGTTATTGTCCCTGTATGCCGAGGTCACTGGTCCAGTAGGGATCAAGTGCTCCTTCCCTCTTTTTATGGTCCCAGTTGCGAGATTTTCGTCATTCATTCGAGGCCTGTACTCGGTGGTGAACGGGTCACGGTCTTTCTCTCTGTAAATAATATCAGGTATACAATAAAATTCTGGTTTATTCAGAATTTTTTTTACAAAACGTATTCTTTAAAAGTTGCTTTAAAGTGTAATTGATCTTTATTTTAACCAAAAATTTACATACAAATTGAGATACACCAGAGAGATATTACTACTTTCCCCACTATTTATTTACATACTTCTGTACAAAATAGACAAATACATAGGAAAAAGTGAGACTAACTTGTACGCCTCGCAGCTGGCGAAGAAAAAAGGCGCAGGCGTACAGACATGAACATGCCATCCATAATTAAAGTTTAAGTTTCAGAAAGCTGTATAACGAGAACAACTGCTCACAATGAAGACGAATTTCGAGAGAATGTTATTTATGCAGGGGTAAACGTCATGGAAAGGAATTTAACGAAAATTTTACCACAAGATGGCGCTGTAAGCGTCATAACGTAAATGAGGTCGGCTACAAATGACAGATAAATCGCAGTACGACAGCTATGGTTTGAGCTGCACATCACAACACCCGAAATGTTCAATGTGCGTGACTTCACAAGTTCCGTAGTCAACAGTTGTGGTTCTGTTAGTTCGTCAAGCTCATCCACCATGGGAAAGTAGTACCACACCGTACTTGCAAAGTTGGTTTCTAGTTGTCCTGAGGCCAACAAACGCATAAGAAATAGAATAATATCGTTATTTTAATTGTGCTGGGGCCAAAAACTACTTAAAAATCAAACTGACATCGGTTTCGAATTGCTGTGAGGCTTGTGCAAGAAATGTTAAATATGCTGTCCACCACCAAGTTGAAATCGAGAAACATGATGTGCCACAACATATAGGAGTGTCTTGGGGGACACATTCAGACTGAGGTGTACAATTTGTGCGTTCAGTTCAGCCACACTTGTAACTGGAGCACTAAACACAACATGTTTCATGTAACACCATAGCCAGAAGTCACATGTATGAAGATCAGGTGATCTGGATGGCCCAACTGTAGGGACATGAGGGTTGACAAGGCCAACATTTCTGAAATGCCTCTGCAGGACCTGCTTCATTGGCTGTGCAATGCGCAGAGGAGCCCCATCTAGTATAAAAATCATCCTAGCCACACATCCACACCGTTGAAGGGTTGGAATGGAGTTGGTGTGCGAAAGATTCTCATAGCGATTACCAGTAACACTACAGGTAAAGAACCCACAGGATTCGTCTCCACAAAAAATACGGCCCTACAATAAACGATGCTGTCAACGCTCACCACAAAGTCACCTTTGCAGCATGAGGCGGTGGCGGTTGGTACGCATGTGGATTTTCCATTGCCCTTATTCTAGGTCTTAACATGTCTTTGTAGGAGGAAATGGGCTTTGTCTTCCACAGAATAGCCCTTCATGATCCATTTCTGGCAGGGGGGGGGGGGGGGAGGGGGAAGAAATACCAGAGATGGTAGGTCAGCTGGAAGCAACTGTTGATCATGGGTGATTTGGTATGAATAGCAATACAGGATGTTTCACAGGATTTTATGCACTGTGCTTGCAGGCATGTCCCACGTTTCGGCAATTTCTTGTGCACCTCATGTTTGCACACCACCGCTCAACTCTTCCTGCCGGGGTGTGGACACAGCTTCGAAAGATGTCAGATCAACTGCTGTCCTCCATCTGCCCCATTGCACTTCGAAAGAACCTGTATTTTCGAATTCTGTAACCATTTTCCCCAAACCATTAGCAGACATGGGACCAACAGCTTTTCTCATACCCTAGAGTAACAGCAACTTCTGCAGGCCACAAGCACACAATCACTATTCTTGTAAGAGAGCTTTACTAGCAACGCGCAATCCTTAGAGACAGTCCTGTTGGGCGTCTCGGACGCAAACTGAAGAACAGCAGCGTGCCACACGTTGTCGGTGTGCATATTGTGACGCTTACAGCGCAATTCATTGTTCAAAATTTCGAAATATTTTTGTTCCACGACTTTTCCCTCTGTGGCAATAATATGCTGTTCAAATTTGACGTCATTCTGAGCAGTGGTTCTCATTCTACAACGTTTTGAAACTGGAACTTTAATTATGGACACTGTGCATAGTAGTAAATATATGTACATAGAATTATGCACACCTATGACAAACGGTCAATATTACTATTCCACGCACACATCAGTGTAAATAATCCACTCTCTCTCTCTCTCTCTCTCTCTCTCACTATCGTCCAAGTGAATAGTGTGAGTATGGGAGGGTGCAGATTCTGTCCCCAGAGATGAACTGTTTGTCGTCATGACACGACAGCCCAATGCTGTACGGACGTCATGGACTCGTAGTCTAGGGACTACTTGGTGCATCAAGTGGGGAACAGCTCAGACGCCTGGAGCATACAACTCCTGTAATCTTCAATGGTGAGAGTTTGAGGCCACACGGTGCAGACGTTTGGACGGTGGCTGTATCTATACGGTATGCATACATTTTCGAATTGCGCCCCCTATACTTCACAATCTATGAACCATTCACCTCGTCCTTCACCAGGCTGATAACCTTCATGCTTTGAGGTGTAAATTATGGCTCTAAGCACTATGGGACTTAACATCTTAGGTCATCAGTCCCCTAGACTTAGAACTGCTTAAACCTAACGAACCTAAGGACATCACACACATCCATGCCCGAGGCACGATTCGAGCCTGAGAACGTAGCAGCAGCGCGGTTCCTGACTGAAGCGCCTAGAACCGCTCGGCCACTTTTTAGGTGTAATGACACTATGATTATCAGCCACATATCCAGACACATCAAATGCTTCAGGATGGTACCTAAGAACTTGAGACAGGTAGCAGCCTTTCATCCATCTGTTTCCATACAAAGTAACTTTGGATCGGCCATATTTGGTCACTATGGGCACGGAGGCAAGTCACTGTTGGGTCATGCAAATGCGTAGGACGTAACAGTTGTGCGACCACAGCGTATCCATCACCACAGTCCGCAGCCATATTGTGTAACAATCTGTCGATATCATTTTCGGCCAACCATCTGAACCCTCAAATCATTGTGTACTTTTACAGGTTGATGACACCCAAGTATAAGATGTAACTCAAATCGTCAAAAGGCTAGCGCCCCTCCTCGCTCATTCGCGACTTATTCACCCTGAAGCACCTCCGCACACACTGGCCAAGCCCCCTGTGAACACTTCTTTCAAAAAATAGCAGAATATAAACATCGGTCAAATCGGTCAACATTTCGATGTCGACGCATGTTTTCTTTAGTGCACCATCTCACGAAATCCCTGGCGCGGGCTAGTAAAAGGCAGGCTCCACAGTATACGTATCCATTCACACACTACAGAATTTCTCGAAAATATCCGTGAACAGTTGCATGTCAGTGTCCGTGCATATTTGCGCATATTCTCCTAAAGTAGGAATGCGAAACCCCTGCAAAACATTCACCATGTGCCCATATTCCGCAGTCATTATGGCATGGTCTGAAATGTTACTGGTCAGTTCTTCTATGCCTTGCCACGTGGTTTCATTAAGACCCTCATTCGAATCCAGGTAATCGTTAGGAAAAATATTTGCTCCTTCGTCAAACACTCAGAAGCTGAAGTTTTGCATCATAAGGGTGTGCATCTCTCATGAAGTGCTTGTCTTGCTGATGTATTGTCTCAGCAAGTTTCTGAAGAGGTGTGTGCATGAAACGAAGGGAATCCAAGAAGAGCGATATTTTTGGCGTGATTCGTTTGAAGAAGGAGATGTATTTTTCAACGCTATCAGGCAGGTCACTAGCCTTATTTTCCTTCAAACCGACGTTACCCTTATGCTCAACAACAAAGTGAGTGTCATACCCACTCAAATTGTGAGAGAAAACGGATATGTGTCATGGCAGTTGCTATTACAGTTAGCATGTTTTGTATGCTGCACCAAGGAGCTTCCCATTAGATTATTGTGGTCTCTACATGTCGTTTCCTTTTTTCTATCTAATAGCAGTCGACAAATAGGACAATCAATTCCCTGTTTGTATAAGGCATCTTTCTCTTATGATTCGGCCACAATAATGTCGTTACGGTAAATCTCAACAACATTCTTTGCTATTTTTCAATCTCAGCGACCAATCATCTGACGGGATTATCCCCGATATAAGATTCGAATTGTTTAAGACTAGAATCATACGAGTAAACAACTTCATAAACAGGCATGCTAGGTACATGTCGCTCTGTGAAGGTTGAAGGACGATATGTCACTCACTTATTTTGATGTTCAAGGGTATTCTGTTATGTTGTTGTTACAACCTTGACATTGTTTTCTATGAGATGAGCAGGCATTGATGGGTGCGTGTAATTTGTTAATGCATATGGGATCTATATGGTAGCTATCCTTCACTTGGTGTTTTCAGGAGTTCAGGACAAGGGGTCAGTTTGGCTATTTAACAGTAAATCTAGCAGTGGACATTGTGAGCTTGAAGGCCACATGCTGCTGTTAAAGAGATGAACATCTCAAACACTTACTGGGAACAGAATACTGGTCCCAAGAATTTCTCGCACTAGTGTGCAGATAATGCTTCTGGGAGAAGAGGCGAAAAACAGCCTACGTGGGTCTACCTGCTGGCGTTTCTGGCCAGGGCAGGGACAGGGGGCGGGGGGAAAACGTAGGTGGCCCAGCCAAGGCGTTTTGACAGTGTCCTAGGTGTCCATTGTGCACAGAGCTGGCATCCATGAAGCTCTGCGAATTTCCATGTTTGCCTTGGGCTGGATGCTATAGACAGAGCTATCAGGTGGTCTTGCCCCTCTGTCTGCCGAGTTCATTAGGAAGGTTCGGGCCCTTGGACGACTTCTAGGTTGGAGCGCAACATTTACTACGCCTATAAAATGATGTGCATTGGGACACAACGACACTTCTCTTAGTTCAGCTGAGGCCCCTGTTTGGACATGTTGTAACGTTCAGCACGTGAAAATAATTATATCTGTGATAAAAGTTTTATTCACTTCAGGCCTACACAAAAACTCTCAGAACTTGCTGCCTAAAGTGGCTATGGGTAACACAATTCGGGAGTGTAGAGTCTTCTCCTCCCTGCACGGAAATTTCCGAGTCAGGGTATTATTTGCTTTGGTTGTGATTTGTTGAGAGGTTGAGCGGACGTATTAGAGGGAGACGTGGCAACTCTCAGAGTCATGTGATTGGCACGAAACCTGTGTGAGGGGTGGCCGGCCGGGATGGCCGAGCGGTTCTGGGCGCTACAGTCTGGAACCGCGTGACCGCTACGGTCGCAGGTTCAAATCCTGCCTTGGGCATGGATATGTGTGATGTCCTTATGTTAGTTAGGTTTAAGTAGTTCTAAGTTCCAGGGGACTGATGACCTCAGAAGTTAAGTCCCATAGTGCTCAGAACCATTTGAACCATTTTTGTGAGGGGTGGTTGCATTTGTGCACTTTTCGAGTTTACAGAGTTTTGATGGAAAGGCGACAAGGGGTGAAATGGTTTTCTGATTCAGACTCCGGTCTGGAGAGGGAACTGTGGTCTTGGCTAATGTTGTGAGAGGGTTTCACTTGGACACTCGTCCCGAGCATGTCTTGGCGCTGACGTTGGTCTTCACTTGGGAGCCTGTGGTGAAGTCTTAACTGTACCGACAGTTTCGACCTGAATCACCTCAGACAACTCGCTGTATCAAGGACAATCTTATTTGTATTAGGTTCATGTTATGACTGGTCAATGGGAGTGTCACACGCTGCAACACGCCATGATTTCAGGGCTCTGTTAGAGAGTAATTGCGATGCGTCTGACAGAGTGCCTGCCCGAGTTTTTTCATATTTTGTGCCCGTGATAAGAAGTTACAGGAGCCACACGTCGCTAGTCTGGTGACGCTTGCACCGCAACCTTCACCTAAGACAGTGCTATACATCGAGAAAGGGGTATAGTATTGCCGCTCCGGCTTCTTAGGGCAAAGAGAATCACTACCTTGCCACTTGTTCTCAGCTGCACCAACAAAGTTTAACTTCTATGTAGAATAAATCCACCAACGTCTTTCAGCGTTAGATAACATTAGCTTGCGTTATCCATGTTCTAAACCAGGATAATAAATTGAACAGATAAACCTTAGTCTTTGTCAACCAACGCCACCAGGTGGAGTGGTAATTATTTGTTGCTTCTTTCTGTGTTGCCAAAAGCTCATGATTTATTTGTCATGTCGCTTAACTTGTGTTGTTTGTACTATTTTATGATTAGTAAACTCTTACAATTTCTATGAAAGATTAATCCTGTGTTAGTATATTAATCATCCATCACTAAATGAATATAATAGTGACAGGACTCTAATTTTATTAATTTTTCTCAACATTCAGTTTTTATTTAAGATTCTGATAAAAGTAATTTTCTTCAATGCAGGCTAGTAATAACAACCAACGGCAGAGAGCAGATTTAATTTGGCAGACATATAAGGCAGGTGGACGTGTGGAAGGCTTTCAAGTTAGTACAATTGCTATCAGGGTGTACGCTTGCAGGCGCCAGTAGTGTTTGGAATCAAACCACAGGACCGGTGTTGTCTAGCAACTTGGCGTCTTTTGCCTAGGATCCAGAATTGATGGCACTTTGTGTCCGTCAGATGCCAATTCCATTACAAGGTTTTTGTTTCCCCATGTTGAAATTCAAATGCACGTTGAGATAAATTATATTAGAGTAACCATAAGAATTGCTAGTGTAAAATACATGAATGATTTGTAAATTTTTGTGTGTTGTTTGTTTGTATTTTCATTCATTTATTCTTGTGACTTCTGTGTCACTTACTGAGTCTTCCTGAGGCAGAACGGCGTTGTGTTGACTTGTGGGATGGTAGATTATTTGAGACCCATGTATATTATCGTAGATTAGGGTTGTTTTAATTTGATATGTGTTACCAGGGATTCGGAATTAGTGGCTAGAGCGAATTTCAGGGTGGAATTCTGTGGAATTACGAGGAATGGCGATTGAAATCTCTCGTGAGTAGGAATCTGAATGCATGCTTACTACAAGCAAGGCACGTTTGCTCCAAAGTAGTAAGAGTATTCGAATCTCGTCACAAATGAATCAACGTCAAAGCGGTTCATTGATCAAGAGAAAGTTGCGGAGAATTCTCAGTCAAATGTGGTAACTGACCTTACGGATATATCGAACACAGAATTTTCTGAATGTGACGAGGTAATTTAGTCAGGCAACGAGAGAGGGGGTGAAACCGCAACAGAGCGTCATGTAGATTCTGCAGGCACGGCATGACGTACCGTTGGTGAAAGTAGCAGATCAGACTCACAAACAAAACATCACAGAGTGATGGAATTCCGCTCGTGTCGTTCTCGATGTATTAGCGGATGATCTTAATTTGAGACCCTCATGCGATTCATGCAAGAAGCTGAGGGGAAGAGACAGGAGGCGGAGAAGAATAGACAGAAGAGAGAGAAAATAGCCACGAAGGAGAAGAAGGAGTTAATCACTAAATAGACCAGGAAGATACTGATGATTGTTGAACAGCTTGTCAAAAATAGACAGCAGGTTAAGAAGGAAGTCACGTGTGTTAAGGAAGGTGTAGGAAACATCAAGAAAACATTGGCAGAGACGAGAGAGTTCGCAAACAAGGCAAAACGCGATGGCAGGGTGGCAAGATTAGTAGACCAAGATGAACGCAAGACGCTTTGTTAGCTGAAGAACAAGTAAAACAGGCCAAAATCGAAATGTGCCAAACTAAAAGGTTCTTGCTGAGCTCCAAAAACAGGGATGAAGGATCGTCCAGGAAAGGCAGCAAATTAATTATCGCAATGAACACATCGAGAAAAAACAGGTAGAATTATCAGAGGACAAAAAAATGCGCGTGTGGCAGTGGTGGCCGGGAGGCCCCTCGCGGGGCGGTGCGGCCGCCGCTCCACAAGTTTTTTAACGCCACCACGGCGACTTGCGAGTGAATAAGGATGAAACATAACACCCAGTCATCTCGAGGCAGAGAAAATCCCTGACCCCGCCGGGAATCGAACAAGGGACCCCATGCGCGAGAAGCAAGAACGCTACCGCAAGACCACGAGCCGTGGACATCATAGGTCAAAGAAGAGCATGAAATGGCGAACCATTGGACCATAAACATTTCTTACTCTTTCGAAATTGCCGAGTGTTTAAAGAGAATAACTACACATTTCATCCAAAACGTTGGACATCTCAGTACGACAAAGTCCTTAACAGAATCGAGGACACTGAAATACAAGCTGGAATTTACCTACGGATTTTTAGATGGGTCGATCGCGCGACGTACGCGCCGTGTTGTTGACTGCTGTCGCTCATACAAAGAGTTCAGGAACGCGTACCTGAACGAGTATTAGTCGCAGGACATACAAGAAAGAGTGAATCAGGAGATTACATTGAGCAGAGACCTAGAACCATCAGGATTAAGTAGTCCAGTGAAGTTCTGTGACTCGCTAGGTAAGAAGAATCAGTTTTTGGATCAGCCGAAGAGTCGCAACGAAGTTATGAGGCACTGTTACGCCAAACTGCCTCTGCACCACTAACAGCTCCTTATCGGACGCTGCAACCATTCCGCTGAATTATTGAAGAGCACGCTAGGCGAATTTGACTACGTCAACGAAATACGAAACACAAGAGACAGGAGCAGGAACAATCACCACAAGTGACAAGGCTCGGCAATAAGGAACGGCGACAGGGAAAATGGGGGGAAATACCGATCACAGAGAAACAACAACTCGAACTACAAACGGAATAACCAGACAGCGTGTGAGAGCAGAGGTAGACGAAGCAATTACAACAATAATTACGACGAATGGTAAAATGGAAACTAGAGATAACGACAAAATCCAAACCATTTCCAACGGGGAACTGGAGAATCACAGCAGGAAAGAAACAACTGGGAGAACAACAGTCAGTGTCATCAAAGTAACCAACAAGATCAAAATATCCAGATTGACCATCTAATACGTCACAAGGGAAACGTAGCAGAAATCTAAATAGAAACTGACTCTCGGCTGCTGCGGACACGGCTCTAAACAAGGCCGGAGAAACTATCGGAAGGAACAACATCAACATGTTATAATATGAAGACACAAGAGAGCCCTTGCGTGAGGTAAAGTAAGTCATGACACGACCAGATCTACACTACTGGCCTTTAAAATTGCTACACCAAGAAGAAACGCAGATGATAAACGGGTATTCATTGGACAAATATACGTATTATACTAGAACTGACATGTGATTACATTTTCACGCAATTTGGATGCATAGATCCTGAGAAATCAGTACCCAGAACAACCATCTCTGGCCGTAATGACGACCTTGATACGCCTGGGCATTGAGTCAAACAGAGATTGGATGGCGTGGATAGGTACAGCTGCCCATGTAGCTTCAACACGATACCACAGTTCATCAAGAGTAGTGACTGGCGTATTATGACGAACCAGTTGCTAGGCCGCCATTGACCAGACGTCCTCAGTTGGTTAGAGATCTGGAGAATGTGCTGGCCAGGGCAGCAGTCGAACATTTTCTGTATCCAGAAAGGCCCGTACAGGACCGCCAACATGCGGTCGTGAATTTTCCTGCTGAAATGTAGGGTTCCGCAGGGATCGAATGAAGCGTAGAGCCACGGGTCGTAACAAATCTGAAATGTAAAGTCCACTGTTCAAAGTGTCGTCAATGCGAACAAGACGTGACCGAGACGTGTAACCAATGGCACCCCATACCATCACGCCGGTTAATAAGCCAGTATGGCGATGACGAATACACGCTTCCAATGTGCGTTCAACGCGATGTCGCCAAACACGGATGCGACTATCGTGATGCTGTGAACAGAACCTGGATTCATCCAAAAAATTACGTTTTGCCATTCGTGCACCCAGGTTCGTCGTTGAGTACACCATCGCAGGCGCTCCTGGCTTTGATGCAGCGTCAAGGGTAAACGCAGCCATGGTCTCCGAGCTGATGTCCATGCTGCTGCAAACGTCGTCGAACTGTTCGTGCAGATGGTTGTTGTCTTGCAAACGTCCCCATCTGTTGACTCAGGGATCGAGACGTGGCTGCACGATCCGTTACAGCCATGCGGGTAAGATGCCCGTCATCTCGACTGCTAGTGATACAAGGGCGTTGGGATCCAGCACGGCGCTCAGTATTACCCTCCTGAACCCACCGATACCATATTCTGCTAACAGTCATTGGATAACGACCAACGCGAGCAGCAATGTCGCGATACGATAAACCGCAATCGCGATAGGCTACAATCCGACCTTTATCAAAGTCGGAAACGTGATGGTACGCATTTCTCCTCCTTACACGAGGCATCACAACAACGTTTCACCAGGCAACGCCCGTCAACTGGTGTTTGTGTATGAGAAATCGGTTGGAAACTTTCCTCATGTCAGTAAGTTGTAGCTGTCGCCACCGGCGCCAACCTCGTGTGAATGCTCTGAAAAGCCAATCATTTGCATTTCACAGCATCTTCTTCGTGTCGGATAAATTTCGCGTATGTAGCACCTCATCTTCGTGGTATAGCTATTTTAATGGCAAGTAGTGTGCATTCCATTATTCACGTCAATCTGACCGAGATTGTGGAAAGTGGAAGCCACGTTACAGCTACATCTGCATCTGCATACAAGATATGTTTTGCGAATCATCTATGGCCAGCACGCACGCTGAAGGAAACGAAAATCTCAAGTGCACTGAGAGGAAAGGAAAGGACACGGAGGTGCGGTTACAAACACGGTTAATGTTCAGCTGCCTAGGGCACAGGTTGGAAACGAACTTTCTGGTCGTCACCTCGCTGTCTATTTAAATATTATTCGGTATGGATTTCCTGAACCAACATCGGGTAGTACTGACGTAAATAACACCACAAAAACGCAGGAAAATAGAAATTCATCGTGGCGTTATGAGCGTAGTCGCACAACGCAAGAAGATCAACAAATCCAACGGGATATGCATTATGCTATTGATAACATGTTAGAGAAACACTCCAACGCGTGACAAGGAGGATCTGGAAGAAATATTACTTGGAAACGCGGATGTATTTTTGCCGAAAACAGGAACAATCCGAAATTTTGCATACTAATTTCGAGTGCGCAAGCACACAAAATTCTTTGTGGAACCTTATTAGTTTCCACTTACCTACCGTTTCAAGGTTTTCTTAGAGATCAAGAGGATACTAGATGACAGCATCATGTAATCTCGTGGAATCTGCAACCTCCAAGAACAAGAACCCCCTCATTGTAGTAGGAGAGTCCGACGGCTCAATCCGTTTGGTGCTGGATTCATGCCAGATTAATACCATCGTAGAACAGGAAACAGATCGTCCCGAGAAGCTGGAGGAACACCTACAAAACGTCCATGTCGTAACAGTATTCTCGTCCCTCGACTTGCGGTCCAATTTTTGGCAAATTACACTCCAGCCAAACTGCAGGAAATATACTGCATTGTTCATCTTCGGTAGATGTTATCGATTCAATCGGGTAGCATACGGGTTTAACATGACCTTAGCAGCCTTCATTAGGGAACTCGATTGTATTGTAAAGGATTACGTAAAACAAAGAATTACTACTTACGAAGACGATCTCTTGATTGCGGAAACGACGTGGAGTGGACACAATGTGATTTTAAGGGAAATGCTACCCCAACCTTCCAGGAATATTGCGTAACTGCCATCATCACGAAGTCATGGGCTGGGACGTCACAAGTAAAATTCTTTGGCCATATCATCACCTGGGAAGCAGTCTCACCAGACCCAGACAAGAAAGAGGCAACAGCCAAATTTACAAAGTCAAAACTAAGAGACAACTCCATGGTTTTCTCGGTGTCGCAAATTCCTACAAGAGAGTCATTCACATCAAGAAACTAGTTACACCGCGATTATGCCAGCTCACCGTGAAAACGACGCCGTGGGACTTGAACGACGTGGCGGAAAATGAATTCCAGACCCTCGAGACCGCACTGGTTAATGCACTGATTTTGTCGCACCCCATCCTGGCGGAGGAATTTTGCGCTGTAACGGACAGTTCATATTCTGTGCTTGATGTAGTAATCTTCCAGAGATATCAGCGAGGGGAAACATGGTACGTAAGACCATCGCTTTTGGAGGACCCTCTCTCAGTAAATGCGAGACAAACTACTTTGTAAGCGAGGTGGAAGCTTTGGCGATCTTGTTTGGCTTCGAAAAATTTCGATTTTTCTCGTATTGGAGAAAAACAAGAGTCTTCACCGATCACAAAGCCTTGGAGTTTTTACTCACGGTGAAGCTCCACAATAAGAGACTGACGAGATGGACGCTCATGCTACAGGAGTCCGATTTTACAACTACGCATGTACCAGAGGAGAAGAACATCATCGTGGATGCACTGTCACGTTCGCCTGTGGGATTGGAAACAAGTTGCGCAAACCCTATAAGAAGAACACCATAGCCCGTATTATATTAAAAAGTTGGCGTTTGAGAATTATATCACCACGAACCTCAAGGACATCAGTAGGAAATAAGTCCAGGACTCTGCCCTGCTTGCTCTAAGGAAAAGATTAAACATCAGGACGGAAACTAAGCTCAATCAGTTGTACCTATTGTGAAAGGGAACCTTGTTCATTTGCAGTAAAGGGGAGAGAACATTCCAAATGAACTTGTGAACAAGATCATCTGGCACACTACGTAAATTTAGGAGCCAGGAAATGCTACCTGAAATTACGCACTCTGTGCTACTTTAAAGATACGGACAGAAGAATTTGGAGGGTTTTGGCAGTGTGTAAAGCGTAGTAGAAATCAAAACATGTTACAGTGACAATACAGGCACCTCTGCATCCCATCTTTCCATTTGAACTAAAACACATCACTGCAATCGATTTAATGGGCCCCCTTGTGCTCACAGGTAGAGGATATAGTTACATCCGGGTAGCAGCAGAGCTGACATCTGAATATGTCACCTTAGCCCCAAGGCAACTGCACAGACAACGTGCAGAGCCTTCTGCAAAGATTTCCTGACCCAAGTAGGTCATGTAGATAGGATTATCTCCGACAATGGAGATCAGTTGCAGTCAGAGAGAGGGAATACATTGTTGAGAAAACACAGGATTAAACCAAAGTACGCAAACTTGCGGCATCTCCAATCGTCACAGGCAGAGAAGATAATGAAAAGCCTGGGAAACCGTAGCCACATATGCTTTGCGAAACAGCACACAACCTGGGATATTTTCCTATGCGACTTCCATGACGTGATGAACGAGTTGCCACATGGAGTCACTAAGATGGCACCAGTGACAGTTCTCAAGAACAGACAACGCAGAGATCTAATCCGTGAAGCCGTACACTTTTTCCCCACAAACCCGAGTGCAACAAAAGCAAATTATTGATCTGGTACTTAGATTGAGCGAGGCAGGAATGAAATGGAAAGAGATCTGGGGTAGAACGGCACACAGAAGAGTATTCCACATTGGTGAAAAGGTGTAGGTTAAACGTTTCTGTATGTCTAACAAACAGAAACTTCTGTGCCATATATTCTACCCTACCTGTAGTGAACCTGTCCGAGTCCGCAGGTTGGCTCACATGAACACGCTAGAACACGAGAACTTGAAATCACGGAAATCTCTTGGTATTCATAATATCTAAAATGTGGAACCATTTGTAGAATAGCTGTGTATAGTAGTTCATTTAGGCCAGAATCAATTTGTACATAGAAGGTGAATCGATTGGCAAAAGCTAGATGAAACTGTGTAGCATATTCTAGGTTAAGTGTTCACTGAATTTCTGTGTTTGACATATTTGTAATTGCCATTTATTCGCTTACGGTATGACTCCTTGTGGATCGTGGTCGAATAAGTTGCATGGTTGTTACCTCATCGTCTCAACTGGTTCACTGCCTGCTTGAACATCCAAGTCGGGATTGAATACAAATTCGTCATATGTGACAGCTTCTCGTATTAATGGACACTTGTAACGCCAGAAATGCATATCCTCCTATTTCCATCTATTGTACTATAATTTTTTTCCTTATTTTGTTACCTGAAGATATGACATTTCTCTGTCTTTATATATTGTAATTGTTTTATATATTTATGAATCTATGTCGATGTATAATTGGTTTGTTTTGTAAATACTACTTGTATTTTTACGCTGGGTCTTGCCTAGGGAAATAAATGCTATCGAACGATTACATCGATAGGTCGTGTGGAGAGCCAAAGTGTGTAGGATCTTTGGTAGTGTTAACTCTGCCGCGTGGAGCGCGGGCAGAGAGGGTCTGGATGAAGTAGTGCGGTGGAGCAGGTGTGTTGTGTGACGCTCCCGCGAGTTGCCGCGCGTTCGGGGTTTGGCAGCATGTAATTGCGCTCGACTTGCTATGATAGTTTCTGAGACGGTGTCGCGGACGGGAAGCATTAGCTGGCGTACATCAAGAGCCCGTGTCGAGAAGAAGGCGCGCCAACATCCAGCTTCTGCAACAGCGACGGCCGACAATGAGTGACTGTCGCCACCTCCCCGATCGACGACTGCAAACCTTCAATCAACCAACTAGGAAGACTAAAAGCACGTAAAGTTTTAGAACTGTATGGCAGACATCAGCTTTTCAAACTGTTGCATGACAAAAATACAGCAACTTAGCATGAACCTTTGTTGCTCATTGTCCCAATTGCATTACCAAGCAGGGTCCCTTCCTTTTCTGGAATGAACCCGAGTGTTGTTGAAATTCATACGCCAGCATTAAAGTAATATCACTCCATTTCACTGCTTTAATTTCAAAGTTCAGTTAAAGTATTCATAGCTGGCAACAATATCTAGATTACACAAGCAGAAATTAAGAGTGCGAGTTTTGTTGCCATATTTTAGCTTACCTGTGACTGCAGCTCAGTTTGGTACGTACTAAATTTTACTATTGTTAAGCGTTCAGAATCATTTAATTCAAGTTCAGAGTTAACTCTCTTATTTCTAAATTGCGTAGATTCAAGTAGCTTTTGAAATGATTATTGAGGTAGCCCAAGACTAATCTTATTTTATTGAATTTCGTAGTGCTTCAGAAACAAAGTTCACTATTAATTTCAGTCACTAAATTAACTTTAAATTTTTCGTTCTTATTAATTCTTTTGGTAAATTAAGTCAGAGTGTAGCGAAATTTATTACTTCTGACAAACATTTAGTTTTCACACAGCATGTGTCAACCTTCAGTTGCCACGCTTTTAGTGCTAATTATATGTGCATTAATCTTTCGTTTTCAGTTATTATAGTAGTTGTCCATAGGACTGGCGACCGTAATTTTCCCCAAATCTCAAATATCTAATTAACGTCACTTAATTGTTAACGTAACGACCGCACATTTACTTTCATTATTAATTTTACCCTTTCCTTAAAATTAATTTTCACCATTTTCATTTGAATTTTTCCTATCATTTAGATGTAACCCTTCCCTCCCTCTTTACCGACAAATTAACTTCGGTGACGATTGCTTTTCCCAAATTTCCATTAGGTGCACGCGGTTTAATTTTTCACTGTCATTAAGGTCGATAAGTGAGGGGGAGGTTATACACTCTCTTGTGGCATGACAACCCATGCGCACTGACGTCCTAAGCTCTTCGCGCAACCAACATATTATCAATGTTACAAAAGATCATAATGCCTTTGGACCACACTGTCGACAATGTTAGTCAAGAAAAGATAGCATTATGAACGTCTAATTCAGCTTTATAATTCTCGTAGCAGTGTCTTCTATAATATCGCAAAGATCTGTGAGATTATTTCTGTATTTTTCCGCGGTATCTTGAACACTGCACAAGAGGCGAGTGTACATTGCTTTCCACTATTTCGCAGTGCCGAGATTGCTACTATGCCATAGCGCTTATCTGCCTCAGTGTGTTTTGAGTGGTTTTAGCTGCCCACGCATTTGGGCGTGGAGACGCCAATTCCGCTGGGATTCTGGGCATTCGCTAGTCACGAGATGGAGCCTTTCTCAAGGTGCTTGTATTCTGCCTGCGCCGTGAGAGTACCGAGGGCGAATTGGGTATTATGAGACGTGAGCACGTACAGTGGTGTGGCATACCTCAGGCTAAAGGAAAGCAAGGGAACAGTAAGAAGGGGACCATTGGCGAGGTGAAAAACAGCCTACATTCGAGAACTCATTTACTTTTTTGTATTATTTTACGATGGCACTCGAACAGTAGGCAGACAGGAGGCATATTTGTAACATGTTAAGCAAAACGTAAGCGGGAAATTATGACATTTATAAGTTTCAGGTGTGTGAATCCAGATGCAGTTATCATGACACAGAACATCTATGCAGGCGAACAGGAGCGCACTTTCAAACCTCATCGGCACTGGGTGACAACACCACCGGAAATACTAAGAACAGGAGAAGTGTATGTAGCGTGAGCATAATCTAAGAGTAGAGACGGTTTAGAGGTAAAGTTAGCAGGTGTTGGGTACAGAAAATAAGTTTTAGTGATGAGAGGATGCAGTGCCAACATAACATAGGGGTATGTAAGACAAGAACTGGTTCTGACACAGTTCTCACCCACAGACCAGAGACACTTAATACTATATTTTAAGACAACTGTAACTGTTATGGAAATCATGTTTAGTCAATGCGATAACACAAATTTCTTTTTTTCATTTTATTACAGTCACTCAAATAATCATATATTGGTTCATACTGCATTGTTCCAAAGAGCCCATATTTGTGTGGTTGTTCTACACATAAGAAACTGTTTGTAAGAAAGCGATCTAAAAACGTGGCACTAGATCATACTACGAAGACTGTGTAGATCTTGGAAGCTGTCAAACTCGGTATTAATGCATCCTGGTGGCATCGGGAGGCAACACCCTGCAGCTGGCAGCGACAATCATAAGGCAGCTTGAACGAGAACGACTAAGGCAAGTGTGGCTCAGAATGCCGCTAAGTGGGTGGTCTTTCGGCAGTGCTGAATGATTGGCGGGATGGCTGGGGGCCAGCCAGGCACCATCTCAGACAAACGACAGTTAGAGTGGAGGATGAGCTGTGCCACGCTCCGCAGCAGCCATAAAGCTGCTCACCCCAGACCGCTATAAATGGAGGCGGCCCACCTGATTAGGGCCGTTCGCCATTGACTCACCCCATACCTTCGAGAGCCTTGTAGACAGATTGGCACTGAGTAACTGACAGCTGAGAGCAGCCACCTGCCGAGTGGTTGTGAAAGGGACCTGCCAGACAGGAGGCTCGTCCGTGACGTCACTCCACACACTTGAGGGACCTGCAGACAAGCCGGCGCCACGAGTCCCAGGAGAATGCCACAGGCAAACACACACCCCTACAGATGATGTGCGGAGTCAGATGGCCACGATCTGGTTGAGTTGCTCCTCCAGACATAGACTATGACGCAGACGAGTGCTGCAAACTGTGGAAATATTACACACTACCCACTGGCACACTGAGAGGCAAGAACTCATCACTAGGAGACGGGTTGTGCACCAAGTGCAACGCTGTCTCTCCACACAATATCCAAAGGAAGACTGCACCCCTTCAGCTGCCACGCTGAGAGACAAGACAGAAGCAGAGATGTCACTTCCTATGTTGGAGACGCTGGACGCCACCCATCAACACTGGTATCTTATTTCCTCCTACCAGACATCATGTCTGTCACACCTAACAGCGTGCCAGACTGCCGACTGTTACCAGGTTGAGATGATGCCAACAGCCCAGCTGCCATATTGACGCTGCCAAGGACAAGAAGGATGACCAGAACCATCCATTGCCGCCCTCACATCAAGTGCTGAGTGAACGTCAGCTCTCACTCTAACGCAGCCTCGCAGCACCTTGATGCTCCAGCTGGTCCAGAGACAATTTGTGCATGTGTCTAGTGCTATGTCCAATGGATGTGACTTTGTAAATGTAAATTGACTCACCAGCGACGTTTGCAGAGGGATAGATACGATGTTTTGTGTAACTCTTGATTTAATGTACTTCTACATATTTTCTTGTGAACTGATTTAATTTATGATACAAATATACATGTAAAGATATTTTGTCATGTATATATGTCAACTCTCTTTGATAAGCGTGAAATACAAATCTCTTGTCGTTAGTAGAAACATGCTGTAACGTTCGGCGCGTGAAAATAATGATATTTATAATAAATGTGTTGTTCACATTAGCCCTAAACAAAAACTCTCTAAATATGTTGCCTAAAGTAGCCGTGCGAAACATAATTCGGGAGTGTAGAGTCTTCTCCTCCCTGCACGGCAATTTCCACGTCAGGGGTCGGCTGCTTGTCTAGCAGGGAAAAGAGTATTATTTACTTTGGTTATGACTGGCTGGGAGGATGAGCGGATGAACTAGAAGGGGAGTGGCAACTCTCGGAGTCATATGATTGGCACGAAACCTGCGTGGGGGGTGGTTGCATTGGTGCACTTTTCGAGTTTACCGAGTTTTGATGGAAAGGCGTTGAGGGGAGATATGGTCTTCTGATTCAGACTTCGGTCTGGGGCAGAAGTTCTGGTCTTGACTCATGTTATGAGTGGGTTGCACTTGGGAAACCGTCTGAGCGTGACTTCAAACTGGCACTGGTCTTCTCTAGGGGGCCTATGGTGAAGTCTTAGCTGTACCAACAGTTTGGACCTCAATCATCTCGGACAACTCAGTGTGCCAAGGACTATCTTATTCGTATCAGGTCTTCCGCCATGACGTTTAATCTTCTTTTGCGCACCGTCATACAAATGAAGCAAATTTGTCCATGTTGTGACCGGTGAATAGGAGAGTCACACAATGGAATCTGTTAAAATTTCAGGACTCAGTTAGAGTGTAATTGCAATCAGTTTAACAGATGGCCTGTGCGCAGCTTTGCATATTTTATGCCCATACGTAGATAGTCTGGTGGCACTTGCGCTATGACCATCACCTGAGACAGTGCTGTGCACCAAGAAAGGGGTATAGCAGTTTTCCTCCCGCTTATTAGGGCAAAGAAAATCAGGTCCTATCACTTGGTCTCAGCTGCATAAAAAATGAGTAACTTCTGTGTACAATGAATCCATCAAAGTCTTTCAGCGTTAGATAATTTTCGATTTTGTCATCCATGCTCTGAGCCATGGTAAACAGGTTTAGCGGATAAACTTAAGCCTTTGCCAACCAAGTGCCAGACAATTCAGTATTAATTGATTGTTGCTTCTCTTTGTGTTGCCAAAGCTCATGATTTACTAACCATCTCCTTTAACATCTGTTGTTTGTACTATTACGTGATTAATAAACTCTTTTCATTCTATAAAAGATTAATCCCATGTTAGTACATTAATCACCCATAACTAATTCAATACAATTACGGCAGAGACACCATTTTATTAATTTTTCTTTTTATTTAAGATTCTTGTAAAAGTGATAACCTCCAATGCCGGCTAGCAATAACAACCACACTCAGAGGGCAGATTTAATTTAGCAGGTGAAGAAGTGGAAGGCTTACAAGTTAAAGCAATTACTGTCAGGGCGTAAACTCGCAAGGCCAGTGTAGTCCTGCAAGGGTAGTAGGAGAGGCAGTGGGGTCGCCCTCATAAGACACCACAGGTGCTAGTGACCACTCGAAATCTGCATAAATGTCAAAGGGGAGCATTCCCTGTTGTGGGCATTCTTATACTTCAAGAAGTCGTTGCCTTGATAGGCATTCCATGTGTAACATTTCTAGTTAGTGCAATCAGTTATATGTCATTCTAATTATTCACTCTTAGTAAACACGTTTAAGAATCTACGACGAATGGAGTTTATGAGTGATCTTCTCGTTTGAGAGGGAAGTGGCCGTTGCGTGCCTTTGATCCAGACATAGTGTTGCGCCATACAGTCGGAGAATAACCACAGATCTTCATTTTTGGGGCAGTGACCAGCTACATTATGGTTTGTATCTTCTGTGATGAGCACAGCGTGTTCTTCTTCTTCTGACTTGATTTGTTTTATCTATATCTATGCTTAACTACCTTAAATGGAGGATGCATGAGTTCACAACATACAACTGCACTGTAGTTAATGGCAGGATACTGAAGGTTATTGACAATTATGGGAGTCTTACTTACCAGCCTAGGAAGGCATCTTTTAAGCAAAGCATTAGGGTCACTGTATCTTACATTAGAACTGTCTATGCAAGAATGTGAGATGCGATTGTCGAAAGTGTCTACAATCACGGAATAGTCTAATGCCGGAGCATGACTTACCTCGGCTCGTTAGTAGGATGAGCGGATGGTGTGTTGTTGTGTCTATAACGATGATGCTGATATGGTCCAGGGCACGGGGAGCATGGCACAGACTGTGGCACACGTGCTGGTGTCGTCTGCCTGGACCAGGATAATGATAATGACATGGAAGGCCTGCTTGTCGTACTGCAATTGTTGGTCAATACAAGAATGACGAGTTTGCACATAGTGACAGCACTGACGCTCTGTACCGACATGATGGGCTTGAACATAGTAGTGATATTGTCCCCAGATTGTGGAGTCAGCATTGTCAGATGTGATGAATGCATCATTGAAGGGTCCACTCATGATGTTGATGATGACCACGTCATCGATGGTTTTGTGCAAGGCCACCTCCAGACGCTTCCATCACTCCTGTGGAGGAAGAGGCGATATTGATAAGTGTCATGTACATGAGAGACATATACAGATGTCACTAATAATAATAATAATAATAATAATAATAAATAGTAATAGTACTAAAATATCTCAGCACTCACCTGCAAAACCACGGAAATTGGTATAGCCTCATTGAGATTTCAGGCATTTATCATCCACAGCTCTGAACAGAATATTTGCTCTTAATATTTTATCCAGCTCAGCATCAATATTGATCTCTTTACGAGCAGGTGTGGTGCAATTTGGAGTAACGGCTTCCAGTATTTCGTCCAGCTCATTCGGTACCAATATGTAACTCAATGTGAGCAGTTGGGACACAACTTGGATTAATGGATTCTAATATTTAATCCAGATTTTCAAAAGCATCGATCTCATTGTGTGTGGGTGCTGTGGTGTCACCGCCAGACACCACACTTGCTAGATGGTAGCCTTTAAATCGGCCGCGGTCCGTTAGTATACGTCGGACCCGCGTGTCGCCACTGTCAGTGATTGCAGACCGAGCGCCGCCACACGGCAGGTCTAGAGAGACTTCCTAGCAATCGCCCCAGTTGTACAACCGACTTTCCTAGCGATGGTTCACTGACAAAATACGCTCTCATTTGCCGAGACGATAGTTAGCATTGCCTTCAGTTACGTCATTTGCTACGACCTAGCAAGGCGCCATTACCAGTTACGATTGATACTGAATCATGTACTGTCAAGAGCGACGTTCACCATTAATGGATTAAAGTTATGTTGAGAGGCACCCGCTGGCCTTGCTCATACTGTGGCATCAAGCAGTCAGGCCTGCAAGATGAGTGGTCTGCCAAACGAGTGGATTCATTTTTTATGTATCAAGTAACATGACCTCTAGTACTCACAATTAAGTTACAAGTTAGTCTCCTGTTTGACTATTACGCAACGGAAACGCACATCTGACAATTAGTAATTTACACAACACTGACTGTTCACTACGCACTGGCAATACCACATTTTCTTTCTTATTTAACGGCTTTTATCAACACATGGCCATCGCACTGAATATGAATGGCGCACACATTATAAATTCTGGATATCATGACAACATACAATTCGAAGGAATAGTCCACCAATCTTTTTCTTTTCACTATCTTATTTATTCCGATAAATTCTATAACCTAAACACACAAATTCTAACCTACAACAATAACACATGAGAAGTTCCGCCCAGTGGGCATGGCTTTACATTGGTGATTCTCTATCTTATGGTCTCGTAGTTATTTAATGCTACAGTGCACTTTCTGGATAGGATGGTGGATCTTTTGCTATATCTCACACTTCGACTCTCACAACCATCATCACGAAACTTTCCTCCAGACCGAGCGGTACAAAAGGAACATGCATAACCCAATACCTCTGAAACTACCTTTCTACTCTCCCATGCAAACCACACATACTTAAATTACATGACATACACCACACTGCAACATGGAATACAACACAAGGAATAGTCACAACATTATAATCACATCACTTTCAGCTTTCCCACTTCAATTAGTATTTATCCCAGTTTCACACGACACTACCCCACTTCGTAATTTTTCTTTCCTACTATGAACTCTGGAGGATATATGCACGTCTTCCTGTGCAATGCAAGCCAAGTGGCATTGCTGGATAGACGGCTGACTCATTTTGCTTCTGTCTCGGAGTATTATAGTTTGAATCAAGCGTCACACAGAAACATAACACACAAAGTAATATTAAGAACATATTCATCACACACGCAAGTCCTCAACTGATACCATGGACGAGTACTTCTTTTTATCGCCGGCCGAAGTGGCCGTGCGGTTAAAGGCGCTGCAGTCTGGAACCGCAAGACCGCTACGGTCGCAGGTTCGAATCCTGCCCCGGGCATGGATGTTTGTGATGTCCTTAGGTTAGTTAGGTTTAACTAGTTCTAAGTTCTAGGGGACAAATGATCTCAGCAGTTGAGTCCCATAGTGCTCAGAGCCATTTGAACCATTTTTTTTTCTCTTTATCCTTTGTCTCATACACAGATTGAGATTCCCACAGTACTCACCACGTGGAAGTACTCGTCTCTAATTTCAAGTCCTGCACACGCCATTTCTTAAATATATCCAACTTATAGTACACACGCTAGTAATTCAACTTAACTTAAGCACTCGGAAGTATTTCAAATTATTGCTACACGTGGTTTCATTGTGACCGTCGGTCACTTCCGAAGATTACAACGATCCCCTTAATATTACCTGCCTGACATTTAATTCTCCCCACAAAAGTTCCTGATATAGAGAAATTATTGTTCTTAACTACTCTTAAGTATTTCACATGCATACCACGTCTCCTCTCTTTTGTCCTTATGGAGCACACCTAAGACAGGTCTTACCAACACTAGCTCAGCCACATTTCAGGCGCTCAAAGTTCCGGTAAATTTCATCTCTTTGGTTCCACCAAAGGTGACCAAAAGATCGTCTCAAAGATGATTCACTATCACATTCACTATCTGTGGTTAGCAGACGACCACACATTCATTCATTTCACAGATCTCACCAAACCGGATGTAGGGATTTATTTTGTGGGAGTGCACATGTGATCTATTAAATAAATAAATTGTCATTCTTTCCCACACTGGTATCCGGCTTCGCTGTATTAATTGAAATTGAGTTATTATTAAAAGAAATATGTTGTACTGACAAGAATAACGAAGAGTGTTGCACCTATTTTGAATGTCGGTCGGTACTGTACCCTTTCAAAGTATTCCACCAGCTACGTCCGTTTTTTCTGAATTCTAATTTCCTTGTCCTGTTCCAGACCTCATGCCAGCCTGCGTGAGCTAAAACGCGTGCCTTTCGGCTTCCTCTAGTAACACGGTGTTGGCTCTCCTGCCAATCCACAGCATTGGCGACGAGGCAACACTGCGTTCTTAGCTATACTGCCCTGATTTACTTGTATAATGGCTTCGCCACCATCTCCAGATGTACTGTCCGAATTTTATAGGTTATAGAATCAGCAGAAGCAGGCATTACTGGATGCCCTTGGACAGCCCGTCCAGGGTCAACGTGCGATGCAACACGACGCGGCAGCAGCCGCTCCACCGCTAACGCAACCACAACATGCAGTTGCACCAACTTTTCGTCCTTTTGATGCTGCACTGGAAAGCTGGACAGAGTGGTCACGCCAATTTGGATTCCATCTCAAACGTACCGTGTGATAGTGAAATTATTTCCCCGACGCGATGTAGCAACTCTGTCCTACGACGAAATTTTGTCTGCATTAGACGCATATTTCAAAGAATCTGTCAATGTAGTTGCCAAACGGTATACCTTCTTTTGTACAAAATGTACGGCAGGTCAAACTAATCGGGAGTGGGTTGCAACCTTGCAAGGCCTTACTAGGGATTGTGCTTTTGAGTGTCAATGTGGACTCCCTTATTCAGATACTACGGTACGTGATGCAATTGCACAGATCGTTTCTGATGTTCGTATAAGGGAACAGATTTTGAAACTAGTCAATCCCTCCCTTCAACAATTGATGGATATATTGGATCGGCAGGACACACTTGACTTTGCTCAGGAATCATTTGCGACTTCGCCACCCATGTGTCAGGTTAACTGGCCCGCTGGGCGAGCTGCACGGAACAGTAAACAGTCCTCGCGCTCGGCCGCGCCGCTACGCGCCCAGCTCTCAACCAAGTGTACCGCGCAGGCAAGCACATGCAGTGCTAAAATCATGCCCGCGGTGTGCTACTAGACATTCGCGTGAGAATTGCCCATCACGCCAAGCTATTTGCTTTTACTGTAATAAAAAAGGACATGTTCAAAGTGTTTGCCGGAAAAAGCTCAGATTGGAAACTCAAAATCATTCCAAGCCCTTTGCTTCCTGCCGGAATCGGAATCGAACCAAGGATACTCAGGCTCGCGAAATTTCACCCATGGAAATTCATATAGTCATTCCACTCTGCCCAGTGCCACTCTCTCTAAAAGTGACTGTGTTCATCCCACAAACAGTGTGTGTCGACATCGCCGGAACTCCCGTCAAGTCGCAAGTGCTTTTGTACTAGTGGCAGTTCACGTTGCACGAGACAGTCGCTCTTGCCGTCAGCAGGGCAATAAACTTTTTGTGGACTTGGACATTAACGGCAAAGTGATACCATTCCAGCTCGATACCGGGGCTGCAGTTTCACTGATCAATCAAGACACTTACAAACTGCTGGGCACACCTCCGTTGCGCTCCGCAACTGTTAAGTTAACGAGCTACTCAGGTCAAGAAATCCCTGTGTTAGGACAGTGCAGCCATCTTGCAACATACAAGGGACAAACAAAACTTGTGTCATTTTACGTCCTTCGTTCTTCTTCTGCATTGAACTTGTTTGGTTTCGATTTATTTCAGTTGTTTAACTTATCCATAGTAAACCAGGTCCTATCAGTGAACCAGACTGTGCTTTCCGACAGTGTTTCTCGTCTCTGTGAAGATTTTGCAGACATTTTAGCACTGGGCCTCAGTTGCGCTAAGAACTATAAAGCACATTTGGAACTGAAAGTAAATGCGCAACCAAAATTTTTCAGAGCCCACAATGTTCCCCACGCATTGCGTGATGAGGTCGCAAAAACATTACACGATTTGGAATCACAAGGTGTAATTGAACGTGTGCAGGCTTCTCTCTGGGCATCACCCTTAGTAATTTTGCCAAAACCTTCCAGAAAATTGAGACTTTGTGTGGACATCAAGGCAACAGTGAATCCACAACTAGTGACTGCAACTTTTCCTTTACCCTGCCTGGAAGATCTTTTTGACACACTGTGCCCGGGTAAATATTTTTCGAAGTTGGACCTAGCAGATGCGTACTTGCAAATACCGGTGGACGAAGAATCCCAGCGCGTTTTGGTGGTTAACATGCATCTTGGTTTGTATCGATTCAAACGACTGCCATTTGGGTGTGCATCCGCCCCTGCATTGTTTCAGCACTGTTTGTGCGTCGGTCCCTATTGCAGCAAACTATCTGGACGATATTGTGATCTCCGGAAAGACAGAAGAAGAACATTTAGCCAATCTCGGAACATTATTTCAGGTCTGGCGACAAAATGGTCTTCGCTTGCGGAAGGACAAATGTGTGTTTTTTGCTCGTGACTTGCCCTACCTGGGACATGTACTCAATTCCCAAGGCATACATCCCAGTCCAGAGCACCTCCGTGCCATACAAGACTTGCCTTCGCCGCAGAATTTGAAGCAGCTACAGAGTGTGCTGGGCAAATTTAACTATTATCATCGCAATGTTCCCCATGCCTCATCCATTTCAGCTCCGCTTCATCGCTTACGCCGTAAAGGTATTCCGTTCGTCATGACGACGGAATGCGAACCCGTCTTTCGCCAGTTGAAATCGGCGTTGCTTTCCAATACTTGCTTTACGCCATTCGATCCCCAGATGCCCCTTTTGTTGATGGTGGATGCATCGGATTTCTGGATCGGTGCTGTGCTTGCGCACAAAGATGGTTCGAACGATCGCCCTATTGCCTTTGCGTCCAAATTGCTCTAGTCCACGCAAAGAAATTATTCACAGATCGAGAAAGAAGCATTGGCTCTCGTATTTGGCGTTAAAAAGTTTCATGATTTCTTGTATGGTCGTCACTTTACCATCATCACAGACCACAAACCATTGACATCGCTTTTTCATCCGACCAAGCCTGTACCTCCACGTACAGCGCAGAAATTCATTCGCTGGTCTATTTTCCTCTCGCAGTACCACTACAATATCTTGTATCGGTCCACTGCTAAGCACGGAAACGCCGATGCGTTGTCCCGTTTGCCTGTTGCTGAGGATAGAGCATTCGTTTCCTCCTAACTTGCTTGCATGTTCATTGATTCGGAAACCGATGACGTGGTCGAATCGTTTCAGATTGATTTTCGTCGTGCAGCTACAGCCACAGCTGCCGACCCTGTCCTTGTTACCGTTCTGCGTTTTGTTGCTACGCAATGGACCTTGTCAAAGTCACGGATCGGGGATCCGTTGGTTCGCCGATTTTTTGCTCACCAGGAGAGACTTTTTGTTCGACGTGGTCTTTTGCTGTTGCGTTCTGGTAATGATCAGTCCAGGGTCGTGGTCCCACGTTCGTTACAGTCCTCTGTCTTACAGCTTCTCCACCAAGGACATTGGGGTATAGTGAGATCGAAACAACTTGCTCGTCAGCACTGTACTTGGTTCTAAATCGATGCCGCGATTACGAATATGTGCTCTTCTTGCATGGTGTGTGCCGAACAACAATCTGCACCACCGCGGAAATTCTTTGCATGGCCAAAAGCCACTTCCCCTTGGCAACGCTTAAGCATCGATTTTGCTGGTCCATTCTGGAATGCTCGATGGTTGGTTGTGGTAGATTCATTCAGTAATTTTCCTTTTGTTGTCCGGATGTCTTCCACGACGTCATCTGTCACCATCCAAGCGTTATCTGCTCTCTTTTGCATTGAAGGTCTTCCACAGACTGTTGTTTCCGTTAATGGCCCACAATTCATGTCCGCAGAATTTGAGTCATTCTGCACGGCCAATGGCATTCAACATCTGACATCCGCGTATTTTTCGTCACAGTCAAACGGTGCCGCTGAACGATTGGTCAGGACTTTCAAGTCACAGGTGTTATTGCTCTTTTTGTCCTCGTATCGCTCTCAGCCCCGAGATGGTCGCTCGCCAGCTGAGTTGCTCCACGGTCGCCCTCATCGAACCTTGATGTCTCTGCTACATCTGCCGCATCGAGTTCCTGTGCAGCGGCAGACACTTGCTTTTGCCCCAGGCGACGTTGTCTACTACCGCCACTATCGAGGTTCACGGCGTTGGCTCGAAGGACGCATTCTTCCCTGCCGCGGCCGCGCTATGTATCTGGTTTTGGGGGCCTCTGGTGAGGTGCGTCGGCATCTCAATCAGCTGCGCCTCTGTCGTCGCACGGGATCTGCCGCTCCCCATCTGCTTGCAGCGACGGTGCCGTCCGATCAGCGTCCTGGGGACCCATCTACTGCCTCGCCTTGGCCCCAGGTATTACCGACGCTGCGTTCCATTTTGCCCCATGTCGACGCGCCGCCACCGCCGCCTGTTCTCCCGCCGGCGTCGCCCGCAGTGGACGCGTCGCTGCAACCTCCGGGCGCCTCCATGGGTCACGCGCCGCCGATCGCTTCCCGTGACCAGTTGTCCTCTGACATGGAACTCTTGCCCGCTCCGGACCATATGTCGTCTTCGCCCGTCGGGTGCCTCGGGCCGATGGTGGTCGACCCTTCGGCCCCCCCTGTCTCTCTGCGGGCGCATACACCGCATGTTGGCGTGCACCCTGGAGCAGGTTTTCAGGCGTTTCCTAGCTCCCCGCGGTCCGAATGGCAGGGTGCGGGTGGCACAGCCTCGCCTGTTGTTAGGCTGCCCACCTCGTCGCATACGTCAACATGGGGTCCTCCCCACGGCAGGCGGAAGCCTTATGCCACAACCGTCCGCCAATTTGCGGGGGAGGAATGTGGTGTCACCGCCAGACACCACACATGCTAGGTGGTAGCCTTTAAATCGGCCGCGGTCCGTTAGTATACGTCGGACCCGCGTGTCGCCACTATCAGTGATTGCAGACCGAGCGCCGCCACACGGCAGGTCTAGAGAGACTTCCTAGCACTCGCCCCAATTGTACAACCGACTTTGCTAGCGATGGTTCACTGACAAAATACGCTCTCATTTGCCGAGACGATAGTTAGCATAGCCTTCAGTTACGTCATTTGGTACGGCCTAGCAAGGTGCCATTACCAGTTACTATTGATACTGAATCATGTACAGTTAAGAGCGACGCTCATCATTAATGGATTAAAGTTAAGTATTCCACCAGCAACGTCCGTTTTTCTAAATTCTAATTTCCTTGACCTGTTCCAGACCTCACACCAGCCTGCGTGAACCAAAACGTGTGCCTTTCGGCTTCCTCTAGTAACATGGTGTTGGCTCTCCTGCCAATCCACAACAGGTGCCACATGGACATACCCTGAAGGCAGAGTTTGTCTACTTTTTCCACCCCATGGTGGTGATCTCATTGAGAGAGAGAGAGAGAGAGAGAGAGAGAGAGAGAGAGAGAGAGCGAGTGAGGGAGATAGGGGAAGTGATGTACACTCAAGTTCAGAATATTCACCTGTTAATGGTTTTCGATATGTGTGAAGTAGCTGTATTAGCTCTTCTCTATTCACTATCATTTAATGAGGGTGACAGTGTGTATCCTCATAACTGACATGCTTGCGTGATGCATGACAGGTCTCTTCAGTGCTACGTTTCACATTTCTAGGTTTTATCTCAGTGCGGACTGTGAACCAAATTGATACCTGAAGACATAATGAATGAAAATGATGGCAGTGACTACCCTCTTATATCCTCTCCAAAGTGCCACGTAGATGGTGGCAGCAGTGATGAATGAATGCTATATGAATATGTGGTGACCCTACCAGCACTCATCTTGTTTTATCCCCTCCCTCCATCGATTGACACATCAGGACGTTTTGTCTGTCTGTATGATCAAAGTTTTACGGCGAAGTGGTCATTCCACCATCGTCACACTTTTTTCCATCGTAAAAGTGGGTCAACGAAACAGCCGTCTGTCATGTCTTGACGCCCTGTACTGTCCTAAACTGCCTGGAAGAAGCGATAGTAGTGGAGAACATCATCACTACTGGTCCAGTCTTGGTGAATGCCTCGAATACAGTATCTTTAAACACAAATTTTCCACACTTATCGCAGAATCCAGCACATCAATGATGATGTTTGCAATTCGTTGTTTCGCGACTACTATTTTATATCGTATCGCAATGCCTGTGTTACTCATAAGTACCATGTAGGCAGTTTGGTGACCACAACTGTTATTAAGTACATGAAATCTATTCAGTACTGAGAATATGGACAACTGTCAGCTGTATAATGGAGCGACAAAGAAAATTTCTGCCAGACTGGGACTCGAACCCGCTCTTCCCCCTCATCACTAACTGTCGGCTCACCGCTAGGCTGCCTGAGGATGCTTCATGGCCAGACTCAGACTTAAGTGTGTTGTGAACTATGCATCTACAGTATACTCTCGTATATCCATTACATATATTCCCGTACTGGGGAGACATTTTTATTGAAAGTCGGTTGCTCAGTGTCGATGAATAAAAACGATATTGTGCAGAAGTATGATACAATGTTTCTCTGAACATGGAAACGACTTTCAATTAAAATGTCTGCTCTCTACACGAATACACATCATACACATGAGTGTAGGTTGCAGACACATAGCTGATGTATGGATGTTTCGCTCTGGCTGTGAAGTATGCTGCGATAGCCTAAAGGTACGGTGACCACTCATGCTAAACAGGTTCGAATCCTGGTCTGACACGTTTTCAAATGGTTCAAATGGCTCTGAGCACCATGGGACTCAACTGCTGAGGTCATAAGTCCCCTAGAACTCAGAACTACTTAAACCTAACTAACCTAAGGACAACACACACATCCATGCCTGAGGCAGGATTCGAACCTGCGACTGTAGCGGTCGCGCGGTTCCAGACTGTAGCGCCAGAACCGCTCGGCCACCAGCGGCCGGCTGACACGTTTTCATTGTTGTCATTACATTATACAGCTCATGGTTGTGGATATCCGCAACTGCAAATACATTTCATGTGCTACTGTCTTATTGCTGTCACCATGATTCAAAGAATCATTATACCGTATTGAACCCCACAGCACATACTGCTATCATCTCCATTACACTTGTTACCTCTCGTTATGTCATCGTGTCTGCCGGTTACAATATGCCATGCTATCGCAAGAAAAAATCCTGTATGTGGGAGGCCGCAGGGCGGGCGCACCTCCATGCAGTGCCTGCGATGAGAGACAGTCGGTTGTTGTACACAACACATACTGCTATCATCACCATTACATTTGTTACCTCTCGTTATGTCATCTTGTCTGGCGGTCACAATATGCCATGCTATCGCAAGAAACAATCCTGTATGTGGGAGGCCGCAGGGCAGGCGCACCTCCATGCAGTGCCTGTGATGAGAGACAGTTGGTTGTTGTACACAGCACATACTGCTATCATCACCATTACATTTGTTACCTCTCGTTATGTCTTCGTGTCTGGTGGTCACAATGTGCCATGCTATCGCAAGAAACAATCCAGTATGTGGGAGGCCGCAGGGTGGGCGCACCTCCATGGAGTGCCTGTGATGAGAGACAATGGGTTGTTGTACACAGAACATACTGCTATCATCACCATTACATTTTTTACCTCTCGTTATGTCATCGTTTCTGGGCGGTCACAATGTGCCATGCTATCGCAAGAAAAAATCCTGTATGTGGGAGGCCGCAGGGCGGGCCCACCTCCATGGAGTGCCTGTGATGAGAGACAATGGGTTGTTGTACACAGAACATACTGCTATCATCACCATTACATTTGTTACCTCTCGTTATGTCATCGTTTCTGGGCGGTCACAATGTGCCATGCTATCGCAAGAAACAATCCAGTATGTGGGAGGCCGCAGGGTGGGCGCACCTCCATGGAGTGCCTGTGATGAGAGACAATGGGTTTTGTACACAGCACATACTGCTGTCATCTACATTACACTTGTTACCTCTCGATATTTCATCGTGTCTGGGCGGTCACAATGTGCCAGGCTATCGCAAGAAACAATCCTGTATGTGGGAGGCCGCAGGGCGGGCGCACCTCCATGGAGTGCCTGTGATGAGAGACAATGGGTTGTTGTACACAGAACATACTGCTATCATCACCATTCCATTTGTTACCTCTCGATATGTCATCGTGTCTGGGCGGTCACAATGTGCCATGCTATCGCGAGAAACATTCCTGTATGTGGGAGGCCGGAGGGGGCGCACCTCTATGGAGTGCCTGTGATGAGAGACAGTCGTTTGTTGTATACAGCACAAAGGCCAACGGGCTGGCACTAACTGCTCTGCAGCCAGGATGGGCTACCCTCTCCTTGGCCCATTCCATGGATGGCGTGGCTCCGTAAGTAAATAAACAGGTGGTCATGAAGGAGGCTCACGTCCCTGGTGGGGTATGTACCTCAGTGTTCATAACTGGGATTTTTCCACATATAGGGCATCTCGAATAGGTCCGCGGCAGCAGGCTACAATCGATCGTCACTGCTTCCAGGGTTTGGTTACAGAACACGTCTAATATTTTATCTCCCATTCTTGACAAACTGCATAGGACGCTTGTGATGAGTATGTACCTGAAAACACCTATAAATGATAGAGGAATTGGATAAATAGAAAAGCAATTTTTCTAAGAAACGATGTCATTTATCGATAACCCACCATAAAAGAATTTGTACATTAACAGAAGCACATATAAAACCAGTTATATTGTCTTCTTCACAATACAGTCGTTTGAGTCATCGAATTGACAGGCATTTATACTCCTCGAGATTTCGAACTGAACATTCTTGAAAATTTTGTGCAACCACAGCACTATTTTGCAGCACTTTATATAATCAGTGCTGTCTCTATGATCAAAGTTTTGAAGTGCAGTGGCCATTCTAAACATCGTCCCACTGTTCTCCATGGCCTAAGTGGGTCAACCAAGCAGCTGTCTGTGCTGTCATGGCACTATGCATTTTCTAAGTGATCTGGGCGAAGCAACAATAGCGAAGTACATCGTCAATACTCGTCTAGTCTTGGTGACTGCAACGAATGTAGCATCTTTAAACACAAATTGTCCACATGAATCGCAGAAGCCTGCACATCCATCACAATGTTTCCATTTCACTGGGTTATCATGGAAAACCCAAAGTGTGAATCAGTACCGACACATTTATGCTAACTGCTGTATGATTCCCGTGAGAGGCAAGTAACTAATAACACTATAATGCAACAATAACTTGTACGCTGTGGTGTGTGGGGCGAAACTGTGTGATCACTCTAATTCAGTTCAGATGTCTCCAGCGCCTGGTCTCATTTCACTTTGGGCACTCGATCATGACAACCGCTGCAAAATCTTTAAAATGTTTTGGGCTAAGCATCCATCCTAATTAATCACCCTCATAGTACGAAGATTGAAACAAAGAGTACATATTGTATAGCAGGGCGATATTGTTACTGTCCCAGTCACGTTGTAGATTCTAATATGGGTAATATACAGATTTCACGAACACTCTTGCACTTGTTAGTTTACAGATGTTGAATATATTGGAATCCTTCACAATCCTTCTCTTGTCTGTTTGTAGTGTCAGAACAATGCAGTAGGTATTTCAGTTGAACTGACGTCTTAATCACCCATTTATATTTTTAGGCTGACGGTAATTTTGGATAGTCGTGAAATTCCCGTGAACGGAAACTTAATGAAGTTGAAGACTGGCATTCATAACATGTAGATGTTCCACATGCTCGTCATCAGATCGAGATAAATGTGTCACTTTTCACAGCAATGTATCCAACAAAACTTTATTCTCTTCTTTCTCCTCTTCGACATGCACATAATTATCTATAGTACTTCGAACGAGAATCAGTTCTTATTTGCGTTCATGATGACGCATTTATTATTCTCAAAGAACCCCATAAACATTATGAGTCGGATGCACATGCTAAAGCGGTCACTTATTAATCTGTCTGTGAACCACGCTGCATTTTGTGAAGCCTTCATATCAGAAGTTGATGCAGATACTTATATCTTGAGTGCCGATGTGATTCCAACTTTTATTCTGCAGCCGACTTTGATGCCTCTGAGTTCATATCTTATACCTCAAAACAGGAATGCAAATGCACTACGTGTAAGCCACGATGCTGCAGCTGTAGGGTTTCCATCTTCCTTCATAAACTTACCTTCCAGGAATAGGAAAGTGCTACTCGAAAGTGTTCATTCACCTTGTTGTTAAATCAGAATCCATATCGCATCATTATTATTAAACATTGCTGAAGCAGAAGGTTTATGGGAACAATATTCCTGGGGAGTGATATGCCCATCATGTTGAACTGGGGCTGTTATACGAAGGGAAATCATCGCACTGCTTAAATCTAGCTGATTTAAGAAAATCTTAATTCTCGCGTGTTATCATGTTGTCCTTTTCCTGTGAAGTGATGTGCTGGCGGTCGTGTGTATTGCTTTTATACATTATACTGAAGCTGATTCAAATGAAGATGTACAACGATCCCTTCCCTCTTTCAGAATCGATTAGATTCTCATCCTGCTCCACAATGTCCAACTCGAGATGGTGTAATGTCTGAACAGTCACTGGGGGTATATCGGTTAGCTCAGAACCTCGACATGTTTGTATCCTGGTCCCACTGTAGGGAAGAACTCGTAGATTGTGTGAAATAATTGCTCGTTCAGGTACGAATTCTTTGGAATATTACGCTCATCAATGATTAGGATAACTGAGATTATATCCACTGCTTGAGCCAACACTTAAATTTTCTCCGTATCACTCTCCAAAAATTAGCCCCTCAAGAATCCAGTAGCAGTCCTACCGAATCTTCCTTACTAAAATGTATTGTGTGTTTTGTCGTTTCCATCTTTGTTTTAAAGGTATTAAAGTTTTTGCACATACCTCAAACCCTTCACAGGCCGATTGATAATTTCCCTTAAATCATCAACATTGTATGAGACAGGGGATCTTTCCACAACTTCACCACCTGTAAGATGCAGTTTATTGTCTGCCTCGGTGATATTAAAAACGTGATTGCATATCTCCAGATCGATCAGTTCAATACTTAACTCCCCCTTGCTTAGGTCTAATGACAGAAAGCTATTAGCACTCAGTACTGACAATGTCTCTTTTAACATTAGCATGCATAACATCACACCTCAATCTTAATTGATGTTGTGATGTGCATGCAGCCTGTTTTTGTGCAACTGTCTTGAGGAACATTAAGCAGAAAGCCCACAGAGGTATGAATCGAAGTCTTGGTAGCACCGAAAATTGTGGAACATGTGGTTGTTGTTGAAGTAATGATGCAGTGTTTCTGGCAGCCATAAATCCCCATACGAGTAAAAATGATAAACATTATTCAAATGGTTTTTAATACATACAACCAAATGCATTCCAGATTCTGCTGTAAAATCTAGATTTAGAGTCCCACATTCGTTAGATTTCCCTATCATGTTTGGCAATGTACTGTGCATAAACACCACACGAAATCTTCTGATTTTTGGTTTTTAACAGATTCGAATTTGCAAGTGATCTGTCCGGTAGTATAGCAAGTGGACTTTTACTTATAAACAGACGAAATGCTTTCTTGTATTGTTTTAAATATAGACCTTCCCCTATGATGACAGCCTCCATCATCCCATAATGCCTTTCAGATTCTTGTAGTTGCTCCTCTGCATATTGTACATTCCTTACTGTTCAGACTATGGCAGATGCCCATCCTGTCACTGAACCAACTGCTGATACTCCTGTCCAACTACTATCGGCGCATTGCCGTCATTTCAGTTCTCTATTACGTCGACACCATGCCGTTCTGTACTTATTTATATGTTTGCATGCGTCATTAAGACGTCCACTTCACATGGTTACAAATAAAACAAACCTATACATTTCGCAAATATGCAGAGACGGAAGACTTTACACTCACACCTTTTACCAGAACATATGTAAGCAGTCCACAACAGCAACCGATATTGATGATTCTGTTGTCCATGATGTGATCTTGTGTTGTGAAACTCCAGACTTTCCAAAGTGGTGTTGAGTTCAATAACTGTCAGTCCATTCTCCCATCTCCAGCCTCAGCATACAGTTCCAGTAAAATTCCATGTAACAACACAAAATGCCTTGAATTAGTTTGCTAATAACCTTAAACAAATTATAAATAAATATGTTTCCATACACTGTTACAATATGAATAGATAATATGTAATGTTTTGTTTTGATTTTGGGTGTTTATAAACTATGCCACCGCTTACATCGCACCACGACAGTGGTTCATCAATGTTTTTGTTTTAGTCACAGCTGTAACTACATACAGCTGGAGCATTGCCCTTCGCACTCTTTAAGAGCTCTGTGCTTGCTCGCACCATCTGTTACTACTGAACTACTTCGTTAATGACTCACACCGTTAACCGGCGTCACCTTCAATGCACTTTAAATCTTCCCTATAGAGGCTTGCAACTGCGATTCACAGATACACTGAGAGAACCTTTCAGAGTCTTGTTTCAAGCATAATGCACAAACACTCATTTATCAAATCGTTGCTTCATTCCACAGTATGAGGTATCATTCCTTCTGTATGTGAGTGTCACTGTTGCCACAAACCATACTAGTGGAACTGAATTCATGGCATGATTGTCTGTTTTCTACTAACTTTGATATAAGAGCATTATATAACTTTGTAATATGTGGGGGCTAGTTAAGTTAAGTTCAACTTGACCTTTACTCCACATTCTTTTCATGAATAAAAACTAGTGTGTGTCTTTACTGTTTGTTCTTCACATTCCGTGGCCTTCTATTTTAAACTTATTTGCTACATTTATGTCTTTCATGGGATTCCTATGTCAGTGTTGTGTTCTATGTCTATAAGATCTTCATAAAGTAATTGGCGAAAACCACTTAGCCCATAAATACTACATAATGGCCGACACACAAGTGCATTTTGCCATTCCTCTCATAGCTTCATCAATGATTGGCCGACTTTCGTGCTGCCTAGTAACGATGCTTCACCCTGCTCTCTCTATGTTCACAACTGGCAGACTGTCCTGTCTCCTAATCTGTAACTCTCCATTCACCTAGTTTCTGTCTTCGTAAGCAATTGGCCGACTTTTTTGTCGCCTAGTAGCAATAACTCTCCATTTACTATAAACCTCTTTTGCAGGACTATTCCTATCCATTGTATAATAATTCTTTACAGCGAAAGCTACTTCATCGTTTCACTTCACACTAAAGAGTGACGATATGTCTATGTTGACACAATCTATACATCATCTCAAGACAACATTAGTTATTTCCATTACTTTTTGCCACCAAAATTTCTTCTGTTGTACATTGTCATATTTACTTATCTGGTTTAGCGTCGCCCTCTTCTTCTGCAGCCTTCAGCTTATTTGTTTTGCGTTATTTCGTCTGGTTGTATATACGAGTAATAGCTCTCACCTAGATTACCTATACTTAAAATATATTCAAAATTAAGGATTTGTTTATTGTTGTTGTAAACATTTAAGAAATGTTTCACTATGTACTTGATAATGTTTCCTGTTATGTGCATTAATACAGTAGTAGTGTATTGTTGTAACTATATACTGTGTTCTCTTGTTTGCGTATCTGTAATCTTATACTTCCTACATTCTCGTCTGTCCATATAATTCCAGTAAATGTCTGTTTTTCACCCGTGCTATATAGATGTTTATTCTGCTGGGGTACTTTGTTTGTGTCACAGCTTGTTCTTTGTTGTCGTATTCAGTGTAAGAAAATTTGCTTATCTTCACCTCGATAGTGAAGAATGTTAAAGAAGACAGATAATTGTTCTGAGTGAAGGAAAGGGAAGAATTAACAGCAGGAAAAGAAGATTAAGTATCCTATCAATTAACTAGGGCACCTGGTAATCGTGAGTTACGTAGCAATACATAGAAAGTTATTGCCCCGTGAAGTTAATATTCATAATATGTTTTCATGTCGCTGATTGACATCTTCTCTAATAATTGTTGTGGCGGTATTTCCGTGGTAGAATGAGGCACTTCGTTCACAATATTCTCAAATTCATCCACATAACCTACCCTCATATGATGCCTCTTAGAACTGAACTGATAGCTGTCTCCAATAGACGAACGCAGTATACATTCGACCAATTTTTGCTAGCAGCTTCTGACAGAAGCTGGCTGTCAAGTCTGTGTTAATTGAACTTCTGTGCGGGAACTTGTAGAACCTTACTCCTATCCATTTTCGTTGTTATGGCATTTTCACCATCAAGCTCTCTGTTCACAACAACTGCACCTTTCGCTGTGTTCTGTATGCTGCAAGATCAGTTTCGATTCAAGAATGCTCGAAGAAATTCTATATGTTGTACATGTGTTACTGACCCTTGTTCCTAATAATTTTGCTTCTCCTTCCAGCATACTGGCCACGAATTAGATTTTATGTTGTCCTGTCATGTTTTCAGGAATGAGGCCCTCAAACTGCCTAATGAAGGCTACTGTTTGTATAGCTCCCTTACTACAGAAATTATGGAATTTATGTTCATTAGTGTGATTTGCTACGTCACTTACGTAATCAGTACCTTTGTTTTTTTCTGGTTCACATCAAATTTCTGCTTCTTGTTTAACTTCATTTTATATTTTGCCTTACATCTGAGGAAGTCCTTTTTGCTCTATTTCTCTCAATTTGGCCTGAATCGCGCTTGTGTTGCCTTTACAATAGGATTCTACATGTGAAATGTCACAACTAAGTATTTCATAGTCAACTTTCCGATTTTCTTTCATATTCTTCTTTCTTGGTACATCCCTCAGTCTTAACTTCAAGGTTTGTAGCCTTTTGTTCCAAAACATTATTTTGAGCTATTCCTCAAGTAATTTTTTTAATCCCTTATCTATTTTATTGCTTAATTCCTTATCTACTTTCTCTACTTTATTATGAGTTTCTCTTAATTCCTCCTTACATTCTTTTCCTCGTTGCAAAATTAATTTTAGCACAGATCTTATATACTTATTATACTTATTATCCTGAGTTGGCAAAGTTTCAGCTGATGCTGTGCCATGACTTACTTCCTTTTCCCCAAGAAGTTGACTAATACTAATGTTCCATCTTACACTGCTATATGCTAGCGAAAAACTTACACTGCTTTTCAACCTCGACGTACTGCCGCTGATTCTCGTAGCTCTGGGCTGCACCGCTGGCTAAATCTCCGCGGTAGTGGTGTGCCGAAGCTGCCACTTCACAAGTGCCCTGTACCACTGACTGCGCCGGCCACAGCTTGCCGCCGCAGCACCTGTTCATTGGGGCTGCCTCACTTTGCTCTGCTCGTTGCGAGGTCTCATAACATGAAGAAACTTGAAGTCCTCAGTTTTAACGTAATACCATGGATCGCGCACATAATGTTACCTTTTTTTCTAGTAGCAATCCAGCACTTCCCTTTCCTATTTTATACCGATACTGCTTTCATGGTCACAAAAAACGTGATCCTGCAGCATCAATTATTTCAGTTCAACAAAAATTCAAAAACAACTCCAACACAATTCCAAGCCTAAGTATCATAGTTCTTATGCAGCTCTCTGGTCATTTACAATTCACATGTATCGCAGTTCTTACACAGTTCGCTGATCGGATAAGTTCACAGTTCTCGCCAATAAAACCTAGCCTCATAATTCGAAAGCACTTAGACTACAGAGTTTATCCCCACCAGGCATCCATGTACGGCAAGTTGAAAAAGAAAGCGTGGAAGAGACAGGGAGATAGAATGGTATGTACGTTGTGACGGTACAGACCCCCGTTACTAGATGAATATTTCTAGTATGCAAGGATTGCTTTGTGGAGAGAGAGAGCGCTACATGATGCGTGATTCGCGGAAGCGCGTGCCGCGCCCGCGCGAGATTTTGCAACGGTCGGTCTCCGAGGCCGGGCGACCACATGGCCCGCAGCTTAGGGCATTGTTTGATTTTTCGCGCATTACGCGAAAGCTATGTAACTTACGGTGAAGAGCGATGCGGCAGTGGATTGTGGTCAGCAGTATGCACTTTCTGAAACATCGATCTTCATTTCAAGTCACGAGACGCAAAAGTTATAGTAACCTCAAAATCGGTTAATGTCACGAGTATTGAAAGATTAATAAAAATAGTAAATAGCAACTTACAGTAATGAGCGAGCACTCATTAAAAACGTTTCGTCATAGCACATCGAGTGCCGTAGTCATATGTTAAGATTCATAAATAATTAAGCCCGTGAAGAGCAATAAACAAAGTTTGAGGGAAAATAGTTCATAAAATTCAATAGAAAATTCATGACGTAAAGAACGGCAGTATATAATATTTTGGGTGACATCACACGTATTTTAAACTAGTTAAGTTATACTCTACATTTAACTTGCAATAGTTTTCATTGTTTGCAAATTATTATTAACATTTATCGCCCATAATTAATTAATTATTATAAATATGAAGATTTTGAGCAGCGCAATGTGTAGATCGCTATAGATTACGTCTAAAAACAGTGCTATATGCAGTTTCATTTTAAAACTTTGCAGCACAGATGTAAACAAACAAATTTGCGCTAAGTGGCGAAATTTTGCAAAAACTAAAACTTGATTTACGGGTGATAGAGTAATAATAGAAATTAATGTAACATAGTAGATAAGATGTACCTTTTAGTGCGGTTCCGATGGTGTACTTATTTCTGACGAGAGATGTATGTATCAAAATTTGTAACCTTAACTGGTGAGGTTGGTACTTGCATAAAAAGGGGGTTGACGTGCGAGCCTATATAAGTGAGCGGCCATCTTGGCCATGGGGCAGTCGTTGGTCAGTCGTTTTGGAGGGTGGGTGGCGAGCAAGCCCCACTTGAGGGTGGCCCATGTTGTCGTTTGAGAATTCTTTTTCGCGCCGATTTATTTCGACAAAGAGTATTGTTTAATAGTGGAAGTGTGCAAGCATATATTTGCTGAACTGGAAGTGCTACGATTATTTGTGTGGGTGCGATTTACGAGGTATACATCGTCGTAAGTGAACATGTGGTGAACTGTGATTTCGCGCCAAAACTGTTAGAACAAAGAGGACAGTGAGCCTACATTACTGCTATTGGGGGCTCGCAGTCAAATTATTATTAAAGTAAAACTGTAAACCGTCTCACCAGTGATAATATCACTGTGTGAAAGAAAATGACAACGCCAATAAATAGTGATTGAACTGTGTCGTGAATAACTGATTTTAATATAATAATCGCCTAATTCTCGTTCCTTAACATAAACTGTACTTATGTCTGAGTGAATAATTAATTCAAAACTACAGCAAATGCGCGGGTGTGGAAGTGTACTAACGCACCAAGTGTGGAAATCATCCCCTGAGAGTCACGTGAGAGCCAAATTTTGCAATAACATATTTTTTACCAACATTTGTATATGCATATTCGTGTGAAAACGCTGCAACCACACTTCTTCTTTATTTACCGCCCCCGTGTTAAAAATCCTTTCCGTCTTCCATGCCGGGACGGTAGCTCAGAATGTTAGGTCAGAGAGCTGGTTGGCCTCCGTAATAAAAAATCTGACTAAAAGGATCACCAACGAACTTGAACGGATGTCATGTGACGTCCGCAACGACCAAACACAACGATCAACGACGAACAAAAAATAACAAAAAAAAAAAAAAAAAGAAGATAGCTGCGTGGTAAGCGTGACGGATTGCCGTCCAACGGACACGGGTTAGATTCCCGGCTGGGTCGAAGATTATCTCCGCTCAGGGACTGGGTGTTGTGTTATGTTCATCATTATTTCATCCCCATCCGGCGCGCAGGTCGCCCAATGTTGCTTCGAAAGTAATAAGACCTGCACCAAGGCGGCCGGACCTGGCCCGCAAGGGGCCTCCCGGCCAAATGACGACAAACGCTGATTTCCATTTTACCATAGATGACGTGACACCGATCTCATTTGTACAGAGATCGGAGTACATCCGAGGTGCCTATTTGCTTCCACTACTCTGAGTGGAATGCATAAGTTCTAATAAATGTTCACCAACCTACAGTCTTCTATAGACGTTGTCCCTTGCACAGAAAACAGCACATTGGTCGTGATTCCATTATCTTGAGGCTGCAGTAAAAAAATTAGACAGGAACGGATAAAATAAATTTCCATTTAGATTGTTTATACGGGACGCCACTCGCTTTTTACTAGCAGAACACGAGAAACTGCACAATTCATTCCACTTTAGCGTCACAAATAATTTCCATTCTACAACAAAATAATGAAATGCGTATATCCGTAATTACTATCACACTGTTCTCAATATATGTCCATATAATCAGAGTTTGCTATTAAAATCTTGACACCGACCACGGCAGAGATGTCTGTCCACCAAGATTGCCGAACCAGCTCTAATCTTACAGCCGAATCACTTCGCCCGCCATCAAAATTAGGCGCGATTCGAAGATATCCGAAGTGCATTGTTTGCCTTTTTCGTTTAGCAGTTGTTTATCATTCTGCTTGTTATTAATACTTGTGAAATAATGGAAGAATAGCACGCTATTGAGAGATGCCATAAAATGAAATCCAAGTAAATACTCCGTTTAGTTTGTCTAATATTAGTAACAGAAGATTATCATTTTGGCACAAAACTACCAAACGCACAATTTAGGCGGTCTTTCTAACGATAACCCAATCGAGCAACCATCTGTCATCGGTACCTCAAACCATATTGTTTCATCTTGCCACTGCTGCCTTCTCAACTGCCCCAAGAAGAGCTTCTTGTGCCTGAGTATAATGGCTGAATAGTCAGAAATATTGCGATGTGTACTGTACTTCAGTACCAAGCTATTGGACAGTATCCATCTTAACACGTTAAATTCACTATCAGGCGGCAAGCCTACGTACAGTTGTTTAGATCTGTTGGCAGTAAAATTGTGGGTATTGGCGATTAACAGTATTCTGAAACCACTTAACTGAGTTTGCTGTAATGGCTTCTGCTGCTGTGCCTGTGATGGTGCAGGACAGTCCAACAAAACCAGAAGACCACCTGGGGTAACTGGTAGAGAAGATACTAGTAGGTCGAACACCTGCGCTTCCTAGTCCAGCATTTCCGCTAGTACAGCATCAGAAATCCATTGCGCTGTTGGAACAAAAACAAATATTTAAGTTCAACTCATAGGATATTATTAATAATAATTATTCAGAACACTAATAAGTAATGCACGATTGCTTACTGTTCTTCCTACTGATCGATCTCTGCTGGTGTTTCATGGTGATCCGTTCGCTACGGTGAATAAAGTGTGTTTGACAATGCTCATAGAGTTGCAGATGCATTGAGATGAGAGTGGAGGCGGGTAAGGGTGATCCCTATTGGCCTGGGGGTCCAGTGACTTCAGTATATGTGAACAATAACTCCCTTGCTCCAGAACTCTCGCTATTGATCAGTGACCTCACATCATGGTAGGGATGGGGAGGGAAGTAGGAAGGGGCATATCTTAGGGATGACATCAGCATAAGAGGACAATCCGCCCCTTTGACTTCGTACTGGCACTGATACCCTACTATTATACAGTTATGAAATGTTTGGTTTGTAAATACGAAAGAATTTTATTTACAGTGAAGTATTGAAACTATAATAGACAGGTCAGCTAAACTTAAAGACGAAAGTAACTTTCGAGTGATGTGTCAGTGCCAAGTAACATACCTCAATGAAACTTTGACCATACGTAGAAAGAACTGCTGCAGCATATTACAGAAGATACCTGAAACAAATGAGCAATGAGACGAATAGAAACAATACATTTTGTGTAACACAATAATTACACTGAATTCACCACCGTTCATGACGGTCATATGGGCATTAAAAATGGCGGTACGTGGTTCTTTGCAGGATGTGTAATCACCACGGACAGCAATGCATACTTTTCAACGTTCTGCAAAACATCTTCCAAACGCATCTAGTCCATTCGCCGCATATTCTCTCGTTCCAAGAGCACCTTCACCAGCACTATTCGTAGCTATCGCGCAAAAGTAAAGTCAAGGTCGTATGCAGCCCTGAAAAGACGCACATAGGAGAGGCGTACAGTGTCACAGATACGTTGTCTGTCATAATTTTCTGTGTTAAACCTCACTGATCATCGAAGTGTATCGTTGAATGGAAATTCATGCCACTACTAACAGCGATCTGTTCATCGAACGGGAACGTCAAGTTCGCCAGATCCTTAGAGCTGTTATAGCGGACTAACTGCGTGCTGACAGCGTGTCTTACACCCTCATTAAGAACTCTAAAGTAAATTAATCAGTCACATAAACTGAACAAACATATTATACTTAACAATTTTTATTTTGCATGAAGGAAAACTACCAAACCTGTAAGGAATAACTTACTTAGGGGACTGAACCGTACTGGGATTCTTTGCTAACATTATGATATGACATATAATTATTTTATTGTTGATACTCGTCTTCTACTTTTTTGTGGATAACATAAAAAATTATTTGTCTACAGAGAGTAAGACAGATACATACATAACGTATTTTCCTGTACGTGAGGTAGATCATTCTAATGCAGAACTTATAAACGTTCTCTCACAGTCAACATGTAACCTAAGAATGCTTTCCCTTATGACGCTTAGCACGGACTCTAAAAACACTGATAATGAGAAACGTAAATTGCTCTGTTGCGGAGTTGGTTCAAATGGCTCTGAGCACTATGTGGCTTAACTGCTGTGGTCATCAATCCCTAGAACTTAGAACTACTTAAACCTAACTAACCTAAGGACATCACACACATCCATGCCCGAGGCAGGATTCCAACCTGCGACGGTAGTGGTCACGCGGTTCCAGCTTGTAGCGCCTAGAACCGCCCGACCACTCCGGCCGGCTGTTGCGGAGTAATGAAATGAAATGAGCGTTTGGCCTTATTGGCCGGGAGGCCCATTACGGGCAGGTCCGGCCGCCTTGGTGCAGGTCTTATTACATAATACACCAGAGGAAATACATTCAGTTAATGACTCAAATTCTATAGTTTTTGAAGTGATGATAAAAAGCAACTACAACTTTGAGAACGAAATGACACTGTTATATGACCAGTTATATTTGTGGCTGTACTGAAGAGCTATGCAGGCACATGGAGATTCATCAATAAGTGCAACGATGATATTTGATGTTTCGAAGCGTTAGAATTTTCATACTCTAGGTAGGTAGGAAACCACGGCTGATCACCTTAGTACAAGTATATACGACCACTATCTGTGAGAATGATGAAGATAATGAAAAATATATGAAATGAGTTAAATGCAATTATTTAGCTAATTAAGGGAGACAAAAATGTAACTGAGATGGCGGAATGGAAATATAATAGAATAAAATGAACAACAGTAGAGGAATGAAAGGGGAAGCTGTCTGCAAAAAATTTTGCACAGAACACCATTTGATAATTTCGAACCCCTGTCACTAAGAATAATAGAAGAACGCAGGAGACGTCACAAGATCTCAGATTAAATAATCACAAACACAGACTTTTAACTCAGATTTCATGTTGAAAACTAATTCAATAGGGCAGATGTGGACTCTGAACATAATTCATTAGTTGTGAAATGCAGATTGAAACTGAGAAAACTAGAAACAGTAGGAAAGTAAGGAGATAGGTCCTGGGTAAGATAAGACAACTAAAGGCTTCTGGGCGTTTCAAAGGAAGTAGCAGACACGACTGATAGAAATAGGTAACAGAAAAACAACAGAAGATGAATATCTACGTTGAGAGATGAAATAGTCGAGGCAACAGAGGCCCAACTATGAAATAAGGCAAGACCCAGCGTAATTCCCTGGATAACACAAGAGATATTAAATTTACTTCCGGAAAATTTTAAGAACACACGAGGCAATACAGACACGATGACTTATCTTATAAACCAAATTAACGGATGACAAACAAACATTAACACCATATGTAGATTAAGGAAAAGACATTGACGACGATGAGTGAATTAGAATCTTTGAAATTCTGAAGTTGACAGGGATAAAATACAGGAAGTAGAGCGTCATGTATAATTCTTACAGATATCAGACTGCAATTATAGGAGTCGAAGAATATGGAAGATAAGCTGTAATTGATGTGGTAGTGAAAGAGGGTCATTCAATCTGCTCGTAGAGCAAACAGTAAAGGAAACCAAGAAGAGATTTTGAAGGAACTGAAGTATAGAGAGAAGAAACAAATAATTTAGCAAATAATTATAATTTGAAACAGCAACCAGCCACAATTATGAATTAAAGAAGTCTATTTAAATCAAACAGTTTCCCGATTCAATTTTATTATAACCCCATCTGCTGATGACCCTTCATGTTTTCCTTGATTTCATGCTGGGGCCTCGTTCTGTACTCGTTACTGACCTCCTCTGCAGGCCCTGAAGGTGCAAGGAATGTCCACCAGTCGCCGTGTCATCCTCTTCCTTGTGGAATCACGCGGTTGTGGTATGGAGAGGAGTGTGGTCGACACACCGCTCTCCCGGCCGTGTAGCACACTTTCCAGACCGTGGAGTCACTGCTATTCGGTCAGGCAGCTCCTCAAATGGAATCACGAAGATGAGTGCACCCCGTAGCGGTTCTCCCACGAAGGAAATGTCCTTGGCAGTACCGGGAATCGAAACATGTTCCGACGCATGGCAGCCTTCTACGCTCATCACTTAGCCATGGAGACGGTGTGGTCGTTATAGGTTTTTTGTGAAGTTGGATAATCAAAAAGTTTGTCATTCAAACTTCGATAAGCTTACGAAAGGTATTTACATCTCTAAAGAAACAAAATGAAATGATTTAAAGTTAATGAAACGTGAAATGATTTAAACTACTGAAACGTGAAACGTGTCGAAAACTCGCGTGGTGTGTATTTCAGTGCTATGAACTGACCGTGTTGTAACTCCCAGTGACCGGACGCTACGTTTGGTGATGGTGGTAGATCGTTAAGGTCAGGATGTAGATGTTTTATCACCACTGGGCGCGGGTCAGCAGCGGCTACGTGTCACACGGAGTGCCTGAATCCTGAACTGTTTGGCCTAACCACGATTTTATTCAATCTGCACCTACAGCAAACAGTAAAGTAAACCAAGAACAAATCTGTAAAAATATCAGAAGTTCAAGGACAAGGAACAAATATTTTAGATGTATCTTTTCTGAAGTAGACGTTATGACAAAAAAAGCTTTAGTAAAATTACAATTTCAAACAGCAACCAACCACAACTACGATTAAAAAAGTTGTACAATGCATTCTCTGACAGCAGGCGTTCTTTCAGGGTTAGAAACCTGTTTTTATTGGCAAGCCGTGACACTTATATTTACTCAGTCAGAATTTGGTTCACCTGCTCTCCGTACGCCGCGTGACAACATTCTTTGCAGACACTTTGAACAGATCGTTTTGATACACCCAAAAAATCCGCCAACTTAACTTGCGGTGTGTTCATGGAAGTGACCAAGCGCGAGATTCCCATTTCACCATACTCTCACATCTGTACGTGGACCCAGCTTGCAACGTTGAATCTATGCAGGGTCTGACGAACACACACACATTGTTACACTACAGTCACTTACGACAGCAGTACATGAAATGTATTCGCAGTTGAGAATTTAAACATCATCAGTTGTACAAAGGAATGACGACAATGATAATTTGAGCCCGACCGGGACTCGAACCCTCACTTCCCGCTTTACGCGAGCGATCACCTTAAATGCTTTGGCTATCCGTGCACGACTCCCTGCCAGACCCAAACTTCCATATGTCGTCGGTTCTGCGTCATAACGTGTATTCGTACACACTTTATGTAATTTCCCTGCAGGGGAGGACATTTTAATTGAATGTCAGCGCCTGGTATCGGCAGATAAATACGATGTGGCACTGCCTGTGTTGTTAAGAACAACGACGCAAATGTTCCTTCGGACATGCATGGATGTCTGAACCGGGACTGCATCATTCTTCTACATCTACATCTACATCCATACTCCGCAAGCCACCTGACGGTGTGTGGCGGAGGGTACCTTGAGTACCTCTATCGGTTCTCTCTTCTATTCCAGTCTCGTATTGTTCGTGGAAAGAAGGATTGTCGGTATGCCTCTGTGTGGGCTCTAATCTCTCTGACTTTATCCTCATGGTCTCTTCGTGAGATATACGTAGGAGGGAGCAATATACTGTTTGACTCCTCGGTGAAGGTATGTTCTCGAAACTTCAACAAAAGCCGTACCGAGCTACTGAGTGTCTCTCCTGCAGAGTCTTCCACTGGAGTTTATCTATCATCTCCGTAACGCTTTCGCGATTACTAAATGATCCTGTAACAAAGCGCGCTGCTCTCCGTTGGATCTTCTCTCTCTCTTCTATTAACCCTATCTTGTACGGATCCCACACTGTTGAGCAGTATTCAAGCAGCGGGTGAACCAGCGTACTGTAACCTTCTGCCTTTGTTTTCGGATTGCATTTCCTTAGGATGTTTCCAATGAATCTCAGTCTGGCATCTGCTTTACCGACGATCAACTTTATATGATCATTCCATTTTAAATCACTCCTAATGCGTACTCCCAGATAATTTATGGAATTCATTGCTTCCAGTTGCTGACCTGCTATATTGTAGTTAAATGATAAGGGATCTTTCTTTATATGTATTCGCAGCACATTACACTTGTCTACATTGAGACTCAATTGCCATTCCCTGCTCCATGCGTCAATTCGCTGCAGATCCTCCTGCATTTCACTACAATTTTCCATTGTTACAACCTCTCGATATACCACAGCATCATCCGCAAAAAGCCTCAGTGAACTTCCGATGTTATCCGCAAGATCATTTATTAATATTGTGAATAGCAACGGTCCTACGACACTCCCCTGCGGCACACCTGAAATCACTCTTATTTCGGAAGACTACTCTCCATTGATAATGACATGCTGCAATCGGTTATCTAGGAATTCTTCAATCCAATCACACAATTGGTCTGATAGTCCATATGCTCCTTCTCTGTTCATTAAACGACTGTGGGGAACTGTGTCGAACGCCTTGCGGAAGTCAAGAAACACGGCATCTACCTGGGAACCCGTGTCTATGGCCCTCTGAGTCTCGTGGACGAATAGTGTGAGCTGGGTTTCACACGATCGTCTTTTTCGAAACCCATGCTGATTCCTACAGAGTGGATTTCTAGTCTCCAGAAAAGTAATTATACTCGAACATAATACGTGTTCTTCGTAACAATACCGTGTGTGTGTGTGTCAGCAGTGGACGACCGTATGAACATCTGGTACTAATTCTACAGCGCCTACAGCATTGCAAAGTGAGAAGTGTGCTCTTCTAAGGGAGGCTGCCTGGAGGGTTAATGACTAGAACACGACGCGAAGTCGATATACAGACAATTAGTATAGAATCGATACGCTAATCCATTCAATATTTGTGAATATTTAATATCATCTCTACCACAAGCAGTTTATACTGTGATCGATGCATTCACAATCCATTGTTAGACGTCAGATAGTTTTCTTTTGCGCAACCAGCACCAGCTACGTACCATATAACCAAAGCAACAACAAGAAGACATATATGAATCAGGAAATGTACACCCTAGTGACTCAATACAGCTCCTTTATGAAGAGAATGAAAAGTAACGTGGCAAGTGCATTTAAGTTCGACTTTGTGCGTATAATACCTCCACGGTTAAACTGCGCCTGCGATGGTCTGAATATATCTTTTTATAGTCCTTAAAAATTACTTTTTTGTGACAAAATGTTCCTAATTAACCTCTCGCACTGGGTTACCGACATAATTACACTTGTCTCCGTCCTCTGCTTCTCAGTTTTAGTGGTTGACTATTATCCTTTCATAATTTAGAGCCGGTTTCGCTTTTCCATTCGAAAACCTCACTCTGCAGCTTATTTGTGTTTTCAATGGATTATCTTTGCTAAAGGGGAGCCAGTGAACTTTAATTACAAAGCAAAGCAGCTCAGCTGTAAGCGGAGTGTAACAGGCGAGCCTGCTCCCCGCTGCATCTCTTTGCGGATTCTGCATAAATGGGTGTCCGGCTAAATCCCTGCCCGCTACCTGTTGCGTCCTGTTTACTGAGCTACGTAACTGCGTGTTCTTTGTAGATAACGCAGTTCCCTTCTGAATTTAAGGAGTTATCCGAGTCTTTCTTTAAGCGCAACAATTCAGTCACAAACAAAGCAAATATCTCATACTTTGTGACCTAAAATAATGAGCGATTATTATCTTTATAAGATTTCCTGTATGGTTCAAAAACAGTTTTACGCCTTACAACTTAGGTATCTTATCGAAAGTAGATGTTAATGGTAAGCAATCTGAAGGTTATTGAGATAAAATTTTTGGTAGCTCTTCAAAAACAGGTAAACTGCGTAATTTATGAAGTGAGAATCGTTTTAGATCTAATTTCTTTTGTCTTGTGGATGTATATATTACATGTACACCATACCAAGCGCAGTGGAATTCCATGAGAAACAGCTTTCTATTGTAACGTATACCACGTGACCAGACCGTCCCAAGATTTTAGTTTAGTCGTATGTATGTTCCATGGATCATGTTTGTTATTATTCCTCATGATGCGGAACATGTCAGAAGGCGTACATGCTGACCCTTCAAGTAACTGCGTTATTATTTTAACAATAATCCGGCCCAGAATTTAATAATGTCTATTGAGAAACTCATCTGTGTAGTGTAAGAGGTTGTTATCAAGCAGAAACGATATCAGTTTGCCTTTGAACATCTTTCCATTATCTGTCACTTCACTATCAAGGTGACAAAATTCTTTTATGATTTCATACTTTGCTCCTTCCTCGGCAAGAGTGGGTTTAAGTTATGTGTAGTGGAAGTCATTAAGGTTCCTAGTGTCATATTATGATTGCTACTATTATTTTTATTGTGTCTGGTATTCCAAAACTAAATTCATAAGATAGCAAATGTTATGTAGTGCTGTTCTTAGTGTGCCTAATTTCTTAATGAGCGGGTTACAAGATGTTTGACGAGTGACACCAGCTATTATACTCACAACACGTTTCTGTGCAATGATATTGCATGTAAGAGTGGATTTGCTCCAGAAAATTATTTCGTATGGTGATATTGACAGTATGAAAAAATTGTACATTTTCTGATACCCGCATCACCAATATCATCACACACAAAGCATATGTTGCTGAGCTCGATCCTTGCTCCATAACATTACAACCAACAGCAAACTATAGTTTGGAAAGATGCTAGGTAATAATTAACGTTTCGTAAGCGTCGAAGTCAATAGAGACGAGTCACAAGCTCTGTTGGCAGGGAATGAAATTTTTCGTGTCCATTTCAAAGGAATTGGGAACTTGCAATGAGGCATATAGGGGAGCTACGAGAAATCTAAACCTGAATAGTAGGCGGAGATCTGAATCGTCATCTTCCCGCATGCGAGTCAAGTGTGTTATCTACTGTGAAACATCTCTGGGTGGAAACCACTGGGTTCCTCGAAGCTCATAGAAGAAGCTTTCCGAAGAGGCGCTGGTGATAACGGCTTTTCCTCGCCAGTATACGAAATTCGTTGAATACAAATTCACAGAAGCCCTCGGCGTGAAACCCGTGAACAGACCACCTCCAGGAAAGTTTACTTCTGATATCTGTTAGAGCGAACCGGGATACGGGAGTACAAGGAGATGTCCTGCCAAGAACGTATCTCAAAGCCGCCAGACTTAGTCTTTATTGCACAATTAGAATCTGTCTTAAGGATCTCTGCACATAAAGGAGCACAGGAGTGTATCTCTTAAGAGAATACGTACGTGCAGATGCCTGCAGAATAGTAAAGAGATGGCACGAACAGGAGAAAGAGAAGGCTTATGGATCGCAACCGAAGGACAGTGCAAAGCTTCTGTATCCTTAACTACGATACGAGGCTATAAAAACTTTTCGAATGAATTACTAGAGAAGCAGGACATTCGCCTGAGGTGGCACAGAGGTTGCTTTTATTACTGCTGTTCTATTCCCATTGTCTTTACCTGCAAGAAATTTTTCCACCAGACTAGCTCTATATGGCCAGGTATTGCCGCCTATGGAGGGGAAGGCTGGTCCAATGACACTTCTGATAAGCTAACATCTACATGAGAGAATAGCCTGTGAAGAGTCCTTTTCTTCACCTATTCACTGTTCAGTCTAGATAATAATGAGTCTTCAACGAACTGTCCCGTGCCTGGACTACTGTGAGCGAAACACAACTTGCTCGACTAGTAGCATACACATCAACTGTTCAACTGGTTTGGAACTCTGCTATACAGTTTCTCGTGAAACTGAAGTTACTGGACGACCACTCCTCTCGTCTTGTACTGTGACACCTAAAGGAGGAGAGATTTTAACGTACGTATATGGTACAGGTTAGAGGAAGCCTGATTACATTTACGTAAATATGTTTTATGTGTTTCATTCTGTAGGTGCAGAAGTGTTCTTATGTATTATTTTAATTTTGGTGTAATTCCTCTCAGTTCGTAATCAATCATTTTCATCATGAAAGTGATTAGAAGGAATCATTGTATGAAGGAGGCCGCTGTCAGAGCGAGGATGCTTATGCTACGACTTAGTTGGTGGTTAGTATCAGCCATGTAATGCAGAGTTCTCTTAGGTCTGTTCTGAAGCAGCCACACATCTGCGTGTGCGTCATATAATTAATTAACATAACAATGGAACTCTTGGAAGCCGACATGTTACCGAAAGTCTTGTACTTAACAATGACGCAATCACAGGCGTAAACTAATTTCATAATTAACGCGATCGGAAGATGAACCGCTGACTCGCTGCCCGAAGCTCCACATGAGCAGCCTACAGTCTGTAGCACGCCTTCATGTTCCATTGTCATCCCTCATTGGCCGCGTTTCTCTCTCTCACTCTTTACAGTCTAGTGGTGTCTTCATAAACATCTGAAGATATTAATTTTGTAACTTTTTTCACCTTTGTTGCAATACATATTGCAAGTGTCGAGGCAAATTAGGGATTTCTCAGAGGTTACAGGTGTAGAACGGGATTTCTTGTACCCCTCCATCCTACGATTGCTGTTGATTGCTACTTGTATCAATTGACTGATTCACAAAAGTAAGCAGTGTCGAGTTCGGTGATTCAATGGCTATATGGAAGAGAATCTCTTTGTTTGGGTTCCGTTTGTTAAAGGATCTTGTGGGTAGGTCCACAATCTCCCTACAAGTGGACAACTAATGTGAGCCTTTCGTAACAGTCTACAAAAATTTCTTTTAGTGGGGGAAGTTACCGCATTTGAAAATGTGCACATAATTTACTATGATTAAGCCTAATGCTTCACGTTTAAATAAAAACATATCTTCAGAAACCATATTCCAGTCCGTACGATATGTTAAAATCCATGTAAATAACTATTGCTCAAATGAAGACACTTGCCTTCCAATATTACGCACTGCACGCCTTTCACGGCAACCAAATCCGGTGAACTAATGCGCAAACATTTCTCAGTATCTTTTATAGTACTTGGTTAATGTATATAATCGAATTATATTACATTCGTTAATCTCATTAGTCCCAGAACTAACTGATAACGAAACGTAATTTCGTAGCCATTAATTATCGGCGTCCTTCAGCTCGGAGATGGCTCTGCTATTTAACGTTCCGTGGAGTGGGAGTTAAGGGGAAAACTAATGTATCCAGGTAGATTTAACGAGATACTGAGGAGGAACTGGGCTTAATCGTTGTGTCACTGCAAGAGAAGAGAAATTTCATCTAAAATTTAGAGCTTGATTTCAAGATACGAATATCTGTCATTTCTTAAGGAAGGCCTGGAAAAAACATTAGACGAGAATTATGAACATGCTCATACTATCTGATATGCCCTCTAATCACTAATTTTATGAAACCGTAAAACTTTATACGAGAAACGATCGTTTATATAAAATACATACAATGGTATGTGAAAAACGTTTCTCTTCTAATTCCTGCCTGAGCCTAGCCTCTGAGAATACTGCACCAAACTGCATGGCCCTAGGAAAGTAAATATATGTAAAATCAACACATTTTAAAAAAGTATCATTTTGAAAGATCCATCTTTCCAAATGAGGCATACAGACAAGTATGATAATAACCTGCAAATTTATTGCGCTTATAGTGGGCTAGCAAATTGTGTAATTGACAACTCGTATATATCCTTTCGTAGACATGTAGCAGGGCAGTGGTGAGTGCACAGTTGCTATGTGTACCTACTACCGGTATTCTTTTTTACGATTCGGTGTTACTGGGGCTCATCTTTAGTACAAACCGTGACAGACTCAAATTATTGTTCGTAAACATTTTTAAGGTACGAATATTTTATCTGTCCGCTCTTATTCTCGTCGATATTGTTTAATAAAACATTTCCGCAGCTGGTTATGGTAGGACTACAAGCCCCGGCATTCGTCTTCACAATGGCGCAAAACAGATGTACTAGTAAAAATCGTACAATTTTTACTCAGAACTCACTGAATGAACCAACAGTTTCACCAAAAACCGCCGTATTTCTAAATACAAGTACACTACTGGCCATTAAAGTTGCTACACCAAGAAGAAATGCAGATGATAAACGGGTATTCATTGGACAAATATATTATACTAGAACTGATACGTGATTACATTTGCCTGCCACGGTGGCCGAGCGGTTCTAGGCGCTACAGTCTGGAACCGTGCGACCGTTGCGGTCGAAGGTTGGAATCCTGCCTTGGGCATGGACGTGTGTGATGTCCTTAGGTTAGTTAGGTTTGAGTAGTTCTAAGTTCTAGGGGACTGATGACCTCAGAAGTCAAGTCCCATAGTGCTCAGAGCCATTTGATTTGATTACACATTCACGCAATTTGGGTGAATAGATCCTGAGAAATCAGTACCCAGAACAACCACCTCTGGCCGTAATAACGGCCTTCATACGCCTGGGAATTGTATCAAACAGACCTTGGATGGCGTGTACAGGTAAAGCTGCCCATGCAGCTTCAACGCGATACCACACTTCATCAAGAGTAGTGACTGGCGTATTGTGACGAGCCAGTTGCTCGGCCACCATTGACCAGACGTTTTCAGTTGGTGAGAGATCTGGAGAATGTGCTAGCCAGGACAACAGTCGAACATTTTCTGTATGCAGAAAGGCCCGTACAGCACCTACAACATGTGGTCGTGCATTATCCTGCTGAAATATAGGGTTTCGCAGGTATCGAATGAAGGGTAGAGCCACGGGTCGTAACACATCTGAAATATAACGTCAACTGTTCAAAGTGCCGTCAATGCGAACAAGAGGTGACCGAGACGTGTAACCAATGGCACCCAATACCATCACACCGGGTGATACGCCAGTATGGCGATGACGAATACACGCTTCCAATGTGCGCTCACCGCGATGTCCCCAGACACGGATGCGACCATCATGATGCTGTAAACAGTACCTGGATACATCAGAAAAAAATGACGTTTTGCTATTCGTGCACCCAGAATCGTCGTTGAGTACACCATCGCAGGCGCTCCTGTCTGTGATGCAGCGTCAAGGGTAACCGCCGCCATGGTCTCCCAGCTGACAGTCCATGCTGCTGCAAACGTCATCAAACTGTTCGTACGGATGGTTGTTGTCTTGCAAACGTCCCCATCTGTTGACTCAGGAATCGAGACGCTGCTGCACGGTACATTACAGCCATTCGGATAAGATGCCTGTCATCTCGACTGCTAGTGATACGAGGCCGTTGGGATCCAGCACAGCGTTCCGTATTACCCTCCTGAATCCACCGATTCCTTATTCTGCTAACAGTCATTGGATCTCGACCAACGCGAGCAGCACTGTGACGATACGATGAACCCCAATCGCAATAGGCTACAATCAGACTTTTATCAAAGTCGGAAACGTGATGGTACGCATTTCTCCTCCCTACATGAGGCATCACAACAACGTTTCACCAAGCAACGCCGGTCAGGTGCTGTTTGTGTATGAGAAATCGGTTGGAAACTTTCCTAATGTCTACACGTTGTAGGTGTCGCCACCGGCAGTAACCATGTGTGAATTCTCTGAAAAGCTAATCATTTGCATATCACAGCATCTTCTTCCTGTAGTTTAAATTTCGCGTCTGTAGCACGTCATCTTCGTGGTGTAGCAATTTTAATAGCCAGTAGTGTACTTTTATGCGAGCCACTGCATCACTACGCTGCTTCAGATCTACGGGAAGATTGAGTAAACCTGTAAGCCATTGTAAGTGTTGTCCCAGTGACTCTATCAGAGATTCACCCTTCAGGTTTTTAGCTGGAGTTTCATTGTTTGTTGTTACATGCAAAGTAGTATGGAAACAAAGATTACACTCAAACCAACCACAGGAAATGCAACGTTTTAAATCCTGGTAACCTTGGACGCCGCACTGTTCTCAGTCAACGAACGCTACAGTGAAGTACTTTCGATCGTCCGTTTCCATTTGTTTCACCAGAGACAGATTGCTCTATCGGCACAATAGTTATACATGTGTCGTTGAGAATATCATGTAGTCATTTCTGAAAATTCATCATCAATCATTTGTAGCAATCCTTTTTCCTGTCCTCTCCAATACCAACAAGTAAGCTGTAGAGAGATGGGATTGCGGGTGCAATTTTGATATAAAATTGATATTGAAATTAATTCAATTGATCAATTAATCCCACCCCCATGCAAGACTACCTTCCCCCCGGCCACGCCCTCCCCCAATGTCGTCATATTTTTTTCTCATCCTGCACGTGGGTCCCAGCCCCCTCCCTCCTCCCCCTCCCTTCCTATTGGCGGGAATTTCGAATTTTGGTGGGAAAATCGAGTTTCGGTGACAATTCCGAATTTTCGCTGTACAAATCAATTATTTCAGAGGACGTAATATTAACGGAAATTGATGGAAATTGATTATAAAACGGGAATTGGTGGCAGAAATCGGAAAGAAAAACAATTCAGAGGACGGGCATTTTGCTAGCCAGCAAACAAAGTATGTTTTCAGGAAGGGGCCTCTCCCTGTTTCACAAAATTTGCTTGAAGAAGAAAAGGAAGGCGAGATAAGCGTTCTCACCCCACAGCTGTACCCTCACTAACAACAACATGTATTTCGAAGATTGCAGCTGGCGTCAGATATATAAAGCTGTTTCTTCAAAATTATCAAAGAGTGTTTTTTTTAGTTTACCTTCCATTCAGAAAGCTGTTGCACTCAGCGACTGTTATATTGACTTGTAAACTATAGAGTGCAGCAATCAGTCGTCTTTTTAAATTTTATTGTGCAGATCTAGATTTCGGGAAGAAGCTAACTATTCTCAATGCACTATTGGGAATGCCTAGCTTCTAGCCGAAATTTAGATCTGCAAAATAAAATTTTAAAGGACGACTGATTGCTGCAATCTATAATTTACAAAAACGAATGTTTTAGTAAAGCTACCACCTGTGTCCAATATTCCAGCGACTTGCCAGTAAAAAAAGAATGTTTGTCTCAGATTTTTTTTTCTCCCACCACAGATGCGGTATTTTCCTCTAACACCTGCTCTACGTTTTCTTGAAGAAAACATAAGGCAAGTTATAACTATTGGTGACTGATGATGACGATGATGATGTTGGGTTTGTGGAGCACTCAACTGCGCGGTCCTCAGCGCCCGTACAAAGTCCCAATTTTTTCGCAGTCACGAATGATGATGACAAGGATGAAATGATGAGGACAACACAAACACCCAACCCCCGTGCAGAGAAAATCCCCAACTCGGCCGGGAATCAGACCTGAGCCTTCGTGATCTAGAGGCAGCAACGCTAGCCACTAGACAGCATATGGTTTGAAGGTATATAAAGCCCAACCCCCACCACAAGCATCATCAGTCTTTGACAGCGCCTAATTGTGTCAGTGTGATTCCTGCCACTTGAAAGCGTCATCCAACAGTGGTGCCAGTGGTAGTGGTGGTGGGAAACGGTCAAACTTGGGTCAATTTCCAAGCAAGTGTTTCTAAAAAAAATTTGAGTTCAAATTGCGACAGTTATAAAATTTCGCAGCAAATTATTCAAATTTTTCGAGATTGTGATACATTTTCGTAACAAATGGTTATAAAAGTTCCTTTTCTTAGTATTACAGCACTCATTCCCGAAATGCTGGTAGAATTAGAACGCCAATCGGAATCTGAAACTCTCTAGAAAGCAGAGGAGTTTGTGCTACCATCATGTGAGTACATGTGAGAATTCTGTGCGTGACAGTTTATATGTTCAGAATGCATGTCTTAAAGTGTTCAAATTGGAAGAGCTTTTGCTACCATCATGTAAGTACATCTCCAAATTCTATGTGATAGTCTACATCTTCAGAAAACAGCTCTTGATGTATTCAGATCCTATCAAGTGTTTGTATAATTTTTGATCTCGCTGCTGCAGCATTAGAGCAACAGCTGATGAACATTGAGCTGCTGTTTAAGGAAGAAATGCAGAAAAAAGTAAGTACATTTGTAATATATTGCCGTTAGACTTTTTTTCATCATATACCGTTGAGTGAGGCGTATATTAGTCATTGTTGTAGATATTGCTATAAATCAAAAGGCGGATGAGATTCTAGAAGGGGTATGCGTCGAGGATGATGACCAGGAGTTATCACTTCCATCTGGTATGAACTTTTTATTTTTATTTTTTCCCGTACTATGTATAATCAATATCTTGCTTTAGGCAAATTCTGGACAATTTTTTGTTGTTGTTGTTGTTTCCTATAACCAATATCTTGTTGTAGACGACTTCCGTGAGATGGATCAGTGGCCTCACAACAACAACAATTCTGGAGAGGATGATATACCGGAGTAGGAGTGTGGGACGGAGGCTGATGAAAGGCAGTGCAATCTCTCCCTTCTGGAAGAGGAGATGGAGATATTTAACTGGGTGGAGGGACTAGCAGAAAGATCGAATCAATCGCTCAATCCTGGGACCCACAGTGTAAAAGGTGATTATAATGTTGCTGCCATCGTCACAGTATATAATTATTTTTCTGAAATGCTGGTGTACTTAACTGTTGTTATTTGTTTATACAATATTTTTAAAAATTCTTCAGCCCTGTACTTAATTTTTTTCCGTTATTCATATGTTGCAGAGATGCCACCAACATTGTCACAAAAACAGCTTGGTGTGACATGTGCACCTAGAACAGTGGTTGTGGGGACGGGTATCAAATGCATGTCCGAGCACCATGCACCACCGGGTCAACGCCGCCCGTTGCTGCGCCAGAGGTGGCCACGGCTACTGTAGTACCCGCTCCCGTAGAACTGCATACCCTTTGGTGTCCGTGGGTCGTTCAGTAAGAGCAACGATCTTTCACCCCCGGGGCTGCTCGCCCTCGCCGGCAACGAAAGGTATGTGTGCCTCGGGGCATACCTCTTCCCCTCGAAGACGCCTCCTCCCAAGCGCCCTTATCCACCGAGTGTACGGAGTAGTCTCCTAGTTGTTGTATTAATGATAATGAACCTGTGACTGGCGGTAGTGCTTTATTCCGTCCCAATAGTGAAGAACACCAGATTAGCAGCGTCATGTCCCCTCTAGAATACTCGGCGGTGGCTAAGACCTTTGAGGGGCGTCTCTCATTTACTAGAATTGAGAATACGGCTGGGGGCTATTGTGTCACAATCAGGTTTCTAGAAATATGCCTCCTGGTGTTGGAAGCAGAGCTCCTCAAAGCCCGAGATGATCCGAGATATAATGCCATCAACTGTAGTGCAGTACCCTGCTGCGAGTTGACTCACCCACCCAAACAGCAAGGGGATGCTGAGGAGAAAACCTTGCGCCACATCTGGGGTGATGGTGACGTTATACCTCGGAGTACATCAATAGCCGAGTGGTATCGTGAATCCACCTTGGGTGCTATACTGTCCCGGTTTTCCGAGTGGAAGTTAAAGGGTCACCGAAAGAACTCAGCCCAATACCACGTCTCAACCTCCATATTCATATCTATGATCCAGTAAATGGAGGGTTCAGTTGTATCAAACTTCCTGAGGATATTAAGTACAAGCAGGCCTGTATTAACATTCAAAATTGAAACGATAACTCTTGTTTTGCATGGTCAATCCTGGCTTGCAAAAGAAAAATTAAACGTAATCCAGAGCGCACATATCGATACGGAATAGGTATTAACATTTGTGGATGTTATAACAGTATCGAGTTCCCTGTAAAGATTCAGGACATGCCAAAATTTGAAGCACAAAATCCCAGAATATCGGTTTACGTTTATGGCCTGAAGAAGAAGCAGAAAAGCAAGTCAGATGAAAATGAGATGCAAACTGTAGTTGGACCACTCCAGTTTTCGAAACATTCAGGGGAGTGTGATCTTCATGTAAACATGCAGCTCTTCTCTGCAGGTCATAATCAGCATTAGGTATGGATCAAAGACATGTCCTGCCTCCTTTGCTGCCAATTGTTGAAACACAAAGGTAAGAAACAAATTTTCTTCAGATGTCTAAATAACTTTCTGGAAGAAAAGTATTTAAAAAGACATCTGGCGGACTGTGAAACCAAGGAACTAGTACCTGTTATTATGCCTACAGATGAAAACAAGTTCATTAAATTCAAGAACGCTCACCGCCAGGAACGATGACTGTTTGTTGTATATATAGACCTCGAATGTCTTCTTGCACCTATAACCCACTGTGAAGGGAACCCCTTCAACTCACACACCACCTTCACGCAAAAACATATACCATATGCGGCTGCATGCCAACTTACATGTTCATATGATTCAAGTCTTAACTTCCATGAATCTGATGTGGGAGATAATCCTACAGTTTGGTTGCTCACTCAGCTTGAAAAACTCTCATGGCATGTTGATAGGCTTTACAGCCCCAACATCCTCATTACCGAATCGGAGGAGAATAAAAAATTATACAGTATGGTGGTTAACTGTCATATTTGTGATCTGTCGTTATATAGTAAAGCTGAAACTCCCTGTGCAGATCGTTGTCGTCTTACAGGGAAGTTCCACAGTGCAGCTCGCAATGCATGCAATTTGAGGATTTACCACGGTGTATACCCGTTTACTTCCATAAATTAGTGGATATGACGTTCACTTTCTAGTTGGGGGTGCTATTGGTTAGTTTCAGTTGGCAGAAAAATCAGGTCAGTGTCCTGCCTGAGAGTGGTGAAAAGTATATTTCATTCTCCAAACGAATGATGCCACAAATTACGCTCCTCTTTGAAACTCTACCTTGAGTGGATATGCATATCACCCAATCTGCACAACTCCATGAGGAAAAGTTTCAGCTTGTGACTAGGAAAGGAAATTTCCCTTGTGCGTATCTGGATAGTAAGGCCAAACTCAAGGAAACCAGGCTACCCGATATATCTGTAAACACACTGCAGATTATGAGCATGCTGTGAATGTCTGGTGGGAATTCAGCATTCCCAATTTCGGTGAATAAGCAAGACTATACATGGACCGGTGTCTGTACTCTCTGGACTCCGCCTATTATTATGCGTCACCTGGATTGTCCTGTGACGCAATGATGAAGAAAACGAGGTGCAGCATTGAACTTTTGACTGATCCTGATATGCTTATTTTCTTTGAGGTCATGATCCATCGAGCACTTTGCCAGTGTGTCCATAGATGCGTCAAGGCAAATAATCCACATATGGGTGCGGCATTCAAAGCATCCCTTCATTCAAGTTATATTCTATATTTGGATGTGAATAACTTATACGGGCTCGTCATGATGCAGCCACTGCCGAGTGGTGGATTTCAATGGGTGCCCAAAAAGGAATAAGAGGGATTAGGCGCAAAATATTGGGTCTGGCGGCTGATTCTGATGTAGGTTATGTGGTGGAAGCTGACCTCTTATATCCTGTTAGTTTGCATGAAATGACAAGCGACTTGTGGTTATGTACAGAGGAACAAGTTCCGTGAGGAAGCACTATCCCTAAACTGATGAACACTGCCGGCCGGGGTCGCTGAGCAGTTCTAGGCGCTACAGTCTGGAACCGCGCGACCGCTCTGGTCGCAGGTTCGAATCTTGCCTCGAACATGGATGTGTGTGCTGTCCTTAGATTAGTAAGGTTTAAGTAGTTCTAAGTTCTAGGGAACTGATGACCTCAGAGCTATTTGAACCATTTTTTTTATGAACACTGTTGGATACACCCAGAGGTATGTAATTAATTATTGTAATCCTCAGCAGTGTCTCAGCTTAGGAATGGAACTAAGTACACTCACCTGGGCTATCACTTTCAACCAGTCCCCCTGGCTGCAAGAGTATATTGAATTAAGTACCGAAAAGATAGCGGGCACGACTAGTGATTTCGAAAAGGACTTTTATAAATTGATGAATAATTCCATTTTCGGTAAAACCATGGAGAATGTAAGAAATGAAAGCCATATTTTGATTAGCACCGAATGGGATGGGCCGTGGGGTGTAAGAAAGTGCACTGGCAGACCAAAATTTAAGTGGGTCACTATTTTCAATGAAAGTTTTGTTGCTGTGGAGATGACGAAGTTTTTAGTGAGATTACGAAACCAATCTGTTTGGGTATGTGTATACTGGACATCTCTAAACTCCACAAGCACTGCTTCCAATATGAGTTTGCTAAAACTCATTTCTTGGAACCAAAGCTACTTTATGTGGATACAGATAGCTTCATCTATTGGGTGAAGAACTGCGATCCATAGGAAGTAACTAGGTGTCGCAGTAATGAATTCGACATATCGGGATACGCAGCCGATAATCCTTATGCTGTTCTCCCTCAGAACAAGATGGTTATCGGCTTAATGAAAGATGAGGTGTATCGATTTCTGATTGTGGAGTTCGTGGGTCTAAGATCCAAAATGTATACATATCATCCAATAGATGGCGCCACCCAGAGGCAGGCTAAGGGTGTGTGGCGTGAGGCATCATGTGTGCTCACGGTCAAAGACTACCTGCAGTGTCTGTGCAGTGGTGTTTGCAGTGCGCCCCTGTAACCTTGGTACATTTGGTACATTCGATCACAAGGACACGAGGTGTACACTGTGATGCAATCTAAAGTCGGACTGTCACCTCGTGACAAAAAAGGGCCATTTGTCAAGATGGGATCGAAGCCCTCTCTAACGGTGTGAATGGGAGAGATAGTAAGTGACTGGCTGAGTGAGAGCTAGTGCCGAATAGTATGGCTCTTTTATGAATGGGTAAATATTGTTTGTGTGATGTATGGTTTGCCTGCATGTATCAGTGTTTATGTGTGTCTGTGTGTATGCTTGTGAGTATGGATGTTTCTGTAAATAAGTATGCCTGTGTGTAAATATATTGTGTTTACTTTTTTCTGAATAAGTAGCATACTACATATGCATAAATATATATGCAGCATGTGCTGGATCCAAATTATAAAAAAATGTTGAAAATGTGCAATACATATAAAAAAAGATTAAAACTTGAACTGAAATCACAAAAGATTTTGAAGACCTGTAAATGAAGGGAAAAAATAATCCAAAGTATTTGCCTCTTTTGAACTTCATGTGCGTGTGTCATTGTGTGAATGCATGTGTAAATAGATTAGTTTTTAAGTTTCATCTACCGCTAGCTGTCCAAGTCATACTAGTTTTAAGTGTGAATCCCACCCATTTCATTTTAGTGCGGCTGTTTGGGATGAATATTTTAGAGCCATCCACTTGATTGTATTATTAAATTATTTCAGCTACTTGAGGAGGAAAATGTTTAGAGTCAACCAGCTCAAAGCATAAATTACGTCTTCTAATCGGGTGGAATTTCACTAGTAGTAGTATTAGTGTAATAGAAACTATACCTCTGCAGTAGCTGTAAACAGTACTGGAATGTAAAGTAAAAAAAAAAAAAAAAAAAAAAAAAAATCCGATCAGTACTAATATTTTTAAATCCATGAACTGTAAATAAAAAAATTCAAACAGTAACAGGAACTGTGAATTTAAAAGCAGTATTACTTAGTGTATTGTAAAAACAATAAGATTTGTGGAAGTAAAGCCGCATTACTACTGTGGCTAAGCCATGTCTCCGCAATATCCTTTCTTTCAGGATTGCTAGTTCTGCAAGGTTCGCAGGAGAGCTTCTGTAAAGTCTGGAAGGTAGGAGACGCGGTACTGGCAGAAGTAAAGCTGTGAGGATGGGGCGTGAGTCGTGCTTGGGTAACTCAGATGAATGCCGGCACGGTAACTCAGCGTGCTCGGTCAGGAGGTTAGCTGCCCTCTGTAATAAAAAAAAAAACTGAATCAATGGATCAACGACGAACTGAAACGGGTGTCTTGCAAAGTCCGCCCCGAGCAGATACAACGAACGATGGTAGAGCGCTTACCCGCGAAAGGCAAAGGTCCCGAGTTCGAGTCTCGGTCAAGCACACAGTTTTAATCTGCCAGGAAGTGTCATATCAGCGCACACTCCGCTGCAGAGTGAAAATCTCATTCTCGACTTCCTTCTTGATAATGAAGAGACCTAGTCCTTTTTTGTATATTTTCAAGTATAGTCATTTTCCGATTATCTCTCCTTGCCTCCTACAGTTGCTCCTGAGAATTTTATGCATTCTTGACTGTCCTGCCAATAACCGCAGCACCCCCAGTCAGTGAACCCACCGCTGAGAGACCGACTAAGGCAGGAATGATGATGAGAATAATTCCACCCGACGTCTTGGGTATTGGTGGAACCTTACTGGTTTAATCGATTTTTTTTATCGCTCCTTTCTGCTTCAGTACGCTTTTAGATGCATAAAACGCTGTCAGGATAATGCTTTTCATGCTCCCTTTGGTTTTCTTCTTCTTCCTTAGCGCCCTACCTGCAGCGCTCATAACTTGGCTGAACTTCTTCACACCCAAGCCGAACTTAACTTCACCACGCATAGTTTTTTCAACTGCAAATGCTGCAGTGCGTTGACCTATACCAGTATCCATTATCTTACATTTTGCTTTAGTTTTATCAGCTAAAATTCGATCGGCGGTGTGACGATCTTTTTTTGCTGCGTAAGCGATAACGTGACCCATACACGCTTCGTCGAGTAGATATATCCCCCTATCACCGCGTGCCAATCGTTTTTGAAGTTTTGTTCCAGATCCACAGTAGTTATATCCTGGAATGTGTAATTCGACAGGTAGTTTGTCGAGAATGCCGCCCCCTCCTGTAATGCGTCTCCTATCACGCATGTTATACTACTGAGGGTTTGTGGTCTGCGTTCCGTCTTCTAGAATAAATCGTCAGCGTCCACCCAGCTATTTTGTGATACGGGAAAACCAAGCCATTTAACTACCGCTCTATTCCCTGGACGCCGTACGACCCGCTCTACGAGATACAATCTGGTTTCGAGCTCTTCTGCAGCTCCTGTATGTAAAAGCATCCTGCAATTTCAGTACCAATGGTTTCCTTTAAGAGGTATGTTCTGGGATTCGTTCTCTTCACTTTGGAAACTATGAATACCTCAGTTGACCAGTTTGGCATGTTTGAATACTCAAATGCTGTCTCGTGTTTTGAAACACGTACTAAATCACCTACTTTAAATATCTGTTTGCGCGTATCTAACATTTTAATACGATTGTATACTGTATGTAGAAGTCTATTTTCACGAACATCGATTGGTCTCATTTTTATTGTGCGATGTTTGGTTCTATTATACTGTGCAATTACTTGTAGGAGGATATTGATCTATTTGTGAGAGCCACGAAGATTCGTTTGGGTTTTCACTGTTCTATTCAGACGTTCCACGATACTCTGGTGAACTTCGAGTAGTGATGTATTCCATACCGCTCCACCACAGTCTTGAAATATCTACTGTAAACCTCACCGGTGTGATCTGTTTGTAGGTCGTCTGGGCTTCGACTAGTCCCCGTCTGCAGCAATCCAACAAAAACCTACGTGACTTCCTACCCTGTTTTCGCTTTCACTGGTATGCCCAGGTTTATTTAGAATAAGTATCACTGACCATTAAAATATATTTGAATCCGTTATTCCCACGTGAGTATTCCCTGATGTCGACAAGATCCACCTGCCACAGGTCGTTCAAACCTTTAATCATAACGTATCTTCACCGAGCGAGGTGATGCATTAGTCTGCACACTGGACTCGCGTTCAGGAGGACGACGGTTCAGTCCCGCGTCCGGCCATCCTGATTTAGGTTTTCTGTGATTTCCCTAAATCACTCCAGGCAAATGCTGGGATGGTTCCTTTGAAAGTACACTGCCGACCTCCTTCCCCGTCCATCTCTAATCCGATGAGACCGATGACCTCACAGTTTGGTTTCTTCCCCCAAACAACCCAACCCATAACATATCCTCGAGGGTATGTTTTGCTCGCTGGTTTGTGCAGTTCTCGAACTACAGTTTCCTTACTTACTGATGATGCCTCTCTCTCTTTAAGCTCAGAAATTATTGAAACAACTTCATTCGAATTAGCTGTATTACCAGCGGCAGCTGATGTCATGTGTAATCATAGCCGGTCTATTAGCTCATTGGGGTCGTCGTAATGTACAGTATATACTGCGGGCGGGAATCGATTGCTCACTATTTTATGCTGAATGTCAATACCATCATCGCTGCTATTTTTTTCACCATTCAAAATACATTTTATAATCGCTTTCTATTTCACATTGCTTCGGCTATTTACTTTCTTATAATGCTCAGTTAAAACCAATATTACACGATACATTTCCAGATATTTAGCTGAATAATTTACAGTTTTTGTTAGTCTTAGGAAAATAAGGTTCAGTGGACCGGATGTTCTTTGAAACTGTTTATCGCCAATCGGTATTGTTTTTTCATTTAAAGTGTGCCCAACATGTATGGTTTCTCACCACTGACACCGAATGTTTTGTCTGTCCTAGGGCCGCTGTGACGGTTAATGAAAGCGGCAATAGTGTCATCGTCGTCGTTGCGGAATTTCGTTGAGTTCATCGAGAGATTCAGAAACTAGTTTACAGGTTTCTCGCAATGTCTGCTCCCGCTTAAAATGCCGTAACTTCAGTAACCGTAACTTCTCACAAACAGCCTTCCGTGCCTCGATGACTTTATGCTTAGTCGACATCACAGTGTATACTAATCGGACTTCTGCGCAGCGTGAGGTTTTACTTATCCGCTCTTCTTCTTCCCATGCTCCCCCTTCTCGGTAACAGCTATTTTCCTATTAGTTAAGTAGCCTATTTTCATTTCAAATGCCTTAAGTCGTTGGTACAATGTCCCGTTCTCAATAACTGCTATTCCCGCTTCAGTAAAGTCGTTTACGTTCTTCTCGATTGCATTAAGTCTATCATTGAATGTGTTGTTCAGCCTCAGAAGGGTTTGAGAATATGTCTCTAGTTCCTTGCTAGATTAAATTAAGATTGTCCTGTTTGAATGCTGTAATTAGGTTTGCACTATTCCTCACAAGTTGTTATGGTATTCTGGAAAATCAGGTTACCCTCCATTCAGAGGCTGTTGCACGCAGCGACTGTTATATTGACTTGTAAATAATAGATTTCAGCTATCAGTTGTCCCTTGAAATTTTATTGGCAGATCTAGATTTCAGGCAGAAACTTGCCATTCTCAATGCACTGTCATCTTTGATCAATGCATGTAATGACTGTTGGTCGGGCTTCATCCACAGTTCATTGAATACTTGAGTATTGAGTATTCAATGAACTGTGGATGAAGCCCGACCAACAGGCATTACATGCATTGATCAAAAATGATAGTGCATTGAGAATGGCTAGTTTCTAGCAGAAATCTATATCTGCCAATAAAATTTCAAAAGGACGACTGATAGCTGAAATCTATTATTTACAAATTCTGGAAAATGTCAGACTTAGATAAAATACTTCAACAGCCATACGGCGACCGAAACACAAATTTCACCAAATTTTGTCTTGGTTTTCCAGAGAAAGATCGTCAAAAATGAACACTGTGTTTGGCCTTACTTTTCCCGGCGGAGGAATAGCATTGCTCTCAATGAATGTCGTGTATGTCACACCATCTACACCCTGCAGTATCTCCTGTAATAGTTGGTGTTTGAGCTGAAACAGTGTTTTTGAAAATGCACATACATTATACGATCAAAAGTATCCCGACACCCCCAAAAACATACGTTTTTCATATTAGGTGCATCGTGCTATCACCTACTGCCAGGTGCTCCATATTACCGACCTCAGTAGCTATTAGACATCGTGAGAGAGCAGAATGGGGCACTCCGCGGAATTCACGGACTTTGTACGTGGTCAGGTGATTGGGTATCGCTTGTGTCATACGTCTGTAAGCGAGATTTACACACTCCTAAACATCCCTAGGTCCGCTGTTTCCGATGTGATAGTGAAGGGCACGTACAGCACAAAAGCATACAGGCCAACCTCGTCTGTTGACTGACAGAGACTGCCGACAGTTGAAGAGGATCGTAATTTGTAATAGGCAGTTATCTATCCAGACCATCACACTGGAATTCCAAACAGAATCAGGGTTTACTGCATATACTATGACAGTTAGGCGGGAGGCGAGAGATCTTGGACTTCATGCTCGAGCTGCTGCTCATAAGACACACATCAAATGGTTCAAATGGATTTGAGCACTATGGGACTTAACATCTGAGGTCATCAGTCTCCTAGAACTTAGAACTACTTAAACCTAAGGACATCACATACATCCATGCCCGAGGCAGGATTCGAACCTGCGACCGTAGCGGTGACGCGGTTCCAGACTGAAGCGCCTAGAACCGCTCCGCCACACCGGCCGGCGACACACATCACGACAGTAAATGCCAAACGACGCCTCCCTTGGTGTAAGGAGAGAAACATTGAACAATTAAACAGTGGAAAAACGTTGTGTGGAGTGACGAATCATGGTACAAAATGTTGCAATCCGATGGCAGGGTGTGGGTTTGGCGAATGCCCGGTGAACGTAATCTGCCAGCATGTGAAGTGCCAACAGTAAAATTCGGAGGCGGTGGTGTTATGGTGTGGTCGTTTTTTTATGGAGGGGGCTTGCATCCCTTGTTGTTTTGCGTGGCTCTATTACAGCACACGACTACATTGATGTTTTCTTCCTTCCCACTGTTGAAGAGCAATTCAGTGTTCGTGACTGCTCTTTCAACACGATCGAACACCTGTTCATAATGCACTGTTTGTGGCGGAGTGGTTACACGACAATAACAACCCTGTATTCGGCTGGCCTGCATAGAGTCCTGACCTGAATGCTGTAGATCTCCTTTGGGATGTTTTGGAACGCCGACTTCGCGCCAGGCCTCATCAACCAACGTCGATACCTCTCCACAGTGCAGCAGTCATTGAAGAATGGGCTGCCATTCCCCAAGAAACCTTCCAGCACCTGATTGAACGTAAGCCTGCGAGAGTGGAAGCTGTCATCAAGGCTAATGGTGGACAAACACCATATTGAATTCCAACATTAGCGATGGACGGCGCCACAAACTTGTAAGTCATTTTCAGCCAGGTGTCCGGATACTTTTGATCACATAGTGTATATGCTCAAAGTGAACTTCATCTGCGTATGTTAGCAGCGACATGAGAACATTCGTCTCGCAGCAGTTGCACGGATCTACAATTACTGCACGTGTGTTGTCGGGAAGAAGTACGCCATTCACCTTCTTTCGGTATTCTTGCACACCGTCTAAGCTCCAGTCGCTTACAACAAAGTCTTGATACTTCACCTACCCCGCCATGATACCTACTACGGTAGGTACTGGCGTGCGATGGGTTTTTATAGAAAATAACGAGCACCATGCCCTTCCAATGTACCGACTATGTCAGGTACTGGCATACAATAGGATTTTACAGAGAATTTAGTTAAATGACGTAATTTTCTGCTGTTGCATATTTGCAGTGAAAATACTGGGCAATAGGTTTAGTACTTGCAATATAGTAAGAGACTCTAAATGAAAAACACATACATGGTTATGTACATTTTTGTTCAGTAATCATACACAGGATGCACTACGTCTACTGCTCCTTTCTTTATCTTAACGCCAGTACAGAATATAGAAAGTAACGCCTTCTTACAAGCACAGAATTCAGTATGTACTTCGCCCAAACTTATTGGCAGTTTATTTGTCCTGGCGTAACCACAAGCGCCGGAACGAAAAGGACGAGTGCCAGACCAGAGAAGGAGGTGAAGTAAAGTCAGCCAATCGGCCGCTGACAAGGACCCTGAAACCCAGGAGCGCCCCCTTCAAGAAGTGAATACAAGCGCCGCTCCTGCCAGCCTCGGGGCTCAGATCGCCTCAGAGTACTGACATTAGTGGAACGTATTTGTGGAGTGTGCTACAACAACAAGTAGTTGTGATCCTCATCAGTTACTTGTCTGAGTTTTGTCTATAGCAAAGACTACTATTGTTTGCATGCTACTTGCGACGACGATGTAACTCCAAAGTTAAGTATTGTCAATTTCTTTATAGAAATAAAACTACTAATGTTATTTGTTTTAATTCTCGTATAGCATTCCTAGAACACAGCAACCTTTAGGCACCCTATAAGCAAGATCCCACAACTGGAGACGAGATATTACAAACTACGTGACTGCTGGCCACGGAATTCTGCTTTTTTCTTTTTTTTTTTGTGCAGGTGCCTTAATTCTCTCATGTCTTTACTTTTCAGGGGTACATATTGCTTTAACAGTTTCTTTTCTTCTTGTCGTTTTTACTAACCAGTTTTTTCAGGTGGGCGTTGGAGAAACCTTCTTTGTACATATTTTTGTCTATTTTGCTTACTTTATCTATTTGTTATATTTGTATCTGAAAACATTCCCACCCCTCCAGTCCCGCCCCCTGCTCAGGTGGCACGGCTGCAAGCGTCAGATGCCACACAGTTAATGCAGACGTTCAGGTCCAGACTCAACAAATATCCACGTTACTTAACACGGTGCAGCAGCTACTTTCCAAAACATCCCTATCTACGAGGGCTGTTCGGAAAGTAAGGAACGATAGGTCGCGAAATCGAAACCACACTGAAAATCAAAACTGCAACAGTTAGCTACAACTTCCAGCTACTTACCTCCGTAATCACCGATCCGACTTAGACGTCTGTCGTAGCGTTGTACCAACTTTCCAATACCCTCGTTATAGAAGGCAGCCGCCAGTGCTTTCCGCCAATTCTCTACGCTGTCCTGCAGCTCGTCGTCTGTGCCAAAGTGTTGTCTTCATAGCCAACGGCTCATGTGAGCAGAGGTCAAACTCAGAGGGAGACAATTACGGGCTCTATTGTGGGCAATCTAACATTCCAATTGAAAACGATGCAAGAGAATTGTCTTGAAGAAGAAAGCGCACGACAGTTATGGAATGTTGGCTGCATAGCTTCAGGCGAAATTTCTCACCAGGCCCTGGTATTTGGCGGGAGACACTATTGTTCTAGGTATCTTTATGTGCTCCCCGTGTTCTCAGAACTAAAAAGAACGACGTATGCGATCGATGGGCATACTAGAGACACTGCCCAACAGACCTGTGCAAAACGTCATCGGATTTTCTCTGTGGTTTCCATTTCTCGACTGATCGTTCCTTACTTTCCGAAAAACCCCCGTATTATCCGCGGTAGAAAGTGCAGTGTTCAGATTAATTCAAAAACCCTTTCCTAACCCCACTCCCAGTGGAGTTGCTTATGACGCAGTGGTACCCCGACTATTATGACTTTTAACAAGGGAATGTGGTAACAGGTAGGCATCGATACTTTAATCAGAACAAACATATTGTGAGAGGGTGACGGATTTTCAGGGTGTGTCAAGGAAATGCAAATTCAAATATGCTTGCGGTGCTTTATATTCCAATGTCATGTTGCATGATGTCAAAAGCAGAGAACAAATTTTGAGACAGTCCGATCCATCATTTCAGCAGGTAGTGTAAATACTAAATCAGTACGATTCCAGTGCCTTGTCGGCTCATACAGTTGACCAGTCAGCTATTTGCTGGGTTGAGTCCCTTGTTTGTGATTGCCCCATGCTGCACCGGTGGCGTGCGCTAGCCACGTCCAGTAAACAACGGTCCATGCTGCATAAGCAGTTCGCTAACCGGGCGGCTACACGGGCGAACAGAATTAAGTCGTGCCCTTGATGTCATTCACGGCGCAGTCGCCAAGACTACCCTCCGACAGGCTCAGTGTTAAGCTTATGGTAGGAAAGAACATGTGCAATCCGTGTGTTTGCAACGGAACAAACATCAGAATTCGGCCCAGTGACAAAAAACTACATCTACATCTACATCCATACTCCGCAAGCCACCTGACGGTGTATGGCGGAGGGTACCTTGAGTACCTCTATCGGTTCTCCCTTCTATTCCAGTCTCGTATTGTTCATGGAAAGAAAGATTGTCGGTATGCCTCTGTGTGGGCTCCAATCTCTCTGATTTTATCCTCATGGTCTCTTCGGGAGATATACGTAGGAGGGAGCAATATACTGCTTGACTCCTCGGTGAAGGTATATTCTCGAAACTTCAACAAAAGACCGTACTAAGCTACTGAGCGTCTTTCCTGCAGAGTCTTCCACTGGAGTTGATCTACCATCTCCGTAACGCTTTCGCGATTACTAAATGATCCTATAACGAAGCGCGCTGCTCTCCGTTGGATCTGCTCTCTCTCTTCTATAAACCCTATCTGGTACGGATCCCACATTGGTGAGCAGTATTCAAGCAGTGGGCGAACAAGTGTACCGCAAGCTACATCCTTTGTTTTCGGATTGCATTTCCTTAGGATGTTTCCAATGAATTTCAGTCTGGCATCTGCTTTACCGACGATCATCAACTTTATATGATCATTTCATCTTAAATCACTCCTAATGCCTACTCCCAGATAATTTATCGAATTAACTGCTTCCAGTTGCTGACCTGCTATATTGTAGTTAAATGATAAGGGATCTATCTTTCTATGTATTCGCAGCACATTACACTTGTCTACATTGAGATTCAATTGCCATTCCCTGCTCCATGCGTCAATTCGCTGCAGATACTCCTGCATTTCACTACAATTTTGCTTTGTTACAACCTCTCGATATACCACAGCATCATCCACAAAAAGCCTCAGTGAACTTCCGATGTTATCCGCAAGATCATTTATGTATATTGTGAATAGCAACGGTCCTACGACACTCCCCTGCGGCACACCTGAAATCACTCTTATTTCGGAAGACTACTCTCCATTGATAATGACACGCTGCAATCGATTATCTAGGAATTCTTCAATCCAATCACACAATTGGTGTGATAGTCCATATGCTCCTTCTCTGTTCATTAAACGACTGTGGGGAACTGTGTCGAACGCCTTGCGGAAGTCAAGAAACACGGCATCTACCTGGGAACCCGTGTCTATGGCCCTCTGAGTCTCGTGGACGAATAGCGTGAGCTGGGTTTCACACGATCGTCTTTTTCGAAACCCATGCTGATTCCTACAGAGTAGATTTCTAGTCTCCAGAAAAGTCATTATACTCGAACATAATACGTGTTCCTAAATTCTGCAACGGATCGACGTTAGAGATATAGGTCTATAGTTCTGCACATCTGTTCGACGTCCCCTCTTGATAACGGGGATGACCTGTGCCCTTTTCCAATCCTGTGGAACGCTACGCTCTTCTAGAGACCTACGGTACACCGCTGAAAGAAGGGGGGCAAGTTCCTTCGCGTACTCTGTGTAAAATGGATCTGGTATCCCATCAGGTCCAGAGGCCTTTCCTATTTTGAGCGATTTTAATTGTTTCTCTATCCCTCTGTCGTCTATTTCGACATCTACCATTTTTTCACCTGTGCTACAATCTAGAGAAGGAACTACAGTGCTGTCTTCCTCTGTGAAACAACTTTGGAAAAAGACATTTAGTACTTCGGCCTTTAGTATTTCATCCTCTGTTTCAGTACCATTTTGGTCAAAGAGAGTCTGGACATTTGGTTGTGATCCACCTACCGCTTTGACATACACAATGCCGACGCCATTAATACAGTATATTCCAAGTCTACTACCAGCAAACGTGCCGTTTCATCAGTGATACGTCAGTCAAAAAAACTTTTTGTTCTATTACTTATTTGTGGGATACGAGTGAAATTTCAGTTGGACACAGGTGCCTCTGTCACATTGCTAAATCGTCACACATATGAACTGTTAGGCGTGCTAAAACTAGAACGCAGCTGACGGCATATAATGGACAAGACATTCTTGTTCTCGGCACGTGTACCTTGCCTGTGATGTATCGTTCGCATATGCGAACAGTGACTTTTACAGTGCTGCAATCATGCGAGGGTGAGAACATATCTGGTCTTTATTGTTTTGAGTTGTTTGACTTTCACATTCAGGACAATGTGTTGTCAGTGTCTGCATTCAATGCAAAAGAAGACAGTGTAGCTAGCTAAAAAAATTCCCAGAACTCCTTCTTGAAGGTGTAGACAAAGCTATTTTGTTGCACATATTACGCTGAAAGAAAATGCTCAGCCGAAATTTTGCCAGGCCAGAACTATTCCCATTGCATAACGGGACAAAGCTGCAGCTGAACTTAAAGAATTGCAAGATAACAGAGTTATTGCGCTCATATCAGCTAGTCAATGGGCAAGTCCACTGGTTTTGGTCCACAGACCTTCAGGTTGCATTCGCCTCTGTGTTGACTTTAAATCTACAGTCAACCCATAAACTGTCCTTGATACTTAACCTTTGCCACACCCAGATGATCTCATGGACTGCTTCGCGGGGTAGCCATGCAGTCTAGACGCCTTGCCACGGCTCGCACAGCTACCCCCGTCGGAGGTTCGAGTCCTCCCTCGGGCATGGGTGTGTGTATTGTCGTTAGCGTAAGCTAATTTAAGTTAGATTAAGTTGTGTGTGAGTCTAGGGACCGATGACCTTAGTAGTTTGGTCCCGTAGGAGCTTACCACAAATTTCCAAATTTCTCATGGACAAATGAGGTGATGAACGCTATTTTTCAAAAATTGATTTGCGCGACATGTATCTTCAAATCCTGCTCGATGAATAATTTCAAAAGGTGTGTGTAGGAAATACTCATTTGTGCTTGTTTAAATATTTGCGTTTGCCTTTTGGCAGCGCTTCCGCAGTCGCCGTTTTCCAACAGTATTTGGAACAGCTGACTGAACAAGTACCAAACTGTTCAAAGTATTGGGAGGATATTGTAGTAGCAGGTCGTACACCTGAAGAACATATTGCAAATTCACATGCTTTGTTTCGTATGTTATCTGAGGCAGGACTAAAGTGTAGACTGGGCAAGTGTGATTTTTTAAAACCTGGATTGCAGTGTCTTGGGCATGTCATAAACACTCAAGGTGTACATCCTCTTCAGTCGCATTTGTTAGCCATACGAGATTTTCCAGCTCCTCGCAATATCACAGAACTGCAGTAAGTTTTAGGGAAAAAGAACTATTATATTGGGTTCATACCGAATGCTGCACAAATCGCAGCTCCATTCCATCGCTTGCGATGCAAGAATATCCCCTTTGTTTGGATAGATGAGTGCCAAGTACCTTTCCAAAATCTTAAAGATGCATTGCTCAGTGACCGCTGTTTAGTTCACTTTGTCCTGACAAACCAGGTGTGTTGCAAGTTGATGCTTCCTCTCACGGAATCGGTGCAGTGCTTTCGCACAGAATTGGTGATAAGACAGACGTATTGCTGTCGCATTAAAGGTGTTGTCCAAAGCTCTGAGTAACTATTCAAAAATTGGAAAAGCGACTTTGGCTATTGTATATGGTGTCACAAAATTTTACTACTGTTTGTATGGCAGATAATTCTACTTAGTAACGGATCACAAGCCTTTGGAGTCCTTGTTTCATCTGACGAAAAAGGTTCCTTTACGAACTGCTCAAAAATTGCAAAGACGGGCTTTGTTGTTGTCTCAATACCAGTGCGAGATTGTGTGCCCTCCGACTACTCAACGTGGTATTGCGGACACACTTTCATGTCTTCCGATTGGTCCTGATTCAGACTTTCACCCTTCTGCTGCATCTTGTTGTCACATCGATGCTCAGGATTCTGAATTGCTTCAAACTTTCCCGCTGAGCTATAAGAAAATTGCCCAAGCCACGGAAACTGATTTAGATTTGAACATTTTGCTCAACCACATTCGCACATCTTGGCGTCGTTCTTTGAATTGCATAAAGAACTCTGCAGTGCGCCGATTCTTTGCGTGTCAGCATAACCTCACTGTACAGAAAGGTGTGATTCTTGTTCAAAATGACAGTGGCCAGTCACGTGTGTTAATCTCTAAAGCTTCGCAAAAAGAAGTGTTGCCGTTACTTCACCAAGGACACCGGGGGAGTGTTCGTACGAAACAGTTAGGGCGTCGACACTGTACTTGGCAGTGTATGGACGCCAAAATAGAACAGATGACGGCGCAGTGTCACGCATGTAAGCAAAATCAGTCCGCTCTGCCTAAAAAATTCTCTGCTTGGCCTAAGTCGCAATCGCCATGGCAACGTGTGCACATAGACTTTGCAGGACCTATTTGGAAGACCCGTTGGTTAACTGTGGTTGACTCATATAGCAAGTTTCCTTTTGCTGTGCCAATGAACTGGACAGTGACACCTATTCAGATGTTGTCATCAATTTTTGGACGAGGAGATTTACCTGAAATAGTAGTGTCAGACAAGAGACCTAAGTTCACGTCACATGAATCTGAAACATTCTGTGAAGGCAATGGTATACAGCATCTAATTAGTACACCGTTCCATTTACAGTCAAACGGCGAAGCGGAACGTTTTGTCAGAACATTCAAGCAACAGATGGCTAAACTTCGCTCTGCAAATGTCAGGGATCAAGCACTGCAACTGTTTCTCGCCTCGTATCGTTCGCACCCACGAGATGGACCATCGCTGTCGGAATTGCATCACGGCCGCCGCCATTGCACACTACTCCACCTGCTCCACCCTCCTACGCATCCAGCACCGCAAGAAGATCATAAGCATCGCTCCGCGCATCATGATAGTGTCTTTCACAGGGTTTTTAGCGGCAGCAGACGGTGGGCGCGAGGCGAGATTGTCCAACGACTAGGCGCTTGCATGTATCTTCTTTCAGGTCCAGATGGCTTGCAGCGCTGACATCAAAATAAACTTCGCCTCTGTCACGTGCACGATGATCTTTCTGTGGTGTCACCGCCACACACCACACTTGCTAGCCTTTAAATCGGCCGCGGTCCGTTAGTATACATCGGACCCGCGTGTCGCCACTATCAGTGATTGCAGACCGAGCGCCGCCACACGGCAGGTCTAGTCTAGAGAGACTCTCTAGCACTCACCCCAGCTGTACAGCCGACTTTGCTAGCGATGGTTCACTGTCTACATACGCTCTCATTTGCAGAGACGATAGTTCAGTATAGCCTTCAGCTACATCATTTGCTACGACCTAGCAAGGCACCACATTCAGTTGCTATAATTACTTCATGAATGTATTCTGAACAGATAATATTGTGAATCATGTAGCGAAGAGCGACGTTCATCATTAATGGGTTAAAGTTCAGCATAGCCTTCAGCTACATCATTTGCTACGACCTAGCAAGGCACCACATTCAATTGCTATAATTACTTCAAGAATGTATTCTGAACAGATAATATTGTGAATCATGTAGCGAAGAGCGACGTTCATCATTAATGGGTTAAAGTTCAGCATAGCCTTCAGCTACATCATTTGCTACGACCTAGCAAGGCACCACATTCAGTTGCTATAATTACTTCAAGAATGTATTCTGAACAGATTATATTGTGAATCATGTAGCGAAGAGCGAAGTTCATCATTAATGGGTTAAAGTTAAGTATCAAACTAATTACGTCCGCTTTCTGAATTCTAATTCCTAGTCATGTTCCAGACCTCACGTCAGTATAGTTCTTCCCTCTTCAGGCCAGCCGGCGTGAGCTAAAACGCGTGCATTTCGGCCTCCACTCGTAAAACGTTGTTAGCTCTTCTGATAACACAAAACTTTCTGTCTCTCTTCCTCCAGATTCACAGGTCCAGACGACAGCGCGGCAGCAGAAGCCGCCAGAGGGTATCATCACGACACCACAGGACGACCCCATGGAGACGGAGCTTGCACCATCTCCGCCTCCTCTCGTCCTACCAATGGAGCTGGACCAACCCACACCGCAGCAGTCGCCGCCTTCTTCATCTAGTTCATGACAGCAGGAGGTGGTCGCGTACCCTTCTGGTCGTTTTCCGCGGTGCGTTTCCGCCAGAGCGTTGGCCAGATGGCGGGGTACGGCCAGAAGCTCGACATCCCCTGCAGCCACTGCTTACGGTCCATTAGAGCGCCCACGCCCCTGCATCCTCCGCCGTCGTCGCACTCCATACACAACGATGGTCCGTCGCTTTGGGAGGGGGGGGGGAGGGGAGGAATGTTCTGGCGTAACCACAAGCGATGGAAAGAAGAGGACGAAAGCAAGATCAGAGAAGGCGGTGCGGAAAAGTCAGCCAATAGGCCGCTGACAAGGACCGAGCCGTGCCAGGAGTGCCCCCTTCAAAAAGTGGATATAAGCGCCGCTCCTGCCAGCCTCGGAGCTAAGATCGCCTCAGACATTAGTGGAACTTATTTACGGAGCGTGCTACAGCAACAACTATCTTATCAGTTACTTACTCGGACTTTGCCTATAGCGATGACTTGCAGTTTGCATGTTACTTGCGACGACGATGTAACTCCAAAGTTAAGTATTTCCAATTGCTTTACAGAAAGAAAACTACTAATGTTATACACTCCTGGAAATGGAAAAAAGAACACATTGACACCGATGTGTCAGACCCACCATACTTGCTCCGGACACTGCGAGAGGGCTGTACAAGCAATGATCACACGCACGGCACAGCGGACACACCAGGAACCGCGGTGTTGGCCGTCGAATGGCGCTAGCTGCGCAGCATTTGTGCACCGCCGCCGTCAGTGTCAGCCAGTTTGCCGTGGCATACGGAGCTCCATCGCAGTCTTTAACACTGGTAGCATGCCGCGACAGCGTGGACGTGAACCGTATGTGCAGTTGACGGACTTTGAGCGAGGGCGTATAGTGGGCATGCGGGAGGCCGGGTGGACGTACCGCCGAATTGCTCAACATGTGGGGCGTGAGGTCTCCACAGTACATCGATGTTGTCGCCAGTGGTCGGTGGAAGGTGCACGTGCCCGTCGACCTGGGACCGGACTGCAGCGACGCACGGATGCACGCCAAGACCGTAGGATCCTACGCAGTGCCGTAGGGGACCGCACCGCCACTTCCCAGCAAATTAGGGACACTGTTGCTCCTGGGGTATCGGCGAGGACCATTCGCAACCGTCTCCATGAAGCTGGGCTACGGTCCCGCACACCGTTAGGCCGTCTTCCGCTCACGCCCCAACATCGTGCAGCCCGCCTCCAGTGGTGTCGCGACAGGCGTGAATGGAGGGACGAATGGAGACGTGTCGTTTTCAGCGATGAGAGTCGCTTCTGCCTTGGTGCCAATGATGGTCGTATGCGTGTTTGGCGCCGTGCAGGTGAGCGCCACAATCAGGACTGCATACGACCGAGGCACACAGGGCCAACACCCGGCATCATGGTGTGGGGAGCGATCTCCTACACTGGCCGTACACCACTGGTGATCGTCGAGGGGACACTGAATAGTGCACGGTACATCCAAACCGTCATCGAACCCATCGTTCTACCATTCCTAGACCGGCAAGGGAACTTGCTGTTCCAACAGGACAATGCACGTCCGCATGTATCCCGTGCCACCCAACGTGCTCTAGAAGGTGTAAGTCAACTACCCTGGCCAGCAAGATCTCCGGATCTGTCCCCCATTGAGCATGTTTGGGACTGGATGAAGCGTCGTCTCACGCGGTCTGCACGTCCAGCACGAACGCTGGTCCAACTGAGGCGTCAGGTGGAAATGGCATGGCAAGCCGTTCCACAGGACTACATCCAGCATCTCTACGATCGTCTCCATGGGAGAATAGCAGCCTGCATTGCTGCGAAAGGTGGATATACACTGTACTAGTGCCGACATTGTGCATGCTCTGTTGCCTGCGTCTATGTGCCTGTGGTTCTGTCAGTGTGATCATGTGATGTATCTGACCCCAGGAATGTGTCAATAAAGTTTCCCCTTCCTGGGACAATGAATTCACGGTGTTCTTATTTCAATTTCCAGGAGTGTATGTTTTAATTGTTGTATAGCATTCCTAGAACGCAGCATCCTTTAGGCACCCTATAAGCAACGAGTGGGCAAGATCCCACAACTTTAGTTTTTGCCAGCACCATACTGAGACACTATTCGAAGTCGTGTACATGCACACTGTTCATGCATAGATACCCTGCAATGTGCCTATACACAGGTCTAACACAAGGCAACCAGCTGTTCAGTCCTTACAGCCCGCATCTGGTGGTCGTGCGGTAGCGTTCTCGCTTCCCACGCCCGGGTTCCCGGGTTCGATTCCCGGCGGGGTCGGGGATTTTCTCTGCCTCGTGATGGCTGGGTGTTGTGTGCTGTCCTTAGGTTAGTTAGGTTTAATTAGTTCTAAGTTCTAGGCGACTGATGACCTCAGCAGTTGAGTCGCATAGTGCTCAGAGCCATTTGAACCATCAGTCCTTACAACACAATTGATAGAACCATCTGCAGACCCAACAAGTTTTTAACGGTGGAGTGCTGTAGATAAATGGATGTGTCAACTGATTTCACAAAGAATGCAGAGTAATTGTACACTGTTGTAATGGATAGAAATAGAGCAGCACAGTAAATGTCCGAAGGAGGACGTCTAGGATACTTGGCAGTCAACTGCTGTTTGATGTAGGCTTTTACAGGACACAGTTCATCCCATTCCACCTCCGTAAATGGCACTTTAACAATTTCAGTTGCACTCTCGATCTCTATCACAATACGCTACTCTCTGTGTGTGGTTGCTTCTATACCAGTATGAAAGGTTTCGAACCACGAGCAGTTAAATGGTTCTATATGGCTCTAAGCACTATGTGACTTAACAGCTGAGGTTATCAGTCCCCTAGACTTAGAACTACTTAAACCTAACAAACCTAAGGACATCACACACATCCATGCCCCAGGCAGGATTCGAACCTGCAACCGTAACAGCAGCGTGGTTCTGGACTGAAGCGCCAAGAATAGCTCGCCCACAGCGGCCGGCAGCGGTTAATTTATACACTGAAGAGAAGAGTAGTGGTGCACAGGGCTTAATTCGTACCTTCGCATCCACAACATCCTCACTTTGTCTATGCAGTATCACTGGAATATTCTGCAATGCCACGTATGATGGAGCCCGGTATCTACCTGCGTTGTGCTGATTAGGACCCCCACTGCACTTCAGCGAATCAGGGGCTGGCTGGTTGTCTACAGCTGACAATAAAATCTGATTGTCCTGCTCCATCGAGCTGACCACGTACACGGCAGGATCCCAGGATGCTGCCGCTGCTGTGGGTCCTGATGGGCTGGGACTCATCGCTGTTGCAGACCCCGACAGGCTCTAGGACGTAGCTTCCGCTGACGAGCAAAGATGAAAAACGGTTACAGGCGATGACATAGGCACAAAGACTCATCTTCCTCAAACAGCAGTAAACACAGATAGATATTAAGCAAGTGGTACTTAGTCTTCCATGGTTTCTTCGTATTATGTTACTGCTGTGGCTGGACAGCGCTGGAAGATCTCGACTGGCGCTTTCTTCTGAGTGACTGACTGACTGACTGACTGCTACTGAGGCTGCAGAGCTGCTGGGTCCGCCTTATATCCCTGTTGCGTTCGGATGCTGCAATACTATTGGCTACTGCCTATTTCAAGCGCCTATGGTGGTGTAACGGTGTTAGCAAGTTCCAATTGGGATTTCCTTCCAGGAGGACAAGGTTTCGAGTGCCAGAAAGGCTATTTTCAATTCCTCGTCTATTTCTGGGTGAGGTGGAACGTCAGCACAGCCTACGGACAAAAAAATTCACAAATATTAGAAATCCCCAACAAAATTCTAAATTTCCGCCAATAGGGTAGGTTGTGGGAGGATGCAGAGGGGAGGGGGGGCTGGGGCCCATGTGCAGGCAGAGAAAAACACATGACCTCATCAGGAGGGGGGGGGGGGGGGGCGACGACGACGACAACGACCGGGCTTCATCAGGGGCTCCCTGATCCCTTGGTATGCGGAGTCATAGTAGGATGACCCTACTTTACCTCGAGATCTTCTGTAGTACAGTGTGACGTGTCTCCTTCACGTTGTCTTGTTGTCTTCTCGTCGCGCTTCTCAGGATTTCTTTTCTTCTATGCTGCCTGCGTTGCAGTCAGCTATGGCGGCCCGTTACAGGCCTACTTCGATGCTCCCAGCGCGGACGGTGTAGGGAGCGCCTTACTGCAACGGCTGCTGGGCGGCCGCCGGTGAGGCGGTCAGCATTACCGCTGCAACACTCTGCAGCATTTCGGCCAGGTGCAAGTCCTTATCTTTTACTGCAGTGTGTGTGGAGACGGCTACAGATAGCTGATCTTCTTGCACAGCGGATGCCGTGCTTCGGCTGGGTGCAGCTGGGTTGTGGGTGGCGGCTAGGGTCTTCCCACTCCTGCTGCCTCCCGACAAGGTGATATCTTCTATACACTATTTCCCCCTGGGGGTTTGGCACATAAGTCTTCAGTTTTACCCTCTCGAGCACGTTTTCCAGCACGAGCGCGCCGTCTTCTGATGCCCCCATCTGTGGAGGCAGAGGTGGCAGCATCGGCTGCCAGCGTCGCTCTCGTGGGTGCCGGCCTCCTGGCCGCCTGTGCACCTGGGCACGGAGGGCCGAGGGAGCGGTCGGCAGTCTTCTTTGTGTGTTGCCCACGTTGGCAACCAAATGCAGCTTTGATAACTTCACAGCCATGGTAACTCGCCACATATTGGCCGCCACAGTTTGTACGCTTGGGAGTGTGCGTCCTAGGGAGCGGACAGTTTCTCCTTGCATGGGCGCCTGCACATTTCACGCACGCCTCGGGGAAGGAGCAGTGGCGAGCCATGTGGCCCAACCGCTGGATTGGACTGCACGAAGCCTCTCTTCTGCTCGAGATTTGAATGGTGACTGTGTTGTTGGCCACTCGTTGCAGATGGTAGAGCCGCTTGTTCTCTGGGGTGTCGGTGGCGATTACCAGTAGAAAAAGCGACTCCTTGTACATGACGTGGGACTTGACTTGCGTCATGTTGCACACACTGAAGTCAAAATGCGCCAGTTCGTCCCTCAGGATTTCAGGTTCCACCGCCTTCCGGAAGCCCTTCACGGCGATCTTCTGTAGTCTCTCGGGGACCAGTGCATGCCTCTGATGAAGTCCTCTGTATTTGCGACCTGCAGTTCGATGAGGCTTCCTGCTGCAGCTCACACCATGAATTCTGCAGTCGTCCACTGCTTCACGAGCTGCAGGAAATCTTTGTAGTCTTTGGTCACCTCAAAGACTATGGGCTGCGGCCGTCGCTGCTACTGTGCGGCGGTGATGTCCAATCGGGAGGCGGTCGCTTCTTCTTCTGCCGAGCGGCCAGTGTGGGCAGTGGCCGTGGTCTGCATCTGGTTGGTTGGTGTTGGCTGCTCCGACTTCTCCTCGTCTGCTAGCGCGCCGTAGCGGTTAGCAGTAGCTGTGAGCGGTGGGGAAGCCGTCGACCTGGGTCTGGCCGCCCGCCGAGAAGTGACGATAGTCCAGGTTGCCCCTGCCACGCTGTCGTCTGGTATGACCCGTCTTCTGCCGCCGGTAGTTGAGACAGTAAGCTGCCTAATGTTCTTGGGCACCTTTTTGGCATGGTATGTGGTGCAGAGATTGGCCGATTGCGCCACTCGCCACCTGGGCGCTGCAGCCCGCTGGCTGTCATACATTGCGCCCTCTCGTCGACTGGGAGAGACATGAAAGGAGCATAATGCTCTACAAAATTATCTTCACCAGAATCGTCTTCCAAGTCGAGGTCCATGGACAGTTACCGGGTCGTTCTAGTTGGTGGGTCAGACGGCTCCATCAGATGAGTGTACTCCTCCAAACAGAAGGCTGCCACACCAGCATCTGCAGCCGTCGTAATTGGGGGCCAGATGGGACCGTCGACTGAGCAGGCTCGGCCGAACGGCGATCCGCCACATCCATCGCTCTATTCAGTGCTCCTCTGAACTCTGGGAGCGCCCACAACAATCTCTGCTTGCTGTCGGAGTGGGGGAGGTGGGGAGGGGGGGGAGGGACGGGGCGGGAGTGGGCATCGTCGGGGTGGGGGGGGGGCGTAGCTGGGGAAATTAATCGGTCAAGTTAATTAATTTGCAAAACAATTTGGTATCAAAATTGCACCCGTACCCTCATGTCCCTACTAGTCAGGCAATCCGATGACAAGGACAAGTAGGTCAAGATCAACACACTGAATCAAAACCACTAACGACAACAAGAAAGTTTAGGTACATTGCAAGGTCAAAATACAATAAGCAGAACGGAGTATTGATGATAGCACACACAACGGACTATACTGGATTTAATCATGACTGCTAGCCAGACCTGTTACTGCAAACAGCTCAGCCCATGTGACACGCCCACACACCTTTCGTGGTATACGTCAGTCGTGGCTACAGTGCCTGTGAGAAGCCACGGCCATCCGCCGTTGGCGGCAATAATAGATCTTTGTGGGTGTAATTATTTGTTAATAGGCCTATATCTTCTTCCTCTCAACTTAAATGCACAATTGTACACGGTGTTTTTGATGCATACTCCCTATATTTTTTGTGATATACCACCATGGTTGTTCTAATTAGTAGGGCAGATAATAGTGTGACGCTGCCATGCCTGCATACACAAATTTGATTATCACATTGAACAGATACTGTGACTGTCTATAGAGGGAATTTTTTTTTTTTCAGCAGACCATCGATACATTTAAACATTTCGGTTTGTCTTCTCGAACTTCCGAGTCAATCGTCTCTCAAGCAGGGGCTTCTATCTTAAATTCACATCACCATCACTATGATATAACGTGTAGCAGGAATTTATACTGAGGTGACAAAAGTTACGGGATACCTCCTAATATCGTGTCGGACCTCTTTTGGCCGACGTAGTGCAGCAACTCGAGGTGACGTGGCCTTGACAAGTCGTTGACGTTCCCCTGCAGAAATATTGAGCCATACTGCATCTATATCTGTCCATATTGAAGCGCAGGATTTTGTGTACGAACTGACTTTTCTATTATGTCTCATAAATGTTCGATGTGATTCATGTGGAGTGTCACATCATTCGCTCGGTTTGTACTAAATCCTCCTCAAACCAATCGGGGACAATTGTGGCCCGGTGACATGGTGCAATGTCATGGGAACATGACGGCCATGAATGTCTGAAAATGGTCTCCAAGTAGCCGAACATAACCATTTTCAGTCAATGATCGAATCAGTTGGACCAAGAGACGTAGTCCATTCCATGTAAACATAGCTCACACCATTTTGGAGCCACCACCTACTTGCATAGTGCCTTGTTGAAAACTTGGCTCCAAGGCTTCTTGAGGTCTGGCCATAATCGAATTTTACTATCAGCTCTTATAACAGAAATCGGGACTCACCTGACCAGACCACGGTTTTACAGTCGTCTAGGGTCCAATCCATACGACGAGCGCTCCGAAGAGGTACTGATGGCGATGTTTTTCTATTAGCAAACGCACTGCATCATCTGTCTGCTATCATGGCCCATTAATCCTGCATTTCGCCGCACTGTCCTAACAGATACGTTCACTGTACGTCCTGCATTGATTTCTGCCGTTATTTCGCGCAGAATTGCTTATCTGTTAGCAATGACAACTATACTGTAACGCCGCCGGCCTCAGTCCTTAAGTAAAGGCCGTCAGCAAATGTGATGTCCTTGCTAAGAGGTAACGCCTGAAATTCGGTATTCGCGGCAAAGTCTGGACACTGTCGATCAAATGTCGCATACATCCATACAGCCATTCGGCGTTTAAAGTCTGTTAATTTCCGTTTTGCGGCCGTTATCACGTCTGAAACTTTTTCACGTGATTCAACTGAGTACAAACGTCAGCTCCGTCAATGAACTGCCCTTCCATATCTTGTGTACACGATACTACAACCACCTGTGTACGTGAATATCACTATCCCATGACTTTTTTGCTGCCGGTGTGGCCGTGCGGTTCTAGGCGCTTCAGTCCGGAACCGCGTGACCGCTACGGTCGCAGGTTCGAATTTTGCCTCGGGCATGGATGTGTGTGATGTTCTTAGGTTAGTTAGGTTTAAGTAGTTCTAAGTTCTAGGGGACTGATGACCGCAGATGTTAAGTCCCATAGTGCTCAGAGCCATTTGAACCATTTGACTTTTTTCACCCCAGGCACAGCTTACGGCGTAAACATCGGATGAGCCACGTTAATTTTCGCGCCAGAGTGCATGGAACCATTATTTCCAGATACACTGTGATATAAAACATCAGTTTGCTTAACCATTAGACTTACTATCGTTAATACAGCAGAAGGCTATTACTATGGTTATATCTGAACCATGAGAAGTCCACAATACTAGAAATTACTATAATATCAACAAAGGATTTATTTGCGGTACTGATTCTTTTCTGCTGAGGTGCAAATCGGCGTTGTATACAAAGATGGCCGATGTCGTGATGCAATGTCTATCATTTGTCAACCATGAGTGAGAGGTTAATTATTGATTAACAATGTGTACCGTGGCACTGGATTGGGGACCACGTTCCATTCCACATCAAACCACCATTTTGCTCCTTGTTGCTTAATAATAGTTGCACAAGTTAGAAAATTTTCATTATATTTTTCTGTATGCGTAATTACTTTCTCGAGCTACTGTGAGTTCGACTTATGCACAGAATGGTGCAGTAGGAGACAAAGTATTGGGCGCCAATAATATCTAAGTTACCACATTCCTCGCTGGAAACATCTACTTGGCGAGGTCTCTAACTGATGTACCGCTAGGAAACGACATGGGTTCTCCTTTTTTACTAAGGGGGGGGGGGGGGGTTGGGGGGGGGACTTTTGATACAGTGCGGGATATTAGTCCCGAAGCTTATACAACATTGGGCCGTTAATTTTTCCGCTGAACTATTACGTTATAGCGTAGTTTTTCTACGAGGAAAACCCCTTCTCTGAAAGAATGCAACCGTCCATTTCTCCGACGGGGCGCAGATGTGAGATAGAGCCCAATGTTTGTAGGATTTGCTTAGTTGTCAGCCTCTGTAGTCCTGTGGTCAGTGCGTGTGGCTGCTATATGGAGAACCCGGGTCTGACTTACTGTACTGTCAGGGAAATTTCCCTCGTGAGAGGACGGAAATTGGATGCACTCAGCTTCTGGATGCCAATGAAGGAGTTACTGGAGCGAGAAGTAGTGGCTCCATGGTGAAAACAGCCGACAACAGCCGAAAGAGTGGTGTGCGGACCTATGCTCCCTCACACCTCATCCGAATGACACCATTGGTGGAGGATGACATGTCGGTCGGCCTTTGCTTGCTTGCTTTTTGTTTTGCATTGCAGTTGGAGAACAGGAGAAATGGCAATGTACTTGAAGAAATATTATGAAGTTACAGCTTTATTTTGTGGGTAGAGATTTACCCGTAATCGTGGCTAATGATCACTCAACTGAGACCATCTGTTTTGTCGTGGACGGGCGTTCTACAGAACTCTTTGTATCAGCGTCTGATAGTCACTCTTTTTGTAGGGTTTACGCTAACATGAGCTTCGGAGAAAGTGCGCTACTATCACGTTAGTTTAACAAGATGTATTACCCAGTGGGCAGCTCGAGTGACTTCTATGAAGTGCCGCCAATAATGTAGCGTCATCCATTAGTGTTGAAGATGGCTGCGCAGTTCAGCAACCTACCGAACCTCTCGTTTTGATCTCCAACGCCCTAAAGCTTACAGTCTGTGTTTCTTTGAACACTGAATAAATCACTGATGTACACGATTAGTATCACTTCTTTGTAAGTAATCAGAGTCTTAGATTTTGTGTGATGAATTACTGTGGTTTACAGCACAGGAACGATTGCTTTTGTGTGTATTAATGTGTAAGATCCGCGTGTGAGATTACAGTTTCATGTGAGCAGTATCTTTGCTTTATTGATTGTTACAAAAAGTGCACGATCTTATGTCACGGCAGTAGAGCTAACAGAAGCGTACGTGGGAAGGTACTGGTTTGGCATTACTTACGTCGGTTTGGCACTATATGTTTCTCTGAGAAGCTCAAGTTTTTTTTTTTTTTTTTTTTTTTTTTTTTTTTTTTTTTTTGGGAAGTGCTTTTGGTATAACACACGACGTTGTGAAGTCACCGAGCTCCTGAGTAAATTCAGATTCCTTTGGAATGGTATTTCGGTTCGAATTGGGCTACTGCCAGCAAAACCTATCCCAATTAAAGCACTCGATATGCCCTAATCATCAGTGTAGTGAAGAGAGTGCGTCGCGAGCGCATTTTGCAACAATGAAATGCAGACGGTGTTACAGGGCCCAAGCGCTGTAGTCAGCGGGACGATACACCTTGATATGATTTCCTTAATAGCCTTCTCTTTTATTGCTAACATATCTGTGGTCCGATATGGCTCATCCTTGTTCTGGCGCAACGCTCACAAAGGTTTTATTCTTCAAGTTTTTGCTTCGTATTATGCTCACTGTGCTGCTTTATCTATTTCTATTTGTTAAAACAATTAGATCTGAGAGTAAAGGGTCATTTTTTCATGGCATCCGCCATTATTCGACTACCCGCAGTAGTTTCGCTTCAACATGTCTTTGTTGAACACTCATTTTCCCTACACGTAGTTCCACAATGACGGTAGAAAATATGTGAAATAAAAAGTCTGTGTTGTGATTGTTCGTCCGAAATACCCCTGTAAGCCGCAGAAAAAGCAGGTCGAATGCGGCTGCCGCCACGGGTGGCAGCTTGAAGAACCAAGTGTGCCTCTATTGTTTTGGTGCCTGGTCACAACACTTGGCCTTAATCCACGACTGCACTGACAGAAATTTTGTTAGAACGCGCATAATATTCGACAGTAGAGCTGCAAAGTCTCCCTGCGTCAGACTATCTGCGAAAAGCGCTTTCGCTAGGATTTACGTTGGTAATACATTATTAGTACTACAATAATTATTAGTAAACTTACAAACGTTGGTAATACATTATTAGTACTACAATATTTATTAATAAACTTACAAACTAAGATTGAGCTGATGATCTGAAAACATTATCAAGTTACTTCTAAATTCGTGTATAAATCAACTTCTAGAAACATTATTAGTATAACAATAGAAAAAGTAAGTTCCTGCTGATAGTCACCTTTCTGAGATGTTTTCTGAGTTTCAAATTGAATTTGCGCCATTCACTAAATGCAGTTTTTTTACGCTAATATATATCAGTCAGATACCAGAACGTATCAGATAGATTATATAATGGTAAGACAGAGATTTAGGAACCAGGTTTTGAATTGTGAGACATTTCCAGGGGCAGATGTGGACTCTGACCACAATCTATTGGTTACGAGCTGTAGATTAAAACTGAAGAAACTGCAAAAAGGTGGAAATTTAAGGAAATGGTACCTGAATAAACTGAAAGAACCAGAGCTTATACAGAGTTTCAGGAGAGCATAAGGGAACAATTGACAGGAATGAGGGAAAGAAATACAGTAGAAGAAGAATGGGTAGCTCTGAGGGATGAAATAGTGAAGGCAGCAGAGGATGAAGTAGGTAAAAAGACGAGGGCTAGTGTAAATCCTTGGGTAACAGAAGAAATACTGAATTTAATTGATGAAAGGAGAAAATATAAAAACGCAGTAAATGAAGCAGGCAAAAAGGAATACAAACGTCTCAAAAATGAGGTCGACAGGAAGTACAAAATGGCTAAGCAGGGATGGCTAGAGGGCAAATGTAAGGATGTAGAGGCTTATCTCACTAGGGGTAAGATAGATACTGCCTACTGGAAAATCAAAGAGACCTTCGGAGAAAAGAGAACCACTTGTATGAATATGAAGAGCTCAGATGGAAACTCAGTTCTAAGCAAAGAAGGGAAAGCAGAAAGGAGGAAGGAGTGTATACAGTGTCTATACAAGGGCGATGTACTTGAGGACAATATTATGGAAATGGAAGCGCATGTAGATGAAGATAAAATGGGAGATACGATACTGCGTGAAGAGTTTGACAGACCACTGAAAGACCTGAGTCGAAACAAGGGCCCGGGAGTAGACGACATTCCATTAGAACTACTGACGGCCTTGGGAGAGCCAGTCCTGCCAAAACTCTACCATCTGGTGAGCAAGATGTACGAGACAGGCGAAATACCCTCAGACTTCAAGAAGAATATAATAATTCCAATCCCAAAGAAAGCAGGTGTTGACAGATGTGAAAATTACCGAACTATCAGTTTAATAAGTCACAGCCGCAAAATACTAATGCGAATTCTTTACAGACGAATGGAAAAACTAGTAGAAGCCGACCTCGGGGAAGATCAGTTTGGATTCCGCAGAAATGTTGGAACACGTGAGGAAATACTGACTCTACGACTTATCTTAAAACGGTTCAAATGGCTCTGAGCACTATGGGACTCAACTGCTGTGGTCATAAGTTCCCTAGAACTTAGAACTACTTAAACCTAACTAACCTAAGGACATCACACACATCCATGCCCGAAGCAGGATTCGAACCTGCGACCGTAGCGGTAGTGCGGTTCCAGACTGTAGCGCCTTTAACCACGCGGCCACTCCGGCCGGCGACTTATCTTAGATAATAGATTAAGGAAAGGCAAACCTACATTTCTAGCATTTGTAGACTTAGAGAAAGTTTTTGTCAATGTTGACTGGAATACTCTCTTTCAAATTCTAAAGGTAAAATACAGGGAGCGAAAGGCTATTTACAATTTGTACAGAAACCAGATGGCAGTTATAAGAGTCGAGGGGCATGAAAGGGAAGCAGTGGTTGGGAAGGGAGTGAGACAGGAATGTAGCCTGTCCCCGATGTTATTCAATCTGTATATTGAGCAAGCAATAAAGGAAACAAAAGAAAATTTTTGGAGTTGGTATTTAAGTCCACGGAGAAGAAATAAAAACGTTGAGGTTCGCCGATGACATTGTAATTCCGTCAGAGACAGCAAAGGACTTGGAAGAGCTGTTGAACGGAATGGACAGTGTCTTGAAAGGAGGATATAAGATGAACATCAACAAAAGCAAAACGAGGATAATGGAATGTAGTCGAATTAAGTCGGGTGATGCTGAGAAATTAGATTAGGAAATGAGACACTTAAAGTAGTAAAGGAGTTTTGCTATTTGGGGAGCAAAATAACTGACGATGGTCGAAGTAGAGAGGATATAAGATGTAGACTGGCAATGGCAAGGAAAGCGTTTCTGAAGAAGAGAAATTTGTTAATATCGAGGATAGATTTAAGTGTCAGGAAGTCGTTTCTGAAAGTATTTGTATGGAGTGTAGCCATGTATGGAAGTGAAACATGGACGATAAATAGTTTGGACAAGAAGAGAATAGAAGCTTTCGAAATGTGTTGCTACAGAAGAATGCTGAAGGTTAGATGGGTAGATCACATAACTAATGAGGAGGTATTGAATAGAATTGGGGAGAAGAGGAGTTTGTGCCACAACTTGACAAGAAGAAGGGACCGGTTGGTAGGACGTGTTCTGAGGCATCAAGGGATCACAAATTTAGCATTGGAGGGCAGCGTGGATGGTACAAATCGTAGAGGGAGACCAAGAGATGAATACACTAAGCAGATTCAGAAGGATGTAGGTTGCAGTAAGTACTGAGAGATGTAGAAGCTTGCAGAGGGCAAAGTAGCATGGAGAGCTGCATCAAACCAGTCTCAGGACTGAAGACAACAACAACAACAATATCAGTCAAAGAAGTAGGACAGAAGTAACTTGGGCTCAAAAAGTGAGTTATGAGTATGATACAAGTCGTTAATAAGCAAACCTCATATAGGGTGTATTGAACAATCTGAGGATTTTTACTTGCGCTTCGTTACTACATGTATCGCAATGAGATTTTATGGGTGTAAACAAAAACAGCAGCTTCAGGCGAGGGAACAAAGGTGATCGAAAAGATCTTTATGCTGAAATCAACTTATTAAATTCTGGTCAAGTGAGGGTGTAGCACTCCTTACTATTTGAAGGGGCATCCATAAGAGCGGAAAGCAGTTAGTGAGTGTAATTTTCAAACCGAAATGGAATGCTGTTCTCGTGAAAAATTTCTTCCCTATACGATGACTTTAGGTCTCCCTAAGCCTTTGGAAAAAAGGAGTTGACGTCTGTGGAGAAGTATGATTGAAGTATTGCACATTTCTTTTTATTTTGGACACAATAAAATAAAACAATTTGTCTGTCAGTATGACAACGCTTTGTTTACCAAACGCTGCCTATAACATATCCCTTTCAATCCCTCTGTCTTCAGTTGTGTTCATTAACTTTTACTGCGTCTTTAGCTGTAACAGAAGTATTAGTTTCTCAGTGGGAACCTAAGGTTCACTTTTTTGAATTTTTTTACCATTTCATCACGCGCAAGTGATGCCAATTGTTGGGCATTACTATGAAAACAGCAGCAAGTCAATGCGCCAATGAACAGCAACTACTGACCACCAGAATACAGGAATTTTGTAGGTTCACTATATTCCACTATATGACTGAACATTGTTTTTGTTATTTTCATGGTAATACTTGAATGACCATTTTACTATTTATTACAATAGCGAATATTTCGTAATTAGTTATTTTACTCCATAAATTGAAACCATGTGCATGAAGTATATTTTGGAAATGGGTACATATTTTTGCACAAATATTTCATTTAAGATTCTTAAAAAGTCGCCTAAGAGCATTAGCATGTAATGGCAAATATTCTTTTCTCCAGAAAAAAATTCAAGTCTTAAAGGGATATAGAGTCCGAAGATTACCAATGTATGAACAAACCGATTTATAAAAGAAAGAAAAATGTGTAATACTGTTGGAACCTGTTGTGACCGCGACCGTTCCGGTCGCGGGGTGGCCGAGAAAGGGCGGCGGGACCAAACGAAGAGCGGCCCGCGAACAAACAAACGGACGGAAAGGACAGACATAAAACAACGACGGACGATAGAGAGAGCCCTTACGAAGACAACACGCAAGAAGCAACGGAGTGACAGAAACAACCAAACGAATCCAAGACGTCCACTCGTAATGAAAGCAAAGAACGATAAACACGCTGTCTGTTGTCGAGGCGATGTGTCGAGACTCACGCAACGAAGACTCGCGGGCTGAGCTTCTTTTTTTTTATTGTGATTTTAAAACCCGTAGAACAGGTAGGCTGGCAGCAGCACAATACGCCGCTCTTCAGCCAAAGATAGTACAATGATAAAAACAGAGAAGACACATGAGTTGGAACAAAACGGCGGGGAAAAAACAGTAGACACATGAACATAAAAAAAAAACATGAAGCCGTTCACACTCGATGATAATCCACACTACAAACTGTTGACACGAAGCACAAACACTGAAGATGTCGATGGCACTGGTGAACGATGGAGTATAACGGTGAACAATGAACACTAAACACGATGGCACACACAAGACACTGATGGCGACGATCTCCGGCGCGCGAATGTTCACTTAGCGTGTGCGAGTCCGGGGACCTGCCAAAAGGGGAATAAGGGTGAAGTGGGGGAGAGGGGAGAACAAGGATGCCAATTGCTGAGCAGATTGTGGGAGGAGGAGAGGGACAGGGTAGGGGAAGCCCGGGGGAGGAGTGGGGAGAAATGAAGGAGGGCGGGAAGAGGGAGAGAAGGGAGGGAGGGTGCCCAAAGGAGCAAACACTGGAAGAGGGTGGGAGGATCAAAGTTGGTAGGAGGGGTAGATGGAAGGGAGGAGGGCATCATCAGGGAGAGGGAGCTGGCGGAAGCCACCTTGGGAGAGGGTGAGGAGGGTGGAGAGATGGAGACTGGGTGGGATGTGGGAATACAGGCACGGCAGCGGGCGGGGGTGGGAGAGGGTGGGCGAGACAAGCGGGTGGGGAGGATCGAGCTTGCAGGAGGTGTACAGGTTCCGTATCCTTTCAAGGAAAAGGAGGAGGTGGGGGAACGGAATGAGATCATACAGGATCCGTGTGGGGAGGGGAGATGGATGTGATAGGCAAGGCAGAGAGCATGGCATTCAAGGATTTGAAGGGATTTATAAAAGGTAGGGGAGGGGGGGCGGAGATCCAGGCCAGATGAGTGTAACAAAGGACAGGGTGGATGAGGGATTTATAGGTGTGGAGTATGGTGGAGGGGTCCAGACCCCATGTACGGCCGGAAAGGAGCTTGAGGAGACGGAGTTGGGAGCGTGCCTTGGCTTGGGTTGTCCTGAGATGGGGCGCCCAGGAGAGTCGACGGTCGAGGGTGACGCCAAGGTACTTAAGGGTGGGGGTGAGGGCGATAGGACGGCCATAGATGGTGAGATAGAAATCAAGGAGGCGGAAGGAAGGGGTGGTTTTGCCTACAATGATCGTCTGGGTTTTGGCGGGATTGATCTTGAGGAACCACTGGTTGCACCAAGCGGTGAACCGGTCAAGACGGGATTGGAGAAGGTTTTGGGATCGCTGCAGCGTGGGGGCAAGGGCAAGGAAGGCGGTGTCATCGGCCAACTGGAGAAGGTGGACGGGGGGTGACGGCGGCGGCATGTCCGCCGTGTATAAAAGGTACAGAAGGGGGAAGAGGACGGAGCCTTGGGGCACACCGGCGGAGGGAAAAAAGGTGTAGGAATTCGTGTTATGGATGGTGACGTAGGAAGGACGGTGGGAGAGAAAGGAGCCGATCAGACGGACGTAATTAATGGGAAGGGCGAAGGTTTGGAGCTTGAAGAGGAGACCAGAATGCCATACGCGGCCATAAGCACGTTCGAGGTCCAAGGAGAGGAAGACTGCAGAGCGACGGGAATTAAGCTGTTCGGAAAGGAGATGAGTGAGGTGAAGGAGAAGGTCGTCGGAAGAGAAGGACGGCCGAGAACCACACTGGGTAACGGGAAGGAGGCGGTGCTGGCAGAGACGCTGGTGGATGCGGCGGGTGAGGATAGATTCCAGGACCTTGCTGAAGACCCGGCTGAGCGACAGGCAGGCGCTTAAATACTCTATCGGGGGCGCCGCTATTGGCCGCTGGAACCACGTGTTCCAGTGTGGCGCCCTCACACTAAATCGGGCCAGGACGCGTGCGCCGCCACAGCTTACGGCGCGATGGTGCAGAGACCTCTAGGGGTCTTCGACGTCCATGACGTCTGGCGGGGATTCAAATCCCGCGGCGCGCGGTCCCAGAAATACAACAGCCACTTTCGCCAAGTCGCGGCGAGCGGCCGTGGAGGAGGAAGGGGCCGGTCTCCCTGGGGCGAGCCCCAAGGTGCAGTCATTCTGCAAGTACACAGTGGGAAGCCGAGCCGACGTCCTCGCCTCGCTCAAGAAGGGACATGATGAAAAGTGCCCATCTGAGAACGAGAATCGTGCCGAAACCTGATGGAGACCTTCAGCCATTAGGATTGAATGTCAAGAATGTGCGCGAGAACGCATCTGAGTTCTCCTGGCTTTGCGGCAGTCATTTTACCTGTCTTAGTAAACAGTGATGAGCCGACAATTCCAGCACCCCACGGGCGCAGGAAGGAGCGTGAAAAAAGCACGGGGAGTCGGCATTTGAAAGAAGCCAACATTCTTAAGAAGATGCTCTCCTCGGAAGTAAGGACATTCCTTGTAAATGGTGGAAGCCGGCAGATTTTGAGACAGAGCCAAAACACGATTCTGTCCAGGGCTCACGCAGAGAGAGCAGTTATATAAAGTGTTATGAAGCTGCTCTCCCAACAGCCTCGGAATGCAGGAAACATCTTAAGAATGTGAAATCCTGAGAAAGATGTCAATTCACGAGGCACACGCCAGCCAACGCCACACAAAAAATTTCCACCCTGCACAGAGAGGCGTAGCAATGAAACGGCGATCTGTCATTGGGCTATATTGAAAATTTCGTCCTCCAATGACAACGCCGAAAGGAATAATGTTTCGAAGAGGAGTTGAGCTGAGAGATGGAGGAGAAGCGTAAAGGGGAGTCGTGGAAACACCGCCGAAGCGAAGAGGACATGGCGCGCTTCCACCCAGCGCGAACATCCGCCTTCCGACGCCGTGATAGCACAGCTTCGGTCACGCAATCAACAACGGGCAGACAACGCGGAGATCGTACCTGAGATCCGCCGCGATTGCTGATGAGGGTAGCCGACACTCGCATCCCAGATCCGACAGTACTACACGACGAACGATAATGGATAATGGTGAGACGTTTCGCCCCCTCCTTCTTCCCCTTAATAACTGAGTCGTGTCCACGCCCAGTCAAATTGGCCCTGAGATTTATAATCTTGTTTTGGTTTGTACAAACAGCCCAAAATATAAATACATTTCTTTCATGTTTTGAACATATATGCAATCTTTTACATTCATACGTGAACCCCTTACTTACGAACGATTTGTGTTTTATTTCATTTAATTTCTCGAGTTCACTACAATTTTGGCGCCCAATGTGAAGCCACCTCATTGGTAATTATCATGGTATGTGATGTCACAAAGTAATATCTCGAGTTCACTACAGATGAGTGTATCTTTTCCAGTCTGTTGTGGCATTCGTAGCTTGCAAACTGTAACTTGAAAGTAAAAAAAAAAAAAAAAATTGTACCTTTATAGAGAATTCAAGTTTGTTTATATGATTCTGATGTATATGTTTAATAATTTTCTAAAATTATTTAAATTACTGTTGGGATATTGTCCACTGACAAGTCGTAGCAAACACCTTAGTCATTGCTTTTTCCATAATAATTATAAAAGAATGTAAATTCATTTGTTTATTATCATTATTGTAATTGTTATTTCCACTATGGAGTCTTATAAATCAGTGATGCTTAATTCATAATAATTTAGTAGCATGTTGTGTTCATGTTCCTCGACCCAGATATCACACAGAATAAAAAAACTCGTTAATGCGATTTCATATTTCTCCTTATATAGCAATGATCATTACTCCTCGAGAGATGCTGCCGGATCGTATCTGAGGCTTAACTCGTTCTTTCCAATGCCGACCACGGACGCTTGATAGTATTGGAATCTTGAGGCTGTAGAGGACCGAGAAGAGGCGTTTATTCACTATTACTCTCATCAAACTTAATTTTCAAATTTTTTGTCTTGTGAATTGTGAGAAAATCCTCTTGAAAGCGCCAAGCACGTAGTTTGACCGTTGTCTGTCTTACCGGGCACCTCATTGTGATCATGTGGCCTAGTAAGAACTGTGATCTGAATGTTCAGACTCTTTCAGAGGTATCATACAAAATAATAGTAGAAAGGGTTAGATCTAAGGGCTTCATAAATGTGTGTGACTGGTTTTAACGGTCATTGTAGGCGTTTGTCTCCAGAAAGCGTCTACATATTGCTACATCGCCTGATTACTGTTCAGACAGTTGAAGAACTTTGTTTAAATTGCAGGCAGGATATGGCTGTCATGAAAAAACGTCTTTGACACTGTGTGGCTACATTTAACTAAATAAATTATTTATTAACCAAGTTTTAATATGCTGTGAATGAAACGACAGACTGAATTGTTCCATTTCTATCCATAATTCACAGCTAGAGTTATAAATATGACACTATGTGGGAATAATTTAACGTTCCGTTCACTATTGTTGGGCAATAAAAATTACCAGAAGTCCATTAAATGGAGTGCACAAAATATTACGAGCCCACAAACTCAATCAAAAATTTACAGTGTCTTGAACATCACGTTGAAATTCAGAACCAAAGTTCACTAAAACTACTATAGAATCTTATCTAAGTGCTCGAGAAAACGAAGAAATGCCACAATTCCCTACAAATGTCACACAATAATTTTTATACATATTTGCAACCAACTAATGTGTCACGTTTTTCGCTCTGCTGCACTCTGCCCCATTAACCACATACCTCGGCCAAAGTTTATTTATTTTTTATTTCATTTATTTTTTGTTGATTTAGTCTGAGTAGTTAGCATCGGAACTGGAGCAACATATACCAACAAATGTTAGAAAACATTCTCATTTTCTATGTGTACTTGTCATTCAGTTACGTACTTATGAGAGCCATTGTAATTACCAACATAAATAATAACAGTAACTAACAATAAATGGCATTAATAACAATAATGAATATTAAGAATAACAGTAAAACTGTTTACATCTGTGCATTTAAAGCCATGTTTTGATTCAGCATAAAAGTAAGGGATAATAAAAGAGGAGAAGAGTAAAGTGACATTGACAGCAGCTGTTCAGGAAGAATAAACATACAATAGTTATTTAGATAGTTACATGTCCCATAGATCACGCGTATGATTCTTTAATCGAAGTAACGTGGAACGAGGTAGTTTACCGGCAACATTAGTGAACGTACGAGGGTCACCCCGAGAGAAATGCACACTATTTTTGTGTGAAAGTTTTACAGTATGTAGATACATCCGTTCCGCTTGTTTTCAAACTTAGTTCAACCTGTTCCTGTGAGTGGCGCCGGCACAGCATGTCTTCAACATAGCTGCAACACTTGACGTTCGTCTTCAGCAACGTGCTGTCATAAAATTCCTGTGCTGTGAAAACGAGACAGTGGGAATCATCCACAAGAGGTTGAAAAAAGTGTATGGAGATGCTGCTGTCGATCGCAGTACAGTTAGTCGGTGGGCAAGCAGGTTATGTGATGAAAGCGGGCACGGCAATATTGATGATTTTCCTCTCAACAGCAGGCCTCCTACATCTACATCTACATCTACATTGATACTCCGCAAGCCACCCAACGGTGTGTGGCGGAGGGCACTTTACGTGCCACTGTCATTACCTCCCTTTCCTGTTCCAGTCGCGTATGGTTCGCGGGAAGAACGACTGTCTCCTACTGCACACACTCCAGACAAAGTGCAGAGAGTTAACGAATTGGTGACTGCTGACAGACGCATCACAGTGAACGAATTGTCCCGCTACGTTGGGATAGGGGAAGGAAGTGTTTGCAGAATACTGAAAGTGTTGGCGTTAAAAAAGGTTTGTGTCAGGTGGATTCCCAGGGTGTTGACAGTGGTTTACAAAGAAACAAGAAAAACGGTATGCAGAAAACTTTTGGAACAATACGAGAATGGTGGAGATGAATTTGTTGGAAAAATTGTGACAGGTGATGAAACATGGCTCCATCATTTTTCATCAGAGACGTAGAGGCAATCAATGGAGTGGCATCATGCAAATTCACCCAAGAAAAAAAATTCAAAACCACACCTTCAGCTGGAACAGTTAGGCTACGGTGTTTTTCGATTCGATTCCGAAGGACTCTAGCTTGTGGAAATCATGCCAAGTGGAATCATCATAAATTCTGATGCATATGTGACGACACTGAAGAAACTTCAAGCTCGACTGAGTCGTGTTCGACCACATCGGCAAAAGCAGGATGTTTTGCTGTTGCACGAGAATTGACGGCTACATGTCAGTCAAAAAACCATGGAAGCGATCACAAAACTCGGATGGAGAACACTGAAACACCCACCTTACAGTCCTGACCTGGCTCCATGTGACTATCAACTCCTTGGGAAACTGTAAGACTCTCTTCGTGGAACAAGGTTTGAAGATGATTACTCCCTTGTGCACGCTGCCAAACAGTGGCTCCAACAGGTTGGTCCAGAATTTTACCGTGAGGGGACACAGGCGCTGGTTCCAAGATGGCGTAAGGCAGTTGGGAGGGATGGACATTATGTGGAGAAATGAAAATATTGTTCCTAAAGGACGTATCCACACACTGTAAAACTTTAAAACATGTAGAATAAAAAATGGATTTTAAAAAAATAGTGTGCATTTCTTTTGGAGTGACCCTCGTATCAAGCAACTACTCTTAAAAACTGGTTTCTTTCTTCTTTTTACAAACTACCAGTTGTTAAATAAAAATTAGAACATGGCATAATAGGAGATGCCCAGAAGTATAGATTTTAGGTTATATTTAAAACCTACATTGCTAACTGTCAAGAGTTGAGCAAATGATCAAAAAGTTGCATGTACAACTCTTTCCTGAGACATTGGCAGCTTTAATACTGAGAAATAAATTTCATTTTTTCCTCAGCTGTTGCATATATCAACATCGCTGTTGTTCTCAATTTGTGATCGATCATTTATGATGGAATTCATTAGCAAATAAATGTGTTGTTATGGTACAACTAAAATGCCTTACTCCTTGAAGAGGCGGCGACATGACGACCACGGGTGAACACCACATAGTATTCGTACTGCTCGCTTTGGTGCAATCAGTACTTTCTATCTAAGTGATGAATTAACCCATAAAATTATTCCTTAAGGCATTACTGAGTGGAAGTATGTAAAATATGTCAGGAGGTTGAATCGTTTATAACAAAAAGTAGTAGTTATACTATGAGCAAAAGTATGTGAACTTAATTGTTTGAAGAGCTATCTAATATGCCTCTTCCAATTACAGATTTCATCATAATGTACACCTACAAATTAGGAGCATTCTACTTTGAGAAACATCATTAACAACCATTTCTGATGCTTTATTTCTAATGAGATATATCATAGCACTAGTATCGTCTGCAAAAAGTACCAATTCCCCTTGATTATTGTCAAGTGTAAGGTAATTCACATATACAAGGAACAAGAGTAAACAAACAATTGAACCTTGTGGCACTGCCTTCGTAATTTCTACGCAGTCACTAAAATTTTATCCCCTTTCAAGATTATTGAATTATTCAGCACAAAATTTGGCGTTCTGTGTCTTAAGTAAGATTCAGACGAGTTGTATGTAAAGCCATTAGTCGCTTTTGTGGGAGGAAGTAACATTATCTATGCAATCAAACACCTTGAAAAGACGACAAAAAATACCTATTTACTAGCTGTAATATTTTGTGAGTCTGTGCATAAGCGGCATTCTTAGCTCAGCAACCCTTCTGGAATCCAAACTGTGATGTAATAAGTAAAGTGTGTCTGCTTAAATGTAAGACTACTTTTGAATACAATACTTTTTCTAATAATTTGGTGGAAGACGTCAGTAAGGAAATTGGATGATATTTAACTATGTCTCTCTTGTCACCTGCCTTAGAAGTACAATTTCTCAGGATTGTGTTCCAAATTCCATAAAAACAATAAGAACTTTAGTCCTTTTAGAGTTTTCATAATTCTATTAATTTCAGTGAAGTGTTTTAGTGTTATTTCTAGTTCGTTAAAATTTTTTGGAATGACGTTTTCAACATATTCTCCTGCTTCTTTAGCTGACCCACTTACTCCTAGTTTTGCAGATGCATTTATAACGTGATTGTCATGAATGCTTGAAGTTTGTGAATTATCAGTATAGTCATTCACTTTAATTGTGGTAGTATCTTGTACTCTGACTGGTTGTCGTGTCTCCCATTTCACAATATTTCATATTCTTTTAATCTTATTGTCTGCATTATTAATACCTGTCAGGACATGCATATTTCTTGTCATATTTATAACTTCGCTTAAAATGTTACTTTATTTTTTGTAGAATGTGTGTACGTCGCCTCCTGACTTATTCTGGTCTCTGTATAGATTTCCCGTTTCTCTTACATGAATAAGTAATCCGTTTAATTATTCATGGCTTACTTGCTTCCTTACTGAACTTTCTGAATAACTTTCCACGAAAGCTTTAAAATACTGACACAAATTCAGTATGGAATATATTATATTCCACATCAGCTTCTCTTTCTATATATTCCTCATCTCATACTGACTCTTTTAACTTATTCTTCAAAGATTCTACCCTGTTCACATTAGTAGGCCTCACTATCTTGTTTGAATATGACTCAGAGCTTTTAGGTGCTATATTGTTTATTTCCATTAATTTTACATCATGATCAGGTACTCCACTAAGAAGTGGGTGTATGTTAATTCTTTCGGACTGAACACTGTCTATAAAAATATTACGAGGGTCCTCCTATGTTGTTGCCAGACTGTTGGGGAATTTAACACTGAAAGCAGATTGAAACAGCCAGTTCAGTTTTACTGTCAGACTCTTTTAAGTAACGTACATTGAAATTTCCAAAGAGTATTAACTGTTTCTTCTAGTCCGGCAGGTAGCTCAATGATACATCTAGAACTCGTATGAATAACTGAATGTTTCATAGAAGTGATTTGTGGACCATTACGAAGACAAGTATTCTGTCCTAACAACTCACAGGCACATGATTCTACATTATGATCTACATAAAATTGCTGGTATCAATATTTTTGACTTTGATTCCTACTTTTACACAAGTTACCACTCCACCTGTTGCCATGTTCGCTCTATAAATGATGTTAGTCCGTGATCCCTTTTACACAACATCTTTAAGCTTGTGGTTACGTGGCGTTCAGAGAGGCACGAGACATATCTTCTAGTCATACAAGAAGCTCATCTAACCTGCTTTTCAGCCCTCTAATGTTCTGATGAAAAAAACTGATTTTACTTCCCTGGAAAGTGTTACATACGTAGATTACAGAAGACATGAAACGAATGAAAATTAAAACCGCGATCTATTTTTAACAACAATATTAAACATATAGTTTCAGGAAATAACGACAAAGTACTGTAATAAATTCAAAACAACACCTTGCATTTCTCGCTGCTGGTTCTCAGAGATGGCCACCTGCCGCTACGGTTGCCAACTGCCAACTGTGAGAGCTCTGTTGAAAAGGGGGAGGGTGAAGTGGCAGAGGAGAAAGGGAGGGGGTTTGAAGGGAGTCATATGCAGAAGCGTGAATGAAAGACATAGCCTTTGTGGAAGAAGGTGTACCATTATCTGTTTTTTAAAGTTCGAAAACTATTGACTTTCTGTTTATATTGTGGAACGTTGTTCCAAAGTCGGGTCTATCACACAGAAAATGATTTTAGAAAGTGGCAGTAATGCAATGTGGGTTTTTACTTTGTGTTTGGACGAGTATTTCTGCTGTGCTCTCCAGACAGTAGCGTGAGAGTTGAAGATAAATAACAGGGAATGCAAATGACTAAGAAGATGATAGAGTAGAATCTGGGTGTGATGGTATCAAAGTTTATCGGCATATAGGTACGATAATTATTGGGTCGCACGTCACAAATGTATCGCATGCAAACATTTATTGCCAGTTCCAGCCAGCGCAACCTCTCCTACTGAAGACCTCGGAGGATAACATCAAAAAAATCAAGTATGGGGAATAGTAGTGATTCTATGAGTCTCATTCTAAGCCCGATAGGAATTTCTTCAGTATTTCACTACTGAATTAAGTGACTCTGAGATGTTCTTATTGAATGCAATTGTGTACTCGGTCCAGTGTAAATGATGGTCCAGAAGAGTCCCAAGTTATTTGTAGAAGACGGAGACAATATTTCTGAGCTGGTTAAAATTAAGAGTGGAAGACATTCTGTGAACTATACGGAGTAAGTTTCTCGTGAGCGAGTAAGGTTTCTTATGTTTTAGATCGGTTATGACTCAAACTTATGTTCTGCATCAACTCCGATAGGCAAGTAAATCAGCATATGTATGGCGGATTGTCGTGCACACGTTTGTTAGACTTAGTCTACTGTACAGGGTCGAAATATGAGAATGATTAAGCTAGTTAAAGGTAGGAGTTTTTCAATAATAAAGTTAGTTAAAATGTGAAGGAATATTGGGAACCAGAAGCCGTATGTGTTTTACATTCGGTTGCACAGTTCAGTCTACAATACCGTGGCGTAACTGGGTCTACGGAGAGCCGAGTTCAGCAACACGAACATTGTGCCAACGGCCAGCTGGCCGCATAGCACAAGATGTGCCAAGAAGCAGCTCGCCGCACGCCAGGGTGCCGACATCGAGGGCGGTAATCGGGTCATTAACGCCAGCCGAGCAACACAAGAATATTCCACAGACCTACTGGGAAAGAAGAAAAGCAGAAACCCGCTGCAGAAAGCCGTATTTAAGGACCGGCAGCCAGTTCTTCGGCATCGTCCGTGGTGAGACGTTGGAGTGACGCAGAGCCTGTGTCACTTAGAGCTACCACCAGTTCTAAGTCGTCACTGCCATCGCTTTCGTCGTAATAAGTACCGTCGTACTGCAGGTCGTCCCCTAGGACGTCCCAGAGAGACGCCGCAGCCGTAACTGTCATCGGGCGCCGCGAACAGGCTGTTGCCTGTTATGGAAGTCATCGCTTGTGGTGGGTTTTGGAAATGCACTGTCGCCATTGTCCTGGGATGCTGCCGCCACAAACGCCGTGACTGCCGACGCCAGCCAGCCACCGCCGGGGATGTCCCTGTGACGCGTGCTTCAGGCCGCCACAGTGTGTCCCTGCAAGACCGGAGCGCCACTGTCGAGGCAGCAGATTTGAGTTATGCCAGCAGAGCTTCAGACACAGCAGCGGCAGTACGTGTCAACGTCCACCGGACGCCACCGTCACCGTCAAGAATATTACGAGTGGAAGCAAACCTCGCCTAGACGGTCCATAACCAGTGTACTGCAGCTGATCAATAAATGTTGTTATTCTGTCATCAGGGGCCATCTGTGGACAAACCCTCACAATCCTCTTCCTCACGCCCAGCAGAGAACCCACGTTCGAATCTGGTGACGGGCAGTGAAGTCCCAAGCCTGTTAACATGCCCCGTTTACAATGGTGTCAGACCGCTTAGGTGTAACTAAAGGTCGTCAGCGTATATTTCTATTTGCAGTGGAAGAGATTAGTCGACGCGTCATTAACATGCAAGCAGAAAAGTAACGGAACCAATACTCATATGCGTGGGGCCCCGATACTTCATTACTCCATTGTGACCTTTATGGTGCGATTATTACGTTGTTGGCTGGCTGTAAGGTGCGAGTCTATCCATTGTACAACACTTGCAGAAAAATTTTTACTTTTCGCTCAAGCAAGTAGAATGTCAAAGACGACAGTGGTGAAAGCTTTTGTTGGGAACCAAGAGGTACATAATGATTATGTCTTTTTTGTCCATAAATTGTTTCTAATCGCCTCTCGCTTCTATAAGAGCGGTCATCGTGCACTGATTTTTCCCGTAACCTGGCTAGTATTCATATGAAACGTTCTTGGGGTCCAGTAACTAGTCAACTGTCTGGACTAAATCATTAGTTAAAGCTAGAAGAGTGCAAGTCGGCGACTAGTCAGACTGTTGTTTGTCGTATTCCTTTTTTGTTAACTGTTTTATGACTCCGTGCTTCCCAGCTGTTAGGAAGATACTGAAGAGTCACAGGACTAGTTAGAAGTCATTGGTGCTGTCATGTGGACCACTTGCGGAAATTCCCCAACTAAGCGTTGTTCATTTAATTTAAATTATTTTATAGACATTAACTTTTCGGGATTTAACGTTAAAGTATTTTTGGTTTGTTCCCTCTATATTTGTTTACCTTGTAGTTACATTAACGCCGCACTATCAAAGGTGACATTTACTCTGTGCTCGTGCTTCTTTTTGCATGTGTAGCATCTTTTTAGATGTTGTTCCATATAATAATCAGCTAAAATCTATTGATGGTCCTGTAAGCCGAAAATCCGTTACCGAAGTGAGTTAATATTGTAGAACATACAGAATATTCTTCTTTTCATTAATAATTATGAACTTTGTCAATCAAGAAGTGATGGAAGAATCGGTCAACATGACCAAAATCTTTCATTGCCTCTAGCTAATGTACTACTCCTGCTTCAGAGTTGATCTTTAACGTGCTTTATTGGCTCACTTTTCTCTTTCAGATGATGTTACGGTCTATTATTTACTTTTATTAGTACTGATATTAGTCTTGTGACGGCCGTTAAATAAATCGTGACCTTCTGTGTTTCTCGTGCATCGGCCCTCCGCGTTACACACGTTCTCTAAATTGCCACTCGCAGGTATATTTCACACGCAATAATCTCTCAGTTTATTAGCAGCGCTCATGACAACCGTGCTATATTTCATGGACGGTACATTTCGCTGAAAGCAGTGGCTAATTAGCCGACTGCTTCATTCTGACAGCTCCAGCACGCTACCTCCTAGATAACGTTCCCTACCCGTCCGAGTCAAGACTCACGCCGCACTGCGCTGTCTGCAACATGTATCATGTTACCAACAGAGGCTTCGCCGGCCGCGGTGGTCTTGCGGTTCTAGGCGCGCAGTCCGGAACCGTGCGACTGCTACGGTCACAGGTTCGAATCCTGCCTCGGGCATGGATGTGTGTGATGTCCTTAGGTTAGTTAGGTTTAAGTAGTTCTAAGTTCTAGGGGACTGATGACCACAGCAGTTGAGTCCCATAGTGCTCAGAGCCATTTTAAACCACAGAGGCTTCACAGATGAAAACAAATAACCTGCACTGCACGCTTCCCCTTGTGTTCTCCACACAAAATCATTTCCTTCATTAGCAGCAGGGATATCGGATCAGAATACATGTATACATTCGTGGGTAGTAGCACTACAGGTTTTGTACTCTTTGCATCTGTCAAGCACCGGAATTGATTTCATCCAGTTTACAATTGCTATTCTGCTATGAGAGAGTTCCTTGCGCATTAACTGTTGTACTGTTTTCTTCAAAGAGATATGACTCCCATCAGCAATTTCATTCTTGACGTCTTGTTTTTAAAGGTAAAATTAATATTTAATACATTCCTTCTCATTTCAGTAACTCTATCTTCCCTTGCAGTGTTGTACTCAGCAAAGTTCTCCATCTAGCTTGTATACTACTGGACACCAACCTTTTTTGATAGAAATTAATTCCTTGATTCGAGCTCCTTTTCAGTCTGCATAACATCATGAACTTTGGTGTTCTATATTCCTCGTATAAGTATTAAATTTTGATTGAAGAGACCGTGAGATACGCGGAAATATGAAAAGAAAACGGATTTTTTTCAGTACGTTTAACGTGAAAAATCACGGAAGGCAGATCGTATTTATATATACAGTTTTATATGTGCAACAGAAAACTGTAAAGTTTTTCCGCTTCCTTGTCTTCCACATGATCCCTCAATATAATATGAATGTCTATCAAATGGACTCTGCTCCTGGACTTATGTGCCGGTCAAAGCATTAATACAGTGCTTGAGCCTTTCCTTTTAACATTCTAGTGTTTGGGGATGTGAATAATGATTCATATTTGTTGCATGCTTCAAATACACTGTGAAAGACATTCGTCGTGATACATGGCCGATTCCTTACAACCTCTGTTCAAAAAAATCGATCCCAGAAGCGGCCGGAGTTTGATTCAGCTCTGTTGTGACAGTACTTGTAAAAGCCATAGGCATTCAACTCTTACTTTGTCCTTGCGAGCAGTTGACTGGTTAGACAATGCTATGTTTTAGCGTAACGCACAACGACTGTCACTCACGGATGCTTTGTAACGTTCTTCCGGAAGTATTTAGTACAGAGAAGCAACATTTACTTGTTCCATGTTACATTACGTCCTCTTGTCCTTAGGCATGATTTATTAGTACCGACTTTCGAGACTACAACTACTGCTTTTGGCTGTATGTCTCCTGAAATCACCAAAAGACGTGCGCCCAACTCGCCAACCAGGGCCCCATGTGCCCTTACAACATGCTCTTATCGTATTTCCTGCTTTCACAGCGAAGTTCAGACGCTGTTGGCTTTGTTCGGACATCAAGTTTAATAGGGTACTAACGATCTCCCCGGCTTCGCGAGTTTCGCACTAAGTACCTACGGCCGGACGAGTTGTCTCGTGTAACGGTAAGAAATTACAATGTCTGATCGAAAGTATCCAGACACATCCATACAGTGCGGAATTGAGCACTAGATGTCCCGAGCTGCGTATAAAAAGAGGCGGGACGTATAATATTGCCAGCACAGAAGCAGGAACACTAAAACTCGTCGATCTGAAGAGTTCAATGATTACGAATATAAGTTAGTCATAGGAAGTCATCTGAATAACAGAGCAATGTGGGACATTTCAATCCTGCTAAAGGTATTAAAGTCAACTGCTGGTGATGGGATTGTGAAATGAAAACGTGAAGGAAATATAGCAGCTAAACCAAGACGAGGCACACCCCATGCACTGACGATCAGGGACCGATGAACATTGCGGGGGCTGGTCGTAGGAAGTGTCATGAAATACCAGTTAGTTAGTTACTTGTTCCATTTATCAATTTCAGAAATATCAATTACTTACCTCTTCGATACATTAGATTCGTGATAAACGTTATGATGTACCGCGTGAACTGAATAAATCACGGAATAATGTAGATAGTGAGGTACAAATTGACACACATGCTTGGAATGACATGGGGTTTTATTACAACCAAAAAAATACAAAAGATGTCGCTCCATCTGGTCAGAATAGCAATAATTAGCATAACAAAGTAAGACAAAGGAAAGACGATGTTCTTTACAGAAAATGCTCAATATGTCCACCATCATTCCTCAACAATAGCTGTAGTCGAGGAATAATGTTGTGAACAGCACTGTAAAGCATGTCAGGAGATACGGTGAGGCATTGGCGTCGGATGTTGTCTTTCAGCATCCCTAGAGATATCGGTCGATCACGATACACTTGCGACTTCAGGTAACCCCAAAGCCAATAATCGCACGGACTGAGGTCTGGGGACATGGGAGACCAAGCATGACGAAAGTAGCGGCTGAGCACACGATCATCACCAAACGACGCGCGCAAGAGATCTTTCACGCTTCTAGCAATATGGGGTGTAGCGCCATCCTGCACAATGGTTCAAATGGCTCTGAGCACTATGGGACTTAACATCTGTGGTCATCAGTCCACTAGAACTTAGAACTACTTAAACCTAACTAACCTAAGGACAGTACACAACACTCAGTCATCACGAGGCAGAGAGAATACCTGACCCCGCCGGGAATCGTACCCGGGAACCTGGGCGTGGGAAGCGAGAACGCTACCGCACGACCACGAGCTGCGGACATCCTGCATAAATATCGTACGTTCCAGCAGGTGTTTATCAGCCAGGCTGGGGATGACGCGATTCTGTAAAATATCGGCATACCTCTCACCCGTTACGGTAGAAGTTATAAAACCAGAATCACGCATTTCCTCGAAGAAAAAAAGCCCGATAACGGTAGATGTGGTAAATCCAACCCATACCGTGACTTTCTCGTCGTGCAATGGAGTTTCCACGACAGTTCTAGCATTTTCGGTAGCCCATATTCTGCAATTGTTGGCGTTGACAGACCCTCGGAGCGTGAAATGAGCTTCGTCGGTCCACAACACGTTACTCAACCAATCGCCATCTTCCGCCATCTTTTGAAACGCCCACATCGCAAATGTCCTCTGCTTCACTAAATCGCCAGGTAACAGTTCATGATGCCGATGGATTTTGAACGGATAGCATCGGAGGGTACGCCTAAGTGCCAACCAAACAGTAGTGTATGGAATGCCGGTGCGACGTGCGACTGAACGAGCACTAACTTTCCCGTGCATAGACGAACCCGCTACAGTCTCCATTTCTTCCTGAACTGTCTCAGAAGCATTACGCCTTGTGCTCGGTCGGCCACTACGGGGTCTATCGTCTAAATAACACGTGGCTATGAACTTCGAAATCATTCTGGCCACAGCTGCATTTGTCAACGGACCTTTACCCGTTCGAATCCCCTTCCTATGGCGATAGGATCGTAACGCTGAACTAGCACATTCCCCATTCTGATAATACAGCTTCACTAAAAGCGCCATTTCAGGTAACGTCAACATGCTGCGACTGCCGATTCATCTGATTCTCTCTCCCACTACAGCTCATTTTATACACGATTGTCATGCGCAGTCACTGACGTTTAGCTGTCCAGCGCCATCTGTCGGACATTTTGTGAACTTTTTTTCTGTTCTTATAAAACCCCATGTCATTCCAAGTATGTGTGTCAATTTTTATCTCTCTGTCTACATTACTCCATGGTTTATTAAGTTTTCAAATTTATACTGACTTTTTGATCACTCGGTAGAACGTGTTAACAGAACAAAATTAAAACGCTTGCATAGAACTAAATAAAAAAGTAAGAATAATCTATAAAGGGCTGCATGCTGCATGTTTTTTTAATCACTAGGTACCTCTACTCAAGAATTCCTCTTTGGTATGGAAGGACTTGTTAAGGAGGAAGCTCTTTGATTTGCATTTGAAAATATTTGTGCTATGTCTTAGATATTTTTTGCCATGGGCAGATTGTTGAGAGTTAGATAGTAGCATATTTCACCCCTTTCTGGGCTAAAGTAAGATTCATCATATGGTAATACAGATCATTCTTCCTGACGGTGCTGACTTTTCAATATCTCTGCAACTCTAAAGCTTAGATTGATAACTGATAAGTTTCATAACGCAATAAAATGGAACCTACGTCATGTGAAATGAGATACATTAGTTTCTTATTTATTTACTTGTCATCATATGCAATGTCTGGTGAATAGTGACTGTGGCAAACCTGCTAGGTAGAACATAAAAAATGGCATACGGTAATTTAATAATCCAATCTCTGCTGTTACATAAACTGCAGCATAAAATATTAAAGGTCTACTTCAGCATACGCTTTATAAATTGTTTATGTTAAATTAAGTTAAAACTATATCTAATCTAATTACACTTTTTATCTGTCATTCGTCTTTGTACTAGCATCCGCTTATGCTTACATCCAGAGCAGACGATGCTGTATTTCCCCTGCTAGCCGCATCGGCCACCACTGCGTCCCTGATGCGCAAATAATCCTAATCTATATTATCTAATTATATATGACACATGATTTCTGTAACATAATAACTATCATAAAATATGAAGGGCTTATTTCAATAGTGGTACAAGTCCATTTTTGCTCACTCTGAGATACAGAGTCCTAAAGTTAAATGAGCCCTGAAAAATCTGCAGTATATATACTTAAATATTTCTGGTATCTCAACTGTAACTTGAATATTCAAGTATATATACTTGAATATTCCTGGTATCTCAACTGCAGATTTTTCAGCGCTCATTTAACTTTAGGACTCTGTATCTCAGGATGAGCAAAGATGGACTTGTACCACTAGTGAAATAAACCCTTCATATGTATCACAATCTGATCTTTCAGCTTTGTTTTAATGTGATTTACAAATTTAGCATTGCAGTGGCACGTAACAGTGGTTTCCTGGTGGTTAATGCGACATTTTGTATCAAGTATTACCTATCTGAGTAAAACATGATTGTATCCTCACACGGAAAGTGTAAGCCAAAAGCAAGCCTTTACGGGCACGCCGACTCAGCGTCTCATACACTCTGTTTTCTCTATGTGATACAATCTAAAAGTTATGATTTTAACAAGTTGCAGAAAAGAAGATTGTTATATCAGTTTGTTTGTCGGGGCACGCATGAAGTATCAGACCAGAGAAGCACTCTCAGCACATCTACATCCCTGACATGCCTTAAGGGGCTCCGGAAAGGCTCAAAATCATGAAAAGTTCAATTTTTACTTTTTTGCGTTTTCTGAATCTGCAGACTATTACCTTTTAATAGATATATAATTTATTCAATTCCGAAGACTACAACTATTTTTAAATTTTTTTTGAAATGTGTTCTACATGGGCGTGACCCACTGTGGCGCTGTTAAACTGCTGTCAAATGATGTTATTATTAACGTCCGTGTTCATCAGGTACATTTTAGTGATGTGAGATAAAGTATGTGTTGTGGCTAACCTGTGATGGTTCAATATACAGTCCTGGAAATGGAAAAAAGAACACATTGACACCGGTGCCTCAGACCCACCATACTTGCTCCGGACACTGCGAGAGGGCTGTACAAGCAATGATCACATGCACGGCACAGCGGACACACCAGGAACCGCGGTGTTGGCCGTCGAATGGCGCTAGCTGCCCAGCATTTGTGCACCGCCGCCGTCAGTGTCAGCCAGTTTGCGGTGGCATACGGAGGTCCATCGAAGTCTTTAACACTGGTAGCATGCCGCGACAGCGTGGACGTGAACCGTATGTGCAGTTGACGGACTTTGAGCGAGGGCGTATAGTGGGCATGCGGGAGGCCGGGTGGACGTACCGCCGAATTGCTCAACACGTGGGGCGCGAGGTCTCCACAGTACATCGATGTTGTCGCCAGTGGTCGGCGGAAGGTGCACGTGCCCGTCGACCTGGGACCGGACCGCAGCGACGAACGGATGCACGCCAAGACCGTAGGATCCTACGCAGTGCCGTAGGGGACCGCACCGCCACTTCCCAGCAAATTAGGAACACTGTTGCTCCTGGGGTATCGGCGAGGACCATTCGCAACCGTCTCCATGAAGCTGGGCTACGGTCACGCACACCGTTAGGCCGTCTTCCGCTCACGCCCCAACATCGTGCAGCCCGCCTCCAGTGGTGTCGCGACAGGCGTTAATGGAGGGACGAATGGAGACGTGTCGTCTTCAGCGATGAGAGTCGCTTCTGCCTTGGTGCCAATGATGGTCGTATGCATGTTTGGCACCGTGCAGGTGAGCGCCACAATCAGGACTGCATACGAACGAGGCATACAGGGCCAACACCCGGCATCATGGTGTGCGGAGCGATCTCCTACACTGGCCGTACACCACTGGTGATCGTCGAGGGGACACTGAATAGTGCACGGTACATCCAAACCGTCATCGAACCCATCGTTCTACCATTCCTAGACCGGCAAGGGAACTTGCTGTTCCAACAGGACAATGCACGTCCGCATGTATCCCGTGCCACCCAACGTGCTCTAGAAGGTGTAAGTCAACTACCCTGGCCAGCAAGATCTCCGGATCTGTCCCCCATTGAGCATGTTTGGGACTGGATGAAGCGTCGTCTCACGCGGTCTGCACGTCCAGCACGAACACTGGTCCAACTGAGGCGCCAGGTGGACATGGCATGGCAAGCCGTTCCACAGGACTACATCCAGCATCTCTATGATCGTCTCCATGGGAGAATAGCAGTCTGCATTGCTGCGAAAGGTGGATATACACTGTACTAGTGCCGACATTGTGCATGCTCTGTTGCCTGTGTCTATGTGCCTGTGGTTCTGTTAGTTTGATCATGTGACGTATCTGACCCCAGGAATGTGTCAATAAAGTTTCCCCTTCCTGGGACAATGAATTCACGGTGTTCTTATTTCAATTTCCAGGAGTGTATATCGCTGGTGTGATTGTCGATTGTTTCATGTTTATTTACTCTGTCGTTATCTCGAAAATATTCGTAATTAATTCTGTTTCTTGAGTCTCTGTTTTGTTGAAGTATAATAATGAGTAAAAGTAAAGTTATTAGAAATCCTCTGAAGGCTTTTAAGAAAAGGAGAAATGTTGGAAAGCCAAAGGTATGTGTTATTACTGTAAACAATAAAGACAATAACCAAGTGAGTGAACCTAACCTCTCGAGTACACCTGCCCATAGCAATCAAAGTGGGAAAGAAAATACTTCACAGATGAAGCTTGGTTCAATGAGTGAAAACTATGAATGTTTTATGGGCGAATCGGATGTGAATGAAATATTTGATATGTCGGTTCTCAAAGGAATTTTTTCAAACTGTAAGATGTATTCATTGTAGTGAAGTTGGTCTGGAACTCTCCATAATAAAGCACGTAGGACTTGCTAGTGAAATACAACTGAAATGTGATATGTGTTCATACATGACCACCTTTTGGAACAGTGTTGCAGTAACTGCAACTGAAGAAAATGGTAGCAAAATCTACGAACACAACAACGAGCGATGCTTGCTTTAGACAAGGAACGCCTTCGGGCTGCAGACAGGGCTGTAAAGAGTCTAGAAATACAAGCAAGAGTAAACAGGAGGAGGAACAGGAGGAAGCTGGAGGAGGAGTTTGCAGAGGATGAAGATAATCCATCCTATGGACCTGGAATGCACTAAAAAGTTAATCCAATCTTTGTCGCTCGATTCCCAAAACTTTTATTTTCTAATACTAATTACATGTTTTCTAAGGATCTTCCAAACATATTTGTTTCAAACTTTCAGTAAATGTTACACAGTACCTTCTGCATAATTTAACACAGACTTTTTCCAAAAAACTGTATATTTTTGAACATATAAATAAAAAATTGCAAAAAAATGTTGTGAATTTCATTACAATTGAAAAAAAATCATCTTTAATAACTGAACTAATATTTTGTAAAATCCCTGTGTTAAGTTGTAGCCCATATTCCAATAAATAATCTGTAAAAAGTTCAACTTCCTACCTCAAATTCTTTGTGAGGAAAGATGTAATTTATAAGCGTTATTTTAACATTGCAAGTATAGGGCGTTCCGGAGCCCCTTTGCGTAGTAAATCAATGTACTTTCCGTCTTTTTTATGGTGCTCAGCTGACTTACTGGTAGCTACAGCATTACAGCTCTTTATCTCTTCTGTTCATGTGACTTACTTACCCACAGAACAACTCGCTGTTCTCTAGTTAGCGTTCTGTCATCTCTTGTGGTCCCTCCTCGCTTCCTTTGTTGTCAACTGTATTTCTAGTCCTGACGATCGGTCTCTATCTTATTTTCTCTAGACATTCTTCCTGCGACGATCTCTGGGTTTCATCTCTTAAATTTCCATGTCTCATCAACAGAAACTATTGAAATTAATGTAATGACACGTTCTGACTTATCTTGTTCCACACATCACAGATTATTCTACGTCTTCCTGTGCCATCTATGCTTGTCTCTCTCATCACACAAATTTTTTCATCTGCTAAACATTTGTGCATCGTATACCCCATGGTAAAAGGCTCTGGCGAATCAAATTGTCAAAAATCACATATATCACTATTTCTTACTGTGTCACCAGCTACATGTCTACAACACTGTTGTGTGTACGAAGACTGACGGCCCAAATTACATTTGGCACCTCTTAACGGCACCATAAGCTGAAGACAGTCGCCGCCAGACGCAACCACGAATGAGTGTAGTCTGTGAAGACACGCCTGCAAGAGGCTCCACACGCCGCCGCTGCCAGAAGACTCACAGCGCAGCACCGCTTGACCCACATTGCAGTCGTGAATGAAAACTGCAGCACGAACATAGCTCAGATCCGGCAGCAGTTGTATTACATTATCAAAGACAGAAGTTGTACGTACCTTGATCAGTGACTGTTCTTCGGCACCCGTCAAGTATAAACAGTTCTTCTTGTACTCGGGGACAGTAACAAATTTACATTGTTATTCAAGTGGACATGGAAAACATGTAACGAGGAGAGGTCCCCACGGGTGCGTCGACTTTCTGAAATTATCTACACGGTGATGTAGATAAAGGTCCCAGGTATCACACACTGCAGCCATTCACACTGGTGGGCCCCCGTTTGCAAGTAATTGACGGAAAATGGGTCGTAATTTTGTGTGACACGCAATTACAGTAAGAAAGTTGCATTTCATAGGCTGTTTGTGTGGTATAATGGATAGCATTACAGTTTCACATACAAGAGGTCATGGGTTCGCTTCTCGTTAGAGATGCAATTTCTTCTTATTTTAAAATCTTCAACGAAATTACTTAGATCATTATGTTTATTCAATTAATGGATTTAAATGAGATTTTTGAATCCATTCCTTTTTCACATAATTTTAATCATAATATCAATTCCTTTATTTACTCTCATTTTTCTTCTTCTCATTCTTTCTCCTCTTGAAATCTTTGGTCATGTGTTTTTAATCAATTTATGTAGGCTACTAATTTTGATTTAATTTGTTTTCTTTTATCACCCTGTTTTATTGTCCACATTATTGCGTTCAATATATCTATATCTCATTTTGCTTGAATCTCGTTTTACTTACAAACCTGCCTTTCATTTAAATTTTCATCTGCGTGATTTGTCCACAGTGCAGCTTGTATTTAGGTTACGTATTAATTACTTGTATGACAATCACTGGCAAAAGAAAAAACCACACATCTGGTAACAAAAATATATTTTTGACAACATTGCACAAATATAAATAGATTATTTCGCCTTTTGTTTTTAACTGATCGATCGGAATTTTCAAATAATTGAGTATTGTAATTGATAAATATATTTAAATTTATGATGACAAATATTACGACTGGAAAAAGAAAAATATAAGGAAAAATGAAACAAATTGAGAAGTTCATATGGCGTTTAAAACAATGTGACAAAGGAATAGAAATAAAAAATTACGTTTAAACCAATTAAATGAATAAAAATATTGATTAAAGTAATTTCGATGAACATTTGAAAATAAAACAAAAACTTGCACACTTGACAAGATTCATACCCATAGCCTCCTGCATGTCAAGTTAGTATTTTATCCTGTGTACCACACAGCGAAACTGCAACAAAAATATTTTTTTATGTTACTGAGTGTCACACAAAATTCCGTTACTTGGGATCTTAACCTACGTCACTGTATAGACAGTTTCAAAAAGTCGATCGAACTGCTGGGGACCTGTCCTTGTAAGGTGAGAATTAAATAGTGTTTTATTTTTGTTGCAGTAACATCTCGACTTCTACCTAAAGTAAGTCCAGGCTTGCTCCAAGACACAGAAATGACAACGAGGATGTCTCAAGCGTTTTATTTTTGGTCCGTAATACAGAAATGGCGACGATGATTACAGTTTTTGTCATACAGTGTCCTTTCCTCATCCGCCATGTAAAAAGGCAATGATGATGTGTGCATTTTACTATAGTGCCTAGCCTTCCGCCCTGGCATATCTCGTGGATGTTCTCAGTGTTCCAATCGTTTCAGCGACAAAAATGATATTTATCTTCTCTGTAATATAATGTGTTTAAGCATGTCTGGGCCCCACGAGAACTGCCTGTAAACCAAGCGCAGTAGACTGAATGACTGCTGCTCACTATATAACTTACTGTCGCAACAAGCAGCACCGCAGCCTCTTCCTGCAGCCAAGTTTCGCCATTTTAGCAGCAAAGAAGAGGACTGGTCCGAATATCGCGCGCAACCGCTTCCTACATCACAGCATACAACATTAAAGGTATGGCGGGCACTGTATTTTTGCTGGAAACGGTCCATGCCGGCGTGTACAGACCGCGTATATAGTTGTTCACCGACTCCCGTCCGGAAGATGTTGATTACGAGGAACTCGTTCGAAGTCTTAGTGGCCATTACGAGGCACAGATTCATGTGGCTGCGGAGAGATTTAAACGCCGCGAGGGATTACCCGAGCGGTCTAGGGCGCTGCAGTCATGGACTGTGCGGCTGGTCCCGGCGGAGGTTCGAGTCCTCCCTCGGGCATGGGTGTGTGTGTTTGTCCTTCTGATAATTTAGGTTAAGTAGTGTGTAAGCTTAGGGACTGATGACCTTAGCAGTTACGTCCCGTACGATTTCACACACATTTGAACATTTGTACAGATTTAAACTTTACCGTCTTAAGAAGAAACCTGAGCAGTCATTAAAACAGTGTGTTTCTGAACTAAAAGGGCTAACTCGACGTTGCGGATTCAAGTGTTGTTGCGAAATAAGTTATAGTGAGGCTATGTTAGGTGATGCAATTAAGCAAAACGTGTCATATGCACGCATACGCATTGTTATCATAAGACTGCCAGTTCAGGATCTGAAAAGAATCTTGTCCATTGTAGAACTTCAAAGTACTGTGGATACAATTAAAGTTTTGAGACTCCATCTACAGCTCTTCTTCAAAGTGCACAAGGCACTCATCATACAATAAAGTTAAAACCCTTCGATCATTTGTACACGAGGTGTACTTCGGCATACGGTGAGGAAGTCTCGTTATTAGTGTTTTTCAAATCATGATAGAAAAGCTTGTCCTGGTCGTGATGCAAAGACTTTAAAGTGTGGTAAACCAGGTCCTATTCAGACAGTCTGTGTTCAATGCAACCAGGACCAGCACTGGTCTACTACAGGCTTCAGAGTAGCTTTCAGCAAGTCATTGTTGCGTGGGCATTGCCATTATGGCCGGCATCAATGTAGGCTCGCTTTTACCTTTCACGGAAACCTTCTGCTGAAACATGAACAAGAGTTTTTGTCCAATTAAGAGTGGACATTTATGAACCGATCGATGCACTTTGGCTACCTAAACTTACTTCTGTTTCTCTCTCTCTCTCTCTCTTTTTTTTTTTTTTTTTTAATGGACACGAAATACGTGTGAAGTTGCCAGCAGCTTTTCGTGACCTTACAAAGCGGAAACATTTTTAGTGTAGGCTTGTTTCGTTCATTCAACCTATGTATAAAGGACAAAGTGTTCCAAAACAGTGTTTCTGCACCATGTACTAATGTTTGTGACTTGTGCAATAAGTATAGCGAACTTTTTGAAACAGCTTTAGGAAGGCCCTAAGGTTTTTGATGTGCACATTACCACTGAAGATAATGGTAGGCCTGTCCACCGTGCTACCATGCTGTATGTGAGCTGAATGCTTAGTAACTGCTACGATGGAAAGACAATGGAGCTATGCAACCTATCTCTGCAAGCCGGTTGGCATCCCCCTTGGTCGTACCCAAAAAGCCATCAGCAGGTTTATGTCTGCCTGCTGATTTCAGAGGCACAGTGAAAGCCACAAACTGTCATGCATTCGTTTCCTTTCCCACGACCAGAGTATTTTTTGGAAACATTGATGTGGTTCCTGCTAGACGAGCAGTCCAAGCAAAATTTTGCAACTATTACTTTACGGGTCTCTTCTAGTTTCAAAGGCTAACATTAGGAAGTGCTTCAGCTCCTGCTTTTTTTCAGCGTTTCCTGGAACAATTAATAGCTAAACTCCCAAAAATTTGGCAAATTTAGGATGTTTGCTTTACATGCAGATTGTGACTGGCTTAAAGTGTAACAAGAAAAAGTGCTCCTTCTCCCACGAAGAACTGAATATTTAGTACCTGTTACAAATTCATAGGGTATTCCTCCTGCTCATTCGCACGTGTCTGTGATGAAACATCTGCCGGTGCCCCATAATGTCAAGGAGCTACAGGTCGTCCTGAGAATATTAACATATTATTTTCTTTTTTTATTTATTTATTTTATTTTTATTTTTATTATTAGTTTATTGCTTCCACTATGCAAATTGCTCCTCTTCTGAACTGGCTGAGCCGGAAAGGTGTCCAAAATACGTCAGGACGCATTTCAACAATTAAAGAATGCATTGTTAAATTGTCACTATCTGATTCATTTTAATCAAGATAAGCCTGTTGTCTGAAATGTGGGTGAATCTTCTTATGAGATTGGAGCAGTGCTCTCCTTAAAATAGAGGTGGAGCCCCTCCACGCCCACACCGGCATGATGGCCAACACAAAAGGTCTACTGCCATCTCTGCATAGGGGTTAGTATTCACTAAAGTGAGGTGTCGCAGGATGTGGGTACTGCGATGTTTGCGTACGTCTGGTTAGGATTAACCATTAATACGCGCTCATCTGGAGATAGATTGGTCGAAATCTGACGAAGGGTAGTGGTTTGAAGGGCAGAGGAAAAAAAGTGCCAAAGCAAGAGCCAAGGGAAAAAACCTCTGCGAAAGTTAGGTCGGGCGGCAAGAGCAGTAGCGGTTGACTTGCTGCCTGCGATAGGTTGTGCAAGGATAGGCTTTGTTAGTAGTGGGTATCATGCATGTCGATACCTTGACGTTGTGCGTTTGTGCTGCTCGGCGGCTGGCGCTTGCTGCTGGTACAGAGTCCTCGTTCAGCGTCCTGCAACCTGCAACCTGCAACAGTTAGGTTTGTTATCGGTCTTGTGTCCGATAGGTTATATACCGGAGGCACAGTGTGAGGGAGTGTTGGGAGATTGTTCGTGCGTCGGTGGGCGAGCTCGTCGGTGTCCCTGCTGTGGCCTGTTGGTCGGCTCTAATAGCAGCTGGTAGTTACCAGTCAGTGTTGCTGATATGCATGGGCTTACCGGCGTTTGTCGCTGTTTGCGTATGTTAGTTTACCATAGGTGGTTATGCCCTAGCTAGCAGTGTCTTTGGCCGCTTGTGTTTCCACCTGTGGTTGTGATCGTAGTTTCCCAGAGTGAGGATGAAAGGATTGTTCGAGTGTCTCGAGTTCCTGTATAGTCGTGTGGCGTGTTTCTTGAATACTTCCTTGAGGGTATCAAGGCGGTATTCACGGTGAAGATCCACGGTGCGTGTGTAGCGTGGAGCATTGCTGATGATTCGTAGCACCTTGTTCTGTATGATCTGCAGGCGGCGCAGTCGTGTGGGAGCTGCATATCCTCAGACGGGAGCTGCGTACGTCATCAGAGGTCTAATCAGTGTCATGTATAAGGACCTCGACACGCTCCTATTCAGTGTGCTTTCCCTGTTGAGCATTGGGTAGAGCTGTTTGAGCCTCGCGTGCGCTCGGTTGGCAACGTATTCGATGTGGTCCCCCCCATGTAAGTTTCCGGTCCAGCCAGACACCAAGATATCTGACTTTCTCTCGGAAACGTATTGGGCGTGTATGTAGTGTTATCGGTCTACAGTGTTGGTGTTTGCGCAGTAGTTTCGGTCTGCGTGTGAACAGAACTGCTTCGCACTTGTCGACGTTTACTTTAATACGCCATCGCTCCAGCCAAGGCTCAGCTGTTCTGAGTGCTGTCTGTATTCGTGAATTGATGTTCGACGGTTTCCAGTCTTGCGAGAGGATGGCTGTGTCATCCGCGTAGACGGCTAATGTCGTGTTTCGTGTCGCTGGGAAGTCATTAATGTACAGGTTAAACAAGATGGGCCGTAGGATGCTTCCTTGGGGTACTCCAGCTTGGATACCGTGTTGTGTTGATTGTTTATCCTGCACGTTAGTGCTGAAACATCTGTTCGTGAAATATGAGTGTATGAGACGTACGAGTCCGTCCGGGAAACCAGCTTCGCTTAGTTTGCGTATGAATCCGTTGTGCCAGAGACGATCGAAAGCCTTTTCGATGTCTAGGAACACGGCCCCTGTGGCTTTGTTCATGTTGTAGCCGTGTGTTATATGTTCGACTACGCGGAGGAGTTGTTGTGTTGTCGAGTGGTGATTCCTAAAGCCGAATTGCTCCGGTCTTAGGGTGTCGTTGGCGATGCAATGCCTAGTGATACGTTTTAGTATTACCTTCTCAACAATCTTGCTGAGCGAGCACAGCAGACTGATAGGTCGGTAATTTTGTGGGAGGGAGTGGTCTTTCCCTGGCTTCCTGAACATCAGGACCTTGGCCGCCTGCAGTGCTCTCCTATAAAACTGGTCCATCTTATAGGTTCATTGCTGTTGTCACTAAAATTCTCAACAAAGCACAGTGCTATTATAATCTACTCGAAAAAGAGGTGCTCGCCATTACCAGGTTCCACCAATATTTGTACACTCCGCAGGTGTATTAGATTACAGATTATTGACCTTTAACGGCTTTTTCAATGCTTGCGAGCCTGCCTCAACGGGAATAGCGCAAAAAGTTCTGCGTTGGTGTCTGTTGTAATCTAATTATCAATGGGAGTTGTACAGGCCTACTGCAGGACGTTTGAACACAGTCGTTTTCTTTCCGTTACCAGTCAGTACCAACACAGCAATTGGCCCATCTAATGAACAGTGTTATCAAAGACCCAAGATTTTGAAACTCTTCAAGAAAGTTCCTCTTTACTTTCGGCATATTGCTGGAGCATTAGCTTCTGACCCAGCTCTTTGGTGGTGTGATGTTCTATTGCTACATACAGAGAATAAAGTAGGAGATTCTGTAATTGTTGCATCAAGGCTACTGGGTCATAGTTCGCAAAAAGCAACTCGCCTGATATCATTGTACTTGGTAGGACATGGGCGCCTAAATTCAGCAAATGACCTCTCATTCTAATGCTTTTTGCGGATCATCATTTTCAGTGGCCTCGTCAATCCAAACCAAGTCAATGTACACAAAACCAATTGATTCCGGGTTCTATTCTGGTACACGTAATGATTGTTGGTGGTAAACATACAAACATTTCCTTTTTTAGTCCCCTTGATATCCACCCCTACTGCTAGTTCTGTAATGGATTTGTCATCTGTATTTTGTTTGGAAACTCTTCCTGAGGTCCTCGTCTTCAGCAACACACCATAACCCATTTCAGCCCATTTTCATCAGCCTTATGACGACATAAGCATACGCCATGTAACTACCGCTTCTTTTCACCCTCAATCTAACCATCTACATTTACATCTACATGATACACTGCAAATCACACTTAAGTGCCCGGCAGAAGGTTAATCGAACCACCTTCTCAATAATTCTCTATTATCCCAATCTCGAACAGCGCGCGGAAAAAACGAACACCTACATCTTTTCGTGCGAGTTATGATTTCCCTATTTTATTATGATGATCGTTTCTCCCTATGTAGGTCGGCGTCAACAAAATATTTTCGCATTCAGAAGAGAAATTTGGTGATTGGAATTTCGTGATAAGATCTTGCCGCAGCGAAAAGCGCCTTCGTTTTAACGATGTCCAACCCCGGATTCTCTATTTCGCGATAATACAAAACTTGCTGCTCTTCTTTGAACGTTCTCCATGTACTCCGTTAATCCTATCTGGTAAGGATCCCACACCGCGCAGCAGTACTCCAAATTAGGGCGGACGAGCTTAGTGCAGGCAGTCTCTTTAGAAGATCTGTTGCATCTTCTAAGTGTCCTGCCAATAAAATGCAGTCTTTGGTTCATCTTCCCCACGACATTTTCTGTGTGTTCTTTCCAATTGAAGTTGTTCTTAATTGTAATTCCTAGATATTTAGTTGTATTTACGGCCTTTTTATTTGACTGATTTATCGTGTAATCGAAGTTTAACGGGTTCCTTTTAGTACTCGTAGGGATGACCTCATACTTTTCATTGCCAATTTTAGCATCATACAGATATCTTTTCTAAATCGTTTTGAAACTTGTTTAGATCTACTAATGAGTTTGTTAGACGATAAACGACAGCATCGTCTGCAAACAACCTCAGACGGCTTCTCAGATTGTCTCCTAAATCGTTTATACGGCCAAACTTTCAGGAAACATTCCTCACACACAAAGAAAGAAAATACGTTATGTGGACATGTGTACGGAAACGCTTACTTTCCATGTTAGAGCTCATTTTACTACTTCTTTTCGAATCACATTAATCATGGAATGCAAACACACAGCAACAGAACGTACCAGCGTGACTTCAAACACTTTGTTACAGGAAATGTTCAAAATGTCCTCCGTTAGCGAGGATACATGCATCCACCCTCCGTCGCATGGAATCCCTGGTGCGCTGATGCAGCCCTGGAGAATGGCGTATTGTATCACAGCCGTCCACAATACGAGAACGAAGAGTCTCTAGATTTGGTACCGGGGTTGCGTAGACAAGAGCTTTCAAATGCCCCCATAAATGAGAGTCAAGAGGGTTGAGGTCAGGAGAGCGTGGAGGCCATGGAAATGGTCCGCCTCTACCAATCCATCGGTCACCGAATCTGTTGTTGAGAAGCGTACGAACACTTCGACTGAAATGTGCAGGAGCTCCATCGTGCATGAACCACATGTTGTGTCGTACTTGTAAAGGCACATGTTCTAGCAGCACAGGTGGAATATCCCTTATGAAATCATGATAACGTGCTCCATTGAGCGTAGGTGGAAGAACATGAGACCCAATCAAGACATCACCAACAATGCCTGCCCAAACGTTCACAGAAAATCTGTGTTGATGACGTGATTGCACAACTGCGTGCGGATTTTCGTCAGCCCACACATGTTGATTGTGAAAATTTACAATTTGATCACGTTGGAATGAATCCTCATCCGTAAAGAAAACATTTGCACTGAAATGAGGATTGACACATGGTTGGATGAACCATTCGCAGAAGTGTACGCGTGGAGGCCAATTAGCTGCTGAGAGTGCCTGCACACGCTGTACATGGTACGGAAACAACTGGTTCTCCCGCAGCACTCTCCATACAGTGGCGTGGTCAACGTTACCTTGTTCAGCAGCAACGTCTCTGACGCTGACATTAGGGTTATCGTCAACTGCACAAAGAATTGCCTCGTCAATTGCAGGTGTCCTCGTCGTTATGGGTCTTCCCCAGTCGCGAGTCATAGGCCGGAATGTTCCGTGCTCCCTAACACGCCGTTCAATTGCTTCGAACGTCTTCCTGTCGGGACACCTTCGTTCTGGAAATCTGTCTCGATACAAACGTACCGCGCCACGGCTATTGCCCCGTGCTAATCCATACATCAAATGGGCATCTGCCAAGTCCGCAATTGTAAACATTGCACTGACTGCAAAACCACGTTCGTGATGAGCACTAACTTGCTGATGCTACGTATTGATGTGCTTGATGCTAGTACTGTAGAGCAATGAGTCGCATGTCAACACAAGCACCGAAGTCAACATTACCTTCCTTCAATTGGGCCAACTGGCGGTTAATCGAGGAAGTACAGTACATACTGACGAAACTAAAATGAGCTCTAACATGGAAATTAAGCGTTTCCGGACACATGTCCACATAACATCTTTTCTTTATTTGTGTGTGAGTAATGTTTTTCTGAAAGTTTGGCCGTACCTTTTTGTAACACCCTGTATACATAAGGAACAGCAGAGGGCCTATACCACTACATTGGGGAGCACCAGAAATCACTCTTGTTTTACTCTGCGATTTCCCATCAATTACCATGAACTATGAGCTCTGACAGGAAATCAGGAATCCAGGCGTATAATTATGACGATAAGCACGCAATTTCACTACACGTCGCTTGAGAGGCACAGTGTGAAAGCCTTCTGGAAATCTAGAAATACTCTCTGAGTATACACTCTAGACGGGAGATTTGCTTTTTGTAAGTGATGTAAGCTGCTTCACTATTCTGATGATATCTATTTCTACGGTAATCATGTTGACAGCTGTTCTTGATTTTAATTCTGGAATATTTACTTCGCCTTCTTTGGCGATGGAATTTATGAAGGCTATGTGTAGTAACTCTGCTTTGGTAGCACTGTCATCGATTGTATTTCCATTGTTATCGTGAAGAGAAAGTATTGATTGTGTCCTGCCGCTAGCATACTTTACGTACGACCACAGTCTCTTTGGATTTTCTGACAGGTTTCTGGACAAAGTTTTGTTGTGGAAGCTACTATAAGCATCTCACACTGAAGTCCACGCTAAATTTCGAACTTCTGTAAAAGATCGCCAATCTTGGAGATTTTGCGTTCGTTTAAATTTGGCAGGTCTGTCGTCTTTTCATTTATTTGCCATAAATCTCTCAATTGCTGCTGATACTATTTCTTTGAATTCAGGCGACATCTAATCGGCACTTACTAGTACATTTTTAATTTGGAAGGAATGAAGATTGTCTCTCAGGAAGGCGCCAAGTGAATTTTTATTCGCTGAAGCTGAATGGACTGTTGGAATGTTAAAAAACCACATAAATAAACTCTGTTTCTCCCACACACCGAAGCAAAACTTAAAGATTTTTCGTTCCTCCTATGGCTCATTGCGCATAAGGGGAAGTTGCCAATAGAATTATTATATGGTTTTGTCATTATACCCTGCTACATCTACTGCGACCACGGCGAAAACCGTTCGATCCGCCGGATCAGCCTAACTTTTGCCTGCAGGACGAAGTTTCCTTTAAAGATTCTAGCAAGAAGCAGCGTTTGGAGCATGGTGTCACCACTCAAATATAGTGTCATTTGTCTTACACCGTTCAAGGTTCCTCTGGGTTGCACCTGATAAACGAGAACCAACTGTGGCACCCTTATGTGCCAGAATTTTTGCCCGCAGAACCATCACACCTTGCGTTCCGTAACAACAGTCATCTCCATTCATCGCGCTGGGCGCCATCCAGTGTGGTGCCGAGGGAGACCGACGTCTCGGCACTGCAGCTGCCGTCTCCACCGTAGCAGTAAACCGATGTCGCCACTTCTCCAGCCAGAGGCGATATGTGTGGAGGTGCCACATCATCATATACGTTTACATATATATTCCACAATTCACCTTATGGTGTGTGGCGGAGGGTACCCTTCATCACTACTAGTCATTTCCTGTCCACCCTCGGAGGTTCACCAGCTGTCCTCCCGACCACAGCAACTTTGTCCCTGGTTGTGGGCAACCACCCTATGGTTGGTTTTTAGGCCAGTGTTCCTGGCCACTTGCAAGGGGGGTAGCAGGGTTCAGAGAGGTAGCTGCCATCGGCCCTGGCTACACTCCCTGGCTTCTCATCTATGTCCACATTCAGGTCTCCCCCATATGGCGGTCAAGTGACCCAGCACTACACAACGATGGTGCGGACGTGCTGCGGGAAGGAATATGGTGTCATCCAATGAGTCACATCCTCGGTTACAGTTAGTACCTCACGATGGCTCCACAAAGTACAGTCAATCGCTGCCAAACTCAGCCATAAATGAGAGTCGTTGGCGAAGACACATGTTAAAGATTGTAAGAAAATGAAACACCTACAGCCGTCATTGTGTTGTCATTTATTGTATAACTACCACTTTCGGCGCTTCAGTGCACCATTTTCAGACCCTAGTTGATGCTGAAGGGCTATCACGATCTATGAATACCATGCATCGGTTGCCAACAACTGGTTTACGCAGACTATCTGTAACTGTAATGTCGTCTCTCCAACCACCAACTTTTAACATAGGGTGCCTATAACAGTGCCTGGAATATAAGGTGACAATACCATAAAGTGTGAAATCAGTGGGCTGCACAGGCTGAGTTTATAGCATAGGTGTTTATGAGGTTAGACTGCGCAATGGGATTCTTAATTTGGAACCAGTTTTTATGTTGCATTGTGACACCAGTAAGAGAACTTTATTTTGACACAGCGCATTTTAGTAGCATTTAATCACAAGGACTGCAAACGTCAGCTTTAAAATTTTCATTCGCATTCGGTTTCTGAACGTCAGGTTGAAAATGCAATGAGGCGGTAGCATTTCAAAAACATGAATCTATCGCTGGCACTATCTTCTCACCAATACCATCCAGACCAGTAAATTACTTGCTTAAATAATTTTCTAAACTATGTTGTCATTATCAACACTTATTTGTGCATAGGTAACGGACACGGCGCCACCGCCGGTTTGATTATGTCCGTGCAGCGATGTCATTAGAGACATGATCACGGTTCACTTTGTTTGGGGCCTTTCTGTAGTAATAACCCTTGCGTAGACCGTGTCTTGAGCTGGTGATGAGCCGCTGGGCACTAGCCGTCCCTCTCTCGGTCTCTGCGCCAAGTACAAAGGGCTTCGGTCCAACGTGGGCGGCGTTGCTGCATGGCGCTCGTGAGCTTATTGCGAGCCATAGTGGAACGGCAGCGAAAGCAAAACATCATATCCGCTGCAAACATTAGCAAGCACTCAACTTACGTGTCTTCTCACAAGCTCTCAAATGCTGCGGAAAAATATAACTGGGTAATATCGAAATGCTAAATTATGCCATCTTTGAGAGGACTTTATCTAGGTGTTGCGCATTATATTAGCATTTCATCGCAACGATTGTAAAGCGTCAGCATTAGATTTCTCATTCGCCTTCGATTTCTGAACATGAAGTGTGTCATTTCATTTAGTCAATGTCTCTGTGTATTGTGCGTTAGGAGCATTAACCACTCAGCAAGGTGTTCGAACCTTTGCATACTGTCATCCCACGTTAACCATGTTTCGATGCTTACAAAACATTTACAGTCAAAATCTTATTGTGACACCGATTACATTAAGAAATGAGGTGATACCCCGCATAATCGGAAGTGAGTAAAAGGGTCTATGGGAAACACTAATTAGTAATAGGGACAGGATGCAAGTTTCTATTAATACAGCAGATTTATTTCCGTGGGGCTATAGGGTGTCGCAGAGGCAAAAATGGTATGGAACTATACAGATGAAATTTATCAAGTAAATAGTAGAGGACGCTGAGTGTAAGTGGTAGCACGAGATCAAGACTAGCACAGGAGAGGAAATCGCGGCGGACAAAAAATAAGCAAAGTCTAAACCTCGTCGCCACTTACACGACAGTCAACGCTTACATAAGTAATTCTAAGAAACTATAATGATATACCTCTTCTTAATAACGCGATGCCGCGAAAGGGCATTCGTGTCACGGTTCACGGCTTTGCGATGTAGCCTTATGCGGGAAAATTTCACTACAATAGAGGGAATGGCATCCGGCGATAGGCTGTACTTTTATTGCAATTCGGCAATGGTTCGGTGTTGTCCCTGAGGAACGAGTTATTCCGCACTTCATCATGCCCCATACGTGTTCACTTAGCTACGTATCTACTGATATTGCTGGCCAGGGCAGTTACACACCACGAAGAGCATGTTGCGTCCCTGCAGACGTATGTGAACGACAGATGTTCCGCTGAAAAATTACACTACTGGCCATTAAAATTGCTACATCACGAAGATGACGTGCTACACACGCGAAATTTAACCGACAGGAAGAAGATGCTGTGATATGCAAATGATTAGCTTTTCAGAACATTCATACAAGGTCGGCGCCTGTGGCGACACCTACAACGTGCTGACACGAGGGAAAGTTTCCAACCGATTGCTCATACACAAACAGCAGTTGACCATCGTTGCCTGGAGAAACGTTGTTGTGATGCCTCGTGTAAGGAGGAGAAATGCGTACCATCACGTTTCTGACTTTGATAAAGGTCGGATTGTAGCCTATCGCGACTGCGGTAAATCGTATCACGACATTGCTGCTCGCGTTGGTCGAGATCCAATGACTGTTAGCAGAATATGGAATCGGTGGGTTCAGGAGGGTAATACGGAACACCGTGCTGGATCCCAACGGCCTCGTATCACTAGCAGTAGAGATGACAGGCATCTTATCCGCATGGCTGTAACGGATCGTGCAGCCACGTCTCGATCCCTGAGTCAACAGATGGGTACGTTTGCAAGACAACAACCATCTGCACGAACAGTTCGACGACGTTTGCAGCAGCATGGACTATCAGCTCGGAGACCATGGGTGCGGTTCCCTTGACGCTGCATCACAGACAGGAGCGCCTGCAATGGTGTACTCAACGACGAACCTGGGTGCACGAATGGCAAAACGTCATTTTTTTTCGGATGAGTCCAGGTTCTGTTTACAGCATCATGATGGTCGCATCCGTGTTTGGCGACATCGCAGTGAACGCACATTAGAAGCGTATATTCGTCATCGCCACACTGACGTATCACCCGGCGTGATAGTATGGGGTGCCATTGGTTACACGTCTCGGTCACCTCTTGTTCGCATTGAAGACACTTTGAACAGTGGACGTTACATTGCAGGTATGTTACAACCCGTGGCTCTACCATTCATTCGATCCCTCCGAAACCCTACATTTCAGCAAGATAATGCACGACCGCATGTTGCAGGTCCTGTATAGGCCTTTCTGGATACAGAAGATGTTCAACTGCTGCCCTGGCCAGCACATTCTCCAGATCTCTCACCAATTGAATACGCATGGTCAATGGTGGCCGAGCAACTGGCTCGTCACAATACGCCAGTCACTACTCCTGATGAACTGTGGTATCGTGTTGAAGCTGCATGCGCAGCTGTACCTGTACACGCCATCCAAGCTCTGTTTGACTCAATGCCCAGGCGTATCAAGGTCGTTATTACGGCCAGAGGTGGTTGTTCTGGGTACTGATTTCTCAGGATCTAGGCACCAAAATAGCGTCAAAATGTAATGACATGTCAGTTCTAGTATAATATATTTGTCCAATGAATACCCGTTTATCACCTGCATTTCTTCTCGGTGTAGCAATTTTAATGGCCAGTAGTGTACATCATCTTACCGTCGAAGAAATGGGTGTAGCAACGGGGATAACAGCCTGCGCTATGTAGCGGGCACTGGTGACGGCGAGTTGAAGTGGCATTCAAACCGAATCCACTCTCATCGCTGAGGATAACAGAGAGCCATTCCACTCTTCAGTCGACACTTTGAAGACACCAGTGCAGCTAACATTGGCGGTATCTTGGTGTCAGTGATGACACTCAGTCGGCCACCGTTGTCCGCACGATGTGTCGATTTTGAAGTTCGACTGTACTACGCGGACGTCCAGATCCTCTTCTACAGTTCGGGCATCTTCCGCAGGCTACTGTTAAAAGACGCGACACACCACATTTTGACCAACGTAACCGTACTCCGGTGATACATCCATCCAGTCTCTCGCAGACCTGGAATGCGACCCCATTCAAATGGCTTAAGCTTATCAATAGAAGTATGTACTCGTCGGTGGAGAATGGTTGTACCCTGGAATGAACGTTGCAAACACAGTTCACCCATAAACTCAACACATCTATTACCGGCAGAGCAAAAACGGAGGGTGCACAGACAGGCCTCCTGACCGCCATCTGATCGCCGAAGACCGTGACAAATGAGTCCCTAGCACTACAACCCCGCAGTACGCACGCATTATGCGCTGGTGCCACTGAACACAGTCCTGCAGAGTGTTTCTTTTGCGGCAGTGAAGCTTCTGATGCGGCTCCCAGCTTCTCTCCATCCTGGGATATGGGATTAAATTCTTACATCTGATCGCTGTCCAGTATAAATACGATTGTGCAAAGATAAATTGCTGGATGTGACCAGTGGACTGAAACGATGGTTCAAATGGTTTAAATGCTTCTGAGCACTATGGGACTTAACTGCTGAGGTCATCAGTCCCCTAGAACTTAGAACTACTTAAACCTAACTAACCTAATGACGTCCCACACATCCATGCCCGAGGCTGGATTCGAACCTGCGACCGTAGCGGTCGCGCGGTTCCAGACTGCAGCGCCTAGAACCGCTCGACCACCCCGGCCGGCGACTGAAAGGAAACGTATAACAATAACTCTCTCCCTTTGATCTCCAAGTGCCATGTGGCACTTTGCAACACTTGTGGGAATCCCACAAATTAAAAAAATCTCGGTATAACACCTGATACATGTAAAAGTTATGAATTCACGCCCAAATCAAACTCTCCAGTTTATTCCCTCTTCAGTAATACTCTACAAATTCGTTCCTTCGACTGGCACCTTCCCTAGTTAATTATTAGTTCCCTGATCTAACGTTAATCTGCGCGAATTAATAACACCATATGAGATGTACCATTTATCTTCGCATCTGAGTGGTCAGCGCAGCTAAGTGCTCCACTGACGACCCGGGTTCAATTAGCGGTATTACCCGGCATATTTCTTGATGAGAGGACAAGAAAGTGGGACATTCAGCCTTGTGTCACCGATTGAAGGGCTACTTGAATGAGATCTAACGGCCCCAAGATCTGGAAAGCCGACAACGGCCGACACCCTAATACCACCATATGGCCCAGGATGGCACGGCGGCCAGTCAGCATCACACGGTCCTCTGTGCCTGACTGCGGAGCTAATTAGCTGGGGCACGTAACCGTACCCTCGAGTTTGATAGTCACAACTACCTCTCCAGTGTTAACAGACTGAAACTTCTGAGATTGCTCTAAAATGGCGAAATCTCTTTAAGAAAGCCGTAAGTTCGTAACAGAAGGCGTCCATGTTTCAATGGACCTGCCTCCTGTATTACGCCATATTCTGCTTCCGGCTCCCCGATTTTGCGAGTTCAAAGTAACTCCCGGAATTTGTCAAAAATATAGGATACTGAGCCATAAGCCCAATAACTGCAGAAAACTTGTCTTGTTTCTCACCCTTTTGGGTTCTCATTAGTTCAGCCTCCTCAGACACTAATAGCAATAACAAGTTCATGAACGTATTAGGCAAGTTAATGATGAGAAAGGCTCCAAAGACGTCACAGGATGCACTGAACCGACAGCTATGTCCACACAGTGTGCAGTACACGGCACAGGAAATTTCTCGTGTTATTATATAACACGGTTTCTTCCTGTTACATTCGTCAACTTCGTGAGGGAAAAATAACTGGTTAACAGTCTTTGTCCACGCTGAACTAGTGAAATATTTTCTTCGCGACCCTAGCGCAGTGATACATTAGCACACACACAGCACTCCGCCTTCAGATCACAAGTGGGCCATCGGGACCATCCGACCGCCATGTCATCCTCACTGAGGATGCGGATAGGAGGGGCATGTGATCAGCACACCGCTCTCCCGGTCGTTGTGATGGTTTTCTCTGACCGGAGCCGCTACTATTCGGTCGAGTAGCTCCTCAATTGGCATCACGAGGCTGAGTGCACCCCGAAAATTGGCAACAGTGGTGGACAGGATGGTCACCCATCCAAGTGCCGGCCACGCCCGACAGCGCTTAACATCGGTGATCTGACGGGAACCGGTGTATCCACTGCGGCAAGGCCGTTGCCAGTGATACATTAGGGTCTGTACTATATTCGTAACATGTCAGCAACGCTCTCTCGTGAGGCAAACAAACCTGTGACCATTCGTACTGCACTACTTTGTATGTAAGCAATGTCCCCTGTCGGACTTGTTTGATATGTGTTGGACTAGTGACTCATTAATATACTTCACTCAGTAATATTATATTTCTTTCTCATTTTGCGTTTTGTGAAGTGCACAGTTTTACATTTTATAACATTTAACGTAAGTTGCCGTCTTTGCATTACTTTGAAACCGAATCAAGATATGACCGGATACTTGCGCAGCTTTTTTAAGGAGTATTTCATTACTGATAACTGTATCATCTTCAAAAGAAAACGGGCTTAATAGTGTCTTGAAGGTCATTGATCTATAACATGAACAATGGCGGCTGTTGTGTAAGAGCACAAGAGGACGTGAACACCCTAACTTTCGACACCTCACGGATTATTGGTTATTTTTCTTTGAATGCTGTTAAACGTAACACAGATGCTGCGATTTGAAAGATATGGTCCTTGAATGTACCGCGCTACTGCTCCTCCAGACTGTGTGAAACTTGGCCTCAGGGTCGCGAGTGCACCTTGAGTTGCGCACGCTTTAAGGAGCTTTTGCATATGCGCAACTCGCGTGACGTAATTGCCTTACAAACCAAATACACACGTATTTGATAAACAACGTGCTGACAGTAAATCTATTTTGTGGGTTTCTGAATGAGTTGTAGTATATTAAGTTATGAATTTTATCATACAGTCATCCATTTGAGGCGCTGAAAATCATAAGCGCCTAAAGAACATCACTGTCGATTGTGAGTTTGTATCATTTAATCATGCTTCTGAAATCTACTGATCTTACCACGAGTCAGGTTTATTTGTGCTGTAGGCCCACATTTTAAATATGAAGATTCATGAAAAACTGTATCATTGGTTTCTCTGATATTCACTTAAGTGGAGGATCGACGGCGGTGTGCTTTAGGCATTTATGGATCACAGTGAATAATTTGTATTCTAGTCAAGTGACCATATTGGTAGGCATTATTAGCTGAGTTTTATCATTTCCACAAACGGCACTTTGTGTTCAGAGCTGGTAGTTTACTGTGCGAAATTCGGCTTTGTGTGCAGTGTAAACATGAAGTATGTTGAATCTAATTTCAATACTAACAGAAACGTAAAGCTGTAAGGTTCGGTGGTGAGTCGTGCTTGGGTAGCTCAGTCGATAGAGCACTTGCCCGCGAAAAGCAAAAGTCTTGAGTTCGAATCTCTGCCCGGCATACAGCTTTAATCTGCCAGGATGTTTCATGTCACCGTACAATCCGCTGTAGAGTGAAAATATCATTCTGGGAATACAAAAGTAAATTACCAGAAAAGGTTAGCAGCAAAGGAACTAGGACCACCGACAACTGATCCTTTGATTGAGAGAGTGAGGGAATTAAATAAGCATGAGTACTAGCGAACATTTAACAAGGAAGTGTAGATGGCTCAAATGGCTCTGAGCACTATGGGACTTAACATCTGTGGTCATCAGTCCCCTAGAACTTAGAACTACTTAAACCTAACGAACCTAAGGACATCACACACATCCATGCCCGAGGCAGGAGTCGAACCTGCGACCGTAGCAGTCGCGCGAAGTGTAGATGGTTCTAATGGCTCTGAGCACTATGGGACTTAACATCTGAGGTCATCAGTCCCCTAGAACTTAGAAATATTTAAACCTCACTAACCTAAGGACTTCACATACACACATGTCCGAGGCAGGATTCGAACCTGCGACCGTGGCAGTTACGCGATTCCTAACTGAAGCGCCTAGAACCTCTCGTCCACAGCGGCCGGCAGGAAGTGTAAAGTTGGCACAAGAATTTGTGTGGCTGCATCATAAGAATACTTGATTTTCAGCCCTGAAATAAATTCTTGAATTAATACATCTGTTAGGGATCTTGTACATTTGTCCGAGAAAATGTAAAAGCACGAAAACTCCCAATTACACAAAAATCCGAAATGGAGAGTTGCTAAAGCTTACACATTATTTCGTTATTGCCCTGAACGGTACTTAATTTTGAACAAAACAACAAAATTCCACAAAAAGAACTCTTTCTTTTCTCAGATAAGTTATGCATCGGCGACAGCATAGTGTAGCTGCACAGACAATGGTCCGCAGCTCGGGGTCGCGCGGTAGCGTTCTCGCTTCCCGCGCCCGGGTTCTCGGGTTCGATTCCCGGCGGGGTCAGGGATTTTCTCTGCCTCGTGATGACTGGGTGTTGTGTGATGTCCTTAGGTTGCTTAGGTTTAAGTAGTTCTGAGTTCTAGGGGACTGATGACCTTAGATGTTAAGTCCCATAGTGCTCAGAGCCATTTTTGCACAGACAATGGCACGGAAGCCGCCTGAATACAGCCACTCCAAAAGAAAATATCAACTTTGCATTCCATTTCGGCAAAGCGAAGATGTGACGACTTTTGAAATCTGATGTAGAATGAAGATCTGTAATGAAAGGATGCCACAGAAGCAAGTCTACCAATGGGGTCGGAAGTTCGAGAACAGAGAGACGTAAGCGTAATATTCCTTGGTGAGGCATACGGTATAGTGACTTGTACAAACACTGCGACCGTTGCAGTCATCTAATGGGAAATCGCCAACTGACATTGGATTACTTGAAATGCAGCTCCAAGCTTTAGACATAGTTCAGGTCATCACGTTGTATATGACGTGCTTTAAATTCACGAAGTATCTGTAAATTGGTTTCTCCAGCAGATGAACCGCTAACTGAAACAGTGACATGCTGATGCGTATAAACAACATCGATAGCAGACTGAAAAAAGATGCCTTTATTGCCAGAATCGTCAACGGAACCGAACCTAGAATCACTGCCACCAAAGAAAAATGGTGAGACTGAATACTTAATGGCTCCATTTATCTTCACCCAATCGACACTAGCTGTCTGCAGATGGTGGTATGCTAATCCACTATAGGACGAAAAAGGCTTCCTTATTGAGCATTAAAAGACACTTAGAAGCACTACTATTAGTGCAACATGCTCAGATCTCCGAAAACAGTTGTCGTGCGTGCTATTTACTTAATAATAAAGTCGCTAATTTTATTGTTCCCATTCTCCACGCATGTGCGATGAATGATATTTTAGTAAGCAGCATGATGCGAAAGTTGATGTAGTATGGTGGCTGGCATTGACATTGATTCATCTCCGGTTCTCAAAGACATAAAATGGCAGTTTGTGATGGTAAGGAGCGCTGATGTTACCTTTCGTTTATTTTTTTGCTGCTAATAAAGTGATCAATTAATCTTGAGATAATCCATTAAACAGCAAGAAGGAAAAATTTCTTGCATTAATAAAACGAGGATGCTTTCACGACGTACAAAGCTTCTTAGCAATAATTTTGTTACTCTTTCATCTACATCACCTATTCTAGTTATTTGTTAAAGCCTGATACTATTTCTCACAAAATACCTCTGAAAACTTGGTTAGCGAACTGTGAGTTTAAAGGCTGTAGGGGAACAAATATCAATATATTAAGATACACAATAGTGTCTTTTAGGATGATTTTTTGACCGCAATAGACCACCTATAAGGTCTTGTGCTGTAAAGATGGAAAGGCAGCTCTCTCCTATCCCATGTCACGAATTTCATACGGGGAACGGTGAAGCGTTTGGATGGTACAAATTGACGTCATAAATCGCATTTAGCGCCGTGAGCTAAAAGGTCGCCAATGACGAAGTGCCTTTAGGAGGCTTCCGCGCAAAGTGCATACGCTGACAATATTATTCAAGAGATAGTGCCACTCAATTGAGTTTCTTGCAGAAGGCGGCAGACAGCGTATTAGTAACGGTTAATCGCAATATTTAAGCGATTGATACCACCAAATTTTTATTGGGCTACGAATTTATTTCTTGTGTTTCTTTGTCTCACAGAAGCTCCAGATAGACGAATAGAACCCTACATATAAATGACGCAAAGACAGTAGCCTAGTGAACAGAACTCGACTTACAAGCGAGGAAACAGCATCGCAGAAACATCATTTTCGATACAATTCTGTCTTTGAGCTTCGGAAGGAAGCAAAGGCATAATATAGAGCGTGTTTAATTTAACAACGCCACGAACTGGCATTTCAGAATACGCCTCTTCATGCCTTTTACATATTCAACCTCTTGTAATTTTAGTTCTTACACATTTAAATGGCTAGCAAATGTTGCACCACCTACCGATATTTGAAAATGCTTCATGTCAGCAGGAAGCGATGAGTCGGTGTTCCAACAATGCTTCCACAAACAGACATACACACAGACTTCTCGGTTATTCTCGTCTCTGCTCACAACTCCAACTTTTTAATCATCAACAGCAACTGGCGAGTTACTGTTACCAAAGATGGTTCTCCTCCGCGAGGAGGAACAAAAGAATTTATCCACAAACATGGAGCAATGGACAAGAGTTTCTACTGTCAACGAAGCGCTATTGACGGACACAGTTTTGTTCGACAAAACGATCAGAGAGGACGTCCTCGACTCTATGTTCTAAATAAAAGGCCGTAAAAAAATGATGAGAACTTCGTGAAATCTCAGTTCACGGAACTGTCCGGAGACATTATTTCTCCTAGTTGTATCGTAGGCCTTCTCGCTGTCACAAAATATACCTATTAGGTGACGACTGTGCAGAAAATCCTGTAACACTGCCGCTTGCACGAGAGTCAGGTTATCAAAGATGGTGTTATACCTCCAGACCTCACGCTGGAAGTGACTGGGAAAATGTATGAATTCTAAGAACAGGACAAAGGAAGGGGCTGACAACACTCCATGGTCTTTCCATGCAGCCAGTGAGAGTAATACTACGATAGCTACTCGGGCGTGTCCGGTGCTTTCCTGAATTTAAAAGTGGAATTAATACTGATTCTCTCCACGAGTCTAGAAAGTGTCCTGCTGCCCACATGAAGTTAAAAAGGGCGAGAAAGATATCTTTGCTTCATCTAGTGAGGTGCCGTAACATACTGTAATCCATGGATCCTATCGCGAGCAGATGATGTTGCACGAACCGCAGATAACGCAGAATCCAACTCCAGCATCGAGATGAGAAAGCTGTGTTCATCATTATTGGTGGAACTTTCCCCTCTCGACGGTCACTCTCTACCATCTGCGACCTGGATCCTGACTGTCAGTAGCTGTAACGCTATCGAAATATTTCGCCATGGTCTGAGGTATGTCTCACGGGTTGGCCTGGACACTTCCGTTCCCCAATTACAGTAGCCACTTGGCACCTCTCCCGAAAATCCTTCTGATGCTTTCCCAAACGATTTGACTTTTAGTGGACAGGTTACTCGTTTTCAGGAAGTGACGCCACTATCCCTTCTTGCTCACTCTAATAATTGGACGACATTCTACTCTCACTACTCGAAAGGCTGCGAGCTTTTCAGCAGTTGGCCAGCAGTTGATACTACAGGAAATCATTCTCTTGCTCTTAATAGTGGAGTGGCATGTATCGCTTAATCAAGGGACATTCTGCCTTTTCACTTCGCGTGAATAATGTGTAATGGAAGCTTCAGCAGTGTACTGTATCATTTAGGTAATATGATCCGCCCATTCCTGGACACTGTCACGGTGTTCAAACACAGCAAGTTGGCTGTATTGTATTTCGTTTGCCATAATGAACATCCGTCGTGGCAGCTTTCTCTCGAGAATCGCTCTTTCTGAGTCAAGATAAGGTGGTAATCATTTCAGTGCAAATCATCGATCGCTTCCAATAGAGCAGTGTCTGCGAAAGCTGTAGGGCATACTGACAAGGGAATGGTCAAATCCGACATGCCGAAGCCTACTCTGAAATCTCTCGCACTGGAAGAATACGCCAAAAAAAGAAGCATTGGCAAAATTTTATCTGCTGAGTACGTATCTGTAAGTATTTTCTTTAAGGTTAAATTTACTCATTTCTGCAGCAAGAAGAACCGCTTGTAACAGCGGTTTGTACAGCATTTTCCGCCTAGCGCGGAATCGGTGGATAATCAGACGCAGTCGTGACAACACGACACATCGCCGCGTAGCGCGATGTCCGTAGTAAACACAGTTGAATTTTAAACACTTAAACCGTATAAAAAATGTGAAAAATCTGAATTTTTTTGGAAAACTTCCAGTTTACTTCAACATAAGAACTGTGGCAGACGTAATTGTTACACAACGGGCTGGCAGAGTAAAGAAAATCAAATGTCTCTGAGCACTATGGGACTTAACTTCTGAGGTCATCAGTCCCCTAGAACTTAGAACTACTTAAACCTAAATAACCTAAGGACATCACACACATCCATGCCTGAGGAAGGATTCGAACCTGCGACCGTAGCGGTCGCGCGGTGCCAGACTGTAGCGCCTAGAACCGCTCGGTCACCCCGGCCGGCAGTAAAGAAAATCGACACGGTGCCTGATGTTGAGCGATACAGACGACACCCATCAATCGGGACTCTGAATTGTTAACGTGAGATATTTTATAAAAAATCCTGTAGTACGCGTCTTACGATAATTTTTGAATAATGTACAATTTACTAACTTCTTTACTCTCTATTCGTTACAAAAATGTGAAGTGTTTATTGGATGACGAAAACTAACATTTTTCTTACATCACACGCACCTGTCAAAAGAAAAATTAATGCATTCGGGCACAACAAATAGTATTATTTAGATAGAATTGGGATGGGTAAGAAATTTTGCTGCAAACCAGTCATACTTGATCAAATTTGTAAACTGTGGTGACGAAAACTGAGACTCGACAAATAAATAAAGTTTAACAATATTCTATCATTCATAAACCTGATATGACAAACGGCTACAGCAAATTATGTTATCAGGCAATTTTCTGAAAAATCCTTTACCATGTTGGAATTTTTTTTATCGAGAGGGTGAATCACACTTTTAGTTCCAGATGGTATCCGAATTATATTAACAGTATACTCGTCGTTCTGCTGATGACAGGGGTGTTTTTATGCTCAGACCAATAGTCCAACAAAAGCAGTTAATTATTATGTGCAATTGGTAACAACACGTTTCCGATGTAATACTCAGAAGTATTCTCTTCCATTTTTCTAGATTTTTCCACTTCCATTGGAAGATTTTTGTAAGTAAACAGTTATTTTTTTTAATTTTTGGTCCTAATTTACCTTGAGGTTCCTGGAGATAGGTATAAAACACGCTTGTGCTTCAAGCTACAAATCTGATTGGCTTTCTACACAGCATTTTAGGGGATAACCAGAAGCTTCGTCTTAATATCAGCTAAAAAAATCTGTCTATAGTATTACACGCCCCCCCTCACTCCCCCCCCCAAATAGCCATGCACCCTACCGTCGGTGAAGTGTCTTGAGTGAGTCAGCGACACAGATGACCGCGCCGTAGGTACAACCACAACGGAGGGGTATCTGTTGAGAGCCCAGGCAAACCTGTGGTTCCTGAAGAGGGCCAACAGCATTTTCAGTACCTGCAGGAGCAACATTCTGGATGATTAACTGATCTGACATTATAACATAAACTAAAACAGCTTGCTGTGCTGGTACTCCGAACGGCTGAAAGCAAGGGGAAACTACAGCCGTAATATTTCCCGAGGACATGCAGCTCTATTGTGTGGTTAAATGATAATGTGTCTTCTTGGGTAAAATATTCCGGACTTAAAATAGTTCTCCATTCGGATCTCCGGGCGGGCACTACTCAGAAGGATGTTGTCATCACGAGAAACAAAACTGCCGATCGGAGTGTGGAATGTTAGGACCCTTAATCTGGCAGGTAGATTAGAAAATTTGAAAAGGGAAATGGAAAGGTTGAAGTTAGATATAGTGGGGATTAGTGATGTTCGGTGGCAGCAGGAACAATACTACTGGTCAGGTAAATATAGGGCTATAAATATAAAGTCAAAAAGGGTTAATGCATGACTGGGTTTAATAAAAAATAAGAAAATGGAAAAGCGAGTAAGGTACTATGAACAGTGTGGTGAACGCATTGTCATAGCAAACATAAACACGATGACCACTTCTACCACAGTAGTACGAATCTACGTGCCAACTAGCTCCGCAGATGATGAAGAAATTGAAGTACTGTATAAGGGGTTTAAGGAAACTATTCAGGTAGGTAAAGGACACGACATTTTAATTGCAACGGGGACTGGAATTCGATAGCAGGAAAACGAAGCGAACGAAAAATAGTAAGTGAGTAAGGACTGGGGGAAACGAATGAAAGAGGAAACCGCCTGGTAAAATTTTGCTAACACTTGGATTAAGAATCACAAAAGAAGGTTGTATACGTGCAAGAGACCTGGAGACACCAGAAGATTCAAGAATGATTATATAATCGGTAGACAGAGATTTAGGAACCAGGTTTTAATTGTAAGACATTCCCAGGGACCACAAGTTACTGGTCATGAACTGTAGATTAAAACTGAAGAAATAGGAAAAAGTTAGGAACTTAAAGAGTTGGGCCTGAATAAGCTGAGAGAACCAGAGCTTGTTGAAAGCTTAAGAGGCAGCATCAGGCAACTGCTGAAAACAATACGGGAAAGGAATACAGTAGAAAACGGATGGATAGCTTTAAGAGATGAAATAGTGAAGGCAGCAGAGGATCAAGTAGGTAAAAAGACAAGGCCTGGTAGGAACCCTTGGATAACACAAGATACGTTTAATTTAATTGATTAATCAAGAAAATTAAAAAATGCAGGAATGAAGCAGGCGAAAGGGAACACAAACGTCTAAAAAATTAAACTGACGGGGAGTGCAAAATTGCTAAACAGAGCTATGGGCTAGAGAACAAATGTAAGGATTTAGAAGCATATTTCACTAAGGGAAAGACTGATACTGCCAACAAAATAATGAAAGAAGCTTTTGGGGAAAAGAGAAGCAACTGTACGAATATCAAGAGCTCAGTTGGTAGACCGGTCCTAAGCAAAGAAGGGAAAGCCAAAAGGTGGAAGTAGAATATAGAGATGCGACACAAGGGAGATGAACTTGAAAGCAAAATTATAGAAGGGGAAGTGGGCGTAGATGGAGATGCGATGGGAGACATGATACTGAGAGAAGAATTTGACAGAAAGCTCTCAGAGATCTACACTGCGTGATCAAATGTATCCGGACACCTGGCTGAAAATGACTTACAATTTCGTGGCACCCTCCATCGGTAATGCTGGAATTCAGTATGGTTTTGGTCCACCCTTAGCTTTGAAGACAGCTTCCACTGTCGCAAGCATACGTTCAATCAGGTTCTGGAAGATTTATTGGGTAATAGCAGCCCATTCTTCACGGAGTGCTGCAGTCAGGAGAGGTGTCGATGTCGGTCGGTGAGGCCTGGCACGAAGTCGACGTTCCAAAACATCCCATATCTGTTCTGTGGGATTCAGATCAGGATTCTGTGCAGGCCAGTCCATTATAGGGATGCTATTGTCGTGTAACCACTCCGCCACAGGCCGTGCATTATGAACAGGTGCTCGATCGTGTTGAAAGATGCAATCGCCATCCCCGGATTGCTCTTCAAAAGTGGGAAGCAAGAAGGTGCTTAAAACATCAGTGTAGGCCTGTTCTGTGATAGTGGAACGCAAAAGAACAAGGGATGCAAGCCCCCTCCATGAGAAACACGATCACACCGTGACACCACCGCCTCCGAATTTTACTGTTGGCACTACACACGCTGGCAGGTGCCGTTCACCGAGCATTCCCCATACCCACACCCTGACATCGGATCGCCAAATTGTGTACCGTGATTCGACACTCCACACAACATGTTTTCACTGTTGAATCGTCCAATGTTTACGCTCCTTACACCAAGCGAGGCGTAGTTTGGCATTTACCAGCGCGATGTATGGCTTATGAGCAGCCGCTCGACGGTGAAATCCAAGTTTTCTCAACTCCCGCCTAACACCCATAGTACTTGTAGTGGATCTTGATGCAGTTTAGAATTCCTGTGTGATGGTCTGGACAAATGTCTGCCTATTACACATTACGACCCTCTTCAACTGCCAGCGATCTCTGTCAGTCAGCAGACGAGGTCGGCCTGTACGCTTTTTGTGCTGTACGTGTCCCTTCACGTTTCCACTTCACTATCACATCTTAAACAGTGGACCTACGGATGTTTAGGAGTGTGCAAATCTCGCGTACAGATGTATGACACAAGTGATACCCAATCACCTGACCACGTTCGAAGTCCATAAGTTCCACGGAGCGCCCGATTCTGCTCTCTCACGATGTCTAATGACTACTGAGGTCGCTGATATGGCGTACCTGGCAGTAAGGGCAGAAAAATGCGCCTAATATGAAAAACGTATGTTTTTGGGGGTGCTCGGTTACTTTTGATCACATAGTGTAAGTCGAAACAAGGCTCCGGGAGGAGACGACTGTCCGTCACAACCATTGTTAACCATATGAGAGCCAGCCACGACACAGTGGGGAGTGCAAAATTGCTAAACAGAGCTATGGGCTAGAGAACAAATGTAAGGATTTAGAAGCATATTTCACTAAGGGAAAGACTGATACTGCCAACAAAATAATGAAAGAAGAAGAAGAGCCAGCCACGACACAGCTCTTCCTTCTGGTGTGCAAGATGTATGAGACTGGTGAAATAACGTTAGACTTAAAGAAAAATGTGGTAATTCCAATTCCAAAGAAAGTAGTTGTTGACAGGTGTGAAAATTAACGAACTATCAGTTTAATAAGTCGTGGTTGCAAGATACTTACACCAGTTCTTTACAGAAGAACGGAAAAACTGTTAAAAGCAGACCTCGGGGCAGATCAGTTTGCATTACTGAGAAATGCAGAAACACTCGAGACAATACTGACCCTACGACGTATCTTGTAAAACAGATTAAGAAAAGGCAACCATATATTTATAGCAATTATAGATTAGAGAAAGCGTTTGATAATGTTGACTGGAATACTCTCTGTTGGATCTTACCCTCTCGTCTCGTCTAGGGTGCCTAAGGGATGCTGCGTTCTCGGTATGCTATAGAACAATTCAAGCAAATAGCATTAGTAGTTTTATTTCTATAAAGCAGATTGATAGTACTTAACTTTTGAGTTACATCGGTGTCGCAAGTAACATGCAAACAGTAATGTTCGTCGCTATAGACAAAGTCCAGACAAGAAACTAATAAGGATCACAATTAGCTGTTCTTGTAGCATTCTCGGCTAGGCCGTACTACGCTCCGCGAATATGATCCTCTACTGTCCGCATACTGAGCCGATCTGAGTGGCCGAGGCTGGCAGGAGCGGCGCTTATATTTACTTGGGCTTGAGTGCTCTCCCGTCGTGGTGCGGTCCTATTCCGCGCACCATTGGCCGACGTCTTTTCACCGCCTTCTCTGGTCTTGTATTCTTAGTCTTCGTTCCGGCGCTTGTTGTTACTCCAGAACACTGTCTTTGAAATTGTCAAGGTAACAGGGCTATAACATAGGGACAGAAAGGCTATTTACAGACTGTACAGAAACCAGACAGCAGTTATAAGAGTCGAGAGTTATGAAAAGGGAGCAATTATTGAGAAGGGAGTGAGACAGGGTTGTACATTATCCCCTATGTTATCCAGTCTGTACGTTGAACAAGCAGTACAAGAAACGAAAGAAAAATTTGGTGCAGTAAATAAAATTCAGGGAGAAGAAATAAAAACGTTGAGATTAGCTGATGACATAGTAATCTGTCAGAGACAGAAAAGGACATGAAAAAGTAGTTGAACTGAATGGATAGTGTTTTGAATCTAGGATGTAAAATAAAAATCAACAAAAGCAAATCAAGGATAATTGAATGTAGTCGAATTACATCCGGTGATGGTAAGGGAATCAACTTGGGAAAAGTGGCACTTAAAATAGTAGGTGAGTTTTGCTATTATTGCAGAAAAACAACTGTTGATGGCCGAAGTAGTGAGGAAATAAAATGTAGACTGGCAATGGCAAGAAAAGGATTTATGAAGAAGAGAAATCTGTCTACATCGAATATAGATTCAGTTGTTAGGAAGTCTTTTCTGAAGGTATTTATCTGGAGTGTAGCCATGTATGGAAGTGAAATATGAAAGGTAAACAGTTTAGATAACAAGCGAACAGAAACTTTCGAAATGTGGTGCTACAAAGAACGCTGAAGATTAGATGGGTCGATCACGTAACTAATGAAGAAGTAATGAACAGAACAGGGCAGACAAGAGATTTGTGGCACAACTTGGGCAAAAGAAGTAATTTATTGATAGGATGCATTCTGAGATATCAAGAGATCACTAGTTTAGTATTTGAGGGAAGTGTGGGGGGTAAAAATCGTAAAGGGTGACAAGAGATGAATACAGTAAGCAGATTCAGAAAGATGTAGGTTGCAGTAATTATTCGGAGATGAAGAACCTCGCACAGGATAGAGTAGAATGGAGAACTGCATCAAACCATTCTTCGAACTGAAGACCACAATAACAACATTACCAACTAATGACATATCCTATACATGTTTACTTGAAGTAAACTTCGTTATTTTGCTACATCCTTTTCCGTGTAATTTCCTGAACCCGTTTAAACAGGTCAAAGAGGCATGGAAATCGGTAAAGTCAGTCTCATTTACATTTCAAAGGGCCCACTTTCCCAGCTCTCCCTCGGAAACAATGCATAGACTCGCACCAGCCGTTCTAAATCTCTTGAATAGTTTTTCTTTTACACTTTTGCCATATTCATTTTGGTGCTTACTTTGTGTTTTGCGTATATCTTTCTTCTATTTATAAAATTCACGTTCAGATTTTAAGAAACGAAACTGGCTTTGCACACCGCCTAACTGTATACATTTTCTCCCTTCGTTTGACCAGAAAATTTACACTGTTTTCGTTGTCACAGAAAGCTAATGGTGCACATGTTTTCTTTGGGCTGAAAGGTACTGCATTTTTGTTCTGGACTTAAATTAGGGCAAAAGTCATCGTTCGCAGCCCAATTCACGAATCCTTCAGAGTTATTTCTTGTTTCTTCCAGTTCTTCTCCCACAATTTCTAACGAAATGTCGATACCATTCGAATGAATGTAAAACAAATTCACTAATAAATGACATGTATGTATGTCATTAGGAGGTGATTTCGATTGCATACAACATTCTTTATATTTATTCTTTGCAAGGATAAAAACATTGATTGGAACCTTCAACCTGCACAAAGACAGAGGCAAGTACGCGTAACAGTAATTCTCGCAGTATCTGAAGAGAGTAACAGCAAAATATTGTGTATAAAACTGAAAAAATAATTCGAACCCCTGAAAGTACACTGTTAAGTTGTGGCGAATGTCTTCACGAAAGTAGTTGACTGTACAACTTTAAACGCCCACTTTACCTCAGAGTATGAGATACATTCCGTAAACTCTGTCTCCTTGATTTATTCTATTCTATGAAGTCTTTTCGCCTGGACATTCTCTGGTGTTGTTTTGGGATGAATTGACACACATGGATGAGGCAGTACATTGAGTACCTGATTCATGGGCTGTTGAACCATATCTGTTACACGTAGCCTAACCTTTTCGAACAATGGCAGTGTGACAAATGTTTAGTAGAGCTGCGCTCTACTAAAACTACGGTTCAGTAGTTTTGGTACAGTACATAAATGACGTAGTAAATGGTAGGATGCCTGGTGTTATTGGCAGCATTGGTAAGAAAAGAAACATAAATGAATGTGTGACAGAAATACTGGAAGCCGACGACTTCCATTTGTTTTGTACATAATTAGAATCGCACATCATTCATTGTTAGTCCACTGTGAATTTTATATCTTTAAAAAAATATAAACTGCATTTTATGAGTAATTAAAAATTTTTATCGCCTAAATTCTGGCCTTTTATGCAAGCAAAGTAATTAGTTTTGATCCAACTACCGTTTACATGCACAAACATAAAAAATTTATATAACTATTGTCGTTATTTTGTACTCAGTAGAACGTCCTTCATTATGATTAAAGGCAAAAGTTACCTGTAATGTAAATAATTGAGTAAATTGTTTATGAATAACAGAAATATGTCCTACATAAGCTCGACGAAGTATTGAAACGATGTATGATATGCTTATGTTTTGCATTTTTTTAATTTTACCTTTTCTAAAAAATTACGTTTTCTAGCGCTGCATGATAAATCAGTATTTTTTTTTCTACTTTTTCTACAACTTTCCTCTTATTAAAGTTAAAAATCAACAATTTTCGAATGAAACCTGAACTGAACGCCAACAGTTTCAATTTTTTTACAAACACTGTTTATTTTTACGTAACAAACACAACGGCAATTATTTAAAACAAAAATGTGCCATAGGTTGTGCTGCCCTTTACGTATCCCTACTCAGTTTCTAGACAGTTCACCGCTTCCCGTTTCTAGCAGAATCTCGTAAGTCGCTGATGGCATACCCAAGTAAAGAGATCGAAATGTGGTAATGCCCGATGGGTATGCAACACACATAATTTACACATAAGGCGGTCACGACCATAACTGACCACGGCTACTAGGAAAGTTACCGCAGTCTGCGCTTACTTTTGATAGTCGACAGAAGTTTACAGTAGTTTTAAAACTCCACCAATGCATATTTACTTTTAAAGCAAAAAATGGTTCAAATGATTCTGAGCACTATGGGACTTAACTTCTAAGGTCATCAGTCCCCTAGACTTAGAACTACTTCAACCTAACTAACCTAAGGACATCACACACATTCATGCCCGAGGCAGGATTCGAACCTGCGACCGCAGCGGTCGTGCGGTTCCAGACTGTAGCGCCTAGAACCGCTCGGCCACCCCGGCCGGCACTTTTAAAGCAGCATGTCATGTTAAGTATACAGGGTGTAATGGGTATAAGTAGAGATATTTTTATATGTAGTACCTTAATATGTACACGCATCAGTGTGCTTGATTTTTTTTTTATCTGAGTTGAACAGTCTTCCCACAAACACGTCACAAACTTAACGACCTGATGTTCTCTGCACTACCGAAACTGCGCTACTAAGTGGTAGTCAGTATAGACTAACAATGTTGTGTCCAAGTGTGCACGCTTCAACAACTGACCTGCTTCCCAGAGGAAAATAAGCATTAATGGCTTGCTCATGTCTCAAGTATTTGGGGGTACTAACCAGACAAAAACATACAAGCAGGCTACGACGCCCTTAAAGCAGTTCAACACAGTATGCAGCTCACTGTCTTTGACATTATTTCGAAGTGATTTGGAATTTGATTCGTTGCTGATTCGGGTAGCTTCAGTTGTCACGACAAGTGATGTATAAGGTACATTCAAAAGGGACGAAACGGGGGTTGTAAAATGAAAACCACTGAATGGATCGTAATTCAATCCTCATTAAACAATGCCCAGTCCTAGTAATTAATAAGCAAAGTCTTTTATGAAGATTTGAGAGGAGCAAAGATGACAATAAACTTTCAAGTTTACTTGGCTTGTCATGTTGAGATGGCTCCAGTTCTACTTGTCTAGGGGTCTGATTCTTGAAGCTGAAAATCTAATATCAGATCCTCACGGTTGGTTTGACCTAAATAAATCGGAAGATCGTTATTGCAGAATTTTTTACGTAAATATAGTTTCCACAGACTTTCTCACATTTTGGTCTATCAGACATTATTTTGGTTTTCCACATTAAAAAAGCAGAAATTACGTTGTTCGCACCAATTATACAAAAATACGTCCGATCACATCAGAGACAAGCTTACGACTCTCACACTCTGCGCAAATAATTATATTCCAAAGGGTTTACAATTTTTCTTAACAAATGAATTCCTACTAGTTTTTGTAACACTTTTAATTTCAGTTATTATTTCATAAATGAATCCAGAAATAAACATAGTAAACAGCACAGGATTGCGTGATTAATAATAGAAATTTTAAGTGTGCCAATAATTCGTAATTTCAAATGTTTATAAAAAAATAATTTTAACTGCATATTCAGAACTAATACTTATCGATTATAACATCGAAAGTAAAATATTTTATAAAGTAATTCCTTTTCATAAATTTTAGCTTGAAATATAACACACTGTGTTTAAAATTATATGAAAATTTTCAGGAAAGCAACTGAGATAATATTGACCTGTTCAAAATTCGAAAAATAATACTGGTGTCGACAAGTACACACACCTACGTGACGACAGAACGAGCGCGTGCACTCGTCGAGTGTCCACTGCACTCATTAGCGAAACCAGACAAATTGAGGCTTCAAAAGAAGAGAAAGGGGTGTAGTATGTTTCCTTCCAGCGAAAGAAGTGGGAGAAAGGAAATTTTTGAAGTGTAGCTCAATTATAGGAAGAGCACTACATGTCCGTTGCTATTCCGACGCTCAATCCGACCCATAGGCCAATGGCTGCCACCGTAAACTGCCATTCTTCAATAATGATGACACCTACCTGCTGAACGATGGTATCGGTAGTGCGATGTAGCGTTCCAGATAGTGTGTCATCGTTAACGACATTTGTCCTTCTCTTGAATCTCTTGTGTCACGCCTCCTGTCGACGAGTGCGAGAGCTCACTCTGTCGTCACGTGGATGTGCGTCCATAGCCCTCTAGCGGCGAGTTTGTCGTCTCGGCGCTCTTACGAGAACCAGATCCTCTTCCGCAGGCAGTGTCATTATGATTCATTCAGCGGTTTTCATTTTACAGTTTGCGACACGTTTCTTTTTGAACACACTTTATACCCTTACGAAGCCTTTTGTTAGATTTAAGCTGTCTTCTATGTCCCTTTAATATTTTACGTATGAAGGCTGAATAGGGAATATTTCTCAAATGTTCCTTCCACAAGTTTAATGAACGTAATGCATCTCAGGAAGTGGCTTGTTACTGGTGCTAATAGACACCTGAGGCGGACTATCAACACGACATCTCTTTGGGGTTTGAGTGTTACTACCGGCCAACAGACCAACCGACACTCTGTTGGGAATATAGGTTTCATGGACGTCCCATGAGCAGCTGAGTTAATGAGATTCCACCCAACAAAGCCCAGTTTGCCGGGGTAAGCGTTATACAACTGAGGTGCGGCAGGTTCCCCACATGTTAACTGATAATGTCTGTTCCGCCCCAACAGTCGTCTAACCTCCGCGTAACACATCTTCAGGTTGAGGTTAATCTTACAGAGGTTTTGCACTATTCTTGCCATCAGGGTGGTTATGCCAAGATTCCCACACCCTGTGACACGCAACGTTCCTCCGTCACACCGCACGGGTGTCGCTGAAGCATACCGAGAATTTACAGATACGGAAGACTGGCGGCGCTCACCAGTCCCTAGGTAATAAACCCTGGGTTCACCTAACACATACCAAGCCAAAGAAGGCTTAATTCCCTGAGGCATTTGCAATTTGGCGCAGCCCAGAAAGAACATGTGGCTTATTGACTCACAACAGGCGCTGTCAACGAATGGAAAGGTTAAAGGACTACACTGGCAGAAGTGGTCTGTGACGTACATCTTCCAGTGTGAAAATAGGGTCAGTGCTGTACACATTCCATGGTAACTATAAACAGAGGGAGACAGGCCACAAGTTTCTTATATCGGACAATATATTCTTCTCCAATACTTAATGATCATTTCAGAGACAATTGCCGAAGGTGTTTACTGAATTTAGTATCGTAGAATCAAACTGTCACTTTCGAGAAAAGGGAAGTGGCTCTTGAAACCGGAGATAAAATACCACGGGAGCTGACTCCGAGACAACTTCCTTCCGTGTCGCCCAACATAGCGTACAAGTACCTTCAAGAGCCTGCCGACGAAAATGCCAACAGTGAGGCATATCAGGTCTACCGTAGCCTGAGATGCGTGACTGACGCCGTGTCAGAGGATGCAAACAAACAGGCTGACGACGCGAGTGCAAGAGAGGGCGAAATCAGAACTGTTGCAGAAAAGGTAACTTATGAAACCTTTGCAGAATTTCCAACACAATCTTCAGCGGAAGATGAAAGAGAAAAGAGGCAAGTATGGATCTGATTTTGGGAATTCATGGTAACTGTTCAGTAAAATAAACATCTGTACAGAAGTCATCGTGAGAAATACAAAATCAAATACCAAAAATACCCTATCAAGCAACCAACCATGACGAGCAGAAAACTCCTACGACGTCCACGGGGATAGAAGACAAAATCCAGGCAACAGATTGAGGTATTACTGAGCAAAAGGTATACTGTCCTGAACTACACAGTACAGAGCAACCGAATGAGGACGTAATAGATTGCTCATTTTCGGGTGAAGAGAAGGACAATATTTAGAAAAATGGTTCAAATGGCTCTGAGCACTATGGGACTTAACATCTGAAGTTATCGGTCCCCTAGAACTTAGAACTACTTAAACCTAACCAACCTAAGGATATCACACACATCCATGCCCGAGGCCGGATTCGAACCTGCGACCGTAGCGGTCGCGCTGTCTCAGACTGAAGCGCCTAGAACCGCTCGGCCACACCGGCCGCCCAATATTTAGAAAGGTTCATTTGATAGTATTGTGTTAACAATTACGACAGGAAAATATTAGCTGCTAATGACTCACCAAGTGCATCAGGAGGGCGACAGAAAACGAGTGTCCGGGAGGTGCAGATATCAGTTTTCTAAGGGATGTATGTATTACACATCACAAAATGGGCATCGTCGTCATTCAATACATGTTAAACACAAACCGTTAACTTGCTCCATGAACACTGAATGAAGTATGATGCGTTAGAGTAATCATAAAGGTTCGCACCATCAAGATCGGGGGCGAACTCCTTCGTTGTTACAAACTGTGCAGGACATTCAGCTACGTATCCACTCTCAAAGAATGCATACAGATTGATATTGGTGTAACGGGGTGAAGAGAACAGATGGAATGTGGCGCCATGCAACCGAATGCGAAACAGTCTTTCGTGAAGCTTTTCGTGAAATTAACTATCCCTTAAAGCGTAGGTGCAAATCGTGCCATAAATGTTTTATAAGTATGAAAAAAATAAACATCTAAAGGTTGAATTTTTACATTGCTTCCAGGTGGTATGAACTGCAATGTCTTACACTTTTCAGAAGGAATATTTGGCTCCAAAGTAGTATGATTTTTATATCCAGGCCTGGATTCAAGCAAAAGCAAGTTATTTTGACCAGCTATTGGCCAAAAGTAGCGCTCATGACATAGTTGTAGTTCTCGTATGCTTGCTATGACGTAAATGTTCCCTTCTGCCTTTGGAAGATCACACTCATGGGAAAGAATCGTAGAGGGCAGAACACCTCCAGCTCCTCGCAGTGCAGTAAATAACATTTCATCCAATTTGTTATCCAGGTTAACAGCGGTATATTTTGCTGTCGTTATGTTGTCCATATACCGCTTTGTTTACTGCAGAGGCAGATACTCCTCAATGCAACCTATGACGGAGTAACAACCATTTATTTCTACTGAATTTTCCAACTTGGGAGTTCGTGTAGCTCGTTGTCTTCCTTGGTCGCTTCACTGTGCTACTAACTGATCTGTTTCATATAATCGTCGCAACAGTCTTGGAAACATGATGTGAGCCGGATGTCTTCAAGCGGATATTGGGTCTTGTACAACCTTTCCGATTCTCTTTTGCTTCCATTTACTTGCTCACCCACGAAAATCATGTCTTCAGGTACCATCACTGGGTACAACTCCAGTTGGGTAGAGCTGATCGACGTTAATACTTCAACCTGTTAATAAAGACTGCAGTCTACGACAGTAAGGACAATGTGCACCAGATTGCTCATTTCAGTACACGGTACGCCATCTGCACTGTAATTACCCCAACCTCTACACCTAAGTACTCGTCGGTACTGACTATTCTACAATCTTAGCAATAACAGTACCGGTACATGTATTCCACCGTCAGCGGTATCGAAACGATTTTCGATTTTGACTTTATACTCGGTCATTACTGCACCATGTATCAAATAGATACATTTATCGGTCGCCATCGTCCTTAAAGTTTGTAACATCATCACGGAATCACCTTTCATGCTTACAGTTAAAATTTTAAGGGCAGTTTCTTTGGAACGTTATTATCTCAGTTAAGTAGACTACTAGGAAGAGCGTACCCTTACGCTCGCGTATGACTTGAATTTAGGGCCACTGTAGCTGTGCTACGAACTTCACTGCTTCGTGTATGAAGGTAGCCACCAAGGACGGTCATCTTCTCTTAGCATGGCACACTCTGCAACACACTGGCTTATACATCAGCGAATGAAACGGATATCAACGTTAATGAAATGTATAATGAATACTAAAATCTCTCAGAGTCTTAATGTTTTTCGTAGTACAGGTTTGAGTTAGTGGGCGTCACCTTAGCCGTACTATGGTTGGTCTGTTACTGTTCAGACAAACTCAACACTGCCTTCAGCGATTCGCCGTAATGTGGGAGGATTTTGTATGTTTGGATGTTCAAAGTGCCATACCGAAAACCTTCAGCATCTATACACATCTGTCCATGAGCACGGAGAACAGCAGCTTGCACTCGAAGCTTCCACCCCATGAGATCTATCTGTTGACTTATAACAGTCCTATTCACTTGACTAATACACTAAAATACCTCAGAATAACCTTTAACCATAAACTAACGTGCAAACGGCCCTTAGTAACAGTACAACAAAAAGCAAAAATTTTACCACTTACCCCAAATGCTCGAACAAAATATACTTCACCTCGTCTTTAGTATTTGTGTCAGCCCCCACCCCCCTTCTCTCCACCATTCGAATCCTGTATGAACTTCCTACTTTCCTTGCCCCTCTCCTCTCCCACAGCGTGCACCATCGGACTGCTGCATTTACAGCCGTTTTGACAACACTGGCCTACATATTCGTCCCTGATGATGCGTCCTACTATTCCACCGGGCTTGTACCAACACATGACCCCAACCTTACAGCAGAACTCTCACTACAAGAAAAACAAAAGAAATGAATTGATTGTATGGCATTGTTGGCCAGGAGGTCCCATCCGAGGAAGTTCGACCGCCGGGCATAAGTCCGGTTGCAGGTGACGCCACATTGGGCAGCTTGAGCGTCAGTGATGATGAGATCATGATGAGAACAACAGAACTTTCAGTCCACGAACGCAGAAACTCTACAAGATCGGGAACCGAACCTGGGCCCGGTGCATGATAAGCAAACACTTTACCACTCAGCTAAGCAGGCGGATGCCATACCACAACCAATCTTTAACGACTTCTCGCTACCTGGCGACTATACCTGACCACAGATCTACTCTTAACTGCAGTTTTAATGAAATTAGAGCAATAAACACAACATTTTATCGTAAATGTTTTCGATGTACTTTTTTCGATTTATTCTAATGCTTCAGTGCCAGAAAAGCTCGTCAACGGGCATAAAGATAAATAAGAATGTAAGTACAAAACTGTGGTTAGTCAGGTTAATTTATCGCAAAATGACCGGTTAACAGCTGACATAATAACACCTGTTATCCAATAGTATGCTTCTTTGAATCAGAATAAGTACATTCCTAGTGTGTGGCACATTTGGTGCAGCAATCCCCATAATACCCCGTGGGGAGTTGGGTTTTCGATCTTAAATTAATTACTTGCCTTATCTATGGTCAAAGTAGACGCTGATGACATGCAGCATAACACGATACCAACTTCTGAAGAGTTCATTTAAATTTTTTACGCTGAAAAGTCATAAAAGGAAGCGGGAAATTTCCGTAGTCTCATCAGGTGATAACTCCCTCAAGGTTCTGAGCCAACGACCGCTGTATCCATGCATCGTCTCAAAACTCTTTCCTGTCTAGTACGAATAAAATTTGCACAGTGTTTGTGTGACAAAACCCGTTATTATCGACAGGCGATAAAATATCTGTGAAAAGAGCAGAGTGCTGCTTCTCTTTTTTACAACCTCTGTTCACATATCTATGTACTCGAGTTCTGTCAGGTGGAACAGATTCGACCGTAAAACTATGATACCACGTCGGCTAGCTTTTGTGCTGAAGTGGCAAACTGTAAGCTGTGGTAGGAAATGCACCAGTCGTTCCGTGTTCTCAGCTTAGTCGGCATGACGTTAGAGCTACAAATTCAAGTAACGTTACTCGGTGGACATTGAAATACATTTATCGTATTAGGTTGTATACAGTGATATGCAAGTTTACTTCGTCATTATTTCAAAGTGAGACAATATTGTCTATTTTGAAAATGTTAGTGGCTAATAGTAATAGGAAGATGATGGGAGTTTTACGTTCCGTTGATGAATAGGTCATCAGAGAGGGAGCACAAGTTCGATTTGGAAGAGTATCCGTTGCCCCTTTGAACGCTAGCACAACAGCATTGCCCGTAAGCGATTAGCGGAAATAACGGAAAATCTAAATCTGGAATTACTGGGAGGGAATTTGAGCCATTTTTCTTCCGAATGCTCTCTATCCATCTCTAGAGTATAAAAGAAAGGAACTGTTTGTACTTTTCATAATTTGACATGTCGATCTGTGAGCCGGCTCGACTTCGACATGTGCTTACGTGTAAATCACCTTCCCTAAAAGGATTTAGGATACCCTAGATCGTTATCAGTTAAGTCTCAGCAGGAAACATGGGGTGATGATGATGATGATCAAATTGTCAGGGTGATCAACGCCGAGGTGCCCAGTGGCAACACTAAAATGTGATGATACAAGCGTTGTTAAAATGGGTAAGAGTTTTAAAGAAGTCTAGTAGAACGTCATAAGCAAGCTGTCATCAGCCGAAGGTTTTTCTGAACACCACCGTATTTTATTGGACAAGGGTCTGTTGCAGGCGATATCACATTACCTCCTTCTGATCTTTCAACTATCTTACGCAGCGAGTTGCATATGACCCGATAGTTTAGTGTCGACGCCGACCCTCGCAAGTCGGCGTATTTCAAATTAGCAAACACTGCCAGAACTGATGGTAATTGTAAGTGACAGATTAAAATCCGAGAACTGACCGGAGATCGAAACACAGGTATTTGAACTCGTTTCTCTCACTTACCTACTGAGCCATCAAGGAACATTGACATAAAATCCTATACTGAAGAAAGAGTACAACAATTTCCTTGAAGTCCCATTGAGAGCACGTACACAAGGACACGTACACACAAAATGGCATGCACGGACGCACACATCATTCACACACACACTCACACACACACACACACACACACACACACACATACACGCACACACGGAATAAAAATTATTCCTGTGCCAAGGCCAAGAGTTTAGCGTAAAGTAGGGGTACATCTAAGTAAAGAAGTGATAAAGATATTATGACAGATATATGTTGCATGCAAGTTATTAAAAAATTTCGAGCCAGCTCACAGCGACGCTCTAAAACTTCGAGCCTAAAAACTTGGTTGGTGTTCTCATCGTTAGCTAGAACAGGGGGTAACTCTTCACTTAAATTCTCTCGTCGGAGTATAAAATACACTCTATTAAAATGTGATGTATGGTGATTGTTACGCCACAGATACCACAGTTTGGGTGACCCTCCTACTAGGATATGAAGCCATGCGTTAATGGACTAAATTCTATTCATAGGCTGGTCACGGTTCCTTCGTTGCGTCTTTCTGTTCCTCCTTCCACGATTGTGAAGGTTCTTGACTCAACAAAGTCTTGATAGCATGCAATGGAACGGAAAATTTCGTCTAACTGATTTCCCAGCAAGCCTTCTTGCCTGCAACACGTAATATTTCTTTTTTTTTAATTCGTGTCTGCCTGGTACCCAACAGAATTATTCAGTCCATGCATCCGCTTTTGCTGCAAGAGCAGTAATTTTCCCCGAATGATTTGGACTACTATTCTGTGCCGAGCACATTTACTTCAGTGGCTGAGAGACACTGCAGAATTAGGAGGAGATCAGAAAAATGTTTACGCTCATGACTTCTCATCTGTTCCAGGATTTCAGGATCGCATACACCTGAAAACTGATCGAGGTGTCGATACCTAAGACATACTCAGTGACAACTACTGAGCAGCCAATGGTCTCACTTTGCTTCGATCCACGTGTATAAAATACTCTAAAATTGTGGCTAGTACCTAAAATACAGTGATGTACAAAACTTAATGTTGAAAGTAACTTTCGCATGATGTGCCACTATAATGTAGCACAGCTAGATGAAACTAGGACGATATGCAGAAGATGTGCTGCAGCACTGTGCAAAAGGTAACTGAAAGTAATATACTATGAGACTAGGAGAAATAACATTTTTACTCTAATACAATATTTATACTGATGTGTACGCGATTTATCACGATCCCCTGGAAATTACAGAAGGCGGGACATGATTCTTAATAGGGTGTGTTATCACCATGGATGACAGTGCACGCTGTGCAACGTTCTCCCACGCTGGCTACAATATTGGTAAGGAGATCATATGGTACGGACTGCCATTCCTTCATCAGCGCGATTGACAACTGCTGGGTGGTCGTTGGTGCATGCGAACTTGCTGCATTGCCTCTCCCCCACATATTCCACACGTGCTCGACCGGATTAAAGTCGGGGGAACGGGCAGGACAGTCCATTCACCGAATATGGTCACATTCCAAGAACATCTCCAAAAGCCGTGTCTCATGCTGTCGTGCATTGTCATCCACAAAAATGAAGTCAGGGCCGAATGCACTCCTGAAATGACGCACATGAGGAAGGAGTGCAGTGTCACAATAACACTGGCTGGTAAGTTCAAATGGCTCTGAGCACTATGGGACATAACATCTGAGGTCATCAGTCCCCTATAACTTAGAACTACTTAAACCTAACTAACCTAAGGACATCACACACATCCATGTCCGAGGCAGGATTCGAACCTGCGACCGTAGCAGTCACGCGCTTCCGGATTAAAGCGCCCAAAACCGCTCGGCCATCGCGGCCGGCGGCTGGCAAGTGTGCCGTGTTCAAAGATTTGGAGGTCAGTATGTCCATTCAACATTATGCATCCCTGCTCCATAACATTTGGACCACCAAACCGATCATATTCGACAAAGGCGGAAGTACCCCTGTATGGCGACAGATGGGAACACGTAATGCACGAAGGACTATTGACGAACCGTTCATCGAGTACTTGTTAGGGAGAAGTATTGCAGCATATGCACATACACCAGCGACATTTGAGGAGTTCTCAAAAGCGCTGGTGGAGGTATGCAAAGCCTTACAGCAAGAATTTCTTACCGACGTCGAGGCCAGCACCAAAGCACGTTGTAGAGCATGCACTGTCGTCCCTGGTGATCGTACCCTAACAAGGTAATGTCCAGGGAACCATTCATCAATCGTGGTGAGTTCAGTGTAATTATTATCTGAATAAAAGTAACATTGCAGGTTTTATTTACTTACTTACTTACTTTCTTTTTACTGTAGCAGTCCTTTCTATGCATGGTACGAGTCTGAGCGAGCTATGTTACTTGACAGTCAAACTTCATGCGAATGTCGCTTGCGTCCATAGGTTTTCCAGACCACTGTATAATAATACTATTTTCATTGCGTTCTTGTCATAGTTACAAAATAATTCTAGACACTTCATAAATGCAATCGGATTTTACCCAATCTTGGCGTGTAATATCTGTATCTGTCTCATCCCTTTATAAAAGAAAATGTTTTTCACGTATCCCAAAATGTATCATTGGTCGCCAATGGATGTTAAACTATCATCTGAAAGGCGGGTGAGCAACCGGTGTCACAACATGAGGAGTTGGCGCCTCATGTAAAACGGCTGCCCTCCAGCCTCGGTACAGAGGCTGAGAATACATTTGGTCCTAAATGCTTCGTTTGTCACGCTAATTACCTCAATGTGGACGGCAGTTAATATTTTGACATATGATTCTCTCGCCGACGCATACACCAAACCTACATAGTCAAACCGACACCATACAAAGATTCGCTAAAACTGGAATAAACATCTATTGATCTGATGGAAATACATTGCCAGGTGACATGTGAGTCTCAACTTATTCTTCGACAAGTATAGAAGCTGAAGGTATGAAACAATATTTCTGCCATGGCAAAAATTTTAATTCATTACTGCAGCTTCCATCCTCATGGAACAGGCCTGTTTTGTCTGCTTCCCTAGCCCTTTTCATAAGACATTTTAAAATGCTTAACGATTTCAGACATCTGCTCTTCAAATCTCCCAAGTTTGGCAGAAAAGTAACTGACGGAAACGGAAAGTTGCTCATCATGATTCACCAGTACGCTGAACGCAATTCATATGCACTGGACTGCCAAAGAAACTGGTACACGTGCCTAATATCGTGCAGGTTCCCCGCGAGCACGCAGAAGTGTCGCAATACAATATGGCATGGACTCGACTAATGTCTGAAGTAGTGCTGGAGGGAACTGACACCATGAATCCAGCTCGCGTCTCCATAAATCTCTATGAGTACGAGGGGGTGGAGATATCATCCCAACAGCACGTTGAAAGGTATCCTAGCTATGCTCAATAATGTTGTCTGAGGAGTCTGGTGGCCAGTGGAAGTGTTTAAACTCAGAAGGGTGTTCCTGGAGCCACTCTGTAGCATTTATGGACGTGTGTGGTGCCACATTGTCCTGCTGGAATTGACCAAATCCGTCGGAATGCACAATGGAGATGAATGGATGCAGATGATCAGACAGGATGCTTACGTACATGTCACCTGTCAGATTCTATCTAGACGTATCAGAGGTCCCATGTCACTCCAACTCCACACGGTTCACACCATTACAGAGCCTCCACTCGCTTGAAAAGTCCCCTGCTGACATGCGTCCATGGATTCATGTGGCGTTGAACGATTATCTTCAATCGTCGTTGGACCCGTTGTTGCAGGATCTTTCTCCGGCCGAAGCGATGTCGGAGATTTGATGTTTAATAGGATTCCTGATATTCACGGTACACCCGTGAAACCGAGTGGTTCAAGGCGCTCCAGTCCGGAAACGCGCTGCTGTTACGGTCGCAGGTTCGAATCCTGCCTCGGGCGTGAATGTGTGTAATGTCCTTCGGTTGGTTAGGTTTAAGTAGTTCTAAGTCTAGGGGACTGATGACCTCAGATGTTAAGTCTCATAGTGCTTAGAGCCATCTGAAACATTTTGAACCACTCGTGAAACGGTCGTACAGGAAAATCTCCACTTCATCGCTGCCTGGGAGATGCTGTGTCCCATCGCTCAGGCACCCACAATGACACCACGTTCAAACTCACTTAAATTTTGATAATCTGTCATTGTAGCAGCAGTAACCAATTTAACAACTGGGCCAGACACTTATTGTCTTAGAGCGATAGTGCACCAGACTTGTGGCTGGTCGGATGTGGCTAGGTTTGCACGGAATGGTGCCGCGCAACGCGCACAGAGCCGGCTGCGGCCAGCACTTTATCATGCGACAAGCCTCCAACAAGCCCGCCGCTGCGGCCAAAGCGTTGCACTGCCAGTGTGCGGCCAGCCGTCAAAGCGGTTACAGCTGTGGAGATACTTTACATTTTATTATTTGTCTGCTGCTGTGTGTCTGGAGAAGTATCTTTCTGTCATCATGGACTCTGATACGGAGAAATTTATTATAAACTTACGGGAGAGGCCTGCTTTGTGGGATTTGTCATCTGAAGAATCTGATGACAAAAATGTGAAAAAGAGAATGTGGGAGGAAGTGACTATCATGTTCGGGGGTAGAGAGTATGCAACACCTCAGGAACAAAATACGTTGTGTATGTTCTATTACTTTTATTTTTCTTTATTAACACAACATGCACATATAATTCAGACTTCGGTGAATGTAATCCAACTGCCGTGGGAGAGCGCCTTCATGTACAAAGTAACCGGCAAAAACGTTTCTGTAGTGTGAACTGGATGCATGCCTACGTATTCGTTGTGGAATGTCCTCATGAACTGAAGGATATCCGTACAGTGCATCTAAATATTGAATACCATCACTCTTTCGTACATAGATGTGTAGAACACAACTTGCCTTAACAACGTTTATGTCGAAATCAACGTCCACGTTCAGGGGTCTGTGAAACATCCTCCGCTTATTTGCCATTGTCCTGAACGAGCACTGTACGAAACGTTTGCTCGAGAATGACGATAGTTGGAAACATTTTTCGGTCGCAGATTTACGTATGTACACATAATTCTGTAAAACTGCGAAATCGCGTCGTCAGCAATAAATACGTACGGCACTGTCGTTTTGCTTATTTCTGAAATGTATTTGTCTTACGGAATGTCCAAGTTATTAGTTTGCATCACAAACAGCCATTAATACAATAGAGAAATATTTCTTATGGTTGAAGAACACTGATGCACTGTTCACTGGTTTCTCCAGTCGCATACGCTTTCCATCAACGGCACCGAGACAATTAGAAAAATTTGCCTTAGTTTCAAAACTTTTGCTATTTGCAGCCAGTCGTTTTTCGTCTGTTCTGACAAACATTCATCTTTTAAGATAATCCAGATTGACAAACATACTCTTCTTACAATTTCTCTGATTGTAGTTACTGAAAGTCGAAAAGCATGATGCAAATCAACGAACGAATTTCCAGTTCCCAGATATCTGAGAGGGAGAAATTGCTAAATTATTTCACACTTTTGAGAGATAAGTTAGTTTTAAGGCAACCTTCTCTGAACAAAATGTCTTGGAATATTTTTCCAAGATAATATAACAAAGAGAATTGTTTTAATCATTTTCTTTAAATTAACGTATGTCCCATCAGTTCCTACCACATATGTTATGCGGAAACTCATCGAACATATCACAACTTGTAGCTTCCGTTTACAAAGACTAGACATTATTGGTAGCTAAGACAATATTTCACTTTTACAGGTGTATCGTTACTGAAGTAATGGCGTAACATTAAAGATTCACACAGCCAAGAAAAACGGAGATTAACCATCCATATCTGTATTTTAATTTCCTATCATTTCTAACTGTTACCACTCCACCGTCGCATACAAATAGCAGCGTTTCACCTGACAATTCTGAGAATCAGGCCACAGCAGGAAGTCAAGTTCCAAGTGCACCATACCAAGCTAGGGTGCTCGGTAAGAAAAGGGAAAGCAGACGACGAAACTGGAAGACAACTAATCGATGTTCTGCAAAAATGTGCAGAAGCCAGGCAGCAACTGGACACACAAATGATGACAGATGCGGACAGGCCTTTTTTTCTTGTCTTTGGTCAGCGACTTCAAAAAATTACCACCGCACCTGAAGTTGTCTGTAAAACGACGAATCTTAAATAGTATTGAAGCAGCTCAACCGCATCCTTACTGTCCAAAAACATTTTCCTAACAACATTACCCAGCGTACACCGTCCACAATCATCAGCCGGATATTCCTCACAATACCAGCCTCTTTCTACAACGTTATCTTGTGATGGAACAGGTTATTATCAGAAAACCTATCCCGTGCAATCTAGTTCTTCTTCTCCTTCTTCTTCTTCACTAAATAATAATTCAGCACAGTTTCCACAGGAAACTACCGCTGACGGTAGTTTGATAACCGTGTTACATCACCTCTACGTACATATTTCGGTGAATCCTCAAGTTAATTTTACTTACTACATAATGTAACACTAACAATTTCATTATTGGTAAAAAATGTCTTTAATAAAACTTACCTTAATGTGATTAGCAGTTTCTCTTCATTTCGCATGGTCGCATTGCTGTGTCTGTACCTCTTTTGCTGTCTCCAATTTTCTTTAATACTTCATGAAAAGTTTTTATAGACGTTCTAGTGAAATAGAAGAATTTATCTTTGTGTTCACGAAGTTCACAAAAACGTAACAAACATTCCGTTCGTAGAGTGGTGCTACAAGATAGGATGTACCCAGTATCTATTCTTCTTTCTGACGTTGCCAGAGGTACACAGCCTTTGCCATCTCCGTTATCTCCATCATGCGACTGAGCTACGGCCAACCGACTGCCAACCGCGCCGGTCAGCCGCAGTCCTGGTAGCAGTAGCTGCGGGCTCGGCCAGCCGTTGGTCGTGGCCGTGGCCGCACCAGTGTGCTATACCCTTCTACAGGCGTTGCCGTCCGCCGTATTCTGCCCGTTTCCGTATCTCTGTATTTGAATACGCATTCCTGTACCAGTTTATATGGCGCTTCAGTGTATATTTCAGTGCAGATCTAAACACACTGCCTGACAAAAAAGTGAAGCACCCCGAAAACATGGTTGGATGTCAATGTAGCTTCGTACGTGTATGTACCATCAGCAGGAATGAAAACGATGAGAGTTTCAATTTTCTGCGACTGATAGAACGGCCACTGGAGTGCATCAGTATTGTTCGTCTTTAGTGACCTTACTAGGCCTGTTAGAGTATATAAAGGGCTTGAACAGCGTCATACGTTGAGTGGTTTTTTGGAGGACATGGGGACGGTGCGTACTCGTTTGGACAGCGTTATCAGCACCTGAAAGACTTTGGAAAGGGTCTCCTTATGCGTCTACTTTTGGCTAACTACTCGCGGTAGATGGCACTGTAATCAACAAATATCAAGTGCGATTTTTTTCGCAATTAAGAACCGACACATCTGATTTTACATTTTATTTACGACGTTAATGTAAACCTTTCTTTTCTAACTGTTGACGTTCATGTTCAAACGTTATTTGAGTGCTGTAAATATGAATGCGCAATACAGATAATATGGCTAGACTTGGACTTTTCTGGAAAATAGTCACTTTATGGTAATGTAGTTTTATGCTCCCCACAATGTTGATTGTGGTGAGTCCCAATACTTGATTTCGGTGATCGCCCTCGAACCCACCCATCAGGTCGATTTCGATGTATGTTTTGAAACAAACCAGTTTCCTTTTCCATAAACCGCTTCTGTTCTTCTCGGTAGCTCCGCTGGCTCGAAAACAGTCTATAGCAATAATGCGGCCAACACCAAGGGTAGATTTAAAACACTTTTATTAGACTCTTATGTAAAGTATTTAATGATATGGCCACTTTCGGGTCTCACATATACTTCGAATTAGAGGAGAGTAGATTGTCACCTACTACACTACTTCATGGGTTGTTAAATTCTCCTAGTGCAGTAATCTCACAACACAGTCCAGTGGTTCAAAGCGATTCACAAGTGACAAAAATTTTGCGAATCAGTTCGCCGTATCACTGTCCTCATACAAACTTAAGGAACTCGAAACAATTAAGATAGTGCACAAAAATAACCAATAATTCCGTCAACAGTGACCTGCTAACCAGTCATTGATCATAGGAGCCAGTAATTACCGTGTTCCTCTCGTAAGTTTCACTTGGAATTAATTAGTAATTGCCGTAAAAGAAATCATGAATTAAACCCACGAGTTAAGAAATCGAATTGTATGCAATATGTGCGTATATTTCAAAATGTTAGTTATCGGGCTACGGCACAATGCTCACGTCAGGAGACATACGTGTTGCTCTCTCTACTCTCAGCCGCAGAGTGCCTGACCTGAGACGTGCTAGGTCTATATATAGTTTCGCATAAGAACAACGTGTTCCACATTACTCATTATATGGCAGCCATCTCAAATAAAATATTTCATTACACTCAAAATATAATGGAACATAAAAATTGTATCAGTAAAATTATAATGCTAGAGTTCAGAATGTAATATTAATTTTGACATAATTGTCAATTGGAGTTAACTATGGCCTTACGCTTTAATGCTAATTCATTTGGAAGAAAATTAGTTTCAGACAATTTTAGTTGCCTTACGGAAAAAAACGGTTCAAATGGCTCTGAGCACTATGAGACTTAACATCTGAGGTCATCAGTCCCCTAGAACTTAAGAACTACTTAAACCTAACTAACCTAAGGACATCACACACATCCATGCCTGAGGCAGGATTCGAACCTGCGACCGTAGCGGTCGGCCGGTTCCAGACTGAAGCGCCTAAAACCGCTCGGCCACACTGTCCGGCTCTTACGGAAAATCTGGGAATAGTTCCTTTAAATGATAGACGTTAATATACCACAATATGTTTCCTACTCCTTACTAAATACGTAAAGGTGTACTGTATTAACCTTTTCTGTGAACTTTATTTCTTAATTAAAAGCTTCTGAGTTAGTAAATTAGATCACTGCAATAGTATGTAATGAACAATGAAATGCAACGGGACTGAGCTTATTTATGAATCTAAAATTACTAGGCACTCACTGGGTACTAGGTACACTATCATATTGTCATTGTCGTACTAAACTTTAAACTCCGTCCAAGCAGGCCTCGGAAGGCCCAAAGACACTGATCGTCCGCCGTGTCATCCTCAACCTATTGGCGTCATGAGTGCGTATATGGAGGGGATGTGGTTATTTCAAATGATTCAAATGGCTCTAAGCACTATAGGACTTAACAGTTGAGGTCATCGGTACCCTAGACTTAGAACTACTTAAAGTTAACTAACCAAAGGACATCACACTCATCCGCGACCGAGGCAGGATTCGAACCTGCCACAGTAGCAGCAGCGCAGCTGCTGGCCGAAGCGCCTAGAACTGCTCGGGCACTGCGGCCGGCCATGTAGTTAGTACACCGCTCTCCTAGCCGTTATCAGTTTTCGTGACCGGGGCTGCTACTTCTCAATCAAGTAGCTCCTCAGTCAGCCTGACAAGGGCTGGGTGCACCCCACTTCTCAACAGCGCTCGGCATACTGGATGGTTATCTATCGAAGTGTTAGCCAAGCCCGACAGCGCTTAACTTCAGTGATTTGACGGGAACCGGAGTTACCAATGCGGCAACGCCGTTGGCATTGTCACTTTCATAGTTCGGGAAAATAAACAGAAAATGTTGAGCGACAGAAAATCATAACAGATAAGATTGGATGCTCAACTTGCTTTGTCTCAGTTTTCATCCTACTTCTGAAACTCTCGCGTGGGCGGCTACGCGGCACGAACTTTGTTATTTCATTATGTGACACTTTACTTCACTATTGCGTCACTTCATTAACCAAGAAAGAAAACACCTGCCTTATTTCTTGCCAAAATACTGAAAAGAATGACACTCCACAATAACTTGCGATAAAGTTATTTACAAACACTTCACTGTGCATTACTTTTCAGACACTCATTATTTACCATATCATAACATAACTGTACTCCATAATATTACTCAGCACTCTGACGTAAAACTTGTAGCAGACTCTGTTTCTCATTATTTTCTAAACACTATGATATATGATAGGCAACTCCATTTTCAAAAATTTTCTCTTTCCATTCACTAAATGTTACGATATCTACATTATGACACACTTTGACGAAGATTAACATTCACAGACGTTTACTCGGAGGATAATCATTTTATTTAATGCAATAAACACACTCTAGACGCTATTCTCTCCTTTCATTACTGTTGCTATACAATTTCCTTAAAAAATATATGCTTTCCGATTACTCCAGATCTTACTCCATTACCGATGCTCCATACAGCAAATTGTTATCACTCACCTATCCACAAAACTTTCATAGTTGTATCCAAGTGTAATGATTCTGCTATCCACTGGATATGAAAATATGCTACACAAAAATGTATCTCAGCTCCTGAACACACAAACGAGCCAGCTATGGAAAACAGGGCATGGCAATTGCTTTAAGGAGGCAAACTGGAAAAAAGTGAAAATATTTCCAAGGAGTCAAACTGCAAAATGGAGCATGACAGGATATTCGCCAGACAAGAGTTTTGCAACTTTACAACAAGACAGCCAACTACTGGGGAGCAGCATCCTGAGTTATGGGGAGCAGAACCCCTGACTTTTGTGGAGCAGAACCAGTCATTTTTAATGAACAGAATCCCTGTTACTGAAGGTATGTACCACCAAAAGTTTTGGGGTTGAACCCGGATGGATAACGATGAAAAAAATAGAAGAGCACAAACAGTACACTGGTAGAACTGAGGGTCCCAGAAAAGAAGAATGGAGACACCTAGCTAGGGTAAGGCACCTCCCGCGAGGTGGTGTTTCTGCCAAAGGTTAGCAGACCAAGTTCTCTGTTCGCATTTCAGCCTGTTTTCTAGTTAAATAGCGAAATTCAAATTTCATAATTCCAAAAAATGTGGTCTCTTTCCAGAAACCACACTTATACACCTTTCTTTCCGAAACAAACTGTGGCCCATTATTTGACAATAATGATTTTGGTATCCCTACATGGTGAATTAATCAGGCTCCAATTTCTCAACTATGGTTTTCGCGTTAAAGGTTTCTAGCACCACAAAAATATGCCTGCAATTCCGTGGAGGTCCACAGCGATTAGTTCCCTCGGTTTGTTAGGCAAAACAAATTGTATTAACCCTTTAGATTGTACACTACTGGTCTTTACCCTTTCACATTTATCACACACTTCTAACTTCTGTTTAACTCTCCTCCACAAGTTGTTAAATGCTGCTGTCTCCTGATTATTAGCTACAGTCTTCCTTGTCCCATAATGTCCATAGCTTTCATGAGGGTAGTCGGTCACCTTATGTACATGCTGTTCAGGGAAGTACAGCTTCCACTCCCCTTTGTCCATAGTTTTCCTTCTTCAAGTAGTACACCTTCGTATGTGGTATAGTACTGCACTGGTGCTGTTTTACATTTGGTTCGTTATCAGAGATGTATTACTGTTTGACTAAACTGAAATTTGGATCTTCGTTCTTTTTTTACAATTTATTTCGAATTTCTCTTTCCTCTTTTACCCCTTACATACAAAACAGTTGTGAATACTTACAGCTCTGAAATGTAGTAGCTCTTTTCATATGCATGTAAAATTCTCCTTGCAAATGCTACGTTACTGTGTTTAGTTCCCTGTTCAGTTGTAACTAAGGGAAAAATTTTTGCTTTAGGACACAAAAGCTTGAGTCATACTGAAAGGTTATAAAACGTCAGAATGATAAGGCAATTTGCTTTCATTCAATACTTTCATTAAATTTTGAAAAGCCTCCTCATGCACTTAAGCTCTATTTCTTGCTTCATTCTTCTTCAATAAATTTCCTAAACAACGGTGGTTGAAAGACTGACCTGTTACAAATTTTCTATTATAGCCAAAAAAGGCCAAACATAGGTTTAAAATCCTTCTTACTTCTTGGTGACGGAAAATCGACAAAACCACTAAGTTTTTCTGAATCTGGATGTATACCCTCTTCCTTAATTTTGTGACCCGAAATGGAATTTCCTTTTAACCAAATTCCGATTTATCCAATTTTAATTTCATTTCCCTTTTTTACATAGCTTTGAAGACGTCATCCAAAATTTTGAAATTCACAGAACAGTCAGATATCGGTACCAGGATATCATCAACATAAACTGCTATTTTGTTAATTAATTTACCGCCTAACACTTTATCAGTTGCCCTGATGAACATACAAATAGGTATGTTTAACATGAGAGGCACTACACCATACTGATAGCAATTGCCTTCATGTAAGAAGGCTGTACAAGGGCTAGACTCTTTGCCATCTTGGTATTCCAGTAGCCACAAGTTGCACCAAAACAAATGAGTAATCTACAACCATGGAATTTTTATAACAATTCATCTATGTGTGCTGGTCTGTCACTCTCTTTAAAGAAATTTTCATTCCGGTATCCAGAACAACCCTGACGCCCCCATTCTTTTTTCTTAGAAGCACCAAGGGCTTACTGTACCTATTACCAGACTTTTCAATAATCCACCATTCTGTCACCTTTCTAATCTTCATTCTTGCTCCTTCTCTATTAGCAAACGATATAACATACGGTTTCTCAAAAAAATGGTTCGTATTCTTTAAATTTCAATTTACATTCAAAGTCTTAAACCAGTCCAGGCTTGTATCAGAATGCGTTACTATTCTGTAACAATGTTTTCTCCAACTCATGTTTCTGACTAGTCGTTATTCCTCCAATTTCTTCAGCTTTTTTCGTTATCTCCACTTTTATTCTTTCCTCTTCAGATTCTATGAAGTGCCTTCCAGTAGTGAGATACCTTAACGGAAAATCTAACTCCTTATGTACTGTTACACAAATTTTTTCCAAAAAATACACTTCATAATGACTATTATTGCACATCAAACCAAGTTTATCGCTAGAAAACTCAGTATTTACATTCTACTTACACAAAAATTCAGCCCCAACAGGACATCGATTGTGAGATCAAGTACCACGAAAAATTACACTGTAATTTCTGCCCAGAAAGTTCTACACTCAGTAATACATTTTGTTTGATACCCTTTGATATTTTACTAGTTGCACCTATAATTCGGATACCTACACATGCATTACTACTACTCCTTCTTCAGCTGTAGAAGACTCAAAGAATATCTTTGACAGGCCATTCAATTCACTATCACTGTCCAGAAAACGTTTAACAGATATACCTTGCACACTAGCCACATTTACAGGATACCGTACCTCATTAGTGCTTACTCACTGTTCTTGATATAATAGATTTTCGCCAATCTTATCTGTAAAGAAACTATCATCTTGAACACCAAATCTATTCTCAGTTACTTTCAAGTGACAGACATCTTGTTCTACTTCATTATTTAATTCATCATTAGCTTCTACATTTTATTCGTTCCCTCCATGTCCACTTACCTGTTTAATCCTTTCTTTACTTATCATGTTATCTTCCTCATGAGACACAAATTCAGACAACTCCTCATCCTCTTCATCTTCATTACTACATCACTCATTACTATGTTCATGGTTTCCCGAAACGTCTCTTCAACCAGAACTACTGTCACTGTCACACCTTCAAAAACCTAGTTAATCAACTGCTCTCTATCTCCACAATTAGCCCACAATGCAAGATACTTAAAATTCTTTATGTCCACGGTTCTCTATATGATAAACGGTTATAACACTCCGCTACTCATGTACTGGTTCCGTCATAATGCCAACTTCTTTCGTTACCTAGTATCCTCATGACCTGGAGCAATTTCACTTGTAGCACAACAGGACTTATACTCTCTACCTACCTTATTACTATTATCGGTATGTACACTGACTGTAAATAAATTATTGTTACTTACAAGTGGCTCTTTCCTATGTCCTACCCAGGTTCGAGCCCTAACTGGAGCAAACCATTTTCTTACGTAATTCATCCAAAGCTTTCCACAATCACTCATTGCGCATTACACGCCCTAGGCCTTGCTCTACATATTTTTCTGGCTGTTGTTCTTTTCCAAGTCTCCTTTTTTGTACCTACTGCTTCCTATTTATCTATTTTATCATCATCACGTTCAGTAGGTGAATGCATAGACATCTTACCAAATACAAGACTGTCATTCATTTCACTGTACGTAGTTAAATATAGTACAGATAGAAACCCATTGTCATCTACTGGTTCACTCTTAACGATTGCTTTGTTGTCATATATAAATTAATTCCATCCTCTTTCTCCTCAACAAACTCTCGTCATAAGGCTCTTGTTTAATGTAAGTTGTCCCACATTACTAAACACTTCGTCTTTTTGCTCCTTTCCATTCATTCTAACAGTGATAAACTACCAATTGCAGACAAAACAGCTTTACCTTAAGACTATTTCGGCTACCGCCTCTATCTCTTCTGCAAACTACTGTTGCTGCTGCAAGTGCGTGAAGCAGTCCATCCCCTACGAAACTGCGGCCACTGCAAGCTGGTGTTGTACATAACCATCGTGTGGTCTGTTGATGTCTGGTGTTGATATGACAGACTCGTCGAGTCTAGGTTCTTCAGTTGATCGTGGCTTTGCTGAATCGACCCCTGGCGACGACCAGTTGCTGTGTTGCGATGTATGACGTCGAACAATAAATCGCAATCCTATTAGCTGTTGCACCTTGACGCATTAATGGCGTCTATTGATTGTAGTTTATGTCGTATCCCGACATAAAAGTTCCAAAATCAAACACTGTGCACCATTAATGGTTCACTGTTCTTTATTCAAAACACTCTCAAATTTCTGTCTATAACTTTGTATACGGTGTAATAGTCATGGTTAACAGGTCACCTCGTAATCTTCAGGTTATTAGAGTTCGTCAACACAGTACTTACAGTGCAAAGTGCTCCGAAACTACGGGGCACCATTTGGAACTAACATGCTTCCCTCTACAAAGGCCTCTTCTCTTCTTCCCGGTAGCCGCACTGGCTCCAAAACTGTCTGATAGACGTTAGTTCTACTAACAGTCTATAGCAATATTGTGTCAACACTACAAGTAGATTTAAAGTACTGCTTTAATTACACTCTTGGTGTAAAGTATTCGCTGATATGGCCAGTTTCGGGTCTCACATATCGTTCAAATTAACGAAAAGCAGATTGTTATCTACTACACTACTACATGGGTTGTTAAATTGTCCTAGTGCAGTAATCACACAAAACAGTCCAGTGGTTCCAAACGATTATCATACGGCAAAAATCTAACGCATTAGTTCGCCCATATCACTGTCCTCATACAAATTTAAGGAACTCGAAACTGTTAAGATAGGGCACAAAAATAATCAGTAAGTCAGTCAAAAGTGCCCTGCTAACCAGTCATTATTCATAGGAGCGAATAATCACTGTGTTCCACTCCTAAGTTCTCACTTGGAGCCGAGCGGTTCTAGGCGCTACAGTCTGGAACCGCGCGACCGCTACGGTCGCAGGTTCCCATCGTGCCTCGGGCATGGATGTGTGTGATGTCCTTAGGTTAGTTAGGTTTAAGTAGTTCTAAGTTCTAGAGGACTTATGACCTCAGCAGTTGAGTCCCATAGTGCTCAGAGCCATTTGAACCATTTCTCACTTGGAATTAATTAGTAATTACTGTCACAGAAATCATGAATTAAACCCACGAGTGAAGAATACACGTGTATGCAATATATGCGTATATTTCAGAATGTCAGTTATTGGGCTAAGGCACACTGCTCACAAGAGACATAAGTGTTACTCTCTTTACTCTTAGCCGCATAATGCCTGATATCAGACGTACTAGGTGCATATATAGTTTGGCCTGTGAACAACATTTTTTACTCTACTCATTGTACGGACGTCAAATGGAACATAAAAAAATGTAACAACAAAATTATAATGCTAAGGTTCAAAATATGACAGTAATTTTGATACAAATTGCAACTAAAGTTAACAATGGTCTAAATCTTCAATGTTAATTAATTTCTAAGAAAATTAATTTCAGAGAATTTTAGTTGCCTTATGGAAAATTTGAGGATATGTATTTCCAAATTATAGGATCTGTAGTAGTAAATTGAGCAGCTACTGGCACTACAGTGGCTCAACGAACTGTTACACATCGATTACTTCAAGGACAATTTCGAGCCAGATGCCCTGTAGCGTGCATTCCACTGATCCCAAACCAACGCCATTTACGACTTCAGTTGTGTCCAGCTAGAGCTCAGTGGAGGGCAGGGCAGGGTGGAGGTCTGCTGCCTCGCGGAGCGGCAGCACGGTTAGTGGCGCGCATGTCACGAATTACGCGGCCACTCCCGCCGGAGGTTCGAATCCTCCCTCGGTCACGGGTGTGTTTGTTATTCTTAGCATAAGTTAAGTTAGATTACGTAGTGTGTATGTCTAGGGACCGATGACCTCAGTAGTTTGGTCCCTTAAGAATTCACACACATTTGAACATTTGGAGGGCTGCAATGTTTTCTGATGAAAGCTGGTTGTGTCTCAGTGCTAGTTATGATCGTGTGCTGGTTAGAAGTAGGTCAGTTGAGGGCCTGCAGTCCACCTGTCTGCGTGTTAGACACACTGGGCCTACACATGGGAGTTATGGGCTGCGGTGCGATTTCAAACGATGATAGGAGCACACTCGTGGGTATCCTGACTGCAAATCTGTATGTGTACCTGGTGATTCGACCTATTGTGCTTCCATTCATGAACAGCCTCTTAGTAGGTGATTTCCAAAAAGACAACGCTCGCCCTCGAACTGCTGCTGGAAAACAACTTATTCTGCAGAGATTCGACAGAGTGCCTTTGTCTGCTCGATCACCAGATTCGTCTCCAGTCGACAACATATGGGACATTATCAGACGACAGCTCCAGCTTCATCCACAAACACCATTAACCGTGTCTGTATTGACTGACCAAGTGCAACAGGCATAGAACTCCAGAGTTTGCTTGCTTGCATTCAACATTCTTGCAGCTAAACACATTATTAATGTACCAGCATTTGAAACTTGCAGCGTCCTGTCTCGCACTTACATGAACCTGTGATTTAGCAATGTTATCACTTAAATATGTTACCTAGACAAATGTATTCCAAAATTTTCATTACCTTACATTAATTTTTATTTTTTTATTTTTTTCAGGTTGCGATGTCTTTCTCTGAAAGTATATAAGGTGGCCCCCTCAAAAAAAAATTATATATATATATATATATATATATATATATATATATATATATATAAAATATATATATGCTTATGCTTAGTATGTTGTGCAGAAAGGCAAACTGATTGGTTTTCAAGAAGGAACACATATCCAGAAGCACACTGGTAGTGTGTTGGAAGGCGTGGTGATCTGAGAATGAATGGTTGTGACGGTTTGTTCCTATACGTTTTGGTTTCTAAACACGGAAGGTATGCAATCCTTTAACCACCTGTGTACTACGAATGGATTACTTGTGCCTAATAACATTCCTGCACATGAGCAACATTCCTTCATACAGCCCTTGTGCACATCCAACTCCAGACCTTGTGTGATCTGCCGGTGCAGTAACGTTGTTGATAGCAGTGCAACATGTACCAGTACACAGCTGCGGCAATGACCGACATGGTGCTTTCATACGGCAAAGCGGATCGCAATTGGAAACCTGCTGCAGGATTGTATGTGGAAGTTTTTACAAATAGATGTACAACACATCAGTCCACATCATTGGCTGTCCATAGATGCCTTAGAGAAGCTGGAACGCTGCACGTTGGTATTTTCTGTCTGAGGTGTGTCCATTGTGCAGTAAAGCGATAGTACTTGATGCTTGTAACTTGCGATTGCTATCTCCAGTCTGCTGTTTGTCTCCTGGATAGGTGCCTAAACGTCATGCGAGTTGTCCACGCATGGCTCGAACTCTATAGTTGGAGGAGAATGTGCTGAAAATATCCGGAAATTACACAGCCGCCAGCACTCGCCAGTTGGTACAGGAGCTGCACACGGGTAAGAGTTCCATGAGAGCGTTGTTCATGAACACCAGCTCCATCCATACCACCTGCAGAAATTCCAAGCTTTACAGAATGTAACTACCGATAACAGACACAGTTTGCGTAGTTGTATTTACAATATTGGATATTCGAGACACAGTTCTTAAGTTTTGTGCTTCAAGGACGAATAAACGTTTACCAGAAATGGTATATTAAACTTGGGTAACGTGCGTGTCTGGGCAGACGAAATTTGCGTGCACGAGTGATTCAAAATCCCGAAGGGAAGGTCGTTATTAAAGTCTGGACCGGAATAATTGGTGACCATATCACCGGACCATACCTATTGCCAAACAGACTAACAGCACCCACCTACCTAACATTAGAGATAGGTATGTGGCTGCAATACGACCGAGTTCCAGCACACTTTGATGTCGATGTGAGGAATAATCTCAGCGTCACATATCCCAGTCAATGAATTGGTAGGGGTGTACCAGTTCTATGGCAGACACAGTCGCTATATTGCCACTTCTCGACAATTTTATGTGGGATAGTATGAAGGGTATCCTATATGAAACACCTATAACGTCAGCGGAGGACCCTGTTGCTCGAGTCCATGGAGCGACTGAAATAGATCAGAGAGAACCGCACGTATTGGCTCACGAGAATGAGGCTCAGCGTCGCCGATGTAGGCTCTGCATTGACAGAGGAGGTACGCTGTTTGAAGTGCGTTTGCAACGTAGACAGCGCGATGTGCTACTCGTGTTGGGTTTATTGACACAATGTGGAATGCACTCCCATCTCGGACGTCGATGTTTTCCACTGCCTAGTCCATGCATTTCCGGATGTGGGGTCCTTCTTGAAAACTGATCAGTGTGGCTTCTCATACAACGAAATAAACGTTTCCTGTGCTCTTTGTGGCACCCTGTATACATATCCTACGTTATTCTTCTTATTATTCGTGTATCGTTACACTGGAGGAAGTCGTTCAGTGTCCTGAAGTGTTAACATGTGTCTGGTTATGGAGTCAAATTTGAACGATCATGTTGTTCTGATGTAATTACTTTGTTAGACGGAGAGCCATGGTTTTAAATAGTTTGTATGATAGGCAAAATTAACAGTAAGATCTTCCCAAATTATTTACATTGCTCAGTTCTGTTTACCATCTGAGGTGGGTAAAATCGTGTTTTGTATTCTTACACGCGCTGTTATACACACATCAAAAAAAGTTTTGCGGCATCCCGGTTCCCAGAACTCCTGAAAATAGACGTTAACTGTGGATATCGTATAACAGACACAGTCCGTTCGACTGTTCAGAGATGTCACTAAACCCGCCCAAAGACATAAACAACCGTGCATGAGTAGCGCCTATTACATGGAGGGGATCTGACAGCCATCACTTCCACTCATTCTACGAGGAAGGAAGTACACGACTCGTGTTGTCTGTAGTTCAACCATGCCTAGAAGGTCAATACCGCGGTTCGATCGCGTTCGCATTGTTACTTTGTGCCAGGAAGGGCTCTCAACAAGGGAAGTGTCCAGGCGTCTCGGAGTGAACCAAAGCGATGTTGTTCGGACATGGAGGAGATACAGAGACACAAGAACTGTCGATGACATGCTTCGCTCAGGCCGCTCAAAGGCTACAACTGCAGCGGATGACCGCTACCTACTGCTTATGGCTCGGAGGAACCCTGACAGCAACGCCATCATGTTGAATAATGCTATTCGTGCAGCCACAGGACGTCCTGTTACGGCTGAAACTGTGCGCAGTAGGCTGCATGACGCGCAACTTCACTCACAACGTCCATGACGAGGTCCATCTTTGTAACCACGACACCATGCAGCCCAGTACAGATTGGCCCAAAAACGAACCGAATGGAGGGCTCACGATTGGCATCACGTTCTCTTTACCGAGAAGTGTCGCATATGCCAATCGTTGGAGACGTGTTTGGAGGCAACTCGGTCAGGCTGAACGCCTAAGACACATTGTCCAGCGAGTGCAGCAAGGTGAAGGTTCCCTGCTGTTTTGGGGTGGCACTATCTGGGGCCAACGTACGGTGCTGGTCATCATGGAAGGCGACGTAACGGTTGTACGATACCTGAATGCCATCCTCCGACCGATAGTGCAACCATATCGGCAGAATATTGGCGAGCATTCGTCTGCATGGACGACAAGTCGCGCCCCCATCGTGCTCATCTTGTGAATGACTTCCTTCGGGATAACGACATCACTCGACTAGAGCGGCCAGCATATTCTCCAGACATGAAACCTATCGAACATGCCTGGGATAGATTGAAAAGGGCTGTTTATAGACGACGTGACCCATCAACCACTCTGAGGGATCTACGCCGAATCGCCGTTGAGGACTGGGACAATGTGGACCAACAGTGCCTTGATGAACTTGTGGATAGTATGCCACGACGAATACAGGCATGCATTAATGCAAGAGGACGTGCTACTGGCTATTAGAGGTACCGGTTTGTACAGCAGTCTGGATTACCACCTCTGAAGGTCTCGCTGTATGGGGGTACAACATGCAACGTGTGGTTTTAATGAGCAATAAAAAGGGCGGAAGTGATGTCTATGTTGATGTCTATTCCAATTTTCTGTACAGGTTCCGGAACTCTAGGAACCGAGGTGACGCAAAACTTTTCTTGATGTGTGTAATTCCAAGTACTCACACACAGTGGTGGAGGTTAGGAAGGGCTGCGAAGTATAAATAATTTAGCGGCTGGTCACTGAGTCACTGCTATAATCATTTGATTCTCTTATGTACTAAATGCTTCCACATTAAATTTCGTGAGAAGTACGTGTTCGACTTTGTTGATGGTGTCATATTATGTTTCCAGTGATGTAAACTTGTTTTGTAAGGTTTCATGTGAACAACACACTAACTACATACTTTTTATTTGAATCTATACTTTTGAGAAACAATATATTCCTATTTAACTGTGCGTGTTGCACCGTTATTTTCATACAGATCACTTCCTTTATTCATGCTTTCCTGGAATGTGTTGCAGTTATCGCACCACCGTCTTAATGACCTGCGTTTAAGCGATAGGTGGCAGAAGTGAAAGTTATTCTGATGAATGACTACATTATACTCTCTTTACATGGTAATTAGTTCTTTGAGCAACTGAACAGTGTAAGGTAATGAGGGTTGCTGTTGCCGGTCATGAGGTTGCCACATATTGTAGCATGCCATAAATCACTTTTTTTTAATGCGATAAATATTGGAGTTCTACTGAAAGTTCCTTATTTAGATGCTTAGCTATTGCATTCATTCTGAATAGACGAATACATACTTGGGTAAAGAGCCCCCTGCATGGCGGATTGCTACAAGTGAGAATCTAGCACGAATTTGTAGCACCTTCTGCTTCTATGATACTGTTCACTTAAGCATTCTGTTCTACTGAGATATTGCAGACTCCCTTTATCGATTACGTTCGTTACACGAAAGCGTGTGACTACTTTGGAGGTGTTGTTACTGGTCATATTAGCGTTAGAAATCTTTCCGTGGCCATTACATATTTCATTTGTAAATCGCTATAATTTTGGTGCTTGCACATCACTACCTACGAAAGTGATAGTACTTCATGGGTCGTATGAGTACGCGCATTTCTTTATCCTTCTATTATCCAAAGCATGTTTTCAAACTACTGATCTGTACTGAGTTAGCTCCTTGACAACAAATGATTTAGAAATTCTTGTACAAAAGGCTGACTAATAGCTCTACTCAACGACATGAGTGATACAGACCAGGAAATCAATTAAACAGCAATTTGTGTATATATATATATATATATATATCTCAGGTTTTATATAGAATGTAACAGCAGAAGGACACGAGATCAGATCGTATTATAAATAGCAAACTAATAAAAAGTCCAATCTGATTGTAAGGATTGTATACACTCACGTGTGTATGTACTTAATCTGTACACATATTACAATAGAACTGGAGCGATACTGAGTCAAAAAACAAAACTAGTAGGTAAACTAGAAGAGAAAGAGCCGAAGCAAATCAGATGTGAACATACATAACAAAGAAAACAACTATCACAAAAATGAAATTAATCAACACCTTGCCTACGGAAAACAAGATTCAACATGTTGGTGGGGAGGGCTCGATTTCGAGGCATTCGCAAACATATCCAATAGGCAGAGATCATGTACTGCTTGAAGTTCATGTGATCTCCTCGCCTTCTACAACATAATGAAAGAAGTCTCCCAGCAACCACATAAAGGTATGGGTTCTCGACCGTGGAAAGAAGGAAGAATCTGTGCGCAATATGATGTCCGTAGTGTATACCGACTCCGAAGATCGAGTAAGGAAGGCCAACCGTGTCCTAATTGATTGATTAATTAAGAGGAGTTCTGGGACCAACCAGCGAGGTCTTTAGTCCCGCGATTCCGTAGATAGTCACAGAAGAAAGAAGGTCCGCTAAAAGTGGATGGATCCTGTCAGGAGAGTCAAATTATAAAATCATCTCTCAGTAACTACTGCAACCTACATCCTTCTGAATCTGCTTAGTGTATTCATCTCTTGGTCTCCCTCTACGATTTTTAACCTCCACGCTGCCCTCCAATACTAAATTGGTGATCCCTTGATACCTCAGAATATGTCCTAACAACCGATCCCTTCTTCCAGTCAATTTGTGCCATAAATTTCTCTTCTCCCCAATTCTCTTCAATACCACCTCATTAGTTATGCGATCTACCCATCTAATCTTCAGCATTCTTCTGTAGCACCACAATTCGAAAGCTTCTATTCACTTCTTGCCAAAACTATTTATTGTCCACATTTCACGTCCATACATGGCTACACTCCATACAAATACTTTTAGAAACAACTACCTGACACTTATATCTATACTCGATATTAACGAATTTCTCTTCTTCAGAAACGCTTTCCTTGCCATTACCAGTCTACATTTTATAACCTCTCCACTTCGACCATCATTAGTTATTTTACTCCCCGAATAGCAAAACTCGTTTACTACTTTAAGCGTCTCATTTCCTAACCTAATTCCCTCAGCATCACCCGATTTAATTCGACTACATTCCATTATCCTCGTTTTGCTTTTATTGATGTTCATCTTTTATCCTCCTTTCAAGACACTGTCCATTCCGTTCAGCTGCTCTTCCAGGTCCTTTGCTATCTCTGACAGAATTACAATGTCATCGGCGAACCTCCGAGTTTTTATTTCTTGTCCATGGATTTTAATTCATACTCCGAATTTTTCTTTTGTTTCCTTTACTTCTTGCTCAATATACAGATTAACATCGGCGACAGGCTACAACCCTGTCTCATTCCCTTCCCAACCACTGCTTCCCTTTCATGCCCCTCACTCTTATAACTGGCATCTGTTTTCTGTACAAATTGTAAATAGCCTTTCGCTCCCAGTATTTTACCCCTGACACCTTCAGAATTTGAAAGAGAGTAGTCCAGGCAACATTGTGAAAAGCTTTCTGTAAGTCTACAAATGCTATAAACGTAGGTTTGACTTTCCTTAATCTATTTTCTAAGATATGTCGTAGGGTCAGTATCGCCTCACGTGCTCCAGCATTTCTACGGAATCCAAACTGATCTTCCCCGAGTTCGGCTTCTACGAGTTTTCCCATTCGTCTGTAAATAATTCGTGTTAATATTGTGCAGCCGTGGCTTATTAAACTGATAGTTCGGTAATTTTCACATCTGTCAACACCTGCTATAATCTAGCCTGGATAAGACCATAGCACGATAAAAATGGAGAAGAGTGGAACAGTCTGTACCCCAAGATGTGTGGGCCAGGAGACGGAGTGCATTAAGCTTCAGCTAATATTAAAATTTAAGCAATCGGGAAGGTTATACTTAACACGAAAAGCCAAAAGAAAGGAAAAGAAAGGGATATTCCACCAATATATGAGATATCGTCAGTCTGGCTCCACAACACCGCTGCAGGGTGGGGGGATCGTTACGTAGGTAGAAGGAATGGGTGAGCCGGGTATGACCAATGCGAAATGGCATAAAACAGTGGAGACCTTCCAAGAGGAGCGGAAGGAAGAGCGCAAAACTGCAGTAGACTCCTTGATTGTGCAGAGTTTAGTACTGTTAGCACTAGCGCTCCCAATATCATTCCACTTTTGGACAAAGAGAGATATGACGTAGATCCGCATACCCGCAGCTAGAATCATTAAAGGAAATGGGGGGTAAGTATCTGCTTCTCTAGCCAAACGGTCAGCCAGTTCATTCCCTGGGACGCCCACCTGACTTGGGACTCAGAGAAAGCGACTGAACAGGTGGCATGCTCAAGGGTAGAGCGAAAGTCCTGGATAACATAGACCAAAGGGTGACGAGAGTAGCATCAGTCGATAGCCTGTAGGCTGCTCATGAAGTCTGAAGAAATTAAAACACTGTGGACGGAGGCCTGAGAAACAAAAAGGAGGGCCCTGTGAATGGCTATAAGCTCTGCTCTGAACACACTGCATGATGCCGGCAATAAATTATGTTTGAAGCCAGTAGGAGACGTGAAAGCGTATCGCACCTTATTGATTGTCTTAGAACCATCAGTGAAAAGATGTTGGCACCCTGGAACTACGCAAGGATGGCACATACAAGATGCTGGAAAACCAGAGGTGGGACAGAAATCTTAGGACTCCGGAATAGATCGGTCCTAATCCGTGGTCTAGGCACCATCCAAAGGGGAGGGGTGATGGGTATGGGAGGAAAGATACAGGATGCTGTCCAGTGAGTGGAGATTAAGGTCCCAACAGAGGGAAGTGAGACGCATGCCAACCGGCAATGACACCCATGGGTGGGTGTTAGGAAGAAGACCTCTCTCATTGGCAAAGAGTACAGGGCACATAGGATGGTCAGGGAATTGGCGAATGCGTAAGAAACAAGGAGTTGCCTCCGTCATATGTGTAGAGGGGGAATCCCGATTCTGTGAGGAGACTGTTAATAGCACTAGTGCAAGAAGCAGCAATGGCCAGATGCACCCCACAATGATGGACAGCGTCAATCAGTTTCGAAGTTGCCGGGCTGCTGACCTATAAACCTGACTGCTATAATCTAGTCTGGATAAGACCATAGCACGGTAAAGATGGAGAAGAGTGGGACAGTCTGCACCCCAATATGTGTGGGCCAGGAGACGGAGACCATTAAGCTTCTGCATACAAGTAGTCTTTAGGTGGTGAATGTGGGGCAGTCATGTCAGCTTGTTATCAAAAATCAGCTCCAAGAAACGGGACTGTGCTACAAAATCGAGGAGCTGGTCACCTAAATTAAGTTCTGGAGCGGGGAGTACCGTAGGTTGACGACAAAAATGCATAACCCTCGTTTTGGAGGGAGAAAACTAGAAGCCATGGGAGGTGGCCCACACAAAGGGCAATCGGATGGCGCCTTGGAACCGGCGCTCACCGGATACTATCGAGTAGGAGCGCCACCAGATGCAAAAATCATCGGCGTACAATGCCAGGGTAACGACCCCATTGATGACAATGAAGAAGAGTGTGACACTTGGCACAGAAACATGTGGGATACCATTCTCCTGAATCCGAGGGGCACTGAGTGAAGTGCCAACTCGAACCCAGAAGAGTCGGTGAGATAAAAACTCAGATGAAAGTCGAAAGGGAACCATGGAAGCCCCAGTCATGGATGGTAACAAAAATGTAATGACTCCAAGACATGTCATATGCCTTATGTAGGTCAAAGAAGACCGTGACAAGGCGCCAACCGAGAATAAAGGCCTGTCGGATAGGTGATTCCACTCAGAGTAAATGGTCAGTTGGAGAGAGTCCTGCCTGGAAGCCACACTGATATGGGGACAAACGGCCCTGAGATTCGAGTACGCAATATAATCTGAAGCTCACCATCCTGTCGAGCAGCTTACAAAGTACATTCGTCAGGCTAATTGGGCGGTAGCTATCGAGAGACTTTGGGTTCTTCACAGGCTTAAGGATGGGGATACCTACACTGTCTCGACATTGTGACGGAAAATCAGCTGCGAGCCAGATGCGGTTGAACACCCAGACGAGATGTTGCCTATGGGAAACGTCCAAGTTTTGGATCACCTGATCGTAGATGGAATCTGGGCCTGGGGCCTTGTCTCGGGAACATATAAGGGGCTGAAACAATTCTCATTCAGTGAAGGGTGCATTATAGGGGACAGCTTGGTGTGGGATGAAACAAAGGGGGGGGGGGGTCTGTTCAACTCTGCGTTTCTGCCAGAGAAAAGTAGTAGAATAGGAACAGGACGCCAATGCCGTCGCAAAGGGTGTCGTGAAGTGTTCCACGAGGACCAGTGGATCAGTGCACAGAGCACCTCAGAGGTCAAGACCCTGGTCAGTTGACTGTCACTGGTGGCCCAGAAAACTACAGAACTTGGACCAAACCTACGATCAAGAGACATATGTCCCCATGGAGGAAAGATAGCGCGCCCACAATTGCTTTTTACTCCGCTTAATGAGGTAACAAGCCTTATCCTGGAGATGCTTAAAAGCGAGGTGGTTGGTCTGTGAAGGGCATTGCTTAAATCGTTGCAGCGCCTGTCGGCGGTCCTGGATAGCGATGCTGACATCCTTGGTCCACCACGGTACCGGTCGACGACGAGAGAACCTGTGGATAGGGGGACAGTAGTGCCAGCAGGATGAAGAACAATGGCAGAGACGCCTTGTACGATTACATCAATGGAATTCCAGAGGGAGGTGTCGAAGTGCACAGTAGACGTATATAAAGGCCAATTGACCCTGTGGAATGCCCAACGCGGGGGCCTGATGCCTGGTGGCAGCAGGGGAACGATAGAATCAACGGAAAGGGGTCACTGTCACAAAGGTCATCATGGGCTGACCAATGTAGGGAAGCCACGAGGGCAGGGGAGAAGATCGTGAGATCGATAGCAGCACTGAAGTGGGTAGCAGAACCATGATTGAGGAGACACAAATCGAGATACGCAATAAGTTGGTCAATTAGTAGACCCCCTACGCATTGAAATGACACTCCCCAACAGTAGGTGGTGAGCATTGAAGTCCCCCACGAGAAGAATTTGCTTGATTAAGGTAGACAGTTCGGTGTAAGGAAGTAGCCTACCTGGAGGAAGGTCGACAATGCAAATGGTGATTGCCTGTCATTAGCACTCAAATCACTATTGCACCCAAGCTGGTACATAGGGGGATCCAGTCACTAAAGACTAAAAAGCCGAGAGGAAGTTATATCACTCTGTCAGTAGTCATCACCGACAAGGACGGGGTGACATCCACAAATAAAATGTCAGACTCAGGTTGCGAGGGGGGAGATGGAACCTCCGGAGGCACTGGGGGTGCCTTGTCTTGGGATTTATGTTTCTTCTTCTTCTCTTTCAGTGGTGGAGGATGGTAGGGCATAGACATAGAACAGGCGTCTGCAATATCTGGAATCGAAAATTAGTGGACGACCTTGGGTCGCACAGACAGTACCCCTCGTGGCCGAGTTGTGGTAGGAGTCTCTGGCCTAGGAGACGCTGGGGAGAGGGGTTATGGGAGGGAGCCCGATCACTGGCAGGTGACGAAGAAGGGGGGCACTTCTTTGGCTGGGGAGGGGGAGTGGCTCCTGGATGGGGGTCGTGGGAACTGCAGGGGAGGAGGAGGGGAGAGGGGCATGGGGCTGGGGTAAGGAAGAGGTAGGAGGAGGAAATGAAATAGCAGAGGCGAAATTTGAAGATAGTGACTATGGATGGTGTCTCTCATACCTTTAGCGAGCCTCACTATAAGACAGGTGATCTAGAGACTTGTATTCTTGGATCTTCTTTTCTCTCTTGTAAGCAGGGCAATCCAGCGAACGAGAAGAGTGGCTTTCAGCATAACTGACACACACAGGTGACGGAACACATGGGCTTCCCTCATGGAGAAGGTATCCATACTCACCACACAGAGGGTCCGCCGTACAGCAGGAAGACATATGCCCAAAATGCAAGCACCAAAAGCACCGCATAGGTGGAGGGATATACGGCTTCACGTCACATCTGTAGCACATTACCTTGACTTTCTCTGGAAGGGTATCCCCTCGAAAGCCAGAATGAAGGAGCATGTATCGGTCCGCTTGTCTTTGTTACACTCCTGCACATGTCGAAGAAAGTGAATGCCACAGCGCTCCAGATTAGTCCAGAGTTGCTCATCAGTTTCCAGGATGAGGTCCCTATCAAAAATCACTCCCTGGACCATATTCAGAGATTGATAAGGATTAACAGACACCGATACATTGCCAAGACGATCAAAGGCGGGAAGAGCTGCGGACTGGTGGCAGAAGAATCTTTGAAGGAGCCCGACCGAATCTTACTAAGAGACCCCACTTCACCAGACTTGTCCTCGATATTTTCCACGAAAAACAATGGTTTTGTGGTGGCGAATGTGTCCCCATCCGTCCTAGTACAGACGAGGTAATGGGGATAGTGTTTCATCCCTAGACGGCGATCCTGGCGCTCCTCCCATGGTGTATCCAGGGAAGAGAAGGTTGTCAGCATTCAATGATCTTTCACCATTCGAGGAGACGGCCATTTGAGAATGGTCAGATTTTTGCAGCTTGATACCCTTCATGCACGAAGCATCCGCCCTGATACCATCCACTCCGACCAGGGGCTCTTCCCATGGACGCCACCAAAACCACAGCAAGGGCCGTCTGGCACGGCGGCCGTTGCCGGGAGTTCGGATGGTCCAAGCAGATAAGCACACACTCCTTGGCATACATGGGGAGGGAACAGCTCAGGTATCAATAATATGAGCCCTGTGTTGTCAGGGGGCTCGGCCAGATGGATACATAACAGCCGCACCACAATGACTGGCTACACGTGCTGGTGACCTAGCAGGGTGGAAGGGGGCTGCAGCGGGGAAGGGTGAGGAGAAGGACAGGGGGCAGGGAATTTTGAAATGGATGTCAAACTTCAACTGGGGGCCTAAAAGCCAAAAAGGATGAAATAACAGGCAAAAGTAATAAAATTGCAATCAATACAGGAAACCAGGTGGATAGCCAGGTCGATATAAATCAGAACACTGAGAGAGGGGAAGGAGGGGGCAACGGGGAAGGAGCGAGGATAGGGAGGGAGGGAAGGGTGAAGGAAATGCAGCCAGGGAAGGTAGAATTGGCTGCAATAGCTCGGGACCCCGTGTGTGCAATGCACAAATTCACGAAAGAGCCGTGAGCCCCCTGGGGGAACTGCATCCTAATTCAAGACCAGTTTGCCGTATGACCTCCACAAGTAAAGCGATGTCGTATGGTTTCTGTAGACGTACGACTATATAAATCCGTGTCGCTAAGCCCAATGCGGAAAAGTTACTCGTTCGTTGGAATCAAGTTATTTATTACCTTATACCACGAGGACGCTAAGCGCATCGGCAAATTCGGAAGACTAATATTGCACCAAATTGTCATCCAGGTTGTGTGCAGCGATTCTCCTTCAACTAGATTCGGGCAAGGGACTGCTTTCCCACGAGTCTGTAGGAGTTTCATGGTTAGGACAGCTCTCCATAAAATTTCAGCCCCTACATAGCTCACAGCAAGACAGAACTCATGAATGTGTTTTAACTTATAATTTATGCGACCAACATCACTAGGCAGTTGAAGACTAGCAGGACGAACACAGAGAAATAAACGAGACATGAATGTGTGAGTTTCTTGAGTCATCATCAAAACAGTAATAACAATTGCGTCTTTCTTCGTATATCAGCTAGTCCCAACCCCCCAAAGAAATGAGGCTCCGTGACCACCTCATACCATAAGCGATAAGTATGACTTTCCCATAAGAAACAACCAGACAATTGCTGTGGTTTCTTCGCCATCATCTAGAGAAGCGGATAAACTTGGACCACGTAATAAACTTTGCATAAGACATATGTATCCAGTATTGGGACTTCGTGGAGCTGAGTAAGAGAACGCCTTTCATATTCTAGTACCACGTGGAGTGGCCCTGCGGTTTGAGCCGCCATGTCACGGATTGCACGGCCCCTCCCGCAGACGATTCCTCCCTCGGGCATGGGTGTGTGTGTTGTTCTCAGCATAAGTTACTTTAAGTTTGTTTAAGCAGTGTGTAAGTCTAGGGACCGGTGACCTCAGCGGTTTGGTCCCTTAAGAATTCACACTCATTTGAACACACACATTCTAGTACCGCTGCCTGAATTTTTTCCGTAACAGATTTTCAGTTGAGTGTCGCCATTTTGTGTGGACAACGATCAATGATGATACCGTGATACGTATGCCGATCCACTGCAGTAAGCTATGGAACAACTGCGGCATCAAAACCTCGCAAAGTAAGAAGACCGCATTTATCTTCATTAAGTAGTGCACCTGAATTCCGACAATAATCATCGATTACTGACGTCAGTCGACATATCTCCGCTGAATTGCGGAGTAGAACTATCACGTCATCCGCGTATGCACGAACAGCTATAGTCCCTCCGGAAGGCGTCCTACCTTTTAACTGGGATGCTAGCATCCGAAGTAGGGGCTCCAGAGACAACAGAAACAAACCCATTGACAGCGGCCTTCATTGAGGCATTCCCCGACGGATATTTATCGGGGGCGTTAGTTGGTCATTAACAACCACTGAAGTAGAAATACCTTTGAACAGATTTGAGCACTCGGCGTGTGTCAACAGTAGAACAAACTGCTTCCATAATCCGAAGCAAAAAGTCGCGATTAACACTATCAAATGCTTTATCAAAGTCTAGGAAAGCAAGGGAACAAGGGACGGACGTTACAGCAGAAACTGTAACCACGTCACGACACTCGACGATAGGTGTAAGAATGATACGGCAAGGTACGCAGATTAGATGTTTTGCAACAATCGTCTCCATCAGAGCTAAGATTCTATTATTAACTGCCCTCACCACAGTCTTATAATCAAAGGTTAACAAAATAATTGGACAAAAGCTAACAAGGGACCGCCGGTCCAGGGTGTTTCTGGATTAAAACAATTTTCCCCAATTTCAACGAGGTAGGCGCTACTCCACCTAGTAACAATTCATTCAAAAGGGACGCAAAGGTAACACCCAACAGCTCCCCAAAGCGCGTGTAAAATTCCTTGGGAAGTCCATCCAGACCGGGAAACTTTTGAGAAGGCGATACCATAATAAGTTTGTAAACTTCCTCAGGCTGAAAACAAGTTAAGAGCGTTTCATTATGATCAGGTGTAACTTTCGTATCCAAGATGCTGACTATTGGGTCGTAAACGGTTGCACTGGATTCATCGATGTCGTAGATGTCTACATAGTATTGGTGTAAGACAGGCACTATATCAGCTTACTCCGATACAATACGTCCATTATTTGTCGTGAGAGAATGAAAACAAGCGCGTCGGCGACTTGTCTGATGCCGAAGGAAATGATATAAGGAAGTCAATTCTTCAATTACCAATGAATGTGGCTTGGACCTCAATTTCTACCCATCCATTTGTATTCTTTTCAATGTCAACAATTTTGCCTTTACAAGGCCTAACATTCGCAATTCGCAGAGGGCAGTGATCCGCTCAAATGGCTCAAATGGCTCTAGGCACTATGGGACTTAACATCTGAGGTCATCAGTCCCCTAGTGATTCGCAGCATCATAAAGTTCACGCAGGATGGAATAGCAATAATCGTCAGTTCTCCGAAAGTCTCGCGCTCTGGCAGCACAGAAAAGTATTAAAGTTTGCCGAAGCCTCGGTTTTGCCAGCTGTGTCCACCAGTCACGGATGGAAGAGTACCTCCCAGTGGACGGTAGAGTGCGCTCCCACACAGCTCACACCACGTTATCGAGAGAGGTGTCAGGTAGGTGAGCGACGTTTAACGTGCACGGAGTGCGAAACAATTTGACGGGCTGCCGTTCTAGATTTAGGGTTGTGGTCACAGTACAGTGATCCGTAAAGGAAGCTAGGATGACTTCAACATTAAGAATACAATCGCACAGGCAGTCTGATAAGTAAAACCTATCTAACCTGCTACAACAAACGCAATAAAGTGCGTACATTTTAGTAACGTCAGGTATTTATACATCCAGACGTGCTTCACGCGTAAGGAGTCGGCCAATTGATGTAATTCACGAAGAAAATTAAAATCTGGAGATTGATCTGCAGGACACAACACACAGTTAAAATCACCACCCAACAGAATACCCGCATCATTCTTCCGCAACACTCAAACATTATCCTCTTTATATCAACGCAAACGACCACTGCACGACCAGTGTCAGAAGGAGCATATAAAAGAACCAAGGTAAGATTGAATAGTTTACAACCTATGCCCCTGCCAGACTCCAACATATCCACCTCAGCAATAGGAATGCCTTCGCGAAAGAATAAGGCAATCCCCGTAGAATATTTGGATACTACATTAAAGATCACATGAGAACCAGGTAAGAATTATGCCTAAATAACACCTGTAAAAAGACAATGTTCGCATACGAATCACAAATTAACTGCCGCAGCGAAGCCAATCTCAATTCTGAGTCCACATGATTAACATTTAAGGAAAGGAACGTGTAGGTTTGGGTCATTGATCACAGCTATACAGGGACGTACCGAGCAGAATTAGGTAGACATCTGAGAGTCGAGGTCCATTGTGTTGTTCACAGATGAATCAGACATCGAAGCACCAGAACCCCTGTCATCGCATGCTTAGATTTCTTACGTACCACCGAACGGTCTTGTTGTATACGCTGTTTCTGCCGCTGGCTACGTGGCATGGCGGTCTCTGCAGGCGACGGGAGGGGGGAGGGGAGTAATAGGCACAGCTTCCTGCCCTCAGAACAAGAGTCATGTAACTCAGTTCCAGTCACTAATGCGGAAGCATTCTCTGGAACAGCCAATGCGTCGCCAATATTATTCTGCTCGGGAGTTGCTGAAGGCGGCAAATTCAGGAAACCAGGAAACCGTCGGTAGCTGAAGACGAAGGGGCAGGAGGACATTGCATCGTCTCAGACTGTAACGGAGGGCACAAAGATGAAGGGGCGACTCCGCTCCCTCTCCACACACAGGCAGGTCAGAAGGAACCACCTCGCGAGCAATAGGGACGCTGGAGATAACTTCTTCGCCACTCACCGCACCACGGACGGGAGGTATTGTAGCATCGAGAGGGGCAGAGGACACAACCGATGCGGAAGAAATTTGGGCAGAATAAGTGCGACGTCGCTTGTTTGTTACAATTACAGGTTCTATCCTGGGGCAATAGGATTATTAACCTGACGAAGAGGTAGAGGCGGATATTCATATGTACGACTATCATAACTGACTTTTTGCTCATTATGATCCGAAGGAGAAGTAGGTCAGACATCGGGAGTGGAAGGAACAAGATCAGAAACCACCAATTTGCGACGCTGCACTAATGACGGCTTTAGTACTGAAATCCTCCTCGGGCAATTAGATGGAACGTGTCAACTTCCATTACACAGGAAGCATGTTCACTCTTGATCAGTATAGGCTACATACTGATCGCGGTAACCACACACTTGTAAATGTGATGGAATATTGCGTTTGACATACATTTCCACGGAACGAATTCCATTATAAGACTGTACTCGCCGTTGAGTAGACCAACGTTCACGGCGGACGTTTTCCACGTTACCGTAAGGAGTCAATATGTCTTTTAGAAAGTTGTCATCAACTTCCGGCGAGAGGTTGAACACTCCAACGTTGGTATAGTCAATTTCAGCATCTGCGAGTGACAACATACTAACGGGATTATTGCAATGCTTGAAAGCGATGTGAGAACCATGTCGCGACAGTAATCTTTCAGCGTGAAGGGAATCCATACATTTCACGTAAAACACTTACTCTCTGCGTCAAAATAAGCGGTGTGGACCTGATCAGAGTTCACACGAGTTATATCGACAAGCCAGTAGTGGATTTCTACACACCCGGACTGCACGTGTCACGCTGTTTTATCGAAAGTAAAACTCACAGTACCTTTTCGTGGAATACACGTGTAAACCACAGTAGCCACAGCAGAGCGGCCAACGCCGCTGCAAGTAGACGAACACAAACAGACAGTAAGGCGGAGCGGTGATGCTACGACTAACTCCTCAGACAGAACACTAACGAGGAAAACTTCACACAAGCGTAGCTGTGGCAAGCAAAATAAACAAAAACCTTCCCGCCCGGTATTCGAAGCGGAACTTATCCGGGACACAGCGTTGTCGCAACTACCATTAAGCTATCTGTACACTGCTCACAGTCAGACCCACATTTCCGTATAACGTCAAACATGTGTCGACAAGCTGTACTCCTATATCCGTTATGGATGCTTGTCCACAGGAACATTGGACCGTAATTCGGAATATCACAGGGACTACAGGATCGTATTTATCCGACGACACCGAGCCAGCGAGTTGTATATAAAATGTCTGGCATGAACGGGAATAAAAATGACCGCCGTACGAGTACAGGCTGTCGACACACCGTTGACGACATATGGAAGTAAGGGCCTGGCCGTGAGTTGAGCTCTAATAGCCTAATGATGAGACAACCGCTCGCTATAAGCGGCGAGTCCCGGTCCGGCTCAAATTCCCATTGTCGTCATTCCATTATACAGCTGAAGGCTGTCCATATTTCATGTAAAACAAATCAGCTGTTGCAAGCTCTCATAATATCGACAGGATGATGGTAAATAAAGGTGCATGATGAGATACCATCAGTGGTTCTGCATTTTGACAAGGCTTGCGCACAGCCATAGCTATTTCGAAAGTTCTTACTGGTAATTTTGCATGTTATACAAACTATTCAAAACCATGGCTCGTTCAAATATGACTCCATAACCAGACACATGTTAACATTTCAGGGCACTGAACGACTTCCTCCAGTGTAACGATACGCTAATAAGAAGAAGAATAACGGACGAGATGTATACAGGGTGCCACAAAGAGGACAGACAACGTTTGGTATGGTGTGTGAGAAGGCACACTGATCAGTTTTCTCCTTATTCAGTAAACAGCATGTTTCAAGAATTTCATGCAACTCTTTCTTAGCACAGAACTTGGCATAACTTAAATGAATGTGCCAAATCTGTTTGTTGACTAATTTGTCCAAAATGTATACAACCCAATGCGAATTATCTGCTTTTCTTTTCTTAAAAACAGAAAATATCTTCTTTGACTAGGTTAAACTGCCTAATTCCAACGCTGTTTTGATCTCTTGATTTCGACAAACACATTTCTGGCAATCTAGTAATAGAATAGCATTACCAGTATCCTCACTTCGCAGGAGCCATCGACCCGAAATAAAACTCAGATCTGGCGAGAAAATGAAGACAATGGTTCGAATCTTCTCCTTAACTGCTTATTCATCGGAAATGAAACTTCAACATAGACCCATTACACTTCAGTAACAGTTCGCTGAAACCAAAATCCTTCACTGTTTGGTACATCGACAAAATATCAACCTTTAAAATCGTATCAACCACCAGCCTCATAACAATACAAGAAATTGGCAGAAAACCTGTAACTTTGACATAGAAAGTTTGTAGTAATCACCACTTTTACACATATGCTTCAAGAGAGTATCGTGAGACAAATGTCAAACAGCTTGGCAGGGGTTGAACATACATTATTTTTTTGATAACACACCTTTAAAGAAACCTGCCGTGTTGATTAATCCAGAATGATTAAACTTTTGCATCATCCGGACACCACAATTGACTCTGTCTAGCACTGTCTCAGACAATATACAGACAAGAACAAGTGTTTAGGTCTGTCATAAGATTCATTATTTTTAACGGAGGTATTCATGCACGCAGCAGACTAACATTCCAAATAACCACAGACCAATTCAATCTTATGGCCCTGGGGCCTAATTGCTGGGAGTAAAAACGCAAATTTCTCCAACCAGTCACAGGAATAAACACCATTTGACGTATATCTGAACACTTGAAACATTTTAACAGGCAAAAAATGATAATAGCCAAAATAAGACATGTCTCGACAAGTTACGTGTTCACGACAGTGTCATTGATGAGTTCTCCTCCTTTCAAAGTGAGATAGTATTTGGCTCATCTTGATATCCTGAATCCTCACTAACATTAGTCAAATGAACTCTACTGACAACGACCTTCAGCAACTTTTTGTCAATCTTAGATATTTTCTCTTTAGTTTTTGACCTAATTCCCTTCTTCTTCTATTAATCTCCATCTACTTTTCTTTAAACCTTAACAGGGGTCTCACCTCTTCAGATACACCAACGCGCACAGATACAATACCACTGGAACTCTGTTCAAAATTAACCACCAACTGTGCAACAGAAGTTGACAGTCACCAACATTCTCAAGTACTTGTTTAATGTCTTCCCTAGTCTCTGATATCTCCTTCTCTGAACTCACCTTCATATCCCCAAAATTCTTTTCTAACTTCTGTAGTAATGTTGTATTATTTGTCACTTTCTCTTTAAACTGAGTGATAACTTCCTGACTAGTCAGTGCGTCAAACCTGTCTGATAAATCTGCTTTATTCCTCTCACATTCCTGCTTCAAATTTTAACAACTTCTTGCTGTCTGGTCTAACGCTCTTCACCAGAGGCACGTCTGCTTTCGACAGTAGAAGTCCTCTCATTAAAATCTGAATGTAACTGTATACTAAGTACATTAAATGTTCCTTGCACCATCTCCACTAAATGATTCAGGTCCTTGCTCTAAGCTGTGTATGTTTCCCCGTAAAGTAATAACATTAACCTCTAACTTCTCAGTTAACGCACTGCGACTGGTCTCAGTTATTTCCTCAGTTTCTCATCAAGTCCTTACACAAAAGTTCCTATATTCTCTCGTTAACCATTACTCAGTTCTTAATTACTAGTCTCCAGTTTGTCATAAGTTCGATTCACACTAGTCTTCATTTTCTCTTACAAATCCTTACTTCATTCATTATTAGTCGCCAGCAGTTTCTCATCGATTCCCGTCACACTAGCTCCTAAATCTTTATTATTGGTCTCTATTCTACCCACAGATGCCAACAAAATACATATCAAATTAGGGTCAAAAACATCCTCTGGAGCTGAAATATTATCCTGCTGTTCACTTCAAGCAGTACAAGCAGTAGAAGTTACAGTAGTATCAGCCAACACATCACAAATAGCAGTCGACTCAAGTGACTGAGCAACACCAGATTGAACTGATCCTTCATTTATAACATCATTGCCCTCCTGTGTTAAAACAGTAATGTCACTAGCTCCAACACTTTCTCTCTGACGACAGACATATTAAGTCAGTCAATATGAGACACATCATCATCTCTCTGATAGCAGCACTGCACGAGATGCCAGAATGAGAATGTTCCCTCACCTTATTTTTCCCTTCTCTCTTGACTTTTTCCAAAACATGCCCTTCATACTTCCCTCTGAACAACCTCAAGATTCTTCATCCTATAATGAAGGAGGTAATCACCGACATTCTCACAGCAACCTCTAGGGGTAATCTCAGTATCCGAATCCAACTAAAAATTTCAATAAGTAGTCCTGCAACTCAGCCACCAAACCTTCAACAACTCCTTACAAAGGTTCAAAATGGCTATGAGCACTATGGGACTTAACTTCTGAGGTCATCAGTCCCCTAGAACTTAGAACTACTTAAACTCAACTAACCTAAGGACATCACACACATCCACGCCCGAGGCAAGATTCGAGCCTGCGACCGTAGCGGTCGCACGGCTCCAGACTGTAGAGCCTAGAACCGCTCGGCCATTCCGGCCGGCCCTTACAAAGGCCCCAATCATGAAACAAGGATGATCGACACACAGCTTGCCCTTTACTCACATGAAATACTGCGAACTATGGATGAAAAGCAATAGACAAATTTCATATTTCTAGATTTCCGGAAGGTGCTTCACGCGGTGCCCCATTGCAGGTATGAGCGTATGCCACACGTTCAGAGATACGTGAGTGGCTCGAAGACTAGAACGCAGTTTGCTGTTCTCGACGGCGAGTGTTCATCACAGGCAAGGATATAGTCAGGAATACCCCAGCGAAGTTTGATTGGATCATTGTTCTTCTCTATATAGATAAATGAGTTGGCGGGTAGGTTGAGCACCAATATGTTTTTTGTTTGCTGAAGATGCTGTAGTGTACGGTAAGGTGTCGAAGTTGTGTGACTATAGGAAGATACAAGACGACTTAGACGAAATTTCTGGTTGGTTTGATGAATCGCAGATAGATGTAAATGTGGAAATATGTAAATTAATGCGGATGAGTAGGAAAAACAAACCCGTAATGTTCGGATACAGCATTATTAGCGTCCCGCCTGACATAGTCACGTCGTTTAAATATCCAAGTCTAACGTTGCAAAGTGATATTAAATGGAACGTGCATGTGAGGATTATGGTAGGGAAGGCGAATAATCGACTTCGATTTATTGAGAGAATTCTGGGAAAGCGTGGTTCATCTGTAAAGGAGACCCCATATACGAGGTGCATTCACGTTCTAAGGCCTCCGATTTTTTTTCTCCGGACTGGAAAGAGATAGAAACATAAGCATTGTTTTAAAATGAAGCCGCGTTCATTGTCAATACGTCCCAGAGATGGCAGAACCGTACGGCAGATGGAATTTTACCGCCAGCGGCGAGAATGAGAACTGTTTTAAATACTTAAAATGGCGACGTTTTCCTTACTTGAACAGCGTGCAATCATTCGTTTTCTGAATTTGCGGGGTGTGAAACCAATTGAAATTCATCGACAGTTGAAGGAGACATGTGGTGATGGAGTTATGGATGTGTCGAAAGTGCGTTCGTGGGTGCGACAGTTTAATGAAGGCAGAACATCGTGTGACAACAAACCGAAACAACCTCGGGCTCGCACAAGCCGATCTGACGACATGATCGAGAAAGTGAAGAGAATTGTTTTGGGGGATCGCCGAATGACTGTTGAACAGATCGCCTCCAGAGTTGGCATTTCTGTGGGTTCTGTGAACACAATCCTGCATGACGACCTGAAAATGCGAAAAGTGTCATCCAGGTGGGTGCCACGAATGCTGAGGGACGACCACACGGCTGCCCGTGTGGCATGTTGCCAAGCAATGTTGACGCGCAACGACAGCATGAATGAGACTTTCATTTCGTCGGTTGTGACAATGGATGAGCCCTGGATGCCATTTTTCAATCCAGAAACAAAGCGCCAGTCAGCTCAATGGAAGCACACAGATTCACCACCACCAAAAAAATTTCGGGTAACCGCCAGTGCTGAAAAAATGATGGTGTCCATGTTCTGGGACAGCGAGGGCGTAATCCTTACCCATTGCGTTCCAAAGGGCACTACGGTAACAGGTGCGTCCTACGAAAATGTTTTGAAGAACAAATTCCTTCCTGCACCGCAACAAAAACGTCCGGGAAGAGCTGCGCGTGTGCTGTTTCACCAAGACAACGCACCCGCGCATCGAGCTAACGTTACGCAACAGTTTCTTCGTGATAACAACTTTGAAGTGATTCCTCATGATCCCTACTCACCTGACCTGGCTCCTAGTGACTTTTGGCTTTTTCCAACAATGAAAGACACTCTCCGTGGCCGCACATTCACCAGCCGTGCTGCTATTGCCTCAGCGATTTTCCAGTGGTCAAAACAGACTCCTAAAGAAGCCTTCGCCGCTGCCATGGAATCATGGCGTCAGCGCTGTGAAAAATGTGTACGTCTGCAGGGCGATTACGTCGAGAAGTAACGCCAGTTTCATCGATTTCGGGTGAGTAGTTAATTAGAAAAAAAATCGGAGGCCTTAGAACTTGAATGCACCTCGTAGAACGCATGTGCGACTTATTTTTTAGTACTGCTTGAGTGTTTCGGGTCCGTACCAGGTCGCGTTAAAGGAGGACAAAGAAGCAATTCAGAGGCAGTCTGTTATGCTTGTTTCTGGAAGATTCGAACAACAAGCAGGTTTTACGGACATGCTCCAGGAACTCAAATTGGAATCCATAGAGGGAAGGCGACATTCTTTTCTAGGAACACTACTGTGAAAATTTAGAGAAGCGGCATTTGAAGCTGACTGCAGAACGATTCTACTGCCTCCAGCATACATGGCACGTAAGGATCACAAAGATAAGATACGAGAAATTAGGGCTCATAGCTCATGCGAAAGCATACAGACAGTCGTTTTTCCCTGGTTCAATTTGAAAGTGGAACATGAAAGGGAACGAGTAGTTGTACGGTGTATCCTCTGCCGCGAGTCGTATGGCGGATTGTTGAGTATCTCTGTAGTTATAGATGTAGATCATCACTACTCTTTTTCCTCCTGAATACTAAGGACCACCCGGCCAGAGTGGCCGAGCGGTTCTAGGCGTTACAGTCTGCAACCATGCGACCGCTGTGGTCGCAGGTTCGAATCCTGCCTCGGGCGTGGATGTGTGTGATGTCCTTAGGTTAGTTAGGTTTAAGTAGTTTCTAAGTCTAAGGAACTGATGACCTCATAAGTTAAGTCCCATAGTGCTCAGAGCCATTTGAACTAAGGGCTAGCACCACAGTCAGAAGTTGAACAAAAATTTATACGATGATAAATACTCAAAACCGAACAAAGTAATATTGTGAAAATGAAGTATTTAAAATATACTTCGAAGTACTCTTCAAAAGCATTGTAAGGATGTCCAAGAAAAGTCTAATTATTCTTAATTAGCTTAGTATCTGCCCAACACAGCCCAGTTCAGATTCTGTTCCACTTAGAAAATTTTTTGCAACCCACGTGCCGGCTTCTCATACAAATAAGTAGAAAACTAAAAGAAAATAGTCAATTACACTCTGCTCGTTTTTTAGCAGTCTTTAATTATCTAGATATGCATCTACATCTACATCTACATGATTACTCTTCAATTCACATTTAAGTGCTCGGCAGAGGGTTCATCGAACCACAATCATACTATCTCCCTACCATTCCACTCCCGAACAGCGCGCGGGAAAAACGAACACCTAAACCTTTCTGTTCGAGCTCTGATTTCTCTTATTTTATTTTGATGATCATTCCTACCTATGTAGCTTCTGCTCAACAAATTATTTTCGCCTTCGGAAGAGAAAGTTGGTGACTGAAATTTCGTAAATAGATCTCGCCGCGACGAAAAACATCTTTGCTTTAATGACTTCCATCCCAACTCGCGCATCATATCTGCCACACTCTCACCCCTATTACGTGATAATACAAAACGAGCTGCCCTTTTTTGCCCCCTATCGATGTCCTCCGTCAATCCCACCTGGTAAGGATCCCACACCGCGCAGCAATATTCTAACAGAGGACGAACGAGTGTAGTGTAAGCTGTCTCTTTAGCGGACTTGTTGCATCTTCTAAGTGTACTGCCAATCAAACGCAACCTTTGGCTCGCCTTCCCCACAATATTATCCATGTGGTCTTTCCAACTGAAGTTGTTCGTAATTTTAACACCCAGGTACTTAGTTGAATTGACAGCCTTGAAAATTGTACTATTTATCGAGTAATCGAATTCCAACGGATTTCTTTAGGAGCTCATGTGGATCACCTCACACTCTTCGTTATTTAGCGTCAAATGCCACCTGCCACACCATACAGCAACTGATACTGGTCTTCGGATGACCTTACTAGACGGTAAATTACAGCATCATCTGCAAACAACCTGAGAGAACTGCTCAGATTGTCACTCAGGTCATTTATATAGATCAGGAACAGCAGAGGTCCCAGGACGCTTCCCTGGGGAACACCTGATATCACTTCAGTTTTACTCGATGATTTGCCATCTATTACTACGAACTGCTACCTTCCTGACAGGAAATTACGAATCCAGTCACACAACTGAGACGATAATACCCCATAGGCCCGCAGCTTGATTAGAAGTCGCTTGTGAGGAACGGTGTCAAAAGCTTTCCGGAAATCTAGAAATACGGGATCAACTTGACATCCACTGTCGATAGCGGCCATTACTTCGTGCGAATAAAGAGCTAGCTGCGTTGCACAAGAACGATGTTTTCTGAAACCATGATTACATATCAATAGATCGTTCCCTTCGAGGTGATTCATAATGTTTGAATACAGTATATGCTCCAAAACCCTAGTGCAAACCGACGTAAATGATATAGGTCTGTAGTTCGATAGATTACTCCTACTACCCTTCTTAAACACTGGTGCGACCTGCGCAATATTCCAATCTGTAGGTACAGATCTATCGGTGAGCGAGCGGTTGTATATGATTGCTAAGTAGGGAGCTATTGTATCAGTGTAACCTGAAAGGAACCTAATCGGTATACAATCCGGACCTGAAGACTTGCCCGTATCAAGCGATTTGAGTTGCTTCGCAACCCCTAAGGTATCTACTTCTAAGAAACTCAGGCTAGCAGCTGTTCGTGTTTCAAATTCTGGAGTATTCAATTCGTCTTCCCAGGTGAAGGAATTTCGGAAAACTGCGTTCAATAACTCCGCTTTAGCGGCACAGTCTTCGGTAACAGTACCATCGGCACTGCGCAGCGAAGGTATTGACTGCGTCTTGCCGCTTGTGTACTTTACATACGACCAGAATTTCTTCTGATTTTCTACCAAATTTCGAGACAATGTTTGGTTGTGGAACCTATTAAAGGCATCTCGCATTGAAGTCCGTGCCAAATTTCGCGTGTCTGTAAATTTTAGCCAATCTTCGGGATGTCGCGTTCTTCTGAACTTCGCATGCTTTTTCCATTGCCTCTGCAACAGCGTTCGGACCTGTTTTGTGTACCATGGGGGATCAGTTCCATCTCTTACCAATTTATGAGGTATGAATCTCTCAGTTGCTGTTGCTACTATATCTTTGAATTTGAACCACATCTCGTCTACATTTGCATAGTCAGTTCGGAAGGAATGGAGATTGTCTCTTAGGAAGGCTTCTAGTGACACTTTATCCGCTTTTTTAATTAAAATTATTTTGCGTTTGTTTCTGGTGGATTTGGAAGAAACGGTATTGAGCCCAGCTACAACGACCTTGTGATCACTAATCCCTGTATCAGTCATGATGCTCTCTATTAGCTCTGGATTGTTTGTGGCTAAGAGGTCAAGTGTGTTTTCGCAACCATTTCCTTAATCAGCTCTGTATGACAGTTGGTTTGGTTGTTTGGGGAAGGAGACCAGACAGCGTGGTCATCGGTCTCATCGGATTAGGGAAGGATGGGGAAGGATGTCGGCCGTGCCCTTTCAGAGGAACCATCCCGGCATTTGCCTGGAGTGATTTAGGGAAATCACGGAAAACCTAAATCAGGATGGCCGGACCCGGGATTGAACCGTCGTCCTCCCGAATGCGAGTCCAGTGTCTAACCACTGCGCCACCTAGCTCGGTGTATGACAGTTGAATCCCTCAGTTTCTTCTCCATAACATACCTCCAAGGAGGGGTGAGGGACGATTTTATCATACCTATACTTCAAGTCACAAACTTTACTCTCCAAGAAGGATTACACTCTAGCCTGACTAACAGCACTGTTAATTTTTGCTTGGAGCCCGTTGAATACCACACATGTTTCCCTTTATTAATATATGAGTCATGAAACTGAACGACGTAGCAGCAGCTCCTATACTTTCTTGAATGAACAGAATACAATTATAGTTCACTAGCATCCAGTGTGGAAATAAATATCCCAGTCTACGACATACATGACAGAAAAATAACGCCACCCTTCAGAAGGAAATCCTACCTTCAAATTATAAAATTAATATTTCTTCACACCACAAAACAATTATGACACCAGTATGAAGAGCTTGTGCTAGAAAGAACACAGATTGACTTTGTACTTCTGAAATCATACTTCTCTTCACACTGAACACTATTTTGCTGTCTTTTTAAATAAATATATCCTCCAACTGTCTATTTAAAAGTGAACAAAATTTTCAATTACAGCCCAATGACACCAAATTGTACCAGTTCTCTGCAATGTACGGCTTTAAATTTCAGCATAACATTAATTAATGATCACAAATGGATTGCATTCTCTCTGCCAGTCACACGTGAAAGTCAGATTTGTCTCACTGAACTTCAGAAGTGCAACATTATTAATCACACTAATTTGATGCCCCAAGGTACATATAAAGATATAAATACTCAGTACACTGTTTGTCAGACAGCAACGTAAGTTTACAGCCATGCCTTCCCATCACAAGTTCTAATACCTTGGCACAGAGAGATGAGGGAATCTGTGGTTAAATAAGCAGTCAGGAACAAACAAGAAACAGAAATCTTTGCAGGTAATCCTAACTCAAGGTAGACAATACTGCCGTGAAAAACTTTCAATGGAAATCAGTCAGAACGTTACCTTAACAGGAAAGAAATATCCTGGAAGCGTATAGCAATAATGGAAGGTGTGTGTGTGTGTGTGTGTGTGTGTGTGTGTGTGTGTGTGTGTGTGTGTGTGTGCGTGTGTTCGTGCGTCTGTGTGTGCGTGTGTGTTTACCAGAAATTCATAAACTTCTCTCTTAGATTCAAGATGATTACTTACAATCCTCTACAATTTGGAAACGCCATATGACTTATGATTTGGACCGTAAATAGTCACACACACACACACTCACACACTCACACACACACATACACACACTTCGTAACATCAGCGGACTGGGAAGAAATGAGCCTGCGTATCAAATACTTGTATATTGCACAGTGAATGTACGGGTTCGTAAAGAAAATTAACTACATTGTATATGTGTTAGCCTGTGGCTCATAGCGTTCATCTGTGCAAAGAGGATTCCTCATAATCGTGATCCTTGGTTTGTTTCGCAAAAATTGTTAACTGACTCAGCAAAGACATAAAATTCCCTCAGTGACTAAGCAAAGAGGTTGCTACAATGCTTGTATCGACTAATAGAAAATGATTATAGCAGACACGCGTACAGTATAGCAAAGAGAAATATCACGATCTATAACAAACAAAACATAATGACTAGAAATAAAATTGCTGAGTGAACAGGCACCTTTCAGCCAGCATCTACTGTTTTCCGGACATTGTGTATGAGTAAGGCAAGTTCTGCTTCATGGCATCTTTTTCTGAGTCCGTGCTAATTCTTTGTAAACAGGAGCAACCTGCAGTGTTTTCCAATTACTCGGGACTATTCAATGCGCAGAAAATCGTCAATAAGGAATTATAAGTACTAATTCCGCAAAGTATTTAACAAAAATTTGAAATTTTCCTTAGGATTTAGTGCCTTATCCATCTTGAGAAGTCTTAATTGTTTGTCAATACAAACGGATATTATTGCGAAATCTCTCATTCGTAAGTGTGTGTGGAAGCAAAATATTGAGTTTATAATCTCGTTGTGCGTAACCACATTTTCTAAAACGGAATTTAATAAATTTACTTCCTACTTGTTGTCATCAGTTTCAACACTAGAGTGATCACGCCATATCTGGTGTATGACTGGTCGACATTTAGTTAGCCATTGCTTTTTAGTTATTGACGCTTTGTAGATTCACGTGACCGTAGATCTCCAGGAGCATATTCAGACCTTCGTTGATCCTTTCCTACAACTTTTAGATGCCATGATAGCTACACGTGGCTCTTTCACATCATACAACATTTCCATATACAGAGATTAAGTGTCAAATGTTTCATAGATACCTAAAACCCCTCTATCAGTAACACTGAATCAAGGGAAGGTCACTTGTTGCTGATAGACGGCATTATCACTATCGTCCTGGCAAATTTGTTGTAGACGGAAACGGCAATGGGTACATTTACGGAATGTGAGAGACGTCGGCTGATTTTTCTAAAGAAGGAGGAGAATCCACGCTTCTAACTTGATACGGGATTTCCACTTACGAGCCAATCAAGACTACGTATTGACGAAGTGGCTTCCAATTTCCGGGCTGTCGGATTTGAGGTTTATGGTTGCGGTCGATGCTTCCCGAGGACAGTCTTTATTGTCTTTAAGCTTTGTCACTGCAGAGTGACCACGGCTTCCTGATTAACGACAGTTTTGCAACCAGTGGCATTGAAAAGGCCTTGAACGCATCTTTAACGCAATATTTTATCATGTAGTACTGACATAGCTTTCAAAATCTAACAAGGAATAGACCATATTAAGTCCACCAACATTCCTCTAATATATATAACCAAACATATTCTTCTCTTATTTATTATTTGATTACACTTGAATTTCACGTCAGGTAGCCCATTAGCTACGATCGTATAGTGGCCGAATTTCTCAGGTTTTAGACTTCTCTCGTTTTTGTTGTGTGTACCATAGCACTGAGAATTATTTTACTCTTGGGTTTATTAAACAAGTTAATAATAGGGAGGTCTCGTTCATCTTGATAATGTTCACGGTTTAAGAAGTACAGAAATTCAGCTATTTACATGCCCGATGACCAAGACATTCGATCTCTTTATCAAATGGTGGGTGTAACAGGTAAAAAAAATTGCTAAGTACAGTTTCTTGCATGATACGACTATCAACAAAAGTTTCGTAACATAAGATGAAGTCTATCCTTTCTGAAACATAAAAGTGAAGCGCCCATCCGACAACATGCCACACTCAACATTTGATAATGAGATGAAACTTAGCAGTGGATTTAGAAAGATTATTTATTGTCGTTCTGGAGTTAGTGATACAATGTAATTTCAAAGATTGGAAAAGATATTTCATGGAAACTGAGAAATAACTCAGAAGTTTTACACACTATTAAAAAGTAATAAATGCTTCATAAAGTCAAGCAGTCCTTTCCCGAATTCATAATGTAGTAATTACAGAATTGTAATGTATCAAAAACAATTACACGGGCCTTTTCCAGATAGCTGTGTGCCCGGGTTTTCTAATTGTTGAAATGATTTCAACAGCTAATATAATTCGATTCTTCACCAACACAGAAAATTAGAAAATTCCGAAAGAAGATAGTAGTTCATATTTTAACGTCCCGTTGACATCAGTAGGTTAGAAAATTTAAAAAGGGAAATGGATAGGTTGAAGTTAGATATAGTGGGAATTAGTGAAGTTCGGTGGCAGGAGGAACAAGACTTCTGGTCAGGTGACTACAGGGTTATAAACACAAAATCAAATAGGGGGAATGCAGGAGTAGGTTTAATAATGAATAGGAAAATAGGAATGCGGGTAAGCTACTACAAACAGCATAGTGAACGCATTATTGTGGCCAAGATAGATACGAAGCCCACACCTACTACAGTAGTACAAGTTTATATGCCAACTAGCTCTGCAGATGACGAAGAAATTGAAGAAATGTATGATGAAATAAAAGAAATTATTCAGATTGTGAAGGGAGACGAAAATTTAATAGTCATGGGTGACTGGAATTCGAGTGTAGGAAAAGGGAGAGAAGGAAACATAGTAGGTGAATATGGATTGGGGGACAGAAATGAAAGAGGAAGCCGCCTGGTAGAATTTTGCACAGAGCACAACATAATCATAACTAACACTTGGTTTAAGAATCATGAAAGAAGGTTGTATACATGGAAGAACCCTGGAGATACTAAAAGGTATCAGATAGATTATATAATGGTAAGACAGAGATTTAGGAACCAGGTTTTAAATTGTAAGACATTTCCAGGGGCAGATGTGGACTCTGACCACAATCTATTGGTTATGACCTGTAGATTAAAACTGAAGAAACTGCAAAAAGGTGGGAATTTAAGGAGATGGGACCTGGATAAACTAAAAGAACCAGAGGTTGTACAGAGATTCAGGGAGAGCATAAGGGAGCATTTGACAGGAATGGGGGAAATAAATACAGTAGAAGAAGAATGGGTAGCTTTGAGGGATGAAGTAGTTAAGGCAGCAGAGGATCAAGTAGGTAAAAAGACGAGGGCTAGTAGAAATCCTTGGGTAACAGAAGAATATTGAATTTAATTGATGAAAGGAGAAAATATAAAAATGCAGTAAGTGAAACAGGCTAAAAGGAATACAAACGTCTCAAAAATGAGATCGACAGGAAGTGCAAAATGGCTAAGCAGGGATGGCTAGAGGACAAATGTAAGGATGTAGAGGCCTATCTCACTAGAGGTAAGATAGATACCGCCTACAGGAAAATTAAAGAGACCTTTGGAGATAAGAGAACTACTTGTATGAATATCAAGAGCTCAGATGGAAACCCAGTGCTAAGCAAAGAAGGGAAAGCAGAAAGGTGGAAGGAGTATATAGAGGATCTATACAAGGGCGATGTACTTGAGGACAATATTATGGAAATGGAAGAGGATGTAGATGAAGATGAAATGGGAGATACGATACTGCGTGAAGAGTTTGACAAAGCACTGAAAGACCTGAGTCGAAACAAGGCCCCCGGAGTAGACAATATTCCATTGGAACTACTGACGGCCGTGGGAGAGCCAGTCCTGACAAAACTCTACCATCTGGTGAGCAAGATGTATGAAACAGGCGAAATACCCTCAGACTTCAAGAAGAATATAATAATTCCAATCCCAAAGAAAGCAGGTGTTGACAGATGTGAAAATTACCGAACCATCAGCTTAATAAGTCACAGCTGCAAAATACTAACACGAATTCTTTACAGACGAATGGAAAAACTAGTAGAAGCCAACCTCGGGGAAGATCAGTTTGGATTCCGTAGAAACACTGGAACACGTGAGGCAATACTGACCTTACGACTTATCTTAGAAGAAAGATTAAGGAAAGGCAAACCTACGTTTCTAGCATTTGTAGACATAGAGAAAGCTTTTGACAATGTTGACTGGAATACTCTCTTTCAAATTCTAAAGGTGGCAGGGGTAAAATACAGGGAGCGAAAGGCTATTTACAATTTGTACAGAAACCAGATGGCAGTTATAAGAGTCGAGGGACATGAAAGGGAAGCAGTGGTTGGGAAGGGAGTAAGACAGGGTTGTAGCCTCTCCCCGATGTTGTTCAATCTGTATATTGAGCAAGCAGTAAAGGAAACAAAAGAAAAATTCGGAGTAGGTATTAAAATTCATGGAGAAGAAATAAAAACTTTGAGGTTCGCCGATGACATTGTAATTCTGTCAGAGACAGCAAAGGACTTGGAAGAGCAGTTGAATGGAATGGACAGTGTCTTGAAAGGAGGATATAAGATGAACATCAACAAAAGCAAAACAAGGATAATGGAATGTAGTCTAATTAAGTCGGGTGATGCTGAGGGAATTAGATTAGGAAATGAGGCACTTAAAGTAGTAAAGGAGTTTTGCTATTTGGGGAGCAAAATAACTGATGATGGTCGAAGTAGAGAGGATATAAAATGTAGACTGGCAATGGCAAGGAAAGCGTTTCTGAAGAAGAGAAATTTGTTAACATCCAGTATTGATTTAAGTGTCAGGAAGTCATTTCTGAAAGTATTCGTATGGAGTGTAGCCATGTATGGAAGTGAAACATGGACGATAAATAGTTTAGACAAGAAGAGAATAGAAGCTTTCGAAATATGGTGCTACAGAAGAATGCTGAAGATTAGATGGGTAGATCATGTAACTAATGAGGAAGTATTGAATAGGATTGGGGAGAAGAGAAGTTTGTGGCACAACTTGACCAGAAGAAGGGATCGGTTGGTAGGGCATGTTCTGAGGCATCAAGGGATCACCAATTTAGTATTGGAGGGCAGCGTGGAGCGTAAAAATCGTAGAGGGAGACCACGAGATGAATACACTAAGCAGATTCAGAAGGATGTAGGTTGCAGTAGGTACTGGGAGATGAAAAAGCTTGCACAGGATAGAGTAGCATGGAGAGCTGCATCAAACCAGTCTCAGGACTGAAGACCACAACAACAACAACGACATCAGTAAGGTCGTTGATGTCGACGTCATTGAAGGCGGAGCAGCATCACAGTTGGACAAGAATGGAGTGGTACCACGCTTAAGGAACCTTCCAGGCATTTGCTTGAAGTGATTCAGCGAATACGATGAAAATCTAAATCAGTTTCACCAGAAGGAAATTTAGAAGCAGTCTTCCAAAACATTAGTACATTGAACTAAATACTACACTACATTGTTCATTGTCCGAGAAGGTCATAGAATACACGTAAGCTGATGACCAGTTCAGGAAAGATATGATTGCTGATAATATTCGCAAGAGGAAATTCTTTACGAATTAATAAAAGTATCCAGTATGAATTCGTTAAAAATAAAGAGATAATTGACGCAAAATTACACTCTTATTAGAATGGAAGATCGATAAGCAGATTTAAAATGTTACCTAAAATTTGGAGAAGAAATAGGCCTGAACGAAAATGCTGAGAGAGATATTCGAAAGCAGAGTATGTGGATAGAGTCTGAAACTATAACATAACGCCTGTGAAGAAGATAAATGATTTACGTATTGTAAAGATACCCTCTGGCTGAATGAAGAATACGTCGCGTGAAAGTTCGTCACTCTTTAAAACGGATGATTCTAGTCGCCACATGCTCCGCCGTAACTTTTATTGATTAGGATAAAAAGGAGTCACCCAACGTCCGAAGAATAAAACGATTTTAAAGCAACTAATATCAGACTTAACGACTCAAGAAAACTCCAAAAATAATTTCATCATAAGGAGAAAGCTAGAAAGTGAATAAATAAATACTCTGCAAACCTTCAAGGCAGCGCCAGAAGCAGGAGTGTACCCAGCAGTTCTAATCCATATCGAATGGAAGTATAGTTAGCAGCAATTAGTAGCAGTGAGGAGAAATACTGCTTGGTAGATTAAAACTGTGTCAAACCAGAACTCGAACCTAGAACCCTGTCTTGTTTCCGAAAGAAGAGGAACCAAGTGTTCGAGTGTCGGTCTGGTAAGCAGATTTAATCTGCTAAGGAAGTTTTAAAATAGTGCTGCGAACTGAAAGAATCATTACAGCTACTAGAGATTTTATGGTTATATAGGTTTACAATTATTTAACGTCGTTGTAGATCATAATGTTGTGTCTAGGTACATACATTTTACTCTAGTCACAATCCTCGTGTCAAAGCTACGACTGTGCGTGAGAAATCAGCTGGGTGCATTGCCGCTTCCAGAATCACGAGGTCACCCACGGAATGTCACAAAAACAGTCTCCAGACTATAACGCTCCCTTCTATTTGCAGGGTGTTTGCTTTCGGACGTTTCACGCCCTACACACCAACGGCCAACTGTCCGATGGAGGAGAAAGCGTGAGTCATCTGACAAGGACACCTGCAGCCAGTCAGAAGACGTCCAGCTGCGCTATTGGCTTCCAAATTCCAAAATTCGCCGCCGAGGAACAGCAGTCATTAGGGGTGCATTAACGAGGCACCTGCTGCTGAGGCCCATACACAAAAATGTACGCTGAACAGTCGTTGACGAAACACTCTTAGTAGCATCTTGGTTCATCTGGGCGGTCTGTTTCTCAACACTTACGTGTCTATACGCCCGTACACATATCGGGAGCTGTCGTTCGCCCCTGTCTCTATGGCCCAAGGTGCACCAAAGTTGCCTCAGAGCTCGGTTGGATAATGCCTTGTTGTCATGCATGATATACTTTAACAATGGCCGCATGCGAACAGTTCGTGAACTTAACCGTTTCGAAAATGCTTCCACCCATGACCTTTTGTACTTCAGGTAAATCGCTCCGTTTCTGCATTACGACAGCAATTTCTTTTTTTCCGTGTCTCCCAATATACTTTATTCATGGTGGTCAGAATCCTTATGAAAAACGTAAAATGATGTTGCAGCGTATGTAGCACTGATAAATGATTGTTGAGAAAAATATTCGATCATTTGCCCGACAAAAAAGTTAAACACCCAGAAAACATGACCAGATGTCAAAGAAATTGTGTACACGTACACGCCATTTGCGTGCAGCGAGGTGCATACAGTTGCATTTCCTTGTGGCATGCATAAATCACGCCTGAGTGCATTAGTATTGTTCGTTTATGGTGTAGTTAACAGGCCTTGCAGGGTATATGAGGATCGTTTACAATGTCCGATGTTGTATGGTCACTGTAAGTGCACGAAGATGCCGCATACTCGTGTGAGATAGGGTTATCAACATCTGGCAGAGTTTGAAAGAGGCCTCATTTTGGGTTTCCATTGCGCTGGATGGTTAAATTGTGCAATATCCACAATTTTGGAGCATTCGAATGGCCTAATGTTGGGCTGCATGGGAACGTGGGGAATGTATACTCGTCGTCAAGGTTCCTACTGATCACGTCAGGCCACCGAAACGGAGTTCGCCCCCAGTAGCTGAGTGGTCAGCGCGACAGAATGTCAATCCTAAGGGCCCGGGACTGGGTGTTGTGTTATTCTAATAAACATCATTTCATCCCCATCGACTCGCAAGTCGCTGAAGTGGCGTCATATCGAAAGACTTGCACCCGGCGAACGGTTTACCCGACGGGAGGCCGTAGTCACACGACCTCAAGGGAGGATAGTCGTATTATGCACCAACTACGTAGAAACCCCTTCACATACGCACCTGCTGTCCGAGAACAGATAATGGACTCCCTGCAACGTACTGTGTCGTTCCACACCGTAGGATGGGGACAAACAGTAGCTGTACTAGCAAATTAGCGACTCATGCGTAGGCTCTCGTTAACACCACAACACGAATGGTTGCTTTTGATGTGTTGCCGTGACCGGAAAGCACTGATTGCTGATGAATGGAGTCGCATTGTGTTCGTTGATGAATCGTGGCTCTGCAGTGTCTCGGATGACCATCGTCGGCGAAGATGGCCGCTGTGGTCGAGAGGTTCTAGGCGCTTCAGCCCGGAACAGCGCTGCTGATAAGGTCGCAGATTCGAATCCTGCCTGGGGCATGGATGTGTGTGATGTCCTTAGCTTAGTTAGGGTAAGTATTTATAAGTCTAGGAGACTGATGACCTCAAATGTTAAGTCCTGTAGTGCTTAGAGCCATCGTCGGCGAGTAAGGAGGCGACCTGGCGAGAGGTACAATTCTTCGAACGTTGTGGAGAGGCGCAACGGTGATATTCCTAGCGACACGAGACAACTAGACAGTGCCACACATTTTTTGAAAGTAGTACAGCACATACATGTCCTATCAATGGATTTAAATCCATCTGACGATTTGCTACATAACAGGGTGCGCAGACCACAACCATCTCAGTAGCATAACATGCTTGATAAGACACGCATTAGAGGAGGAGGCAGTAGTCTCGACAAACTACCAGTCGAATTACACATTCCTGGATGTAACTGCTTTGGACCAAGAATAAAACATCAAAAACGATTGGCACGCCGTGATAAGGGAGTAAATCTGCTCGACGAAGAGTGTATGGAACACGAAGTGGCATACGTACCAAATAAAGATCGTTACACCGCCGATCGAATTTTAGCTGATAAATCTACGGCAATAAGAGAGAGAAGGGATATTGGTGTAGGTCATCGCATTGCAGCACTTTCAGTTGAAAAAACTGTGCATGGTAAAGTTAAGTTGGGCTTTGGTGTGAAGAAATGCAGCCAAGTTATGAGCGCTGCAGGTAGGGCGCTAAGGAAGATTAAGACAATCAAAGAGCTGATGAAAAACTGTATCCTGACAGCGTTGCATGCAGGTAAAAGCACCCTGAAGCAGAAAGGAGCGAGACATAAAAGATCGATTAAATCACCCAGGGTTCCGCCAATACCCTACCGTCCTCATTGCTTCCTTATCAGGTGTCTCAGCGGTGGGTTCACTCACTGGGGGGCGCTGCGGCTATTGCCAGGACAGTGAAGACGGCTCAAAACTCTCAGGAGCAACTTCAGGAGGCACGAAGACACAACCGTATGATGGAGGCAGCAGCCATCAGAAAAGGCCTATACTTGAAACCATGCAAGAAAGGACTAGATCTATTTAGAAACATATAAAGAAGAGCCCCCTAGCAGTCCTACCAGACAGGGCGCTTACAAATACAGATCTGCTTAAGTTTGTTCATAAGAAATTCAACATTCCGAGATTCCGAACTGTGTTTATGAGGAATACATTACCGAAGACTATGTGGAAATCATGATATTGCGGAATGGTGAATCTGGATGTAACACGAGGACATGAAACTCACTGGGTAGCATACGTTAAAAAATGAAATACAAATAACGTCTAGTGTTTCTATGATTGGATTTGGCACATACGCCACCATCCCAAATGTCACAGAGGCTCACAAAAATCTGCATCTGGAAATTAATGGTAAAACAGAAATTGTGGAAATTGAACCTGGTGTATACGCTACTGACGATCTAAACGAAGTTTTAGAACAGCCTGGAAAAGGGATTGAGCTCCGTGCAAACATCAGTACACTTAAAGCTGAAATACGGACGGTGAAAGCGTCGATTGACTTTAAGCAGGAAAGTTCAATAGGCACACTATTGGGTTTCACAAAGGGACAGGTTTCTGAAGGCGGACCCCAGTAATTTTACAATTCTGATCATACAGTGGATTCTCCCTGTCAGTACAATCTACGTTCAGTACAACATTGCAACGAACTCATATCTCAACGATAGATTGTTTCATTCAATTTACGGATTCTCCCCTTAAGCTGGAACAGGGTATAAGACTGTTGAGACTCCAACACTATATATATTACGGTTCAGACATTGGGCTACCTGGAGCTGAGTATTGTGGATCAGAATAACCAACTTGTAGACTTTCGTCGAGAGGAAATCAGTGTACGACGGCATCTAAGACAAGATGGGTGTAAGGTGTAAACCAACACACACAGGCATAGCACAGCACTTCGCAGCAGAACCGCAAGGTGATAACACGTGTGAACTACGAGTTTCTTAAATAAGTAGGCTTGAATCGTCGCAATGACGTCGTCGCTCAATATATCCCACCTTGTGAAATGTGATGAGCGAGTCATACGCTAAGCATACTTCTCGTAGAAACCTTATGCTTCAACGACATCATTTAACAAGAACGATGAAATCACAACTGTCATCCAGCACCAAGACGCTTTAACTCTTTCACACAGGAGTTTCATATATTTGCATGGTTCATTTTAAGAAAAAGGATGGTAGTCGTCCAGTGGGATCAAAGCTTACACGTAATGCTTTGGCATTCCTGTTCCAGGAAACACTATTTGAACTTAATGGGATAGAGATTTATCGTACACGTAGTGTGGGCAAAGCAACAACCCTTAAAACATATGTCTCATCATCAACTTCGGATATGAATGGTTTATAAAATGCAGGATAGTTCATAGACGATCTTGTGGACAGAACAGCATAAGCGTACCGCAGATTTAGAGCATGCATACTTCTAAAAATGCTGTTGGGGTGGTTGAGGACATGCTGTGAATTATTATTAATGCTAAACAGGAGCTTCTTCTGGTATGGAGTGCAACGCATAGCACCTCGTACAGTCAAGGAGCTCAAGAGGAGAATCAGATCATCATTAATAAAATTATACGCTAAATGCCGCACATCACTGTGGAAGACGAGGAGGGTTTGAAGCTTTTAAAAGTTTACCGGTACATATCCGCCATTAACTTTCCCCCCTCAAGGGAGGTTTTTGAGTATCCGGTGCTACCGACAGCGAGCAGACAAGCAGGGCCTACTAAAACCTCTGTGCAGCTGGAAACACCGAGATTCGTCATACTTGCATTTCAGACCAACAGAAGGTTGAATTTACCAAATGATTCCATCGTATTTGCCAACTGTAATTTAACTAATGCCAAAGTCTACTTGAATTCCGAATTCTATCCGTATGACAATTTACTGCTGCAGTGGGATCACAATGTATACAGTCTAGCATTTGACATGTATGCAAGGTTTCGTGCCTCTTACTATGAAGGTGTTGAAGACGAAGGATGCCTACTCAGTCCGCGGAAATTCGAGGAGCTTGCGCCAATCATCGTAACAGACTATTCTAAGGAGAATGAGATAACTAAATCAGGGCCAACAGATGTACGAATCGAATTTGAATCCTCATCAAATTTCCCAGAACATACTGCAACGTATCCTCTAGTTCTACTTCACAGTGTGATTAACTATTGCCCATTTACTGGTGTTGTGCAGCGTGCTGTATAAATTGCCAGGTGCTGTGGCTTAGTCAGGGCATTTCACAATCACACCTTGCAGTGTGAACGTCGTTGCCAATATTCAAGGTTCCTATGATGATGGGTGCAGACAGTTCATAGCATACACAGAAGATACTAGTATAATAGAGACATTCTCAGAAAGAATTGCGTCACCAAGCCCTTTCAAAGATGTAAATTGTGTTAAAACGCGGAGAACTCAACTGGGACGATCCCTGTATAACTTATAAAGAAATGATGACGTCACTTCGAATATTCAATCATCCTGAGACTATCATTTATGTCAAAGGCTAGGAGAAGATCACATAGATGCAGCGAATCTTCAAGTTTGCGTTTATTCAAGACCTGGAATTCTACGGGTGCCCTGCTATCCATCAGCTCAAGAAGAAAAAGTGTGAAAATACTGTTGTGTCTGCTTATGAAAATGTAAAATTACTTTTAAGTAGAATTAATGAAAATAAATAAATGTTTTGCCTCACACTCTGCGTTTTTCTTTCTTTCTACCTAGCTCCTACTTAGACAGTATGTCGCTTCGTCCAGATTCTACGTCTGTGGCTTGGTGGAAGCATATGAGATGAAATTTGAGCCATGTTTACTGTATGTCTTTGGACGTGGACACCATCACGTGCCGCCTTTCCCTAAAAACCTACACGTGCAGCACGATAGGCGAAATCCCAGTCAATCATTATGTATATTTCGTTTTCCTCCATCTTAAACGTCATCTCCCTCATGCTTCAAACTGATATCTTGTGCATCTTGCACAGCCTTTATATACATTTGTCAGTGTAGGGATTAGTGAAATAACAACAAAGACATGTGGTAACGAATAACAAATTTTTATTCATACATAAATATTCACAGTAGTAATACAGCTTTACATCCATAAATATTCTTGTTTTTACAATACACGACGTAATACTGCTTTTAAATTCACAGTTCTTTTTACTGTTTGGAATTTTTTATTCACAGGTTTGGTTTTACAAATAATAGTTCTTGTTGAAACTTTTTTATACTTTACATTGCAGTACTGATTACGGCTATTGCAGAGGTACAACTTCACTTACACTAGTACTATTACTGATAAAACCCCACGCAGACAGAAGACTTAATTTATATGTTGAAGCGGGTGTCTCTAAGCATCTTCCACCTCAAGCAGCTGAAATAATTTAATTATACAATTAAGCGGAAGGCCCTAAAACATTCATAGAAAAAAACTGCACTAAAATGAACTGGGTGAAACCCACACTTGAAGCTAGTATGAATTGGACAGCTAGCGGTAGGTGAAACTGAGAAACTAATCTATTTACACATGCGCTCACACAGTCACACACGCACATGAGGTGCAAAAGAGGGAAACACGGTAGACTATTTTTACCTTCATTTACAGGTTTTCAACTTTTTTTGATAATTTAGTTCAATTTTGTATCTTCTTTATGTATGTTACACATTTTTTACTTCTTTTATAATTAAATTCCAGCACATGCTGCCTATTCAGAGTGAGTCACTAACTATTACCACCAAGAATAAATCCGAAAGTATGATAGTAGCTGAAAATTTTGTGGGACAAATGTTGCAAGGGACAATGGGGGCCATAATATGACGTTCATATGTTGTTGCTAGGTGGGGTCGCGTCAGAGATATGAAGGTCAACTTTGTTTTCTTAAATGGGATGCTATAGTTTGGTACTTATTTTCTGATATCGACAGTAAGGTCTTTGAAGGTTAACGAAGGTCAAAAACGTGGCATGAACGTCCATTTACATAAGGTGTTCGAAGTGATGACCATTGGTATCAGTTGCAGCGCTGCAATCTTGTTACCATGGATTGAGTGGTATTCCTTATCACTCCGGCACTTATCGACGCACATGCTCTGACAATTCTCTCTCGTATATCGCGCAAATAGTAAATATTCGCCGAATACGGTGTATCCACCTAAAGTGCCATTGACAGGTAAACACCATTCGATGGTTTCGCAACACAACACTAATAGGAACGGTAAGACTAGTATCGTCGAATCAAGGGAATGTGAATGATGTGTTCCTCAGAAGAACAAGTCGATATGCTTCTCATTTATGGAGAATGCCAACAAAATTCAGTGAGAGCTAGAGACTTATACATTGAAAGATATCCCCAACGTACTCACCCTACATGTCGTACATTTAAATATGTGTATGATAAATTGAGAACAACATGATCTTTAACGCATCGGAAACATATCCGGCAAAGGGAAGTTGCTGACGAGGAAATGGAAATTGGAGCTCTAGCCACTGTGGTTCGAGATCCTTGTATTAGTTCGCGCCAAATCGTAAGGGAATCTAGCATGAGCCAGAATAGTGTTGTTCGTGTTCTGCATAGCCATAAATATCATCTTTACCATATCAGTCTCCACCAAGAATTAACTGGTACGGATTGCATGCGTCACATTGAATTCCGCCGATGGGCTCAACTTCAGATTCAGAGCGATGACTCATTTATTAATCTGATTTTATTTACTGACGAGGTTACATTCACGAACCATGGAAATTTTAATCTGCATAACATGCATTATTGGGCAACTGAAAATCCATGTTGGCTGCGGCAAATTGCACACCAAAAACCGTGGTCGGTGACTGTATGGTGAGGGATTTTGGAGGACAGAATTATAGGCACCTATTTCATGGAAGGAACTCTTAATGATAGGAAGTATACCACATTCCTGCAAGAAACGTTAGGCCTGTTATTGGAGCAAATACCTTTAGGAACAAGGAACAGAATGTGGTGTCAACACGATGGGTGTCCGGTACATTTTTCGCTGATGGGTAGAAATGCAAAGACAATTCCAAAATCGTTGGATTGTATGCGGAGGAGATGTGTCGTGGTCGGCTCGTTCGCCGGACTTGACGCCTCTGGATTGTGTCTTGTGCGGATTCGTAAAAGACATTGTTTATAAATTCGTTCCGATTACACGTGAAGATATGCGAGAGAGAAGTGTCAGAGAACGTGCTTCGATAAGTGCCGATGTGATAAGGAATACCACACAGTCCATGATGAGAAGATTGCTGCACTGCGTTGACACCAATGGTCATCACATCGGACACCTTCTGTAAATGGACGTTCACGCCACCTTTGTGACCTTCGTTGACCTTCAGTGACCTTGCTGTAACATATCATTGGATTTGTCTCGATAGCCGCTATCAGAAAATAAGTACCAAATTACAGCATCCCATTTAAAAAAACAAAGTTGACCTCCATATCTCTGATGCGATCCCACTTAGCAAAAAAAAAAGCAACGTCATATTATGGCCCCCATTGTCCCATGCAACTTTCGTCTGACAAACTTTTCAGCTCCTATCATCTTTTCGGAGTTATTCTTGGTGGCAATAGTTAGTGACTCACAAACAGAATAGATTTACACACAGACATACTTATTTACACAAACATCCATACCCAAACCCACTCACAGACATACAAACAGACACACATACAACATTTAAACTATCGTAAAAGAGCCCTGCTATTCGGCACAAGCTCTCACTCAGCCACTCTCTCACTATCTCTCCCATTCACACCATCGGGTTACCCCACCCCCTCTCGCGCTTCAAGAAAATAGTGTTAGTACGGGAGTGTTTCGATCCCGTCATGACAAATAGCTCTTTTCTCGTCATGAGGTGAGACTTTAGACTGCAGCACAGTGTACACCTCGTGACATTGCGATCGAGTACTTGTTTGCTGTACCAAATGCGGAGGTTGCAGCGGAGCACCGCGAACAGCACCATACAGACACTGCGAGTAGTCTTCGACCATGAGCACACATCATGCTGCATCTCACACATCCTTAGCCAGCCTTTGAAGGCTCCATCTACTGTACGGTATGCATACATTTTGGATCTTAGACCCACAAACTGTACAATCGGCAATCCATCCGCCTCATCTTTCATTAAGCTGACAATCTTCCTGTTCTGAGGAACAACAACATAAGAATTATCAGCTGCGTATCCCGATGTGTCGAATTCATTACCGTGTCACCTAATTGCAGTTCTTCACCCAACAGATGAACCTATCTGTACCCATATAAAGTAACTTTGGTTCCACGAAATGAGTTTTAGCAAACTCATAGTGGAAACGTTACATGTGGAGTTTTGAGATGTCCAGTATACACATACTCACATAGACTGATTTCGTAACCTCTGCTGAAACCTTATACATCTCTATAGCAACAAAGTTTTCATTGAAAATAGTGACCCATTTAAAATTTGCTCTGGAAATGTAATTTCTTACTCCTCAACGCCCATCCCATTCAGTCCTAATCAAAATATCACCTTCATTTCTTACAATCAGATTCGTTTTATCGAAAATGGATTTATTCATCAATTTGCAAAAATCTTTTTCGAAATCACTAGTCGCAGCCGCCCTCTTTTTGGTATTTAATTCAATATATTCGTCCAACATGGGGGACTGATTGAAGAAGATAGCCTGAGTGATTCTATCTATATCTACATCTACATGGTTACTCTGCAATTCACACTTAAGTGCCTGGCAGAGAGTTCATTGAACCATTTTCATACTACTTCTCTACCATTCCACTCTCGAATGGCGCGTGGGAAAAAGGAACACCTGAACCTTCCCGTTCGAGCTCTGATTTATTTTCTCTTATTTATGGCTCCATCCATAAGCTGAGACCTTGCTGAGATTATGATAATAAATTACAAATCTCTGTTTCTGTCCAACAGCAGTCGTCAATTACGGGTTAGTTCTTCCCCACAGAACTTGTTGTTTTGGACATAATGGCAAGTCGCTTGTCATTTCAACTAACAGGATATATGAGGTCTGCCTCCACCATGTACCCTACATCAGAATCAACCACCAGATCTAATATTTTTCCATCTAGTCCGTCTAATTCGTTTTCGGGCACCCACTGAAACCTATCAACTGGCAGTGGCTGCATCATGGCGTACCCATATAAGTTATTCACATCCAAATACAGAATATAACTTGAATCGAGGAATGTGATGAACCCCGCACCCATAGGTGAATTATTTGCTTTGGCGTGTCTATGGACACACTGGAAAAGGAATGAATCATACCACGGTCAGTCAAAAGTTCGTTGCTGCGCCGCGTTTTCTCGAGCATTGCGTCCCAGGACAACCCAGGTGCAATTAATAAAAGGTGGGGTCCAGAGACTACGTGACCGTGCATACAGTCCGGAACTATAAAAAAATCTGCTAGCAAGCACACATCGGTTCCCATGTATAGTCTTCCGAATTCACCCAAATTTAGAATGTAGAATCCTCATCAGACATTCAGGGCATGCTCATAATCAGCACTAGTTATGGCATGGTCTGTGAGAATAATGCTAAATGCAGATATGTTGAGTAGTCTCGTTCGTCTAGTTCCTCCTTACTATGCGGACACTCATAACAGAAAACTCCTAGTCACAAGCTAAAACTTTTCCTCATCGGGGTATGCCGATCGGGTGATATGCACATCCTTCCAAAGTAGAGTTTCAACGAATTTCTGGAGTTCTGCCCGCATAAAGTGCAGTGTGTGAAGGAAATGGAGTGTACTTTTGGGCGTCATTTATATGGAGACTGAAATATGCTTCTCAACACTCTCACGTAGGACACTGCTCTGATTTTTCTCCCAACCGAAATTAACCAATTACTCAATAAGCAGGAGATCGTCATACCCACTTAAATTGTGGAAGAAGATGGATATGTGTCGTAGTAACTTATACTTCAAGTTGCATGCGTTGTGAGCTGCAGTTCAGAACTTGCACGTAAGATGAAACGGGGAGTTTCAGCTTCTCTATCTAACGACAGACCACAAAAATGAGAGTTGCCCACATCATTGTACGTATAATTTTTATACTCCTCCGATTCAGCCATGTGATGTTGTTGCTGTAAAGCCTATCAACATACCATGAGAGTTTTTCAAGATCAATGAGTAGCCAAACTGCGAGATTATCCCCAACATAAGATTCATAGCGGTTAAGACTTGAAAAATATGAAGATGCAGTTTGGTATTTCGCAGTATACGGTACGTGCTTTTGTGCGAAGATGGTGTGTGAGGCTAAGGGGCTCCCTTCACAGCAGGTGATAGGCGCAAGGAGAAATTCGAAGTCTGTGTATACAACAAACGGACATCGTTCCTGGTGGTGAACATTCTTTAATTTATTGAACTTGTTTTCTTCTATAGGCATAACAACACGTACTGGTTACTTGGATTCACAGTCCTCCAGATGTCTGTTTAAATACTTTTCTACTGAAAGCGTACTTAGACACCTCAAGTAATGCGTTTCTTATCTTTGAGTTTCGAGAATTGGCTGTAAAGGGGGCGGGACATGCCTATGATCCATACGTAATCCCGATTATCACCTTGATAGAAGAGCAGCATGTTTACATGAAAATCACTCTCACCTGTATATTTCGAAAAATGGAGTGGCCCAACTACAGTATGCTTGTACTGCTCATCTGGCTTGGCTTTCTGCTTATTCTTCAGGCCATAAACGTGAACGAATATTCCGGGATTTTGTGCCTCAAATTTTGGTATGCCCTGAATCTTTACGGGGAAATCAATAATATCAAAGTTATAACATCCACGAATATTAAGACCTATTCCGTATCACGATGTGCTCTCTTGCTGCCCATGCAAATGCGTTATCCTTTTAGTTTTGAACGTTAATATAAGCCTTCTTATTCATAATATCCTCACGGTGTTTGATATAACTGGACCCTCCATTTAACGGATCATAGACATGAATATGGATGTCGAGGTGTGGTATTTGGCTGAGTGCTTTAGCTGACGCTCTTACTTCCATCTGGGAAACCTGGCCAGTATAGCACCCAAGGTGGATTCATGATACCACTCGGCGATTGATGTACTCCGAGATATAACGCCATCACCACCCCAGCCTTTCTCCTCAGCAGCACCCTGTGGTTTGGGGGTGGGGGGTGGAGGGGTTGGGAGGGGTGAGTCAATTCGCAACAGAGTACAGAGTACTGAATTACATTTATTTGCAATATATCTCGGATCATCTAAGGCTTTGAGGAGCTCTGCCAACAGCTCCGGGAGGCACGCTGCTAAAAGGCAGAATGGATGGCAATACCCCTTGGCAGCATTCTCAATTCTAGTAAATGAGATACACCTGTCAAAGACCCTAACAACCGCCCAGTATTCTAGAGGATCATGGCACCGCTAATACGATGTCCTCCACTATCGGGTCGGGATAGAATGCTACAGCTAGTCACAGGTTCATTATCGTTAATACTACAACTAGGAGACGACAGCATCCACTCAGTGGATGAGGGCGCTTGGGAGGAGGCACCTTCTGGGGGAGGGGTATGCACCGAGGCACACATTCTTTGCCTGCCAGCGAGGGCGAACGGCCACAGCAGGAATAGGAGGAGGGGTGGGGGGTAGTGAGCTCCTGTGGGAGGACCCAGGCTGTGGAGAGAGCACTCGTTGATGATGATGCGTGTTGGAGCCTTCACCACCGCCAGTCTGTGCTGTGGGAGATAGTTGTTGTGACTGAACTACCCACGGACGCCAGAGGGTATGCGATGGTGTGAGGGCCAGCACTCCAGCAGCCGCAGCCGCCTCTCGCACAGCAACGAGCGGTGCTTTGCATGGCGGTGCACGTCGTTCGGCTGAGTGTTTGATACCACCGCTCTGGCTGCACGTCCCACATCAAGCTGTTATCGTGGCAGTGTCGGTGGCACTTCTGTAACATACGAATAACAGAAAAAAATAAGTACTAGGCTCAATAATTTTTCAGTATATGCTATAAATAAATAACAACAATTAAGTACATCCGCATTCCAGATTAATAATTATATACTGTGACTATGACAGTAACATTATAATCACCTCTTACACTGTGGATCCCATAATTGAGCTGTACAGTCCATCTTTCTGGTGGTTCTTCCCCTCAGTTAAATATCTCCACCTCCTGTTCCAGAAGGGAGGGGGCGCACTGCCCTTCAGCAGCCACCATCTCCCACTCCCACTCAAGTCTATCACCCTCCCCCAGAACTGTTGTTGTTGTGGAGCCACCGATCCATCTCACAGAAGTCGTCTACCACAAGATATTGATGATAAGAAACAACTACACCAAAAAATTTGTACTGAATTTGCCTACAGCGAGATACTGAGTATACATAAAACGAAAAAAATAAAAATAAAAAGTTCATAACACATGGGAGTGATGACTCCTGGTCATCATTCTCGACACATACCTCTACTAGAATCTCATCCTCCTCTTGATCTACAGCAATATCTACAACCATGAATAATATATGCCTCACACAACTGTATATGACGAAAAAAAAGTCTAACGGCAATATATTACAAATGTACTCATGTTCTTGCTGCATTTCAGCATCCAGCAGCAGGTCAATGGCCATCAGCTGCTGCTCTAACGGTGCAACAGCGAGATAGAAAATTTTATAAACTCTAGTTACGATCATGAGGTATTTTCTGAACATGTAAACTGTCACATAGAATTTGGAGATGTACTTACATGATGGTAGCACTTGCTCTTCGGCTTGCTGGCGACTTTCAGTATCCAGCTGCTGCTGCTTTAACGCTAGAACAACAGTAGAAATATTATAAGCACTTGTTACGATTTGAATACTTTAAGAGATGACTTCTGAACATGTAAAATATCACACACAGAGTTTTGAGATGTATTTACTTCGGTTTGCTGGCAACTTTAAGTTTCCAGCTGGCGTCCTAGCTAAGCCAACATTTCGGGAACGAATGCTGCAATAGCAAGAGAAATAAAAGAACTTTTATAAGCACTTGTTACGAAAATATATCACAATCTCGAAAAATCTGAATATTTTGTACGTAATTTTATAGCTGTCGCAATTTGAACTCATAATTTTCTTGTAAACACTTACATGGCAATTGCCCCAAGTTTGGCTGTTTCCCATCACCACTACCGCTGCCATCACCGCTAGCTAACTGTTTCATATTGCAGGAATAACACAGACACAACTAGGCACTGTCAAAGACTGATGATGATTGTGGTGGAGGTTGGGCTTTATATACCTTCAGACTCCAGCCTCTATTTTGCAGAATGACATACCGGTAAGTTATAACTTGCCTTCTTTTCACCTCAAGCAGGCTTGGCGCAGGTGATTGAGGAACATGTCGCAGGTGTGGTGGAGGAAAAAAAAATCTGAGACAAACATCCTCTGATAGCTGGCAAGTGGCTGAAAAATTGGACACATATACTATCTTTAGGAAAACACCCTTTGTTCATTCTGAGACAGGCTGATAGCCTGGTAAGCCCAATGCTAGCTGCATCCCTCGAAATATATGTTGTTGTTTTCGTTAGGACACAGCTGTGGGTGGAAGATTCTAACCTTCGAAAAGGAATCTATTGTTCGTAGTTCATGCCCAACAAAATGCGACTTAAGAATGGTACTGTACATCGCAATCATTCGCTGATTTCCAACCAGTGGCTGCTGCCCCCTGTGGCCTGGAATCCAAGGGGACCGCAAGTGTGGGTGTTCACCGAGCAGATCGCCAGACACCGAGCCAAGTGTCGCATGTGGTGCAGATTGTGTCATCTCAGGCTGCCTGAGAGTTACGGGCGTGTGTGTTATGGCGCCCTTTGATCTCAAGCCCCCAGAGCAGGACAGGAGGCAGTAGGCGGGTCCGGTCGGGACCCGTGAGTTGAGGCAGCTGCAGCAGCTGTCATGATAGCGATTCGGTGGCGGATGGAGGGACCCCCTCCCCCCCCCCCCCCCACCCTTCCAAAGTCAAACGACGTGGCATCGTGCAGCAGGAGGCTGGGAAGGGCTGAGGCGTGGGCACACCACTAGTGCACCCGAGACCTCCAGTGCATTGTGGGCTGCCTTAATGACTTTGTGATCGCATTATATGAAGCGAGGAAGTGATCGGAAAGTAAACAAGAGTATCCCTGTCCTACAAAATGCAAATTATGTTCTTCTCAGAGCATAATTCACTGGTCCTCCGTCATCTGATTTTTTTATTTATACGGCCTATTTCGGTTTCATAAACAATTTCCATTAACAATTTCCGTCGATATTATGTCCTCAGAATTGACAGTTGACTTCGAAATTTCCGCCGAAATTCGAGATTCCGATCAATATGGTGGGAGGGGGTGTGGGATGGGGATGGGTGGGGAGGGGGAGGATGCAGGGACCCACGTGCAGGCTGGGGAAAACGCATGACGTCATATGGGTGCGGGAGTGGGCGTGGTAAGGGGTAATTAATTGGTCAGTGTAATTAATTTGCATATCAATTTCATATCAAAATTGCACCTGTGCCCCCTTGACCTTACTAATCACCAAAATTTTCTTCAAGTAATTACTTCCTAGAAGTAATTTTGCTTCTCTTACACGGAGCATCATTTCATGTACTGGTAAATTGGTATACGAAGTCAATCCAGCGTTCAGTTCGACAACGATGTCCACCCTGTATGATTTTTTACGCGATCGCAGTAGAACCGCTCGTTGGAAGGCTGAAAGGCGGACTTTCGGAAATTACAGTGAGGGGTTCCAACTTCCACTGTAGAGTGTATGCTGACGACCTTCTACTGCTTTTTCGCTCAAGTGATGAGGTGTGTTTCATGCTTGAATGGATTATGCAGTATGGATTGGCTGCGAGAAGCCATATGAATGTAGCCAAGTCTGCGGTAATTCATATCGGGAGGCCTCCAGGAGGGCTACATGGCGCCCCTCCCACAGGTGGATGCGATCACATATTTCGGTATTACATTTGCACAAGATGTGCCTCGCATGGCTACCATGGACTATAGACGTCTACCGCATGCGATACGTACAGACGTCTACCAGAAGCTACTTCGATGTATGGAGCTTCTTCAGCATGTATAGTATCTTAACCTTCATGTGGTGAGCAAGTTTTTTCACATGGCGCAGATTCTCCCACTACCGACAGCGATGAGACGCAGACTACAGGCGGCATTTTGATATTACCTTACTGCTGGATTGCTATTGAAAGTCCGCTACGACACCTACACCCTCCCTCCACTTGAGTGTTGACTGGGACTTATAAATGTATGAGTATGGGCTGCAGCCTTCTATTTGTATACTATGACGAAACAGTGGACCTGTCAACGTACTTCACTTACGAGCAGTGTTTTGGAGAAACTGATGCTAGCATTCACACTGCCACCTGTTACGACTGAGCATATCGCTTCCTCTGCCTTCCATATCTTGGTATTTATGCTTGAGTATAGACACGTTAATCCTGATCTGCCCACCACTCGAGATCCGAAGGCGAGATACATCTATCGTTTGCTTCTGAGATGCATACTTCGCAATGTGATTGAGACTAAAATCCTGGAAGTACTACGGCCTGCGGTGAGGAGGGCAGTCCGGCAACCCATACACGGGGACGAGAAACGTGGTACCATCCAGTCAACCGAAAATACCTGACGCGACACTGGTTACACGCTACTGGGCTGACGGATTCTCCCCTCTGCCCATAGTGCAACCTCTCGGACTCTGAAGAATATCGTTTCACGTGTGGGTTTCACGTGTGGAACGGAGTTTGGCGTATGGATGCTGGTACAGAAGCCCCTTCCCTGTTACATTCGTGGCCCATTACACAGGATAGTGCATCGACTCCTCCTATGCTCAGGGGATAGTTATTTTCCGACCGCGGAGACTCAGCCTATCACGTGATATAAAGGCGTGTCCATTTATTACTTATTCTGAGATGGTGGGAAGATGGTTGTTGACTATAGGCAATATCTCCTCATAGCATACTTGAGAACACTCCTTGCTGTCAACAACTCTTCACAAATTATTTGGGCAGTGTCTTTATAAACTCCCTCAGATTTGGAGTGTACTTGGCAGAAGAAGACCCCTGTAGTAGACCTTGACACGAGGCGAAATAGTTATCGACTTGGTACCAATGAACATTGTCCGCAGATGGGAGGTACGCTTGGAATCGAGTGCTGCATTTGTTTTTCATCATAATTTTGATTTGTTTTGTCCATGTGGTCGTTGTTTAAGCAATACAACTATAAGAATTTCCATTGTCTTATTTGTTATTAGATATTTTGAGCTTATCTGTGTGTTGAAAGGTAGACGCACAAAGTAAATGTGGAGATGATTTATGTTCTATAATTTGTTTACAATGTCTTATTACTAACAGTAAAAAGCGGCTACGAAAACCACTCACGAAAGGAAAGGAAACAAAATAAAACAAAGTGGTTAAGGCCACCAATCACGCAAAAAAATATGGTAAAGCGATCTCCCGCGATAAGCGGGAAATATGGGTTCGAGTCCCGGTTGGCCCAAAGTTTCACTGCCGTCATTCCATTAAACTGCTGATGGTTGTAAATATTCGCAGTTGTGAATAAATTTCATGCATCTTGTAAAACAGTTCCGACGATGAAGGTTTGACCTTCGAAACACGTAAATTTTAGTCCTGCTTGAATTGCTAATAGGTGGTTGAGACGACATTTTGACTTTGACTTTGAGAACCACCACCTCATATCCCTGACCAATTAAATCAGCAACAAATTTCGTTTGCATTGCCTCAATCACTATTAGTAATGTAAATATTACGTGCGAACGAACTAATTTGTCCCGTTATTTGACACAAAATGAATCCTGTCGTAAGTCTTCTTGTACAGTATGTGCACATCACGACTTCTAAATGCTTCGGTTGGATGGCATAGAAATCTTTATACAATCAAACATAGACAAATAGCTGGCTTAATGTCTAGGACACTGAATAATATACATTCACAATAAGAAGTTTTTTGGAAAACACTTGAGCTTGTATTAAATATGACCTGAATATTCATTAGGTTTGCAACTAAAAGTGTAATAAATAACTGTATTACTTTCTACTGCCATGATTAATTAATTTACTTAATTTGAACGCAGATCCACTCCTTATCTTCTGCCGACATTTATATCGCTTGAATAAAAACAATGTTCAATATTAGCCATTTCACTTAAGATTCTTTCTACTTCCGATCATACTACGCTTCCGTCCTCGATTCTCGGCTCCAACCCTCCGACTCGTACGGAATATTGTCTACTACAAAACGCACGTGTTCAGATCAAGAAATGAGCATTATTGAGATGACAATGCCTAGCGAATGTATGTCTCCCAAAGAACCTTCTCGTCTAAGATGCGTGCATTGCTGTTCACCATGTGATGATCATTCTCCGGCAGATGTGCGCTGTACAGAGACACCGAACAGTGTGCGGGCGGGGGAGAGGGGGGGGGGGCGAGTTATGGACGGCGATTCACTGCCTAACAGCTTCATGTCGGCCAACTCTGCACAATGCGTCCTTCTGGACGACACTGCTCCCCGCGCTGTAGTACTGATCGATTCTCAATTCTGGAGGGGCGAGGGACGCTTGCTTTTCAACAGCAGAGCATCCAGCATAGCTGCTCAACACACATTTGGAAGGTATTATTGCGTATGTATTCAGGGACCTTTTTGGAATATTTAACGTAAAATAAGTCTTCCATCAAGGTCAAGTGAGTCTGAGATGCGCTAGGCAATTGCTTAACTTCTTTGTTTGATGAAAAATACAAATTAATAACGCATTTGTTTGGTTCCTTGATGTATTCTGCTCCCAACTCTATAAATTGGACAGTGGTTGGTTTACCTATTGCTGTCTGCTGCTGAATATTCATTAATATAGGCGATGAGAAATGGGGGTCACCACAGTACAAACGTGAGGAATTTCTGAGTTTTCTGTGCTTTACGAAACGTAAGGTTTTGATAACCCTGTCTTTACTTAACAGGTCATCAGCAAAGTTTCGTCTGTTTTCTTTGAGTGATTTGTTAAGAATAAACTGTGACATTCTAAAGAGTTTAACGACTACGAGACATGACATATTTCGGCTCCAGTACTCCTTTTATTATAGTTTCCCTTTTTGTGAAGTAAGGTTCTCGTCGTCCAGAGAGTGTGCTGAAACTTCGTGCAACCAACCGCTTGTTGTGGTTAGAGGCAGCGGGTCTTTTTTCAGCTGCCACCAGTCCACGGAAGTGACAGCAGTCCCCTGAGAGCTCCCAGTGCGAGCAACACTTCCCACGACAAGTTGTTCAGTATTTTAAAGCAACCAAGAATTTCAGCGCACTTGGTACCCGCTAAAACACCTTTAAAACAACATTAAACTTTTTTTACACTTTCTGTGAAAAATGTTTTCACTTTCATCCTATCAAACTTAACGGTTAACCTACCGCTAAATGTATTAGTGGGACTCTAGGACTGTGATGAAAAGACGATTCGAATGGTAGAGTGAATTAAATATGTCATTTACAGAGAGAAAACTACGTTAGACATTTTAACGTTGCACTTACGTTCGGAAAAACAGCACATCTTGAACGATTGGAGATAGTACGTCCATATTTACAGGACATGTACATTAGTATGTTCTGCAGAAACGATTAGCTTTTCAGTGACCTCGGTTCAGTATGAGTCCTGTTGCCTAGTAGGCACAGAGTCCGTCATGGGCCCTGATAACTCGTTCCATGCGTGATGACATCGACGCGTATCAGGCGCGAACGGCTTTCTGTGGTACAGCCATCTATGCTGCATTCACCTGATTCCATAGTTCATCTATGGTAGTTGCCATGGGTCACAGCAGTGCATCCGTCGTTTCACCATATCGCACACAATTTCGATTGGCAACAAGTCTGGTGATCTGGCGGGCTAGGTCAAAAGGCTGACATCCTATGACACCAAGAAGGTACGTATTCGTGCGCAGCATGTAGTCGTGCATTTTCGTTCTGAAAAATGGCGTCTGGGGTGTTGTGCAGAAAGGGTATGGCTAAGGGTATCAGAATGTCATTCTTGTAAGTCGCACTCGTAACAGTGGCCCGGACGCACACCAATTCTGCTTTGCAGATGTACCCAGTAGCACCCCGCACCATAAGGCCGTGACCTGACGCTGTATGGCTTGTGCGAATGCAGTCACTGTGATGCCGCTCCCCCTATCTACGGTAAACCAAAATGCGGCCATCCGTTTCAAACAAACAGAACCTAGATTCGTCCAAAAATACTATCTGATATCATTCCTGTCCCCAGTGACGTCGTTGCATACACCATTGCTGTCTAGCATGTTTCTACACATTCGTGAAAGGCGGAGAAATGGACGGCGCGCAAGTAACCCACGCTGTAGTAAACGGCGACAGACTTTCACCCCTGTTAGTGTACGATGTGTTCCACTGTTGCGCCAGAACCGAGGAGGATGCAGATATATCCTGCAACGTGCAATGTCTATCGAATGACACGTCGATCTTCTTGGGAGGTGAACTGGGTGGTGCGACCTGACTCATCTCGTCGTGCTCTACGGCCTTCCGTGAAACATTCTGCACACATCCGCTGCACTGTCCCACAAGAGCAGCAGTTTCTCGGATGGATGCATCGCATTCTTTCATGCCAATAACGCGCTCTCTTTCAAACTCACTGATTTGATGGTGCGGTACGCATATACGTTTGCGAGGCATCCTGCACATCTGCTCGAGTCACACTGATCCATTACCTTCGGTTTACAGTGACAACGAGAGCCGCAGGCGTATTTTACCAGTAGGTGGCGTTGCACCGCGATATAGATGTTGACGTTGAAACCGCCAGCTGACATGGTTCAAGTGATAATCATTTCGCAAGAACATACTGCTGTACATGTGCTGTGAATATCAATGTCCTATCTCTAGTCGTTCAAGGAGCTCAGACTTCTCAGAACATAAGTGTATTATCGTTATACATCAGTGCACAGATTACGAAAGAAATAAAGCGATATGGGTGTTTCTGATATTATCGGGAGTTACGGTCAAGTTGAGATTGTAGTCTTAGGATAACATTCAGATCATTATGTCTTCCACAAAATTTCATCCTTGGAATACGTTCATAAATCGCAGATGGAAAAATATTTGTTGAATTAATAAAGCGTTTGTTTGGCTTAATGTATAAGTTTCCGTATTTTCTATTTTTCCTTTATATAATCTGCTGCCAACTCTACAAGTTCGACAGTGGTGGTTTACCTTCTGCTCAGTATTCATTAAATTAGGTGATGGGACATGGGGATTTAGAGCCTCTCATAGCACTACCCCAAGCTGCGACACCATATATGTGAAATAACTAACGTCCTTGTAAAAGTGATATACGTATGAATGAAACTACTTCTAACACTACTGCTATTACATCATCTGTATGTGGGATTTACAAATTTTAGCTGGAACATACTTCATCATGCGTGTGGCGCCTGGATTACGGTTTAAGACGAACAATTTTAGAGATACTGAGAGAAAGATATCCTTAACTGTGCCCAATTTAAGTGACCTCTTTTAATATTTTTTGTGGGATCTGAAATTTAAAAACCTCTCTCACACCGGCCTGATTTAGCTTCACTGATCAGGATAGTAAAAAAACATGCGTATATTAAGGGAATTTTCATTCACAAAACAGGCTTATCACATTCACACAGTTCAATACTGTTCTATCCTGATCAAATTTACCTTAACTTAAATTCCATAAGGCAGTGAAGCAGTTTCGAAGTCTCGGTGCGACGAAAATTGTCAGTCGATCTCCTGAAAACATTTGTAATAATTATTAACTTTCGGTGATCACGTGGGGAATACCTGAGATCTGCTGGTAACACCGTGTTGGCCCATTTATTGAAATTAATAAACTGGATATCTTGAGCGTACAAAACGGCAGGTTCGTCCAGTGTAAATCAGACGTTCCCCACTGATTCCGTGCAACACAGCGTAGTAAGCAGACACTGTCAATAATAATCAGTTAAATAATACGCGAACACACTTACTTTAGTTTAGTTCATGTATTAAAATCCTTCTCGTACAGAATCTCATCAAGATGGCGACTAGCTCAACAATACATACATATACATCTTCGCTCTTTCACGGCTAATCGGCAAGATCTCTCTCATTTGTTTCACAAGAGAAAACATAGATAGCAGAGAAGCTATTACATGGAGTAAATGCACGCTCCAAGGAATAATATGGCTTGAAACTACTTTGCATTGATAGTAATCGTATATTAAAGTTTAGGAATCGGTAAGATAAGAAGAGACATTTCGAGATATGCACTGAGTTATATAATTTATAAAATTTCTGAAAATATCTCGGAGAGACCGCTGCAAGAGACATTACACTCTCTTTGAAATGGGTCTGGATATATCAATAACCAATTTTATTTGACAGAGCATCTCTTATCAAAAATCATTTAGTGATTGAGCGCGTTAAATTTTGTAAAACCTCGGAGTCTCGCACAGCCTCGAGTTTTGGAATACAAATTGTATACAGGTCATTACTATCATCCGAAATGGGCCACAAATGTACAGTACATCAAACTTAAGGTCAATATATATATATATATATATATATATATATAAGTCTTATTTTTCTGTGAGAAACCATACAATTCTTTTGTTTCATCTTTATTGCATGAACGTTTTCATTAAAAATGACTGGTTCCCAAACATAAAATTAAAAAAATAAATAATAGAATAAGAAAAACCTTGCTTTCTTTTGCCATATGTTGGTTTACTTAAATAAACTTCCTCACTGAGTTAAAGACTATTTATATATATATATCTATATATATATATATATATCTATATATATATATATATATATATATATATATATATAAATAGTCTTCATAGCTGTCTGGGAGCTATGAGACCTTCTCCAACGAATGTTCATCTACTGGAGAAGAGAGAAATTTCGTTAAATACAAGGAAACAAAGTCCTTTCCAGCATAACTTAGCTATTAAAAAACGCATCAAATTCGATTACATTATTTAGATTACACTCCTGTACACCAAATACGTGGCACTCGTAAAGAAATTGACCAACAGAAAATGGCAAGATGGGTGAATTGTAAATAGTAAAAAGGTAGGGACGCGTTCATTCTGAAATCATTCCATTGTTCTCTAAATTCCGATGCAGTATGACCATTATACCGAAAATAATCATTATAAAATTAAATATTGATATTTTATCGGTTCATCTTAACAAGCTGAAAATTAAAGACACTAAATGACCTGGGTCTGGCAGTAGTTCATTGTGGTATTTACACCACAAATTTCTTTTTTGTGGTATAGGTAAACTACGTATATAAAAATCACTTTTTAACCTCAAACAACTGAATATATCTTTCTCCATCTAACAGACTCCAGATCCCGGGTATATCCTTAAAAGAAGGCATTTGACTCATCTAACGAAAAGGCAATAGTTATACTATTTTTATTTATACAAGGTTTTCAATCAACCAGGAAAGTACATTAGTCTCCCCTCACTATAACAACAAAAGTAAATAAATGAGTCATCAGCGCGACGGTTGACTGGAGAGCATTTCCGCCTTAGTAGGCACGATCATGTTACAGACGGTATACCGTTTCTTGTCACCCAGTTTTGAATGGATTTACTCAAACAGTTGTGAACTGACATAGAGTTTAACGTGGAATACGAACCACTCTTGAAACTGACATGTTCGCAGATGTGACAGAAGCAGTACATGACAGAAAAATCCATGGACCGTCCTGAGATCGAAAACTGTTCTTTGGATTTATATTCTAGCACTTACCTACTTTTTTCTTTGCGTCTTCATATTTATTAGAGAGTACGCCGTTTTTCTTCACATTTGTGCTTAATTATAAAGAATTCTTTGTGCCTGAGAAGTATCTCTCTTATATTGTTGTCTCGTAAAACTCTGGTTAAATCCCGATTCTTCTTAAATCTAAATCTTGTTTCATCAAAAATCTTGCCTCTTCAACAATTAAAATCGTTCATCTAAAATTTAAGTCTTATTTTTCTGTGAGAAACCATACAATTCTTTTGTTTCATCTTTATTGCATGAACGTTTTCATTAAAAATGACTGGTTCCCAAACATAAAATTAAAAAAATAAATAATAGAATAAGAAAAACCTTGCTTTCTTTTGCCATATGTTGGTTTACTTAAATAAACTTCCTCACTGAGTTAAAACGGAATTAAATGTGGTTTACGATATTATCTAGGCGAACAAGAAGCTGTCTTAAACTGGAGTGCCCTACTTTAATTTCAAAAACTCTCGTGGAAATGTTGTGAAAGCACATTTGTTGGTAGTCTAACATCAAATAGTGTTTGTAGTTTAGCATTTCGGGTTTTTATATCTCCTCATATGAAGACCTCGACTGTAAACGGTAGTAAGGATTGCTTTCGTTATTTTGAGAAATTGCACAGCATATAGTTTCGACAAGTATTATAAATATTATAAATTATAAATGTGGTTTTAGTACTCTGATAAGTCACTGTGTTCAAATATATTTATCTTCTTCTGTGGTGGTCAATCCAAGGATTGGTTTGCAACAGCTGCAATGGCTGCTTGTCTCCATTCTGTGCGTCTTTCAGCTTTTCTCTTCATTTCTTTATAGGTGTTACATCCCACATCTTTCACGATTTGATCCATGTACCTCAGTCGTCGTCTTCCTCTTGGTCTTTTTCCCTCGACATTTCCCTCTATGATCGTGTTCAGGAGTCCTTTATGTCTTAATAGATGGCCTGTAAATTGCACTCTTCTTTTAACAATGAAACTCCAGAAGCTTCTCTTCTCACCTGCTCTTTCCAGAACCATTTCGTTTGTGACCTTGTCGATACATTTTATTTTGAGCATGCGTCTATAGCACCACATTTCAAAGGAATTTAGCTTCTGGTCTTCCTCTGTCCCGAGAGTCCGTGTTTCACACCCATAGCATGCCACACTCCACACATATGATTTCAAAAATGTTTTCCTGATTTCAAGGCTGATGCTCTTAAATGTTAAGATGTTTTTCTTCTTGTTAAAAGCAGCCTTTGCTTGAGCAACTCTACTTATATTTATAGTCTCACCATATTTCTAAAATGGTGAATTCTACTGAAAATTTTATTTTTAAAAATTCTTCAGTAAGTACTTAACATAGTTTACTTCCCAACTAAGTTGAGTTTATGTTGGTTAGATTTACCTTACCACTGTCTACTTGCTGGGCGAATCAAGAAGCACACTGCGAACACTCTGAAAACTACAAATTTGAAAAGTCTGAATTGTTTCAGTTTTTAATATTAAGATTCACGTGAACTATTTTTGCAATAATAAAGTGTAACGACCTCAAAACGATACATATGGTTCAGCACAATATAAAATTAATTTTTAATTTTAGTAAGCACCTTTCTACAGTACATAGGGAATATTAAGAATATCTCATAACATTTCTACAATCATCCTGTCAAGTAAACTCACGTAAACTATGGTAAGGTACACATCTTAACATTGTTTACTTGCTTTATTAAATATTCACACTTTCAGTACCAAAAACTTTTAAAGCTCATTGACATTTTTGAACATATTCAGGATTTTCAAGTCGTAGTTAAGCACATCATTCACATCGTAAAACTCGCTTCTGAAAAGCGTTTTCCTGGCACGAAAGCCGTTATTACCACTGAAAACATTTTTTATGGCCTTTACCAAACTACTGTTAAGCGAGAGACTGAAATTACAGATACAGCAGCCACTTCTCGGTTCATCATGGAACTATGGACTATATGCATAAAGCACATCACTTACCATCTTTTGCAGGCAATAACTCGTTTGTGGTCGACAGTCCCTTACCGCAATTTGCAGCCGAGATCTTCATATAATGTAAATAGTTACATGAAAGCCAAGTGTATCTACTATTCTTTATATTCGGGTAGAGATTCCAGTCGGGCTGCTACACTATTTGACTATTATGATAGTCTAAGACGTTATGTATATCACTAAAACGTTCTTCCATGTCCACTTCCATACACTCTCATGGCTTCCACACGTCATGGTAAGAATTAACGTTTAAACTAAGGTGCACTTCTTGCACTAAGAAGCTGGGTCTGAGTTAATTTTGTACATTAGCTTCCCACTCGGAACTACCGCGTTTCCTCGGCATACCAAGTCGCGCTGATGTTGAAGGGAAGAAGTGGGATATTGATGTTTCTCCGTACGTCTTTTCCAGGTCGTTACTCGGTATACGTTCTCACCAGCATTTCTCGCTTTTCTTTCCACAAGCACCTTATAAATATTTTTGGTGGTCATCTGTGGGTTACAAGATTGGTTGTAACTCGATTCGCAAAACTACTCTCACTCTCTCACTCGTGTCTAACTCGTTGTCAATATGGCTTGCTTTTATTAGGCTTATCATTTCCTATGTGGTTAACCTACTAAACTGCTCATTCGTAACAGGGTACTAGTCGTTTTGCGTCGATTTAGTCTTACTTCCAAAATTAATATCCACGCAATAGTCTAGAATCTTTACAGCATCTTATCGAGCCCGCTGGAAAGAAATTTCGAGGATACATTCTCTCCAAACATGCCAACAGATTGCGGACATTGTTTTTATATTTTTCCGTGTCAGTAAGACGACAGCAATATGACATATCTCTCTGAGGAGATAGATAGAGACAGAATAGACTTTTTGTTTCTGTCAAACGACCTTATGTTGTTTTCCTTAATTGTTGCTCTTAAACATTTGCGGTTCAGATGCCAGTTTTCCTTAATCATGTCCTTTCGTTTCAGAAATGAAACCGTCCCTAATTATTTCTTTAAAATTTTTGTTTCCATAAACCGGCTTAGCTTCAGTAACAACTTTATTTGCTTTTATATTAAGGTTCACGCTGTTTTCTTTGAGGTATACCTCTATGATTGCTCTTGTTAACTCGATCTATTAACTGCAGTAGATGATTGTCTAACATTCTGCGTGGTGTCTGTCTGTTCTAAGTCGTGTCTCCCTTCCACTTTCGAGCAACGACGCTCTGAGCGTGTTTTTTAGGGAATTGACTAGTTTGAACCTGGGACCTGTTGCTGGTAAGGAGACGCCAGACCACACATGATATGTAGAATTCAGAAGAGTTCAGTGAGACTAGCGATGATATAACCAAATACTTAATGATTTCAGCGTCTGCTCCACTGCACTCCCTGTAAAAGAATCTTAATACTAACTAAATTTAGTGGAAGGGGTTCAAGGCTTTCCTATTTTTAGTTAGCTGGTAAAATAACGTCGAAAAAGCTGTTAAGTTTACCATTGGAAATTTTATTCTACTCACAAAACATTGTTTATAAATAGCACTATTGATAAAAGGAAATGTTTTAATACAGGATGATAAAAACCAACTGCGTTCAACAAAAATGTGAACGAATATTCCCTGAATGGGTTTCCAAGTTCTACAATGGATCGAAGGATGACCTATGCCATATCACATCTATAATCTAGGTTTAAATTAAGTTTCACAAAAGAGAAAACTATCAAAATGTTCTACAGTGACCCTCAATTATCTTTAATTACTTATCTAACTTGTCGTAAATTATAGTGGCTGATGTGGCTTCTCAATCATTATATAACAGAAAAATCATCACATTTCAGATTTTAACTTACGTAGCAAATGTGAATACCATGAGCTTCAATTGACGATCGACACTAGGATTACGTCAAAAGGGGATGTAACAGATGAGACTTCTGCAGTTCTGAGTGAAGCCTTATGCGCTCAAAAATGCGGCATCGCGTGCGTTCATTACCTTGTTGGTGTTCGTCAGGGGGCGACGGCCGGCGCAGCTCCATGCATCTCACCGTTTCGGAAGCAACTCCTTCCTAACTTTTCCTTACTACAATTTACCGAAGTTGGTTTAAAAAAAACTATCTGGCTGTGTTTTCATCTGACCAATCCGGGTCTCAATGTTAACCTTAAGCTCCGCCTACAAAAATTCTGTCTATCCAATGAGAAACGTTATACTTTTCGTGGTGGGGCAATGTTTTAAAAGTTTGCAACGTAACAGAGACGCGAAAAAGTCTCACGCTAAAACTTGCAGCTGGTGTGGCCGTTTTAGTGTTATCGTAAGATCTATACTGTTCTTCTGGAGGGCTTTATCTTTTAACATGGGCTGGGGGGTGGTCCTGTCGGTTACTTTTCGCGGTGGGGCAATGTTTTTAACGTTTGCATCGTAACAGAGACGCGAAAAAGTCTCACGCTAAAACTTGTGACTGGTGTGGCCCTTTTACTGTTATCGTAAGATCTATACTGTTCTTCTGGAGGACTCTAGCTTTTAACATGGGCTGGGGGGTGGTCCTGTCGGTTAGCTGGTAACGTGGGTGTCCGTCCCTTATCGTAGGGCGTTCTAGTTTAACACAGTTCTGCTCTCGGCTTCTGTTCTCGTTTCTCCCCTCGGAACTGCGTCTGTCACACGGTGGGAAGGTATGACATGCATTTAGGCATTCTTGTGTTACTCTGTGGTATTCCATTTGCTCACTCGTTACTCGTATTACTTTGGTTAATTTAATGTCACGATTTATTCGGAGCTATGTGACATACTACTGGATTTGCTTATCATGTCATGGTTTTCATACAAGGTGTTGGATTTGCCTGACACCTTACAATTGCACCCAGGTCATGAGTGGCCAACTGTTCTACAATTAAATATTCTGAGGCCTTGTGATGTCCTGGGATATTTTATTAATAATGGTTCCTGTGCTATTGCAGAAAATGTAGACGATAAGGGAAATCTCATACGCACCGCCTATTTCACAGAAATCCGAGTGGCTATTTTTGCAGTTATTTTGTTTCCCATACAGCGGCGCATTAGCAATTGCATATTAAAATTTCAAAAATATCCATCCGCATCGTCAGTTCCAGTAGCTACTTCGAATTAACCTCGTCAAAATCTAAAAACAGTATACCTACTTTGGTTTAGCAACTCCAAGTTGAGCTTTTGTACCTCTATGTTCACTCAATATTTGTGTCAATGAGCAACCATTTGCTGCACTAGTCTGATATGACCCTATCACAGGTCGAAGAACGTACTTTAACATATTTATTGTTCTTGCTATAATAGTAAAGTGGGAATTTAGTGCCGGCCGGAGTGGCCGAGCGGTTCTAGGCGTTACAGTCTTGTACCGCGCGGCCGCTACGGTCGCAGGTTCGAATCCTGCTTCGGGCATGGATGTGTGTGATGTCCTTAGGTTAGTTAGGTTTAAGTAGTTCTAGATTCTAGGGGACTGATGACCACAGCAGTTAAGTCCCACAGTGCTCAGAGCCATTTGAACCATGTTTTGAGAATTTAGTAGTGTAATCTTTTACAGCTGTTGTCAAGAGTTTTTCTTAATTAATTCCATTAGGCCCTTTGTAAAGGAGGAGTAAAAGGTATTTCTTGAAAGTAGTTGACTGAAAATGGCATCGAGTTCCTCGTTAGTTAAGTCTGAAAATTTGACATAAAATTAGACGGAAAACACATTTGGTCCCACTGCCTCTTTCTGTGGATATCCCACAGTTGTTTCTTTTATTTTGGGACTAGTTATTTCGTTTGTGAGTTGTCCGTTCTGGTGATTTTCCACGCTGGCAGGGTCGTCAGCTGATAAGCTGTCTACCGCGCTTTGTGGGTCTCGTTCGGAAAAAAAGTCTAATAGAACTGTTAACTGTGCGTAGTTTAATAATGTTTTGTTCGGTATAGTCGTTCCCTTCGTCATCCTTGAGTGTCATAAGGTCTTGTTTTGCTTGCGTGTTTTTATTTTTAGGTGACTTGTCATATCACTTAAGATACCTGATTAATATTAAATTGAGTCTAGCACTGACTACATTCACTTTCAAAATTTTGCATATGAAGGTGGTTATTTTCGCTTTGAGAAGTTTTGTTTTTAAAACATTTTCCATGGAACTGATAGAATTATCCTATTGCTGTCGAGAAACTGTGATTCACCAGCCTAACGTTCTTCTCTTTCAGAAACCAGAATCTTTATTGTTGTCACCATTCTAACCTCATGCGTTACGCAGCCGTCTCTAATGTATTTCAGCCAAGTTTCCTGAACTGCTAGGCATAGAACGCTGTGACCTAATCTGATCTGCAACACACCAGATGACGCACTTTGTAGCCCTTAATTTAAACTCACATCATAATCTAACCACAAGCTCATGATGTGTAACGTCGCCGAGAAAACAACGGTCGTCAGTTTGCAGCAGAACTAAAATCACGATCGCTTTGTTCAAGGTGATTAAAGTTAATCCCTACGAGCCAACTGAGGACAGTAAAATTTCAGTTTAAGCGTTAAAAGCAAACAAAAGTTTCTCGCTATCATTGATTACCTGAAACTATATTCTCACCAGCAACAAGAGCTGAAGCGTTAACAGCAGATTTACAGTCCTGTCTGGTACTTGGGTGCAGATTATAGGCGACACAGACAGATTCCAAAAAATGTTCAAATGTGTGTGAAATCTTATGGAACTTAACTGCTAGGGTCATCAGTCCCTAAGCTTACACACTACTTAACCTAAATTATCCTAAGGACAAACACACACACCCATGCCCGAGGGAGGACTCGAACCTCCGCCGGGACCAGCCGCACAGGCCATGACTGCAGCGCCTATGACCGATCGGCTAATCCCGCGCGGCGGGCAGATTCCAACCGAAAAAAGAATTAAAGGAAGAAAAATAAGATCAAATAAAAAACTCGATACAATGATGAAAATGACGATGCAAAGTATTGGAAATTAAAAAAAATTACATTTACGCCAGTTAATTAAATAAAAACCATTATCAAAGTCTTTTTATTGGATTTAGAATTTAATAGATTCCCTGCATTTCATGAGATTCGAACTTGTGACTTTCTACACGTCAGGTTTATATGCTAACCACTGTGCTACGCAAGTACAGCATATTAGATCGTAATCTATGTGAATCTGGGGCCCCATTCGCAGCGATGAATTGCAGCTTTCAGAAATTCGAGTTGACGCAATGTCGTGAAAAGCTATCTAACGTAAGCCTACTTCTGTGATTACAATAAATGTGTGTGTGATGCTGAATCGAGTCTTATGCAGCGGGTTTCAGTAGTGTTTGGTTAGTGCGGTGTATGAAACGTACGTATTTCATTAATATCGGTGGTGGTGGTGGTGGTGGTGGTGTGTGTGTGTGTGTGTGTGTGTGTGTGTGTGTTTGTGGTGTGGTTCTCATGTATTACAAAATGCGAAATAAAAGAATCTGACTCTGGGTTCATGACTGAAACACGTCAAAAAAGAAAGCTGAACGAGGAACTAGAAGTGAACTCACCAAATGTCTGGCAACGGTGAAGGGTTCGGGAGTGACATTGGGTGCTCTGTTTGGAGGAAACCAGCTTCAGCGTGTGAAGTGTCAAATATCAATCGGACTATAATTAAATCGGCTACCTTATTCAAGCATCCTGTGCCTGGAATCTTATCAAAATGCTTCTTCCTTTCAGTCTGTTTCTGAAATATCATGTTTGACATAACGCCAGTGTAGAAGAATACCAACTCTTTTGTGCTGGGAAGGCGGCTACGTAATCGTCACTAATGCAGTTTCATTCTAGAAGAAAATGGTGTAACGAACCTTATGTAGCTTTCGCGCATATTTAATTCAATCTCATAAACCAAAAATACTTTTCACTCAGGTTCTGTACAAACTCAATAGCAATTTGCAAAAATCCTACGTATGACGACAGTTGTCAGTGAAAAGGTATCAATATTTTGTGTTTATTACTTATTGGCGGGTTGGAAAGAGTACAACTATGTGCCATGTTAACCATCGTTGCAGTACAATGTCAAAAGCTGTACATATTTCAGTAACGTAGTGCGGTAATAAATGCAGTCACCCACACGTTGCTTTTAACTAGCTACGAATTTAGATTCCCCTGTTACTCGTATACAGTGATCCTCGGAACTGAACGTATAATCCGTAACGTATAAACAGAGCTAAAAATACTGTCAGGTTCGGAGCGGAGCGCGAGTGATTTAATTTTCAAGAAGGGTGTGTTTTCTCGCTGAAGTGAAAATTCGTGTCCAGTTGGTTCGCATCTACCCTTTGATTAAATGTATACTGACGTTCCGATATATCTGGTGTGAACCACTACTGGCGTGGGAGTGGCACAATGGAGGATTGAGCTTCGAAATAAAACACCAGAAACGTACGAGAATCGACGGTTTACTAATACGAAACGTGACTGATATTTGAACGTGTCAGATTAAATCGCAACTATAACTGAATTAGTTCGGTGTCCTACCCCCGTCTCTATGCACGCGAAGTGATGACGGGTGGAAGCAAAATGGATGTTGAAAATTCTGCCGCTGTGGACCTGTACCCATTTCGTCATGCTATAATGTGACTGTTTCAGTAAGATTCAGCTGCTCTCATCACAAAAAGTAAAACTGAAGTGCCCACGAGATTAGTGCTTAGCTTGGCGTAGTTGCAGGATAGCCTTCAGTTTAATATAGACTCCCAACATCTAGTTAATTTGGCATTTTTCAAATACACAAATCATCACCGAATGAGTAAATGATATTTGAGCACATTTAGATGCCATCTCTGATGTTAGCACACTAGTGTCACATACTTCGTTAACAAACAAATATCTTTCAAGTTTCACTCTAAGAACTGAAGGCATTCTTTTAAGACTGTTTCCTCCGTCAGTCACAATAGTCATATAACTATGCGTGTTTCAACCCGCTCTTTCCCACTTAGATTAAGAAACTAGTTTCTAAATACGTAATAAAATGGAACACCTGCAGCCGTCCTTTAGATGTTATTTATTATCTAGCAAACGGTTGGCGGTTGATGGTTGCAGACACAATATCGCTGTTACAGTAGTAAACGGAAGCCAGTTCGTAGATGTTGGCTATTGATGGGATCGTGTATACGATTGGAGTTCACACCCTCAGCGTAAGTTAAGACCTGAAGACTCAGTCACCGAAACTGTTTACTAAACAAAATTAACATCGAAACGATGGCTGCTGATGTTTCATTTTATTACATAAGTGAACGGATTAGGTCCCACAAACCTTAAGTCAGAGGGATGGACGCACAATAAAATAAGCGAAATATACACACTGTCTCACCATCCCTTTAACAAGAATTCTACGATCGTTTTAAAGGTATTTATATTCACATCTATCCAAAGTATCAATACTTTGAAGGGAAGCTCTCCTTCATATTTAACCGTAAGTAGTTTGTCTGATTACTGCCGGTTTCTGTGGCAGTCTAAATCTATGTAGTGACGTCATAGTTATCCCGACACTAATATTCGTCTGACTGACATGAACTGTATGCAGCTGTTGTAGGTAGCAGTTACGATCTACACTCCTGGAAATTGAAATAAGAACACCGTGAATTCATTGTCCCAGGAAGGAGAAACTTTATTGACACATTCCTGGGGTCAGATACATCACATGATCACACTGACAGAACCACAGGCACATAGACACAGGCAACAGAGCATGCACAATGTCGGCACTAGTACAGTGTATATCCACCTTTCGCAGCAATGCAGGCTGCTATTCTCCCATGGAGACGATCGTAGAGATGCTGGATGTAGTCCTGTGGAACGGCTTGCCATGCCATTTCCACCTGGCGCCTCAGTTGGACCAGCGTTCGTGCTGGACGTGCAGACCGCGTGAGACGACGCTTCATCCAGTCCCAAACATGCTCAATGGGGGACAGATCCGGAGATCTTGCTGGCCAGGGTAGTTGACTTACACCTTCTAGAGCACGTTGGGTGGCACGGGATACATGCGGACGTGCATTGTCCAGTTGGAACAGCAAGTTCCCTTGCCGGTCTAGGAATGGTAGAACGATGGGTTCGATGACGGTTTGGATGTACCGTGCACTATTCAGTGTCCCCTCGACGATCACCAGTGGTGTACGGCCAGTGTAGGAGATCGCTCCCCACACCATGATGCCGGGTGTTGGCCCTGTGTGCCTCGGTCGTATGCAGTCCTGATTGTGGCGCTCACCTGCACGGCGCCAAACACGCATACGACCATCATTGGCACCAAGGCAGAAGCGACTCTCATCGCTGAAGACGACACGTCTCCATTCGTCCCTCCATTCACGCCTGTCGCGACACCACTGGAGGCGGGCTGCACTTTGTTGGGGCGTGAGCGGAAGACGGCCTAACGGTGTGCGGGACCGTAGCCCAGCTTCATGGAGACGGTTGCGAATGGTCCTCGCAGATACCCCAGAAGCAACAGTGTCCCTAATTTGCTGGGAAGTGGCGGTGCGGTCCCCTACGGCACTGCGTACGATCCTACGGTCTTGGCGTGCATCCGTGCGTCGCTGCGGTCCGGTCCCAGGTCGATGGGCACGTGCACCTTCCGCCGACCACTGGCGACAACATCGATGTACTGTGGAGACCTCACGCCCCACGTGTTGAGCAATTCGGCGGTACGTCCACCCGGCCTCCCGCATGCCCACTATACGCCCTCGCTCAAAGTCCGTCAACTGCACATACGGTTCACGTCCACGCTGTCGCGGCATGCTACCAGTGTTAAAGACTGCGATGGAGCTCCGTATGCCACGGCAAACTGGCTGACACTGACGGCGGCGGTGCACAAATGCTGCGCAGCTAGCGCCATTCGACGGCCAACGCCGCGGTTCCTGGTGTGTCCGCTGTGCCGTGCGTGTGATCATTGCTTGTACAGCCCTCTCGCAGTGTCCGAAGCAAGTATGGTGGGTCTGACACACCGTTGTCAATGTGTTCTTTTTTACATTTCCAGGAGTGTAATTTCAATGTAAATTTGGAATTACGAATAGTGGAGCTACAATTCGGATCCTACTCTTCAGCGTAACATTTTACCTTCAATATATGTAGATGGTTTTGTCAGTACTAGGCGCCCTTATGTAGACCTTTGTCCCATTCGCCTTTGGTCGTATCTCTCACTGCGGAAAATAGATCAACAGTTGGAATGTTTTACTACTGCATTTTATTCATTACTGCATTCTTTCCCAGTTGGTTGCACTTCTCTTTCTCCACAATCCAAACATTGTCACTTGGTCCATGTGAATAAGACTTCTACACCATTTCTTCATTGATCTGAGTAGTAAGGCTTTGGGACTGCTGGTTCATGGTCTATAAGCTTAGTGCAGTACTTTCCTTAGTACTATCCACATGAAGTCACACGCTGGGGTTGCCTGCAAGAAGTGATAGGAGTTTAGCAAGGATAGTTGCAGGATGCTTTTGACACGGTACCCAAAGGTACGAGCACACAGGATAGTTTCTCAGATATGTGAGTGGTTCGAAAACTTCTTAAGCAGTAGAACCTAATACGCTGTCCGCGACGGCAAGTGTTGATCAGAGACAAGAGTACGATCAGGAGTGCCCCGGAGAAGCGTCATAGGAGCGTTATTATTCTCTGTATACAAAAATGATCTCATGAACAGGATGAGCAGTATTCTGCGGCTATTTGATGGTTCAAATGGTTCTGAGCACTATGGGACTTAACATCTATGGTCATCAGCCCCCTAGAACTACTTAAACCCAACTAACCTAAGAACAGCACACAACACCCAGTCATCACGAGGCAGAGAAAATCCCTGACCCCGCCGGGAATCGAACCCGGGAACCCGGGCGTGGGAAGCGAGAACGCTACCGCACGATCACGAGCTGCAGACTGCGGCTATTTGATGACGATGCTGTGGTGTACAGGAAGTTATCATCGTTTAGTAACTTTACGAGGATACAAGATAGCGTATTAGCACACTGGACTCGCATTCGGGAGGACGACGGTTCAATCCCGCGTCGGTCATCCTGATTTAGGTTTTCCGTGATTTCCCTAAATCGCTCCAGGCAAATGCCAGGCTGGTTCCTTTGAAAGGGCACGGCCGACTTCCTTCCCCATCCTTCCCTAATCCGATGAGACCGATTACCTCGCTGTTTGGTCTCTTCCCCCAGAACAACCCAACCCAACAAGATAGCGTACACAAAATTTGTAGTTGATGTGTTAAATGGCAGTTACCTCTAAATTTGGCAAAATTGAAGGTAATACAGATGTGTAGGAATAACAATTCCGTAATTTTCGAATTCTTAACGAACATGTAAGGATCATAGTGTGGAAGTCGAATGGTCGACTTCAGTTTATTGGGAGAATTTTAGGGAAGATTGGTTCAGCTGTAAAAGAGACCACGTATAGAACAACAGTGCGACGTATAGAACAATAGTGCGACTCATTCTTGAGTACTGCTCGAGTGTTTGGTATCCGCACCATGTCGGATTAAAGGAATACATCGAAGAAATTCAGAGGCGAATTGCACAATTTGGTACTGGCAGATTCCACCAACATTCAAGTGTTACGGAAATGCTTTGTCAATAGTCAAATTGGAATCCTTTCGGAGCAAACTATTGAGAAAACTTGCAGAAGTGGCATTTGAAATTGTCAACAGAATGATTCTTCTACCATTAACGTACATTTCGCGTAAGGACCACGAAGATCAGAGAAATTAGTGCTCATACGAAGGAATATAGACAGACATTTCCCCTCGCTCTATTTGCGAATGGAACAGGAAAGGAAATGACTAGTAATGGTACAAGATACACTCCGCTACGCATCATACAGTGGCTTGAGGAGTATGTAATTGGATCTTGGATCTGTATGGGTGTGTGTGTGTTGGCACAGGGGCAAAGCACACACACGCACACACACGCACACACACACACACAAATATATATATATATATATATATATATATATATATATATATATATATATATGTGTGTGTGTGTGTGTGTGTGTGTGTGTGTGTGTGTGTGTGTGTGTGTGTGTGTGTGTGATAGCTTTCTTCACTGGTCCGTCAGAGACATACTCGTAGCAGTTAGGTTGGCTGAACATGAATGCAGCACGAAACTGCCGAATTATGACTCCTCATTTGCTGAGCATGTACTGAGTGAGGGTCACAGCTAACAGCCACAATTCCATGTTCTCGACGTAGCAAAGCGAATGCCAAATACTCCATGTGTTTGAAGCCCTGGAAATCAACAAACATCTGGCAGATAATCTTGATTTAATATTAAGTGACCGAACTCTTCTCTGTATTTCTCCTCTTCCAAACTTCACTTAATCCTCTTAGATACCCTTTGCTTCCAACACTTTCCAGTCCTCTATTTTGTTGATTTATTTATTTTCTTTTTATTCTGATTCCCTAACTATTACATATGTTGAATTACTGACATTGTCAGTTCTACATTTTACTTTATTTCTGTATCACTTCCATATGTATAATAATATTACTTCAAGCTGTTCTTCAGTACGCAATGAAATTTATAATCTGGCCTACCACAGCCACGATAAATCATGTTGTGAAATAAAACCGCTTCAGCTGTAAAATCCATTTCTTCTTAGGCACTACCGGTTCCACAGCACTTACAGCTGCATTTTCAGGCGAAACTCTGTATTTAAGTGACGACTAATTATGAAGAGAAACATATAATCCCAAGTTAGAATAACGACGTAATGCCAAATGTACTCACTGGAGGCAAGTCATGATATACTGAACAAATTACAGGAAGACACAGAGCCCATGGTCAGTCCCATGGAGTAGATTATCGAAAATGGCATATGTTATAAAAGTATTAAGGCCTGATAGAGGGCGCTGCCGTAAAACCTATGGAGGAGGATGAAAAACAATGAAAAGAAATTTTACGTAATGTCAGAACGAAGAAGAAGGAAATGTAGAAGGAACCCAGCGGACCTCAGCATGTAGAGGTGAACACGCACACACCAGTCTAGGTGATAGTCAACAGGCTAAAAACTTTTAACCGCCACAGCAACAGTACGACAACGAAAACTGATTGGCATTTACGGGTGTCCTTTAAAACCTAGAATCAGACATAATACTATAACAAGGAGGCACAATTCATGACCTGAAGGTTTAGCTAGCAAGCCAAGTAACTTCCACACGACATGAAAATTAGGCCGACGGAAAGGGGGAAAACCAACGTCTAGTGCAGGAACGAAAATAAATAAACGAAATCATACAAAAAAAACTATTGCGCTGGGGATGCAGAGGAAATGAGTATAATGCCTTAAACATTCTTGAAGAAGTAGATAATAATAAATAAACTAAATTGAGTCCAAAAACAGGCTGATATGCTGCAAATATAGAAGGGACGTTAAAGATTGGTCTCAGAGGAAGAAACTTACCAAAAACAGAGGTAGGCACCGTTACGGGGAAGACGCACCACAATGACCAAGCACTGATGGTACACGCTAGTAACCGGCCAGGAAGCAGTGTAAGCATGCCCGATAGGATTTGCACACGGACACGGACGTGGGAGCGATACGTTCGTTCTTCAGTGTTTTCCATGGATAATGAACTGGAGAAAATGAGTTCTAGCATGGAAACAAAGCGTTTCCAAGCCCATGTTCATATAACATAATTACTTCACCTACGTATGAGGAATGTGTCCTACAATTTGTACCGCACGTTTTTGTTACATCCTGTATAAACAATGGTATGTGTTTCAAATTTTCGTGGAATAAACGAGAAGGCTTGCGATCAATACACGTTGAGGTGAAAAAAGTCATGTGATACCTCCTACTAAGATGTCGGAACTCCTATTGTCAGGCGTAGCGCAGTAGCTCTTCGTGGCGTATACCCAACAAGTCGTTTGAAGTCCGCATCAGAAATACTGAACCATGTTGCCTCTATAGCTTCGTGGGGTCCGCGCCACATTTGAAGCCTACCATTAGCTCTTACCGACTGAACCCTGGACTCGTCTGACCAGACCATGGTTTTTCCAGTCATCTACGGTCCAACTTATATGGTCACGACGCCAGGAGAAGGACTCCATGCAATGTCGAGCTGTCAGCAAAGGCACTAGTGTCGATCATCTGCTGCTGTATCCAGTTCATGTTAAATTTCGTCGTACTGTCCTTGTGGATACGTTCATCGTACGTCCCGCATTGATTTCTTCGGTTACTTCACGCAGTGTTGGTTGTCTGTTATTACTGACAAATCTACGCAAGTGCTACGGCGCTTCGTCGTTAAGTGAAGCCCGTGGGCCACTACGTTGTCGGTGGTGAGAGGTAATGCTTGAAATCTCGTATTCTCGGCACACTCTTAACAAATTCCCTAGCGATTTTCGAAATGGAAAGTCCATGCGTCGAGCTCCAGCTACCATTCCGCGTTCAAAGCATGTTAATTCCTGACGTGCGACCATAATCACATGGTAAAACTTTTCACATGGATCACCTGAATTAAAATGACAGCTCCGCCAAAGCACTGTCTTTTTATACCCCGTGTACGCAATACTACCGCCATCTGTATATGTGCTTATTGCTATCCCGCCGGCCGTTGTGGCCGAGCGGTTCTAGGCGCTTCAGTTTGGAACCGCGCGGCCGCTACGGTATCAGGTTCGAATCCTGCCTCGGGCATGGATGTGTGTGATATCCTTAGGTTAGTTAGGTTTAAGTAGTTCTAAGTTCTAGGGGACTGTTGACCTCATATATTAAGTCCCATAGTACTCAGAGCCATTTGAACCATCTTATCGCTATCCCATGATTTTTGTTATCTCAGCATACAATACAAATGCAAATATATTGTTACACCACACCCCCCTCCCTCCCCCCTCCTCTCAGGCTCAGGGGTTGTAATATGTTAGAACGACTGAGAGGTATGATTAGAGAGAGAATGGTGACTCACGCTGATGCGTGCAGAGATACACAGCCAAGTATGACATTTACTTTATTTAATCGAATATACACAGCGGGCCTCCTGCTGAACTCGGTGACGGCGCAATTGCCGATGCCGGAATCTACAGCGTCGGCGCCCGGTCAGCCAGCTTTGCGGACGTATCGTTCCTATCCGCACCACGGCTAAATGGCAGCGTTAGCTGCGCCTGTAACCGGGAACCCGGCTGACTGCTCCCTCAAGCGTGACTCGTGGACCCCATGTCGAGCGCCGAAGGTACACAGACGACGGCCGTCGCTGTAGTGAGTCTTAATAGCTTCGACCGTCCGCCCAGGGCAGCTCGTACAATGCCCGCAGATAGCTGTGAACCCGGGAGGCCGCGAGTTCGTGGCCCGGTCCTGCCCCACCCTGCAGATGGGTTCTTGCAGTCCGCCAGACGGTGTTACACAGAGAACGGAGGCCAGCAGCCCTCTCGCTCCTCGCTCCTGTGCACCTCCTGGGTGCCGCGCGCCCCACCACAGCTATGACGCGTCTATGCTGCGGAGGTTGAGGGTAGCTTCAGCGGTCCAGGTGGCTGCCGATATCCGTCACGAGAACGTCGTCGTGGTTGGCCTGCAACTTAAACAATCGTCATTCTCTCCGGCTCTTGACGCGGGTAGAATGGCGACGCTACTGCCTCATTTGAGCCTCCGGGCTCACTTACTTATACGTCTTTTCCCTACGCCTGCGATGTAGTTCCTCCGGAGCGGACAAGTGGAGTACTCTTTAATGATTATAACATCAGCTTTTCTCAGCCAGCTTTGGTCCCTACACACAGGTCAACAGCGCTGTTGCTGCTGCAACGTATGGATTCTTCACAGCGCGTTACTGTCCTGTGCAGGCCTGATTACTTCACACACGTACAGTATACAGGGCGTCCCATTTGTACCGACCACCCCAAAAAACTGTTCCTCCAGATGCAAATTACAAAATGTTTCAAGCAAATGTTCCTTAGCCGTCAGGGGAACATCAATCAGCATGATTGCCTTCGTTGTAGCTTTGTTTTTTACAAAGATGTGAACAACGGTATAACTTTTTTAAATGGCACCCTGTATCTTTTATTCGGTCATTCATTTCTTCTCCTAAGGATCTATTCAAAAATGTATCACAGTGTACCATTCACTGAAACATAACGTTATTAATTACATAACACAACATTGACGTTGACGCTCCCAGCGCTTAGTGCAGGTACTCGGGGTAATAGAACACATCCACGTGGTGACGTTGACAGAGGACAAATGTAAACACAAATAGAACGCACACCCCTCATTTCGTCAGCCATCATCAGTTGAAGAATTGTGTGTGCATGATTTTACACCAACGAAGAGAAGGTAGAAATGCTACTCATCTATGGGGAATGTAAGTTAGCAGAATAGTAATTACAATACTGTTTCCTTTTGTACGGGTACATTTAGTACAGTAGTTTGGTCCTTGTAAATACTGTTGTGTAGAGTAGGCATACAGTAAAGGCTGTCCTTCCTACATACTGCATCGCCATAACGTTTCTTTTATTGTTGTTGTTGAAGGTAGGCGAAATGCTACGCAGGCAGCGGAACCGTACAGAGAGCGATAATCTGACAAGGACTCACCTCTCCGACGGATGTTTCCTCGTCTTGTTGCAACCCTTCAGGAAACGGGGAGTTTCAACCCACGACAACGCAATCGTCGTAGCTCTCGCACAGACGAAGTTGCCGAAGTTTCTGTTCTCGCTTCCGTTACTATGAATCCACATGTGAGCACACGGCAGCTTGAACACAAGATTGGCATTCCTAAAACCAGTGAACATCGTATTCTTACACGTCACCGGTTCCATCCTTACTGCCACGCCGGGTAGCCAAGCCAAGTGATCTAGGGCGCCTGCAACAGTTCACGCGGCTCCCCCTGTTGGAGGTTCGAGTCCTCCCTGGGGTATGGATGTGTGTTTTGTTCTTAGCATAAGTTAGTTAGATTAAGTAATTTGTAAGCCTAGGGACCGATGACCTCAGCAGTTTGGTATCATAGAAACTTACCACCACCGTCCTTACCATGTACACCTACATCAAGAATTACATGGGAATGATTTCCAGAATCGTGTACAGTTCTGTCAGAGGGCACAGCAGCAACCCGAACTTCTTCTCCAATGTTCTATTTACCGATGATAGTTCCTTCTCTAACAAAGGACAGGTAAATACAAGGAACATGCATTATTGGTCCAGCAACAACCCACGATGGCTTAGACAAGTGGAACATTAGCGTGAGTGGAGAGTTAACGTCTGGTGTGGGATGCTTGGTACTACAATAATTGGCCCTCATTTCATCAATAGGAGTCTAAACGGCACAGCTTATGCGAACTTCCTCAGACGAATTCTTCCTCATCTTCTGGATGAAGTACCGCTAAGAACCAGAATGCTTATATGGTATCAACACGGTGGGTGTCCAGCACGTAATGCCTTGCGTGCCGCTCGTGTTCTGAACTGAACGTATCCTGCCAGATGGATTGGTCGAGGAGGAACAGTTACTTGGCCTGATAGGTCTCCTGATTTAAATCCTCTGGACTTTTTTGTTTGGGGATGCGTTAAAGACGTTGTCTATCGCGATATTCCAACAACTCCAGAGGACAGCAGGCAACACTGGAAGCAGTAGATAATTCTTTCATTCAACGCGTGCACTAGTGTATCGCTGTCCAGGCTCATCACTTTGAGCACCTTTGAACGTTCAACTCCTGGGAAATGGTACAGGAGAGTCAAAGTCAATTTTATCTTATGTTTTTACTTGGTTTTGATTTGTTTTCTGACGACTTTAGCAAGTGGACGAGTTTGTGATCTCAGGCTCTAAGTCAGTGTTGTTTTATGTAATTAATAACGTTGTGTTTCAGTGAATAGTACGCTGTGATACACTTTTGAATAGGTCTTTAGGAGATAAAATGAATTACCAAGTAAAAAATACAGGGTACCATTTAAAAAGTCATACAGCTGTTCATATGTTTGTAAAAAACAAAGCTACAACGAAGGCAATCATGCTGATCGATGTCCCCGTGACGGCTAAAGAACATTTGCTTAAAACATTTTGTAATTTGCGTCTGGACAAACAGTTATTTAGGGTTGTCAAGATAAACGGGGCACACTGTATAGTGCCCACCGGACCCTGCCTTTCCGCCTTCGAGTGGTGTCGTAAACCTGCCTCGCAGAATTGTTTCAAAAAATGTGTGTGAAATCTTATGAGACTTAACTGCTAAGGTCATCAGTCCCTCGGCTAATCACGCGCGGGCAAAATTGTTTGCAAAATATCACATTGACCACGTCTGCCATCCTATGTGCCAGCCGGTCACTTAATAACTACCTTCCAGCCATAGCTGGCCGAAATTTTACAAGAATTCCCAATTCAACGTTTGTACTGATTTGTGGTGCAGCATTACGCCTAAGTACGAGGGCCATTCGGAAAGTAACGTCCGATCGCTCGCGAAATGGAAGCGACAGTGAAGTTCCGATGAAACTTTGCTCAGATTTGTTGGGCAGTGTGTCTATTATGCTCGTCGATCGCGTCACGTCTCTCTTTTCAGTTTTGAGCGCACAGTGAGCACGTATACATGCCTAGAGAAACCGTCTACCGTCAGGTGTGAGGGTCTGGTGAGGGATTCCGCCTGAAGCTATCCAGCCCACATAACATGACTATCATGTGCTTCCTTCTTCATGACAATTCTCGCTCGCACTCTGCAGGGGCAATGAAAATGCTCCTGCAACGTTTTCTATGGAAAATGTTTGATTACCTACAATACAGCCCGTAATTTTCTCCTACTGAGTTTTGTTTCTGCTCACATGAACTCCTGGCTATGAAGACAACATTTTGGCACAGACAACGAGCTGTAGATCAGCGTAGAGATTTGGCGAAAAACACATGCAGCTGCCTTCTATAACGAGGGTATTGGAAAGTTGGTACAACGTTACGACATATGTCTGAGAGGCGACTATGAAGAGAAGTAGATGGAAGGTTTAGCTAACAGTTTCAAGTGAAATATTTTTGAACTTCACAGTGGTTCCCATTTACCAACCGATCGGACTTTACTTTCGGAATAGCCCTTGTAAATCTAGGATCACATATGCCAGTAAATAAAAGAGTAAAACACGAAAACGCATAGAAATGTAGCCAGTTCTGCCATAAATAGCACTTATAATGATGGTATTTTAAAAAATCTCATACAGGCCGATCTGAAGTAATGTTGGGAAGAAACAAGTCGGCTTGTGACCTATGAGGCACCTACACATGTAGCTCTAAAAGTACCAGCAGGAGGAATTATTAGAAACAGGATATTGCCAATAATGCTGTGGGCAAGAAGGGACTGCAATAGTAGCTGTGAATATTGTAGATTTGCTTACTTAGTTACTACCGAGGCAATCTGAATTACAGTGCTCCATGATGCCTTAGCTCTGCTTGCTCAATAAGTATACAGTGGGGAACTTTTCTAATGAGCGTATGATCTATTTCTTCAAGAATGTCTAAGGAGTTATCTTCATTTTCTTTGTGTCTCCAGCACATTCTCCCGTTTTCGGGTACGATTTCGTTTGTTTACTGACGTTCCAGCACTACACGTTGGCATTCTTCCTTCCCTCCTGTTCAATTTTCATGTCATGTGCAAGTTATTTGGGTTGCTAGCTAAATCTTCAAGTCATAAATGAGACCTCATTTTTATGGAATTATGTCTGGTCCTAGGTTTTAGTGGGAACCCATATACGGCAGGCAATTTTCGTTGACACAGTGCTGTTATGACGGTTAAAAATTTTTAGCCGGTGGACTGACTACCACCTAGATAGCATGTCATTGTGAGTGTTCTCCTCTACATGCTGACGTTGGCTGAGTGCCTCTTACATTTCCTTCTTGTCCGTTCTGACATTACCTAAAAGTTCTCTTCATTGCTTTTTATCGAACTCCATAGACTTAATGGGAGCGCTTCCCATCAGATCTTATTACTTTCATGATATACGCCATTTTTCCGATAATCTATTCCATGTGACTGCCCATGAACGGAGAGTCTTCTCGTAATTTGTTATATATATCTTGACTTGCATCCAGTGAGCACATTTCTCATTACGGTTTATACTTAGCTTGGGATTATATCTTTTTCCTCATAATTATTCTGACACTTACATACAGATTTTCAGCTGAAGATGCAACTGTAAGTGAAACCGGTAGTGTCTACAAATAAAACGATTTCCAAGCTGAAACTGTTTCATATCTCAACATGTTCTTCAGCAGTCCCGTATAGTGCTAATTTTATTTAATTAGGGTTGTTAATTTAATTTAAATTGCCATACAGGCACTGTTTTTCGAGTTTAGAGTTATTTTTCTCGTTTCCTCCCTTTTTATTTATTTATTGTTCAACTTTTTACTTTATTAATTTCGTTACCACCGCACAGTCCAGTGTGCCACTTATTGTGTCTTTTGGCCCAGTCTAGCTCAGTAACATCTTATCCATTATTGTCAAACTGCCTGCTGGCTTCTGTCTCGGATTCTTCGGCCGACGTGTGCTTGATGATTTTTCTGACGTTTCGCCAGCACGAGTGACTGGCATTGTCAAAGCTTCACCCTCCTTTGTTGTTGGTGGACTGGAGCTTAGCTCGCGACCGCAGATTCTAGGTACCTGGCGCGACATCGTCCGAGGGCTTTTCCGTGGCCATTTCTAGTGCGGTCCTCCTCTTGATACCTGCAGCAGTCGTCCGCTTCAGCATGGGAATCCAGGAGCCATTCACCTTCAGGCTTTCTTCTTTCTTGTTGAAACTATTCTCATGTTTGTGTATTTCTATAATATTTCTGAACAATTGTGTGTGAAAGCTCTAATCTACAGCCAAAATTTCAATGTCAGCGAATTTTACTGTGGTCGGCCTCACACAGTGAGTGCTCTGCCATGGTTGATTTCTCCGCCTGCCCCAACCTGCAATGCCGCTTATGTTCTGTGTTCCTGGTGTTGATGGATCGTCCACTCATTCCAACATAAACTTTTCCGCACGTGCATGGTATACGGTACATTCCCAACATTGCCAATGTGTCCGTTTTTGCCTTTACCGATCTGAGGCACTCTTGATCATCTTCGTCGGTTTATAAATGGTCTTCACGCGGTGTTTTCGCAATATACGGCCGATTCTGTCCGTCACTCTGGGAATGTATGGCATAAAGGCCGTGCCAGACGTTTCTTTTTCCTATATGTCACATAGCCGAGGGTTTCGCTCTGTTACACTACTTATACAGGGTGTTACAAAAAGGTACGGCCAAACTTTCAGGAAACATTCCTCACACACAAAGAAAGAGAACATGTTATGTGGACATGTGTCTGGAAACGCTTACTTTCTATGTTAGAGCTCATTTTATTACTTCTCTTCAAATCACACTAATCATGGAATGGAAACACAGCAACAGAACGTACCAGCGTGACTTCAAACACTTTGTTACAGGAAATGTTCAAAATGTACTCCGTTAGCGAGGATACATGCATCCACCCTCCGTCGCATGGAATCACTGATGCGCTGATACAGCCCTGGAGAATAGCTTATTGTATCACAGCCGTCCACAATACGAGCACGCAGAGCCTCTACATTTGGTACCGGGGTTTCGTAGGCAACAGCTTTCAAATGCCCCCATAAATGAAAGTCAAGAGGGTTGAGGTCAGGAGAGCGTGGAGGCCATGGAATTACTCCGCCTCTACCAATCCATCGGTCACCGAATCTGTTGTTGAGAAGCGTACGAACACTTCGACTGAAATGTGCAGGCGCTCCATCGTGCATGAACCACATGTTGTGTCGTACTTGTAAAGGCACATGTTCTAGCAGCACAGGTATAATATCCCGTATGAAATCATAATAACGTGCTCCATTGAGCGTAGGTGGAAGAACATGGGGCCCAATCAAGACATCACCAACAATGCCTGCCCAAACGTTCACAGAAAATCTGTGTTGATGACGTGATTGCACAATTGCGTGCGGATTCTCGTCAGCCCACACATGTTGATTGTGAAAATTTACAATTTGACTACGTTGGAATGAAGCCTCATCCGTAAAGAGAACATTTGCACTGAAATGAGGATTGACACATTGTTGGATGAACCATTCTCAGAAGTGTACGTGTGGAGGCCAATCAGCTGCTGATAGTGCCTGCACACGCTGTACATGGTACGGAAACAACTGGTTCTCCCATAGCACTCTCCATACAGTGACGTGGTCAACGTTACCTTGTACAGCAGCAACTTCTCTGACGCTGACGTTAGGGTTATCGTCAACTGCACGAAGAATTGCCTCGTCCATTACAGGTGTCTTCGTCGTTCTAGGTTTTCCCCAGTCGCGAGTCATAGGCTGGAATGTTTCGTGCTCCCTAAGACGCCGATCAATTGCTTCTAACGTCTTCCTGTCGGGACACCTTCGTTCTGGAAATCTGTCTCGATACAAACGTACCGCTCCACGGCTATTACCCCGTGCTAATCCATACATCAAATGGGCATCTGCCAACTCCGCATTTGTAAACATTGCACTGACTGCAAAACAACGTTCGTGATGAACACTAACTTGTTGATGCTACGTACTGATGTGCTTGATGCTAGTACTGTAGAGTAATGAGCACCGAAGTACCGAAGCACCGAAGTCATCATTACCTTCCTTCAATTGGACCAACTGGCGGTGAATCGAGGAAGTACAGTACATACTGACGAAACTAAAATGAGTTCTAACATGGAAATTAAGCGTTTCCGGACACATGTCCACATAACATCTTTTCTTTATTTGTGTGTGAGGAATGCTTCCTGAAAGTTTGGCCGTATCTTTTTGTAACACCCTGTATAACTGGTAGAGTACCCACTGCTCCTCATAACGCTTTGCAGGTGTTCCATCTCGCGTCTGAGGTGCTGCGACTCACATACTCGTCTTGCTCGCGATACTAGCTTATTACTAATGCCTCTTTTCTGGATCGAGTGGTGACTTGACAGTTTGTGCTGGTATCGGTCGGTGTGTGTCGTTTGTTGATACGCGCTGTGTCCCGGGTTTTCAGCATCCCTTGCGACCAGCACGTCTTGAAAGGGTAGTTGTTTGTCCATTTCTACTTCCATGGTAAATTTTATTTTGGCATGTTCGTCACCATGGCTCCACAAAACGAAGATATCATCGACATATGTGTACCACACCTTAAGTTTACAAGGTGCCGAGTCCAGTGCTTGTGCCTCGAAATGGTCAATGAAGAGGTTGCCACCACTGGACTAAGAGGACTCCCCATGGCGAGGGTTTCCAGTTGTTCATAGACGTTGCCATTGCACGTGAAATAGTTCATGGTGAGACATGCATGAAAGAGTTTAGTACTGTCTTGCGGAAAAATGGAACCGGTGTTCTCCAGAGAGTCACTGAGTGGCACTTCGGCAAATAACGAAATATCAGATCTGAAATGATGTCGTATGGTACAAGCTTTAGTTTCTTCGTCTCCTCAGTCAAATGTCCTGAGCCCTTTATATATGTGTCAGATTTCCCCAGGTGCGTCTGGAAAAGAGAGTTCAAGTGGTTCGCCAGTTTATACGTCGATGAGCCAGTAGCGCTAACTACCGGTCTTTGTGGAATATTATTCCTATGGATCTTTCGTAATCCATAGGGGCGAGATAACACAGCTGTTTTAGTAAGACAAAGTACCCCAGACCGTTATGAATAAACAAAATATTATACGAATTCGGCCGCGAAACGGTCTGTGTCAACGTTCAGACCAGTCATACTGGATTACTGTTGCTGACCTACCATGAAAGTATGCAAATTTAGCAATGGGTGAAGATTCATAACAAATTAAGTTAAAAATCATTCAGTGCCATACATAAGTCAATTCAGTTATTAACAGAAGCGGAAAAAGTAGGCAGTAACAAGTATGAAATTCCACAAGAGTTTCAGATTGACATCCACATGGCGCCGGTACAGGATAAAGGTAGCAATAAAATGCATTGGCGGCGCGAGAATTTCTTAAAATTGCCTTCCTGATAATCTATCTGCCTCCATCGAGATTAGAACCGAAATCAGACCAGACCTCCTATCCAGTAGCAAACACCTTTCACTACGATAGCAGACAATCCAGGGAAACAACCCTGTCTTATTATCCCAGACAAGAATATGCCAGCAATTTCGCAATGAGAATGGCAAAATGGTCTGCAGTTTCTGTTGCATAGAGCTTTCTGGACTCAAAAACATACATTTTCTACCTTTATGCCACCGCTTATGTGACAATCATTCGGGATGTTTATCGAAATAACAAAATACTGTTATTAGCGAATAAATTTAGAACGATAATTCTGCACCACCCCAGGAAATAAACGGCTACATAGCTGCCAAACGTATTCCACAATGTTTCGAATTCTCCATTAGACTCTAGAAAACGTTCATTAGACGAAGTGTCTCTTAAGCTAGTTAGCAGTGGGAATGCTCGCACTTCTAAAACGTGGTGGCATTAATACTGGGATCTGAATTACCAGGTGTATAGGCAAATGGATTTTATTTGCATTCCTGTGAACGTGATTTAGATCGAAAGCGTAGCTACGATTAATATGCTGATGTATCGACTGCAACTAGAACATTTCGAATAAAGAGTAGGGGAATTATTTATGCGGCCCTGATCTTCAGTAACTGTCTTAGCTACTTTGATTGTTAGGATTTCGTCACCTAAATCGGTAAAAATGGAACCTGACTAGTCTCACATTCTAGACCGTCTATCTGTCAAAAATGGTTGAAATGGCTCTAAGCACTATCGGGCTTAATATCTGAGGTCATCAGTCCCCTAGACTTAGAACTACGTAAACCTAACTATTCTAAGGACATCACACACATCCATGCCCGAGACAGGATTCGAACCTGCGACCGTTGCAGCAACGCGGTTCCGGACTGAAGCGCCTAGAACCACTCGGCCACAGCGGCCGGCCGTTTATCTGCCTACCCAACCCTTAAGACACATTTACCTAGAGTACGGGTAGACATAATACGTAGAAATGTATCGCACTTCCTGCGGTATATGGTCCCTTGGTGGTGTTAGAAAGTGAGCTTCTATGTCAACGTAATCTAAAGATACGGCCGTTTATGTAAAGAAAATTTACGCGAAAAGTAGTCAAGAAATGGCTCTAAGGACTATGCGACAAAAGTGCTTAGGTCATCAGTCTCCTAGACCTAGAACTACTTAAACCTATCTAACCTAAGGACATCACACACATCTATGCCCGAGGTAGGATTCCAACCTGCGACCGAAGCAGCCGCGAGGTCCGTGATATGATGCCGCTGAACGCACGGGTAATCCGCGCTGGCAAGCTGTTAATATCATCTGGTGTTGCTAAAAAGTTATTCACTTCTGGTGAATGATTTTCTGCGCAGTTCATATAAGATAGAATAACTAAAATACATTTGATGTTACGGAAGAGGATGGACGCCTAATTCATTTCTCCTTGTCTTTATTTATAATGTTAGATTCGCCGTCTGACCATACGTATTATCCATAACCACATTTTAGCGCCAAGTCACAGTCACAGATATGCGAATACAACACACTGGCTTATACTTGAGATATTTCGAATCCGACGAAGTGGTAGCAGACGATGCTGTGGCGTCTTCGAAGCGCGAGCTTCGCCAGTGATAGCTGTCTGAGCACATTAGCTGAACGAATGTTTTCTTCCTGCTGCAGGCCTAATGGACAATGGCAACACCATAGAATATTTTTAACAACTATGAGACCATCGATTTACGTTCTTGAGTGGTTCTTAATTGTGTTAGTAAATCCACTCGATATTTTTATATCCTTTAAATTACATCTTCTATATGATTCGTACTGAAGACGTAGCAAATGTATGTTATTTGGTACAGGAAACACGTTCCAACAGAAATTGCTGTTTACATTGACATTTATGTTGCGAATTAGTCATCTTACCCATCACATGTACAACGAGGATGCTCTGTTTTGCTGCAGTTGTTTCATAGCTTAGTTGCATTGTTTGTTGGTGGCGTTGCCAGTTTACATACTGCGCACGTAACACACAATAAAAGCGTTGGATGCCTTCAATGATCAGTCTAATTGAGAAACGTTTCTTGTCATCGTAATTTATGTAACTTGCTCTTCGACTTCCAATTTGACAATCTGTGGAAAAATGTTTTACCTTGCTAGTTCTAGTTTCAAACACTGTCTGACAGAGAAAACGTAGGCATGAAGGAGTCAGTGAAAGCAATTATTCGTTCTTACAGCAAACTTTTGAATCTACTGGACACTTGAATTCTCTATATTGATTCTGAGAGTTTTGTTATACTTCTTGTTATTTACTGTCTCAATGTCATCCGTGAGAATAAAATTAAAGGCAGTGGGATTAGGTTCCTGATCTACAGGGTGTTACAAAAAGGTACGGCCAAACTTTCAGGAAACATTCCTCACACACAAATAAAGAAAAGATGTTATGTGGACATGTGTCCGGAAACGCTTAATTTCCATGTTAGAACTCATTTTAGTTTCGTCAGTATGTACTGTACTTCCTCGATTCACCGCCAGTTGGTCCAATTGAAGGAAGGTAATGATGACTTCGGTGCTTCGGTGCTTCGGTGCTCATTACTCTACAGTACTAGCATCAAGCACATCAGTACGTAGCATCAACAGGTTAGTGTTCATCACGAACGTGGTTTTGCAGTCAGTGCAATGTTTACAAATGCGGAGTTGGCAGATGTCCATTTGGTGTATGGATTAGCACGGGGCAATAGCCGTGGCGCGGTACGTTTGTATCGAGACAGATTTCCAGAACGAAGGTGTCCCGACAGGAAGACGTTCGAAGCAATTGATCGGCGTCTGAGGGAGCACGGAACATTCCAGCCTATGACTCGCGACTGGGGAAGACCTAGAACGACGAGGACACCTGCAATGGACGAGGCAATTCTTCGTGCAGTTGACGATAACCCTAAATGTCAGCGCCAGAGAAGTTGCTGCTGTACAAGGTAACGTTGACCACGTCACTGTATGGAGAGTGCTACGGGAGAACCAGTTGTTTCCGTACCATGTACAGCGTGTGCAGGCACTATCAGCAGCTGATTGGCATCCACGGGTACACTTCTGCGAATGGTTCATCCATCCATGTGTCAATCCTCATTTCAGTGCAAATGTTCTCTTTACGGATGAGGTTTCATTCCAAGGTGATCAAACTGTAAATTTTCACAATCAACATGTGTGGGCTGACGAGAATCCGCACGCAATTGTGCAATCACGTCATCAACACAGATTTTCTGTGAACGTTTGGGCAGGCATTGTTGGTGATGTCTTGATTGGGCCCCATGTTCTTCCACCTACGCTCAATGGAGCACGTTATTATGATTTCATACGGGATATTATACCTGTGCTGCTAGAACATGTGCCTTTACAAGTACGACACAACATGTGGTTCATGCACGATGGAGCTCCTGCACATTTCAGTCGAAGTGTTCGTACGCTTCTCAACAACAGATTCGGTGACCGATGGATTGGTAGAGGCGGACCAATTCCATGGCCTCCACACTCTCCTGACCTCAACCATCTTGACTTTCATTTATGGGAGCATTTGAAAGTTCTTGTCTACGCAACCCCGGTACCAAATGTAGAGACTCTTCGTGTTCGTATTGTGGACGGCTGTGATACAATACGGCATTCTCCAGGGCTGCAACAGCGCATCAGGGATTCCATGCGACGGAGGGTGGATGCATGTATCCTCGCTAACGGAGTACATTTTGAACATTTCCTGTAACAAAGTGTTTGAAGTCACGCTGGTACGTTCTGTTGCTGATTGTTTCCATTCCATGATTAATGTGATTTGAAGAGAAGTAATAAAATGAGCTCGAACATAGAAACTAAGCGTTTACGGACACATGTCCACATAACATGTTCTCTTTCTTTGTGTGTGAGGAATGTTTCCTGAAAGTTTGGCCGTACCTTTTTGTAACACCCTGTATATACTGTGTATTAATATTCTGCGCTGCTACGTAAATTTTAAAGGTTATATTCTTTACGTACAACAGAGTATGGGTTTCAGTCCTAGGATCGACGATAAACTACAGAAATACAAATACAGAACAGTGGCGTACCGATTATGGCTCCTCACCATCAACAGTAGTTGTTACCCATAGTTTTGATTTTGCTAGTTGACCATTTTCACCCTTTAGAGACCAACCTGTTCTTTCCACAATTCCATTTTTGACTTGCTTCTTAATACGTCCTACTACTACAGACTTGTTGAAAATATTAACTGTTAAATACACTATTCCACAAATTAAGAACTTCCAGTTATTGTTTATATCTTCAAACTTACTACTGTTCACATTCATTGAAGAAAAGATACGTAATAATAGATTGAAATCATCGATTAGAATCTCAAAGCATATTGTGAATGGTTAAAATGAAATGAACTAAAATCATCTTTTTGTCTAAAACACATTACTGTTCCAGAGAATTCGGCACCTCTTAAAAATTTTTACACCTCTGATGTTTAGCCACATGTGGACAAAAAGTGGCTCTCATGAAGCAGCGCTGTTTAGCCGTCACAAAATAAAGCGTCGAAAATCAGTAAATAAAACTATTCTTCTATTGTTGCTCCGAATCACATATACCATCCGCCATCTGCTGCGACAACGACTCGAAGTCTATTGGGTATTTGATTTTTCTTTTCTTTTTTGGCCCTCCTTACCTCCCCTTCTAGCCCAACCTTCGCTCTCCAATTACGCCTTCATCGGCGAGCTTCTCCTCAATATTTTTCATTTGTGCTGAATTGCTTTTTACCCTTCTAGCATATACAGGTGTGTCATGTATTTTTAGAGACTGCATGAATATATAGCATGAGTATTTCTTCTCTTAGAAAATTAAATATTACGTATCTTGTTAGGAATTAATTTTTTGTCCCGATTCCACTTATTGCGTTTCCTTAAAATTATATAAAATATACGTCCGTAAAAAAAAAACTTGAAACATCTGTTGCAGCTAATTTGTTAAGAGCTGAAAAGAAAAACACCTCTGCTGATGCTGCTTAGTAACGCGTATAGCTTCCTTTAGCTTCCACAACGGCTCAAAGTCTGTCGGGCATTGAGCCCACAACTCTAGCCACATAACTAGGACATTCAAGTAACTCATTCCAAGCGTCATGAATCATATCAGAAAGCTGTCGGTGAGTCGACGGTGACTGTCCATTTTCCCGTGTTACTCTGACCATTTCTGCCCAATTATTCTCAATGGGATTCATGTCAGCTGCTTTAGGTGGCCATTCCTTTACAGTAATATTACTATGGTCGTCGAACCACCTCTTAACCACACGTGCCGTATGAATAGGCGAGCGATCTTGTTGGACCAAGATCTGATCATCGCCAAATATTGCTGTCACAGAAGGCAACATCACGTTCTCCATAACTCATGTGTAACTGCGCGCATCGAGTCTACCTTCCACTTCCCACAGGAGCCCACACCCTTCGGCCGATATCCATGCTCATACCGTTACCGACTCCCTGCCACTCCTTCGGCAACTGTAAATATATTTTGGATTATACCTAGCACCTTTTGGTCGGTAAATAAGTACTTTTCTGGTTGATGCCGTAGAGAAAACTTTTTCGTCCGTGAAAATCACTCGCCTCAAAAACTGAAGAGGTTTGTCGATATTTTCAGCAGCAAAAACAAGGCAGGCTTCTGTGTGGGAAACAGTCAACGTCTCTTTCACAGCAGCGCTTCTTGCTCTCAGTTCACTTTCCCTTAGACTATGAGTGACGGTCTTACTGCTAACATTGAGACCCAAAGTATGCTGAATTTGTCGTACGTTGACAAATGGGTGGTTCTCACTGAAAAGGAGTATCTGCCGATCCTGAGCTGCTGTAATTTTGCGGCGACGACCATGAGGCCTTCCATTCACCCCCTTCCTTTCGTCTAATCTTCCTGGCTACCGTCGACTTGTGAAGACCCATAGTTCTTGTTATATAGTCATTTGAAAATCCCTCTGCATGGAGTGCTATTATAGCGCTATTGTCTGCCTCAGCCAGGTGGGCAATTTAGCGTTGACTGAATGATTCGTCGCGGTTAATATCTGCTGCGAAAACTGCGCTAGTAGGAAACAGTCTGCCTCCTCCAAGACTGCAGCCACAACGCAACGTGTGTAACACGGAAATCAATGGCATAAACGGGAGATCGCAAGCCGTACCAATGTCATTACATAGTGGAGCAACTTAGAATCTGTAATTTTTCTCAGAAGGGACTGGTCCGCTCTTGTCATGTCTTATCCTGATAAATATTACATGAAATGAAACGTTTACGTTTAGCTTATACGGCAGGTCTAACGCAACAAACATTTCAGAAATATCTGAGGCAACCTGAAGAACACTCCATGAATTTTAATTGTAGAAGTTTGCCTTATAAGAAAGAAAACGTGTTTATCCTCGCTCTCCGTGTTTTCAAGTGGCGCAGTTTACTCTGAGGCATAAATAGTTCGCGTCGGGCGTAAGAAACGACTCGACTAACGAGGGGAACTCGCCAGGTGCCATACGCTGATTGTCCGAAAACTTTGCTCAGTGAAGAAGTGGCCAAATAAGCGAACACTCGACCGTTTCCGAGGAAACGACGGTCAAAGTTATCAACGCGCTGTTACTACAGTGTAGATACCTTTTGCGCACGAGAATGCAATTGAAGCGGCATCAGTGGCTACCGGCGTTCCTTCTTAACTTCGATTCCCGAGTTCGAGACCATATTGGTGTTTTTTTTTAATTATTTTTTCCTCCCTCTCTATCCGAATTATCTACGAATGTATTTTTCAATTTATGTTGAAATAATGTTGTCATTATTCGTCAATTAACTTTCTGTGTAAATAATGAATTAAAAAAATAAACGAATAAGAAAATAATGTGAAATATTTTTGAACCTCCTTACAACCTGTAAATATTTCACATCATTTTCACATTCGTTTATTTTTTAACTTCTTTCATTACACAGTAAATTAATTGACGAATAACGACAACATTGTTTCAACATAAATTGGAATAAACATTCGTAGATAATTCAGAGAGTGAGGGGAAAAAGGGGAACAACCGGGTTTCGAACTCGCAGCGCAAAGTTCTGAAGTTGCGACGGTAGCCGCTGAGCCACCGCTTCAATTGAATCCTTACACGCTAAAAGGTATCTACACCATAGCAACAGTGCATTGAAAACCTTGACCGTCGTTTTATCAGAAGCAGTCGAGTGTATGCAGATAAGCCGAGACACGTCTTCGCTTATTTTGTCCCCTCTTTCACTGAGCGAAGTTTCAGCAAGATCGGGGTATGACACTATGCGAGTCCCCCCTTAAGTAGCGTGCGTTGCGATTCAGTAGACAGAATGTGTCCAATTTCCTCGACTACAAAATGGTTCAAATGGCTCTGAGCACTATGCGACTTAACTTCTGAGGTCATCAGTCGCCTAGAACTTAGAACTAATTAAACCTAACTAACCTAAGGACATCACGCACATCCATGCCCGAAGCAGGATTCGAACCAGCGGCCGTAGCGGTCGCTCGACTCCAGACTGTAGCGCCTAGAACCGCACGGCCACTCCGGCCGGCGTCCTCGACTACAGACTGACAGTTTTGGAAACTTTCGTTCTTGTAGTGGCAGTTTGCATTATGAGGGCTGGTTTTCCTGATAATTATCTACTAATGGACTTTGCTCCTAATTTAAGTTACTGTGTAGTAGACCTCTGCAACGACTTGAACCAGAATTGTTTGTTTATTTGGGTAGTCCGCTTCTTAGTTGCCATTTTTCGCTATAATATTTTCCTTTGTTTCAAAACGGCAAGTTTAGATGACTACTGCAACTTGGTAACATCAGTAACAATGTAATACTTTGAAACAGTTACGTGTGGTGTACGAGTAGTGCACTCTGTTCAATGAGGAATACATTAAACAGGAAAGCTGCGTCCAGTATCAATAATTAACTTTAGAATGAAATGATAATTAAATGGACACACTAGCTGCAAACAGGCGTTGATATACATCATTGGCGTCATGTTGAAAATGTGTGCCCCGACCGGAACTCGAACTCGGGATCTCCTGCTTACATGGCAGACGCTCTATCCATCCATTTTGTTCGGTATTGTCCGTTGCGTTTTGTCTGGGCGGACGTCACAAGACATCCGTTCAAGTTGATCGTTGATTTCTTTACTCAGTTGTTTTATTACAGAGGGAGAGCAGCCCTCTGACCGAACACACTGAGCTACCGTGGCGGCATCCATTTGAGCCACCGAGGGCACAGAGGATAGTGCGCCTGCCGGGATTTATCACCTGCACACTCCCCGTGAGACTCACATTCCCAACATATCCACACCACTACATTCGTAGTGCGCCTAATCGATGTTTTCCCATCACACTTATTAGTCGTGGCAGATTAATCTAACAAGTCCCGTGCGAGTTGGGGCATAGATTAATCTGCTACAAGTAATGAGTGTGATGGGCAAACATCTATCAGGCGCACTACGAATGTAGTAGTGTGGACATGTTGGGAATGTGGGTCTCACGGGGAGCGTGCAGGGAATAAGTCCCTGCAGACACACTATCCTCTCAGGTGGATAGAGCGTCTGCCATGTAAGTAAGAGATCCCAACTTCGAGTCCCGGTTGGGACACACATTTTCAGCAAGACCCCAATGATGTATATCGACGCCTGTTGCAGCTACGGTGTCGATTTAGTTATCATTTCATTCTAGAGAAGCTGCACGGTCAAAAATTGTATCTGTTCTTTCGGGAACAGGTGCTACATTCATATATAATTAACTTTCGGTTACATGACAGAACACAAGTTGAAATACTGTCAGTACCGAGTAAAACTTAAATCGGAACGATCGCAACATACTTTTGTTGGGAAAGAGAACGAAAGACTGCGTTTTATTGGCCGCACATTAAGAATACACAACAGGTATACTGAAAACACTGCGTACACCACGTTTTTCCGTCCACTGCTGTAATATTCCTGTGCGGTATGGGATCCTTGACAGACGTGATTGACGGTGCACGCCAAAAACGTCCAAGGAACGGTAGCACGATTTGTAATGTCATGAAATAGGGGAGAGAGAGTCCCAGATTTGATAAGTGAGTTGGGGTGACATTCATGAAAACAAAAGCGTTTTTCGTTGCCGCGAAATCTTTTTCCGCAATTTCAATCACCAACATCTGTTCTGAATGCCAAAACTTTATTTCCTCGGCAACTTATACAGGAAGAAATGATCCTAGTAATACTGTAATTCAGGGCTCGTAAGAAAAGATTTAAGTGGTACTTTTTTCCACATGCTGTTTAAGAGTGCGACGGTAGAGAAATAGTCCGAATGTGGTTCGATGAACTCTCTGCCAGGCACGCAAGTCTGGATTGCAAAGAAATTCTGTAGATGTAGTCATGTAAATATAACAACAAAATTATGTTGTAATTGCGACATGTGAGTTCCCTATGATTTGAACATCGAAGTTGTTTGCCGTTTATTTATTTATTGTTCATTATCTTCAGCCATAGACAAACATCTAGGTGCGTTAAATTGATTCTAAAATATGGTGTCATGCATGGACCAATAACAATAAATTCTTATCTACTTGTTATGGTACTGTAGTATCTGCCAGCGTCCTCAGAAGTGGATATCACATACGACGTTCCAAGAGTGTTTATAAGTGGATATTGCAGACGACTTCGAACAAAATTAGAATGTTGCTTCGTAAAAGTTACGTGATCAAACGGTCTGAGTTGCTGGCGAATACACTTTATCCTCACTAGACAGTATATATTATCATTATACAAGAGGTGAAAAGGGTTTCGCCGGGTGCGGTGGCCGAGCTGTTCTAGGCGCTTCAGTCACGAACCGCGCAGCAGTTTCAGTCGCAGCTTTGAATCTTACCTCGAGCATGGATATGTGTGATGTCCTCAGGTTATGTAGGTTTAAGTAGTTCTAGGTCTAGGGGACTGATGACCTAAGCAGTTTGGTCGCATAGTTCTTATAGCCTTTCGCGAAAAAATTTTCTTTAGATGAACGGCCGTATCTTTAGATTGCGTTGACATAGAAGCTCACTTTTTTACATCACCAGTTGACCGTATACCGCTGGAAGTGCGATACGTTTCTGCTTATTATGTCTACCCGCACTCTAGGTAATCGGCTTTTAAGGGTTGGGTAGACAGATAGACGGTCAAGAAAATGAGACTAGTAGGGTTCCATTGTTACCGATTTAGCTGACGAATTCCTAACAATGAAAATAGCTACGACACTTACTGAAGATCAAGGCCGCATAAATAATTCCCCTACTCTTTATTCGAAATGCTCTATTTGCATTCGATACATCAGCGTATTAATCGTAGCTACGATTTCAATCTAAATCACGTTTACAGGAATGCAAATAAAATCTATTTGCCTATACACGTGGTAATTCAGACCCCAGTATTAATGCCACCACGTTTTAGAAGTGCGAGCATTCCCACTGATAACTAGCTATGAACGTTTTCTGGCGTCTAATGGAGAATTCGAAACATTGTAGCATACGTTTGGCAGCTATGTAGCCGTTTATTTCCTGGGGTGGTGCAGAATTATCGTACTAAATTTATTTCGATAAACATCCCGAATTATTGTCACATAAGCGGTGACATAAAGGTAGAAAATTCATGTTTCTGAGTCCAGAAAGCTCTATGCAACAGAAACCGCAAATCATTTTGCCATTCTCATTGCGAAATTACCGGATTATACATGTCTGGGGTAATAACAGAGGGCTGTTTGCCTGGGTTCTCTGCTAGCGTAGTGAAAGGTGTTTGCTACTGCAAAGGAGGTCTGGTTTCATTTCGGTTGTAATCTCGATGGAGGCAGATAGACTATGATTAAAGCAATTTTACGAAATTCTCGCTCCGCCAATGCGTTTTATTGCTACCTTTATTCTGTACCGGCGCCTTGTGGATATCAATAAGAAACTCTTGTAGAATTTCATACTTGTTACTGCCTACTTTTTCCGCTTCTGTCAATAACTGAATTGACTTAAGTGTGGCACTGAGTGATTTTTAACTGAATTTCGTTATGACTCTTCACGTATTGCTAAATTTGCACACTTTCATTGTAGGTCAGCAACAGTAATCCAGTATGACTGATCTGAACTTTGACACAGACCGTTTCGCGGCCGAATGCGCATAATATTTTGCTAATTCCTAATGATCTGGGATACTTCGTCTTACTAAAACAGCTGTGTTATCTCGAAAAGCTGAAATTCATTTTTATTAGTACAGTTCATACTAATTATCGTTTCTTCGTTCATTCATATCTTATATTTACGTGTTGTGTTTAACACACTAATCAGCATTAGTATAGTCTTACACATGATTGAAAACAGTCTGACAAAGTTCGGATAGTTTTTCAATTTCATTCCTGTGCATAGTATATTGGTAGCACTTCGCCGCCTCACCTGTCATGCTGTATAGCAGACTTAAAAGCTGTGCGGATCAGCATAACGAAAAGGCGAGAGGTCTCTCTCGTTTTGTCCACGACTGTACATAGAATCTGCGGCCGGGAGCTCGACTCCAGTCCACTAACAACAACGGAGGGTGAAGCTTTGACAATGCCAGTCGCTCGTGCTGGCGAAACGTCAGAAAAATCATCAAACAAACGTCGGTCGAAGAACCCGAGACAGAAGCCAGCAAGCAGTTTGACAACAATCGATAAGATGCTACTCAGCTAGACTGTGGCAAAAGACACAATAAGTGTCACACTTGACAGTTCTGTGGTAATGTAATTAATAAGTGATGTCTGGTTGTACCCAAGAAAGGGTTATAAACACTCTCCTGTTCGTGATCAATGTAAATGATCTAGGAGGCAACCTGAGCAGGCCTCTTGGTTAGTTTGCGGATGAAACACTCATTTACATGAGACAGTGAGTGCTATCGTCTCTTAAAATCATCGGGTGATCAAAATTATTTACTAAAGGATTTAGGAAAGTTATGTGTATGGTGTAAAAAGTGGCAGTTGGCTCTCTTGGTAAAACCCTTAGAAGAAACAAGTCAAGAGTCTATTTAGCGAGAGGTGGTACGAAACGTAAACATTTTCAAGCGACCGACCACCACCTGTTCCTGTGAAATGAAGGGCGTCGAAAACATTTTGTGCACGCTGTGCAGTTGACCACACGAATTTCATTCTTGAATTATGATCCTCTTTCGCAAAGCTACAAAAGAAAGAGTAAAAAACTGACAGGCGGCATAAGAAAGTCAAATACTAGATTTTAATAACAGTGCAATTACAACAATGATGAAGGAAGGATAAAACATAGTTTATTCTATCGAAATTCAACCAATTTCTTTCGGGTTTATAACAAAAAGCATTTCTTTCTCCCCTATAATGCAGTTTAACTTCCGCATTTGAGTTTCAGCTGTTTTCATCACGTAGAGGACATTTGTTCCACTCTTCTGCAGTCATTGTTATTACTGCTTGTTCTAATAGTTCTTTAACTTCCGACCTAAGTTCTGGTTTTTGCCGCAACATAGCTCTTGATTCTGGTCCATACTACCTCGACGGCGTTTAGTTCACAGTGTTACGAAGAAATTCGAAGAACACTTCTCACCAAACTTTTAGCCATTTCATGTATTACGTATTCGCTGTGTCCTAATCTGTTTTATTCTTTATTTTACTTTTTAATGACGTCTAGTAGATTTTTCTTCAACATTTCGTCTTTAAAAGCTGTATTTTTAGATTTCAGCCATTTTGACATACACAGAAGCGTCAAAGAAACTGGTATAGGCATGCGTATTCAAATACAGAGATATGTAAAAGGCAGAATACGGGGCTGCGGTCGGCAACGCCTATATAACACAAAAAGTATCTTCCAGATCAGCGCGTATTAATGGTTAACCTTAACCAGACGTACGCAAACATCGCAGTACCAACATCCTGCGACACCTCACTTTAGTGAATACTAATCCTTATGCAGAGATTGCAGTAGACCTATTGTGTTGGCCATCATGCCGGTGTGGGCGTGGAGGGGCTCAACTTCTTTAAAAAAAAAATTTAAAAAGGCACAATTGTTATGTTGGTTACTGCTGCTACTATGGCAGGTTACCAAGAGTTAAGTGAGTTTGAACGTGTTGTTATAGTCGGTACACGAGCAGTGGTACACAGCATCTCCGAGGTAGCGATGAAGTGGGGATTTTCCCGTACGACCATTTCACGAGTGTACCGTGAATATCAGCAATCCGGTAAAACATCAAATCTCCGACATCGCTGCGGGCGGTAAAAGATCCTGGACCAACGGGACCATAAACGACTGAAGAGAATCGTTCAACTTGACAGAAGTGCAGCCGTTCCGCAAATTACTGCATATTTCAATGCTGGGCCATCAACAAATGTCAGCGTGCGAACTATTCAACAAACATCATTGATATGAGCTTTCGGAGCCGAAGTCCCACTCGTGTACCCTTGATGACTGCGCGACATAAAGGCTTACGCCTCGCCTGGGCCCGTCAACACCGATATTGGACTGTTTATGACTGGAAACATGTTGTCTGTTAGGACGAGTCTCGTTTCAAATTGTATCGAGCGAATGGAAATATACAGGTATGGAGACAACCTCATGAATCCATGGACCCTGCATGTCAGCAGGGGACTGTTCAAGCTAGTGGAGGCACTGTAATAATGTGGGGCGTGTGCAGTGGGAGTGATCCGGGACCCCTGATACGTCTAGATATGACTCTGACAGGTGACACGTCCGTAAGCACCCTGTCTGATCACTTGCATCCACTCATGTCCATTGTTCATTCCGACGGACTTGGGCAAGTGCACCAGCACAATGTGATACCCCACACTTTCATAATTGCTGCGGAGTGGCTCTAGGAACACTTTTCTGAGTTTAAACACTTCCACTGGCCACCATACTCCTCAGATATGAACATTATTGAACATATTTGGGATGCGTTGCAACGTGCTAGTCGGAAAATATCTCCACCCTTTCGCACACTTACCGATTTATGGACAGCCCTGCTGGATTCATGGTGTCAGTTCCCTCCAGCACTCTTTCAGATTTTAGTCAAGTTCATGCTACTGGTGTTGCGGCACTTCAACGTGCTCGCGGGAGCCATACGCGATATTAGGCAGGTGTACCAGTATCGTTTGCACTTGCTTATTGGAATTCGCATTGGGAATTTATCGTTTCCACGAGAATGGTACGGCACATTATCAAGAAGAGTTACTGTGTTTTTCTGAAGCCGAAGAACATCTTGAAATCACTACTTGAATGAATCGGCGTACATCTGTTCATGATAATCTCCATTGTGCCTGGATTCGAAAATCCAGGAAGAGCCTTCGACGGTACCTGCTTCCCTCCTCATGTGCTTGATAATCATGCGCTTTCTTTTGACCGGTATTCCCTTGTTTGTGGTGAATAATCCGGATAGAAACGATCGTTTAGTAGATTTTATGGTGGTATCTACCCAGACGTTACTTCGGGTGTGGCCTGCGTTCAACCATGTCTCGTCCGAAAAGTAAATGGGTGTTATTCTATCTCTCCAAAATATAATAGTCCGTAGATAACGCCGTGAGCACAAAATGATGCCGTCCCTGTCTATTAGCACGCTATCGCGTCCACGCCGAACATATTTAAAATTCATTTCTCTTAATAATTTATCAAACGTAGTCCTCCGAAAATTGTCCAAATCTCGAACTTCCTTCACGGCAGCAACCAGTTCAATGCTGGCAATTTGTTACGAAAAAAAGTGTTTGTTATTTCCTATGTATCGAATTTCTATCAAAGTCATCAACACCATTCGAAACCTTCCTTCTTTATTCTTCTTTCTTGAGAGACTTAAAAAGGTACGTGGCCTTGTACTGACTTACTACTCGGTATAGTGAAGGATAATCAAGGCCTACAGATTCAGTTGTTCTCAAAACAGTATCGGTCTTCGACTGCTCTGGATAATTCAACTCCTTTTTATTCACATAAGGATCAGATGTTTCTCTGAAGAACTTAATGTTTAATTCTTTGATCGCTTCTTGTGTGGATTCAAAATTGGCATGTCGACGTCTCTCGTTGTATATCCGTGGAGGATGACATAATGAGCTTACTCGTACGTTATGTTGTTGTTGTTGTGGGCTTCAGTCCTGAGACTGGTTTGATGCAGCTCTCCATGCTACTCTATCCTGTGCGAGCTTCTTCATCTCCCAGTACCTACTGCAGCTTACATACTTCTGAATCTGCTTAGTGTATTCATCTCTTGGTCTCCCTCTACAATTTTTACCCTCCACCCTGCCCTCCAATACTAAATTGGTGATCCCTCGATGTCTCAGAACGTGTCCTACCAAACGATCCCTTCTTCTAGTCAAATTGTGCCACAAGCTCCTCTTCTCCCCAATTCTATTCAATACCTCCTCATTAGTTATGTGATCCACCCATCTAATTTTCAGCATTCTTCTGTGGCACTATATTTCGAAAGCTTCTATTCTCTTCTTGTCTAAACTATTTATTGTCCACGTTTCACTTCCATACATGGTTACATTCCATACAAATACTTCCAGAAACGACTTCAAGGCACTTAAATCTAAACTCGATGTTAACAATTTTTTCTTCTTCAGAAACGCTTTCCTTGCCATTACCATTCTACATTTTATATCCTCTCTACTTCGACCATCATCAGTTATTTTGCTCCCCAAATAGCAAAACTCCTTTACTACTTTAAGTGTCTCATTTCCTAATCTAATTCCCTCAGCATCACCCGACTTAATTCGATTACATTCCACTATCCTCGTTTTGCTTTTGTTGATGTTCATCTTATACCCTCCTTTCAAGACACTGTACATTCCATTCAACTGCTCTTCCAAGTCCTTTGCTGTCTCTGACAGAATTACAATGTCATCGGCGAACCTCAAAGTTTTTATTTCTTCTCCATGGATTTTAATATCTACTCCGAACTTTTCTTTTGTTTCCTGTATTGCTTGCTCAATATAGAGATTGAATAACATCGGGGAGAGGCTACAACCCTGTCTCACTCCCTTCCCAACCATTGCTTCCCTTTCATACCCCTCGACTCTTATAACTGCCATCTGATTTCTGTACGAATTGTAAATAGCATTTCGCTCCCTGTATTTTACCCCTGCTACCGTCAGAATTTGAAAGAAAGTACTCCAGTCAACATTGTCAAAAGCTTTCTCTAAGTCTACAAATGCTAGAAACGTAGGTTTGCCTTTCCTTAATCTTTCTTCTAAGATAAGTCGTAGGGTCAGTATTGCCTCACGTGTTCCAACATTTCTACGGAATGCAAACTGATCTTCCCCGAGGTCGGCTTCTATCAGTTTTTCCATTCTTCCGTAAAGAATTCGCGTTAGTATTTTGCAGCTGTGACTTATTAAACTGATAGTTCGGTAATTTTCACATCTGTCAGCACCTGTTCTTTGGGATTGGAATTATTATATTCTTCTTGAAGTCTGAGGGTATTTCGCCTGTCTCATACATCTTGCTCACCAGATGGCAGAGTTTTGTCGGAACTGGCTCTCCTAAGGCTGCCAGTAGTTCTAATGGAATGTTGTCTACTCCGGGGCCTTGTTTCGACTCAGGTCTTTCAGTGCTCTGTCAAACTCTTAACGCAGTATCATATCTCCCATTTCATCTTCATCTACATCCTCTTCCACTTCCATAAAATTGTCCTCAAGTACATCGCCCTTGTGTAGACCCTCTATATACTCCTTCCACCTTTCTGCTTTCCCTTCTTTGCTTAGAACTGGGTTTCCATCTGAGCTCTTGATATTCATGCAAGTGGTTCTCCTTTCTCCAAAGGTCTCTTTAATTTTCCTGTATGCAGTATCTGTCTCACCCCTAGTGAGATAAGCCTCTACATCCTTACGTTTGTCCTCTAGCCATCCCTGCTTAGCCATTTTGCACTTCCTGTCGATATCATTTTTGAGACGTTTGTATTCCTTTTTGACTGCTTCATTTACTGTATTTTTATATTTTCTCCTTTCATCAATTAAATTCAATATTTCTTCTGTTAGCCAAGGGTTTCTACTAGCCCTCGTCTTTTTATCTATTTGATCCTCTGCTGCATTCACTATTTCATCCCTCAAAGTTACGCATTCTTCTTCTACTATATTTCTTTCCCCCATTCCTGTCAATTGTTCCCTTGTGCTCTCCCTGAAACTCTGTACAACCTCTGGTTCTTTCAGTTTATCCAGGTCCCATCTCCTTAAATTCCCATCTTTTTGCTGTTTCTTCAGTTTTAATCTACAGTTCATAACCAAGAGATTGGGGTCAGAGTCCACATCTGCCCCTGGAAATGTCTTACAATTTAAAACCTGGTTCCTATATCTCTGTCCTACCATTATATAATCTGTCTGATACCTTTTAGTATCTCCAGGGTTCTTCCATGTATACAACCTTCTCTCATGATTCTTAAATCAAGTGTTAGCTATGATTAAGTTATGCTCTGCGCAAAATTCTAGCAGGCGGCTTCCTCTTTCATTTCTTAGCCCCAATCCATATTCACCTACTATGTTTCCTTCTCTCCCTTTTACTACGCTTGAATTCCAGTCACCCATGACTATTAAATTTTCGTCTCCCTTCACTACCTGAATAATTTCTTTTATCTCATCATACATTTCATCAATTTCTTAGTCATCTGCAGAGCTAGTTGGCATATAGACTTGTACTACTGTAGTAGGCTTGGGCTTCGTGTCTATCTTGGCCACAATAATGCGTTCACTATGCTGTTTGTAGTAGCTTACCCGTACTCCTATTTTTTTATTCATTATTAAACCTACTCCTGCAGTACCCCCATTTGATTTTGTATTTATAACCCCGTATTCACCTGACCAAAAGTCTTGTTTCTCCTGCCACCGACCTTCACTAATCCCCTCTATATCTAACTTTAACCTATCCATTTCCCTTTTTAAATTTTCTAACCTACCTGCACGATTCAGGGATCTGACATTCCACGCTCCGATCCCTAGAACGCCAGTTTTCTGTCTCCTGATAACTACGTCCTTCTGAGTAGTCCCCGCCCGGAGATCCGAATGGGGGACTATTTTTCCTCCGGAATATTTTACCCAAGAGGAAGCCATCATCATTTAGTCATACAGTAAAGCTGCATGCCCTCGGGAAAAATTACGGCTGTAATTTCCCCTTGTTTCAGCCATTCGCAGTACCAGGACAGCAAGGCTATTTTGGTTAGTGTTACAAGGCCAGATCAGTCAATCATCCAGACTGTTGCCCCCGAAACTACTGAAAAGGCTGCTGCCCCTCTTCAGGAACCACACCTTTGTCTGGTCTCTCAACAGATACCCCTCCGTTGTGGTTGCACCTACGGTACGACTCTCTGTATCGTTGAGGCACGCAAGCCTCCCCACCAACGCCAACGTCCGTGGTTCATGGGGGGGGGGGGGAGTCGTAAGTTATATCAATGGGAAGAAAGAACAGCAGTTGAGTGGGTACGAAAACAATGAATGCTGCATGTGATTACAAACACTAATACTTACGCCAATAATCAAAAACTGGTCATTCAAACGTGATGAACTTTGCAGTTAGATTCTGAGATCACATATTCGCTAGGGAGGAGGCCATTCGGAGCAAGCGCTCCCAGTATTGTTCATCCTGCGACGATAGCGCTGGGTTCACTCATCTTGATGTGTTTACAGGTCGTCCGTCGTTTCTGTGAATGGAATATACTCCAGAGACTGCCTAAACTAGGACTGTACGCCCACTTCTGCAGTACTGCTGCGCGGTATGGGATCTTCATCAGATAGGGTTGAGGCAGGACATCGAAAAACTTCAAAGAAAGGCAGTTGGTTTTTTACTATCGAAAAAATGGGCTGATTGCACCACTGATATGTTACTCGAATTGGGGTGGCAGCCGTTAAAACGTTCCTTTCATTGAGGCCGAATCTACACGTAAAATTTCAATCACCAACTTTCTCCTCCAAATGCGAAAATATTTTGTTGGCGCCCACCTATAGCTACATCTCTACATCTACGTGATTACTCTGCTATTCACAATAAATTGCCTGGCAGAGGGTTCAATGAACCACCTTCAAGGTGTCTCTCTACCGTTCCACTCTCGAACGGCACGCGGGAAAAACGAGCACTTAAACTTTTCTTTGAGAGCCCTGATTTCTCTTATTTTATGGTGATGATCATTTCTCCCTATGTAGGTGGGTGCCAACAGAATGTTTTCGCAACGAAGGAGAAAACTGGTGGCCTAAATTTCATGAGGAGATCCCGTCACAACGAAAAACGCCTTTGTTTTAATGATTGCCACTCCAATTCACGTATCATGTCTGTGACACTATTTCCCCTATTTCGAGATAATACAAAACGAGCTGCCCTTATTTGTATTTTTTCGATGTCATCCGTCAGTCCCACCTGATGCGGATCCCACACCGCACAGCAGTACTCCAGAATAGGGCGGACAAGCGTGGTGTAAGCAGTCTCTTTAGTAGACCTGTTGCACCTTCTAAGTGTTCTGTCGATAAATCGCAGTCTTTGGTTTGCTCTACCCACAGTATTATCTATGTGATCGTTCCAATTTAGGTTATTTGTAATTGTAATCGTCAAGTATTTAGTTGAATTTACAGCCTTCAGATTTGTGTGACTTATCGCGTAATCGAAATTTAGGTGATTTCTTTTAGTACTCATGTGAATAACTTCACACTTTTCTTTATTCAGGGTCAATTGCCACTTTTCGCACCATACAGATATCTTATGTAAATCATTTTGCAAGTCGTTTTGATCATCTGATGACTTTACAAGACGGAAAATGACAGCATCATCTGCAAACAATCTAAGACGGCTACTCAGATTGTTTCCTAAGTCGTTAATATAGATCAGGAACAATAGAGGGCCTGTACGGGGAAATGATTATTGTAATAAGATAAGAGAAATCAGAGCACGCACGGAAATATTTAAGTGTTCGTTTTCCCCGCACGCGATGGGAACAGGAGAGAAGCAGCCTGACCGTCTTCCAGGCATTTAATTGTGATTTGGAGATACTCGTATGGATATAGATATAATCTTACGATGGCCTTGTAAGATGAAAACAAATTAAGTAAATAAATTAATCCTATAGGACATATAAAAATTCGCCTTTTCGTTATTATGTTGTTCTACCAAGAATCGAGGGAAGAATAAATGAACATCCATTATGAAGTTATAAATCGATGTTTCTGGTCTGATAGTACCATGTTACTTAGCTACAGAAAACTCAAAAGATTCTCACAGACACGTATCAGTTTACTTTACAAACTCAATAAGATGGGCATCAATATCTTTGTTCAAACCTGGGCTTGTGATTTGGCAATAAAAATGTTTTACATTTTACAACGATCCCTACTTTAAAACTGGTGCTCATCCACCTTAAACAGTCTATTCCAGCTGTATTGTCGTTTTCAAAATAAAATTACAGTTTCTTTGGTTGTGTTCTTGCACACAGGAATCGTAATTTGATGTCATGTGGTCGCACATCACCATTTTGATGAAACTCCGAGCAAAATGTTCTGTCTCATCCAGGTGCATGAGGTAATATTCGTCTACAGAGAGCTGCTACATTATCCCAGACAGCTCATGTATCAGTACAGCCGTTTTAACGTCAGCCAATTTCACATTATATGATATAGCCAAATGATTTTAATTTTCCTTGATATCTTTTCCACTGCTGCCTTACAGCCGCAAGACGTCGTTGATAACCTCTGATATTTCGACAGGAGATCAGCCTGTCAATTTCAGTGCAAAACTGCAGAAGGAAAGCAGTGTGGAAGGAAATTTAAAACTTTGATTTGCAGAGCAATTTCGGAAAGATAAGACTCACGGATACACACACACACACACACACACACACACACACACACACACACACACACACATCGTGAATACTAACGCCACCATAAAAAGCGAAGGTGACCGACGACATAAGTTACAGACAGTGAATGTTACTGAACAAGCGACGAAGTTGCGTTAGCTCTGTACCTCTATATTTTGACAAGGGAGAGACCAGGATTCCTCGCAGAATTTAAGGGAAAAACTCAATCTTTGTTTGCAAGGTTACTCGTTACTTTAATTTCAACTGCTTTCTTAACAACACTATCCTAGTAACGGAAGTGCATAACATAATCTCCGTGTACTTATATTCCTTTGGGTGATCGGTGCCAAGATGATGTTTTGCAATAGCCGATTTGCTCAGCTGTTGTAAACGTGTGTGACGCTTGTGCTCATTACACCGGTCTTCCGCGGTCCTGATAGCCTGACCAATATATGACATGCCACAACTGCAAGAAATACGATAGGCAACAGCTTTACCCAAATCAAGATCATCGTTAATGGAATCTTAACGGACTCCAATCTCAGATGGAGGTCGGAAAATATATTTCACATCATATTTCCGCAAAATACGACACATCTTATTGGAAATGCTTCCTTCATAAGGCAGAAAGACGGTAGGCTCGCACCAACTCGGTATTACCATCACTCACCCGCTGCACGGCTGGTCGACAATGCAACACATTCTGATCTATTTTTCATTATTTCCATGACGATGAAAGGTGACCTCGGGATGGGTTAACTCAGCACACAAACTGTCAGGGACTGAAACGACTTGGGCCCTGTGAACCGAGGTACGATATATCCCTTCACGCTGAGCAAGATGGTTACAATAATCAGCCTGTACATACAAGTAAGTGTGAGTGGGCTTCCTTTAAACAGAATGTCCTAATGTACCATCAACCTTCCTCCTGATGAACACATCAAAGAAGGGAAGGCAGCCATCCTTTTAGACTTGCACTGTGAAAAGAATATTCAGGTGGATTGATTGCAGGTGTTCTAAAATTCCGCCGGCCGCGGTGATCTCGCGGTTCTAGGCGCGCAGTCCGGAACCGTGCGACTGCTACGGTCGCAGGTTCGAATCCTGCCTCCGGCATGGATGTTTGTGATGTCCTTAGGTTAGTTAGGTTTAAGTAGTTCTAAGTTCTAGGGGACTAATGACCACAGCAGTTCAGTCCCATAGTGCTCAGAGCCATTTTTCTAAAATTCCATTTAAATTCTCACTGCCGTGTGGCCATAGAAGAAAAGTATCGTTTACATAAACGAAAGAAAACACACACGTTTCAAAACCACCGACTCCAATGAATGTACCTCGAGTAATGGTAGGCGACAACAGTCTTCCCATCGCAACTCCATCTGTCTGCTCACAGTACCGGTCAAGGAATGAAAAGTAAGTGGAGGTCAACAAATGACGAAATAGGTTCGTTAATTTAATACCAAGCCTAATCTTACTTAACCGTAACGAATCAGACAGAGGAACACGAATGAGGAGAGAGAGCAAATCAAAAATGACTAGAATATTAGAGTCATTGGAACGCGTTCCCCTTAATCGATGTAAGAAATACGCCTAGTTCTTAATGTGATTCTGCCACCTACAAACTAGTGGGCTCAACAGAGTAACAAGATGTTTTGCTATACGTTATTTCGGAGCACCAGTGTTACATTGGACGAAGAGGAACCCCTCCTTTGTGGATCTTCGGAAGGCCATATCACCTAGGGCTAACAGCACAATAAGTGTTAACGCTCTTCATAATCCCCTGTGACAAGAAACTGCTCTTCGTGAGCCTGTTAGTCTTCCTCTCAACACTTTTTGTGGAGTCAGCATCGATACTGCTCTATGCTGAATAAGATAGTGAACATTGCATATTCTGAGAGTAATCCTGCTTGTCCCGAATACCTTAGCATTGCCCTTGTCCGCTGGTAAAATAACAATATCCAGCTTGAACAAAAAGCAGCTCTCTCTGCCTCTGTTATATTCCTCTTGGGTGGACGTGCCCCAATCAGCACACGACATACCTCCCGGTGGACGTGCCCCAATCAGCACACGGTATGCCTCCCTCCTGGCCTCCTCTGCAGCCTCAGAAGGTAGTTTAAAAACAGGCTGTTCAACAGAACTAATAAAATCAATCACTGGCAAAAACATGGAGGTCGGTGTAAAATTTAAATCTTTCCCTAACACAGATAAAGCTGTGTCGTCAAAAGCTCTCCCCGTGAGATTTATCACAAAACATCGAGATATAGCATTAGACTCCGAGCCACGAAAGCTGTCAAACTTCGGTAAATAGTGGTCAGTTACAGGATGCAATTCCCACTCACAGTGCGCCCATGATGAACGGTCCAGTCATTCCCAAGAAGAAGCCGACATATTTGAAGTTATCATTACATGACGTCAAACCAACTCCTTGGAAACAAAATTTAACTGTCGACGAGTGTACTGGATCCTTTCACGAGCAAAATGAAGGCCAGTGCTTTGCTTGGTGCGATTGTTGGCAGGAGAATTAATACGATGCACAACTTTGGCAATGTTGGAAAAATATTTTGATCACGACACCTCAACAAAAACGACTGTACACATTGCAACCTATCTCTGTTGCTGCGGAGTTTATGCATACTTAACAGACTTTGAACTCGCAATGGTTGTATTAATGTATCTGATCCCACTACTGGTCACGAATGTTAATGTATATGGGTAGGGAAGGGGGGAGAAAGTTGTTACATATGCCTCGCGACGACAGTGTGCAGGAGGTAGAGCGGTCAGGATTTGAGAGTGGGCATCCAGGGATGACATTAAATGACAAAACAGAAAATTAGGTACAATAAAAAGGATGTATTTCAATGTACGGTATACAAGGGGCGCGCCTAGGGTCGGAAGTTATCTGGTTTAGGCCAGTCTAGGAGGTCGAACAATTAATTGAAATGGGCAACGGAAGGGGAAGTGGTTCATGTTAACTTACGTTGGTGGCCGGTCGTGAAAAGCAGTGCCAGTGCCTCTACCTTCCAAAAAGACGTCTGTTCTGGATTACAAGAGAGAGAGGAAAACGTGTTCCGCGCCACACAACACTCCAGCATCCACACACGTGACCTGTATCCCAAGCACGCTATTGGCTAAAAACAATGGCGTGAATCGCTAGCAGTTTCAGCAGAGGTTTCATGGCGTCTCTTGTCAGCAGCTTTAGCTGGGCAGAACTGCCTCGGTTTTGCAAGACGGGCGACTTGTGTCACGTAGATACAGCGTAAGTTACTCTGGGAGGAAACTTCTAAGGATTTCACTGGGTTTTTGAAATAAATTTTTTAAACCAATTCCCTAAAATATTCCTTGACTGGCTGCCACCATGTACAGTTGTTGGAGCTAGACGCATGTGACACTGAGTTTCCTACATCGTTAGGTAATTCAGTAACTCGTGATTCACAGTAGCAGAGTGTCCCGAGAGTATCACATTTCAGGCATTACGTCTCATCACCGGCAACGTAGTGACCCACGGCCCTCACTTAAACACCGAGAGCAGCAGCACTTGTGTAGAGTTATCAGTGCTAACAGACAAGCAACAATGAGTGAAATAACCGCAGAAATCAATGTGGGCGCACGACGAGTATATCTGTTAGGACGGTGTGACGAAATTTGGAGTTAACGGTCTATAGCAGTAAGCGACCAACCCGAGTGTCTTTGCTAACAGCCTGCAGCGCCTCTCCTCCTATTGCTTGGATTACATATATATGAGTAGTGTGTTCTTTCGGACATGACCAAAAGAAGAGACACCAAACATTCATACAACTGATTCGCATTGATGGGGAATGAATGCACCACCTTCAGTGCGGATGCACAGTCACGTTCGACCTCCTTTGCGAATCTCAAAGTAGCAAGCATGGAGGGTATGGACAGGGACTGAGAATATATGGCGCTATGTGGGAATGTGGGTCAGCTGAGAGGCGTGCCGAAACAGTCCACGCAATTGTCGTCAATACCGTGCTTGGGTGGTGCAGTGGTAAATGTAACTGCCTAGTAAGTAGGAGATCCCAGGTTCGAATCCTGGTCAGGCACAAATTTTCACTCCTAGCCGCTGATACTGCATAAAGGCCTGATGCAGCTGGCATCAGTTCCTTAATTTTCCTTTTCTTTCTCCTTCCTCCACCCTCAGTTTAAATTATAGGTATCCCACGACTTGTCTCCGCAGTGTAATTTTCAGTACAACCATAACTGATGGTGTTGACTTGCAATACTGCTTTTAATTACTTTCGAGCTTGTTAGACCTACTTGAGGTTACGTTCCTGCTGGTGCATAGATCGCATATTAATAAAAGACGATTTTAGAAGTTTACATCACCACACCAAGCACCATTTTAATTTGTGTACAAACATTTTCTAACACATCCATTCTAACATATGGCTCCAGAAACGAAACTACGAAAATAAGCACAGTTTATAGTAATCACTTCACACTTACAGCCCAATCTCTCTCTCTCTCTCTCTCTCTCTCTCTCTCTGTCAGTCTCTATCTCTCTCTCTCTCTCTCTCTCTCTCTCCAAAAATTACTTGTTCTCAAAAAGCAAATAAATTTGAATTAACCCCATCCTTAATCATCTAAAGGATTCAGATAAATTTTTCGTTTCTGCTGCTGTACAATTATCATTTCCCCACATGTACATGACCCTCACCATTGCAGTACAATCTGATTTCCATGCTTACACTCACTTAGTTAGTCAGAATTTTAATGATTCATAATTAATAAACATTCCGCAATCATTCCCTCATTCACTCAGATAACAATATAAATGAAAATAAAATCGTCTAATAAGTAAAATAATCGTGGCAATGTAAAAGCGATGCCATTCAGTAAATTCTCAGTCTTTCCATCAAAATATTCTTTACTTAGTTATGTAATGATCTGGAAGTTATGTGGCGTTCTTTGCAGACTTCTACACAAAATATATTATCATGTCGTGATGTGATTTATCAAGGAATCAAAATTCTGTATTTTTTGATAATTTGTGTACACTGGAAATTTCTTAATATAAAAACCTGAAATTCGTTCTTAGAACTGTCTTTATTAATCCGTTCCGCTGTGTGACATATTTGATTGCTATTCTGCACATCTACATGGTTTGAAGAGTTGGCTGTTTCACATGCGAACATACGTTACTCTTAGTGTGCGAAAGCGTTCACTGGATACGCGTGTAGCAAGAAAGATTCTGTTAGATTCCCTAAGGCCGATAGACTGTATGCCTCATCTGGCTGACAATTTCGTTCTATTCTTCATAACAGGTTAGTATCTACGTTGTTTGAAAGATATTCTAAAGCTTCCTCAGCATTGACAGTGGCGTTCCCATTCTTGATATTGGCTCGTGACTGCATCTAGAGCTACATCTACAAGGATACTCTGAAAATCATACCTAAGTGCCTGCAGAGGGTTCATCGAACCACTTTCACAATAATTCTGTATTATTACTGTCCGCCGTAGCGACAAGCGCCGGCACGAAGGTGAAGAAAGCAAGAGCAGAGAAGGCTGTGAGACGACGTCAGCCAATAGTACGCTGACTAGGAACGCACCACGACAAGAACGGCCTCTAGCTGAAGAGAATATAAGCGCCATTCCTGCCAGCCTCGGCCTGACAGTAGAAGACACGCACTAGCATACCAGCACTACAAGACCCGGACTAGAAACGGCGCAGTAGAAGAGAGGTACTAGGAGAGCCGTTACTTGTGACCCATATGAACTTGGGTGAATTATTTGCATGGACGTTGTATATAGCGAAGGACACTGATTATCTGCATGTCTCCATTTGCTTGAGACCCAAAGTTAAGTATTGTCAATTTACGTCATTGTAATAAAAACCATTAATGTGATTAAGTTGAACTGTCCTTTAGGTATCCGAGAAAGCAGCATGCATGTGGGTAGGACACCACAATTCCACTCTCGAACAGCGCGCGGAAGAAACGAATGTCAATATCTTTCCGCGAGAGCTCTGACTTCCCTTATTTTATTTGATGATAGTTTCTGCCTATGTAGTTCGGCGTCAACAAAAATTTTCGCATTTGGATGAAAAGTTTGTGATTGAAATTTAGTGAGAAGATCCCACCGAAACGAGAAACACCTGTGTTTTAATGATCCCCACCACAAACCCTGCATCATGTCCGTGACACTATCTCCCCGTTTCCCGATAACACGAAGTGTGCTGCTATTCTTTAAACTTTCTCCATGTACTCCGGTACTCCTACCTCGTAAGAATCCCATACTGTGCCGCAGTACTCCGTGTTGAGGACGGACAAGCGTAGTGTAGGCAGTCTCTTCAGTAGATCTGTAGCATCTTCTAAGTGTTTTGTCAATAAATCGCAGTCTTTCGTTCGCCTTCCCACAATATTTGCTGTGTGTTCTTTCCTATTTAAATTGCTCGTTACTGTTATTCCTAGATATTTTGTTGAATTTATGGCCTTTAGATTTGACTGATTTATCGTGTAACCGAAGTCTAACGGGTTTCTTTTAGCACTCCTGTGGATGACATCACACTTTTCATTATTTAGGGTTAGTTGCCAATTTTCGCCCTATACAGATAGCTTATCTAAATCGTATTGCAATTTGTTTTGATATTCTGATGATTTTACTAGGCGATAAACGACAGCATCATCTGCAAACAACCTAACTGGCTGCTCAGATTCTCTCCCAAATCGCTTATATAGCTAAGGTACAACGGAGAGTCTATAACACTTCCCGCGGGAACGCCAGAAATCACATTTGTTTTGCTCTATTACTTTCCGTCAATTACGACGAAATGTGACAGGGCATCACGAATCCAGTCGCGGAACTCAGACGATATTCTACAAGCACGCAATTTGATTACAAGCCGCTTGTGAGGCAGAGCATCAAAAGCCTTTTGGAAATCTAGAAATACGAAATCAATTTGGAATCCCTTGTCAATAGCTCTCAACTTCTCGTGTGACTAAAGAGCTAGTTGTGTTCCATATGACCGACGTTTTCTAAATCCGTGTTGACTGTGTGTCAATAGACCGCTCTCTTCGAGGTAATTCATAATGTTTGAACTCAGTATATGTTTCAAAATCTTTCTGCCTGTAGACGTTAATGATATGAGCCTGTAATTTAGTGGGTTACTCCTATTGCCTTTCTTGACTATTAGTGTGGCCTGAGCAACTTTCCAGTCTTTGGGTATGGATCTTTTGTCGAGCGAGCGGTTGTATATACACTCCTGGAAATTGAAATAAGAACACCGTGAATTCATTGTCCCAGGAAGGGGAAACTTTAATGACACATTCCTGGGGTCAGATACATCACATGATCACACCGACAGAACCACAGGCACATAGACACAGGCAACAGAGCATGCACAATGTCGGCACTAGTACAGTGTATATCCACCTTTCACAGCAATGCAGGCTGCTATTCTCCCATGGAGACGATCGTAGAGATGCTGGATGTAGTCCTGTGGAACGGCTTGCCATGCCATTTCCACCTGGCGCCTCAGTTGGACCAGCGTTCGTGCTGGACGTGCAGACCGCGTGAGACGACGCTTCATCCAGTCCCAAACATGCTCAATGGGGGACAGATCCGGAGATCTTGCTGGCCAGGGTAGTTGACTTACACCTTCTAGAGCACGTTGGGTGGCACGGGATACATGCGGACGTGCATTGTCCTGTTGGAACAGCAAGTTCCCTTGCCGGCCTAGGAATGGTAGAACGATGGGTTCGATGACGGTTTGGATGTACCGTGCACTATTCAGTGTCCCCTCGACGATCACCAGTGGTGTACGGCCAGTGGAGGAGATCGCTCCCCACACCATGATGCCGGGTGTTGGCCCCGTGTGCCTCGGTCGTATGCAGTCCTGATTGTGGCGCTCACCTGCACGGCGCCAAGCACGCATACGACCATCATTGGCACCAAGGCAGAAGCGACTCTCATCGCTGAAGACGACACGTCTCCATTCGTCCCTCCATTCACGCCTGTCGCGACACCACTGGAGGCGGGCTGCACGATGTTGGGGCGTGAGCGGAAGACGGCCCAACGGTATGCGGGACCGTAGCCCAGCTTCATGGAGACGGTTGCGAATGGTCCTCGCCGATACCCCAGGAGCAACAGTGTCCCTAATTTGCTGGGAAGTGGCGGTGCGGTCCCCTACGGCACTGCGTACGATCCTACGGTCTTGGCGTGCATCCGTGCGTCGCTGCGGTCCGGTCCCAGGTCGATGGGCACGTGCACCTTCCGCCGACCACTGGCGACAACATCGATGTACTGTGGAGACCTCACGCCCCACGTGTTGAGCAATTCGGCGGTACGTCCACCCGGCCTCCCGCATGCCCACTATACACCCTCGCTCAAAGTCCGTCAACTGCACGTACGGTTCACGTCCACGCTGTCGCGGCATGCTACCAGTGTTAAAGACTGCGATGGAGCTCCGTATGCCACGGCAAACTGGCTGACACTGACGGCGGCGGTGCACAAATGCTGCGCAGCTAGCGCCATTCGACGGCCAACACCGCGGATCCTGGTGTGTCCGCTGTGCCGTGCGTGTGATCATTGCTTGTACAGCCCTCTCGCAGTGTCCGGAGCAAGTATGGTGGGTCTGACACACCGGTGTCAATGTGTTCTTTTTTCCATTTCCAGGAGTGTAATTGTTAAGTATGTGGCTATTGCATCGGCAAATTCTGAAAGGAACCTAATTGGTATACAGTCTGGACCAGAAGACTTGCTTTTATTAAGTAGTATAAGTTGCTTCAGTACTCCGCGGATATCTACTTCTAAGTTATTCACACTGGCAGGAGTTCTTGATTCGAATTCTGGAACATTTATTTCGTCTTCTTTGGTGAAGGAATTTAGAAACATTGGGTTTAGTTACTCTGCGTTAGCAGCACTGTGATCGATAGTATTTCCATCGCTATCTCCCAGAGAAGGCATTGACTGTGTCCTGCCGCTAGTTCACATGCGACCAGAATCTCTTTGGATTTTCTGCCACATATCTAGACAAAATTTCGCTGTGGAAACTATTACATACATCTCGCATTAAAGTCCACTCTAAATTTCGTGCATTTTAAAGAGATCGCTAACCTTGGGGATTTTGGCTCAGTTTAAATTTGCACGCTTTTTTCGTTGTTTCTGCATCAGTATTCTGACCTGTTTTGTGTACCAAGAAGGATCAGCTACGTCGTTTGTAATTTATTTCGTACAAATCTCTCAATTGTTGTCGATACTATTTCTTCGAATTCAAGCCACATCTAATTTACACTTAGATTGTTAATTTGGAAGGAGTGGAGATTGTCTCTTAGGAAGACGTCAAGTGAACTTTTATCTTCAATATGTATATTTTTCGTTTGTTTTTGGAGGATTTGGTTGTTATGGTATTCAGTCCCTCTACAATACTGTGTTCGCTAATCCCCGTATCCGCTCTCGTGTTCGTTATTAGCTCAGAATTGTTTGTTGCTATGAGGTCACGTGTGCTTCCACAACCGTTTACTATTTGAGTGGGCTCATTAACTAACTGCTCGAAATAATTTTCAGAGAATGCGTTTAGCACGATTTCGGATGATCTTTTATGCATACCTCGGGATTTAAACACGAATTTTCGCCAAGATATCGAGGGTAAGTTGAAGTCACCACCAACTATAATTCTCTCAGTCGTGTACGTGTTTGAAATTAGACTCAAGTTTTCTTTGAACCTTTCAGCAATTGTATCATTTAAGTTGCGAGGTCCGTAAAATGATCGAATTTTTATTTTATTCCGGTTGCCAAGAATGACCTCTGTACATACTAACTGACAAGAACTATCTTCTTCAAACTGCTACAAGATAAACTACTTCTAACAGCAACAAAAACGCCATCGCCAACTGTATTTAGCCTATTGTTTGTGAACACCGTTAGATCCTTCGCAAAAATTTCAGCTGAACTTAACTCCTGCTTTAATCAACATCCGGTACCTATAACGATTTGAGCATCAGTGTTTTCTATGAGTGATTGGAGCTCTGGTACTTCAGCAACACGGCTACAACAATTTACAACCGTTATACCGATGGTCCTAGATCTACGTTTCTCCGTGCTCGACCCACACTCTTTGAATCTGAAGCCCTTTTTCGCTTCCCCGAGACCCTCTGACCTAAAAAACCGCCTAGTCCACGCACACATCCTCTGCTACCCTTGTAGCCACCTCCTGCGTGTAATGGACTCCTGATCCATTTAGCGGAATCCGGAACCCCGCTACCCAATTACGCAAGTTGACGAATCTCCAGGCTGCACCGTCGCAGAACTGTGTGAGTCTCTAATTCGGACCCTCTACTCGGCTCTCTACGAGAGGTCCGCAGTCGATCCTGTCGACTATGCTGTGAATGGTGAGCTCTGCTTTTATGTCGTCAGCAAGATTGATAGCCTTTACCACTGCTGATAGCCGCTCGAATCCAGAGAGAATCTCTTATGATCCAAGCGACACACATCATTGGTACTGACGTGAGGCACCACATGCAGGTGGCTATACCCTGTGCTCCTCATGGCATCTGGAAGGACCTGTTACACGTCTAGAATGACTCCACTCGTTATGCACACAGAGTTCACACTGGTTTTCTTCCGCTCCTTGGCAACCATGTCCATAAGGAGCCCCATGACGCACCTAACACTGGAGTTTCGCCACTACCAATAATCTCATCCTCAGAGATTGCCCAGATCATGCAGGCTGAGAGGTTTCCTCTGAAACAGGCAAACGACTGCTACTGGCTGATGGACAGTCTCAGCCACAGACAGCATCTGAAACCTCTTTGTCAGACTAACCGCGGGGGCCTTATGTTCGATCACCTGGGAAGTCCCTCGCTGTCTGCCACGCCCTGAGGCGACCTTCCACAACCTCAGCGCGAACAGTAACACGACTGGTCATCGGTACGGACCCACCGGGGGACTTTTGAGTTGTGCTGAACGTCTGTTGGATCCCCACTGCCGTGCTGGACGTCCGTTGTATCACCACAACCGGCCCACAACAATGATGCCCGTCCACTGTAACCTCAGGCTGTGTAACCGAAGCCGTCACATCCTGGAGCTGAGAGCGAAGTTTCACCAGCTCGAATCACATCTGCACACAGCAGTTACAGTCCCTATCCACACTAAAGACAGTGGAAGACTACACTACACAGACAAAGGACTATCGACACGCGCTACCTAACTCTACTGTAGATACTGACGAAAAGGCAGAAGCTGCGTCTAATAAATTAGATCAACACGCAGAGATTAAAAAACTAAACTATCAAAACACTCAGGTGAGACTAAATAATTTGCTCCTCATTAGGGACTTGAAATATGACCTAAAATCGGTTTACTTTCCGAAAACGAGAGAACTGTGTCTATTAAGTGTTAAGTTAACATGCAGAAATTCGAGAAACTAAACTACTAAAGCACACAGATGAAACCGTATAATTCTCTCCTGGTTAAGAATTCAAACGTCACAAAATCGGTTACATCCCTGTTGCTGCTTGTGTCTCGGCCGGCTGCTGCTGACATTATCAGCTGATGTAACATTTTACTGCAGGAGGACAAATCCGACATTCCCAGAGTGTAATGCAGTTTTACAGGTAAATTTCCTGCTGAGGTAGTTTATACACATTGATAGACCACCTGCTACCATGGAATCAATGGCTTCTATGTGTAGTCTAGGTGAGATTGCAGTCGAACTGGAGTATAACTCCACTTTCTTGACCACACGTTCCAGCTGTAAACAACTAACTGCTGTCTCATCCTCAGCAATCAGTGTTATTTGGATGCAGTATGGTGGGTCATGGGACCGGCGCCAAACTTGGGTTTTCTGCATAGCAGCCAGACACTTGTACAATGAGCTGTGGAGGCGGATGCACGATAAATAGGGTGAACCTATGAGGGCCATTTGGAAAGTAAGGTCAAATTGGTCGTGAAACGGAAACCACTGCGAAGTTCAAAAATGTTTTGTTTCAAACAATTAGCTAGACCTTCTGTCTACTTCTCTACATAGTCACCACTCAGACTTAGACATTTGTCGGAGCGTTGTAACAACTTTCCAAAGCCCTCGTCATAGAAGGCAGTCACCTGTGCTTTCTGCCAAATCTCTATGCTAATCTACAGTTAGATGTCTATGCAAATATGTTGTCTCCATAGCCAACGATTAATGTGAGCAGAAACGAAAATCAGTGGGGGCTAATTACAGGCTGTACTGTTGGTAATCAAACATCTTGTAAGGTGGCAGCTTGAATGAATGTCAATTTCGCACCTTACATGAGATTTTATATGGCATAATAAATAGGATATGTCACCTGACATTCTTCAGTGATCATGAACAGATTTGCCTATCAAAATGAACAGTACGTAATGCAAAGGGATGACACTGGATTCGACTGTGTTAACAAACTGAACCAAAATCCTGCTTGTCAATGAGCAACAGGTGAAAAAAGCTGCTGGAAGAAATGAGTAGAACGGAACGCTTCTAAAAGGGGTTACTGACCCGCGGCGAGAGGGACAATGAATTCACCAGGCGATGCGTTGAGGGGAGCAGGTAGAGACGCTGTGCTGCTTGCGACGGAGAAATTCTTTAGTAAACTGAATTGGGGAATTTCCAGATGGCTACAAACAGACCAGCGACGCATTTGATCACGTGAAATGCCTGTGGTACGCTCATGATGTACATTTGTAACTGCTAGGCATGAGGAGCGGGAACAAAATGACTGATTTGCTGAAATAAACTCGGAAGGAGTAAAAAGGGGCAATATTTTGATGCAGGTTAAAGGTAGATCCTTTCCGATTGCCAGAAGTAGTTTTCACAAGATGAAAGGAATGCTCCCATTGGTCTGACAAGGCCATGGCGTGAAGCACGGAAGAACACAGGTGGGGGACAGTTTGCTACGAAAGACACAAGACGGAAAACTTTGGGAACTCTCCTGTGAACCAGCGTCAAGTGTAGAATAGGGTGCATCACGCTTTGTACGACTCCAAAAGAGGAATTTTGTGTGAATATTGCATTCACTTTGGCTGACATTCAGCTAGAAATTAGGTGAAGAGTCGTTGAGCTCTGATAGTGGAGAAACGAAAGAGCCACATAGTTAATTGCTCTTGCAAGAACGGAGAGGGCATTGAAGTAAACATGCTGTACTGTTTATGCACGTGTATACCGCCATATTTTCCACACTAGGGATGAGTGCATGTTTTCTCGCCTAACAAGAAACATTTGACAGTTTCAGCTGATAAAATCAGTAATGATTTTAATTAGCTTTTTATAGGATTTTCAGAGGGCGAGAGCAGCCATGCAGCCGACTGCACATCGCAGCTAAAGGAAAAAGCCGCTGGCAGAGGCATAAACTTGTTGGTTCAACAGCTTGTGTGCGCTGTGAACTCGAGCAATCTTGAGTAATCTTTTGCTCATCTTGTCACAAAAACTAACCATCCTCCGTAGACTTGATTGTCATTCCATATAATACTTAACTTAGAACCGTAATCGGATGATTTGTCGTAATATTGGCCAACATCACTTTCTAGATGTAGGAAAAATCTTGTAGAGAACCTTCTATTTAAATTTCGTATTGTTGTTTTCAGTGGTATTTCTGCTAAACAGGACGTAACACGTTATCTTGACAAATGTCTTGAAAATGTCATGTCATAATCTACGTAAACTATTCGCTTCTTTAACAACAGAATAGGAATAAACCAATTTTACAGCTAAAGACCAATGTGCTCTCTCCTAGAATAAGGGTCCACTCGTAACCCCAATCACTGATTCTATTGATGCTAACGCACTCACAGGGTGTTTTTGCTGATGTCCGACAAGCGTGAAAAGTTGTGGAGTGTCAGATAAGGGCGACCCTGGCAGGATGGCAATTGGTCTGCCAGGATGGCTATCAGTCAAATTAGAAAGACTAATTAAAATGTGGTATTAAGAATTTTTTTTCTTTCTGAAAAACAGAAAGTTACAAGGTTACTCATGTATGTGTCTGCATAGTGGCCAGATTACTGTAAATATGTGATCCACAGGGTAGAAAAGGTTGTAATAACGATTTTTCAGTAAAAGTAGTTACTGCATGACCTTTCTGGCACTCACAAAGTTATTCACGGCGTTGTAAAGTTGGTTTGAGTACCCAAAAACTGAAAAACTGTGGACGTTGTTGCTAATGACGTGTTAATGGTGTAAGAGACTTTGTATGGTATTTTGGAGACGTGTCATATCACATAACTTCTTGTTAACTAAAGCTCAGGCCCGCGCAAATCGTGAAAGACAGAGGTCAGTTAGACTGTCTGAGATGGCGGAACGACGTAGATAATCGCATATAGGGCCAACTGAAGATATTGATAGGATAGAAAATGACGTACAACAAAATGTATTGAAGGCAAGTCACGAATCCGAACGAAGTGACAATGCAGAGGGAACGGTGGTTGTTTTGCGATTGGAATCTCAGGTTGAAAGTGCGCAAAATCGAACAGATGACTGATCTAGTGGTCCAGAAGCAGAATCAGAGGACGTGCAACTTCAGTACGTTGAACATTATGTTGTAATTCTGAATCAGACCAGACAGTTTCCTACGGAAAGAATGTGTGTAAGTGCGTGAGCACTATGCACAGAAGTCGGTGAGACGCACGGGAAAGACGCGAACGGCAAAATTTACAACAAATGGTGGCAAATGACGATGACCAAGCGTTTGATAGCGTGTTTGCAACGTTGAAGCAACTCACTATAGTGGTCAAGCAAACAAGTGAAACGATAAGAGCGGGGTCAGCAGACCTAAAAACAGAAACAAGTGCAGGGTTGGTGGCTTTAAAAACTAAAACGGGGAATTTAAAAACAGAAACAAATGCAGCGTTAGCGGCCACAAATGCTGCTTTAAATGATCTCAAACTTGAGACTAACGCTGGGTCCGAAAAAGTCCGCAAAGATCAGCAAAAGATGCTAACGGAAGTTAATGAACAGTTCATTGAGACCCGGAATGAGGCGAGAGACTAACGTGAACTAATTGAATCTCTTGTGGCCGATCAGAAAAAGACGCGTACTGACATTGACCAAGTGTAGGATGCAGTGTCTAATATCAACCGAAGAGTTGATAATTTAGCACGTAAGGCGCAGCAAATCGTGGAAGAACTCAATGTCAGAAAACGTGTCACGTGAGCGCGTTAAAAAGGTTCGATAGGCGCATTGTAAACATCGTCTCGAAAAATAAGCAGCAGTATGAACAGCGTCATACAGAACTGAAGCAGTGTATTGATAACCTACAGAAAGCAGTAGTGAGGCGACGGAATCGGTAGTATCATCTGACATAGTGGTGGAGAAAAGTCCAGAGGTAATCAAGTCCGTTATGCAATCTTCCGTGTCAGTTGCGGAAACACAAAAAGTCATGAGATTCCTCTTGTATGTCCACAAGACGTTGCGTCAGTATTTTCCGATCCGAAACGGAAGCAAATGGTACAAGTACAGTTGAGATAGGTGAGCGAAGCAGATAACGTGCGTTCACAGCAGACAATTGTGCGAGAAGCGGTAATTGCGCACATTACCCATAGAGCGGCAGCCAACCCTCGGAGCGTACGCGAATGACGCAATAACACAGTATTTTACCGCGCCACACGTACCAGACTCTCAATTTACGAGTTACAGTACAACAGGCCATATACTTCAGGTCAATATGAAGCAAGTCCGAAGACAAAACACTGTTACAGTAACGGGAAATTTAAACGTATCTTACAGTCCAATACATGAGGAACGGTATAGTTTAGATAATTGCACAACACTGCGTAGATGAGATGCTAGATGGCACTCAAATATGTCGTCTCAGGATTCAAATGTGATAGTACGAATAAAGGAAAACATGACGCAATTGAAGGGAGCGGACACCATTGCGAAAACAAAAAAATGGTTCAAATGGCTCTGAGCACTATGGGACGTAATAGCTCAGGTCATCAGTTCCCTAGAACTTAGAACTACTTAAACCTAACTAACCTAAGGACATCATACACATCCATGCCCGAGGCAGGATTCGAACCTGCGACCGTAGCGGTCGCGCGGTTCCAGGCTGAAGCGCCTAGAACCGCTCGGCCACACCGGTCGGCGTTGCGAAAACACAAAGGCCATATGGTGCAATAGAACAATTTGACAACGATCATTTTTTGACAGTCATAAAATTCTGACATTACAAAGAAAATGGGAATGGTTTACACCCCCACACGTTTAAACATGAATTCCAGACTGGTTTACTAGAACATTGGCCACTTAGCTATAAACTTGATTTCATTTGTGGTCATATGGAAGGCGCAATAGCGGAAACGATGCAAAGAGTCTCTACAAACTGTCAGTCTCATGAACATTTTAAGTCTGCATTCTTGGAGCGATACTGGTGAGCGGAAAGCCAAAACAGGATAAAATATGAATTGTTACAGAAGGCGTCATTTGAAAATTCGGGAGCAAAAAGGCAATTAGATTTTTTAAGAAATGACGAAAAAGAATCAGTGTTCAGACAGTCCGTACGGTGGTGGGGAGCTGATACGTATGTGCACAATGAAGTTACCCTTGCATTATCAGCAGTCGTTGGTTGGCAGAGCTGGAAACAATATAACGGCATTTAAAGGGGTGTTAAGAGAACTTGAATTCATCTTAAGTGGAGATGACGCGAAGAAACAACGTGCAGTGAGAGAAACAAATGGTAGGGGGAATAATAGCAACCGATTGGGCTTTAATAATTCTTATAACGGCAATATTAATGTTTTGAAAGGTAATCGTTTTGGGAAGAATAGTAATCGCCCATGGGATAATAATAGCGATGATTTTGGTCACTCACAGAGGTCAATCAATAATCAGGGTTTTGATGAGCCGCGGAATTTCAATAAAGGCTTTGGTTGCAGAAATTACGGTAGTAGCTATAATTCGCGATATCATCACCATGCGAACGAAGCAGGAAAGCTTAGGGGTTTTCCACCACAAAATCCAAATTATTCAGGTGGAACTAGAAGACCTAGAACGCAGAAAGGTTGGGGGAATCAGACTTCAGCAGGACAACACATGCGAGAAGAAATGGTACAGGAAACAAGAAAAAAAGATAAATTGTATTCTGAAGTTCGGTCACAGCTTATGACGAATATAAGAGATTGCAGAGAAAAAGACGTTGGAGTCGGAGTCTAGGTGCAAAGTTTTTATGATAATATGGTGTACTTGTAGTTAGAACAAAAGAAAATGGACACTTTTTAACACACTAAACTTCATCACCATCAATGTTGCTCTTGCTATTCATCGTGATGAATATGGGGAAACCATAACCTTTATGCCAATTGAAAGAAAGGGGAAAAGAAAATGTACATATACACTCCTGGAAATGGGGAAAAAAAACACATTGACACCGGTGTGTCAGACCCACCATACTTGCTCCGGACACTGCGAGAGGGCTGTACAAGCAATGATCACACGCACGGCACAGCGGACACACCAGGAACCGCGGTGTTGGCCGTCGAATGGCGCTAGCTGCGCAGCATTTGTGCACCGCCGCCGTCAGTGTCAGCCAGTTTGCCGTGGCATACGGAGCTCCATCGCAGTCTTTAACACTGGTAGCATGCCGCGACAGCGTGGACGTGAACCGTATGTGCAGTTGACGGACTTTGAGCGAGGGCGTATAGTGGGCATGCGGGAGGCCAGGTGGACGTACCGCCGAATTGCTCAACACGTGGGGCGTGAGGTCTCCACAGTACATCGATGTTGTCGCCAGTGGTCGGCGGAAGGTGCACGTGCCCGTCGACCTGGGACCGGACCGCAGCGACGCACGGATGCACGCCAAGACCGTAGGATCCTACGCAGTGCCATAGGGGACCACACCGCCACTTCCCAGCAAATTAGGGACACTGTTGCTCCTGGGGTATCGGCGAGGACCATTCGCAACCGTCTCCATGAAGCTGGGCTACGGTCCCGCACACCGTTAGGCCGTCTTCCGCTCACGCCCCAACATCGTGCAGCCCGCCTCCAGTGGTGTCGCGACAGGCGTGAATGGAGGGACGAATGGAGACGTGTCGTCTTCAGCGATGAGAGTCGCTTCTGCCTTGGTGCCAATGATGGTCGTATGCGTGTTTGGCGCCGTGCAGGTGAGCGCCACAATCAGGACTGCATACGACCGAGGCACACAGGGCCAACACCCGGCATCATGGTGTGGGGAGCGATCTCCTACACTGGCCGTACACCACTGGTGATCGTCGAGGGGACACTGAATAGTGCACGGTACATCCAAACCGTCATCGAACCCATCGTTCTACCATTCCTAGACCGGCAAGGGAACTTGCTGTTCCAACAGGACAATGGACGTCCGCATGTATCCCGTGCCACCCAACGTGCTCTAGAAGGTGTAAGTCAACTACCCTGGCCAGCAAGATCTCCGGATCTGTCCCCCATTGAGCATGTTTGGGACTGGATGAAGCGTCGTCTCACGCGGTCTGCACGTCCAGCACGAACGCTGGTCCAACTGAGGCGCCAGGTGGAAATGGGATGGCAAGCCGTTCCACAGGACTACATCCAACATCTCTACGATCGTCTCCATGGGAGAATAGCAGCCTGCATTGCTGCGAAAGGTGGATATACACTGTACTAGTGCCGACATTGTGCATGCTCTGTTGCCTGTGTCTATGTGCCTGTGGGTCTGTCAGTGTGATCATGTGATGTATCTGACCCCAGGAATGTGTCAATAAAGTTTCCCCTTCCTGGGACAATGAATTCACGGTGTTCTTATTTCAATTTCCAGGAGTGTAGAATGGGGATAAAAGATGTCAAGTTATGAAGAGTATAATAAGGAGAATCTTAGGTATAATTTAAATATGGAATGTTTGTAAAGTCTCTAAGTAGTTTAGTGTTTGTAAAGCTACTAACGTAGCTTAAGGGAGAAAGGGTTGTGATAAGATACACAGTAATGCCATGTAAATTAGAGAAATTTGGGGATGTAGGATGTACAAAAGTGTGCACAATGTTGTATTATGTGTGACATCATCAGCAACAAAGCGTCACCATGGTGATCAGATCGACAGCAGAGCTGAGTACAGCGGTTAGGCATGAAAGGGAGGAACACTGGGTGTGGGTGCCTGGTACGTCAGCTTTCGGGATTGCAAAAGGAAATGCCTTGGTAGGAGCAACAGTCCAAGAGGATAATACCTCTGGGGAAAAGTATGGGGATCTACGACGAATCCTGGATACGGTCAACATGTACCATGATGCGATCTTTATTCATGTGAAAGTCACATGCGATCTTCAGAACAACAGTTTTCCTAAAGTGCTACATTCTTATCACTTCTGTCGCAAACTGTTAGAGCAGCATAAGGAGATATAATGGATGTGAAACAAACTGGAATGGAGGCAAACATGTTACATAAAGAGCGAACGAATGTTTGAATTCACTGGAAGAAGAAGAGGCGCACTTGTGTAGCCCAAGATACAGAATGGCTGAAACTATCGTCACACCATACGGAACCTATTGACTGCGAAACATTCCCTGAAAAGTCATTGGAGTAAGCAAGAGAACGATGGAAGGTTATCCAACCTATCCTGATGAACAACCTGATACAGTAAAGAATACACAACGATTTGAAAGAAAATACCATATGAACGGATTATACAATAACAAGGTTTAGCAGGTTAAATCCCAATTCCCAGTTCAGAGAAGAATGAAAGCACAAGTAAGAAGACAGCAAGATGCAAAAAGAAAAGGAGATTCAATGCAGAAGATTAGGAAGAAATAAGAGCCCTGACAAGAAGAAATTAAGAAACCTTTCTAAATCCCTTCCCATACAAGACCATGATTGTATCTACCGACCAACAAAGAATCCAGTTTTAACTGTTCCAGCAATACAAATGTCCGATATTCCTTATGGCAAATTGCAACAGCTTCAAATGTCACACTGAGAGATGGGAGATGAGTATACGTATAGAAAACAGGAGGCAGATGAACCAATGATGGAGTTGCATAAGGATTCGAGGATTGACGAAAAACATAAGATTTTTTGCTGCTAATAATAGATCTCTAACATAAGTTCTCCATGGGTACACGCAGAATACAACAAAGGAATCCAAGCATTCACAATAAACTCAGATCTTCCCTCTGCCGACCGCCATTCCATGCTCAGAGGAGACACGTTGAGGCGCATGTAGATGAGAATAATGACTTTACTGAACCACATTGAAGATGTATATAAAAAGATTGTCTGTGATAGACTAGTATCAGATTAAACTGAAAAAAAATACAAACACTCAGAGTTTGTTATTGTTAAAAAATATTTAAATTTTGAAGAGTTTTGTGCAAGAAAAATATTTTTGTTAACAATACTTTTGAGTTTTAATCTTGACAGATCAATAATATTTTCTTATATTTCATACTTTTTGCAACACATCTAAGTTAAGAAAACCAAATGTCGATATTTTCTTTGAAGGTTAGGATTCTAGTGTGCAATGTGTTTGTTAAAATATAGGTTACGTAGAAAAAGGGTTTTGAAATTTCATGATGTTAATTTAATATTTACAAGGTAATTAGTAGGATAAGGACTTCAACATTTTTTGTAAAAGTCAATGAATAGTTTAATTCTTCTGTAAAGTTATAATGCATAAGTTTAAGATTTTGGGGGGATATAAATATGTTTGTGATTAGGATTGTGCTTGTAAAGTTATGAGAAGGGTGCTGTTAAGTATAAGATAAATTAAGAAATTATTGTAAGAGATGAAACTTTCTTGAATTACAATTGCCATATAAGCTACTATCAAACATAGAAATTAAGGTTGAGAATAAAACATAAGTATTGAAAACTGAGAGGCTAATTTTAAGTGAAGGTTTCCTCAATTTCAGTACATATCCATCATCATTTAACCTAACCCTTGATGTCAAAAAAAAAAAAAAAAAAAAAAAAAAAAAAAAATCTGCCCCAAATTAGAAAGTTTATCAGTGGTACAAATTTATAGAGAATCTCAAATTTGTTTAAATTTAAAATTAAAATGTAGACAACCATAGAAAAGAAAGAAAAGGCTTCATATTATTTATATAATTGCATTAAATCAGAAAACTAGGAAAAACATGTAAAATTTTGGAAAAACATTACTTTAGTCCTCAAATCAGTAGTATGTAGTAAATCAATTGCGGTGGAAAACTAACAAAAAAGGGACTGAAAGATCAACTGCATGATTATGCCATATTAAAATAGAGAGTTGGTTAATATAAATATGTAACAAGTGCTCGGGGAAGTTAGTAGACCTGCAACCGAGCGCCTCCCCAGGTGACGGATAGGGGAATGCCTCCTAGATATAGGTGGTACCGAGGGAATGAAATACTCGGGGCGGACCAAAACAACTAGTAGCGTCTGTTCCCACAGTGGGCGGCTACAAAAGACGTCTGCTCCACATGTCAGTGGCGGCCTCAACCAATCCCCTGATCTGGAAAGTCAGGTTGTACTCGGCAGCATGCCATATATCCAACTACTAAACATCATGATGGGAGAACGAGAAAAATCTCATTACCCCAGGCCCCAGCCAATAGACTGGGATCGTCGTGAGCATCGGATTCTGGGGGCTCAAGGACATCATGAGAAGAATCGGAGCTTCTCAAACTCCCTCAAAACCAAACGCAAACACTACATCCGCACACTCAACGTGAACACACTGATGGAGACAGGAAAGATGAAACAACTCACAGGCGCTCTCGAAAAATTTGAAATCAAAATATGTGCACTTCAAGAAACACAATTCACAGACGTAGACCATTTCAACACGCATAACTTTAGAATATACAAGGAAAATCATCGAGACAACTGAAAAACCTACGGCTTTTTGGCACAGGATTTGCAGTACACAGGTCCATCACGGACAGCATAATCGACTTTTCGTTACCAAACGAAAGAATCAGCACCATCACAGTGAAATCAGCCAACAAATCCTACACAATAATCAACACACATGCACCGACTAATGACTAGAACAGGAAAAAATCGGACGAAATTGATGAGCTCTGGACGACTAAAGGAAGAAAGTATCAGGAAAATTCCTGCACATAGAGTCAAAATACGCAAAACTCGGAAAGGAAAAGATATACAGACATACCATAGGAAAACATACTCCACACAAGGACACAAACGAAAATGGAAAACACCTGATAGACTTTTGCAAAAGCCACGACCTCGCCATTATGTCAACAATATTCCATAAACCAACACGGAAACTTACCACATGGAAATTCCCCAGCGGAAAGCAAGAACTACAAATCGACCACGTAATAGTCCAGAAAGACTCACAAAAAGAAATTTTGAACATAGACACATGTAAAGGCTACTTCGACTCAGACCACCACCTGCTACAGATCAGGGTTCGTCTTTTGCCCATGAAAAAGCTCCAGAAGAACAAAATTGTTAGACCAGATCCAGAATACCTTACTTTAAATCAGACACAAATATTAGACAAAATTAAAATGGAGAAAACGACAGACTGGACACAACTTTCGGGAAGAATCCGAGAGGCCATGAAACTAGCACAAACACCACACACCAGGAAAACCATTGGTGGAACCACACATGTGACCAAGCTATTGACCAACGAATCAGTGCATGGAAAAATTGAGAACAGTGACTTATTTAAGTTTACAAAAATAATTACAAGTTTTATTCATCCTTTTATAACTACAATCTAGCTGATAAATCTTACAAAAAAAATTGCAAATATAAATCAGGAAAGAGATGGTGCTTGATTGGCAAAGCATTACTTGGGGTGGAAACTACACAAATTATCCCCTGAATTAATCTCCTCTAAAATGTAATAAGGCTTTGTTTACGTGAATCCATTGTTGGCCCGAATACTATTCAAGTGCAATCAACTACGACCACGTGCACCACAAACTATGATTCACGGAGAACAGGGAGCTGTTAATGCCATTTAACAACACTATGGCGGTGCACCAATACTTTACCCTTTCACTCTTATTCAGGCAGCAGCCAAAACCTGCACGCTGTGGGCGAGGAGTGGAGCGCTGCAGCAGCTGTAATGTTCTGACGGCTCCACGAAAACTTGCAAAGTAGGTGGAGTGGTGTTCTGATTATTAGAACGTGGGAGACTTTCCTATCTGAGCACTGAAATCCCGACAGATTTCAGTGTGTTTACGTGTAGAAATTATGCCTTTTCGATTTTTTGCAAAAGATCGTAGAGATATATCAGCATAACAGGGAGCAAGTAGATAACCTTGTTTTACTTTCCTGCCTTGCTTCTAGACTACATGACTTTATAATATTACATACTTCCTCATTCACTACCCACAAAACCAGGGGCGGGCAAACGTTGCACGCGGCTCATGAGCGCACAGCGCTGCACGTGTGCCGCTCGCGTGCAGGCGTCGACCGGGGCTGTGGCGACAGCCGGCAGGTTGCGGCAGTGTAGTGCCAGGCTAAGCTGCGGACGTTGATGCGAAGCGAGCACTATGTAGTGAACGTTGTATTTCAAGAAACGGAGAAGTGGAGATTTGCTATCTTTTAAAAAGTAATGGGAGAATCATTTTTTCTTTGTGCAAAAACGTGAAAATTCGAAATGTTTAATATGTGGTAGTATTCTCGCTGGTCAACGGAAGTTTAGTATTGAAGACCATTATAATAAATTTCACAAGGACGAGTACAATTTATTGTCGGATTCTGAGCGGATGGGGAATTGACTGAGCTTAAGAAGAGCGATCTGACGATACCAAATGAATCTGTCGTAGTTGGCCGGCCGGAGTGGCCGAGCGGTTCTAGGCACTACAGTCTGGAACCGCGCGACCGCTATGGCCGCAGGTTCGAATCCTGCCTCGGGCATGGATGTGTGTGATGTACTTAGGTTAGCTAGGTTTAAGTAGCTCTAAGTTCTAGGGGACTGATGACCGCAGCAGTTAAGTCCCATAGTGCTCAGAGCCATTTGAATTTGTCGTAGTTGCTGTTGTCACGAGAGATCTGCAACTTTCACTCGTCATGTCTCTCATCTAACTGATTTAACATTTTATGGAGCACTGTTTTCAAGTTTTCAGGACGACGACAATAATAACCCAGCGGTATGTGCAAGTTATAAGACTGCGCTTAATAAAAAACCATTTGCTGAATTAATAAGTCTCGATTAAGAGCAAACATCAGTGATGAAAATTTACGTAACTGTTTGTGTTTGTCTGTATGTAGAAATTTTGTTCCAGATATTAAACGTATTGTAAACTCCACCTGTGATAATTAAATAAAACGTATCGTAGGTAATAGGTACTCTTTCAAACCATGATTTCTTTCAAGCACTCCTACTAACCTTATTCATTCACTCAATAAAGCAAGCTAGGAAACAACAACGCATTACAGAGGAAGGAGCGGACAGAAGGTATGGTGGGGATGGGAGATAAGCGGGTGGCCAGCTTGCCCCTGTGTGCACGCGGAACACCTGTTAACTGCACGCGTGCAAGTGCACGGCACATGTGCAGGATTCCTGCCCGCCCCTACACAAAATGAAGCCGGCCAGAGTGGCCGAGCGATTCTAGGAGCTACAGTCTGGAACCGCGAGACCGCTACGGCCGCAGGTTCGAATCCTGCCTCGGGCATGGATGTGTGTGATGTCCTTAGGTTAGTTAGGTTTAAGTAGTTCTATGTTCTAGGGGACTGATGACCTCAGAAGTTGAGTCCCATAGTGCTCAGAGCCATTTTTGAACCACAAAATGAATCATCTGTTCCTACTTACGACATAAAAACATTGTGGGTGCGGAACATATAACCCCAGTGGCTAATGGCTCACCAATTACTGAACTGCGCATCGTTCTTGACAAAAGAATAAGCAAAACAAAAAACTATACAGGTATGTGTTACTGAAAACTATTACGTACTAACGGAAAGAGATGGAGCACTTAAATGGCGAAAAGCGAAGTACTATTCAGTGGCAATAAAATTCAGTATACTGGAAGGCTGTATTTTGCGGATGGGAAATGCTTCCACTGGCCGTATGCGCTGTGCCAAAGTGAGCATCTGGCTGGACTGCCTTCCCGCCCCCCCCCCCCCCCCAACCCCTACAGCAGTACTTGCGTGGGGCGCAGCGCGAGAAACTGCGCCACAAACACAGCGCCGCGCGACTGGCACAGGCGCGTGTTGCGTGCTCTTCGCTTCGCGTCCCAATTTGCACGGTCCCATTTGAACTTGTGAAGTTACTAAAACGCTTGTTGCGCTGAGCTGCGCCACACGCACTATACGCGTCTCAATTTGCGCCTACGATTACATCGTGCCTATTGATATCGGACGTAGCGGTGAACAGGCGTGCAATGTGTCACGCGCAGGTCAGGTGGTGTCAAATGTTCAAGTGTATGTAGTTTTTACGCGGTCTGTTAGAGGTCACTAGCTGACGGATACTGTTGGAGCTGCAGTCAAAACACTGTAATTTGTATTTGCATTTCTGTTTATTTAATCTTAAAATTGTTAATTAATTACTTTTATAATTGTGCTTAGTAAAGAGGGTGAATGAAACCGGGAATGTGAAATAATGTTTTATGTAAGGTTTGTATACTATACATTCAAGTAACTGGTCTCATGAGGAATGTTTGAGAATGACTTACGTGTTAGTCATTCGTACCGGGGAATCTGTTATAAACTATTACGTCAGTTTATGGTTGGGGAAAATGAGATAATGATTTCGGTAAAGTAGTTTTGTTAAGAGGGAGTTAATTTTATATTTGTGGGGTTTCAACATGTATTTATGTTTATTTACTGTTGTGATTCAGTGACAAATTGTGATTGGTTCTGTATATACGCACAGGATTGAGCGGGTTTCATGCTGCTTTCCGATTGGCAGTGTTGTTTCTCTAATCAGAAAGTAGCATATTCGCGCATATGTTGGGAACTAGAAACTTCTTTTGTGTAAAGAGATCAGTGGAGTCGGGGCTTGGATCTCATATTGATCAAACCTATTGATAGATGGTCCGATAAGAATTGTTAATATTGTGATATTTCGGTACCAAAATATTTCAGAAGTGCCGTAAAGTGTGGAAGAGAGTTCGATTTAAAATACGGTTTGAAAGTCAAGACTTTTGGTGACATTTGAAAATAGCTAAATTAGGCAATTTGTGATGCTTACTCGCGAATGTGAACGTTGTGTTACGTGAGACTAATTGTAGCAAAGTTTGAGTGAGCTGTTTTACAAGAAACAATCCGTTTGTAAGCTTTCGGCGAAGAAAAATTAATAATTACGATAAACTGACTATGGTTATGAATAATGTGTCCGTGTGGACTTCTCAGACTTTGTACAGCTTAGAGTAAGACTTGGTAGTAACTGATGTACGAAAGCTTACTGCAACAGAGTGAAGTTGTACGCATATAAATACTTTAACTATTTCTTCCTCCAACAAAACAATTTCTAGTGTGACTTGTGGTTACAAGGTGTACAGCTGTTTTTTCTATAGGTTTCTCCTGCTGAGAACTGCATTTCAGTCACTTCAACAAGGCGTGTGTGTGAGAGGTTCACCACAAGGTGAGTGGAACGTTATACGTAGCAGCAATGCACTGCGCCGCGGCATCTTCGGCTGTTTTAGATTCAGTAGTTACATTTATCTACCTTCAGTTCCTATACCCACGAATCCTCTTCTGAACAGATAGAAGCCTACATTTAAATACATATGTCGTAGCTGGAATATCAATTTCCTCGTTTCTTTTCTACTCACATGGGTAATGACCGAATGTTTTAATGCCTCTGTATATACCCTAATCTCCTCTATGATCGCTACGCCAGATACAGGTTTTTTAATGGCAAAAAACGTCTTATTGCTGCACGTTTAGTGTAGGACGACTGTACAAACGAAACTGATACATCTGCAATTCATCGACATTGAAGGATTGTCTATAAATATGTCCGTGTACGTGTCCTAATCTCATTTACTGTACTGCTAGATATACGACGGTGTAATGGTATCAGGGTCTTCACTGACACCATAGTACTTCGTAAGAAATACGTCACCATTTTTTCAGTTGGGGTATTCCTCCATAACACAGTTTTAAGAGTCTCGCAGAGCTTTCAACACTCACACTTTCCACGGAATCATTTACATTGGTGCACAGCCTCTCACCTCCTCGCACAATTCGGAACTAGTACAAGATTAGAGAAAGGTTCAGGGTTTACTCACAGCATTGTTCATTTTTCCCTCACACACTTTTCGGGGATGGACCAGCCGCGATATCATATTCCGTCTAGAATAAAGTATACCAACATTGTAAGAACATTTGTGTAGTGCAGTTATTTACTTTGAGGCAAACCCAGTTCCTGCAAATTTATTCGACTATCGTATATTGAGAGCCAATTAACCAACAAGGGCAAGCCAGACCAAATGAATGCCAATGGTCTTCCATCAACAGCAGTCGTCTTAGCAACTCTTACAACTCGATCCGAACTGTAGTGCCAAAGTTTCTAGGTGACATGTCTGAAACTGCGGCCACTCGCCTCCTATACCGTACTTCATAGTGTCTTGATTACACCCCCTTAAAAATCCATGCAAATGAATTTTAGCCTGATATATTCTTCTGCTCTAGCTCATTGACCTGTGAGTTCATAGTGCTTGGGTTGCTTCCCTTAAGGTTCCAGCAGATTCATCTACCCTGACATATGCATTTTTCGTCAGTTCGCTCCAGATGCTTACTGCTTGGCATTTTAATGTAGTTAATGCTTCATATTGCAGTCCTATTAATGCACAATAGACTTGTTACGTTCAGGTCAGTTAACAGACCCACCATAGGTCTTCCTGTCTCCTTGCAAACAACTCCATCACCTGCGAAGATCCTACACATAAAAGAAATACGCTTCAAGCCGCTGTACATCGTATCAGTATTGTCGATTACCGTTCCATCCCAATGTCACGTTCTAATCGAGTAAAAAAAAGATTGTCTATATACACTTCCTTGCATACCGTAATTCACCCTTATCTTCCGGGAGAAATAGGTCGTCTTTCCCACAGCCTTTCTCTCTGTTATATATTCGAATGGAGTATGCCAACCCATAGAGTCCTACCAGCATCCATTCACTTGATGCTTTTTCTTTATGGATTAGCCACGTAACACGAACTGATGTGGGCTCACATGAATGGTGGACAGTGACTAAGCAGTGTTGAGCTGTCGAATCGATGTTACTGTTCACGAGCACGTATCATTTAGCCGCAAACGGGTCTATGCATGATAATGTCGCGATAGCAGCGGACAATGACCTGAAAATTACAGTGGATAATTTCCGGTGAAGTAGGAAGGTGCAGCTCGTTCAAATTGAGTGGGAGAAGCTGTGCGGCAAACTGACATATATCGAGGAGCAGTTGACGGTTAAGTACGACACACTCCTTCTCGGGATTCACGTCTCATAACAGCTGCTGCGTTAGTGGATCATTACTCATTGCGCTTGAAGTTACTACGTTAAAAATTAACAGTTCTAGAGTCATTGATGAGTGTATTCCCAAAGTATCAAGATGTCAGTCACGTATGTGGTCAGCAGGATGGGGTATGTGCTGCACTGGTGCAAGGGTAGATCTATGGCATTATCTTGGAGGAGGAGGAGATTAGTGTTTAATGTCCCGTCGACAACGAGACGGAGCGCAAGCTCAGGTGAGGGAAGGATGGGGAAGGAAATCGGCCGTGCCCTTTCAAAGGAACCATTCCGGCATTTGCCTGGAGCGATTTAGGGAAATCACGGAAAACCTAAATCCGGATGGCCGGAGACGGGATTGAACCGTCGTCCTCCCGAATGCGAGTCCTGTGTGCTAACCACTGCGCCACCGCGCTCGGTATTATCTTGGTTAAGATCGTGGGAGCATTGGTATGGAGATTATATGTTTGTGATTTCGGTCACTCAGTCATTCTAAGATCAATGAAAGTTCAATGCAAGATGGTATACCTACTCCAGCACGGTTCGGATGCAGTAATGTAGAATTTAAAGCATACAAAACAATTATTTGCGAAATACTATCGCTTAGTTTCCAAACCTAAGTCAATGCTGCTTAAGTACAGCGATTCTTTGTGTGGTACTCCCTCCAATCATTAACGTATCTCCCATTACAGTCTTTTATGCCATATACATCCATACAGAGCCCCTCTTGATTTCGTAGTGTAATTTTCTTAGGAAGAAGTAAAAGTACCCAGTATTCCAGTGGACCAATGGAATGAGTGGCATCTAACTTAATCTTCAAACGTCTGTCAGAGCTATTTAAGTGCAGCGACGCTGTGTGTGGTAATCCCTCTATTGACAAATGTTCCATTAAAACTACAGTCTTCCACACCATATACATCCCATACTGATTTTTGAAATGTACTTCAAAGTCGCTAGCAATTAGACAGGATCAGACTTAAACGATCCATCGCCATGACCGTAAGTCAGAGCTTAAAAGCCAGTTTCTCTTAAACGGAGCAAGATGTAAACGTTCATCCCAACCATTACGTACTTACACATATCCATTGTGATAAAAAAAAAGCCTTTAGCGTTTCAAGCGAATCCCTGAGCTAGACAGGATGCTGACCTTTCATTTAATGTGTTTTCTGCCAGAAAATTAATTGCGATATATGTGAGCTCTGCTTTCTATTTCAGTTATTAATCTATTTTTACTCTCTGGAGCACTCTACCTCAAACATTTTCTCAGTACAGATCAAATCTGCCTCGCTTTCAGCCATTTGTCTGGCCATCTTCTTCACCTTTCTCAACTGCTTTGGATGGATACAGAAGTACGTCTGCGGCTTAGGATGTTTTTTCTGCACACATTTTTCCCAGAGAATTTTTATATTTTTCACAAAACCAGATAGCAAACTCAACGCTACAACAAAGGTACGACTCTTTCTACGCAGCGATCTGTCTGTACAGTTTAGTTTTATTCATGCATCAGACCGCACCTCTAAAAGCCACACAAATTCGTAATCAATTTCTCTAAGGGACAGGTTACAGTGGACCGGCGCGGCACGATCAGAGCAGCGTGGCGTGGCAAGCAGAGCTGCGTTGGTAAAGAAAACAAACAGTACTGCTCAGTGCATGTGATTGTAGTAGCTGAGCGGCACAGAGCGGCACTGAGCGAATCAAGCATGTTTGTTTCTGACAGTGGCGACCAGACCGTTCGAGTGACTGTGGATACATCTGGATATTGCCGGCAGCATTCGGCTGTTGCTGCGGGTAACAGATTCAGTGCTGTTGCTGGCGATTACCTTTGTTTTGTAGTATTGTTGAGAAAATGGCATCAGCAGGCGCCTTGTTAGCAGTTGTTTTTACTCAGTGTCCTCTATGGAACCAGCAAAACAACTGTCATCACAACTGATTCATTTTGGCGCAGTTATTTGATGAGGTGGCAGCAGCATTACAAACGATAAATACACAATACATTTTCTTAATATCTCATTTCTTTCGTCGTCTTAAAACAATAGGCAATAATAAAGTTGAAGTAGCATAACTGGCAAACACATGAAAATCGTGTTTTGCTTTGTGATAAAAGGATTCAAAACCATCTCAATTTGACAGCTCCGTTTGAAACTCTGTTACAGTTTCTCCCTGTCTGAGAAATGCCTCGTATAGCATGCTCGATTTCTACTGTATCTTGCCCGTCGACACTCAGGAATCCTTCTAGATCAATTAAGTTGTTGTGGAAACCATGTACATTTCACGATATCGTCAGCAAATTCTGGCGAAATTTGTACTGGCTTCCAAAATATTCTCCACTTAGCACTCATTATTCCTAAAGCACATTCAATTAATTGTCATGGTCTGGAATCACGTATATCGAAATATTCTTTCCCTGGATTTAAAACCCATCGACTGTAGGAGGTAATAAAATGCCTTTAGAATGGGCATGTCTCATCTCCTAAGAACACTTAAGGCAATACAACTGATGTTTGGCAGTGGAGAGTTTGACAGTATATTAAGTTCCTCTTCTCGCATCAACCGAAATACGCTAGAAAAATGAAATATATCACCGTCTGTTTCCTTTCCACACCACTCGACATCGATTTTAAGGGATTTACTGTGTGAATGTGCAACTTCTTGAAGGTGGATTGAATGAAATTTTTTATAGTTATAAACATTGTACAAGAATTTTCTGACATTATAGACGAATGCTTTTCCTGTCGAACTCATCAACTGCATTTGTAAAGTTCTATAAGTGGTATAGACCATTTACAGTATGTAGAAAGTCATCTGCAAATGGCACTCATGTGTTGCGGCTGGAGGCAATACCGAAGCACTTTGGCAGTTGACTCCACAATTCTTACAATGGTGATTAATCCTATGGTGAACGCCAGGGCCACATCCTGAAAACTTTTTCTGGTTTCTACGAATCTGAAAGAATTCTCGTTTCAACATCTGTTGAAGACCATTAAAAAACATTATTCCACTGAGAAAAGTCTGTAGGTACTTGTACATCGCGATAGACCAGGAGATTAAGCAAAGTAATCATATGGCAACCTACTCTCCTCTTTGCGTCCTATCATTTTCCAAAAACTTGTTTCAATATCTCAAACCGTTTACAAGATACAAGGGTGTTATTGATATTTCATTCTCGATTTATCGTGTGGGCACGCGAGCGGTACGGAGTGTGCTAAATACCATCTATTTCCTCGCGAATGGAGTTAGTTACAGATCCCATCCCAAGTTGAAAGAATGGTCAGGGCCACCGACTTATAAAAAATATTAGGGGGGGGGGCATACTGGGGGTCTTGCCCAGGGGAATTTTCGAAATTATAGATGAAAAATAGTTAGCTTTAAAGTATTTTTACTCATTTTAGAGTCATATGATCAACATTAGAACCCCGAAAACTCGACTGTCGAGAACTCGACACTCCGGGAAACTCGACAAGTCTGACACATTTTTGGGTTTTGAAAAAAGAAACAAAACATAAGCACGCACGGTATATTCGTAAAAAGCTAATTTAATTTACAGCAATAATCATGCTTACATACTATTACAGAGCAGTGAATGTATAGCTCTGGAAAGACTGAAATTGTATTTAAATAAATCCTAAACTATTATTAAAAGAATAAAACGTAAAATATTGCTGTCGCACAGTAATAGCTCTTTGATTAATAAGTGAAATAGCTAATTTAAGCTTACTTTGAATAAGGCTCAGGGTTCATCAAATAAAAACAATATCTCAAAGTTAATGCCTTAATACAGTTGATAAAGTTAATACAGTATGCCTAATACTTTCAGTCAAAAAGTATGAAAATAGCAGGTTTTAATTGGATGTTACACCCTAAAAATATTTAAGTATTTGAAAATAACTAATAGAGTACTATAATAATATAGTAATACAATACTAAACTTGTACTAATATTTTGAAACTGAAAATTTAGCATTATGTATGTATGTAATTCTCTATTTTATAAAGATTTTTAATATTGCTCTAAATGGCATTATCAGGGCTAGAGTGTAAAAGCACTTGCCCGCGAAAGGCAAAGGTCCCGAGTTCGAGTCTCGGTCGGGCACACAGTTTTAATCTATCAGGAAGTTTCATATCAGCGCACACTCCGCTGCAGAGTGAAAATCTCATTCTGGAAACATCCCCCAGGCTGTGGCTAAGCCATGTCTCCGCAATATCCTTTCTTTCAGGAGTGCTAGTTCTGCAAGTTTTCGCAGGAGAGCTTCTGTAAAGTTTGGAAGGTAGGAGACGAGGTTCTGGCAGAAGTAAAGCTGTGAGTACCGGGCGTGAGTCGTGCTTCGGTAGCTCAGTTGGCAGAGCACTTGCCCGTGAAAGGCAAAGGTCCCGAGTTCGAGTCTCGGTCGGGCACACAGTTTTAATCTGCCAGGAAGTTTCTTATCAGCGCACACTCCGCTGCAGAGTGAAAATCTCATTCAGGGCTAGAGAGTCTTTAGAAAGGTGCAAATGTCGACCGTCTGCCTGGATTACTGAATATGAAGTCGTTGATGACTGGTCGGATATCCAATTCATCCAAATCATCTCGGCGGGCATGAAGAACAGCCAAGTTGTTGAATCGCTTCTGTCCCATGGTTGATCGGAGATATGACTTCAGAGGTCTAAGTGCGCTTTATGTAGCCGCGGCATCGTAATGTCTTGAAGCGTCAAGGCGATGCGAGGCGGAGGGTTCCAGGCGCTTCTGCTCGAATCCTTTTGATGTCGCCGCGCTAAGCGTGCCCGAAGCACTGTAACACTACCATGATTCACACCACTCGTTTTCAGTTAACATGCTTTCTACCGTAATAATTATTTGTTTTAACTCATTACTGAATGTATTTTAAAAGATGAGTATCGTGAAACAAGGAAAATAAAAAATTCTAACACAATTTCCTGATTTTACAAAGCATAATATAAGTAACAATTTTCTTAAATTAATAGGGAGGGGGGGCTCCGACCCTCCAAACGAATTTTTGAGGGGGCTCGGGCACCCCATGCCCCATGGAGTCTGCCCCTGTGAGAATGGTTCAATATGTTAACTACATTTGGTACTCAGCAACATATGACCTAACGTCCATCAAACTCAAATTCGTAGTGATATCTATTTGTCAGTGCAAATTGTTCGATTTTCTTGCAATAGTTTGCATGATTTTGAAATACGACAGTGGCAATGATGATCAACGAAAAGGTAAGCAGTTTATCATGAAGCTGAGGAATAATGCTATGAGATGTGCGAGACTCATATATTTTACCGAGCAGTTTCTTTAAAATCGTTCAAGATAGATTACACAGCGACCGGCATGTGCTTTTTCTGTCAACGCAGTGAAACGGGCCTACCAACTGCCTCGGCGCTCCGTGCCCCAGTATACCTCAACGCAAAGCAGCGCTAAGCCAGCTGCCCGACCCAGCCGAGTATCGAACCCGGGCCCTTAGGATTGGCATTCTGTCGCGCTGACCACTCAGCTACCGGGGGCGGATATAACGAGGTTACCTACCGTGAACTGTAACTTGGCACATTGTGAGCGGGGGTCGCGGTGAGTGGGAACAGCGATCGGGGTTTGCAGCAAGATGAGGTGCGATTTGCGGTGCACGGGGGAACAAGCTCCACCTCCAGCAGGTAACACAAATCTCTGTTTTCTTGCTTCCATGAAACAACAATGTGCACGACGGAGGTCAGTGAAATGTTTTTTGTTGTCGAAACTGAGACTGCTGTTTGTATTGACATGTAAAATAACCTCTCAATCACTCATTTTTGAAACAATCTTTATCAAAATAGCGAAACAGTACACACCACAGTTACTGAAGAGCCAGCGACAATGCAGTGAACACCGGTGAAAAGTATGCTGTGAAGCTGGCAACGAACGTCTGCAAACCATGATGGCGCAAAGCTCGGACCGCTGCTGAGTACTACTGATCAGAACTAGGGGGTCCAGATGCCAAGTTATAGTTGATACTACTTCCTTGGTGAGTGGAAAGAACAGAATTTTGTTACAACAGAAAAAAGAAAGGCGTACATCTTTGATATATAATTCTAATTTAGCTACACCTGAAAAGAGAATTATTGAATGCCATTTCAGAACAGTTAGCAAAGACTTCGAATCGGAAGACTTCAAGGAGGAAGAAACTTTCTAATCTTCAGTAAATTACAGTCACAGTAGTCGGTATTTGTAAGGTCTGTACCAAATCGTCTGGCCGAGCGGTTCTAGGCGCTTCACCCCGGAACCGTGCTGCTGCTACGGTCGCAGGTTCGAATCCAGCCTTGGGCATGGATGTGTCTGATGTCCTTAGGTTAGTTAGGTATAAGTAGTTCTAAGTCAAGGGGAATGATGACCTCAGATGTTAAGTCCCATAGTGCTTAGAGCCATTTGAACCATTTTGAACAAAATCGTCTTTTATCAAACGTGGCATTATTTTGTGTATCAGATGTACTGATGAAACATGCGAAAACATTTGACGATGGAATAGTTGTTAACGAGTGATTTCTGGCAGTTTGAGTCCTTGTTTTCCACATTTAAAAACAAGACAGATATCAGCTATCAGAAACATGCCTCTGTCAAGACCTACTATAACAAGGGAAACGGAATTAATGGCGGAAAATATGAAAGATCAACCGATAACAGATTTGCTGTCCTGTGTGTGTTTCTCACTGTAGTTAGACGAGTCTTTAGATGGAGTAGATTCACCTCATGTTATGATTTTTGTAAGATTGATATTTTCGGATTTCAGTATAAAAGAAGACTTGCTTACAATTTTGATCTTGAAAGACACTACACAAGGAGAAGATTTTTACAGTACATTCAGATCCTCCATTTCTGAATATGATTACCAGTTCAAAAAATTATATCTTTTACTACTGACTACTGACGCAAACACAGAGGAATGTTTACCTTGAGTGGGAAAGACAAATCTTTCCCTCCTTTCGTTAAATATCGTTGTGCTGTGTATCAGCAAGTGATTTGTGGATCTATTTCGAAATGTTATAAATACTTTCACAAAAACTGTGAATTCAATTCACTCACAGTACGTACGGAGAAGAAAGTCAGTATGGAGAACTGCTATTGCACACCGACGTTCAACAGCTGGGTAGAGGCATAGTTCTAAACAGATTTAGAGAACTTCTGGCAGCGATAAAACCTTTTGCGCCTGAAAGAGAGGAAGATTATTCATAGCTGTATGATTTGAACTGGATATTGGACCTGACATTTGTACCTGATATGACAGTTACATTCAAGGAGTTAAACAAAGAACTTCAATGAAAAAAACCAAACCGTCAGAACTCTGAAGTCTTCCATATACTGTTTCATGCAAGAAACCTAATCTTTGGATAGCACAGCTACCTATCAAATGTCTTTCCTCAAATACAGCCAGAATTTTTACATCCACAAACATTACTGGTTGAAGAAACTGGAAAGAAGTATACGACTAATCTGACAGCACTGAATACAGTTTGAAAGCAGTGGAACCTGTTCTACTTTCATATCTCAACAAATAGTTGTAGCTTCAACTGCAAGCGATGCCGTTCACCACACTGTGACGACAGTAAAGATTTTCTCTCCTTGTGCTAATGACAATTTTGTAACAAAATACAACTCTGAGATTTCTATAACAAATTACTTCAATCCAAATTTCGAAGGCTTACATGCCTGCAATGACTATTATGCCTGTGTCACAAATCTGTGTTTACTACTTACTTCCTCACTGGAGACAATAAGAACGACTTACTTGAACTAAAACTTTTCCTTGTACTTTCCTTCTCATCTTTTCGGTCGGCACCCTCATCTTCTTATCCTCTATAAAAGTGAAACCAAGCAAGATCGTACACTGATCGGCACCTTGGGCTCGCATTCGGGAGGACAGTGGTTCAGATTCCCTTCTGGCCACCCAGATTAACGTTTTACGTGATTTTTGCTAATCGTTTAAAGCAAATTTTGGAATGGTTCCTTTGTAAGGGTATGGCCGACTTTCTTTCCCATCCTTCCTTAATCCGAGCTTGTGCTCCGTCCGTCCTCGGGATGTTAAACTCTAACCTTCCATCATTGTTATAAATGTAAGTGCTTTAACAGCAAGTTTCCCCGTCTCTCCACGAAGACTTCCCTGTTTGCACAGCGAGGTGACGACGCGCAATGGTTCCAACAGAAAAGTTGTTGCACCAAGCAGAGCGACTGGGTCAGTTCCCACTACTGCTGCATCCACAGATCGCTTTGTTGAGCAATACTGACTTTCATAAAAACCTTCATTGATTTCTCACCGCGTTTAAGATAGCCGTTTGACCGAGACGTTTAGGAAAGACTACTCTTTCTTTGCATCTTCCGACCAAGACACAATACTCGCAGGCCATGATGGAGGAGGTATCTAATTGGAAATGGGATTAAAAATTGCCCAAATGATTTGTGTGCCAGGAGGCACCACTGTGTCATATTGTGCGGCGAAAAGAAAGAGAGAGAGCTACCCGAGATATCAGTGACAACGAAAAACACAACAGTCAGCATTATTCTCCGTCGCTGAGAAAGAATAGAGATGTGTAACAATGTTGTTTTGGGACTAATGACAAAGATTTATTGATGAGGAAATGTTGTATGTATACAATGTGACTGAAGTTAAATGTTTAATTCTTGTTGGTTAGCACACTGGACTCGCATTCGGGAGGACGACGATTCAATCCCGTCTCCGACCATCCTGCTTTAGGAATTCCGTGATTTCCCTAAATCGCTTCAGGCAAATGCCGGGATGGATCCTTTGAAAGGGCACGGCCGATTTCCTTCCCCATCCTTCCCTAACCCGAGCTTGCGCTCCGTCTCTAATGACCTCGTTGTCGACGGGACGTTAAACACTAAATCTTCTCTTCTTGTTGCATGACGCTAATTCAGAGCACTCAAGAATCATGCTCAAAATAGCTTCAGCAAACAGAGATTTTTCACACTATGTTCATTCACTTTGGAAAAGTCAATAGAAGCGAAGGCTGCAGTTACTTACGAAAGGAGCATGGGGATATAACTTGAACATCTTTACAACAAAGGTAAAGTGATGGAATTCAGAGGATGTGAGCCTGTCCGGGGAAAATATACACTGAGGAAAAAAAATCGGAACACCAAGAGGAAGTTGTGCAACATAAACGAGACTTGGAGGCATGTTTCTATATTTGAAAAATGATGTCTATTCAGATGTCACGCCAGTCACATAAGAGTGGCCCTAGCAGAGCCACTATGAGGATGCCATTCAGGTTTGCTTTAAACATACATTGTAACGTTAGTGAGCGTTGGTTACCTTTCAGGTTGTTGATGTTAGTCAAGAATGCATTTAAGGTAACAAAGACGACATTATTAACACCTCACTCAGTCTGCATGACGTCGTGTAACAGGGCTACGAAAAGCTGTATGTTTCTTCTGCGATACTGCAGAGAGCCTTGACAGGAATGTGGTCACTGTACATGATTTCTGGCAACAGTGTTATCGAGGATGTGCGGTCGCAAAGAGAGACCATTGTGTTCGGCGTATGGGTCTGGCGCATCGTACTCCATCTGTAGCAGCAATCTGAGCAGCAGTTGACACCACAGTGACAAAGGAAGTGTTACAAATGGATTACTTCAAGAACAGCTCCGAGCCAGACGCCCTATACCGTGCATTCTACTGACGCCAAGCGAGAGCTCATAAGAGGGTAGGATGGAAGTATGCTGTGTTTTCCAATGAAAGCTGGTTGTGCCTCGGTTCCAGTGATGACCTGGTGATGGTCATAAGGAGGTCAGTTGAGGGGCTACAACCAACCTGCTGTGTACTAAACACACTGGACCTACTCTGGGATTTGTCTTGGTCTGGGGTGCGATTTCATATGAAGATAAGAGAACTGTGGTGACTATCCCACGCAACGTAACTACAGATTTGTGTGTCAATCTGTAGACTCGACCTCTGATGCTGCCATTCATGAACAGCGTACCAAAGGGTGTTTCCCAACAGAATGACGCTCGTCCACATACCACTATTGTAACACAACATGCTCTGCAGAGTGTCGACATACTGCCTTGGCCTGCTCGACCACCAGATCTGTCTCCAATCGAGCACGTATGGGACATAATCTGAGACAACTCCAGCTTCATCCACAAATCACATTAATCGTCCTTGTATTGACCGACCAAGTGCAATAGGCGTTGAACTCCATCCCACAAAGTGACACCCATCAGCTGTACGACACAATGCACACACGATTGCATGCTTTCATTCAACATTCTGACGGTTATGCCGGTTATTAATTAGCAGCATTTCACGTTTGGCTTGGCTAATCTCGCCCTTACCTTAATCTGTGACCTTGCAGCGTTAATCACTTAAAATTATTGGATATATTGGATATAGATTCTGTCTTTATGCAAAACACTGTTTTTTCTTCCTACCCAAACATGTTTCTGCACGTTTGTGCCATCATAGGTGGGTTTTGTTTATTGGACATCTGTAAAACGGAACATATTTTAGGTTGTAACTGATATAACAAAATGAGGCCTTATGACAGTTTCTGTTAGCTTTTGTTCTTAACTTGATTTTACATTATATGGTTTTGCAGGATCATATGTATGGTGTCCCGCGCTGATAATTTGTCATCTGCAAACTAAATATGTAAATGTGAATTTTATCAGCAAGTCATCCCAACCCTCGATTTTATAAAAACGTGATCTTTCTGTGGCAACATCTTCGGTGTACATATTTGTCATTACTCACGTATTGTTGTGACGGGACCTTCTTCTTCCTCGTTCAGAGGGAATTGCACACACATATTAAACGTACTTTGCGTGTTTTCGGTTTTGCAATCGCCTTTTCGCTTCCCAAAACGCGGTGTACACGATTTTGTTGTGTGTCCTAACTCTGTCGGCGTTCATTTGTTCCCGATTGAGTTTGGCGCGGAATTTAAATTCTGTTTACTTTTATCTCTCTTTATCTGTATGTGGGGCGCAGCACGTGGTCTTGCGGTAGCGTTCTCGCTAACCGCGCACGGGGTCCATGTTCGATTCCCTGCCTCGAGATGACTGGGTGTTGTTGTGTCGTCTTCATCATTCATCCCCAATACTGTCGGAGGAAGGCAATGGCAAACCACCTCCACTAGGACCTCGCCTAAAGTTCCTTTAATGTTTTAAGTAATGTGTCTTTACAGAATGTAGTATATTGATTTAAAACTTGTTTGCCTTCTTTCAGTAGTTTTAAGTATGCTGCTATTGTCGCTAGATGGTGGTTATGGGCTATTAGGTGGTCAGCAAATGTGCAATGGGTGCTGCTACTTTTTAGTGCTCTGAGGTGTTCTGAGTATCTTGTTTTAAACTTCAAAAATGGTTCAAATGGCTCTGAGCACTATGGGACTTAACATCTATGGTCATCAGTCCCCTAGAACTTAGAACTACTTAAACCTAACTAACCTAAGGACAGCACACAACACCCAGCCATCACGAGGCAGAGAAAATCCCTGACCCCGCCGGGAATCGAACCCGGGAACCCGGGCGTGGGAAGCGAGAACGCTACCGCACGACCACGAGATGCGGGCTTTTAAACTTCCTGCATGTTTGTTCTATGTGTACTGATTGGCATATGTTGCATGTAAGTTCGTATATTCCTGTTTTGTTGAATTTATCTGGAAGTGTCTCCTGTATTCTGAGTTATTTTCTGTGTTGTGCTGTCTGTTCTGTATCCTATTTGAAGTCCCTGTTTCTTCGATATGTTGCTGATTGTGTGATAATATTGTTATTGCAGGTGAGCATGTGCCATTTTGCTTTGTGTTTGTGTGGCTGCACTTGTCTGTGGTCGTTTTTTGTGTATTGTATTGTACTGTGTTGTGTAAGGTTCTGTGTGTGTGTGTGTGTGTGTGTGTGTGTGTGTGTGTGTGTGGTGCGATCGTTCTTTTCCCGATAAAACATTTTTTGGTTTAGTTTCAGTATCATATAGGGCTTGTAACGATTTTCTTCTGCTATTTGTTTTATTGTGTTTAGCTGCTGTGTGTAATTCTGCTTGCTTATTAGGGTTCTGTTTAGTCTGTGAGGCATGAATCTGAAACTTGCCCATTTGTGTACCATTCGGTGTCTCGATAGACTGCAATTGGTTGTGCTCTTGGTTGTCGGTTTCCTGAATACCATGAAGTCATAGGTGTTGTTTGTTTTTCGTATGGTGAGAGCCAGAACATTTAGTGTGTTGTCTGTTTCTATTTCTAATGTGAAGTGAATTTTTGGGTGTAAGTTATTTATTTCATTGTGAGCTTGTTCTATGTATATGTGTGTGTGTGTGTGTGTGTGTGTGTGTGTGTGTGTGTGTGTTTGCGCGCTTATCAATCAGGCGTATTATATCATCGACATAACGGTACCAATATATGACTTTGTATTTTTTGTTTTTTTTTTGTGTGTGAAGATCTTGTTGTCTAAGCTGTTCATGAATATGTTAGTCAGGAGGGCACTAATTGATGATCCCATTGACAGTCCTTCATGTTGGCAATAAAATGTGTGATGATGTTGACTGTTTCATTTATTGGAATACAAGTGTACACTGATGTGACGAAATCAAACGATATGAGGCTTGCTGTGTCCAGTGTATCTATGTTCTTGATTCTCTGTACTAGTTCCATTGAGTTTTCTAGATTCCTGTTGACATACTGTTTTTGTTCGTTTTAGTTCTTACCTTGATTTTCCTTTATATAGTTTTTCGAGACCTCTCTATGGTGTACTGCACTGAAGCTTGTCATCTGCAAATAAAACGACGTAAATGTGAATTTTATTAGCGAGTTAACATACCCCTTTAAAAAAAACGTGATTTTAGTGTGACAACATGTTGTGCACATATTTGTTATTATTAACGTTTCGTTGTGATTGATCATTCTTCTCTCACGTTCCGAGGGCACTGCACACACTTATTAAATGTACATTGCGTATTTTATGATTTTCAATTGCCTTTTCACTTCGAAATACGCGGTGCAAACCGTAATGGCTCTGAGCACTATGGGACTCAACTGCTGAGGTCATTAGTCCCCTAGAACTTAGAACTAATTAAACCTAACTAACCTAAGGACATCACAAATATCCATGCCCGAGGCAGGATTCGAACCTGCGACCGTAGTGGTCCTGCGGTTCCAGACTGCAGCGCCTTTAACCGCACGGCCACTTCGGACGGCGCAAACCGTAATGTTTTGTGCCCTAACCCCGTCTGCGTTCATTTGTCCCCTAGCGATCTTGGCGCGGAATTTGAATTTTGTTTACTTTTATCTCTCCTTTTCTGTATGTGTGTGTGTGTGTGTGTGTGTGTGTGTGTGTGTGTGTGTAAGCTCCCTTAGCTGTTTGTGTTGCCTTTTCTGAAAAGTTCCTTTAATGTTTTAAATAATGGGCTTTTACAGAGTGTAGTGTATTTATTTAAAGTTTGTTTGCCTTCTGCTGTGACCAACTAATACCCCATAACCACTATCAGCAATAAAAACAAATTAGCAAATACTGAAATTCAGCTACAGCCTATACCATAGACTAACAACAGAAGAAAACGTCCACATACAGGAGGTAATAGCAGTAAGTCAATACATTACAATTTGTAAAGGCACATTATTAAAACAGTAAAGGAACTTTACAGAAAAGGCAACACAAACATCTAAAGGAGCTTACACACACACAGGGGAGAGAGAGAGAGAGAGAGAGAGAGAGAGAGAGAGAGAGAGATAAAAGTAAACAAAATTCAAATACACCGCCACACTCACTCGGGAATAAATGAATGCAGACGGGGTTAGGAAACACAACATCACCGTGTGCACCGCGTTTTTGACGTGAAAAGGCGATTGGAAAACCGAAAATACGCAAAGTACATTTAATATGTGTATGCAGTGCTCTCTGAACGAGAAAGAAGAAGGATGTGTCACAATAAAACGTGATTAATAACAAATAGGTACGCACAACATGTTGCCACACCAAAATCACGTACTTCAAAAATCAAGGGATGCGTTAACTCGCAGATAAAATCTGCATTTACATCATTTGGTTTGCAGATGACAAGCTATCTGTGCAGGACACCACACAGATGGTTCTGCAAAACCGTATTACATAAAATAAAGGTAAGAACAAAAACGAACAAAAACTATTTGTAGGCCTCATTTTGTTGGATAAGTTACAAAATAAAATATGTTCACTTTTACAGTTGTCCAATAAACAAAACCCACTGATGATGGCACAGAGGTACTGAAACATGTTTGGTTAACAAGAAAAACAGTGTTTGTATAAAGGCGGAACCTATATCCAATAATTTTGACTGCAAACTCGGAAGTAATACAAGAGCTGCTAATCCGAAAGATGAATGAATCACTTAAATATGGTACCTAGACAAATGTATTCACGAAATTTCATTACTCTGCATTAGTTACTTTTGGTGATGCGATTCTTTTTTGTCAGTGTAGTTAACAAGGACAAATCATTACAGCAGGTCAACAAGGCCTTACATCTGAGAATGACTTACGACGTTACCTATTCAGCACGTCGCGACACTACATCAGAGATTTTATTTATGATTTTATGTGGAACAATCAAGTAGAACTTTCGAAATAGCAGACTTGAAACACTTCTAAAAGTTTACAAAGTAAAAGCAGTTCCACCATCGCTTTGTCGAACTGAATTCTGGACAGACACTAACGTAACAAGAGACCAGAAAAATAGGAAGTGCAGAAATAAGATACGTTAGAAGCTTGATGGGATAGGAAGAAAAACGAAGACTTTGCATTAAGAAAACAGTCTTAATCTCGTTTTATTTATTTATTTATTTAATGCCGACCGGTTTCAGCCCATCGCAAGGGCCATTTTCAGGGCGAACATACCGCTGGTCGACTGCTGGTGGCGTCACGTCTACCAAGGTGTGGCAGGAACTGTTCAGAATACTGAAGATACTGCTCAATAGTCAAGCCGAAACATTGAAGGAACAACGTTGAAAGAACGGAGAAATGATGAGTAGACAAATACTTCTTAGGGTAGAACAAACCGACAGTGATCTTGACGATGCTTCGTGTGTGTTCTTGAAATGGTTCAAATGGCTCTAAGCACTATGGGACTTACATCTAAGGTCATCAGTCCCCTAGACTTAGAACTACTTAAACCTAACTAACCTAAGGACATCACACACATCCATGCCCGAGGCACATCAATATAGCAAGCCTTAGTCTGAGCACACTATATGATGCATTTTCGAATGCTCCACATGCTGGCAACAAAGTTTTTCACACATGTGCCGATAGGATGAACTGTTTTTGACCTCAACATATAAGGGTATTACATAAAGATACGGCCAAACTTTCAGGAAACATTCCTCACACACAAATAAAGAAAAGATGTCAGGTGGACATGTGTCCGGAAACGCTTAATTTCCATGTTAGAACTCATTTTAGTTTCATCAGTATGTACTGTACTTCCTCGATTCACTGCCAGTTGGCCCAATTGAAGGAAGGTAATGTTGACTGCGGTGCTTGTGTTGACATGCGACTCATTGCTCTACAGTACTAGCATCAAGCACATCAGTACGTAGCATCAACAGGTTAGTGTTCATCACGAACGTGGTTTTGCAGTCAGTGCAATGTTTACAAATGCGGAGTTGGCAGATGCCCATTTGATGTATGGATTAGCACGGGGCAATAGCCGTGGTACGGTACGTTTGTATCGAGACAGATTTCCAGAACGAAGGTGTCCCGACAGGAAGACGTTCGAAGCAATTGATCGGCGTGCACGGAACATTCCAGCCTATGACTCCCGACTGGGGAAAACCTAGAACGACCAAGACACCTGCAATGGACGAGGCAATTCTTCGTGCAGTTGACGATAACCCTAATGTCAGCGTCAGAGAAGTTGCTGCTGTACAAGGTAACGTTGACCACGTCACTGTATGGAGAGTGCTACGGGAGAACCAGTTGTTTCCGTACCATATACAGCGTGTGCAGGCACTATGAGCAGCTGATTAGCCTCCACGGGTACACTTCTGCGAATGGTTCATCCAACAATGTGTCAATCCTCATTACAGTGCAAATGTTCTCTTTACGGATGAGGCTTCATTCCAACGTGGTGAAATTGTAAATTTTCACAATCAACATGTGTGGGCTGACGAAAATCCGCACGCAATTGTGCAATCACGTCATCAACACAGATTTTCTGTGAACGTTTGGGCAGGCATTGTTGGTGATGTCTTGATTGGGCCCCATGTTCTTCCACCTACGCTCAATGGAGCACGTTATCATGATTTCATACGGGATACTCTACCTGTGCTGCTAGAACATGTGCCTTTACAAGTACGACACAACATGTGGTTCATGCACGATGGAGCTCCTGCACATTTCAGTCGAAGTGTTCGTACGCTTCTCAACAACAGATTCGGTGACCGATGGATTGGTAGAGGCGGACCAATTCCATGGCCTCCACGCTCTCCTGACCTCAACCCTCTTGACTTTCATTTATGGGGGCATTTGAAAGCTCTTGTCTACGCAACCCCGGTACGAAATGTAGAGACTCTTCGTGCTCGTATTGTGGACGGCTGTGATACAATACGCCATTCTCCACGGCTGCATCAGCGCATCAGGGATTCCATGCGACGGAGGGTGGATGTATGTATCCTCGCTAACGGTGGATATTTTGAACATTTCCTGTAACAAAGTGTTTGAAGTCACGCTGGTACGTTCTGTTGCTGTGTGTTTCCATTCTATGATTAATGTGATTTGAAGAGGAGTAATAAGATGAGCTGTAACATGGAAAGTAAACGTTTCCGGACACATGTCCACATAACACATTTTCTTTCTTTGTGTGTCCTGAATGTTTCCTGAAAGTTTGGCCGTACCTTTTTGTAACACCCTGTATATAAGACTGAACATCGCAAAATACGTTGTTCTGGGTTAGCCCTTTCTTCTGTATCTAAACCTAAATCTACATCTATATACGAACTCCGCAAGCCACCGTAAGGTACGTGGCGGAGGTACGCTGTACCACTGCCAGTCATTTCTTTTTCTGTTCCACTCTCAAACACAGCGAGCATAAAACGACTCTGCTTATGTTTCCATACGAGCTCTAACATCTCTAACCTTATCTTCGTGGTCTTTAAGTGAAATGTGTGTTGATGGTAGCAGAATCGTTCAGCAGTCAGTCTCAAACGCAGGTTCTCTAAATTTTCTCAATGGTGCTTCTCTCAAAGAACATCGCCTGCTCTCCAGTGTTCCCCATGTGAGTTCCCAAAGCACACTCCTTCAATTGTGGAGCATAATATACTCTCCAGGCAGCGCAACTTGTTGTCGTTCGAAAATACGCCATTGACGCACCAGGCATAGAAGTCGCATCGTCGAGCTGTACGAGATTTAAATTTTTTTGCAAAACGTGTCAGTTACATCGCTTACTGCAAAACTAGCAGTCTAATTCTGTGGTTCAGGGATAGCGATGACAGCAATGCATTAGGTATGATTCGAATACAGAATCCTAAAACGTAGACAATTACTTTGATATTTATATCTGGAAAGCTTACTTATAAAATTAAAATGACGCAACGAAGACTTCCGTTCACTTAAGAAATAAGTTACTTTTGAAAACTGTAAAGATTAACAGCAAACTTTTCATCGGAAAAGAGAGAGCAACACTTCCGTTCACTAGCCGTATCTGACCCCTAATAAACGAGGCGGGTGAACGACAAGACAGCAGGGTTGTTCAGGAGGCGCCGCCAGGGAATTGAGCACTCGGGGTGAAATGGGCTGCTCAGACGGCATAACGTAGGGCAGAGGAAGAGGCAAATTGTAAGCTGCCTTCACAGGAACAACTATGTGTTTTGTTCGTCGTAGCCTTACAAGCATATATACTTACTGTGTAGTGCTAAAATTGGAGAGTAGCTCATGTTATATCTATGCAAAGCATCATGATGGCCGGATCAGGAAATGCAAAGCGAAGGCCAGAAATACTAACATCAATTTACAATATTTCAATGTAGGAGGCATTACCCCCCACACTGAGAGAAGCAGTTGCATAGTAAGTTTGATAATAAAATCTGTCTTGTAAATTTTTATCAAAATTATCCTTAACATAAATTTCAATCTTTTCAAGTATGCAGCTACGATTATGTCGATGTTTGAACCTACATACTTGTGATAGCAATTTTTTCCTCAAGAAGAGAACGAAATCTACCCACGGAGTCTCACTGATAAACTTCACCATAAAAGCTTGTCGTCGAATTAGCTGTGCTTAGAAAGTGGCATTAGACATTTGTGCTTAAGTGAAAACCAAAATAAGTAGTATTAATTGACAGACAATGTTTTGACATTTAACCTGTGAATGAAATTGTTGTGAAATACAAGTTGATGCCAATTTAAACTTCGCCGAAAACGACATTCATCATATGGCTGTATCAGTCGTAGGAAATACCACGTTTTGATCTTAGCTGCCCCACTTTCTTAGCTTCAAAAATCAGAAGATATAGAAGCTTCATTTCATTGTCATTTATCATCAATATCACACTCTTAGAAAATAAATTTGCAACTAAAGATATTGATTAGACACCATGAAGCGATACATCTCTGTAGATCTAACTTTAGTGGCCATAAAATATACTCATTGACAGGTTTCTTGTGTGGAATTACCTTCTTCTGAAATTTGAATCGCCAGTTTTCTCCTTCGAATGCAAGAATATTTTGTTGACGCCGACTTACATAGGCAGAAAAGATAATCATAACAATATAAGGGAAATCAGAGCTTGCATGAATAGATATAGGTGTTCGTTTTTTCCGCGAGCTGCACGGGTCTGGAATAATAGAGAATTATTTTGAAGGCGGTTCGATGATCCCTCTGCGAGGCACTTAAAATGATTTCCGTGTAGATGTAGATCCAGATGTAGAAATGGCACCAAAATACGGCAGGAAGGCCAAAATGATGGATGTCTTCGTATCTTCATTCTGCTAAATGGATTGAACTCGCTAGGGCCTGAAAACATTACGTGTGTCTCTTAGAATAACAGATTTTTCACAACACTCTCTTCCAATGTTGTATCTCACTTGACAGGCTTTTAGGATCAGATACCTTGTCGTCAAGAATCGGAAGAGTCCTCGGAAGATATGACATTAAGTGTGTTTTTCAACTATCTGAAAAACTGAGAAACCTGTTGGGTTCGGTTAAGGATGATCTTAGCCTGAAGAAACATGGTATGTATAAGATCCTTGTCAATATAGCGCAGCATATATTGGCGAGGAATGTCGCACAGTACAAGAACGCTGCTGCATGTTATTCCAGAGTCGGGATCCTGCTACTGCGAAGGACTTCGAGAAAGTGGTTGAACAATGGAGTAGGGGAGAGAGGATTTTGCTCTGATGGGAACGGGTCTTTCTGCCATGTTGTTTAGACAAGAGTGTTAAGGTAGAGGAGAGACATGAGGGACAATGTGCGTTGGTAAGCCAGTAGAGAAGACAGAGAGTATGGAAATCTCTGCATTTGTATGCACACAACCGAGACAGCCATGCATACATTACAATACATTATATTACTTTAATGCTTGGTCTATACGTAATGAATACGACATTTCGTAATAAGGTGGAACGCGTCAGTTTAAGGTCAGTTTTATTTACAAAACATAACTAATTTTTTTTACAGTTACTATTTCATCTCTAAAAATTCATCTATTGAGTAGAAGGAGTTGTTATTCAGATATTCTTTTAATTTCTTTTTAAATATCGGTTGGCTATCTGTCAAACTTTTAATGATATTTGGTAAGTGACCAAAGATTTGTGTTGCAGCATAATTCATCCCTTTCTGTACCAAACTCAGATTTAACACAGAATTGTGAAGACCGTCTTTTCTCCTGGTGTTGCAGGCATGCACTTCACTATTTACTATTCACTATTCACTGGGATGGGCTATTAATTACAAATGTCAGAAGTGAATATATGTATTGCGAAGGAACTGTGAATTTCCCGACTTCCTTAAGTAAATGTCTGCAAAGTGATCTTGGATGAGCTCCAGCTATTATTCTGATTACACACTTTTGTGCAATGAAAATTTTTTTCTTAATGATGAAGTACCCCAAAATATGATGCCATAGGAAAACACTGAATGAAAATAAGCATAGTAGGCCAATTAACTGATCAACAAAATGAGCAATAATCCTAATAGCATAAGTAGCTGAACCTAACCATTTCAGCAGATCATCACGTGTTTCTTCAAATTCAATCTCTCATCAATCCACACCCCCAGAAATGTTGAATGTTCTGCCTTACCTACAGACTTCTGTGCAAAGTCTATATTTATCAATGGTTTTATGCAACTTACTGTACAGAACTGCATAAACTATGTTTTCTCAAAATTTAGTGAGAGTCCATTTGCAGAGAATCACTTAATGGTTTTCTGAAAGAAATTATTTATAATTTCCTCAGCTGATTCTTGTTTTTTGGGTATGTTTACTATACCTATATCATCAGCAAAGAGAACTAGCTTTGTATTTTTATGAATATAGAGTGCCAAGTCATCGATATATATATTAAGAACAGTAAGGGATCCAAGATGGAACCTTGGGAAAAACCATTCTTGATACCTCCCCAGCTGGAGGACTCTGCTGATTTTTGCAGATTATGTTACTGTTAATTTCTACCTCCTGTATCCTTACAGTTAAATATAAATTAAACCATTTGTGCATTGTCCCACTGATACCAGAATATTGGAGCTCATCTAGAAGAATTTCATGATTCACACACTGAAAAGCCTTTGTGAGATGAACAAATATCCCAATTGGTGATGTTCAGTTATTCAAAGCCTTTAACGTTTGATAAATGAAAGCATATATAGCATTTTCTGTTGAAAAGCCGTTCTGAAAACCAAACTGACATTTTTTTAATACTTCATTCTTACAAATATGTGATGCTACTCTTGAATACATTACCTTCTCGAGAATTTTATATAAAGATGTCAGAAGTGAAATTGGGTGGTAGTTGTTAGAATCAGACCTATCCCCTTTTTTACCCAATGGTTTAAGAGTATCGTGCCACTCGGAATGGCCGCGAGGTTTCAGGATTGCGCGGCCCCTTCCACCGGATGTTCGAGTCATCTCACGGGCATGGATGTGTGTGTTGTTCTTAGCATAGGTTAGTTTAATTAGTGTGTAAGACTAGGGACCGATAACCTCATCAGTTTGGTCCCTTATGAATTCAAACACATTTGAACAAGTGAACAATAGCGCATTTCAGCCTGTCTGGAAAATTTCTCTGTTTCAGTGAGCTACTACATATGTGGCTGAGAATCCAACGTAACTGTTGGGAGCAAGCTTTTATTACTCTGTTGGAAATGCCATCAACTCCATGCGAGCTTTTACTTTTGAGAGAATTTATTATTTTTCTAATTGCAGTAGGAGAGGTGGGTTGAATTTCAATTTTCTGAAACTGCATAGGTATTGCCTCTTCCATATAGTGCCTTGCATTTTCTAACGAATAGCTCGATCCTATTTTCTCTACAACACTTAAAAATGATTATTAAAAATGTTTTCTACTTCTGAATTTTTTGTTAATAATCTTTTAATTGGCTTTGATAGAAATACAGTCTTCCTGTGCTCTCGGTTGCCTTGTTTCCTTTTTAACAATATTCCAAATTGTTTTAGTTCTATTATCAGGTGTACTAATCTCAGACATAATGCACATACTTGTGGACTTTTTAATCACTTTTTTTGGTACAGTACAGTAGTTATTATAATGTTTCACTGTTTCTGGATCATTACTCCTTCTAGATGTAAGATACATTTCCATTTTCTGTTTCCAAGATGTTTTTAGCCCTTTAGCAAGTCACGGCATTTTAGATGGTTTCTTAAAATTATATTTCACTGTTTTCTTAGGGAAATACTTTTCCAATATACCCACAAAGGTATCATGAAATAGTACAAATTTTAAATTAGTATCACGTTCCCTGTACACCTCATCCCAGTCTAACTGTTGCAAGCTTTCCCTAAAATATTCAGTTGTTAAATCCCTAACTGAACACACTATTTTGGAAGACTGTTTTGCATTGCTGTATGGAGCTATGTCATACACCGTAACTAGCTGTGCATCATGATTAGACAAGTCATTCTTAACAGGAAAAATGTTTATTTGATTAAATTTGTTGTGGTCTATGGAAACATTACCTACCTTTGTGCTGCTTTCCTATATCACACGAGTAGGAAAATCAATGACTGACGTCAAATTGAAAGAACCAAGTAATACTTCAAGGTCAAGCTTTTTATTGGACTCTTTCAGAAAAGCTACATTGAAATCCCCACAAACAATAATTTTCTTCTCCCTGTCTGACAGACAGCACAAGAAAGAATCCAAGTTTTTTCAAAAATAGCTGAAAATTTCCAAATGGGGGCCTATCGTGGGAACAATTATAAAAGTAGCGTTATTTAGTATAAGCTCACACGCATGTGCATGTTGCTCTACACAAAATATTTTACTTTTTAAATTTTTCACTCTATGACAGATTTCAACATATATGGCAACTCCTCCTCTCTCCGTAATTTCTCTACTTACATGTGTTGAAAACTTATGTCCATGTACATTTATGTTTTCCATATCTGTTCATATATGATGTTCGGGCAGGCATAGTACAGCTATTCCAACCTCAGTTTCTAAATCTTCTAAACAAACAAGAAGCTCGTCTATTTTGTTTTTTAATCTCCTCATATTCTGATGCGATATACTAACATAAGTTTTCACTGTGCTTTTATGAGGATCGTATGCCACACTAACATTATTTTTCACTGTACTTCTATGAGAATCTGGTGATACTTTAACATCTCAAGTACCTGTTTCTCTGAGCTTCTCAATAGGCTTAATTTCATTCAGTGTTGAATCACTGGACGCCGATCTTAGGGGTTCTACCATGAGTTTCAGTGCCCTCCCCCCCTTAAAGGTAGCCGGCCGCTGTGGCCAAGCGGTTCTAGGCACTTCAATCCGGAACCACGCTGCTGCTACGGTCTCAGGTTCGAATCCTGCCTCGGGCCTCGATGTGTGTGATGTCCTTAGGTTAGTTAGGTTGAAGTAGTTCTAAGTCTAGGGGACTGATGACCTCAGATGCTAAGTCCTATAGTGCTTAGAGCCATTTGAACCATTTTGAACCTTAAAGATTCTACCATCATCCCAACGAATTTACCCTTCCCTGTCCTATTGAGATGCAGGCCATGTCTTGTGAAGTCCCACCTACCAACACTATCAACAAGAACCAGACCTATGCCTGACAAAGTAGCCTCCCAAAGCCGCTGATCTAGCTCCATATTGATCCTCCTGGCAGAGCTGTTCATGATGGTGAAATATGATCAAAGAGTCGAACATCACAGATATAACGAACAAAGGCATTCAGAAGACCTAGCAGGATAACATCGCTGTAATCAATTATTGGAAGTGTAAGTGTTTCTTGAAGTTCCTTTTTCCAGCTGAAGACAGAAGAGCCTTTTATATTCTTGTAGCACATGGAGAGATGTCCACTGCCTTTAGGTGTTCAGTTCAATTTAGATTTTCATCTATTATTACTCCAAGACTCTTTACTGAATGAGCGAAGTTGATGTTTGTAGCATTTAGGATTAAGGATGGTAGGTATTCTCTATATTTCAGGCCTAGAGAGATCAACCATTACTGTTCGAGTTTTGGATGGGTTTAGCTTTAACACAGGGCCGGCCAAACGCTGCACGGTGTGCAGACGTGCGTAAGTGATGCACATGTGCGCACGTGTGCGACAGCGAGCGACAGCGACATCTGTTATTAGACATGCGTCCTAAATGAACGTCGGCGGCTCCACTTCCCATTTTATGTGGTACAAGCAAGAGCGCAACATACCCAGTCTCGTTTGCCCCTGGTAACGGTAACCTTAACAGAGAAGTACTGAGAAATGGCAAGTACTGTGAAAAAGCAAAGGAAGTCGTTTAAAAATGACTGGGAAATGCAATTCTTTTTTGTAGCCGTTGCTGAAAACTCACAATGTTTGCTGTGCCGCCGAATAATAGGCGGCCAGCGTAAGTTGAAAAACACTACAATACATATCACAAAGACGAGTGTAGTGTACTCAACAGTGAAGAAGGCAAGCAAAATTAAATGTCCTTAAGAAAATGGATGAGACACATCAAATCGGTTATCATTTCTCATGACCATTGATAAACATGTTTGGATTCATTCCTTTCATAATTAAAAACTATTGTTTACTAACTGTGCATTATTGCCTCATTCTGCTCAATGTTACATTATTATCAGGAAAGTTGGTCATTAAACCGATTGTTCCAATGTATACTTACATTTAGGGTTTTTTTTAATGTGTGAAGAGCTACGCTCAGCTGAAGTCGATAAAACATAACATTCATCTAACTGTCTGTTATTATGCAGATTTCAGACGTAACTGATGAGAGACATAGCAATAATGGTATTGAAATAACAGGTGATCATCGAGAGGTCTGCGGTCATCATTCTGTTCAGAGGTCAATGAGACAGAAATTATGTGGGTGTAACTGAGGGCACCGAGAATTAGTTATAGGAAACCTTGCATTAGTTTAATGTTATTTGAAATCATGAATAAGGTTCGTTGGAAGTCTCTAACTGCTCTCTTTCTTAAATACTAGATCAAAAACATCACGCGTATTTACGTGCCGTCAGTCAAGCTGCCTTAATAAAAACCCACCGTTGTTAACTGTATTACTTGTCTTACTGGGTTAAGCTGACATAAATGTAGATGTCTCAGTGAGTAGATTGTGACAGTATTTTAAATGTTTAATACGCGAAATACCTTCCCATGGTTGGCGGCAAGCTCTGAAAAGAGCACTAGAATACGCCGGTACATCAAATGGATAAAGCTACACCTGTGCGTAGAAACATGCGCTACATGAACGCTGCCGGCTGCGGCGTGCACACTGTGACCCGGAAGTTGCACGTGTGCGGGAGCACCGCACGCGTGCAGAATTTCTGGCCGGTCCTGCTTTAACACTATATTTTGTGCCTCTTCCGACAGCACACACCTGTCGATACTGAGATTCTGGATAGCCATCTTCAGGTTTACTAATTCTGCGTTTAGATCAACTGGATGTCATCAGCGTACATGTGGTATTTGCAGCAGGACAAATCTGATGACACACAATGAAAAGATTATAGGACCTAATACCGTACCCTGGGGACGCCTGATACTATGTGCCTCCATTGCGACTTGGTGGTGCCGAAGATGACGCACTGCTGTCATTTATTACAGTGCAAAGTCAGTTAAGACAACGAAAATGCACCAAATTTTGAGGCATAACTTAGAGTAAGTCAGTATATACTAGTAAACACAGTAAAATGCAAAAATAAGCTCACAACTTCTCCGAACATGTGAGAACAAATCCTGTGTATAAGCAAGTACAGCTGTTACTACTGGCGCATCTAGTCAGCTCCCCAGCTGTGTCGAGCAAAACATGAAGTGAATGGACATACATCGAACGTAATTTTTCGCTAGGAAATGATTTGATAATAATTATTAATAACTTTTAAAAGAAAATAGTTTTCAGGTGGACTTTTTGCGTAAATATTACTGTAATCTTCGCTAAGTTTGATATCTGTTTCTGTATACAAGAATGTCTTTTGAAATTTTTCATTTCAAATTTTATAACCGGGATCCTTCTTACAATCTGTTAGGTCTTCCTTGAGGAATTTTGTGCTGATAGAACATATCTTGAAGACAGTTTCTCTACAAATAATTACAAAAGACGAGATTTGGAAGTTAGCATAACACGGAAAGTTGACTTTAACGCAGATTATACTTCTACATTGTATTTTATTTCTTCTCCTGATGCTGCAGAATAACTGCACTATAATAGCCCACACTGCTGCTGGAATATCTTAATCAAATAATGGTAGAAACTAAGTATAGGATGTCGTTGTAAAATTTTTATCGTAGTAACCTTATTCATTTCCAGATAGAAATTCTGATAACTTTTTATAAATTTTAAGTTGATCTATTAACAGAAAATCGTGGTTAGGTGCTTCAGTCGCCTCTGATGACAGAAGCCTGTCTCGTACGTACATCCGAACAAGATAGATACAACACTTCTTTAGGACATCCCTATGATGTAACTGAAGTTGATCTTGAAAGAGGTATATTTGGAGTGCGAAAAGTATATGTTTCTTTTTTCTTTTAGCATTATTTTCAGCTTCAGGTATACGAAATGATATTTGTTCTCCAGAACTGTGCAAGTTAACTCTAAAAATTCAAAATAATAACCTGTGTTGAAAGATGGTGTTTTAGGAACGCAGTTGTAGAGCGAACATCATCATGGATTTCATTGCTACCAGACATGTAGAGTCTTTGTCGAATTTCGTCCAAGGTCCTCTAAATATTTTCAAAGTCATAATTTCTGGCCAGAAGCAGCCCTATCTTGAGTCCGTGTGGTTCCAAAAACTAATTAAAGAATCGGATGAGGGAAAGGAAGGTATGAAACATCACGAATAATGAATTTATTTTGATTTGTCCTGGCAACATTTAGTTGTCAGAGTGTCAGAATCCTGTCATTCATAATCTACGTCTCCTATGTTTGGTAAAGAGAGTGCTCTTCTCCTAAAACGTTGAGATTTAGGGAACTCACGTCAATTGCTGCATGCCTTGGCACTGAACTGTTATTGACTGTTATTGTCAGTTTTCAGCACGTGTGAATAGTGAGATTTCCTTTCCATTCAAGTGAAACTCTTTCTTTACACCCGTTTAGATTAATTTGTGTTTTATTTCTGCATGTCTCTGTTTTCTAAATTTTTTTCTGAGGTGTTGAAACGAAGTACGATTTATTACGAGGTTTTCAATATCACTAATAAGCAAATCCTACTTCTGTCACAGTGCTTGCAATTATGAACTACTTGAGACTCATTAAGAGTAAGAAAGTACGATGTATCTCAAACTTTTGAAAATTTTATTGAGGTTTACTTTTGCTGGTTGATGTTGAATCATTTGTTTAAGTTACACCTAGCTGATGAGTGGCTAAAACTTGTTTCTTTTTAAAAGGGACTTAACATGGAGGGCTGTCGCGATTTTTTCGTTGAGGGCATAGGAAATTATCAACTACTTCTCGTTTCAAATGTCTCGAAACATCTTCATGAGCAGTGCTAATGAGATCATTTATAATTTCCACAAAACTATGTGTTCTTTTCTCCTTGTCTGCTGTTCGAATAAAAAATTTCTGTAATCTTTTCCATTCGTAACATATTTCGAACAACTTATCACTGCTGTGGTCAGTTCATCTAGTAAACACACCTGAATTTTTACCACAAAACTGAAACCCTTTTCGTGACAAACGTTGTATTTTCCATCGTTCTAAATTTTACAACTGTTAGACTATAGGGAAAAAAATTGTCAGTTTGATAGTTATTTGGCTGCAATGATTTTAACGGAAATGTAGATTCCAATAGAGACTTAAACTCCTCGCAACCCGCATTTTCACTTCATTTTTAGGAGCTGATAACATTTGTAGTTTCATCCTATCTAACATGACGTGAGGCAATGACATTTTTTCTCAAGTGCCCCACCTCCGTCTTGTGTCATTACCAACATTTTTAGAACACGTTTTATGCTCTCGTGTTAGGTATGACCTCTCTCGAGATCGAAAATCTCATACATAGGAATCAAAATTTCTTTAAGTAACGCTATTACGAAAATTAGCTCGTTCTCTTTGCCACGAGATCCAGACGACAACTGATAACGAAGTGCAGTTCGATGCGGTCCACTTTTACTTCCAGAAGGCTTTCCACATACTTCCAAATCGTAGCCGAAGGAACAAAATAAAAGTGTATGGGATATCAGAACAGCTTTTTCACAGGAAAAAGGGATACTATGAAACAGAATACAGTATGTTATTCTTAACGTAGACATTATTGTATGATTAGGCAATTGTCATATCAGTGGAAACAGTAACACCGATTAAACATTTTGGAGAATACCTGTTGTCAGATTGCTATACATCAGAAGAATCCTCAGTACGTGTAGTCAATTCCGGTACCCGTACCATTTGAGACTGACGGAGGAGATAGGGAGGATTTAAAGAGAAACAGCGCGATTCTTCAGAGGCTCGTTTGTTAAGAGTGAAAGCGTTCGGGAGGTGCTCTTTTCACTCCTCTGGCAAACGAGACAAGGGACGCGTTGTGCATAACGGTTTGGTTTACTGTTAAAATTCGAAGAGTCTACATTACTTGAAAAACGGCATCCCATTTGAGTCAACTGATGTTTCAAAGTACTGCACTGAAAAGGTGTTTGAATGTTGTGCAGGTGTGGTTAAATTTAATGGAGCAAAACTTCTAACTGTTGTTATTTATAGATCCCCAGACTCCGACTTCACAACATTTCTGCTAAAGCTAGAGGAGGTTCTTAGTTCACTTTATAGGTAATACAAAAAGTTAGTTATATGTGGTGACTTCAACATTAATTGTATAAGTGATTGTGCAAGGAAAAGAATGCTGGTAGACCTCCTTAATCCATATAATCTTATGTAAACCGTATTCTTTCCAACGATAGTGGAAGGGAACAGTAGAACAACCATAAACAACATTTTTGTTCATTCACCATTACTAGAAGGGCATTCTGTTAGCAAAAAGGTGAATGGCCTTTCAGATCATGATGCACAAATTTTAACTCTAAAAGATTTTTGTGCTGCAACACATGTTAAATATAGTTGTCAACTGTTTAGGAAACCTGATCCAGTTGCTGTAGAGACCTTTGTAAACCTTATCAAGGAACAAGAGTGCCAAGATGTTTATAGCACTGATACAGTAGATGATAAATATAACGCTTTTCTCAAGACTTTTCTCGTGCTCTTTGAAAGTTGCTTTCCGTTCGAACGTCCAAAACAGAGTACTAGCACAAACAGGAAGCCTGGGTGGCTGACTAGAGGGATAAGAATATCTTGTAGAACAAAGTGGCAATTGTATCAAAACGTTAGAAACAGGCAAAATCTAAATGCAGTAGCCCATTACAAACAGTATTGTAAGGTGCTTAAAAATGTTATTAGGAAGGCAAAAAGTATGTGGTATGCAGATAGAAAGCTACGTCTCAGGATAAAATTAAAACCATATGGTCAGTCGTAAAGGAAGTGGCTGGTCTGCAGAGACAGGTCGAGGATATAGAATCAGTGCGTAGTGGGAATGTCAGTGTTACTGATAAGTTGCATAAATGTACAGTATTTAATAATCACTTCCTGAAGATAGCAGGTGAACTAAATAGCAACCTAGTCCCAACAGGGAATCATATAGCGCCCTTAGAAAAAAGTGTTCCGAGACTGTTACCTGAAATGCTCCTCCATGATACTGACAAGACGGAGATTGAGTTAATAATTAAATCACTAAAGACCAAGAACTCTCATGGATATGACAGGGTATCTAGCAGAATACTGAAGTATTGTTCTATGTATGTTAGCCAAGTACTTAGCCATATCTATAACTTTTCCTTTAGGAGTGGTCGGTTTCCTGACCGATTAAAGTACTCGGTAGCGAAGCCACTTTATAAAAATGGAGACAGGGATAATGTTGACAATTTTAGACCTATTTCTACGCCATCAGTGTTTGCTAAAGTTATCGAGAAGGTTGTATATACAAGGTTACTGGAGCATTTAAATTCACATAATTTGCTGTCAAATGTACAGTTTGGGTTTAGAAATGGTTTAACAATTCAAAATGCTATATTCTCTTTTCTCGGTGAGGTTTTGGACGGATTAAATAAAAGGTTGCGAACGCTACGTGTTTTCTTTGATTTAACGAAGGCTTTTGACTGTGTTGACCACAAAATATTACTGCAGAAGTTGGACCATTATGGAGTAAGGGTAGTAGCTTGCAATTGGTTCGCCTCTTACTTTAAGAACAGAAAGCAGAAGGTAATTCTCCCCAATATTGAGAGTGGTAGTGATGTTCAGTCTGGATGGGGCACTGTTAAGTGGGGCGTTCTCCAAGAGTCGGTGCTGGGGCCACTGCTGTTTCTTATTTATATAAATGATATGCCTTCTAGTATTACAGGTGATTCAAAAATATTTGTGTTTGCTGATGACTCCAGCTTGGTAGCGAAGGATCTTGTGTGTAATATTGAAACAGTATCAAATAATGTAGTTCATGAAATAAGTTCATGGCTTGTGGAAAATAATTTGATGCTAAATCACAGTAAGACTCAGTTTTTACAGTTTCTAACTCACAATTCAACAAGAACCGATATTTTGATTAGACAGAATGGGCATATTATAAGCGAGACAGAACAGTTCAAGTTCCTAGGGTTCGGATAGATAGTAAGCTGTTGTGGAAAGCTCATGTCCAGGATCTTGTTCAGAAACTAAATGCTGCTTTATTTACCATTAGAACAGTATCTGAAATAAGTGACAGTTCAACACGAAAAGTAGTCTACTTCGCATATTTTCATACGCTTATGTCGTATGGTATTATTTTTTGGGGTAATTCTTCTGATTCAAAAACGGTATTTTTGGCTCAAAAACGGGCTGTTCGAGCTATATGAGGTGTAAGTTCGAGAACCTCTTGTCGACCCCTATTCAATAGTCTGGGAATTCTGACATTGCCCTTACAGTATATATTTTCTTTAATGTCGTTTGTTGTTAGCAATATTAGCCTATTCCCAAGAGTTAGCAGCTTTCACTCAGTTAATACTAGGCAGAAATCAAATCAGCATGTGGAATGCACTTCCTTGACTCTTGTTCAGAAAGGAGTGCAGTATTCTGCTGCATCCATTTTCAATAAGCCAATACAAGAACTCAAAAATCTTAGCAGTAGCCCAAACTCTTTTAAGTCTAAACTGAAGAGTTTCCTCATGGCTCACTCCTTCTATTCTGTCGAGGACCTCCTGGAAGAGCTAAAAAATTAAGCAAATTCCAGTGTTACATTGTTCATTTTCTTTATTTAAACCTACGACTTGTCGCCTGAATATGTTTTTTCATATTTCATTTCATCTGTTTCTACTATCGTGTTATAATTTTATGTATTGACTCGTTCCATGACCATGGAGACTTCTCCTTAATTTGGTCCCACGGAACAATAAATAAATAAATAAATAAAGTATCCTGCTTCTTTCTACGTGTGTCTCGCACAGAGACCGTGAAGGTAAAACTAGAAAAATTGGAGCTCACACATAGACTTTGTAAGAGGTCCGAGCAGATGTAATTTCGATGTATTGCTCATGCGCTGCCTGCGATATGCAAGGTATAAGAGAATCTCTGACCAGAGAGCAGTGTTGACAGTAGTAGGAACTGTGTAACTGTAGCAGTAAGTTGTTGCTAGTTTGCAGTCTGTTCTGGTCTGGTCTGGTGTGTCGTGTTGGGTGGCCGATCGCGGTGCAGCGATGTCGGAGCCTGAGTATTATTGTATAAGGTAAAAAGCAGCCTCGCGCATATGTAGTAATGTCATCTCAAGTCCCATGTAAATGTTTTAAAAATCTCGTAATAATAATCTTTCTCATAAAAAGTAACTTTTAACAACCATTCATTTCAATTTAAAGAATTTACTAATTTCTCCCATCCATGATCATCGCGATTGTTGCAAAAGAAAAATCAGTTGCTTCCTTTCATAAATGACAAATCTATCTGCCAGCATTGCACAGGGCTGTTCCAGAAAACATTATTTTAAGAGCAGATATATATGCGTTATCCGGCGACTTCATTGAAGTAACAATTTTTCTCTTTTTTATTCAGAATGATCTTTCAGGGCCATGACGCAGCACTGCTGACGTCCAAAATTTACCAGGTTAAATTCACAGTCAATTATTGAAAGGTTATAAGTGAGCGACAATTTAATTGAGAGATTAGTTACATTGTATTATTACCAGGTTACTGAATTAATGTTTTTTGTTGGGACGTTACACTGAATGTGAACGACATAATTATAATTTTTTACTGTTGAGAGATTTAGGAATTTTTCTGTTTTGAGCTTACATTAAATGGGAACGAATTTTGTGGGGAGGTTAAATGTCAATGAATTTTCTGTTTTGAGGTTACACTAAATTAGAATCATATTCATATTATTTATTTTATTTTGTGGGGAGGTTACACTTGGCGACAACCGGCCAGGATCGTATTTCTTTGTGAATTTCTGAGAAGTAGTCATATATCTGCTCTTATTTACTTAAATGTAGTTTGCATCTGGCGCAACGCATTTACTAATTTGTCACTCTTTCTTTCACAGATCATCGGCAATTTATTGCTCTTTGTTGTAATTGTGTTTGTTCCATTTTTACTTCGTCTTTGTTTCATTTTGTGCTTAATTTTGATTTGTGAAAAATGGCGCGAAAAACTGTTAACAGTACATCGCGATGTGCAATGAGTGAAATAGCCAACTCGAATAATTTGACCGATAATACTTGCGACACTCAGTGTAATAATGATAATCCCCTAATTACAGATAATCAGTGCCTGTCGATCACTAGTATTGAATTTGATCCTAATTATGAGCAAACAAATGCAATTATGTCCACTGTAAATGTAACAATTGATGACGCGGCACGTTCCGTTACAATGAACGCTGCTCAGCTTGACACCCCCGATTTGCAAAATTTACGTAACGAACAGATAATTGTTTCTAACGAAGGTGAACAATGTACTCAAAGTACGTCAAATTTATTTGATTCCGATTTAGCGACCAACAGAGCACATCCGATGGGCAAACCTTTTTGTGAATCAGATAATGACCAAATGGTTACACAAAACGTGACAAATGTAGACACACCACCACACAGCTCAGAGAAAAGAGTAGCTAATTTTGGCTTGGATCAAATATGGCATTATTGCTACAAATTAATGAAAAAATGAAAAACAAGACAACAATTACAAACAACTTAATGAAAGTCTCAAACAGTCGAGTGATAAGCAATGGCGTACACATTTTTCAGGAAATTGAAGAAGACGGTAATACAGTAATTAAAAATATCGCCTTTGCGAGTCGCATTTTGTCACCTGCTGAACGCAATTATTCTGTTACAGAACTTGAAACATTATGTGTTGTATGGGCATTTACGAGATTTAGGCATTTTCTTTATGGAAGACATACGACCGTTTACACAGATCATAGAGCGATACAGTTTTTATTTTCAGCAAAATTTACACACGACAGATTAAGCAGATGGAAACTTTATTTACAGGAATTTAATTTTACAATTGTTCACATTCCCGGTACACAAAATATTGTAGCAGACGCACTATCCCGTTCTCTCAGCAACAATCAGCAAGACATCGCAACCAACTTCTGCCAAGTAAATTTTAGCGTCATGTATATTCAACTAGTTGCATTTGAAATTTTCATTTCCATGTCATTACGAGATATAGCACAAGAGCAGAGTAAAGACAACGTATGGAAAGAAATTAAACACCTTTGGCAAGATAGGAATAACATTACCATCAGAAACCATTACACTGTACGCAATAATATTCTGTTTCGCTGCTCTCACCCTGACAGCAACAACTGGTTATTATCTATTCCTGACGAGCTTGTTAACAAATTTATTTGGTATACTCATTTAAGTTACGCACATTACGGAGCCTGAAAATGTTTTCTTATACTGAGACAGAACTGTTATTTTGCTAACATGGAGAAACGTATTCGACGAGTTTTAGCGTCATGTAAAATCTGCCAGAAAGCTAAGTCAGACACGACTTCACATATTCCTCCGTTACATCCCATTGTACCTGTTAAATTGAGACACATGGCCGCTGTAGACATTTTTGGTCCGATTCCCAGAGCTAATAGAGGTTCTTGCTACATCTTTGTCGCTGTTGAACTCACTTCAAAATTTGTAACCTTCACTCCGTTACGCAAAGCTACTGCTAAATCGATTTCGAATACATTTGTAAAACATTTTTTATTTCATGTAGGGCATGTATTGAAAGTAATTTCCGACAATGGACCACAGTTTCGATCTGCTATATGGACACGTATGTTACGAGCAAGAAACATTTCTCCGATCTATATATCCAGGTACCACGCTTCTTCGAACCCTTGTGAACGTCTAATGAAAGAAATTGGTAAACTATGTAGAATATACTGCCATAAAAAACATATGGATTGGGACACACACATACTCTCCTTCCAGGATGTAATTAACTCCATACCAAATGAATCTACTATGCTATCTCCAGCTGTTATACTGAAAAATGTTGAACCACCTAACAAAATTAAAGAATTAGTATCCTTTCCTACCTCTCGTCGACTGCGACACCATGAAATAATTGACATTGCACTCAACAACATCAAATGTGCCGCAGAGCGCCGAAGAAGACAGCAAAAACAGGTTTGTACACGCTGTAACTTTCACATTGGACAAAGATATTAGTACGCACACATTATTTATCCAACAGAGGAAAGAGTGGATGTAGTAAATTTGAGCTTCTATACGCAGGTCCATATCGAATTCGCAGCATTCCTCACCCCAATGTAGTACACGTCGAAACTCTGAGAACCAGAAAAAGCAAGGGCAATCACCATGTCTCCAACATTAAAACCTTTATTGAATGAACATACTTTATGATTTATCACACTGTAATGCCATTTCCTGATTTTTATATGACCACTTATGCAATTCTATTTATATGAACACTTACTGATGATTATCATATTTTTTCCTGGCAAGTGCCTGGCAAGGTAAGGTTAGCAGGTCGCTTTTCTTGTCGTTACACATCAGACCGTGCACGTTTTTCCAGATAAACTGACATATTTTATGGCCAATTATGCAATTCTATCTATGTGATTACTTATTGATGATTATCATATTTTTTCTTGGCAAGTGCCCAGCAAGGTAAGGTTAGCAGGTCGCTTTTCTTGTCGTTATATATCAGACCGTGCACATTTTCCATTTTTCGTGTACGTATGATTGTTTTCCTGTTTTGTCTGTATACACAATGAAATGCTTAAGATGTAACAAACACCAGTTGACTTTGAAATTTTTCCTTATGATATCTCAATATCTTGACTATTTTACATTTTTTTTCCTACTGCATTATGATACTCTGTGTACTTTTTTTTTGCGCTTGAAAACTGTCCATGTTTTTGACAATGCGTTTTCTGTCATGCTATGCTGTATGCTTAATTATATCACTAGAAACAAGTTTTTATTTAATGAGTATATGATTTAAATGTAAGATATTAATCTTTATTCATCCTTTTCAGAAAGCAATAACGTTTAAAAGAAATAAATTAAACAAACCACAGTGGATTACTATGAAATGGGAATTTCACCTTCGGAATGAACGAAAGAAAATGCAATACCATGTCATGAAGAGTAAGTGGATCAGAATTAACAAGCATTAACAAGAATATACTATACACATCGTATGATAGCAGTCTTAACTAATTATTTTTCTTTCAGAATACGAGGCGACTGATGCAGGCTGTCAGACAGAACTACACATCTTAGTTTTAGTGATGAAATATGCTAGAAATAAGAAACTCTATACTATGAATAGTTGTATGAAGTAAATGGTAATATGAATAATGAATAATGAAGTATCTTTTTTGCAGATAATAATAAATGATGATGAATAATTATATGAAGAATATGCTAATATGAATAATGAAGTTTTTCTTTGCAGGTGATGAAGTTATGGTAATATGAATAATGAAGTTTTTCATTGCAGATGAGGATAATGATGAAGTTTATATATTTACTGTTAGTAAAGAAATGCTATGTACTTATTTAAGTATTTGTTGCAGTTCGTTTTGACAGTATGTCTTATGTTGCATGGCATAATGAGTGAATGTTTTGGAAAGGACAGCTAGAGTACATACATATTGAGTACCTGTTAATTCGAAGTTCACTACTTTTCAGCATAATATGCGTTTCTTCTTTTAGCTCAATAATTCATTTTGTATTTTTTCCAGGAGAAGCTATTCATGAAATTAATGTGCTATAAGCAGTTAGTCATTAAACCTGTTCAAGTACTTGCATTTTTTTACCCATTTGTGTGTGTCATTCATGAATGTGATCACATATACTCTACTTTTTTCATAACCTTGCTACAGCTGACTCATGATGAATGATGTTACTAATCCTTATATCCAGCAATAAGTCAAAAGCATATATTTTCATGCCCCAGCAATTAATTATCGATCCCAACGCAATGCATTGCTACCACTATATTTTTTTTTTTTTTACCAGTCCCAGCTATTACCAGTATACAACCAAATAATGCTACTAGTTTAAGAGATATTTCTAGTTCTAAATATAATGCAAATTTCTCAGATGTATTGAATCCATTATATCTATGTATTATTGGATCACAGACCTTGAGTAATAGTTACAGTGTGTTACATTTTAAATATGTCCTAAGTCACTTGAATGAGAAGTTCTGAGTAATACTGAATGATTTTTTGTAATAATGGATAAATGCTATGCCAATAAGTTCTGTAAATAATATTTTTGTTATGTCACTTGAATGATGACTTCTGAATAATACTGAATAATGTTTTATAAAACGATATGAACACTTTGTAACTGGCCAATGAGTGCCAATAATTATTTTAAAAATGTCGTATGTCACTTGAATGGCGAAAAATGTTTTGTAATATTCAATACTTGCTATATGTTTAGTAACTGGCCAATGAATGCCACTGTTTCTTATATTTTAAATTTGTCTTATGTCACTCACATGATATCATATATGAATACCAGTAGCTTGATGCTACACTCATTAGCTCCTGTTTTGAATGATGACTTCTGAACAATGGATAGAATGGTTTGTAACTGGCCAATGACTGCCAATGATTACTATAATTAGATGAGTTATGTAAATGCTATGCCATTAATTAACTCTTTCTTTGAATGATCACTTCTGAACAATGCATAAAAATGGTTTGTAACTGGCCAATGAATGCCAATGATTACTATAATTAGATGAATTATGTAAATGCTATGCCATTAATTAACTCTTGTTTTGAATGATCACTTCTGAATAATGCATAAAAAATGGTTTGTAACTGACCAATGAGTGCCAATATTTACTGTCATCAGATGACTTATGAATAATGTTCTGTAATACTCCATACATAGTACAGAAATATTTAGTAACTAGGCAATGAGTGCCAACAATTACGCAAATCGGTTGATAGACTAGTGTAATTCTCAATGATGACTAGCATAAGACTTAATGTCCTTCACCTTCTGACCTAATTACCAGAAATTACTGCAATATCCGTTTGTCCCGTTCATCCTCATGATCATGGAGCACTATATTTGGTTTTTGCACTAATTCTACGTTGGTGAAAGAGTATGGATTCTACAAGAATGTGGTGTTGACACATCATGCTGTCCACCACCTTGAACGATGGAGATGTTATTATGGTCCTACTGTTTGGTGTACCTAATGTACTACCAAAATGATAACATTGAATATTAATACGACTTTTCAGTATCTTGGCTACACTGATTAATACTTCAGGGAAGAGAACTTCAGATTGTCTCACTTGGTGTTGTGCTTCTGTAGAAAGATATGGACTTTCAGTGCAGCTACGTGCAACCTACTGTGCTACAACCACCATGCAATCCTTCCCTTTCCTTTCCTAGTTCTTGTAAAATGAAAAAAATATATACAGTGCGTGTGCACTTTATGTCATTTGTTAATATGTTTTGTACTCATTGCGTATACATTATGTCATTTGTTAATATGTTTTGTACTCATTGCGTATACATTTTGTCATTTCTTAATATGTTCTGTACTCAGAGCATGTGCACTCTATTTCATTTTTTGTTCTGCACTTATATATATGTATATACTCTGTGATTGTAGACTTAGTTAATTAAGTAGATTATCGAAAAATTTTTTGCTCATGGCAAGTCCAATTGACTCACCATCGCTGCCAAATTCCCCCCCCCCAGTGGAGGGTTATGTAAGAGGTCCGAGCAGATGTAATTTCAATGTATTGCGCTGCCTGCGATATGCAAGGTATAAGAGAATCTATGACCAGAGAGCAGTGTTGACAGTAGTAGGAACCGTGTAACTGTAGCAGTAAGTTGTTGCTAGTCTGCAGCCTGCTCTGGTCTGGTCTGGTGTATCGTGTTGGGTGGCCGGTCGCGGTGCAGCGATGTGGGAGCCTCAGTATTATTGTATAAGGTAAAAAGCAGCCCTGAGCATATGTAGTAATGTCATCTCAAGTCCCATGTAAATGTTTTAAAAATCTCGTAATAATAATCTTTCTCATAAAAAGTAACTTTTAACAACCATTCATTTCAATTTAAAGAATTTACTAATTTCTCCCATCCATGATCATCGCGATTGTTGCAAAAGAAAAATCAGTTGCTTCCTTTCATAAATGACAAATCTATCTGCAAGCATTGCACAGGGCTGTGCCAGAAAACAATATTTTAAGAGCAGATATATATGCGTTATCCGGCGACTTCATTGAGGTAACAATTTTTCTCTTTTTTATTCGGAATGATCTTTCAGGGCCATGACGCAGCACTGCTGACGTCCAAAATTTACCAGGTTAAATTCACAGTCAATTACTGAAAGGTTATAAGTGAGCGACAATTTAATTGAGAGGTTAGTTACATTGTATTATTACCAGGTTACTGAATTAATTTTTTTTTTTTTGTTGGGACGTTACACTGAATGTGAACGACATAATTATAATTTTTTACTATTGAGAGATTTAGGAATTTTTCTGTTTTGAGCTTACATTAAATGGGAACGAATTTTGTGGGGAGGTTAAATGTCAATGAATTTTCTATTTTGAGGTTACACTAAATTAGAATCATATTCATATTATATATTTTATTTTGTGGGGAGGTTACAACTTAACTACAATCATTCTCCCGTGCAACACTCGCGACTGGAAAGACAACGGAAGAAGTGACAGTGGTACACAATTCGCCAGACATCATCAAATGACTTGCACAGTACTAATGTATATATGGACATAAAGATACCGAATCTGTTAAAAAACCTTGTTACACATTAGTTTATTACGCCGTAATGAATATCTCGCGTGCGCTTGTCGAATCTTCACTATCGAAAAGAGAATTTCTGCAGGTCATTCACCAACTGCATGTCAAAAAAATTTGCCCATTTGCGGGAGCTACCCGCAACAGTTTATGACTTTTGCTTCTGTGACACACTGAATAATTTATGAGCGGCTGCTTGTGTCTCAAAGGTTTCGACACTGTTCTCTGTTTATTAGCGTTATCCGGCCAAACAATAGTACTCTGAGAAGAGGTTGAAAGAGGATCACTGTAATGGAAAAGTAATCAAGACAGACGGACGAAGAAGTGAACTCCACTTCTACTAAATACGCAGTAATGATGTAAGCTATCACGCCAACTAGCTGCGCCTTTCGTAGATTACGAAATGGTTTACTTCAAAGCCGAGCAGCTTTGGCTTATACGGCTCTACGAAACTGGAAACGGAGAAGAATATAAATAAAACAAATAAATAATTTAATTGTTGCCACTAACCATTGAGTCACGGAGCCGTAAAGAGAGCTCTCCGTTAGGGTGAGAGAACTCGACGGAAGAGTTTTAAAACGTTTTTAAAAATTTTTTCAGGCCGAAGAACTGCTAGGAGTTAAAGCAAATCAATTTTAGTCTAAATATCGAAGCTATGCTAGCTTAAAGCTACTCGTGGTGATTGGTAAAGGATTTCGTGAGTTCTATGAGAATTAGCTCCAGTGGTAGAAGCACTTCGACAATCAATCAGCGCAATGTTAGCACTTAAACTCCTAAAAGCAGTATACACATCAAAGGACGTACAAGCATTATATTAGCGAATTTCAATACATTCTACATCGAAAAGCACGTGAGAGCAAGATCGTGAAAGCTTGTTGCATCACTGAACAAAGAAACTAGATTGGAAAATGGAGAAAGAGCAGCAGTCACACAACGGAAAGAATGCTGGAGGAAACAAAAGCTTTATACAACCATCAAAGCAATAGTGTTTGTCATAGTTGTTACTAGCAGAAATCCATTTAGAAGCTAGAGCGATAGAAGCACACGTTAAAAATTGCTGCCTTTGATCGGAAGGCTATCCCGAATAAAGCAGTTAGTCGTTGCTCCTAGTGCGATGGTAAAAGATCCTAAGGCTGCAAACATGATCAGAAAGCATCTCTTCTCTCTCATCAAACTTGCAATGTCGAAAGATAGTTCCCAGGCAAGGTATATGAGTGCAAAATGTTGGTAATTTTGATCTCGTTTTATTTCATGGTGAGTTAAAGTAATGTAAATTTCTCCGGTTTCCATTCTGTCGAAGTCGTCGAAGTTTCGATGAGTGTCATTCCTGTTGTCTATAGCAGATGATGAGAGGGGCACCTATCGAAGCCTTGCGTTATTTAAATGAACTCACTCATCTGGAAACCATAGAATCTTATATTTAACACATTCTTTACTTAGTCATAAGAATGATTTATCATGTACGCAGTAAAATCTGGTTTCCAATACACTATGACCATGGATCATGCGTGAAATGTAACCCCAGTTAGATGCCCAGTTAATAGAAAAGTTTAGATGTGAAAAACATTTGCAGTAACTGGGACAATAATAATTGAGACAGTCACGGATCGTTTACGGACCCACATTTAACTGAAAGTTTTTGTTTCTATTATTGTATAATTTCAGCTGTTCCTTTCACACTCACGTGACAAATGCCATGGGATAGCCATATGCACATATACAGATGGCGGAAGTATCACTTACACAAAAGGAATCCATTGGCGAAGCTGTAATTTGTACTCTTGTGATTCATGCGAAAAGCGCTCGAATGTGATTGTGGTCATACGACGGAAATTAACAGACTTTGAACACGGAATGGTAGCTGGAGCTAGTAGCATGGGGCATTCCATTTCGGGAATCGTTAGGGAATTCAGTATTCCGAAATCCACAGTGTCAACAGTGTGTGGATAATACCAAATTAGAGGCGTAACTTCTCACCAAGGACAATGCAGTGGCCGACAGCCTTCACTTAATGGGTGAGAACAGCAGCGATTGCATAGCGTCGTTGGCGCTAATAGACATGGAGCACTGCCTGAAATATCCGCAGAAATCAATGTGGGATGGACGATGAATGTATCCATTACGAGAGCGCAGCGAAATGTGGCGACTGATGCGAGTGCCTTTGCTAACAGCACGACATCATCTGCTTCGCCTATTCTGAGTTTGTGACCATATCATTTGGACCTTAGATGACTGGAAAACCGTGGCCTGGTATGGCGCCCTATTCTATATCTTTCGGCTGACCTGCCGATCGGATCGGTAGGCGAGCGCACCGATAGACATTGTTTCCGAAGGGGAGCCCCCATGTCATTAAGTAAGCATTTCGGAAGCGATGCCGAACGGTTCTATCGAACCGAGATGCTGTCGTCAGTTTTCCTCCCATCAACCAATCAAAAGCAATCTGCAGCAGATCCGCGCATGCGCATTGCACCATGCACAGCGGCATGAACCTGAAGTGGTTAGCAACTGACACAGGAACGCTATTCTTCACAGTACTGAAAAGTGTATTTAGAGTACATAATACCTTTGAAATTTCGCTGACCACATGCTTCCATGCATGCATAACAGTGATAGCATATTTGACTGTGTTCTGGAACTGTCATAAATGTTATATCATGTCATTTTATTCTCATTCACATCGACGTCTTGTTTTGGATTTTTCGTTTCAGATTATGAGTTAGGAATGGAGTGTAGTACCACACTGTACAAATACATCTATAAAAACGTGAGGAAAATTCATCATTTTTTCCGTTTTCCGTCGTTCCTTAGTTGCTTCGAAATTCATGGAGGTACATTCCGTACATGCAACTAAGTGAAGACAGTTTATTGCCATATGCGTTTCGCTTCTTTTATTTGTGAAGAAAATACATCAACCATTTGGTTTTTAAAAACAAAATTTAGGAAATGCCGTTTCGAGAGCGTGTGACGAGTGCAGCTACTGAAGTTCGGTGTAGTTTACAACATGCATCTTATGAATAAAAATGTTTCACAAATGATGGTATAGTCCAAAAAATATTATGGTGGGGATTTTTCATCTCTGTCTACTATTGTTAAGGATTCGATCTCAGATAAATTCTTTGACAAGCCAGAGTGTAAAGATGATTGCTACTAGTTTCCCTCGCTCTTGGATTCCTGTCTAACCACACCCTCGCAAATCGCTACGTATTCAGAAAAAAATTGTGAATTATTTGTGACAAGAAAAAATATAAATGTCACTGTCAGTCATTTAGCACACAGCACTTTCATCTTTAATTTCTTAAATATATGGAATTAATGTCGAAGATGCTCATTATTGAGAGAGCGCACTCTTACGTGTAAGTAACAACGAATACTTCAGAAAAATATTTAGCTTTCACGAATAACGAAGTGTCCGAATGTGTTACAAACACGAAGAGGAAAACTATATTATCGTACTTAGCGGTATTCGAACTTACGAACTTTGAGACTACAATTTCATGCCTTAAACTATTTCTTCCCATATTATCATTATTATTATTATTATTATTATTATTATTTAATCTCTTTTCGATCGTTATGGCTCGTTGCGTTGCATTTGTTCTGGACGGATATCACATGACATTCATTCAAGTTCATTGTTGATGGGTCTACTCACTTTTTTTTGTATTACATAGAACTGCGAACCCTCTGACCAAACACGCTAAGCTACTGTGCCAGCTAACCGCTTGGCTGCTATGACTCTCATGCACCTAGCGCTTTATTCCACGTAATTCCAATTCAGAGAGACGCAGGCTGACTTCGTTGCCGAATGATGCGCGCTTAAGCCGTAAATGCATGAAATTTTGGAAGTTTTCCTTTATCGGGCTTCACAAAATTCCTTTTCATTCTTACTTAAAAGTTTTATAGGCGTCTAAATAATTAATAAGTTAACCATTTTCGGAGAAAGGAATGCGAAGTCACTAGTAATTTCAGCTAATGCTCATGTGATATACATAAGCAGAGGCGACCTTTTGAAATTCAATGATTTTTAAACGCTTATTTACGTAAAAATAACAGGTATTTTGTGAGAACTGTCTTTTTGATGTTATAATCTTTCGCAGTAACAACAATACAAACCATATTTCTAACTAAGGAAACCAGTCTATTATGAACGCACTTTCCACTCGGATGCACTCTGGTATTTCTTCAGTAAAACATTTTCACTTCCCACACACTAATTTCTTCTGTATCTGCTTCTTCGATGCTGATAAAATTTTCCTTGCACAGCGTAAATTAGTTCCTAATGTACAATGATTTCAAAAAAATGTGTGTTCAAATGTGTGTGAAATATTATGGACTTAACTGCTAAGGTCATCAGTCCCTGTGCTTACACACTACTTAAACTAAATTATCCTAAGGACAAACACACACACCCATGCCCAAGGGCGACTCGAACCTCCGCCGGGATAAGCCGCACAGTCCATGACTGCAGCGCCTGAGACCGCTCGGCTAAACCCGCGTGGCACAATGATTTCTGTTTACCAGCTTAGGTACCAACTTCATAAAATTCGTCATCCCCTGTTATTTTTGATTTTTCATCAGTTTATGCCCAGTGAACATCCTGTACTTTAATTCTCACGTTCTGTCCAACTGAAGGTTTTGAAGTTTTGTTTCATGAGACAGCTTTCATTCTCTTTGCTAACTACTGAAAACTTTTTTTGGCAGCCTCACTGACCCGCTTCACTTTGTTAACACAGTTGGAAATTGTCAGCGTTTGACAACCATCAGTACGTATCGATGTCTCGGTGTTAACTGTAGTCAAATCCTACGTCTCTAGTGCTTCTGCACCAGCTGAAAGCGCACTTTCTAACAGAGTTTTTTCTGTTGCAGAATTTAATTCACTGGAATTAATTCCTTAACCGTTATCTTGTCTTTCTTGTGAGTCAGTCGTTGTTTAACATTGTTTCCAGTTCTTTTCTGCCTAGGTTTTTATTAAATCACGTGGAATAGATGAGTTGGCAATGCCATTATTCACTGGAACACCAAACGTAACTTGATATGATGAAAATCTGATCCCTTCACGATAAGCCCTATATTTCATTGCTTGGCTAAGCCTCAACCCTGCAAACCATTTAGAAGTTTTATTTGTTTCCATCCAGGTTGATAAAATACTTTCAACGGTTTGATGTCTTTCGACAGATCCCAGAGACTGAATGTGCCTCGGCTTTCCACGGCATGTCTTTACATCATTCCACAACCCAAATAAACTTTGAATGACTTGGTTACAAAACTCTCTTTCCTCACTAGAATGTAGGGTATTTGGGACACCGTAGATGGTGGAAATATCCAAAAGATGAAAAGTTGCGTCATCAGCACTTTTAGAATTTAGTTCTTGAGGAATAACGAATTTTGTCAAATGATCCTGATACACGAGTATGAACTTCGACTTGCTGTCTGGGTTTGACAGCATGTCGATTAAGTCAGTTTCACGTTTGGCATTTGGTTTCACTACAAAACCCCATTTAAAAAGTTTTTGTTTCTTCCTGACGTGGTTCGCATAACCTCAGATAAGTAACAATTGAGACAACAGTCACCTTCTTGTACTTATGATTAATTTCTGTAATCATCCGAGTTCGGCCACCATGGCCTACAGCAGTGTGAGTCTCTTGTATTAAGCTGAATAGTCCATCAAAACGAATGTAATAACGAATTTCTTCTTATCCACAAGACACATGCTATGCGTTTCTCTTTACCTCCGATGTTAAGAACATCATACCACTTCAAACGTCTGTTGGAAACAGATTTTTTATTGTCAACGGTTTTTTGTATTTTTCACTTCGCTTAACGTTATTCACTGAATCACCTAAAAGTTCATAAAATGTGTTACGCATAGCCTCACTTATTCTGATGCAAAGCTGCATAGGACTCAGAGGATGCCTAACATGGACAACAGACACCTTTTACAGACGCTCCTCTGGAGTACAGACGTTGCACGTTTACTCCTGTCAGAGCTTCGAAACAGCTGTCACTAAAATGACTGGGGGAGATGACCGTACACGCGCGCACGATACTCGACACAGACTGAAGTCTCGCAGCGGTGAGTGGACCAAAAATAAGAAGTTGCCAACGAAGAAACATCTACACGGTGGAGGTGGGAGTCTTCGATCCAGCTTTTACCATTTCGCATGGGTACATACTAAGATTTACCAACGTCTGTTGTTAAAAGGTCGAAATTTCAGAATGGGTCAAATGGCTCTAAGCACTATGGGCCTTAACATCTGAGATCATCAGTCCCCTAGACTACTGAAACTTAACTAACCTAAGGACATCACACACATCCATGCCTGAGGCAGGATTCGAACCTGCGACCATATCAGCAGCGCAGTTCCAGGCTGAAGCGCCTAGAACCGCTCTGTCACAACGGCCGGCTCGAAATTTATACATGCAATTTCGGAATGCTGACTCACCGCGATAGTAATTTACTAACGCTGTGTGGTAACAGATCGAAATTTCCGCTGTACCTCGTCTTCAGAATAGTCGAAAATGATTGGAAAAAATGGTCATACGTTTTACGAAATAATTTCTCTAAAAGAAAGAAATAAAGTAAATTAGAAAAATATTTGATGTGCCTTTGAATGACGCTCGAAATCGTGTACTGTACAGCAAATGAGGCGAAGATTGAGAATTTAAAGTTTAATGTGTAGTTAGAATCTTGATATTTGAAAGAGTACTAAAAGATTGACCACCATTCAAAGGCGCCTCAAATGTTCCTCTTTTCCATTTATCTCTCACTATTAGTCAAATCATGTCACAAAACGTTTTACAGTTTTTTTTCAATTTTTGGAGTTCTGTACCTCAATTAATAAGAACTAAATCCTTATAGAATCATTTTGTTGTCGGTCTGTCTCGCTGTACGACTATTCAAAACCTTGTTTCTCATGAATTAATAGACGAATGCAAGTGACATATATGTCACATGTTAAAGTGTACGTTCCCTTGGCGATGTAAAAAAGTTAAGTTTCTAATTGAATGCAACCAAAAGACACTGGCACTTATGTCACATACTGGATACTTTCAAAGTCACTCGTCGAAACCTACAGGGTACTCCCCATTGACCTAGGATCATGAAATCTGAGAAGAAGCAAGGTTTCACATTACAACCAAAGAAGACATCCGAAATATGTTAATTTCTAATATATCATGGGAAAAAAATTGCCTTTTGTTATCAGACTGTCTGTGTGTCCGTCCGTCTGTTACAACCCCTTTTTTATCAGGTAGACGTATGAAGCTGAAATTTGTGTCACATACTGAGGTCTATAGTCGCTGAGTCGTGTAATAGACGTCAGTTTCTAAGTCTTGCAAACTCATTCATCAAAACATACATGGTACTTCCCATCAGTCTAGAATGATGAAATTTGCAACAAGCAAGGTTTCACACGACAACCAAGGGGAAAAATCCGAAAATTGTTAATTTGTAATTGTATCACACGAAAAAAAGTCATTTGCTTTCTGACTGCCTTCCTTCCCGTCTTTTAAGCAGTCTTTTCGTCAGGAATGGATAGAAGTGTCAAGTTGAAATTTATGTTATCATACAAATGAACAAAATCGCTTGGTGGTGTAATAAATGTAAGCTTCTAAGTCAATGAAACAAAAAGATAGGCCATTTATGTCACATATTTTCATACTCTCAAACTCACTCGTCAAAACCTGCAGGGTACTTTCCGCTAGTCTAGGATCATGAAATTTACCAAAAAGAGAGATTTTACACTGCGACCAAATGAAAAAATCTGAAAATTGTTAATTTGTAATTATATCACATGAAAAAGAAATTGTTATTTTTTATCAGACTCTCTGTCTGTCCGTCCGTCTGTTAAGATCCCTTCGTCTCAGGAACGGACGGACAAATCAAGCTGAAATTTGTGTCACATATTATGGTCTACTGACCCTAGGTGATGTAAAACAGTTAAGTTTCTAAGTCAAAGCAATCAAAATATACAGCCATTTACGCCACATACACTCCTGGAAATCGAAAAAAGAACACATTGACACCGGTGTGTCAGACCCACCATACTTGCTCCGGACACTGCGAGAGGGCTGTACAAGCAATGATCACACGCACGGCACAGCGGACACACCAGGAACCGCGGTGTGGGCCGTCGAATGGCGCTAGCTGCGCAGCATTTGTGCACCGCCGCCGTCAGTGTCAGCCAGTTTGCCGTGGCATACGGAGCTCCATCGCAGTCTTTAACACTGGTAGCATGCCGCGACAACGTGGACGGACTTTGAGCGAGGGCACATAGTGGGCATGCGGGAGGCCGGGTGGACGTACCGCCGAATTGCTCAACACGTGGGGCGTGAGGTCTCCACAGTACATCGATGTTGTCGCCAGTGGTCGGCGGAAGGTGCACGTGCCCGTCGACCTGGGACCGGACCGCAGCGACGCACGGATGCACGCCAAGACCGTAGGATCCTACGCAGTGCCGTAGGGGACCGCACCGCCACTTCTCAGCAAATTAGGGACACTGTTGCTCCTTGGGTATCGGCGAGGACCATTCGAAACCGTCTCCATGAAGCTGGGCTACGGTCCCGCACACCGTTAGGCCGTCTTCCGCTCACGCCCCAACATCGTGCAACCCGCCTCCAGTGGTGTCGCGACAGGCGTGAATGGAGGGACGAATGGAGACGTGTCGTCTTCAGCGATGAGAGTCGCTTCTGCCTTGGTGCCAATGGTGGTCGTATGCGTGTTTGGCGTCGTGCAGGTGAGCGCCACAGTCAGGACTGCATACGACCGAGGCACACAGGGCCAACACCCGGCATCATGGTGTGGGGAGCGATCTCCTACACTGGCCGTACACCACTGGTGATCGTCGAGGGGATACTGAATAGTGCACGGTACATTCAAACCGTCATCGAACCCATCGTTCTACCATTCCTAGACCGGCACGGGAACTTGCTGTTCCAACAGGACAATGCACGTCCGCATGTATCCCGTGCCACCCAACGTGCTCTAGAAGGTGTAAATCAACTACCCTGGCCAGCAAGATCTCCGGATCTGTCCCCCATTGAGCATGTTTGGGACTGGATGAAGTGTCGTCTCACGCGGTCTGAACGTCCAGCACGAACGCTGGTCCAACTGAGGCTCCAGGTGGAAATGGCATGGCAAGCCGTTCCACAGGACTACATCCAGCATCTCTACGATCGTCTCCATGGGAGAATAGCAGCCTGCATTGCTGGGAAAGGTGGATATACACTGTACTAGTGCCGACATTGTGCATGTTCTGTTGCCTGTGTCTATGCGCCTGTGGTTCTGTCAGTGTGATCATGTGATGTATCTGACCCCAGGAATGTGTCAATAAAGTTTCCCCTTCCTGGGACAATGAATTCACGGTGTTCTTATTTCAATTTCCAGGAGTGTATTTTGATGAAAACCCGCTCATTTAGTCTTATGGGTACTTCCCCTTGACGTAGAATCATTAAATTTGGCAAGAAGAAAGGATTCGTTGTACAAGTAGAGGAAAAAGTTGCAACGGAAAACTGTTAATTTGTAAATATATCACACGAAAAAAGATTTGTTTTGTCATTTGTTATTCGACTTCAAACTTAAAATGAAAGGAATCGATTTCCGGAACGGGTGGACCGTCTATATACATAATTAAGTTAGAAAGGAGGCCTCAGTCCACGAGTCCTATTCGCACCGGGCCAATTTTTTTAATTGTTTTGTTCAGAAAGCATTAACTGTAATATATTTAAATACTGATCCGTATTCTGCTATTATTAAGAGTACATAGATCATGAGAAATGAGAAAAGTTTTAATTTATGCTGTGATTTGATACGTTTTGGCACTTCATTTACATAGTTAGGAACAGCTGTTCGTGAAATACTTCAGTTTTCCCTCAAATCACTAATTAAAGTTTTCTGGATCACTGTCCTTACTAATTAACTTGACCTCACGCTGGACAATTTGATACTCGATTTATCCATTTCTCACACTAAGTTCGGCTATAAAAATTGAGAAATAATAGCTCATTCTGTAAAAAATGGAAATGAGCGTTTTGCGTCATTGGGCGGGAAGCCCCTTGCGGGGCAAGTCCGGCCGCCTTGGTGCAGGTCTTATTACATTCGACGCCACATTGGGCGACGTGCGCGCCGGATGGCATTTTATTACACTATGTATTCAGTCATGACAATGATGTACGCTGGAAGGTGATCAATGTGGTTTGTAATATCATCGATATACAGGGTGATCCAGAGATGATGCTATAAACTATCAGCGACGATGGTGAACGGTAAATGTATCAGTTTGAAGTATAGGACCCTGATCCAGAAACGATCGAGTCGAAAGTTATAATTGAAAAGCTTTCTGATATCTCTGACGTTGGAATACATGTACTGGTACTGTTGTTGCTAAGATTTGAGGGTACACAAATGCAACGAACAGGAAGGTGTAGAGGTTAGGACAATAGCCAACTAGTTCAATGCAGATGACGTGCTGTGTACTGACGTGGCCGGTCCTGGTGTACATTGTCTGTGCTGTTGTAGACTGCAGTCTAAGTGTACGAACTGAAGTACTAACGTCGATCAGTCCTAACCAAATAAACTTGTACCCGAAGCCGGTAATTGCAGGCATGTTTTTCGTGTATGGGCAAGGAAATTAAAGCAGCAGAGAAGCGAAAATAGCGTAAAGGACTAAATATCCACGTACAAGGCATCTTGCTCACACTATGTTCCGAAAACAGTTCGAACGATTAAGCGAAACTGGGATATTGGTACCACAACAGAAAAACCGAGGGGGCTATGAACTACACGGACTCCATATGTAGAAGATGTAGTGCTTGGTCTAGTCGATGGTGGTTCAAGTGGCTCTGAGCACTTTGGGACTTCACATTCGAGGTCATCAGTCCTCTAGAACTTAGAACTACTTGAACCTAACTAACCTAAGGACATCACACACATCCATGCCCGAGGCAGGATTCGAACCTGCGACCGTAGCGGTCGCGTGGTTGCCGACTGAAGCGCCTAGAACCGCTCGGCCACGCCGGCCGACCTAGTCGATGAGGTACCTCTAACCAGTACTCCATCAATTTTGCATGAAATGAATATTTCGCACAGTAATGTGTGGCGAGTATTACAGGAAATGCAGCCACATCCCTACCATCCACAGAAAGTGCATGCTTGGAATCATGCTGACGTCGTACATCATATTGTGTTCAGCCAATGATTCCCGCAGTCGATCCTCACTTCCTTGCGTATATACTTTTTCCGGACTAAACCCGTTTCAACAGACACGGAATGCTTATAGTCATGTGTGAGCTGATGGGAATCCCTACGCTACAGTTGTGAAGGGTCATCAACACAGATTATTAGCCAAAGTGGAGGTAGGCATAGTCAGTAGCCCGTTTCTTCTAATTTCCTGCTTAAATGCACCAGTGTACACAGTGTGTATCAGAGACATACCATCCAGGTTCCTGGAACATACCCCACATGTTATTCTTCAAAGAATGTGGTTCCAGCCGGATGAGCGTCATCTCAGTTTGGACTGAGGGTTCGTGAACACCTGGATCAGACATTTCTTGAAAAGTGAATACGCAGAGGAGGTCCTATTCCCTGGTCGGCAAGTTAACCTGATATCACTTCACTTGATTTCTTTTTGTGGAGCCGTACGAAAAGCCTTGAGTATGAGATGCTTGTCGAAACTGAAGAACATCTCCTGGCAAGATTTCCCGCAGCCTGCGACGTTCTTCAAACGACTCTAAGGGTATTAGAACGGGTGCGACAGAACTTTGTGTGACGATGCCATGCCTGAATTGACGCTGGGGGTCGCCAGAATAAACAGCTGTTGTAAATTTAGCAGCTTGTGAAATTTTTGCAGGTAAATGTAATTCATTATTACTGTGCTGCAGACTGCTGATTTTCGGTTCCTCTGAGATCGGGTTACGTGCGCCGTTATTAGTCGATCACCATGGAAAATTGTCTGAGGGTTTTGGGGAGTATTGAGTGGAAATTCTATACGTCATGATCATCATTCATAGGGTTGGGGCCCTTACTCTGAGCGCTGTGCGAGGCTAGGCGGAACTTCAGTATATTTTCGTTTGTAGCTTTCGACTCGGTCGTTTCCGTATTAGGCTTTCGTACCTCAAACTGATACATTTTCCGTTCTTCATTGTCCGTGAAAGTTTGTAACATCATCAAGTAATCACCATGTGCATCACAGCTTCCAGCATACGTCATTCTCATGAGTGAGTGCATACTGTAATAAATTTTCCGACTTATATAAAGCTTTCCGTTTTCCAGACAGGCGAGTCTATACGGTTATGCATATTATCAGACATCTGTTTGCACCAGCATGCTGCCCATAGTATGTAGGTCGCAATTTATCAATTTTGGGATGTATTTCATGATGCTGTGTGCCTTAACAATGTGGCTCTTGCATCTTTTTTCGTATGTGACAAAAAGAACCTGGGCATCTACTGCCCACCTAAGATCATTGCTAACACAATAGACTTGACACCCTCGAGATTGTAAGTTCAGAAATCTGGATAGGTTGGTAACACTGTAGCATGTGACAACAGTAAAGAAAGTTCCCGAGCACTACACCTTTCTATTTCTGTATATTTTACTTGTCTAGAGAGACCGTCGCTTTGACTTCCTGGATGGAGACTGAAAGAACTTAAGCTTTCTGGAAACACTCAAAGTACTTGTACCGCACACATTTCTCTGTTAGTGAAAGTCATCCTTATATATAATGCTGTTGATATTACAAGTTCATATTAAAAATTGTTCTTTCATTATTACAAATTAAAGTGCACTTTGACACGTGGACAATCGTTAAGAGCGAGCTCTAGGCGGTGGGAATTTGTGAAGAGGTGTCGATATTTTGCAGGTGTACTGGCACGGGGCGTCGGAAGTCCATCTCCCTGTTGTAGGATGGGATTAACACATGCCGACTCGCCGAGATCACCTGCTAGCTGCCATGCGCGAACTGAAGGATACTGACTACTGGTAACTGATTTTCATCCGTTGTAACTATAAGGCTACGAAATGTCACATTAAGAAACCCAGCCGGCCGAAGTGGCCGTGCGGTTAAAGGCGCTGCAGTCTGGAACCGCAAGACCGCTACGGTCGCAGGTTCGAATCCTGCCTCGGGCATGGATGTTTGTGATGTCCTTAGGTTAGTTAGGTTTAACTAGTTCTAAGTTCTAGGGGACTAATGACCTCAGCAGTTGAGTCCCATAGTGCTCAGAGCCATTTGAACCATTTTTAAGAAACCCAGGGAGTGTTCACAACGAAACCGTATCTTCAGAATGTGAAATAATTACCAGAAGTGTACTAAAGCGACTCATATTAAGTCCTCTCCTGTTTTTATTACATTTAAATGATTTGACGTCATACATCCAAAAAACAAAAGTAATCATTTTGCTGACGATGAAAGTATCCTGATCAAACCTGACGGAGAAACTTCAGTCGTTGAAAATACAATTTCTTTTTATGTGGAAAATTTGTTTTCTCGTAGTGGGCTATTATCGAACATAGATTAAACGCAGTACACGTAGATGAGGCCTTGGTAGGTCGCTAGAGAGAGTTGGCACACATCTGCACACACAAGTCCCATAAATGTCGGGGAGTGAGGCGATGAACTCTGACGCCACGTTCAGTCATATCCCAGATGTGTTCGATTGGGTTCAGATCTGGCGATTTGGGGGACCAGCACATTAACTGGAACTCACCACTGTGTGCCTCGAAACACCATCACACACTTGGTTGTGTGACATGGTGCATTGTCTTCATGAAAAATGTCTCTGCCGTCCAGAAACATGATTGTCATGAATGGGTGTACATCGTTTGCAACCAGTGTACAATACTACTTGGGTGTCACGGTGTAATGCACGAGCTCCACTGGACCCATGGATTCCCACACGAATGTTCAACAGAGCATAATGGAGCCACCGCCAGCTTGTCTCCACCCCGCAGTACAGCTGTCAAGGAGCTGTTTCCCTGGAAGACGAAGGATTCGCGTCCTCCTATCGGCGTGATGAAGAATATATCGGGCTACATCAGACGATGCAACGTTCTGCCACTGCGCCAACGTCCAGTGCTGATAGTCGCGTGTTCATTGAAGACGTAGTTGCCGATGTCATGGTGTTAATATTGGTAAATGCGTGCGCCGTGCGCTACAGAGTCCCACCCTGTCCAGCGTTAAAGTCTGTCTTTAGCTCGGCCACAGTTCGCCGGCTGTCCCAATTTACCAATCTGCCCAGCCTACGCCGTCCTACGCCTGTAATGGTGGGTGGCCGCCCAACCCCACGACGTCTGGTCGATGTTTCACCTTGATTTCGCCACGTGCTGAAGACACTAAAACACTCATCGAACACCCGTCAAGTCCTCCAGTTTCCGAAATGCTCGTGCCGAGCCTCAGGGCCATCACAATCGCCTTCACTCAAAATAAAATAGATTGCGCACCTTGCCCATTCTACACACAGACAGCGGGCTCACTGATACTAAATGCTCAGTGCGTGTGTCTGACTAGCAGTCATTCATCGCCAGGTGACGCTGTTATCTCCTGGACGGGCTATGCCGGGTGATCAAAAAGTCAGTATAAATTTGAAAACTTAATAAACTACGGAATAATGTAGATAGAGAGGTAAAAATTGACACGCATGCTTGGAATGACATGGGGTTTTATTAGAATCGCCCCATATTGCTATACGCGTGAAAGGTTAGGTTAGTGTTTTTTAACGTCCCGTCGACAACGAGTTCATTAGAGACGGAGCGCAAGCTCGGGGTTAGGGAAGGATGGGGAAGGAAATCGGCCGTGCCCTTTCAAAGGAACTGATGTGTTGGCAAATGTGCCAAAACCTTGTAGATGGAGGAGACCGAAATGCACGCTATCTAATGCAGACGGGCGTGAATTCTGTAACAGGATAAGTAGTGAATGTTAATAAGAAAAGTATGCAGCTCCTCGAATACTTAACTTTTATTCCTTCATTGGGTTACAACGTTCTTGATGAGACATTTCATACGATAACTATCAAACTATGTAAGGCTAATGGCGCCTTGCTAGGTCGTAGCCATGGACTTAGCTGAAGGCTATTCTAACTGTCTCTCGGCAAATGAGAGAAAGGCTTCGTCAGTGTAGTCGCTAGCAAAGTCGTCGTACAACTGGGGCGAGTGCTAGTCCGTATCTCGAGACCTGCCTTGTGGTGGCGCTCGGTCTGCGATCACACAGTGGCGACACGCGGGTCCGACATGTACTAAATGGACCGCGGCCGATTTAAGCTACCACCTAGCAAGTGTGGTGTCTGGCGGTGACACCACAGGAACCATCCCGGCATTTGCCTGAAACGATTTAGGGAAATCACGGAAAACCTAAATCAGAATGGCTGGAGACGGGATTGAACCGTCGTCCTCCCGAATGCGAGTCCAGTGTGCTAACCACTGCGCCACCTCGCTCGGTCGTGAAAGATCTCTTGCTCGCGTCGTTTGGTGATGATCGTGTGCTCAGCCACCACTTTCGTCATTCTTGGCCTCCCAGGTCCCCAGACGACCTCAGTCCGTGCGATTATTGGCTTTGGGGTTACCTGAAGTCGCAAGTGTATCGTGATCGACCGACATGCCTAGGGATGCTGAAAGACAACATCCGACGCCAATGCCTCACCATAACTCCGGACATGCTTTACAGTGCTGTTCATAACATTATTCCTCGACTGCAGCTATTGTTGAGGACTGATGGTGAACATATTAAGCGTTTCCTGTAAAAAACATCATCTTTGCTTTGTCTTACTTTGTTATGCTAATTATTGCTATTCTGATCATATGAAGCGCCATCTAAATGACATTTTTTGAACTTTTGTATTTTTTTTGGTTCTAATAAAACCCCATGTCATTCCAAGTATGTGTGTCACTTTGTACCTCTCTATCTACATTATTCCATGATTTATTCAGTTTTCAAATTTATACTGACTTTTTGATCACCCAGTATATGGTTCAAATGGCTCTGAGCACTATGGGACTCAACTTCTGAGGTCATCAGTCCCCTAGAATTTAGAACTACTTAAACATAACGAACCTAAGGAGGCCACACAAATCCATGCCCGAGGCAGGATTCGAACCTGCGACCGTAGCGGTCTCGCGGTTCCAGATTGTAGCGCCTAGAACCGCACGGCCACTCCGGCTGGCTCACCCGGTATAGACAGTAGGTAGGTGGTCATAATGTTCTGGCTGATCAGTGTAAATGCAGCGGTCGAGGGAAGGGTTGCGGCGATACTTTCAGGAAGTCTTTATAACAGTGGAAATGAAATGAGCATTTGCCGTCATCGGCGGGAGGCCCCTTGCGGGGCAGGTCTGGCTGCCTTGGTGCAGGTCTTATTACATTCGACGCCACATTGAGCGACCTGCGCGCCGGATGCGGATGAAATGATGATGAAGACAGCACAACACCCAATCCCTGAACGGAGAAAATCCCCGACCCAGCCAGGAATCGAACCCGTGCCCCTTAGGACGGCAGTCCGTCACGCTGACCATTCAGTTATCGGGCGGACTTTATAACGGTAACCTAGAAGCGACAAATAAAGTAAGAGAAGCAAAAAAAAAGATGGAAAGAAGAAAAAGTAGAAAGTAACCGACGACAAGAAAGGCAGGAAAAGAAAAATGCGAAGAGCAGGAAACCCTACCCTAGAAGAAATCTTTTTGACGACAACGATGAAGACAATCAGTGCTTGTATTGCGGAGAGAAGTTTTTAAATTCGTGGAAAGAGGAGCAGTGGACTTAGTACTGTGCTCCCTCCGGTCTCACGAACTCTGTACAAAAGTTCATGAACTCAGTTTGACTTTTATTTGTAAAAAGTGTAATTCGAATCATGTTTCAAAATTGAACATGTTTATTTCTTTGTTAAAACAGTTTTATGCCTTATTTTTGAGTTTAAAGTTAAGTGACCATTTTGCTCAGGTCGGGCAAAGTGGCCGTTTTTCCTCTTTCTGAAAATTGTTTTCTTTAAAGCACTTAATTTTCTTCAAAGGTGATTAAACTATCCCATGTTATACCTTAACAGTTGTCGATTATAATCAGTGATTGCTATGCATTACAGTATATAGCTACTCAGCTTATAAAATAGGAGTACCTTAGTCTGTCCACTTTTCCCTGCTGTCCCTCAGATATAGTATGTTCAGGCTCTGTGCCACATACTAATATCAAAAGGTCGACAAAACCTAATAAATGATGAAAGGAGTCGCAGAAGACATGTACAAATCTTTTCTGGTAAGAGATGTCACAACGGCAGAGGGAGTCGTCAAGTGGTGCCAGTGAATAATGGATATGCAACAGTAAAAAGCTGGGTGAAGTAGGTGTGTTCTTGTCCTCTCCATACTCCTCATCTACCGATAGTACTACGAGTTGGTAACATCGAACTTCGCTGGTGTCACGTTATTTTATATGGATACTGCAGTGATAATTATAAAATGACCACAGCAACATTTCGGGTGCATTGGGATGTCAATGACATGGTAAACAACCTAACCTTTCCTTTGCTAATACGATATTATTCTTACTGACGTTATTGCAACAACCAGAAAATTTTCTTAAATAACGATAGGTGCAGGACTACTGCAGTAACGGCTATAGCGCGAAGACGTGGAACCATTATTGCAACGTTTTAATTGTAAAATATATCTGGCGTATTTCGGAGTATATCGTTGAAATCTGTGTAGAGCTATCTGCAGTACTTTCCGAATTACTGACTTTTCTCATTTTCCGTTGCTTCCGGATAGTCTGGATTTTTCACGGTGTCCTCCGCACAGCAGGCGCCGCCGAATCGATAAAGTAGGCAATGCCGTATCGGAGGCGGCGATCTACTGTTGTGCTAACACTCGAGAAGAGGCTGCGAGGTTCGACGCTGCCGCGCTGCTGAGATGTGTGTCAACATGTGTGTCGACTCCTGTTATGCTCCACTGACGCATTTTCGATTCGTCCGGGTCTCCTCAGCACACTGCTTCCACAAACGCTTTTCACAGCCAAAGCAAACGCTGTAGCGCCAACCGAAAATCGTCGCTCGAGCTGGTCGGAAGTTCTAACCCAACAGAGAATCTAGTTTTTTACACTTTTTTTTATCAGGTGCACTAGGTGTTTTGACTCATAGCCAACTATTCACCGCACATTATCAAGCGTTGATAATTATCTTCTTCGACTTATTTTCGTTGTGGCGTTGCACTTCCATTGATGTTACGGTATCTTGTCTAATTCGTAGATAGTACTGTATTCCGATTTTGCTAGAAAGTCCTAATGGCCAATGATCTAAATCCCCGTCTGCACTCCGCAAGCCATGACACAGAATGTGAAGGAAGGCATAGAGAGTACGAGAATCGTTACCAATTCTTTATTCCATTCACGAGTTGTATAATGGAAGAGAGATTCTATGAGCCCAAATTACTCTAATTTTAGCGTCATCGCCATTATACTAAGTATCTGTCGAAGAAAATTATGTCTGTTTGACTCGTTTTTGTATGTAAACTCTCCTCGATGCACAATGTCATTCTTGTCACGTCACTCGCTATATTTCTCTGAGCATCTCTGATACACACTTCCTACAACGTGCTGTCAACAACCGTCCAGACCTTCTTTGAATATCTTCCGTTAATACAACATGACGTGAGCCCGAAAGTAACGAACACTACTCAAGAATTATTCGAACGATCGTTACGTTAACAACCTCTTCCGTGCGTGAATTACACTTCCTTAGGAAACTTCTAAGAAACTGAGCCTTCGAAAGCCTTTTCTAATGACACAGAAAAGTATGTAAGTCCCTTTAAAAAGAAGTCAGTGTCATAATTTGCCAGCAATGATAAGTTAAAAAAATTTTATTTGTGTAAGAAAATTCCCCACATTGTCCGCCACATCTTAGTGATAATCACACCTTGAGTAGGGACGGGAGAAATAAAACTCATCCAGGGGCTACTTCGTGCACCTAAAGATCGGCAACCCACCTCGCATCATCTGCCTTGGGTTCGAAAGATGTAAAGTGAGTTGCCTATATTAACGAGCATGGAATTCACTAAAAAGAATGAAATTACAATGAAATCCACACCTTTAGCTGCTCACAGGGGTTGATAAATATCAACGTGGCAATTGAAAATTAGTGCCCCGAGAGGGACTCGAACCCACGATCTCCTGCTTACATGGCAGACGCTCTATCCGTCTGAGCCACCAAGGGCACAAAGCGAGTGAGACTGCAGGGACTTACCTCTGGCACGCTCCCCGTGAGATCCACATTCCCAGCTTACTGTCCACACACTACATTTTTAGTGCCTCTGCTCAATATACTCATTACTCGCGGCAGTCAGTCCACCGATTCTCGTAAGAGTTCGGGCAATGTGAGTGCACCCACACTGAAGAAGAAGATAGCTGGCTGGTAAGCCTTATCCATATGAAGATGGGATGGAAGTCGGTAGATCTGACGTACATGTACTAACAAATGATTACAATTTTAGAAGAATTAGATAATTTATTTAAGAGAAACAGCTTCACAAACTGAGCAGTTCACTGACGCAATGGTTCATCTCTGGCCCTTATGGAAGCAGTTATCATAGAATCCTCGTCGCCACTGTTGTGTCCTCGTTGCCATTGTCGAGTCTTGTTCCGTAGGAAGGAAGGGAGATGATGTTATCATGGGTGGCCGGTATCTCCTGTCTACAACACAAATGCACACGTGGATGATCACAGTTCTTTATTTACATGAACAGATGGCTGCTACTTAAAGTTAACATAGTCCATATGTAGTGGTGCAAGCTCATCCGTAACAGTCCTCTTGGAAACAATATTGGTTATGTTGCTAGAGTCACAATACTGGTCGCTATATACTATCGTAGCCTGTGACCTACTCTGCGAATGAATTTACAGAGGTGAAACTGGCGTGTGAGTCAGTGACTGAGTAAGAGAGGCGAGTGAGCGTCCTGTCAGCGGCGGCGGCTTAAATACCTGCTATCGAGAGGGTATTGGCAGTGCGTTGCTTGCGAGTCTGTGACCTCTCTCGTGATAGGCGCGCTTGATCTAGCGCCTACTATTGTACTTCGCACTACATCCTTGCCGATCAGTGTGCTGGCGACAGCTCAACGCCACCACATTCCTCCCCCCCCCCCTCCCCCCCCATCCGAAATGCCATACCATTGTCGTATAGGGAGGATACGAAAGACAACGGGGAGGGGGGGGGGGATTGGCGGGGGGCAGGGAACGGGTAAGGCAGGACGCTGGACGTAGAGATGAGCTAGGAGCCGTGACTGTGGAGGACCGTACCCCGTCATCTGGCTTGCGAGGCAACAGGAACATCCTCAGGAAAACTTCTTCCAGGGCATACGTCCAGGCCTAAGGCGTGTCCTGGGACGATGACAGAGACGGCAACGACGGGTCCACGACCATCGGGTCGGCGAGCGGGGACGGCAGGGGCGAGGGCGCATCGTCCATCCGCTCCTGCTGGGGTGCCCTTGTGGCACCGGGGGTGGCTACAAAGGCCCCGCGATTGCGTGAGGCCATGAATCTTGGGGAAGAAAAGCAGCAGAATCATGAGGCAAATGACACGCACGAATCTGGTTCTGGTGGCGGCGGTGCAATCCATCGGGACCAGCAATCAAGTACACAAAAGAGCCAATGTGTTCCTGGATCACGCCTCTTTCCCAGCGCCCACGGTATGGTATCCTTACCTGGTAGGATTGTCGGAGGACATAGAAAAAGTCTAAAGAAGGGCAGCTCGTTTCGTGTTATGGCGCAATAGGTGTGAGAGTGTCCTGATATGATACGCGAGTTGGGGTGACAGTCACTGAAACAAAGTAGGTTTCCATTGCGGCGAGATCTATTTACGAAATCTCCATCACCAACTTTCTCTTCCGAATGCGAAAATATTTTTTTGACACCCACCTATGTAGGGAGAAATGATCATCATAATAAAATAAGAGAAATCAGAGCTTGAACGGAAAGATTTAGGTGTTCCTTTTTCCTACGCGCATTTCGAGACTGGAATGGTAGAGAAGTAGTACGAAAATGGTTCGACGAACCCTCTGCCAGGCACTTAAGTGTGAATTGCAGAGTAACCATGTAGATGTAGACGTAGATGTATCCATAAACGTTGATAAGAGCCAGATCGCGCGGCGCAAAACGATACTTGGGGACCACTGGTACCGTCGTATGCTGCGGTCTGTGTATCAAGTATAGCACCTTGCAATGGCGGCGGCCATACAGAATTCCACCGGTGATGGTCCGTCTCGAGGTTGGGATGGATAGGAGGCGAGAAAAATTTGCAGCGCCTGTTCCCATGTGTGCGTGGTGCGAAGCTTGGCCATCTGTTGGACTGGAGGTGAAACGGAACACTTGTTAGGCTAAGAATGCCTTTTCGTTCACAACACTGTTCTAAAACACGTAAAGTGCACTATGGTCCGTTGTTTGACACAAGTACTTCTGGCAAACCTTCTATGAAAGGTATGGAGGACAACGTTTGAATGGTGCTACATGATGTGGTAGAAGCCATAGGCACAGAAAATGGTAACGTGCTAAAACAGTCTCCCACTATGAGCCAAGGAGTGTTCCAAAATGGTCCTGCAAAATCAATGTGCTCTCGTCGCCATGGCGATTTAGTCTTAGGCCAAGCTGCAAATGTCGCTGGCGGAGCGGAATGGTTTCCCGCGCATGCACGACACTGTGACGTCATCTGTTCAACGTGGGCGTCCATGCCCTGCCACGTACAGTGCCGTCGTGCCAACTGTCTAGTGTGAACAATTCCCCAATGTCCTTGGTGGAGCAATCGCAACACGTCCTTTTGCCACACTTTGGGAATAAGCACACTCGAGTGTCCACTGTCATTCTGAACTAGAATCACACCTTGTTGAACTGAAAGGTTATGCCGATGCGCAAAATATTGGCGCACTACTGAGTACTGGATACTGTCCAATGAACGAGTACAATACGTGCGAAAGTAATGCAACAAAATCTTGAGTTTTGGGTCTGCTTCCGTGGTCTGTGCAATTTTTATGTAGTGCAACCGGAAAGATCACAGCAATTCAGAGTCCTGAGCATAGATTTGGCAACAACATGTGGCAGATGCATCAAAATCAGAGTTTTGGTCAATCGGAAGGTGAGATAGGGCGTCTTCATTGCCATGCTTTGCTGTAGGCCTGTACACAATGTCATACTGACACTGCGAAAGCAACAAAGCCCAAAGTTGCAATTTTTGAGCAGTGCGTGTAGGAACCAGCTTTGACGGATGAAACAAGGATTTGAAACGTTTGTGATCTGTCACTAAAAACAACTAGCGACCATACAAATCATGATGGAATTTGCTCACACCGTACACAATAGCAAGATCCTCCTTTCTATTTCAGAATAATTGCACTAAGTTTGAGTTAACAACTTTGAGGCAAAAGAAATGGGTCTGTCTCGTGCACCAATTCTGTACGAAAGCACGGTACCGATTCCGTAGGAAGAAGCGTCAGCTTGCAAAACTACAACCTTGGCGGGGTCAAAATGCGCTAAACATCTGTTGCTAAGCAAAGCAATTCTGAGTTTCTGAAATGCGTCTTGACGATCTTTAGTCCACACAAAACGTACATTTTTGCGACGCAGGTGATTCAATGGAACCGCGATCTGTGCGGCATTCGGTATGTACCAAATGTAGTACGTCATATTGCCTAGTAGTGACTGCAGTTCAGACACATTGCGAGGTACAGGTAGGTCACAGATTACAAGCAAATGAGATTGGAGAGGATGCACGCCCTGACCGTTTATCACATGATCGAAGTACTGTAGCTCAGATTGAAAAAAAAGTCACACTTTTCAAGACGACACATGAGTCCTGCTTCTGACAACTCTCGGAAAGGAGTACGCAAATTGGCGGGGCAATGTGTTCCTCTGTTGTATGACTGAAGACGACAATATCGTAAGGGTAGTTTGAATAAAATGGCACTTTTGCAGTCAGCTGTTGCACGTAATGTTGAAAAATGGCGTGTCCGCAAGCACTTTCGAAGGGCAAACGCAAATACTTCAACAATCCTAAGTGTGTGTTTACAACAAACACTTTCTATGATTCTTCATCCAATGGAATCTGCAAGTAAGCATCACACAAATCTATCTTAGAAAAGTAACGTCCTGCACCAAGCCTGTCCATGAGTACCTCACGGCGAGATAAGGGATAAGTGTCGACTACTGTTTGTGGGTTGACTGTAGACTTGAAGTCAACACAAATGCGAATGCGACCAGAAGGCTTAGGCAACAAAACGAAAGTACTTGCCTATTGACTAGCTTGAATGGGAGATATTACTCCATTGTCTTGCAATTCTTTCAATTCACTGGCTACTTTGTCTCTTAAAGCAATTGGAACGGAGCGGACCCGGAAAATCTTAGGCTGTGCACTGTCTTTTAATGTAACATGCGCTATAAAGTTACTAGCTTTTCCCATTCCTTCTGAAAATAGTTAAGGAAATTCATTAAGCAAGCTAGCGACAATGTCTTTTGGTGTCAAAGCCGATACTGAAAGTACATTGTCTTGGATGCTAAGTCCAAACAAATCAAAGGCAACTAAAACGAATGTGTTCTCGCTATCTCTTGATTTCAACACAGTAAAATTCACTATCCTAGCGTGAGATTTGTAACTGGCAGGCAAACTACACTGTCCAAGCACTGGAATTACCTGTCCGTTGTAAGCAGTGAGGTGGTTGCTAGATTTAGAAAGGCGTGGTGAACCTAAGTGTTCGTAAGTGGCACGATAAAGCAAAGTTACTGAGGCACCTGTGTCTGACTGAAAGTTCACACGACGGCCAGTAATTCGTAATGAGACAAATAGTTTATTAGAACGTTATTTCATAGCACTAGGGTGAGAAGGAGGCAAAAACTTAATCTTACTTTTGTCAGGGCCTGTTTCAGGTTTTGATAACACAGCGTTCACTATATGTGCACGAGCCTGTTTTTGCTGGGAGCGGGAAAAACCGGCGTTTTTGTGCTGTTGTAAACTAACTGCTTAGATATGGCCTTTTTCTCACACGTATAATAAGTTGCGTTCCCTGATGGGCAGTCCTGTCTCTAATGGCGAGCTAAACACTTAGGTCTTAGGGCAAGACTTCACTAAATTCGCAGGCCTGTTGCCTGTTTACGTGTCTACGTGGCGGTCCGCGCGACTGTGTACGCGCTCGTTGTTGTGCGTGATTGGGCCGGTAGCAAGGAGCGACTCAACCCGACAAATCGGGGCCTGCTCAAACTTATCGGCCACTATGGCACCCAAATCATATTGCTCTAATATTTGCAGTACTTGAGAAAGTGATGGATCAGAGTACTTTAGGATCTGTTACCGTATTCTACTATTTGGGACATCGAATGTTGTAGCATCACGTATCATGAGATCAAAGTAAACGTTGCCACAACTACACTTAAATGACCTCCTACTCATGCCCTCCAATTCTGTGTACCACTGACGATACGTCTGTTGCGGCTTTTCCTGCAAGCGAAAGAACTGATATCTAGCTGCAGCTACGTGAACTCGCTGGTCATAGCACTCGGTTAATGCGTCGGTTACTTGGTCACAACTGAGTTCGTCGGGAGACGCGGTTAGGAATAGTTTCTGCATCAACCTGAAAGTTGGGGACCTAGCAATAGAAAGGAAGTATTGTAACTTTAAGGTACCTTGAACGCCATGAACTCGCCAACTGCTTGGAACTGAGTCAGGTATTTTTCTGTGTCGTTAAATTGCTGGACCGTTGGTATACTGGTCCACGGCACTAGTTGGATTAGTTGGCTGGTCGATTGTGCGGCCGACGCAGCTTGTGCAGCCAGTGGTTGTTGTACGTCATCAGTAGGGCAGCAATTTGTCGGTTCTGAAACTGAAAAAATTGTGTTAGATATATCACATTGGGCGTGTACGGCTGAGGCGCGGAGGCAGGGGTTGGAGGGCGCGGGGAATTCGTAGCTTACACAAATACGTTATAGCAAAAAAACAAGCAAAGCCTCTTAAAAGAAGAATTTGATTAGTTCCGCGGCTCCCCTCCTCGAATACATGGAAGAACATAACAACAAATTAGCGACTAGGAACACGATTACCCTGCAAGCTAAAACACAAGTGAAACAAGCAAACTGTTTATCCAAGTTGATTATCCCATCTTCGTCGCCGCCGGCCGAAGTGGCCGTGCGGTTAAAGGCGCTGCAGTCTGGAACCGCAAGACCGCTACAGTCGCAGGTTCGAATCCTGCCTCGGGCATGGATGATTGTGATGTCCTTAGGTTAGTTAGGTTTAACTAGTTCTAAGTTCTAGGGGACTGATGACCTCAGCAGTTGAGTCCCATAGTGCTCAGAGCCATTTGAACCATTTTTTTCTTCGTCGCAACTGTAGAATCTTCGTCGCCACTGTAGTGTCATCGTCGCCACTGTAGAGTCTTGTACCGTAGGAAGCAAGGGAGAGGATGTTATTATGGGTAGCCAGTATCCTCTTTCTACATTGCAAATACAGGGTGAGTCACCCAACGTTACCGCTGGATACATTTCGTAAACCACATCAAATACTGACGAACCGATTCCACAGACCGAACGTGAGGAGAGGGGCTAGTGTAATTGGTTAATACAAACCATACAAAAATGCACGGAAGTATGTTTTTTAACACAAACCTACGTTTTTTTAAATGGAACCCCGTTAGTTTTGTTAGCACATCTGAACATATAAACAAATACGTAATCAGTGCCGTTTGTTGCATTGTAAAATGTTAAATACATCCGGAGAAATTGTAAACTAAAGTTGACGCTTGAAACCTCCGACGTTCAGTGGCGTGTTGTAACAAACACAGGCCACGGTCGGCGAGCAGCATCTGCAGGGACATGTTTACGATGACGACCGTGTTTACGAGTGTGGCTGTAGTGCACTGTTGTGGTGTGGTCTAGCTGTCGCAGTGTCCACATGTAGCGCTTGCTGCTATTGTTATTCTGCATTCGTCTCCGCACGCAGACCAACTGTAGTACACCGTGTTACCACACGTCTGTTATAGTGTAGTGTTGTACGAACTGTGACCATAGTGTATTCGAACTCTGAAAAGGCCGAGATGCTACTCATCTATGGCGAGTGTCGACGAAATGCAGCTGAAGCCTGCAGGGTGTATGCAGAACGGTACCCGGACAGAGAGCATCCAACGTGCCACACATTGCAAAACATCTACCGCCAACTGTATGCAACAGGTATGGTCGTAGCACGCAAACGGGTCCGCAACAGGGCCGTCACAGGAGAAGCGGGTGCTCGAAAATGTCCCACTGGAAACACGTCGACGTATGTGGTATCAGCATGATGGTGCACCTGCACATTCCGCAATTAACACTAGGCTGACCCTTGACAGAATGTTCGACGGGCGTTCCATAGGACGTGGAGGACGCATAAATTGGCCAGCCCGTTCTCCTGATCTTCTTTCTGTGGGGTACGTTAAAGGAGAATGTGTACCGTGATGTGCCTACAACCCCAGAGGATATGAAACAACGTATTGTGGCAGCCTGCGGCGACATTACACCACATGTACTGCGGCGTGTACGACATTCATTACGCCAGAGATTGCAATTGTGTGCAGCAAATCATGGCCACCACATTGAACATCTATTGGCCTGACATGTCGGGACACACTCTATTCCACTACGTAATTGAAAACGGAAACCACGTGTGTACGTGTACCTCACCCCTCATGGTAATGTACATGTGCGTCAGTGAAAAAGACCAATAAAAAGGTGTTAGCATGTGGACGTAATGTGCTGTTCCAGTCTCTTCTGTACCTAAGGTCCATCACCGTTCCCTTTGGATCCCTACGTAATTAGGTGCTCTCCGATACACACGATCGAACAGCGGAGGAGTGGTACCCAAGCGTCAACTTTAGGTTACAATATCTCCGGATATAATTAACATTTTACAATGCAACAAACGGCACTGATTACGTATTTGTTTATATGTTCAGATGTGCTAACAAAACTAACGGGGTTCCTTTTAAAAAAACGTAGGTTTGTGTTAAAAAACATACTTCCGTTCATTTTTGTATGGTTTCTATTAAACAATTACACTAGCCCCTCTCCTCACGTTCGGTCTGTGGAATCGATTCGCCAGTATTTGATGTGGTTTACGAAATATATCCAGTGGTAATGTTAGGTGACGCACCCTGTATGTATGTGGAATAACACAGTTCTTTATTTACATGAACAGATAGCTGCTGCTTAACTTTAATAGTGTCCATGCGTTGTAATAGAAGATCATCCATAACAAATGTTAAAATGTGTGTGAAATCGTATGGGACTTAACTGCTAAGGTCATCAGTCCCTGAGCTTACACACTACTTAACCTAAATTATCCTAAGGACAAACACACACGCCCATGCCCCGAGGGAGGACTCGAACCTCCGCCGGGACCAGCCGCTCATCCGTAATAGTCCTCTTGTAAACAATATGGGCAATGTTGTTAGAGATACAGTACTGGTCGCTATGTACTATCGTAGCCTGTGGCCCACGCTGCGAATTAATTTAAAGTCGCCAAACTGGAGTGTGAATCAGTGACTGAGTGAGTTAGTGAGGAGAGTGAGCCCTCCGGTCAGCGGCGGCTCCTGAATAATTCCTGTTGAGAGGGCGTTGCGGAGTGTTGCTTGCGAGTCTGTCTGTGGCTTCTCTCGTGATAGGCGCGCTTGTCCCAGCGCCTACTATCAATCTTCGCGCTACATGTTTGCCAACTGGTGTGCTGGCGATAGCTTACGTCAGCGCAGTTGTTCTGCTTAACATTCATTGAGACAGTTCATGACTGTGCTCCTGAGGGATATCGTGCCAAATTCGGTCATATTGGTGCGTTAGATCGTCAAAATCCTGAGCCGGTTAGAGGGCCATGTCCATAATGCTCCAAACTTTCTCGATTGAGGAGAGGTATGGCGACCTTGCTGGTCAAGGTAGGGCCTGGCAAGCACGCAGACAAGCAATAGAAACTCTGTCCATGTGTGAGTGGGCACTATCTTTCTGAAATATAAGCCCACTATGGCCTGCCATGATGAGAAATCAAACGGGGAGTTTAATATCTTCGATTTACCTCTGTTCTGTAAGGGTGCTGCAGATGACAGCCAAAGACGTCTTGCCTTCAAAAGAAATGGCACACTACACCATTATTCGTGGGTGTCGGGCCGTATGGCGGGCTACACTCATGTTGGCATTCTATTGTTGTTAGGGGCATCTCGTGACATGTCACCGGTTTGGAAGCTAATTGACTGGTGTGGAATCGTCTTCAGTGATGAGTCCCACTACGAACTGAGCCCCAGTGATCGGTAAAGACGTCACACATCACGCGTCAGGTGTTTGGCAATACTGTTATATCATATTTGGTTTGATTTTTTTATTTATGAACCTCAACTTGCAATGTAAACATCACACATTTCGCGCTGCCGACGTATTTTGCAGACATTTTATAATATTCTGAACATCTTAGTTATGGAAAACAATTCATCTACGACTCTGTTGAGTTTTTAACCATGCAGCATTGTACTGATGGCAGTAAGAAACCGTAGTACAGAAATCGAATGTCACTCGATATTACAGTGCAGCCATCTGCAAGTGGTCGGTAGACTCATTTTCTACAATGTAGCCACATACAAGAGTAAGCAGGATGTGAAACGGGAGTTGCTTATATTCCATATTTTAAAGTTTATTGGTTAGCGTTTCAGGTAAATCTCATTTGCAAAAAAATGGTTCAAATGGCTCTGAGCACTATGCGACTTAACTTCTGAGGTCATCAGTCGCCTAGAACTTAGAACTAATTAAACCTAACCAACCTAAGGACATCACACACATCCATGCCCGAGGCAGGATTCGAACCCACTACCGTAGCGGTCGCCCGGTTCCAGACTGTAGCGCCTAGAACCGCACGGCCACTCCGGCCGGCTCATTTGCAAGGTTTATAAATTCCTATTTCATTATTTATATTTTAAGTAAATTTCAGTTTTTGTTTATAGAGAAATATGCTTTTTGCACATTCTCATATTTCAAGGGGAATGAGATATAGCATAAAATGAAATTTATCAAACTGACCAGTGAACCAGTCTTTAAACGAATTTTTGGGAGTCAGTGATGCAAACACAGATGACAAAACTTTGACAGTCAAGATACTTTAACCTAACTGGATACTATAGAGGTGCACATCAGGCACCACTCACCTTCCATTTCTTCTGCATATGGCCAGATATGCTGCTGATGTTATGAATCCTGGTGTGATCTTGGAGATAAGGTAGTGCAATGCCGTTATTATATGCTTCCCTTCCATTTCACTCACTCCACTTCTTTGCCTTGGCGTGTGGCTGAATGTAATGATTCCTGGAATGACTTTGGAGATAAGGAAGCGCTGATCCTGCTGGCAGAGAAAAATCGCTTGCCAAATTGTCTCAGCTGCAATATGACATTACAGATAAAAGTGCTGACAGATGCTGGGTCAGAGATTTAGCAAAACTCTTCTTGCCACCCTACTAATGTCACATTGGCCCCAAATTTGCCATCCGGAGTGGCCGAGCGGTTCTAGGCGCTTCAGTCTGGAACCGCGCGACCGCTACGGTCGCAGGTTCGAATCCTGCTTCGGGCATGGATGTGTATGATGTCCTTAAGTTAGTTAGGTTTAAGTAGTTCTAAGTTCTAGGGGACTGATAACCTTCGCTGTTAAGTCCCGCAGTGCTCCGAGCCATTTTGAACCCCAAATTTCAGCACAATTCTGTGAACCGCCCTCTTGGACGTATCACGCGATGGGTATGTCGTCATACCCCTTCTTACAGACATTTCACCCCCTTGTTTTGACGCATCTGTGATGCAAGTCAGAACCACAACACCCGTTATTGAAATTACGCAGTTTTCTATGGGTGACCGAGGAAAACATTTCAGACACATTACCACTCAGAATCGACACGAAAAGTTCTCGAAAGGCAGCATAAGGAACGTCCATGAAACCACCACCTCCGTTGGGACGTTGATTCTATAACTTCCGCGATCGATAACGACAGTTTGCAGTGCGATGAGCTATGGGATCATGTTCTTTACAAAATTGGATACTGCTGACATCCCCTGGACTATTCAACCCTTCTCGAAGGATATTGTGAGCGTGCAACCACTTTGAACGTGATCGCCCCCTTTGGAGTGAAGCACGACCGTAATTTTTGCTCTGGTGTTCAAGGTGGAAACACTAGGGGCCTTTCAAAGCTGAACAAGATATGAAGTGAAAAACGGTCCCCTCTGAGACAGTCCCCTTCCCCACCTCCTCCCCCAGTTCAGTTGCATCATCGATTCCACCCGCACACATTTGCTGAACACTTTAAAAATGTACTTCTAAGGAGACAGCGAGTCATTGATTCCTAGGTATCCGTGTGGCAGCGAACCACATCAACACCCGTGATCTGAGTGCCGCTATATCGCTGAAAAAACACGTGCTGGTCATATGCGAAACCTATGGGGTGGCGAAAGGGATGCCCGTCATGCTGGCTTGTAGTAATCATTTCCTGGCTATTTCACTACAGGAACATTTCTGATGTGCTCAACAAATATGCATTTGCACCAAGGGTGTTGCTGATCTGGAAGTCTTAGAGGGACGATTCGCCGTCTTACTTAGGACAAGTGTCACGCCACAGGAGGGCTGAAAAAGCATAAATGCCCTTTAGTGCTCCAGATAAAGTTGACTGAAAGGTTCTGAACGATCCCTAGAGGTTCCACCATGCACACCAGAGCAAAAGTTGCTTTCGCATCACACTCCAAAGGTGTGCGATCACGTTCAATGGGGTTGCACGCCTATGATACCCTTAGAGAAGGGTTGAATCGTCCGGGGTGGCTGAGCAGTAAGAAAAGTTGTCAAAAACGTTTTGCTGTTGCACATCACAACGCCTACTGTCGTTTTCGACCGCGAATTGTCAGGAAATCAACGCCCCATGTAAAGGGATGGTTCCAGTGACGCCCTTTGTGCCACATACTGAGGCCTCTTCGTGTCGAAATTCAGCGGATGTGTGTCTGAAACCTTTTCCACCCGTAAGAAAACCGTGAGATTTCAAAGCTAGCCGCCGCGGTTTGGACCTCTACATATACATCTACATCTACATGGATACTCTGCAAATCACATTTACGTGCCTGGCAGAGGGTTCATCGAACCACTTTCACAATTCTCAGTTGTTCCAATCTCGTATAGCGCGCGGAGAGAACAAACACATATATGTTTCCGTACGAGCTCTGATTTCCCTTATTTTATCATGGTGATCGTTTCTCCCTATGCAGGTCGGTGTCAAGAAAATATTTTCACATTCAGAGGAGAAAGTTGGTGATTGGAATTTCGTGACAAGGTTCCGTCACAATGAAAAACGCCTTTCTTTTAATGATGTCCTGCCCAAATCCTGTATCATTTCACTGACACACTCTCCCATATTTCGCAATAATACGAAACGTGGTGCCCTTCTTTGAACTTTTTCGATATACTCCGTCAGACTTATCTGGCAAGGATCCCACACCGCGAAGCAGTAGACGGACAAGAGTAGTGTAGGCAGTCTCCTTTGTAAATCTGTTACATTTTCTAAGTGCCCTGCCAATAAAACGCAGTCTTTGATTAGCCTTCTCCACAACATTTTCTGTGTGTTCCTTCCAATTTATGTTGTTCGTAATTGTAATTCCTAGGTATTTAGTTGAATTTACCGCCTTTAGATTTGACAGATTTACCGTGTAGGCGAATTTAACGAATTACTTTTAGCACTCATGTGGATGATCTCACACTTTTCGTTATTTAGGGACAACTGCCAATTTCCGTACCATTCAGATATCTTTTAAAATCGTTTCGCAGTTTGTTTTGATCTTCTGATGACTTTATTAGTATATAAACGACAGAGGCATCTGAAAACAGCCTAAGACGGCTACTCAGATTGTCTCCCAAATCGTTTATGTAGATAAGGAATAGCAAAGGGTCTAGAAATCACTTCTGTTTTACTCTACGACTTTCCGTCAATTACTACGAACTGTGACCTCTCTGACAGGAAATCACGAATCCAGTCATATAACTGAGACGGTATTCCATAAGCACGCAATTTCACTACAAGGAGCTTGTGTGGTAAAGTGTCAAAAGCCTTCCGGAAACCCATAAATATGGAATCAATCTGAAATCCCTTGTCAGTAGCACTCAAAACTTCGTGCGAATATAGAGCTAGTTGTGTTTCACAAGAACAATGTTTTCTAAACCCATATTGAGTGTGCGTCAGTAGACCATCTTCTTCGAGGTAATTCATTATGTTCGAACACAACATATGTTACAGAATCCTGCTGCATATCGACGTTAATGATATGGGCCTGTAATTTAGTGGATTACTCCTACGACCTTTCTTGAATATTGGTGTGACTTGTGCAACTTTCCAGTCTTTGGGTACCGATCTTTCGTCTACGGAACGGTTATATATGATTTTTAAGTATGGAGTTATTGCATCAGCATAATCTGAAAGGAAACTAATTGGTATACAGTATAGACCAGAAGACTGGCTTTTATTAAGTGTGTTAAGTTGCTTCACTACTCCAAGGGTATTTACTTCTACGTTACTCATGTTACCAGCTATTCTTGATTCGAATTCTGGAATATTTACTTCGTCTTATTTTGTGAAGTCATTTAGGGAGGCTTTGTTTACTAACTCTGCTTTGACTGCACTGTCTTCAATAGTATCTCCATTGCTAACGCTCAGAGAAAGCATTGATTGTGTCTTGCCGCTAGCATACTTTACATACGCTCGGAATCTGTTTGGATTTTCTGCAAGCTTTCGAGACTAAGTTTCGTTGTGGAAACTGTTATAAGGATCTCGCATGGAAGTCCGCGCTAAATTTCGAGCTTCTGTAAAAGATCGCCAAACTTGGGGACTTTGCGTCTGTTTAAGTTTGGCATGTTTGTTTCGTTGTTTCTGCAACAGTATTGTGACACGTTTTGTGTACCAAGGAGGACCAGCTCCGTCGCGTGTTAATTTATTTTTTATAAATCTCTCAATTGCTGCCGATACTATTTCTCTGAATTCAAGCCACATCTGGTCTACACTTATATTGCTAGTTTGGAAGGAGTGGACATTGTCTCTTACGAAGGCGTCAAGTGAATATTTATCTACTTTTTTGAATAGGTATATTTTTCGTTTAATTTTGGAGGATTTGGGGGTTACAATATTCAGTCTCGCTACGACAACTCGGTGTTCACTAACCCCTGTATCCGTTTTGATGCTCGTTATTAACTCAGGATTATTTGGTACTAAGAGGTCAAGTGTGTTTTCACAGCCATTTACTATTCGGGTGGACTCATGAACTAACTGCTCTAAACAGTTTTCAGACAATGGGTTTAGCACAATTTTGGATGATGTTTTATGCATACCTCCAGATTTAAAGATGTATTTTCGCCAACATATCGAGTGTAAATTAAAATCACCACCAACTATGATCGTATGAGTCAGGTACGTGTTTGAAATCAAACTCAGGTTTTCTTTGGTATTGTATCATATAAATTGGGAGGTCGGTAAAAGGATCCAATTATTACTTTATTCCGGTTGCCAACAATGACCCCTGCCTGTACTAATTCACAGGAACTATCTGCTTCAATTTTGCTACAAGATTAACTAGTTCTAACAGCAACAAGCAGGCCATCGCCAACCGTGTTTAGGCTATCCTTTCGAAAACAGTTAGGTTCTTCGGAAAAATTTCGGATGAACTTATCTCTGGCTTTAGCCGGCTTTCAGTGCCTATAACGATTTGAGCATCAGTTCTTTCTATTAGTGCTTGGAGCTCTGGTACTTCCCCAACACAGCTACGATAATTTACAACTGTTATACCGATTATTCCTGTATCTACGTACTAGTTGTGTGTGTGTCTGCACCCTTTGTGACTGAAGCCCTTTTTGCGTTTTACCGAGTCCCTCTAACCTAAAAAAAACCACCCAGTCCAAGCCACATAGCCCCTGCTACCCGTGTATCCGCATCCTGCCTGTAGTGGAATCCTGACCTATTCAGCAGAACCCGAAACCCAACCACCCTTTGGCGCAGCTCAAGGAATCTGTACCCTACACTGTCGCAGAACCTTCTGAGCTTCTCATTCAGACCCTCCACTCCGCTCTATACCAGAGATCCGCATCGGCCCTGTCGACTATGCTGCAAATGGTCAGCTCTGCTTTCATCTCGCAAACAATATTGGCAGCCTTTACCACTTCCGTTATCCACTTGAAACCATAGAGAATCTCTTCTGATCCAAAGTGACACACATCACTGGTACCGATGTGAGCCACCACCTGCAGTTGGCGGCACCTTGTGCTCTTTATGGCATCCGGGAGGACCCGTACCACGTCTGGAATGACACCTCCCAGTATGGACACGGAGTGTACATTGGCTTTCTTACCCTTCTTGGCAGCCATGTCCGTAATGGGCCCCATAATGGGCCTAACGTTGGAACTCCAACTGTCAATAATCTGACCCTCTGTGACTGTCCAGGTCTTGTAGGCTGAGAGGTTTCCTCTGAAACAGGACAGGCGACGGCACCTGGCTCAGCGACAGGGTCAGCCACAGACAGCACCTGGAACGTGTTTGTCAGACTAACCGGGGAGGCCTTACGTGCGGCCCCCTGGGAAGTCTTTCACCACCCTAGGGCGATCTCCCAGTCGACCACAGGTGAGGGAACAACGTCAGTGCGAGTAGTAACTGGGCTGGCCACCAGTGAGGACCGATCGGAGGACTGGACGTGATGGACGTCCGTTGGATCCCCACAGCTGGCCCACAACAGTTGTGCCAATCCACTGCAGCCTCAAGCTTTGTAACCGAAGCCATCACAGATTGGATCTGAGAGCGAAGTGTCACCAACTCGGCACGCATCCGCACACAATAATCACAGTCCCTACCCATGTTAAAGACCGTGGAAAATCAAACTACCCAGATAAACGGAAATCTACTGTAGACACTGACGAAAACGGAGGAACTGCATCTAAGAAATTGGATTAACACGCTTAACACGCAGAGATTCAGAAACTTAACTACCGCAGTACTCCGGTGAAACTAAATTATTCGTCCCTGATTAGGAACTTGTAATATGTCACAAAATCGGTTTACTTTCAGATGCAAACGAAAACACGAGAACTGTGGGTATTAGATATTAAATTAACACACAGAAACTCAATAAACTAAACTATTAAAGCACAGAGATGATGTTGTAAAGTTCGCTCCTAGTCAGGATCTCGTAAAAGTCACAAAACTGGTTACGTCCCTGTTGCTGCGTCTGTCTCGGCCAGCTGCTGTTGGCTTCCATCGCAGAGGTGTCAAAAGAAGGGATGAAATGTGTGTAGAAATTGGTGTGACGACTTTCGCATGGCGTGACACGTCTACGGTGGCGTTGGGCAGAATTTTGATGAAATTTGGTGCCAATGTGATATCATTAACTCAACTTACACCTCAAATGAATTTCTTAGTTGTGACCTTTTTTTTCGCAAGTGTCAACAGATTGCTGCTTGAAGTGTCGCTGCCGGCCGCGGTGGCCGTGCGGTTCTGGCGCTGCAGTCCGGAACCGCGGGACTGCTACGGTCGCAGGTTCGAATCCTGCCTCGGGCATGGGTGTGTGTGATGTCCTTAGGTTAGTTAGGTTTAAGTAGTTCTAAGTTCTAGGGGACTTATGACCTAAGACGTTGAGTCCCATAGTGCTCAGAGCCATTTGAACCATTTTTTTGAAGTGTCGCTGAGCACGAGGGCGATCTTGCAGGGTGCCCTGCTTCTGTACCATTGCATAGGAAGGTCGTAGACACCTTTGAGTGAAATTTAAAACTTCTGAGTCGCAGTGGGAGACAATTACGGGGTTTCGAAGAAGTGACAATTTAATTGTGTTGCTCACTGTACTTTACTAGACGTGGAGGATGAGTCTATGATCGTGGTAATGAAAGTTAGCAGGTAATCAGAGTTTAGCATTCTAGAGACGCATGTTGGACAAAAACATTGAAGCAAATTAATCATGGACTTGCTTAGGAAATTATCTCGGTGCCAGAGATGAAGCATTTTTTCATTGTTGGTGATGTGAACGCGTTGTACCTTGTAACAAATGGTATAAATCAGAGTCTGTAGCAATAGATTGTCACTAAATTACAAGACACTTAATTGAAAATACTCTGCTTGTTAAAAGTGAAGCACTCAGAAGATATGGTCGGATGTCAATATAACTTCCAGCACGTACATATCGTCCGCGAGTATGAAAATGATTATTGATGCAATTCTTTGTGAGAGGTGGAATGGCCACCTGATTACCTCGGTGTGTATTTTTTTTTTTTTGTTTAGCGTTTTTACTAGGCCTGGTAATCTATATAAGACGCGTGAACAGCTTCGGACATTGAGTGAACCCCATGAAGATCACTAAGATGTCGCGTACTTGAGTGAGACAGCGTCATCAGAAAATCCAGAGTTTGGCCGAGTGTTCGAATCGTGTAATATCCAGATAAATGGCGCATTCGGATGTGACAGTGGCACTACGTTGAACTGCATGGGAACGTGAGTGCTGGCATACTCGTTATCAACGTTCTGGTAGACTACGTCTGACCACCACAATGGAGGATCGTATTGCACTCCAAGTACATAGTAAGCAATTCAGAACTGCACCTGCCGCCTTAGAACAAGTACTGGACTACCTGCAACATTCTGTGTCATCCTGCATCATTGATCAGAGTCTATCAGTAGCCGGACTAGAGAATTCCCTTCGTATGCGCAGGCTGCCATTAACACCACAACTCAAACAGCTGCGTTTGGAGTGATGCCACGACCAGGAAGCACGGACCGTTGATGAATAATGTCACATTGTGTTCAGCGCTTCATCGAGTTTCGACACTACCCAGGTGACCATCGTCAGCGAGTATGGCGGCAACCTAGGGATAGGTCCTATTCCTCCAATGTTTCGGAGAGGCAAATCGGTGTTTGTCCTATTGCCATGGTTTGGGGAGCCATCGGTACACACTACGTATGTGGATGGCCCCGGGCCCACAGTACAGAGAAACTACCTATGTTTCTACAGCATTTGGACTCTCTCCATTTGAATCTTCAATTCACCATGGAAGGAGAAAAACATGGTAGCTTCCATTTCTAGATGTAATGGTTAGAAGAAAAGCCAACGCAACGCTGAAACATAGTATTTAGCTCAAATGGACTCGCATAAAGGTATATCTGTAAGCTAAGAGCTTACATCACCCTGCAAAATGGTTCAAATGGCTCTGAGCACTATGGGGCTGAACTTCTGAGGTCATCAGTCCCCTAGAACTTAGAGCTACTTAAACCTAACTAACCTAAGGACATCACACACATCCATGCCCGAGGCAGGATTGGAACCTGTTACCGTAGCGGTCGCGCGGTTCCAGACTGTAGCGCCTAGAACCGCTCGGCCACTCCGGCCGGCGTCACCCTGCACAATGCGGTATTGTCGCATACGCCCCGGTTCATGGAGCTCATGAGGTCTACGATTCCGGCAGCCTGCGAAATGAACTCAAGAGACACGAGATTAAATGCGATTTTCATCCACCAGCAAAACTGAAGAATTTGTTGTGATCTGTCAAAGATGATACCGGCTTTAGAAAAAGTGGCGTGTATAATATCCCATACCCATGCATAAAATCTTATACTTGGCAGGCACGTCGCACAGTGAAAGAAAGTTGTGTTGAACACCATCGACATATACGTCTGGGCCAACATGGTAAAACAGTAGTAATGGATCACTGCTTGGACACGAGATCGCATCTTTTACAGGAAGACCGAAGTTTTATCCTCAGCATCATGGTTCTGGGACTACGTTTTAAGGAAGGCTTGCATATCCGTACTGCAGATACTCTTATCAACAGGAATGCGGTATTTAAACTAAACACTGCCTCGAATACAGTACAGGTTTCCATTACATTAAAACACGGGACACAAGAGCCTTTGATTTATAAGCCGACGCAGCGCAATGTGGAGAGTTAATTCAGCGTTTTAATAACAGGAGCGTCCGGCGGCACAGACATCGACCAATGGGCACGCGCGCAAGTCCTTCCCTCGGCCCCCAGTAGCTAGCACCAATTTCATCCAACTTTGAGCGCCACACCACAAGTGCATAATTCCTGTTCCTGGCCTCATAAGTTTCGACGCGGCTGCTCGATTATCAGCGCCCACCAAATATTGCAGTTGGTGGATAATATAATTTAACCCTTCGATCACCATAAGTTCTTTGAAGCCCTGCTGCTCGAATCCATCAGAGCATTCCACTCAATGTGCCACGAGGGATTAGTATTGTCGTTGTTGTTGCTGTTGTTGTGGTCTCCAGTCCTAAGACTGGTTTGATGTAGCTGTCCACGCTACTCTAACCAGTGCAAACCTCTTCATCTCCGAATAAGTACTGAAACACACATCCATTTAAACCCGTCAACTGTACTCGTCTCTTGGTCTCATTCTGCAATTTTCACACGGCCCAGTACTAAACTGACGATGCCTTGACTTCTCAGAATATGTGCTATCAACTGATCGCTTCTTTTAGTCAAGTTACGCCACAAATTTCTTTTCTCCTCAGTTCTGTTCGCTATCTTCTCATTAGTTACGCGATATACTCATCTGATTTTCTGTATTCTTCTGTAGTAGCTCCTTTCAAAAGCTTCTGTTGTCTTCTTGCCTGAACTGCTTACCGTCTACATTTCATTTCCGCACATGGCTACACTGTAGAGGAATGCCTTCAGGAAAGGATTCCTAAAACTTAAATTTATAGTCAATGTTAACAACTTTCCCTGTTTATAAACACTTTCCATGCCATTGGAAGTATACATTTTATCTCTTCTCTACTTCGGCCATCATCAGTTACTTACTACCAAAATATCAAAACTCTTCTGCTACGTTCATTGTCTTATTCACTCAGCATAGTCTGATTTAATTCGACTACATTATATTACCCTTGTTTTGATTTTGTTAATAGTCGTATTATATGTTACTTTCAAGACACAGTCTGTTGTGTACATAGTTCCGCGTAGTCAGCGCGTTCACAACTTTCCAACTAGAGCGCGCCCCGCTAAGCACAACAGCGCAGGCGCAGCGCTCGTCCGTCTCCGCACTACGAGATGGCGCTGTCTTAGAGACGGACCAAATTCTGCTTCCGCCGATCCGCGTATTAATATGTAACGCAGCCAATGAGATTGCTGCGAATGTAGAACCTTTTCTCGTCGCGCATCACACTCGCGCAGTGATACATGAACGTGCGAGGTATTATAACGAGTGTACAGACCTCAGATTACTCAGTCTGCATCAGTCTGCACCAGTTTATAGTCAAGTTACAGTCGGCACCTAATAAGATTACCATATTCCTGTACATAGCCATGAAGATAAATGAATAGACACTTTGTCAAGTATCAGAGATATGTGAGAATAAGATTAACGTACCAAGACCAAGGGAACTTCAGATTGTCAATTGTAAATAGCCTCCAGAACCAAGTTAAGTTATTTTTATGCTTGTTATTATTTTAATAAATGTGTGTGAAAATTAATCAAGTTCTGTTTAAAGTTGGTCACCGTCAATCTGCTACTCTAAGCGTGCAAGTGGCATTTCTATTGTCTCACCTAATGGCAGAAGATAAACACGCCACGATAAGACCACGAACCATATTGCTGACAATCGCCTACTTCGTTAGAGCGACAAGTCAGATAATCTGATGGTGTGTGTACCGAAGGTCTTACAGTATGCACACCACACAGTCCATACCGTTCAACTGCACTTCGAAGTACTTTGCTGAATCTGATAGAATTACAATGCCATCGGTAAACTTTAAACTTTTTATTTTTCTTCTCTGAACTTCAATACCTTCTCTAAATTATTCTTTGGCCTCCTTTATTACTTGCACACTGTACAGACTGAAGAACATCGGGATAGGTGATAGCCATGTCTCACTCCCTTCTCACCACTGTTTCCCTTTCGTGCTCCTCGAGTCTTACAGCTACGGTCTGGTTTCAGTATCAGTTGTATATAACCGTTTGCTCCCTCCATTTTTATCCCTGATACCTTCAGAATTTCAAAAACTGCATTCCAGTCAACGTTTTCAAAAGCTTTCATTAATTTTACAAAAGCTATAATCGTACGTTTGCCTTTCTTTAATGGACCTTCTAACATAAGTGGTAATGTCAGTATTGCCTGATGTCTTTCAAGTTCTCTCTGAAATCAAAACAGATCTTTCCCAGTGTCGACTTCTACAAGTTTTTTCATTCTTCTGTAAATTATTTGTGGTAGTATTTTGCAGCCATTACTTTTTGAACTTACAGCTCGGTAAAATCTGCACCTTTCAACACCTGCTTTCTATGGAATTTGAATTACTACATTCTGATTGAAGTCCCCTGTCTCATATACCTTGCACACCAGGTGGAATGCCGGCCGCAGTGGTCTCGCGGTTCTAGGCGCGCAGTCCGGAACCGCGCGACTGCTACGGTCGCAGGTTCGAATCCTGCCACGGGTATGGATGTGTGTGATGTTAGGGTTAGGTTAGTGTTGTTTAACGTCCCGTCGACAACGAGGTCAATAGGGACGGAGCGCAAGCTCGGGTTAGGGAAGGATGGGGAAGGAAATCGGCCGTGCCCTTTCATAGGAACCATCCCGGCATTTGCCTGAAACGATTTAGGGAAATCACGGAAAACCTAAATCAGGATGGCTGGATACGGGATTCAGTTCTGAGGGAATGTTGTCTACTAGATGGGTCTTGTTTCAGCTTAAGTCTTTCGATGCTCTGTCAGTCTCTTCCTGCAGTATCATACCTCCCACCTCATCTTCATATACTTCCTCTTCTCTGTCAATAATATCGCCTTCAACGTCATCACCTTCGTATAGTTCTTCCATATATTCCAATTACGTTTCAGCTTTCCCTTCTTTGCGTAGTACTGGTTTGTCATCTGAGCTCTTGATAGTCATACTGCTGCTTCTCTATTCCTTCAAGCCTTCTTTAATGTTGCTGTAGGTGGTACTGACTAATCTCTTAAATTTCAACCTACTGTTCATCATTACTAAATTATGTCTATGTCTGCTCTTGGTTACGCCTTTCAATCCAATACCTGATTTTGGACTCTGTCCCCGGCCATTATGTAATGTAGCTGGAGTTCTCCCGTATCTCCCGGCATTTTTCAAGTATACATCCTCCTCTTGTGGTACTTGAACAGAGTATTCTATATTACTAGCTGACATTTATCGCAGAGCTCAATTAGTCTTTCTCCTCTCTCATTCCTGCTACCAAGCCCATATTCTCCCGTAACCCTTTCTCCCACTCCTTCCACCACAATCGCATATCAGTCCCTCACGACTATTAGAGTTTCATCTGCCTTCACATATTGAATTACCCTTTCACCTTTCCTCATATATTTTCTCCGTCTCTTCATCTTCTGCTTGTACGCGTACGTTGGCCTATACCTGAACTATTGTTGTCGGTATTGATTTGCCGTCGAACACGATGAGATCAACCCTAGCACTGAACTGTTCACTGTAAGTCACCTAAACTAATCTTGCTCCCGGTATACCATTTTCTGTTGCTGTTGATATGACCCAATACTTTCATGGAGATTATGATAACTGTGACGAAGAGAAGGCTGAAGTTTAAAAGACTATTCAGGAAGAATCAATATGCAAAGAAGTGGGATACGTTTGAAGTTCTCTAAAGCCATAGATAGCACGATAATGAGTAGCACAGAATGTAGTAGTTCAGTTGAAGAGGAATGGACATGGATATCTCCAAAAAAGGGCAGCTACAGAATTCGGAAAGAAAAATATAGGTACAAGGGAGGTAACTCCGTAGAAACTACGGATAACAAAAGAAATACTTCAGATGATCACCGAAAGAAGGAGATATAAAAATCTTCAGGGAAATTCAGGAATACATGGATACAAGTCACTTAAGAATTAAAGAAAAGTGAAGTACAAGGAAGCTAAGGCGAAGCAGTTGCATGAAAAAATGTGAAGAAATCGAAACAGAAATGACTGTCGGAAGGACTGACTGAGCAAAGGGAAAAGTCAAAACAAACTTTTGTGAAAATAAAATCAAGGGCGGTAGCATTAAGAATGCAATGGGAATTCCACTGTTAAATGCAGAAGAGAGAGTGGATAAGTGGAAAGAATACGCTGAAGGCCTCTATGGGAAGGAGGACTTGCTGTATAACGTGATGGAAGAAGGAACAGTGATTGGGCGTCCAGTATTAGAAACAGAATTTAAAAGACCTATCGATGACTTAAGATCCAATAAGGCAGAAGGGACGGATAACACTCCATCGCAATTCCTAAAATCATTTGGGAAAAGGCAACCAAACAACTATTATCGTTGGTGTGTTGAATGTATGTGCCTGGTGATATACCATTGAAAGCGTACTGTCATATCGCTGGCTTGGTTGCGGAGTATCTTTGCGGGCAGCGCGTTTTAACAGAGTCGAGCACGGGACTGTTATGTTGTATTGTGGGTAGGTCTGCATGTGAGAGGCATTGTTATTATGGAAGTTCAAGTATTGCTACAAGCGTTATTACAGTAAAGAGATGAAATATGGAAGTGATTCAGAGGAAAGTGCGTAATGATGTAATTAAAATTGAGCACTTCCACCGATAAAGTGTTTGAGTATTCGCTCGTTGCGTGTCGTACAGTATAGCATCAATCATCCGCGCTGTGTTCGGTCTCCCAGAATGAACTAATGTGAATCAGTAAAAATTAGCTATCACAAAAGAGTGCAATCAAGTGCAAGTGTCTTGTAGCGAGCGTGAGAACGTGCGTTCGATCATCGCGTTTCCGCATTATCAACAATCAGACGCGCCACGACGGTTACGCGCACGCTCGTACAAGTGAGAACTGTGAACTGAAAAATTAACTTTATGAACGGTGTTATATCATTACTAGTGTCAAGAAGGACTGGTACCAGAAGAAATCTGTGTATGCGTGGCGAGCGTAAGAACTTTCGTTCGATTATTCAGCTTCCGCATCATTAACAACCACCCGCGTAGTGTCGGTTACGCGTACGCTCGTCAGAGTGATATTGTGGACTGGTAATCTCCCATTAATTGGGATAAACACTTATAACTTAGAATGTAAACAGTGCAACCTGCAATTTTCTTTTATCGTTTCGGAATATAGTTGTTCATACCAGACGTAGGACAGTGTTGTGTTTTAACGCAGAGTGGCTCCCCTAAACCGGCTTGCGTAATTCGATAGATAATTTAGGCAAGCCAGCAGCAGTGTGGAGCAGAACAATACTATCCCGCGGCAGTATCAGGTACGTAGTGTGGACAGGGCGCACGGTCAAGAAGTGGAAAAAATGTTTAAGGGTACCCCACCAATTTGTACCCCCGGACGTGTTTCATGGTGACGTGTTATTGGACCTACAATTTCGGATAAGAAGTGCCGTATAATTTATTTGCTGTGTGAACTATTTTTGCATGAACAGGAACTGTTAATTTGGATTGTTGAGTGACGTCATGCGAGCTGTAGGATGTGTACGCCAAAGAACTAGTGACAGAGTGTATATAAACTTCCTATCCGTTACAGTGCAAAGAACTAGTGCTACAAAATAAACATATTCCACGGACGTGCGTTTATGACGACGCTAGCGCCACCTATGTGTAAATGTGAGCACTTATTTGGCACTCATTACGGTAGATGACGCTAGTGTCACCTATGGACAAAAGTGAAAACTTTTTGGCAGCCATCATCGTATACGACGTGAGCGGCGTCTATGAGCGACGGTGTTAACCATTACCACGCGTTGCAGAGAAGGTGCAGCTGCTTCTGCGAGGCCACCAGCAACGCAAAGTAAGTCGCGCATTACAACGTTACCTCACGCAACTGAAACAACGAGAGTAATTAACTGGCAGTGCAGATTGCGTTGTATATACGTAATTACAAACAGTGTGAGTTAAAATTCTTTTGTATCACGAGACATTATCTATCTTGCCGGTCGCACAGTACTGTAAATGTCACTATCAGACCCTGCTTACTTAGTAGTCTAATTTTTTAACAACAGTTAATACAATTGCAGAACTATATTTACGTTAGCTTATATTTCATTCTTTTTTTCAAGTGATCTTGCATGTTATGTGTGCTTCTGAACACGAATTACAGCGTTGAATGCATACGGCGTTGTAGTTTGGTTGTAGTTATTGCCATCCATTCCGTGCTACGAGTGTTGTTGTGATTTGTTTATTTCTCGCTTGGGTGACCTTTTGTGGTTCAATATGGTAGGTAATGAGGTTGGTGCAACTGCAGTAGGCAGGGAGGAGAAAGCAGTCTCTTTAAGTGAAAGCAATCAGGAGGAGATGAAAACAGAAGTAAGTAGTGGTGAAATGTCGAAGGAGTCCAGTATAGGCGACAGTAGTTTATCAACAGAGATGGGGAGTCCAAATGCGGTGTCGCCACCAATCATGGAGACGCCCAAGCGAGATGAGTGTAAACTTAGGCCTGACCTGTCCACCGTTGACATGCTCAAAACATTATTACTTGATAACAAGCAATTAAAGGAAGATATTATGCGATCAGTAGACAACCAGAAACTGTTATTGAATGATAACAAACAATTAAAGGAAAATATTTTGCGAAGGTAGAGCATGATTAACAATTAAGGGAAGGTATTAAGTGCCAGAAGGAAGATATTAAGCGATCGGTTGAACAGATAAACGAACGACTCAATAAAAAGATCGACGAGACTAATAAGGCTCTAAAGAAGCTGGCTGAGTCAAGTTATCAAAGGATAGATGAACTTACAGTTCGGTTTGAGAAGAGCGTTGCAGGTAATACTAAACGTTTTGAAAAGGTAGAATCGGCTGTCAAAGAAGTGAAGGAAGAACTTACTAAAAAGGTTTAGGTTTATGACGAGCATTTCGAACAACTGGATGAGGAAGTGAAACACTGTAAATACAGGATACCAGCTGTTGCGCTAAACCAGGATGCTTATGCACGGCGAGTAGAAGAGGTGTACAGTGAGGTAGGCAAGATTAACAGGTCGGTCAGCAGGTGAAGAGTGAAGTGAAATCACTATTACATGATTGAATCATTGCCGATGGTAGCTTAATTGGTATACAAAATTATGAGGTCTTCCTTGGCATAGGGAATTTTAAGAACTTCGAACCAAATGGAAGATGACATCCCAGAGATTTCTTAGATCAATTTAAGGGCGTGACACCTGAACTATGGGACGAGTAAAGAAAGGTATGCTTCGTTGCAGCTAGATTGGAAAAGAAAACTGGTACCTGGGGCATGAGAATAGGACATAAGTGTACAACCTTTGTTGCATTTGAAAAAGAATTTTTGCAACAATATTGGTCGCGACGGAAGAAAAAAGAAGTACGTAACAGTCTATACCAAGGTAGAAAGTTTGATAGAGGGCGTGACCGGAAATTAAAGAAATTTTTTCAAGATTGTTATGAGAGGAACTTGTATTTAGATCAACCGATGACGACAGAAGCAATAGCGTCCCTGATCATAAGTGAACTACCGACAGGAGTTCTGGATAAGTTGCTAGCAATCCCTAAAGATGAGAAAGAGGCAATGAAGTCGGCCTTAGGGCAATTAGACATGTATGAGTCAAGAGGAACAGGAGGAGGAGAATATGATAGAAGAGTATCAGGGAACAACGAACCCAACGCAAAGAACTATTCAAACCGTAACAAAAGACTTGGTGGACGACATTGGAATAATAATAATGACAGGAGACATTACGGTGGTTTCTGTGGCCATGGTGGTCACAGAGACAACCGTGGCAGCTACGGATATCATAAGTCAAGGCACGATGCATCGGATGACCAGGTGCGAAACTGGAAACATAGCAAGTGGTAAGAGAATATAACCTATTTGAGGGTGTAATCAGCAGCATACCTCATGCCACTAGCGCAAACACCCTGTGGAAAACATTAAACTATACTATAGTGAGCAACATTAATGACTGAGTGATATAATGTGACGTGTCTGAATCTGTATATATCTCAGATGCTGTTGTCCTTAAGTACAAACATTCATTTCTGATTATTATGAGGTTTCATGAGGACACTCTAGTCAAGTGAGATTTAACAATGATGTATTACTGCCATAAGTAATATTTTTTTCTTTTCACTTTCTGTCTGTTCAATCTATACTGTAAGTATTACGTTTCCTCTTGCCCATGCAGTGATATGGTTTGAGTGATTACTAGTGTCTAGTGGTTGTGTTATCCAAAGGGTTTTTCATTTAATAATTTATTACTACTCCTGCTTAATTATTGCAATTATTTTTCATACCATTCATATAGTAACTAAACTTAACTTAGTGGAGATCCATATATTCTTTTCTTATTAGCCTATTTTTTTTAATATGTCATGTAGAATATTGTAATGTTTACTGTAGTAGTAACAGACTACGAGTAGGTTGAATAGGCATTGCTAGGACAACACTGAGAGCGTCATTAACCCGTTTCACGAACGCCAGTGGACGGATTACCGCGAGGCGAGAGTGGCGAGCTGACGACTATACTGCACAGCTGCTCGTCGGCGCAGCATCGACGCTACAGTCACTCCCAACACCTTTCACTGCAAAGAACGCTCCCTTGTGACGCAGTGTTGTGAGTAGTGAAATAATTGCTTTTTTTTTGCTGGATTTTGACAGTCTAGTATTGATGGAGATTCTCTAGCTTTTGCCCAATAGTGCTATCAGTGATATTGTCTACCTGGAGTAGCACTGAACGTGTATGTTTTTCTACTATTTTTATTTCTTTCTTCCAGGCACTTGCCTATCATATCTAACCTATTGTATTTGTAATTGTAAACTTTTCTATTTCAGGGACAATATTTTTGTGTCTTATTGTATTAGCTCTTTGTTTATCACTCTATTGTAACTGTGTTCTGCTATACAGGTTGCACTGTAGGTAGGATTCTTTATTATGTAAAATTTTGCCAATATGACAACTGTTCTTTATATTTCCATGATTGTGAGTAACTCCCATCTGGTCCACAATGTGGTAATGGGTCTACACCCGTTAGGGAATTATCTAGAATTCGATATTCTCTTCGAAAATTCGAAAACTTTTTAGTGCAGGAATGTAAGCGTACTGTCATATCGCTGGCTTGGTGTTTTGTCTCCCAGAATGAACTAATGTGAATCAGTAAAAATTAGCTACCACAGAAGAGTGCAATCAAGTGTAAGTGTCTTGTAGCGAGCGTGAGAACGTGCGTTCGATCATCGCGTTTCCGCATTATCAACAATCAGCCGCGCAGCGACGGTTACGCGCGCGCTCGTACAAGTGAGAACTGTGAACTGAAAAATTAACTTTATGAACAGTGTTGTATCATTACTAGTGTCAAGAAGGACTGGTACCAGAAGAAAACTGTGTATGCGTGGCGAGCGCAAGAACTTTCGTTCGATTATTCGGCTTCCGCAACACCAACAATCACCCGCGTCGTGTCGGTTACGTGTACGCTCGTCAGAGTGACATTGTGGTCTGGTAATCATCCATTAATTGGGATAAACACTTATGACTTACAATGGAAACAGTATAACCTGCAATTTTCTTTTATTGTCTGAGAATATAGTTGTTCATACCAGACGTAAGACAGAGTTGTCTTTTAACATTGAGTGGCTCCCCTAAACCCGCTTGCATAATTTGATAAATAATTTTAGGCAAGCCAGCAGCAGTGTGGAGCAGTACAATACGACTGCCGCGGGAGTATCCGGTACGTGGTGTGGACAGGGCGCACGGTCAAGAAGTGAAAGAAGAGTTTAAGGGTACCCCCACTCATTTGTACCCCCAGGCGTGTTACACCTTATTATCATCCACACAATTCCGAAGATACCGAGAGCTGACAAGTGCGAGAATTATTTCACAATCATATTAATAGCCTATGCATCCAAGTTGCTGACAAGAATAGCTTACAGAAGAATAGGAAATAAAATTAAAGACCTGTGAAATGATGACCAATTCGCATTAGGAGATGTAAAGCCACCATTGAGACAGTTCTGGCGATACGGTTGATAAGGAAATCAAGACTGAAGAAAAATCAAGACCTGTTCATTGGATTTGTATACCTGGGAAAGGATTCGACAATGTCAGATGGTGCAAGATGTTCGACACGGTGAAGAGAATAGGGGTAAGCTACAGGAAAAGACGAGTAATACGTCCAAGAACCAAGAAGGAACAGTAAGACTGGAAGGCCATGAACGAAGTGCTCAAATTAAAATGGGTATAAGACAGGAGTGTAGTTTTTCACCCCTTCTGTTAAATCTGTACCTCGAAGAAGCAATGACGGAAATAAAAGAATGGTTCAAGAGTGGGATTTAAATTCAAGGTGAAAGGATATCAGTAATAAGATTCGCTGACGACATTGATATCCTCAATAAAAGTGAAAAAGAATTACAGGATCTGTTGAATGGAATGAACAGTCCAATTCGTACAGAATATGGACTGAGAGTGAACCGAAGAAAGAGGAAATTAATGAGAAGTAGCAGAAATGACAACAGAGGGAAATTTAATATGATAATTGGGGATCAAGAAGTAAACTAAGTTAAGTAATTGTGCTACTAGCCAGCAAAATAACCCATGATTCACGGAGCAAGGAGGACATAAAAAGCAGACTAGGAGTCCCAAACAGGGCATTTCGACCAGTCGAACAAGATAAATCTTCTAGTATCAAACATGGACCTTAACCTGAGGAAGAAATTTCTGAGAATGTACATTTCGAACACAGCACTGTATAGTATGGAAATATGGACTGTGGAAAAAGCGGAACAGAAGAGAAACCAAGCATTTGAGATGCAGTACTTCAGAATAATGATGAAAATTAGGTGGTTAGGAATGAGGAGGTTCTCTGGAGAAACTGCGAAGAATGAAATATATGGGAAACACTCACAGGAAGAAAAGACAGGATGATACGACATCTGATACGGCACCAGAGAATAACTTCCATGGTACAAGAGGGAGCTGTAGAGGATAAAAACTGTGGAAGACAGAGTCTGGAATACACCCACTAGATAATTAAGGACGTGTGTTGCAATTGTTACTCTGAGATGAAAACATGTTTCACTAGGCTTACATTTTCCTCTAATCATTCCTGCTTAGCCAGTTTGCACTACCTGTCAGTCTCATTTTTTAGGCGATGTATTCCCTTCGCCTGTTTCCTCTGTTGCATTTTTATATTTTCTTCTTTCATAAGTTAAATTCAATAGCACCCGTGATAGCCGAAGTCTGTATATATGCTTTGTCTTTTTACCTGTTTGATCCTCTGCTGCCTTCACTATTGCATCTCTCCAAGTTATTCTTTCGTCTTCTGCTGTACTACTTTCCCATGTTTCAATGAATTGTTTCCTAATGCTCACTTTGATATTCGCAACAACCTCTGCTTATTTCAAATTAACCCAGTCCTATACCCGTTACATCCTATCTTCCTAACATTTTTTTAGTTTTAATCAGCATTTCGCAAATAATAAATGATGGTGAGGATCCACATCTGCTCTTGTAAATGTCTTACAGTTTAAAAACTGGTTCTGAAGTCCCTTTCATACCATTGTGTAACCAGTCTGAAACCTTCCACTATCTCCATATTTCTTCTTCGCAAGCAAACAGCTTTCATGATTCTTAAATTAAGGGTTAACAATGATTAAGTTACGCTGTGTGCGAAATTTTACCTGGTGACTTCCTCTTTGATTCCTTTCCCCCCAGTCCATACTCTCGAACTAATTTTCCTTCTCTTTCTGTTCCTTCTACCGATTTATAGTCACCCATCATAATTAAATTTTCCTCTTCCATAACTATCTGACTGCTATACGTGTTGCTATTACAAGGAGTCCCAACACCACTCATAAGACTACCGTGCAATTATTTGTGACTATTTGTGTGGGCGCATCTTCCACGCGTGTGTGCCATGGATACAGTGTCGTCACGTCCTCCATCATCGCCACTATGTACGGTACTTGACCCGATTCTACATACATTGTATACGGCAGACATCCCCACAACATTACAGGTGAAGTTGGCCTTATGCGCTGATTTACACAGCCACATGTACAAAAAGCCTTAAAGCTCAGATACTTCAATATAGACCTCAGACCACGATAAATTAAATCGATGATTGGGCGGCAAAATGGCGGTTGTCTTTCAGCCGAACAAGATGTAGGCCATCATCATTACGAAGAGGTTTGTACCAGCAGTTCTGCAGCCCATCATCGTCAGGGGAACAGTCGTAAACAGGTCATCACCTGCCCGATACCTTGACGCCACGCTTGACAGACGTCCAACGTGGTTCCAACATTTTGGCACGGCCCTAGGACGACTCGGGTTACCTATATTCAGTTCTCAACCCATACTCTACGCTGTGCACCTACGCCGGTATTGTTGTCTACAAGTGAGTCATACTGGTTTTTCCCCAAGTATTCAGCAGTTCTTTGGGACCATGCTGCCGACACCTGCGTCCGACAGCTGTAACTATACCGAATAGGGCTCTGTGATTGTCTCAGTTCCGTCCTTGGGGCCGTGCATCGCGAGACTTGGCTGATGTACCGCGACTGAATGTTGAGAAACAGCAAATAAGATCTACCGAGAGACTGACAGCTCCACACATATACATATCAGAAATCTGGGAACAAAGGCAAGCATGGGCTCAGCCTACAATGGCTACGCTACCTTTGGTACTAATTTACTGCGAAAAAAAAAAAAAATAAAAATAAAAACAAAAAGTAGTAAATCTATCAAAACCGTCACATAGGTAGCAGCAGTATATTTCATCAAATTTGCAAGTAATGACAGCCACACCTACAGAACGGGCGTAAAACCACGCAAGAGGATTAAACCTTCAACTTAAACTGGAAGTTAAGGATTTCCAGTACTGTAGTTGTCATCGTCGTAATCGATAATCACTAGTCGCGTTCTGCAGCAGTGATGACAGTAACTACCACCACCATAAGATGTCGAATAGCAGTTTCGATAAAACTTTGTGGGACTTGCACAATGTTATCCTGCGGAAAACTCTAAAAGTGTATGTGCAGTGTTGCCATGGCACCAGCGTTTATTATTTATTGTATTTCATTGTCACTGGATGCTGCAAAGTAGCTGCTCTGATTCCTTCAGATCATGTAAAACAAAACGTTTAAAATGTTGAAAAGTAAAATATTGAATATAATGATATAAATATAGGTGATTTTGCTGTGGTGATCTCTTTTATGATGATATTCGTGATGCTGATGTTATGCAATTGGTGATGTTGGTTTTGGCAGCGGTAGTGTTGTTGGTGTTAAGGGTGCATCTCTTAAAGCTTGTCGACCATTTCTGAATTAAATGGGTGGATATAACTGGAGGAAGTAGGTAGGGGGTTGATGCTAGAGGTGTAAATCTGAAAACGCAGTTGCTTAGGTGAACTTAACGAGCCCTGAGATAGTGAAACAGCATCTTGCCATCTTTTGTGGGACGGTGGGGAAGCAGGGAGAGGGAGAATTTGTTGCAAATTGGTGGCAGTAAAATGATATCTGCCACCATGTGTAGAGTGGAAGTTGTATTAGGGTGGGAGGAGTAGGTGGCCAGTGTGATTTGCTGGTTGGTGTGGGGGAATTGATTTTGAAAAACAGTGGCAACGAATTCTATAATACAATTTGTAGTGGCAGCATGATGAAATTGAGGCGCCCTGTCACAGACTGCGCGGCCCCTCCCGCCGGATGTTCGAGTCCTCCCTCGGGCATGGGTGTGTGTGTTGTTCTTAGCAGAAGTTAGTTTAAGTAGTGTGTAAGTCTAGGGACCGATGACCTAAGGAGTTTGGTACCTTAGAAATTTACACACATTTCAACATTTGAACACAATGTACTGAGTGGTTAGAATTGATCTGAGGAGGAAAGCTGATTCATATTTTGTTGCAGGGGATTTTACCTTAGAATTATCGGTATAGGTGAGGTGTTGCAGGTTACAGGTATTACAAATTGGGAGAGATACTGTAGATTGGGACATTGTTTTACGAGGTGGTTGAATTTGCTATGGAAACATCCGGGTTGCATTTAGAACTTGCTTCTAAGTGATCATTATATGTTGGGCGTTTTCGGAAATGATATGCGCAGATATAGGATCAGGAACGTTCACTACAGTGCTTACAGTGGAAGTTGAGAGTACCACTCATACTAAGGTCGTAGTTGGGAATTAAATTTTCTTGTAATTGCAATAGTGAAAGAAGAGCGAGACGGGGTGAACATAGCATATTGTCACGTAAGAGTTAGTAGCCAGGTAATTTTCTTGAACTAAACTGTGGCATGTTCCTCCTCCATCCTTGGCAGCTCTCGTCAGTGATAGCAGCGGCTGTATTTACTGGGCTAGGGCGTCAACAGGAAGTTATTTCTTTCATGGTAAGCGGCCGACATCAACAAGACAAGCATAGACGTCACTGTTCCACATCTACATACATAATCTGCAAACTACATTATACAACACATTAGAGTTCCTTACGTTCAATTCTTGTACGAAGCGAGAGAACAATGGCCAGTTAAGTCCCTGTGTAATTAGTCTAACTGCACCTTAGCGTTACCTATGAAAGCGATACTTGGGTGATCTGTGGTATATTCGTAGATTTATTACTGAACGCTGGTTCTAGAAACTTTGTAAGTAAACATTTTCAGGATAGTTAGCGTCTATCTTCAAGCGTGTACCTGCTCAGGTTACTCAGCATTTCCGTGCCGCTCTCCTGTGAGCCAAAAAACTGTGTTACCGTTGGTGCTGCCCTTCCCTGTATACACCCCATACCCCGTGTCATATTTATTTGATTTGGGACCCACAAACTTGAGTAATATTGTAGGATGGGTTGCACTAGTGGTTTTCAAACAGTTCCTTTGTAGACTGAATGCATATACCCAAAACCCTAGCAATGAACTGACGCCTGCAAACTGCTTCACCTACTACTGAGCCCTTGTGAACAATTCCACTTCATATCTGCACAGTATGGGTCTCTCATTCAACTATGGAGAGAACTGATGGGAACTGGCACAGATCGGTGATACATCAACACAGAACGAGTCCGATATATCCAATTCTTCTTTCTTTCATCACACTGCTTCTCCATTTCACGTCGTCTTAGTCTACCAGTTCCCTCGTCATTGCAGCAAACAGGTCGTTACACTCTCTAATCATTTCTTAAGCTACTAACAATTCTTCTCTCTCACTTCGAATACGACAAATAACGTTTGGTAGTATCATTCCAGATCCTCTAGCTGGGTCCTCGTGGCGTCTTCATTTCGGCAGCTAGAATGGTTTACAGAGGGAGGATTCAGTGAACTGTCGTTGGCGGTGGTAAGTCGTCTTTTTGTTAGCATAGGCTAATAGCTGGACACGAAGAAGTCTTTTGGGATGGAGCGTCCTACACTATTAGTTCCAGTTGACCAGGCACCTCTAACGAAATTATCAATGAGCACATGCGGTCACGCTTTCTTGCCAATGGTATCCGGACACTTATTAGTGGGCACTGATACTGGGAGTGTCCACCATCCGCTTTTACGACAGCCTGAACTCTCTTGGGAACCCTTTAAATGATGTGTCTCGATGTCTGTGGGGGAATATCAAACCAGTCCTCCTCAAAATCCGAAACCAGAGAAGGTAGTGATGTTGAACTCTCTAGTCTAGGAAGAACTCGACGTTCTAACTCATCCCAAAGATGTTCCATTGGGTTCACGTCGGGACTCTGGCAAGGCCTGTCCATTGCATAAACGTTAATGTCCACAAACTATTGCCTCACTGTGCTGCTTTATGACAGAATGTCTTGTGATGCTGATACAAATCATCGTCACCCAAACAACCGAATGTCGCAGGGTACACTCCAAGTCACTCGTTTGCTGTCATATACTGTTCAGTGACTTCGCCTTTTACGCCACCTCAAGCGTCACTTAACATTCACTACAGAAATGTGTGGCTTATGAGGACAACTCCTCGATCATTCTACCCCATTCTTTGTAACGTCCTACGGACAATTGTTGTGCTATCTGGGCTGCTGGTAGGTCTTTGGAAATCACGAGTGATTCCTTCCGTTGATTTCATGCGGATTTTTCAACCACCCTCGGCAATGCTCGACACTCCCTGTCCGTCAGTACATGAGATGTGCCAGGTCTTGGTTTAACTGTGTTTCTTCCGTCGCATTTCCATTCCCCAGTCACATGATCAACAGTTATAAGGGTCGAAATGTCCCTGATGGATCATTACTTTGGTGAAATTCAATGACTAGTCGACGTTCGAAGTCACTGAGGTCTCCTGAGCGACCCATTCTTCTGTATCTCTAATGACAAGAAAGTACTCCCTGCCTCCATTTATACTGGCGGTGTCCTCTCACGACATCTGGTGGTCAGTTCCGCATTACGTAGGGGTGCCCGAATGTTATTGATCAGGCTGTGTAGTGATCTGTGGAAACTACCACAAGTAACTCGATGTATCGCTTGTACCCAGATATCGTGTGTAAGCAAGCATCTTAAAATATATTTACCGTTTTATTGCTTACTGCTTCATAGCTTCGTGGACTCGAGCTTTGCAACATCTACCTGCCAGTCGACAGTTACAAAATTCAAATGTAAATGTTGATTAGAAGACGACGACGATGTGAACTGTGGTCCTCCCGAATGCGAGACCAGTGTCTTAGCAACGCACGACCTCGGTCGGTATGACGAATAAAGGACGAGAAAGGTGAAGTTTTAGGAATTAACTCCGCGTCAAAAACGAGGTCATTAGAGACTGGCCCGCCTGAAAGGTCTTGGCGCAAATGAAACTACTGCTGGGACATCAGTATTACACACAGTTCTCAGAATCAGTACACACTGTAGAATACATATTGACGGTGCTACAGTTTTGTTTTGTTAGTTGAGTTGATTTAGATGGAAGAACGATGACAACAGTTGTTGCATAAGCGATAACTGTTTACCGTCTAAGCCATTTGCATGTATTAGTACAACATCAGGCCACCATTGAACCTATATCAGCGGGTAGAGTAACAGTTCATGGATGCAGCTGAAGACACTACTCGAGATGTCCGCTCTCTTTTGAATTCTCTCACTTAGAGAGGAGACGTTCTCTTCAGGCTAACCTCTTTCGGGGTTGGAAGCCTCTGCTCTGTTTTTCTCTTCTGGAGATGTCTTCTCGTAGCTTTTTCCACTGCTCAGTACCATCTGCTTCTTTCTCAGGACTGTCCTTTCCCACTGTTTTCCGATGAGAACGTATTTGAAGGCTTACTCAAACTGGAATAAATATCATGGGCCATGGACCACCTTCTCCATGTTTCTATAACATCCAAAAATGAAATCTTCACACCGCACTCGTTGAGAAGTTGGAAAACCATTTAGTACTGATCTTTTTTGTTGAGAACTTAGCCCTAAGAAGCCAATTTATTATTTAAAATTATCATTTCTAACGCCAGAGTCCTTACGCGTGTGCTGTTACTTTGTCCACCACAGTGTGACAGACTTCCTTGTGGAATTCCCGGTACTACAACGATTTGTCCTTGGGGGATGGGGTTAAGGAGAACTGAAACGGAGTACACACGGCTCGTGACGCTAGCTGAGAAGCTCTTTAAATGAGAAGTAGAGTCTCCATTTCCTCGAACGTTGAATACAGCTGAGAGAGTGGAGTACTGATTCTACGCCTCTCGAAACCGAATCCAAATACAGTCATTGGCCGAGGATTACACGGGGGCAGGTCGGCGTCGCGCAATGTTTAGAGTATGAATACAAATTTTGTATAATATATTTTTACCATCTGTACTACGCTTATTAGGGCCATTTGCGATTCCTCTGTCTGTAGTTTGTGTTCGCTAACATATAGCATCGTGTGATCAGCTGATTTGGGTACTTAAAAGAGAATGAGAGTGAAAATGGGTACTGCCGAAGGGCATCACAGATGAAATGATTTTCGGTGTCCCAGGCTATTAGGGTAAAAATTGTGCAATTGGTAGAGGGTCCTAAACTAAGTATTTTGAGGTGAACTAAAGGTCTCAAATGAATACTTACTTTTTTATTCACGTGAATCACCTAGTCTCTATACCAACAACCTGAAGTCCCGTTAGGTGATACCGCACAATTCTAACGCGAAAAGTGAAAGAAAACCTTTGCTGGTGATACGCGGAGAGTGTGGCCTATGTGTGTTCGTCACTTGAGACATACCTATTTCGGAAGTTGAAAATAACATCATGCTCAAAAGAAACTTTATCCGAAAACAGTAAAAATCTCTAGGAAAATAATTCGTTGGTGGTTCTGTACTTTCACTTAAAAATCATTTGGCACCATTGTTAGCTCATATTATTTATGATGTGGGTGTAATTACTGCTCCACCACTACCCTTCACACGGTATTCTTCAAAGTTTTCATGGCCACATTGATAGATGTTTATTCACGAGTATTCTCCCGGACGAAAAATATCACCTTTCGATATTTTTCCCTACGGTGCAACCACTTTGTTCGATAAATTTGGCCAGCTCTTTGCGGCTTGAACGAACCAAAATATCGAACGTTTCTTTCCACAGCAGTAAGTTTCTTCCAGTGAGGAGGGCGCCTCTTGCGAAATTTTGTTGATACATTTATGGTGCTTTCCCAAAAGTAATATACTAAATATATTTATGAAATTTCATGTAGTGAGCAATGCCCCAGCCTTGAAGATAAGTCATAAGCTGCAAGCAGTAGGAAACTTCATCGTGGACTCATTCCGGAATACTGCATTTTGTTTTTAAACATACTGCCACCGGATTCGATGCGGTCGGCAGCTGGCTGTCATGAAAAACAAGCAATTTAGAAATATATCTCTCACACTCATTCTTTATTCAAGACCTTGTAGTGCATAAGTTACTCATTAAATCACTGCTACGTAAACTAGAAATATTCAACACCCTAAGAGAGTCTCAATAGCGTTTATTTAATGTTGTGAACCATCATCAGTCCTACTCAGCTCAGTATTTGGTATTGCCTCGATGTCGACGTCGTACCTCAGATTTGTCTGATGTTGGTCTACTTACTATTGCGACTGTTTTTCTTGGACACTCAAGATATAGCGATCGTTGTAGTTCCACAGGCATTATGTCTAAAATTATAAAAAAAGTGGTTAAAATGACTCTAAGCACTATGGGACTTAACAGCTGAGGTCATCAGTCCCCTAGACGTAGAACTACTGAAACCTAACTAACCTGAGGACATCACACACAGCCATGCCCGAGGCAGGATTCGAACATGCCACCGTAGCAGAAGCGCGGTTCCGGACTGAAGCACCTAGAATCGCTCGGTCACAGCGGCCAGCAAGTTCTTTTTTACGTACACACATTGTACAGGTTATGATATCATGCTGTGCAATAAACGATACGTTTGTTTCTTATCTTCATTACCGACTGTGAATTTAAAATAAAACAAAATTACCTTTACATAAGTTATTATAGTAAGTATCCAAATTCCAATGTATCGCTAAGATAACATAATAAAAAGAGAGCAGTATACTAAAACTATAACTGTGCCCTCACGGCAAGACGGTCATACAACTGTGGCACATCAGGAAGTGATGCATGTGACTGGGCTAGCTACCGGCTACGTACTGCCGTATACTAGTCAGGCCAACAGAGTAATACGGTGGAGTACCACCAAATGCCAGAAGTCTCGTGAATAATAATAAATGTTTCCCAAATACGAAAATAGTACAATGTCAGTCATATTAAATGGAAAATGCACTAGGCAAAATTATTTCGTCAATTTTCAGTATTGGAAAAATTATTTTCAATAAGACAGTTAACATGAAAACTTTGTTAGGGGCTAAATGAATGACGTAATTGGGACACAATACAGATAACAATATGATAATTGAAATATTGTGTACTATAAAACTTCCTGGAAAATTAAAAATATGTGCCGGACCGAGATTCGAACTCGGGAGCTTTTGTTCTTACAGTAGACATCATAATGAAATTTCTGATTATGGTGCCGTTTTACATAATTGTTTAACTGTAATGCATAGGTCGATACACAAACCATGCCATAAAATAGTAGTACCTCGGAATATTATAGTAATGGATATCTGAAGGAACATGCCACAATCCGATGTCTAGGTTACTAATTCAATGTGGACACTTACATATTTCACAATAAATGTACACATATGCAGTGATAATACTACGATATCTAGAGCAAGGAGATGATGGATGACAGTTTTCAGCTGGTATAAACTTTGTTTGCCGATGACAACAATGTCACTCGATGTATAGCATACAATTGAACGGTGTGATTGCGACTCTACAAAAATTTACAGAGAGATACTACGACACTTGCTGGTTTTATAGGGCAGTACACAGAGACATAAGGAAGTACAAATGAGAAAAGTGACAGGTGCAGAACTATAATATATGTTCACTAAGACGTTGAATGCCGCATCAGATTGTTTTATGCCGTAACTGTAAGGCACAACACCATAAAGTACATGTTTCTAGTTACATTCACAAAAAACTGTATTCAAAGCTGGACAATGCCCTTATGTTTCACCAAAATATTGATGATAATTTTGTTGTTCCTCATAACAATGGAAAGTAAACAAACATTGTACGTTAGTTGTTCTATACCAGCTACTTTTCTCACTTGTAATTTCCTATACCTCTTTGTACCTACTCTGAATATTGTCCTATAAAGCAAGGGGCATGAAAAGGAAGCAGTGGTTGGGAAAGGAGTGAGACAGGGTTGTAGCCTCTCCCCGATGTTATTCAATCTGTATATTGAGCAAGCAGTAAAGGAAACAAAAGAAAAATTCGGAGTAGGTATTAAAATTCATGGAGAAGAAGTAAAAACTTTGAGGTTTGCCGATGACATTGTAATTCTGTCAGAGACATCAAAGGACTTGGAAGAGCAATTGAACGGAATGGACAGTGTCTTGAAAGGAGGATATAAGATGAACATCAACAAAAGCAAAACGAGGGTAATGGAATGTAGTCAAATTAAATCGAGTGATGCTGAGGGGATTAGATTAGGAAATGAGACACTTAAAGTAGTAAAGGAGTTCTGCTATTTAGGGAGTAAAATAACTGATGATGGTCGAAGTAGAGAGGATATAAAATGTAGACTGGCAATGGCAAGGAAATCGTTTCTGAAGAAGAGAAATTTGTTAACATCGAGTATAGATTTAAGTGTCAGGAAGTCGTTTCTGAAAGTATTAGTATGGAGTGTAGCCATGTATGGAAGTGAAACATGGACGATAACCAGTTTGGACAAGAAGAGAATAGAAGCTTTCGAAATGTGGTGCTACAGAAGAATGTTGAAGATAAGGTGGGTAGATCACGTAACTAATGAGGAGGTATTGAATAGGATTGGGGAGAAGAGAAGTTTGTGGCACAACTTCATTAGAAGAAGGGATCGGTTGGTAGGACATGTTTTGAGGCATCAAGGGATCACAAATTTAGCATTGGAGGGCAGCGTGGAGGGTAAAAATCGTAGAGGGAGACCAAGAGATCAATACACTAAGCAGATTCAGATGGATGTAGGTTGCAGTAAGTACTGGGAGATGAAGAAGCTTGCACAGGATAGAGTAGCATGGAGAGCTGCATCAAACCAGTCTCAGGACTGAAGACCACAACAACAACAACAAAGCAAGTAAGTGCCTTAGTGTCTCTCCCTAAATTGTTATAGTATCAGGCCTCGATAACCACACTGTTCAGTTGTTACCCAGACATCGTGTGACATCTTTATCATCAATAAACAAAACTTATACCAATTTAAAATTGGTTTCCATTATTTTCTTACACGGGATCTCATAGTATTATCACTGCATAACAAAATGTATATGTGTACATTCATTTTGAAATATGTAAGTGTCCACCTTAAATTAGTAACGTAGCCCTCGAATCATGGGATGTCGCTTCAGATACCCATTACTGCAATATCCCAAGATGCTATTACTTTTATGCCATGTTTTTTGCATAGATGTATGCATTACAGTTAAACAAAGAGTAAAAGGGCACCATAATTAGAAATTTGAATATGATGTCTACTGTAAGAATCAAAATATAATTCATGATGTAACAAGTTGTAAAAATAGGCATTCTGGCATAGTCCTATTAACTAAACGATTCTTATGCCATTAGTTACATTGTATTCCACTTACGTCGTTAATTTAGCCTTCAACAAATGTTTAACGTTAACTACCTTCTTGGAAATAATTCTTCCGTTCTCAAAAACTGATTAAATAGATTTACCTAGTGTACTTTCCATTTTATACGAGTGACATTGTACTATTTTCCATTTTAAATAGTTCACATTACATTCTCTCATATACTGTCACATGCACGTTTATAAAAAAAACGTAGAAAACATTTATTATGGTTCTTGCTACTTCTGCCCTCTTGTGGTACTCAACCGTATTACTCTGTTAGCCTGACCGATATACGGCAGTATGTAGCGCAGACACATGCGGAATTTCCTGATGTGCCATTGTTGTATGACTGTCTTGCCGTGAGGATACAGTTATAGTTTTTAGTATTATACTCTCTTTTTATTACAAGGTAATGTCATCTTAGGCATCTATTGGAATTTGTATACTTACTGTAATAACTTATGTATATGTAATGTTGTTTTATTTTAAATTCACAGTCGCTAACAAAGATACGAAAACAAACGTGTGGTTTATTGCACAGCATGATTTCATAACCTGTACAATGTGGGTATGGCAAAAAGAAATTACGTAAATCGTCTATTCACGATTATAGGTATAGCAGTGTAAATACTTTCTGTAGTTTTTGTAATCTTCTAGAACTGAAGATGGCGGCATAGTTCTGTAAAATTTAGTAATACAGTTTTCCTACACGCGATCAAGGCAATAAAAACTTCGTAACTGAAGCTTTCTTTACATTGAATTTATTGATCGCTCTCCAGCCGACAATGGTAGATATTTATAAAAATGTTCAGCTCAGGGCTCTGTAACGTCCGAGCCTTAAGGTTGGGAATGGACTATATCAAACGGAATGACAGTAGATCCATGCGACATGTCAGCGTGTGTAATGTTTCGCAGCATTGTGTTACTAGACGACTGTTCTGAGAATGGTGGCCTTTTTTTTTAACTTCTGCATCTTTTTGTAATATATGTTGGATTTAATCGTGCTATATCGCATGCATCCTTTCTACATTCGTGAATACATCAGTAATGGAGTCGGATATCTGGGGTTCTTGGGATGTTATCAAGTAGGTACAAAAACTGTGCTTCTACCAATAATCTTTGCTGAAAGCCGAACTGTTCTGTCTCCATTGTGCTACCTGGCAGTGGTTGCCTGAGACACATTATCCTCTCCAGCTCTCTTGAAGTGCAGCCGATGCAGATAATCAGACTGTAGTTATTTGCCTTCCAATGGTCTTTAAAGGAGTCAGAATGGAGCGCTTTTCTCGTCAGTTTTAATTTTAAATACTATCGTTGAAAGGAAATACTGTCTTTTCATCACTACTGAATGTAGATACTTGAGAATTCTTTCACAAGATTCTTTGTAGTTTTCTATAGCTCTGTAGTCATGGTTTGATTACCCTTAAAGGCTTTTGGTGTCTTCAGGTTCGGTTGTTCACTTAGTTTATCAAGGTCACACTCAGTGGTAATGAAATTCGTGAATCGCATCTTCAGTTTTAAACTAAGCTTATGCATTTTGTTGTTAGTAGCTGATGAAAATTGTTCTACGAATTCACTTTCTTTGCTTCTGGTAACATTTATGGATATTTAATTTCTGTTATTTTTGTCGTATCAATTCGCCGATGTTTTTTTTTTTTTCAGTCGCATGCTTATTGTAATTTAATTAAAATTATGATGAAGACTGTACGATTTTTGGATACTGGCATCTGTTATTCGGTACAATTTTTCCAAAACGCTTAGCATACTCCTTGTACTCATTCCACTTTTTTATTCCTTTTCATGAAACATTTTGTGTCTACTGAAAATTTTCATATATCTATTGTTACTTTCGTTTATTACATCAGGACCAGTTTTAAATAGCATTGCAAATCTTCACTTAAACATTTTGTGTGACATCATTATCAGAAACAGCAGCAGCCAAATAACTTTCACCCCTGAGAAAGACAACTGCATTATGATTTTCAGCTACACACGACCGTGATTCTCGTGATTGTTTTCTAATATCATCCACCGAACTTCCATGGGCCATCGTCTCGGCCTTTTCTGATCTCTTGGTGTAGAAGAGAAAGCTTCCTTGCCCGTTGGTTTATTTCGGTCTCTCCAAGTAATTCTCAAAATGCATTTCTCCATTGTTCGCTGGAGAACACTATTTTTTTGTTCAGTATCTTTCATTAAAAGTCCATGTCTCACTGACTTAAGTCAAAACCCGAACAAAAACATGGAAAAACCCATCGTTGTCGGATTACATGTCGAGCCATCACTGGATCACATCCATTACATATCTGGAAGTATGCCTATGGAACGGTTAAAACTGGAATGACCACATAAAAATATTCGTAGGAATGACACATAGAAGAGTGAGAGTCTTAGGATGAATCCTCTGTAAGAAATCGCTTACAAAATCCTCATTTGACTGAAACCCTAATACCAACCCTCAGTCTGTGAGCCTTACAACGTAAGATAGTTTCAGGAAATGAAGAAGGCAGAAAGAAGAGCAGCGAATATCGTCACGGGTTCACTTAGTAAGCAAGAAAACGTCACGGAGGTGCTCATTCAACTCCAGTGACAGCCGCTACAAGAGGCATTGTGCATCAGGATGTGGTTTGATGTTAAAATTCCGAGAGCGTACGCTCATACAAGAGTCAACCAACTTTTGCTTCCTCCTACAAATATCTCGCGAAATGACCTCGAAGATAAAACTAAAGAGATTTGAACTCAAACATTATTTCCACGCACGTTGGCTAGTGGAGCAGGAAAGGGGGAAGTGACAGTATTATGTGCACATGCAGCAACTGCCGCCATAGATCATAGCTGACTTGGGAGCATAGATGTAGACACAGATTCTAAATTTTTTTTGGTAGACACTGGAGAAGATTAGTTTTGAAAACTCTAGTTTATCAAAGCACTCAAGGCCATTTTTATTGTTCTGTCTACTTTAGTCCTGTCCGCCGCTCGTGGTATCGCAGTAGCGTTCTCGCTTCCCGAGCACGAGGTCCCGGGTTCAATTCCCGGTGGGGTCACGGATTTTCACATGCTGCGAGATGACTGGCTGTTGCTTCATCATCATCATTCATCCCCATAACGGTCGGAGGAAAGCAACTACAAACCACCCCCATTAGGACATTGCGTAGTACGGCGGTTGGAGACTCCCGTCATCGTTACCTTACGCTCTGTCAAGAAGCATGGCACTTCATTTCATTTCCATTTCATGTTACTTCTAGTACTTTGTTCGTTGTCTTCAACCACAACACAATACTAATCAAGATTATCATTAATTTATAATATTCTGTTTTAGATAGCTTGGCTACAGTGTTATTCATAAATACCTCTGCGGTCTCAGAAGACAACCCAGTGAAATCTACAAGACATACAGAAAAATGACGGACGTCACCGGGTAGAGCAGCTCTCAAGGTTTCAATTTGTAATATGCGCCGTGACGCAGTTGCACTACAGAGCAGGCGTGTCAGAACCTATAGGGGAATCATTCACTGTGTATTGTCAAAAATATTCAAATGGCTCTGAGCACTATGGGACTTAACATCTGAGGTCATCAGTCCCCTAGAACTTGGAACTACTTAAACCTAACTAACCTGAGGACATCACACACATCCATGCCCGAGACAGGATTGTAACCTGCGACCGTAGCAGTCGCGCGGTTCCGGACTGAAGCGCCTAGAGCCGCTCGGCCACCGCGGCCGGCCAACTGGGTATTGTCGCCTGCCACTACATTCCTCACCGAGTGTGAGTCAAAAATTTTCTCAAAATCTTTGTATCGTACATAAACTGCGTATACTAATTTATACGTATTGCTATGTTCTATAATTTGGTTCACAGTGTGAAAACAATATACGCGTCTAAAGTCGGTACTTCCTTTATGTGCTCAAAATAGAATGTTTACTTTGAAGCTGATAATATTGTTAGGAATGATCTTGTACATTAAGAAGAGGACGTAGATAAGCCATTGTTTGTTTTGTTGTCTCATTTCTTGTGAGGTAGAATAGTGTGACTGTTCTAGGTTTGGGGAATTGTCCTCCTCCAGTGATATCCCGTATACAATTTTGCGCATCCCTTCTGTTATACCTTGCCTCCGGCTGTATCCATTTATGTAGCAACACTATGATATCCTAATGTATTTCCTTTCTCTCTTTGATTCTCGAATAAAGTTATGCAGTTTTTCTCACATATTTTCATTCCAGCTATTTCTTCTACGACTGTTTGTCGTTAGGACATTAAAATATAATATTCCCTTCTTCCTTCCTTGCACGGCCGTTATTCGTCACCTCGATTCTTTCACTTATGCCCAGTAATAGAAAAATCACCATTCATTGATAATAGCTCTTCTTAACGAGGTCTTATGACAAATATACGAAGAGTATGACGTAAGCGTTATTCATTTGGTGGCGCTGCTATTTGCTTCACCACAGTGTCTTTACAGCCTCGTAAAACATAAGCTTGTGCACCGAGCCACATTGCGAACAGTTAACTTGCCTTATGACTTCACTAGCGCCGCCAGTTTACGTAAGTGTAGTCGGTGTAAGGTACGTGAGTTACTGATATTATGTGCGCGTGTCTACACATTATTAGAAGCGCTATGTCACATAATTGCTGGAGGCTAGTTCATAGAATGTTTGCGACAAGCAAGAACGACGAGATAAAACTGTCTAACACCTTAGCAAAGAAGAACAAAAACACCTCATTTCAGTGCCTGAAAGGTTGCTAGTTAAAGACAGGACGAGGATAGACTTAGGAAACTTCGGGATTATACTGTAGTTGTAAAACATCCAGAGCTCCAAGAGCTGACAGACAAAAAATAAAGCTGAAACATTTATAGGTTCTGAAAGCTGACTTAAACTCGAGATAATTTCAGCGTAAGCTTTTAGCAAGGACTTTTTGGTGTTCAAAAAGGATAAATGAAATTAAGTTCATTGTGGCGCTTTTGTTGCTGTTAGAAGCAATTTATCTTTTAGTGAAATTGAAGTACAAAGTAGCTGTGGACTAGTACTGGTAGAATTTATACTTGATAACCGGAATAAATTAATAGTTGGTTTCTTTTACGTACTCCCCCCTCCCCCACCCTCACGACTCAGATGATATAGCAGCTGAAATGTTCAAAGAAAACTTGAATCTCATTCCGAGTGGATATGTGACTAATACAATTATACACTCCTGGAAATGGAAAAAAGAACACATTGACACCGGTGTGTCAGACCCACCATACTTGCTCCGGACACTGCGAGAGGGCTGTACAAGCAATGATCACACGCACGGCACAGCGGACACACCAGGAACCGCGGTGTTGGCCGTCGAATGGCGCTAGCTGCGCAGCATTTGTGCACCGCCGCCGTCAGTGTCAGCCAGTTTGCCGTGGCATACGGAGCTCCATCGCAGTCTTTAACACTGGTAGCATGCCGCGACAGCGTGGACGTGAACCGTATGTGCAGTTGACGGACTTTGAGCGAGGGCGTATAGTGGGCATGCGGGAGGCCGGGTGGACGTACCGCCGAATTGCTCAACACGTGGGGTGTGAGGTCTCCACAGTACATCAATGTTGTCGCCAGTGGTCGGCGGAAGGTGCACGTGCCCGTCGACCTGGGACCGGACCGCAGCGACGCATGGATGCACGCCAAGACCGTAGGATCCTACGCAGTGCCGTAGGGGACCGCACCGCCACTTCCCAGCAAATTAGGGACACTGTTGCTCCTGGGGTATCGGCGAGGACCATTCGCAACCGTCTCCATGAAGCTGGCCTACGGTCCCGCACACCGTTAGGCCGTCTTCCGCTCACGCCCCAACATCGTGCAGCCCGCCTCCAGTGGTGTTGCGACAGGCGTGAATGGAGGGACGAATGGAGACGTGTCGTCTTCAGCGATGAGAGTCGCTTCTGCCTTGGTGCCAATGATGGTCGTATGCGTGTTTGGCGCCGTGCAGGTGAGCGCCACAATCAGGACTGCATACGACCGAGCCACAAAGGGCCAACACCCGGCATCATGGTGTGGGGAGCGATCTCCTACACTGGCCGTACACCACTGGTGATCGTCGAGGGGACACTGAATAGTGCACGGTACATCCAAACCGTCATCGAACCCATCGTTCTACCATTCCTAGACCGGCAAGGGAACTTGCTGTTCCAACATGACAATGCACGTCCGCATGTATCCCGTGCCACCCAACGTGCTCTAGAAGGTGTAAGTCAACTACCCTGGCCAGCAAGATCTCCAGATCTGTCCCCCATTGACCATGTTTGGGACTGGATGAAGCGTCGTCTCACGCGGTCTGCACGTCCAGCACGAACGCTGGTCCAACTGAGGCGCCAGGTGGAAATGGCATGGCAAGCCGTTCCAGAGGACTACATCCAGCATCTCTACGATCGTCTCCATGGGAGAATAGCAGCCTGCATTGCTGCGAAAGGTGGATATACACTGTACTAGTGCCGATATTGTGCATGCTCTGTTGCCTGTGTCTATGTGCCTGTGGTTCTGTCAGTGTGATCATGTGATGTATCTGACCCCAGGAATGTGTCAATAAAGTTTCCCCTTCCTGGGACAATGAATTCACGGTGTTCTTATTTCAATTTCCAGGAGTGTAGTTGCTGGTGATTATAGTCTACCCTCGATTGTTGGCGGAAATAAAGTCGGTGACAGGCATAAAACATATTTATGAATTGTACTAAATGTTTCTCAATAATTATTTTAAGCAGTTATTGCATGAGTCCACTCGAAGTTTAAATGGCTGCGATGGTGAACTAGATCTCGTAACAACAAATAATCCTGAGGTAATAGATGGCAACATGACGGACAAAGAGATTAGCTACAACAAGGTCAATAGCGACACTGAATACTATAACATCAAATCCACCAAAAATAAACGGACGATATTTATATTTAAAAAAGCAGATAAAAATTCACTTAACGCCTTCCTCAAAATGCAGTGTCTATTCCTTTCAAACTAAGTGTGTAAACGTGGAGCAGATGTGCTTTGAATTCAAGGAGGTACTGTAGATGGCAATTAAAAGATTCATACCAAGTAAATTAATAAGAGAAGGAACAGATCCTACATGGTACGCCACACGGGGTAGCCGCGCGGTCTTAGGCGCTTTGTCACAGTCCGCGCGGCTTCCCCCGTCGGAGGTTCGAGTTCTACCTCGAGCATGTGTGTGTGTGTGTGTGTGTGTGTGTGTGTGTGTGTGTGTGTGTGTGTGTGTTGTCCGTAGCATATGTTAGTTTAAGTTACATTAAGTAGTGTGTAAGCTTAGGGACCGATAACCTCAGTAGTTTGGTCCCATAAGACCTTACCACACATTAACAATCCATTTCAAAAATGGTTCAATTGGCTCTGAGCGCTACGGGACTTAACATCTGAGGTCATCAGTATCCTAGAACTTAGAACTACTTAAACCTAACCAACCTAAGGACATCACACACATCCATGCCCGAGGCAGGATTCGAACCTGCGACCATAGCAGTCGCGGGATTCCGGACTGAAGCGCCTAGAACCGCTCGGCCATCGCGGCCGGCCATTCCATTTCCACATGGTACATACAACAGGTCAGCACACCGTTGCAGAAGAAACGAAAAAAGCGTTTCAGTTTTTAAAGATCCCAAATTATTCAGTATTGGCTACGTTTTACAAAAGCTCGGAATGTAGAGCCGACTTCAATGTGAGATATTGTCAGTAGGTTCCACAAACAAACCCCATCTCAAAATCTCTCAGAAAATCCGATGAGATTGTCGTTCTAGGTAAAGTACACCAGCGGAAAGGCAATCAAAACTCTCACTGCACGATTCCACGGATGTGAAAGCCACTAAAGCGGAGTTACTAAACATGGTTTTCCGAAATGCCTTTACCAAAAACTACGCAATAAATATTCGAGAACCTCAAGAGAACGGCTGACAGCACAAGTAACTTACAAGTAGACATCCTCAGTACAGTGAAGCAAAGCAAATCGCTTAATAAAGGTCCATATCGTGAGCCAATTACGCTCCTTTCGTCGTATGCTGATGTAATAGCCCCATATTTAGTTATCATATACAAACGCTCACTAAACAAAAGACCCGTACCTAAGGATTAAAAGATGCACAGGTCATATGAATATACATGAAAGAAAATAGAACTAATCCGCTGGATTATATGGCCGTATCACTGACATCAATTTGCAGTACGATTTTGGAACATATATTGGGTTCGAACATCATGAATTACTCTTGAAGAAAACAATGTACTTAAAGTACAGATACAGAAAATATAGTTATTGTGGTACACAAGTGGTTCTTTATTCACACGAAATTTAATCCATGTTTCTAGTTTTGCAGAAGGCTTTTGACATCGTATCTCACAAGCAGATTCTTATCTAATTGCGTGCCTGTGGAATACCGTCGCAGTTGTGCGACTGGATTTGTCATTTAGTTTCACAAATGTCACAGTTCGTAGTAACGGACAGAAAGTCATCGAGTGAGACCGATGTCATATCTGGAATTCCCCAAAGAAGTTTAGTAGACCCTCTGCAGTTGGTGACCTATTTTAACGATGTAGGAGACAATCTGGGTAGCCGTCATCGTTTGTCAGCAGATAATGCAACCGTTTACCGTCCAGTAAATTCAAGGGATGGTCAAAACCAACTGCAAAATTATTTCGACAAGAAGTAGGTTACGAAAATTTACCCTAAATAACTATTGTCTATCCAATTAAATACGTAGGTATTGCAATTAAGAACAACTTAAGTTGGAACCAACACATAAGAAATCTTATGGAAAAGGTCAATTAAAAAAATGGTTCAAATGGCTCTGAGTACTATGGGACTTAACTTCTGAGGTCATCAGTCCCCTAGAACTTAGAACTACTTAAACCTAACTAACCTAAAGACATCACACACGACCGTAGCGGTCGTGCGGTTCCCGACCGTAGCGCCTAGAACCGCTCGGCCACTCTGGCCGGCGGTCAATTAAAGACGACAATCTATTGGCAGAACACTTAGAACACGGAATAAATCTTCTAAAGGGACTGTATGGACGACGATTGTCCTACCACTTTTGGAGTACTGTTGCGCGGTATGGGATCTGCAATAGACAGGGTTGAAAGAGTACATCGAAAAAGTTCAAAGAAGAGCAGCTCGTTTAGTATTATCACGAAATAAGGAAGAGAGTGTTACGGATATGATACGCGAGTAGGGGTGGCAATCATGAAAATCATTCTCACGTGAACATTCTCACGTGAAAGCGAGAAATAACAATCGCAATAAAACGTGGGAAATCCGAGCTCGCGCGGAGAGATTTAAGTGTTGGCTTTTCCCATGTGCTATCAGAGAATCTAATGCGCCATAGAAATCTCTGCACTAAAAATAAACTTACAATTACCGATATGGTAATACTTTCAGACGACGCAAAAAGGTGCTATACAAACATCAGTGTTCTATGAGGTCGCTGGAAACACGTGATGGAAAATATTATTGCAGAAGATAAGAATAATTTTGTAAACAAAAACAGGTTTTATGGATACCATACTAGACAAGCAGGGAATAATTAGTAGGATGCAGATATACGTAGAGTAATGGATAACACCAAACAGGTATCAGGAATATTATTGGAAATAAGAAAAAGAAAGAAAACACGGAGACCATATTCCAAACAGTGCATTCACTAGAACATAAAGGGCCGCTGGAAATACCAAGAGGAAAAGAGATAAAAATTCACAGACGCCATCAAGGGTGGAACAAGTTCTCCCAAGAGCTGTAACAGAAATTATAGAAATCACAATATTAAAACAAAAATATGATTGTTTCTCCTTCCAGATCAAAAGGCTCATACTAACAGTAGTACCTAACGGTATCGTTAATTCATACAGACGAGTAATATACAAATTAACCGACTGAGAAAATAATACGATATGACAGAAGAAATGAAACACGTGATAAACTATGTAACAGAATACATTTCACGAATATTATCAACTAACTATGGATCCAACTTCTTGCAAACAATGTAATCACGGCAACACTGTGTGAATATAATGTAAAGGAAACAGTTGTGTAAAATTACAGGCCACTATCGCTGACATCCGTCTGCTCTAAGGAAAGAAATTTCTCCTGAGGAATCAGCACAGACTGAATAAAACAGAGCAGTATGAAATAGAACTAGCTGTCAATTATTATTGGTTTTTCAATGGTAAGCTTACTGAAATTAATTAAAGAGAATTTTCACCAGACGCGTTTCGCTGTATTTAGACGCATTTTCCTGCAAACAGTAGATGTAGGTAAACACTTATACGAGATGAAGTTATGGCTAATGGAACGGCGAATATTTAACGTGTAACAGTTCTGCTATGGTAGAATAAAAATTTATTCTAAGACATCTTTACATAATATTGGCCATATCACTAATAGTTACCGTGACGGATATGTTCGAGTATTTTGCGCGACATATGAAGAAACAACGGAGTGAGCTGCACTCAAACCAACAAAAAACCTGCCATTGGTAGAGATCCTAGCAGGAAAATCTGAACTGAGAAATTGTCTTTATTTTATTAAACCTTTGCACTCTAATTAATTGTAAGTAGATAAGAATATAATGAACTGTCTTCCTAAATAAGTCAAATACAATTTTCTTAACGACATCAACCACGCAAGAGATTAATTTACTAAAGGAAAAGGGGCAGTGTGAAAAGACAGCAGAACGAATCGGTGCGAGTATAGAGGTGGAACGACGGCTGCTGAAGCCATCATGGTCAGAAGACAGACGCAGCCAGAGTGCGCGGAACGCAGCACGGAGTTTGAGAGCCACAAGTGGGACACTGAAACAACTGAGGTAGGCCGCACACAGTATCTGACGGAAGCGCTCGCAGAAACCTATTTACCAGCTTTCTTCTCCAATTCTTCAATAAAAAATACGATCTACGTAATACCTGAGCCTACAATAATTAGATAGGTACTAAAATCTGGGATAAACATGGCTGCCGTTTGCTGCATTGCGTGGAAGAGATTTGCCACCACTATCTTGAATAAGGGCCGAAGTAAAATCAAAGACATTTCAGGAGAACGTTTTCTGCTGTTCTTAGCTCTGTGACGATGGTTCATCGCCCCATTTCAGTACATATTTATCAATGCCAAGTTATAAGTTACTTTTCACAAAATAAATGAAACCTTAGTTCGGTGAAATATTATCCAGTGCCATTCGCCAAACTTAGTACCCAAAAAACTTCAAAAGGTGTGTGAACGAAACGTCTCTATACAACTGCGACCAGAAAAACCAGTGAAAGAGATAGAAGTAATTCGTTACTGACTGAACTATTTTCTTTTTACTTAACGAATATAGCCACTTTAAATGTATACAATACTTCTGGAACGGAGATGATCATTTGCATCCCTTTTTTGGAGTAAATACTAATTAGTAATCTAAGTGAATAACAATCACAATTCCCTGTTCTGATGTACATTGGGATTAGCTTATTCTACGAAGCTGTGTGCTATCCTTGTTACGTGCGCGTGGGGCACACAATACTCATTAAAGCCTGTACTATGGTAAGTGAGCGTGGTTCACCTTACGAGAGAGGATTTTCGTATAGATATTGACCACGTGTACCTGAATGGTGGCAAATCGGGACTTACACCCACTCTGTACTAACAATGATCCGTCAAGTAAGTTCAAAATGCAATTACACGTCAGTATGTACCAAAAGTAACACTGAAGATGCTACCAATTTGATAACAATACCATCGCCAGCCTAATTAGGCATTAACTGATTTTCTTCCCTGTACAAGTTGATGTATATTCATGCAAAACAACAAGTAGTAACACTGCATAATATAGTAGAATTTTAGAACCAGGAAATCTATTGAACTGATAGTTTCACGTTCTGTACTGATATGGAAAAACCATGAATACATAACACTACACTATAATGTATACTATAAAACTTCGTACAGTCTATTGATCTGATTAAAATCTGGCGTAGGTTACCCTAGAAATAGTACTTTCGAGCCACACACAAAATGTCAATTTTAATAAAAATAAAACACTGATAAATTTTGACTTATATATTGACTTTAACTTTTGCTGGTCAAACCAATGGGGAACACTTCAGAATTCAAATGAATAAAATGGTGGGGGGGGGGGGCCTGAAACTGTTATGATCACTATATTAAAAAAATTGATTACTGAAATTATCATGCGTTCAAGATTTCCAGTATATGAGTACTCTTTTTATCTTATTTGCTTCTCATTTAAATACCTTTATATCGGTCTCGAAATAATTAAACTTCATTACCATTTTAATATTAAAGTTATCTTTCAACTTCGTTAGACCTTCGTTATTCATTTACTGGTTCATTAACAAAACAGTTCTTTAAACACCATTCTAACATAACTAGGTCTGCAAATAATTATTATTAACACAAAATTTAATTTTTCATTTCGGGCCACTCGGATTGCACAGCATTTGGAAAGGACCCTGCCTAGGTTAGTTGTGAGGATAATTAAATGAGGGGAAAGTTGTGGTAAAATTTAGGTTATTATTGAACAGTTCACTCTATGGTCCATACGCATACAGTACTAAAAGTTTCAACCTGCTTGTATCGATGCGGCGGTTGGCAGGCGGCGAGATGGCGAGGCACAGAGCACACATACAACCACAGCTATGGTTCTTGACGTATCGGCACTTTAATCCTTCTTAGCGTCGCAATACTTTTCCATTTAGTGCCTATGGAATATTGCCATGCTGAATGGGCGTTGGAACAGCATACCCGAGGCTCAGTGAAACTACGTCTTCCAGGAGAGCCTCCTCGCTCCAGAAGGTGTTGCTCAGACCAATGCCAAACTCCAACTACCGCTGAGCCCGTTGTGCCGTGCAGTGCCCGCGTGCATTTTCCCGCGCTTGCCTGCCATCCACCTTTTACCGCTCCCTTACAGACAGGGTATTCACCCGGGGTTTTGCATTCTACATATCCTAACACATTGACTACGTATGGACCAGACGCACAGTTACAATTTTAAACATCTTACAACAGTTTCAACGTTTCTTACATTTCAATTCTGTTACAATATTGCTTAACATTTGACATAAACATTAATATTCACATTGAAACTCGTTAACAGTTTTCCTAACACAATGACAAGAAACAAAAAAGAAATGAAATCAGAACATCAATTACACTAGTTTACTGAAAAATCAGATGGAAAAAAAAATTTACTTATATGTACAATAGTACATCGTTGTTGTTGTTGCACATGCCCCTGTTTCCAGTAAATTTCACTAAGTGCAGATTTGATGGGAACACTAAACTTTATATTTATACAGGGGTTCTGAATATTTGCGTGAATGTGCCATCATAAAAGTTTATATCACAAAACTTCCTTTCACTCACTTCATATAGGTCTATACTTTTTAATATATCGAGAACATTTACCCATCATTTACTTAAGTGCCTTTGGCACAGTCCAACCTCCTATCACAACATGATTTAAATAGCAAATTACTTATCATTATTAAATTTCTCAGAGAAATAAAATCAAAATCTGGAACACTAACACTTAACTACAAAGCTGATACAAATACCTATATACACTATAAAACAATTTGTTGCTGCTTGCATTGAGTGGCAGTCCATTTCCTTATTTACTAATAAACACACAATACTATTTAGAAAAATTACTACACATATTTGCTGCCCATTATTCAGATCTGGGCAGTCCATTTCGCATCATTTTATCACATCACCTGTACCACGCTTACAATTCTCCTTTGACTGTTTATCTGCCATCCTTGGTTGGTTCAAATGGCTCTGAGCACTATGGGACCTAACTACTGTGGTCATCAGTCCCCTAGAACTTAGAACTACTTAAACCTAACTAACCTAAGGACATCACACACACCCATGCCCGAGGCAGGATTCGAACCTGCGACGGTAGCAGGCGCGCGGTTCCGGACTCCCTCTTTGGTGTTTGGCAGTCTTTATATTATGACTCATATACTGCCCTCTTTGGTTTTTGGCAGTCCCATCTTTTATTTGGCTTGCAGCATTTACCCTTTCTTTTCAGCCCTTTTTTCCATACATCTTTACATTTATAGTACATTTGGTAATCTGAAACTTACATAAGAACATTAGCACACTGAGATTGGTATACATACATTTACAAAGATTTGTTACATTTAGAATAAAATAGTTTCAGCATAAGATACAGCACATTTACTGCAAATTGCTTTCTGATTGTACTTAGGTCACTCACTCCTAGGAACATACAGTTTCAGGTCCACAACGTTTCTTACACCTAAAGGTCTCTTGGATTTTGGGTAGATCAGGTAGTAAGCATTATCGTGTAGAATGTTCTGTATTATATACAGTCCATTATAAATACATTTAAATTTGGAAATTTCATGGTTCAGTTCACTAGATTTTTCATGGGTTTTTAAAAGAACATAATCTCCAATTTTAAATTTTGAAACTTTCAGGTTTTTATCATGTCTTTTAGATCTAGATTCAGCTTTTTGTTTTGCCCTTTTTCTGACTAATTCTTTCTCTTGACTCAACCCCAAGCTTGTACAAGGTGGAAACTCTAGTTTTTCCTCAATTAAACTTTTGCTTCTGCTGCCTAACAAAATTTCTTCCGGTGGGAACCCAGTAGTTTCATGATGTAAGGTGTTCATGACATTCTCAAAGTCCGATATAAACCTGTCCCAGGCTCTATATCATGCCTCTTCCTGTTTTTTCCACAACGCACCTTGGTCAACTGTGACATTGTCCCAAGATATGTTCCTGACCTGTGAACCACTTATATCTGGTGGTTTTCTCGGTTTCTGGAGTTCAAAGTCTTTGCTTACTTGAACTCTTTGTAACAATAACACTGAGTCATCAGGTGGCTCCTTTTTTCTGTGTTCAGTCTCAACATATGGGTTTTGTTTTGAAACTTCGTCATCAGTAGGTACAATATCGCAATTAGCTGTATTCCCATTATTTTCACTATTACCGAAATACTCGTCGTCTGAACTATCATCCGAATCCGACCATTCTGGATCGCTTTCAGGTTCTAACATAAAAGTTTTTCTGAGACTGGCACTAAGTTCTTCCTCTGCATTTTCGTCACGCTTTGATTTTAACTCAATATCCTCTTTTGGCAAAACGGCCTCATTATCAGCTTTACTCACATCCACTGTTACTTCATATTTAGTGTAATCCTCGTGGACTTCAATTATTCTTAGGTAATTACCTGCCCCTTCCGCATGGTGCCTTTCGGTAACAGCTCGTACTGTTGGCGGATCATTAACAGAAGTTACTTCCTCGTCAATGCTTAGGATTTCATCCTCCAATACCTTCCTATCTTTAACCATCGTCCTATCGGCAGCACGCGTACTTTGCGCGGCGCTATTTACTCTCTCCTCTTCAAATTCGGGCCACGTCACCTTATTGACGTCCCTACTATCTCCTTTTTCACTAATTAACCTCCTTGCCTCATATTCCTTCTTAAAATCTTCCCACCCACATTGCTTGAGGCCCTAGTACAGATCGTCGATCTGCACACGCCAATCAGTTACTTCTGCTAATTCATTCTCGCCATTTACTTCATTGCTAACACTGCTAACTGCACCTCTCTGTGTATCCACTGTTCCATCTACTATTTCCTTCGCCACGTAATTGCCACTCGTAATGTATTCACCAGCTCTTACGGCAATGCTTGTACCTAATTCTGCTGCCTTGCTAGCGGCTTCTCTCTGAACAGCTGTTCTGCTAGGCTGGACCGTTGCCCTCTGATGCTCCACTCGCCTGTTAACATGTATCGCAGTGCGCGGCGAAGATGAGTCATCTGTGCACGCACCTGACGCTTGCTTCGCCACAACACGCTGCGTCGTTCCACGCCTGTCCCTAAGCTGTCTCATAACTTCACTGTCAGTTCGGTAACATTTCTTAAATCGGGGCCGGTATGTTCTGTCCGCTTCCGTTTGGCCCGCAACGTTCGCGGAAATCAGTTTCCCGCGTCGATATTATTTTGCGTGGTATACCCTCTACCGCGACCTGGATAACTCCCTCTTCCTCTTCCTCTACCTCTCTGTATCATGTTGACGCGAAACCCATCGCCGTCATTTCTCTCGTCATTATTGCGGTTATTCCTGTTACTAAAATTCTGATAATTGGCGCAACTTTCGCGCCAGTGATCTTCGTCTTCGACCCTTTCGAGAAACGCTTGGAAGCTGCGATGATTGCTTCCCACATATCTCTTCGAATCTTCTGGAAGCTTTTTATATAGCTCACATACGATTTCAGAATAGGATCTTCTCCCTCTTAAATGTGTCAACTTTCGGTACCAATATTCGCAGAAATCTTTCAAAGAATTCCTGCCTCTGTTATCATGAAGTTTGGTCATGATGAACCCGCGCCACAAATGATCCTGTTTTTGTTCGGACCAGTATTCTTCCGTAAACATTTGTTTAAACTCTTCGAACGTCATTAGTTCGGTATTCAAGTTAATTCCCCAGCGCTTAGCGTCACCTGCTAAGGCGCTAATTACTACGTTTATCTTCTCCTGACCAGACAAGTATTCAGGAAACATCCTCTCGCAATTTTTGATGAAATCCAACGGATGCCATCCGTTATGTTTTTTGGCGGGATCAAAGCGCTCCTCACTTTCCAGCAGCTTCGTAAGTGGCGTGCCATTACAGACAACACCAGGCCTATCTTTGATTTTACTCTTGAGATCGAAAATTTTGCCTTGAATTTTCGATGTATTTTGTTCACACATTTGTACACATCCAGTAACTTTTTGGCCTAAATTTCTTTCAGTAACTGAAACTGCCTTTTTCAACTGTGATATTCCATGTTGGCATTCGTTTATGATCTCAGTTTTAAGACCGAAAATTTTTTCGTCTACTTTTGTTTCAACTAGATAGAGGCTCTACTTTCTCTTGGATGTTAAGAATTTCAACATCAAACCTACTGTTAATGTTGTCAATTTCTCCCTTCATAGTATTCATATTTTTATTAATTGTGTCAATTTCAGACTTCATTGTATTTACTGTTGTTGTTGTGGTCTTCAGTCCTGAGACTGGTTTGATGCAGCTCTCCATGCTACTCTATCCTGTGCAAGCTTTTTCATCTCCCAGTACCTACTGCAACCTACATCCTTCTGAATCTGCTTAGTGTATTCATCTCGTGGTCTCCCTCTACGATTTTTACCCTCCACGCTGCCCTCCAATACTAAATTGGTGATCCCTTGATGCCTCAGAACATGCCCTACCAACCGATCCCTTCTTCTGGTCAAGTTGTGCCACAAACTTCTCTTCTCCCCAATCCTATTCAATACTTCCTCATTAGTTACATGATCTACCCATCTAATCTTCAGCATTCTTCTGTAGCACCACATTTCGAAAGCTTCTATTCTCTTCTTGTCTAAACTATTTATCGTCCATGTTTCACTTCCATACATGGCTACACTCCATACGAATACTTTCAGAAATGACTTCCTGACACTTAAATCAATACTGGATGTTAACAAATTTCTCTTCTTCAGAAACGCTTTCCTTGCCATTGCCAGTCTACATTTTATATCCTCTCTACTTCGACCATCATCAGTTATTTTGCTCCCCAAATAGCAAAACTCCTTTACTACTTTAAGTGCCTCATTTCCTAATCTAATTCCCTCAGCATCACCCGACTTAATTAGACTACATTCCATTATCCTTGTTTTGCTTTTGTTGATGTTCATCTTATATCCTCCTTTCAAGACACTGTCCATTCCATTCAACTGCTCTTCCAAGTCCTTTGCTGTCTCTGACAGAATTACAATGTCATCGGCGAACCTCAAAGTTTTTATTTCTTCTCCATGAATTTTAATACCTACTCCGAATTTTTCTTTTGTTTCCTTTACTGCTTGCTCAATATACAGATTGAACAACATCGGGGAGAGGCTACAACCCTGTCTTACTCCCTTCCCAACCACTGCTTCCCTTTCATGTCCCTCGACTCTTATAACTGCCATCTGGTTTCTGTACAAATTGTAAATAGCCTTTCGCTCCCTGTATTTTACCCCTGCCACCTTTAGAATTTGAAAGAGAGTATTCCAGTCAACATTGTCAAAAGCTTTCTCTAAGTCTACAAATGCTAGAAACGTAGGTTTGCCTTTCCTTAATCTTTCTTCTAAGATAAGTCGTAAGGTCAGTATTGCCTCACGTGTTCCAGTGTTTCTACGGAATCCAAACTGATCTTCCCCGAGGTTGGCTTCTACTAGTTTTTCCATTCGTCTGTAAAGAATTCGTGTTAGTATTTTGCAGCTGTGACTAATTAAACTGATAGTTCGGTAATTTTCACATCTGTCAACACCTGCTTTCTTTGGGATTGGAATTATTATATTCTTCTTGAAGTCTGAGGGTATTTCGCCTGTTTCATACATCTTGCTCACCAGATGGTAGAGTTTTGTCAGGACTGGCTCTCCCACGGCCGTCAGTAGTTCCAATGGAATATTGTCTACTCCGGGGGCCTTGTTTCGACTCAGGTCTTTCAGTGCTCTGTCAAACTCTTCACGCAGTATCGTATCTCCCATTTCATCTTCATCTACATCCTCTTCCATTTCCATAATATTGTCCTCAAGTACATCACCCTTGTATAGACCCTCTATATACTCCTTCCACCTTTCTGCTTTCCCTTCTTTGCTTAGCACTGGGTTTCCATCTGAGCTCTTGATATTCATACAAGTCGTTCTCTTATCTCCAAAGGTCTCTTTAATTTTCCTGTAGGCGGTATCTATCTTACCCCTAGTGAGATAGGCCTCTACATCCTTACATTTGTCCTTTAGCCATCCCTGCTTAGCCATTTTGCACTTCCTGTCGATCTCATTTTTGAGACGTTTGTATTCCTTTTTGCCTGTTTCACTTACTGCATTTTTATATTTTCTCCTTTCATCAATTAAATTCAATATTTCTTCTGTTACCCAAGGATTTCTACTAGCCCTCGTCTTTTTACCTACTTGATCCTCTGCTGCCTTCACTACTTCATCCCTCAAAGCTACCCATTCTTCTTCTACTGTATTTATTTCCCCCATTCCTGTCAATTGCTCCCTTATGCTCTCCCTGAATCTCTGTACAACCTCTGGTTCTTTTAGTTTATCCAGGTCCCATCTCCTTAAATTCCCACCTTTTTGCAGTTTCTTCAGTTTTAATCTACAGGTCATAACCAATAGATTGTGGTCAGAGTCCACATCTGCCCCTGGAAATGTCTTACAATTTAAAACCTGGTTCCTAAATTTCTGTCTTACCATTATATAATCTATCTGATACCTTTTAGTATCTCCAGGGTTCTTCCATGTATACAACCTTCTTTCATGATTCTTAAACCAAGTGTTAGTTATGATTATGTTGTGCTCTGTGCAAAATTCTACCAGGCGGCTTCCTCTTTCATTTCTGTCCCCCAATCCATATTCACCTACTATGTTTCCTTCTCTCCCTTTTCCTACACTCGAATTCCAGTCACCCATGACTATTAAATTTTCGTCTCCCTTCACAATCTGAATAATTTCTTTTATTTCATCATACATTTCTTCAATTTCTTCGTCATCTGCAGAGCTAGTTGGCATATAAACTTGTACTACTGTAGTAGGTGTGGGCTTCGTATCTATCTTGGCCACAATAATGCGTTCACTATGCTGTTTGTAGTAGCTTACCCGCATTCCTATTTTCCTATTCATTATTAAACCTACTCCTGCATTCCCCCTATTTGATTTTGTGTTTATAACCCTGTAGTCACCTGACCAGAAGTCTTGTTCCTCCTGCCACCGAACTTCACTAATTCCCACTATATCTAACTTCAACCTATCCATTTCCCTTTTTAAATTTTCTAACCTACCTGCCCGATTAAGGGATCTGACATTCCACGCTCCGATCCGTAAAACACCAGTTTTCTTTCTCCTGATAACGACATCCTCTTGAGTAGTCCCCGCCCGGAGATCCGAATGGGGGACTATTTTACCTCCGGAATATTTTACCCAAGAGGACGCCATCATCATGTAATCATACAGTAAAGCTGCATGCCCTCGGGAAAAATTATTATTTACTCTGTATTTACTACAGAGCTTAAATTACCCACTTTTTGTTCTACCTGTTCTATTTGTTTACTAATTTTAATTCCTTGTTCTTCGACAAGCTGATCAACTTGTGTTTTAAGCTGCTCGTCAACGTGTGTTTTAAGCTGATCATTCTGTGTTTTAAGCTGCTCGTCAACGTGTGTTTTAAGCTAATCATTCTGTGTTTTAAGCTGCTCGTCAACGTGTCTTTTAAGCTGATCATTCTGTGTTTTGACCTGCTCGTCAACGTGTGTTTTAAGCTGATCACTCTGTGTTTTGAGCCGCTCACTCTGTCCTGCAATTTGTTTGGTTAATCGTTCAAATAAGTCGTTCATGGTTAATTTTTTTTTTCTTTATTGTATTTCAATTCCCCAACGGGGCGGGCTGGCAGCAGCATATGCGCTGCTCTTCAGCCGAAAGACATAGAACAAAACAATAGAAGACATTTAAAAACAGCAAAGGAGAGAAGAAGGCGAACATAGATATAAAAAGGGAGAACATCATGGAAGGCAATAGACAAAGAAAAAAAAAACGAGGTGACTGTAGAATGGAGATAAAAAACTATTTAAAAGTAGCACACACAAAAAGCCACACACTGCGACGATTAAATGAACACAAGGCACAGTATGACTGGAGCATAAAGGTGTTGACGGATGGCATAGCACACAACGTAACACTGACGGCGAACCTCAAGGCAGTACACAATTAAAATCACACCTCTTGATGCACACGAGAAACAGCACTAAACACAACACTGATGTGGCACACTGATAAGGATCAAGACAGAGGATCTGCCAGGTTCAAGGAGAAGAGGGAGACCTGAAGAAGGGAGGGAGGGGAAGAGATGGGGGAGGGGAATGGGGGGCACGCGGAAGAGGGCCAGGTAGGGAGGGATGTGGGAAGGAGAGAGGCAAGTATGGGGTGCAGGGACTCAGGGGAGGGGGGGATGGAGGAAAATCCGCTCTGGGAGAAGGAGGAAAGAGGAGAAGGGGGCCCTGGGGAGGGGTGGGGGAACAAGGGGGGGTTATAGTTGGAAGGAAGGGTATATGTCACGGCGAAGTTCGTCATCCGGGAGGGGGAGGCGTTGGAAATTGCACTGATGAAGGAGATGGAGGGTGTGGAGGTGGAGAGAGGGAGGGATACAGCGATAGAGGCGCGGCAACGGGCGGGGGGTGGAGAGGAAGGAGGAAACCAGAGGGTGGGGGGGATCAACCCTGCGAACAATGTAAAGGATGCAGAGATGTTGGAGGAACAAGAGGAGGTGGGGGAAGGGGATCAGTTCATACAGGAGCCGTGTGGGGGAAGGAAGGCGGATACGGAAGGCAAGGCGGAGCGCATGGCGTTCAAGGATTTGGAGGGCCTTGTAAAAGCGGGTGGGGGCGGAGATCCAGGCGACGCTGGCATAACAGAGGATAGGACGGATGAGGGATTTATAGGTGTGGAGGATGGTAGAAGGATGCAATCCCCATGTCCGGCTGGACAGGAGTTTCAGCAGGCGGAGACGGGAATGGGCTTTCTGCTGGATGGTCAGGAGATGAGGGGTCCAGGTGAGGTGTCGGTCAAGGGTGAGGCCAAGGTATTTCAGGGTGGGGGTGAGTTGGATAGGACGACCATAAAGGGTGAGGTAGAAATCATGGAGGCGAAAGGAGCGAGTGGTGCGGCCTATGATGATTGCCTGGGTTTTGGAGGGGTTGAGACGGAGGAGCCACTGGTTGCACCAAGTGGTGAACTGGTTACGGTGGGTTTGGAGGGTACGTTGAGACCGTTGAAGGGTAGGATAGAGAGCCAGGAAGGCGGTGTCATCAGCATATTGGAGAAGGTGGACTGGTGGGGGTGGCTTGGGCATATCAGCTTATACAAGAGATAAAGGAGAGGGGAGAGGACAGAACCCTGGGGGACGCCAGCCATGGGATAAAAGATACGGGAGTTGGTGTTGTGGAGGGTGACATAGGAAGGATGGTGCGAGAGGAAGGAAGCGACCAGACGGACAAAATTGATAGGCAGGGCGTAGGTTTGGAGTTTAAAGAGGAGACCGGGATGCCATACACAGTCATAGGCATTTTGGAGGTCAAGGGAAACAAAAATGGCGGAGCGACGGGAGTTGAGCTGGAGGGACAGAAGGTGAACAAGGTTGAGGAGTTGGTCGTCAGCAGAGAAGGAGGGTCAGAAGCCACACTGGGTAAGGGGGAGGAGGTGGTGTTGAGCAAGGTGCCGATGGATACGGTGGGAGAGGATGGATTCAAAGACCTTACTGAAGACGGAGGTGAGGCAGATGGGACGATAGGCAGAGGCGGCAGAAGGGGAGTTGTTGGGTTTGAGGAATAGGAGGACGCGGGAGGTCTTCCACAGGTCAGGGTAGAAGCCAGTAGAGAGGATGACATTATAGAGATGGGCGAGGACAGTTAGGAAGGAATAGGGGCTTTCTCAAAGGTGACGGTAGGTGACACAGTCGTGACCAGGGGCCGTGTTGCGTTTGGACTGGAGGAGAAGTTTAATGACTTGTGCTGTGATGGGAGTGTTGACGTCGGAGGGGGGCAACTGCCCCAAGTACTGGAGACTAGGAGCAAGTGGAGCGACTGAGGTATCAGCATGTTCCATGACGGTGGGGAAAAGAGAATAATCAAAGTGGGGATCATCGGGGATGGAGAAGACCTCGGAAAGGTGGGAAGCGAAGTGGTTGGCCTTACTGAGGTTGTCTGGAAGGGGGCGATCGTTATGGAGATGGGGGTAGTGGGGAGCGGAAAGGGAACCAGTAAGACGATGGAAGGCGGACCAGTACTTGGTGGAGTTGATAGGGAGGGTGGCATTGAGTCGTGTGCCGGTCTGGCGCCAGTCCCGGCGTTTCGTTGCTGTAATAAGGTTCCGTACGTGTCGCTGTATTTGCCGGTGGCGTTGGAGTGTATCCCTGTCACGAGTGCGGAGGAAGGAGCGATAGAGGCGGCGGGATTCACGGAGGAGGAGGACAGCCCGCGGAGGGAGAGTGGGGCGGTGTGGGTGAATGGTTTTAGTAGGAACATGGGCCTCCACGGCGTCAGTAATTACCGTCTGAAGGAAGGACGAGGCGCGGATGATGTTGTCAGGATGGCGATAGGTAAGAGGGTGGCTTTCGACCTGGGTGGAGATGGAGTCCCAGTAGGCATTCCAGTTGGCACGGCGATAGTCATGGACGACCTTGGGAGGGGGTGCAGGTTGCGGAGCCAGAGGGTGGCGGTTTGCAGACGTTATGGTGAGAAGGACAGGGAGGTGATCGCTACCTGTGGGGTCAAGGACGGCGACAGTGATACACCCAAGGAGGTTGGCGGAGGCAATGACAACATCGGGGGTGGTGTTACTTTCGGGTCAGGTGTGCTGGGGAATGGGAACAAGGTCACCCTGGATTGTGGAGAGGAACTGACGCCACCGCCGAAGGGCAGCAGGAGTGCGGCTATGGATGTTGAGGTCGGCGGCAATCACATAGGGGGAGAAGGTGTGGTCAATGTGTGAGATGAAGTCATAAGGAAGAGGAGCAGTGGAGCGGACATTGATGGTGGCACAGGTAATGGTGAGGGAGGGGAATAAGACGCTAAGGATAAGGTGTTCAGTGGGGTCATTGAGGAGAGGTTGTGGCCGGATGGGGATATGCTTAAGGTGGCCAATCGCGACTCCACCCTGCGCACGAGGACCAGGAGCATCAGTGCGGTGGAGGATATAGGGGGAGGTGCGGATAGAATGGTGGGGCTGGAGAAAGGTTTCGTTCAAGAGGAAGGTGTCGACCTGGTGGTGGGAGAGGGTGTGCATGAGGAGGTATTTGTTGGAGCGGAAGGAGCAAATGTTTTGGAACAGGATGCGAGACTCGTGCCGCGCCATGACGGGAAGGAGGGGGGGAAGAGAGGGAAGGGAAGAGACTTAAACTAGGGTGTCGAGGCGGGTGAAGGTGAAGTGGGCTTGGTTGTGGGACTAAGTGGCGAAGGTGTTCAGGTAGAAAACAGAGCGAGCAGCAAGGGATATTTGTTGGAAGGTGTGCGGGTGCTGAAGAGGGTGAATGTTTTGGAGTACAACGGTAATGAATCGGATGATGTCCTCGGCTGTGGGGGGTGGACGGAGGGAATTGTTAGGATGGACAGGAGGATCAACGGGATGAACTGGGACTGTAAGTTCAGGGGTGGCTGGAGGGGGTTTAGCTTTACATTTGTGGGAGTATGTGGGATGGGGGCCATTGCAGGTATTACAGGAAGGAGGAGCAGCGAGGTTGGGGCAGTTCTTGAGAAAGTGGGAGGCCTTGCAATGGGGACAGGTGGGGGGGTTTTTGCAGTTGGGAGTCAGGTGGTCATTGTACATCAGGCACTGCTGGCAACAATAGGATTGGGGAGGGGATTTGGAGGATTCAACAGGGTGGCGACGGTGGTATATCAGGGCACCCTGGGTGAGGAGATGGTCTATGGATGGGGCGGACTCTGAGAATACCCGCATGAGATAGGTGGGACCAGAGGCATTGTGGATACGGCGGGCAGAGTGGATTTCCAAGTCCGGGTGGGAGTTCAGTTCAACCAACACTTCATCCTCTGTGATCACCGGGCTGAGCTTGGTGATCACAGCGGTGTAGGTGGGGGGGCGACGGGGAGGCTGGGGCTGACGAGGAGTGGAAGCGGAAAGGAAGGGTGTCAGAGAGGCGTGGGGGCCAAACATAACTCGTGGGAGTTTTCGCAGGAGGTCTGTGTCAAAGGATGGGGACGGGGACTTGATAAGGACTGAGTCCCTGCGGGGAATGAGTTGGGAGATGGGAGCACCAGGTAAGTACTTTCGTATTTCCTTAGTGAGGGTATGAGCGTCGAGGAACTTAGGATCGGGAGTTGACAGGACAAAGGTGTGGAGGGTGGGGGCCAATGTAGGGGTGGCAGGAGGAGGGGTGGTGTCCATGGTGACGGCAGGGGGAGGGGGAGGGGGAGGTGGTGTTGATTTTTTGTGGGAAGTGGCGGGAGCAGAGTCGGTAAGGACGCGCTTTTGGGGTTTTTTGGAGACTGGAGGCTGGGAGGAGGGGAGAGGGACGGGGAGGAGAGGGACGTGGCGGGTGGCAGATCCCTGTGGCGTAGTGGAGGCACCGGGAGAAGCAGCTGGTTCAGTGGTGGCGATGGTGGCTCGGCGCGACGTGATGCGTGCGGGAGATGCAGAAGACGAAGCGACGGGGTCGGTGAGAGAGGGGAAGCCAACCATCTGAGGGGCGGCAGCAGAGGCGGCAACAGAAGCGTACGTGAGGGCGGGGGTAGTAGTGGGAGCTGTTGAGGGTGTGGAGGCTGGAGGAAGGGTGTAGAGGTGTGGGTATACAGCAGGGGAGGAGATAGGGGGGTGGGTAAGTGGGGGAAGGGAAGGGGAGGTGGAAGGAGGGAGGCCAGAGGCGGCACTCCAGGAAGTGACTGTGGGAGAGGGGGAGGGGGAGGTGTAGATGACGGTGGAGGTGGGAGTACTCATTGCAGACGAACGGCGACGGACAGACGGTGGTGCAGCAGGCGGCGTCGGCGTCGGCGATGGGCAGCGGCGAACAGACGGACGAACAGCAGGCGGCGTCGGCGTCGGCGGCGAACAGACGGACGAACAGCAGGCGGCGGCGGCGGCGGCAGCGGTTACGACAACGGCGCTGGACAGCCAGCAGGCGGACGGACGGACGGACGGACGAACGAACAGCGACAGCAGCGGGCAGACAGACAGACAGACAGACAGACAAACACACACAATCTTCGAAGACGGAGATTCCACCCTGAGAGTAGCCCAGGCTTTGCAATCTGACGCTTTCGAAGGAGGGGATCCAACCCTCTAGATGCGTTCATGGTTAAAATTTTCACAATGTTTTGTTCTACGGAATCGGTGTATTCCGATCCTATTTCAAAATTTTCTTTTGGTTCTTTCTTCATCTGTGGTGAATCAAACATGTCAGTGGATTCGTTCACGTACCCACTATCATCTACAAAGTCATCCTCAACTTCCTGTTTTATTCATTGCTGTGTTCGAGGCGATCTCTACATTTCAATCTGTTCGTTAACATGTTCGTGGTATTGTATGTACGCCAATTGTCTACCGCTAACGCCATCTGTTATCTGGCAGCGTAAACTCCTGTCATTACCAGCCGCATCTTTCATTACGCTCGGCACATCTACTGTGTCTACGTTCTTGTCCATACTGAACGCAAATTACACCTCACTCCCGTACTTGACGTTCACTGCTATTTACTTTACTGAATAACATTGCAATTCGTGCCACTGAACATCCACTGTTCGGTATTCACATTAATTTGTGACCGACAGCAACTGGATGTCCTGTCATCGAGAGCCACTTGTAACGTGCGCGTGGGGCACACAATACTCATTAAAGCCTGTACTATGGTAAGTGAGCGGGGTTCACCTTACGAGACAGGATTTTCGTATAGATACTGACCGCGTGTACCTGAATGGTGGCAAATCAGACTTACACCCACTCTGTACTAACAATGATCCGTCAAGTAAGTTCAAAATGCAATTACACGTCAGTATGTACCAAAAGCAACACTGAAGATGCTACCAATTTTATAATAATAGGGTCGCCAGCGTAATTAGGCATTAACTGATTTTCTTCCCTGTACAAGTTGATGTATATTCATGCACAACAACAAGTAGTAACACTGCATAATATAGTAAAATTTTAGAACCAGAAAATCTATTGAACTGATAGTTTCACGTTCTGCACTGATATGCAAAAACCATGAATACATAACACTACACTATAATGTATACTATAAAACTTCGTACTGTCTATTGGTCTGATTAAAATCGGGCATAGGTTACCCTAGAAATAGTACTTTCGAGCCACACACAAAATGTCAATTTTAATAAAGATAAAACACTGATAAATTTTGACTTATATATTGACTTTAACTTTTGCTGGTCAAACCAATGGGGAACACTTCAGAATTCAAATGAATAAAATGGTTGGGGGGGGGGGCTGAAACTGTTATGATCACTATATTAAAAAGATTGATTACTGAAATTGTCATGCGTTCAAGATTTCCAGTATATGAGTACTCTTTTTATCTTATTTGCTTCTCATTTAAATACCTTTATATCAGTCTCGACATAATTAAACTTCATTACCATTTTAATATTAAAGTTATCTTTCAACTTCGTTAGACCTTCGTTATTCATTTACTGGTTCATTAACAAACCAGTTCTTTAAACACCATTCTAACATAACTAGGTCTGCAAGTAATTATTATTAACACAAAATTTAATTTTTCATTTCGGGACACTCGGATTGCACAACATTTGGAAAGGACCCTGCCTAGGTTAGTTGTGAGGATAATTAAATGAGGGGAAAGTTGTGGTAAAATTTAGGTTATTATTGAACAGTTCACTCTATGGTCCATACGCATACAGTACTAAAAGTTTCAACCTGCTTGTATCGGTGCGGCGGTTGGCAGGCGGCGAGATGGCGAGGCACAGAGCACACATACAACCACAGCTATGGTTCTTGACATATCGGCACTTTAATTCTTCTTAGCGTCGCAATACTTTTCCATTTAGTGCCTATGGAATATTGCCATGCTGTATGGGCGTTGGAACAGCATACCCGAGGCTCAGTGAAACTACGTCTTCCAGGAGAGCCTCCTCGCTCCAGAAGGTGTTGCTCAGACCAGTGCCAAACTCCAACTACCGCTGAGCCCGTTGTGCCGTGCAGTGCCCGCGTGCATTTTCCCGCGCTCACCTGCCATCCACCTTTTACCGCTCCCTTACAGACAGGGTATTCACCCGGGGTTTTGCATTCTACATATCCTAACACATTGCCTACGTATGGACCAGATGCACAGTTACAATTTTAAACATCTTACAACAGTTTCAATGTTTCTTACATTTCAATTCTGTTACAATATTGCTTAACATTTGACATAAACATTAATATTCACATTGAAACTCGTTAACAGTTTTCCTAACACAATGACAAGAAACAAAAAAGAAATGAAATCAGAACATCAATTACACTAGTTTACCGAAAAATCAGATGGAAAAAAAAATTTACTTATATGTACAATAGTACATCGTTGTTGTTGTTACATCCTCAGCAATGTTATAGAAGGTGTCAAGCGCAGTGCTCATGTTAACACGGAATAGTGATCGACATATTGCAAGTTCTACCTCGTAACATGTCAATGTTATACACCAGTAAAGGCAAGGACTGCAGCTCGTGCGAAAGTCTTCAGGGCTGCAGTCCATCAGAGAAGATTCTGGCGTGAATCACAACTTAATGACCCCCTGCAGCAGCAGAAAGTCGAAAGTGACAGCTGATTACGGAGAATGAGCGTTCTTCTCCTCAATAAGTAGTTAGTTAAAATACAATAATAAACCAAAACATTATGGCCACTGCCCATCGCGACGTTGAATGCCGTGTGGTGGCGTTGCGCACACGTGACACGGTAACAAAAGTATGTAAGCGGAACAGACACGGACGGGGTGTCATCTTATCGAAAGTATGCGCTGCAAAAGGGGAAAGCCATTGAGATAAGCGATTTTGACGAAGGACAGATTGTTATTACGCAGAGCCTGTGAACGAGTATTTCCAAATCAGCGAAGCTAGTCGAATGTTCGCGTTACTGTCGTCAGTTAAATGATTCGAAGTTCACGCTCTTCACAGAACTTGGGTTTCGTAGACTTGTCTGCTTTGTAATTAAGGATAGATGGTGATCTGTGGTAGCTTTGCCAAAAGAGCACAATGATGATGCACAAACAAGTGTTTCGGAGCAGACATCGTACACTGTTGAACATGAGGTTCCGCAGCAGACCACCCTTACGTGTTCACTTGTTGACCCAACTATTACGATTGCAGTGGGCACGGGAACATCGGGATTCGACCGTCGATCAACGGAAACGTGTCGGCTCTTTAGATGAATCACATTTTTGCTACACCGGGTCGCTGGTCGTCTCTACAAGCTCCGTCATCGAGGTATGAACGGTGGGTCGAAACGCGCAGCGCGCCACGGTCGCTGGTTGGTGAGAGCAGTATTATGCTGTGGGAGACAGTCTCTGCGCTCGCATTTGACCTGTGGTTGTAATCTAAGACGCGCTGAGAGCTACTAACCATCTGTGTCCCTTCACGCTTTATGTCTTCCCCGATGGTGATGTCATCTTTCAGCACTATCATTGTCCGTGTCTCTGAGCCAGAACCGTGCTACAGTTGTTTTGGGAGCATTATAGTGAATTCACGTTGATGTCTCGCCGACCGAATTCGCCTGATGGAAATCATATGGAATCCATCTGGGTCGCTATCGGGATACATCACCGCGTACGCATATCGGCTCGTCATTTACGCGAATTACATTACCTGTGCGTTGACATCTATGCCAGATACCTCCACAAACCTACCAACAAACTCTCGAATACGTGATGCACAGATTCAGTGATGTATTTCGTTCCAAAGACGGACAAACAAACTATTGAGCAGGTGTTCGTAACGTTTTGGCTCATCAGTGTAGTATTAGATTATTGGATCTAGCCGAATACCATAACCAAAACTAAGTCGGATCGCCGAAATTCAGCAACAAAAAAGGTTTGTGGCTTTTTATCTCTTGGTAAAGTGAAAGAAATCAAAGTAGTATCAGGTGAGTTGATTCCGTTTTGTTCTATAAAAGTCGCTGTATTAACAGAACCAAACGGCAATGTTACAAACAATAATGAAAGTAGCATTGGATGTGCCCCAAGGAAGCGTAATACGGTGACCACTGTTCTAGATATAATTAAATCATTAATTAGATAGCGTTAGTAACACTAGCAGTAATACTGTTGTCTAGTGGAAACCAACCATAAATAACCGTAAAACGACTAGGACGCAATTTACAATTAGACAGTTGGTATAGTAAATAGCAGCTCTCTTTAAAAGAGAATAAATAGAAGATGCTGTCCATGACAGAAAGACATAGCTGGATAGTTTTCTAATACTAGTGGTGGATATTAGAAGCACATTACAACGTATAAATATTGGTTGTAACACTATGAACTGACATGACATGGGAGTTACACGAAAAATCATAAGTAGTGAAGATTGATGAAAAACACATTTTCTGGAAGGGTTTTCGAATAGTGCAGTGCATCTGTAAACAAAATAGCCTACAATACCCTAATACAATGCTGCTTCAGTGTGTAAAATGCTTATTACGTAGGTCTAACAGCACACATCGATGACATTCAGAGACCCACTGTTCAGGATCGTAGCAGGCTGTCATAGACTATACGAAACTTTAACAAAAGTGTACGGGGAATTTGAAGAGGAATCTTTCGAAGAAAATCGAGTGAGGTGTTATGATACTGGACTAGCATTCGGAAAATGACGGCTCAAATCCACATCCGGCAATCCATATATATGTTTCCTGTTGCTTCTCAAAATAATGTAAAGCTAATTCTGAGATGGTTCCTCTGAAAGGACATGGCCGATTTCCTTCTCCACTGTGTTTTGCTCCGTTTGTAATGACCTTCCTTTCTTATTTGTTTACTTCTAGAAGAAGGCGATTCCTCTCGCGAAGCCCCATTGGGTAAATTTCGAGGAACACTGTGCGACAATGTAGCTGCGAGCAAAGTATAATCGCATAGAGATCATGTGACTGAAACCAGAGAGGTTACAGTATTTTGACAGGCGTAAAGACATTCATGTTTCTTATGCTTTATGCGTGAATGAAATAGAACCGAAAACTTAGTACTGGTGCGAAGTACCTTTCATCACTTGTGGAGATTATATGAAAAAGCATGACAGTGGGAAAGTTATACATCATCAGAATAACAAACAATACCACTCAGAATAAATGTGTTGACCAACACGCAAAACAAATACAGTCAGTAACTAATGCTTACCTGGAGCTCAGTTGAGATGATACGGACTAAGAAGAAAAAGATGAAGTACGATGAAGAAAGAGAAGTCGAGATGACCGCGCCTTTTCGTTACCGATGCAGTAATTCAGAATTGAAACTGCAGTGTCTTACACAAAACGCATAGAAACGGTAATTGTAATTGTGATTTAGAGTCAGTCGTGTTGTAATCTCACGAGGCTACACAATTCTCAATATAGCACCTCTCTGGGTGAGCGTTTTCTGGATAGATGATGGGTTCAAGGAAACGTCTACTGCATACACGCGAATAGCCCCGGCACTTAAGAGATAAGACCTCTCTTCAGAGCGGACCGCGTCATTGAAAAGCCAGCAGCGGCCAGGGCCTGCGTTATCGCGGGACCCGCAGGCGTCTGCATTCAGAGGAGCCACGATGGAGGCGTTAGCCTCACCCTTCTCGACAATGGACGGCGCTTTTGGCTCGCAGGGAATCGCTGCCGAGTCCACCAAATATGCAACGTCCGTGCAGTGTGCGGTAACAGACAGCTGATCTGGCGCCACGTTTGGCCACTGTCTGTACTCATGAGACAAAGTTTAACAGCGGGCCGATTTGACGACAAATTCTTGGAACAGTGGTCTTCTGTTTCATGTCACGTTCCGCGGAGGCAGTTTTTCACCGAGATACTGCGAGTCCTCTGGTGGTAAGAGGCTCCCGGGAACTCTGCCACGACTTCCGCGACATAATTCAGGCAAGCCTCTGTTCTCTGACCCAGTTTCCATTCGTAACTACTTTATCTGTTAATAAACACCACATGCAAACAATGCATGCTACTGCAAATCTCGTGTAGTTCGTCAATTGTATTTGGTATCATTGTAACGTTATTAGCGAATACGAAGGCATGCATGTGTACAAGATCACTGTGTAAAGAGTGTGTCGATGCAGAACCTGCAGTATTAGCGGTTTTCTCTAGGTTTCTGAATAAAACCCAACTGAGCAACATACAAGCCATTACCTGGAAAGTGTATAAATTCAAATACGTATTTAGTAAACCATTAACTATTATTTAGGCAAATAAACTTGAGAGATAACGTTTCTTGTGCAATAAATAGTCACTATAAAAACTTCCAAACCTCTGAAGTTTCACGAAGTCCTACGTTGTTTGACACGTTTCTTCGGCACTGCAATTCTAATAGCAGCTACTCACAAATAAAACGAATAGGGAAAAAAATCATCATTCAAAACTACACACACACGCTACATCATTTTCTGCATTTGATCTCCAGAGCTTAATTTACTTTGGTTTAGCCAAATGCAAAAATGTACGGAAGAACTATATTTAATACTTATTGAAATAAATTCTAACTGTTATGAATAGGGTTATAAATATTTTTGAATAAAAGATGTACTATTTATTTAACTATATTTATGTACTATATGTGTATAAACTTATACTTGTTCATTTACATACACTATTCTACTTTATATTTTATGCCAACATGAGATAATTATGTGTCAGTTTAACAAAATTCTTTTAAAATATGATTCAATACTTTTAACGGCTGGTAAAATATTCTCGCATAGTATTAAGTACAGAAATGCGTATTCCCTATAATTCTCAACTTATCAAGGTCAGTTATAATGCGCAGTCGTCTTTCAATGAATCAGCAGCCATTTTACTTTAATCCTGCAGCCAGAAAATTCTTCCAGTCACCAAAAGTCGTCAATTACCTCACAGGGTGTTTCTAAGGTGGAGATGTAGAACCAGTCGTCATTTGCAGAAGTGTGTCTAGAAAATCTTTTAGACTGGTTGGTCTACTAGAGCATCATTCGCTTCTCTGGTGCGTAATGTCAGGTGTGCAGGTGTGGCTTACAATCCTGCCCCACCCCATTTCTTCCCTCAGTTAGTGAGTTACCTGAGCAGTTCTAGGACAAAAAATTTAAATTTAATATTGACTGATCTTATTATTGAAACCTGTTGTATAAAAAGGCTCTGTGTTTAGTTTCTGGACCATATAAACAATGGCTTCACGAAAACTTGCGGTAGCTGTCCTTTGGCATTATTGCGTAGTGATAGATATTGTTTAAAGTGATGCGTCTATTTGTTTTCTGTGACTAATGATATAGCTGTAGTCGATTTTTGTGGCAGACGTTTTTCACTTTCGAGGGGAAAGGAATAATAGCAGAAAGTTTCATGTAAGTGTTTAAAGCTACTCAAACCATTAAGTGAAGCCCTGAACTACGCGAGAAAATGAGAAACAGATACAAGACATAATATTCTGTCTGGAAAATGACACCAGCAGTTGCAGAAAGTTAGATGCCCTTCATCAACTGGAGACTGTTGACAGCGCAAGAAGTTTCAGACATCTTTTACAATTATCCGAGTACCTCAACCCAGTTCATCTAACACGATGGCATAATAGACAGGACAATTGATCGAATTTGCTTAAAAAATGGTTCAAATGGCTCTGAGCACTATGCGACTTAACTTCTGAGGTCATCAGTCGCCTAGAAATTAGAACTACTTAAACCTAACTAACCTAAGGACATCACACGCATCCATGCCCGAAGCAGGATTCGAACCTGCGACCGTAGCGGTCGCTCGGTTCCAGACTGTAGTACCTAGAACCGCACGGCCACTCCGACCGGCGATCGAATTTGGGATGGGATGGATAAAACTTCCCTTCTGTCACATATTACACAGGTTTTACTAAATTACTTATATACAGAGAGGTGTTGATCATAGTATTTAGGTCTCCCATTTTAGTTCTACAAACTGAAATGCCTAGTTCACATATCCTTTTTTAAACTTTTGTTTAATATGAAGTGGTTGTAATAAGATTTCATTAGAATTTTCCCACATTTATGCAGATTGTGTGTATACGTGAGGCTTTCAATAAGCAACACAACACATTTTATTTCTTAAAGCTGGTTGATTTTCCTCAGGATTCCAAATACGCCATATTATTCCCCACTCTTTCAGCTATAAAATCCGTTTTTCCACACACTTTTCCATTCAATGCTATGGCGTTACGCTACCTTATTGAGAGGGCATGTATGCCTGCACGGTAACACTCTACAGGCCAATGTCGGAGCCAACGTCGCGCTCCATCAATAACCTCCCCATTATTGACGTACTGCTTCCCGCAGAGTGCATCCTTCATTGGGTCAAACAGATGGAAGTCGGAAGGTGCAAGATCCGGGCTGTAAGGTAGATGAGGAAGAACAGTCCAATGAAGTTTTGTGAGTTCCTCTCGGGTGCACAGATTTGTGTGAGGTCTTGCCTTGTTATGGAAAAGGAGAAGTTCATTTATATTTTTGTGGCACCTTCAATGACTGTCCACACGTTCCAGCATTGCTGGAGTTTCAGCTGTGTGTGGCCAACCGGCACGCAGAAGACAGAAGATGTATGCGCAACCTTGTTGCGGTGATGACAGATGCCTCGCCCAACATCTCACCGTGCGTTTCTTCACTGCCAGGTCTCTGTAGACATTCTGCAGCACCAATGAATATCAATGATGCTCTGTCTTTCCGCCAAAAGAAACTGAATCACAGCTTTCTGCTTGGAATGCATCTCCGTTAGAGACACTATATATATATGGAGAGAGAGAGAGAGAGAGAGAGAGAGAGAGAGAGAGAGAGAGAGAGCAAGTACTGTCAGCATGTTGACACTGATCATATGCCGTGATCCTATTTAATATACACATATTGGTCCACTGGAGTAGTTGGCCAGTTACCGAAGTCACTTGCACAGACCTGTATAAAGTTTTGTTGCCCATACTCTATGAGGACAATATTGCACAGGCTGTCAGTCAGAAGAGTGGAGTAATAAGCAGTTTGGTACATTGTTTTATTGCAGTACCACATCCAAGCAGTGTACAACTACAGCTTTGTACACCACCATCAATTTTGTTTTTCTAGTATGACTATGAGGTCTGTGTCAAATGCTAACGTGGCATTAACACAGAATGAGATTTTCACTCTGCAGCGGAGTGTGTGCTGATGTGAAACTTCCTGGCAAATTAAAACGTCTGTAAAGTTTGGAAGGTAGGAGACGATCATTGTAAGGCGGTGGTGAGTGTTCTAAATGATCTTCTTGACTCCTGTAAATCTTTGAATAATTAATTTGATAGTGTAGTGCAAATGGACTATAAGCCAATAGGGACATAGTATTATGAGGAGGGCTGAAGACCTTGATCTATGTGTTTGGAGATGTTGGTTTACACACATACAGGAACTAGCAACTTGAGGGAGAGCAGAGGTAGTTTTTCAGGTATCAAATATCAAAGGATGCTGGCATCTGCTCGACAGTCACTTGCAACCAGACGTAGCTGCTTGAGGGAGACAGAGATAGGAACCAAATCTGGCATTTTTTGAGCAAAGGAATGCCCCCCACCTGATGCTTTGTTCAGGGCCATGAGAGCAATGGAGGCTGACATCCAGTCTGTGGTCAGTGATATTTCATATCGTGATTTGTAATTCGGTCATTGGGCAGTTTTTGACTTCTGTGGCAGTGTCCGGATGACAGACACACAGGCGGTTGACCACAGACAGTGGCTACTATACCCCACTTCATTCGATACATCGGTTCTTACAGGTATTATCTCATAGGAAGCAGTTGTGGGGGTTGGAGCCACGAGCTGTTCACAAATGGGAGAGACCTATGTGAAACAAACGTATTAAATAGAGAATGTGCAGCAATAAATTATTATTGTTTGCACTGATTTGAATTCTATGTTATGAGATGCTTCCTCTCCAGCACAGACTGTGTTCTTTTCCCACCAATTTCCGGGTGAGGGAGAGGAGGGCGTAGTGGGGGAGAGGATGAGAGACCTCGTGGGTTTCCCAGAAGGAAGGGATTAAACAATTGATCTATTTAATTAATTAGTCAATTAATTTGATGCCAAAAGTGTACTTGTATCAGAGAGGGGTAGAGGTTGGCGATTTCAGAGGAGGGGGAAGGGGATGAGGTGGGTTTTTTTCTGCAGAAGGACATATTACCCCCAGTGGTCTTAAACGAATTAGCATAACAATAGGTTAAGAGAATGGGGAGGGGAGAGGTGGTTGGTTTCTCAGAAGGACATATTGTTCAAATGGTTCAAATGGCTCTGAGCACTATGGGACTTAACATCGGAGGTCATGTCCCCTAGAACTTAGAACTACTTAAACCTAACGAACCAAAGGACATCACACACATCCATGCCCGAGGCAGGATTCGAAACTGCGACCGTAGAGGTCGCGCGGTTCCAGACTGAAGCGCCTAGAACCGCTCGGCCACAGCGGCCGGTGGACATATTATCGCCAATTAGATTAACACTGGTTAAGGGGAGGGGAAGGAGGAGGAGTTACCCGAAAACCATTTACCAGAACAATATGTTAAAGTGATAAATCAGTCAGTTGTCGCAGTGTAATTAATTGGTATAAATAAATGTAAATGTCGTGTGACTAGGGCCTCCTGTCAGGTAGACCGTTCGCTGGGTGCAAGTCTTTCGATTTCACGCCACTTCGGCGACTTGCGCGTCGATGGGGATGAGATGATGATGATTAGGACAACACAACACTCAGTCCCTGAGCGGAGAAAATACCCGACCCAGCCGGGAATCGAACCCGGGCCCTTATATTGACCGGGGGCTGATATTAAGTGTTATATCAATTTGATACCAAAAGTATGCCAGAACTCCCATTACCGTACTAATTTCGTATATTTAGATGATATAGTCATGTTTGGATATACGTTGGAAGAGCATAGTGCCAGACTTAGGGATGTGTTTGAAAGGTTCCAGTCGCACAAATTATAACTGCAAGTTGACAAATGTGAATTCCTCTAGAAAGAAGTAACTTACTTGCGACGCGTAATTACGACAGAAAGATTAAAACCAGACCCTCAGAAGGGAGCGCAATAAACGAGTATCCGAGACCCAGTACTACGAGTCAGTTAAAGTTTGCTAGGGATCGTGTACTTCTACATATGTTTCATCAAGGACTTAAGTCGGATAGCAAAACCTTTAACTGATCTGCTGAAGAAGGAAGCGAACTGTGAGTGGTCAGTACAGCAGGAAGCAGCTTTCCAGGAATTAAAAGAGGAAATAGTAAGCCCGCTGACGTTGCAAAAAAAAATGGCTCTGAGCACTATGGGACTCAACTGCTGAGGTCATTAGTCCCCTAGAACTTAGAACTAGTTAAACCTAACTAACCTAAGGACATCACAAACATCCATGCCCGAGGCAGGATTCGAACCTGCGACCGGAGCGGTCTTGCGGCTCCAGACTGCAGCGCCTTTAACCGCACGGCCACTTCGGCCGGCACTGACGTTGCACTATCCTGATTTGGAGAAGTAATTCATAATCACTACAGACGCTAGCAAGGGAGCGTTTGGTGCTCTCTTGAGTTAAGGAGAACCAGGAACGATTTACCAATAGCTTTCGCATCCGGAACACATGAACCGCGCTGAGAGAGGATATAGTACGATCGAGCGAGAATTTATAGCCATAGTGTGGGCAGTAAAGCACTGTCGACCTTATGTGTACGGAAGAAAATTTATCGTGTGCACTGATTACAAATCACTGAAATGGTTGGCACGTATAAGTTATCCTTCATCAAGATTAACAAAATTCGGAATCAAACTGGCAGAATATGATTTTGAGACAGTATACAAAAAAGGAGCGCAAAACATGGTAGCAGATGGATTGACACGCGTATCAGAAGACCCTGCTACAGTCATTCGGAGTGTGGAAGAGGCTGATGAGGAAGAGCAAGGCGACCAGCAACCAGTGATCAGGGAAGAAGAGAAGCGAGCTATTCTGAAGCAGTTTCGTGATTCAGCTTTAGGGGGCTACCAAGGGATGAGTCGCACATATAACTGCATTAAACGGTACAGATCATATAGAGGTATGAAGAAACACATAGAGGAGAACATTCGATGTGGGGAGAGCTGTCAGAAGAACGAAGTTACCCAAAATAAGGTGAAGATGCCAGTAGTGCTGACTGAAATACCTATCCAGTTATTCGCTCGTTGTGCCATCCACGTGGTCGGACCATTTCAAATAACAAAGGAAGGGATTAGATACATACAAACGTTCCGGGATGCCCTCACGAAATTTGTTGTATCTGAACCTATAGCACAACAGGACGCCGTTACGCGAGTCTTGGCACACAGAATTACGGAATACCATGAATACTATTTAGCGAAAATAGACCAATTTCCTAAGTGACGTTCTGAAAAGAGTGTGTCGTTCACTGAATATTGAGAAGATTCTTTCTTGTGCGTACCACCGACAGACAAATTGTGCACTCGTAAGAACTCATAGAACGTTTCCGGATTATCTACATCATTAGGCCGGCCGCTGTGACCGAGCGGCTCTACGCCCTTCAGTCCGGAACCGCGCTGCTGCTACGGTCGCAGGTTCGAATCCTGCGTCGAGCATGGATGTGTGTGAGGTCCTTAGGTTGGTTAGGTTTAAGTAGTTCTAAGTCTAGGGGACTGATGACATCAGACGTTAAGTCCCATAGTGCTTAGAGCCATTTGAACCATCTCCATCATTAAATGGGAACAAAGCAGGAAATTGGGATGAATGGACACATCTTGCCACCTTTCTATATACACTCCTGGAAATTGAAATAAGAACACCGTGAATTCATTGTCCCAGGAAGGGGAAACTTTATTGACACATTCCTGGGGTCAGATACATCACATGATCACACTGACAGAACCACAGGCACATAGACACAGGCAACAGAGCATGCACAATGTCGGCACTAGTACAGTGTATATCCACCTTTCGCAGCAATGCAGGCTGCTATTCTCCCATGGAGACGATCGTAGAGATTCTGGATGTAGTCCTGTGGAACGGCTTGCCATGCCATTTCCACCTGGCGCCTCAGTTGGACCAGCGTTCGTGCTGGACGTGCAGACCGCGTGAGACGACGCTTCATCCAGTTCCAAACATGCTCAATGGGGGACAGATCCGGAGATCTTGCTGGCCAGGGTAGTTGACTTACACCTTCTAGAGCACGTTGGGTGGCACGGGATACATGCGGACGTGCATTGTCCTGTTGGAACAGCAAGTTCCCTTGCCGGTCTAGGAGTGGTAGAACGATGGGTTCGATGACGGTTTGGATGTACTGTGCACTATTCAGTGTCCCCTCGACGATCACCAGTGGTGTACGGCCAGTGTAGGAGATCGCTCCCCACACCATGATGCCGGGTGTTGGCCCTGTGTGCCTCGGTCGTATGCAGTCCTCATTGTGGCGCTCACCTGCACGGCGCCAAACACGCATACGACCATCATTGGCACCAAGGCAGAAGCGACTCTCATCGCTGAAGACGACACGTCTCCATTCGTCCCTCCATTCACGCCTGTCGCGACGCCACTGGAGGCGGGCTGCACGATGTTGGGGCGTGAGCGGAAGACGGCCTAACGGTGTGCGGGACCGTAGCCCAGCTTCATGGAGACGGTTGCGAATGGTCCTCGCCGATACCCCAGGAGCAACAGTGTCCCTAATTTGCTGGGAAGTGGTGGTGCGGTCCCCTACGGCACTGCGTAGGATCCTACGGTCTTGGCGTGCATCCGTGAGTCGCTGCGGTCCGGTCCCAGGTCGACGGGCACGTGCACCTTCCGCCGACCACTGGCGACAACATCGATGTACTGTGGAGACCTCACGCCCCACATGTTGAGCAATTCGGCGGTGCGTCCACCCGGCCTCCCGCATGCCCACTATACGCCCTCGCTCAAAGTCCGTCAACTGCACATACGGTTCACGTCCACGCTGTCGCGGCATGCTACCAGTGTTAAAGACTGCGATGGAGCTCCGTATGCCACGGCAAACTGGCTGACACTGACGGCGGCGGTGCACAAATGCTGCGCAGCTAGCGCCATTCGACGGCCAACACCGCGGTTCGTGGTGTGTCCGCTGTGCCGTGTGTGTGATCATTGCTTGTACAGCCCTCTCGCAGTGTCCGGAGCAAGTATAGTGGGTCTGACACACCGGTGTCAATGTGTTCTTTTTTCCATTTCCAGGAGTGTAATACCACACCACGTTTCTCGACTGGTGTCACCCCATTCGAGCTGTTTTTGGGTAGAGTATGCTACATTCCTGGAGTCTTACAGCGAGATCCTGTCAAAATGCAATATAACTATGATGATTATATAACAAAATTAAAGGAAAGAATGCGCCAGATGCATCAGATGGCAAGACGTTTTAATAAGGAATGGAACGGAAAGAAAAAGGAACACTATGATCGCACACAAAATCCCAGGAATTCAGGGCTAGAGACAGAGTATCATTACATGACGAAAGCGTGATAAGAGGGAGGTCAAGGAAGTTAACAAGTCCATGGAGACGGCCCTTCCGTGTTATGAGAATGCGTGGATCGAACGTAGTACTCCAGTTAACGAATAAGAAATTCATATCAGTACATGCAAAGAGGCTAAAAGAGTACTAGAGATTTATCGACAAACAATATAACTTTCAGTTTATAATCCAGCAATTTTATTTCACTGCAGAAAGCCCAAGCAAACTGAAACGATCCATACTGCAAATTTTGTGCTGCTGATATGTTACCTGCAGTTGCTGGACGTGAGAGCATTACAGCATGTGTTTGAAATTGAAAGCAAAAGGAAAAGCAATAAATTCGCTGGCTGAAGGTACAGATACAGTTGTATACCTCCTAGAAAAAGATGAAGGTGAAAGGTGTGGTGTAACCGCCAGACACCACACTTGCTAGGTGGTAGCTTTAAATCGGCCGCGGTCCATTAGTACATGTCGGACCCGCGTGTCGCCACTGTAAGGGATCGCAGACCGAGCGCCACCACAAGGCAGCTCTTGAGATACGGACTAGCACTCGCCCCAGTTGTACGGACGACGTACTAGCGACTATACTAACGAAGCCTCGCTCCTTTGCCGAGCAGATAGTTAGAATAGCCTTCAGCTAAGTCAATGGCTACGACCTAGCAAGGCGCCATTAGTAACATTGCATGTATCTAAAGAGTCTCACTTGTATCGCCACAATCTCCAGATGTACCAAAAGGATGGATTAAAGTTAAGTATTCCAGAAGCTACGTACTTTTTTTTATAGCATTCATTACGTATCCTGTTTCAGACCTCACGCCCATCGGCGTGAGCGTAGCGCGTGCCTTTCGGCTTTCTCTCATTGTATCTAGGCTGTCTTGTCTAGACACAACAAAAGGGATATAAAAAAACAATTGAAGAGGGGTGAAGAAGTAGAGATCTCTCACGAATAATCCTTGGTGTTTTAAAATAATAGGCCATGTTCTGACAGGAGTTAGTATTAATAGAAACAGAAAACACATCTACCAACATTCGTCTCACATAAATATCGGCTATATTAGTTGTGTCGCAAATGCTAAATGGCGTAGGCTGTGTTCTTGTTGAAGTTCATTGATCATTTCTTATGGGTTGCGTTTATTTCTATATCACTGACTGTGCCACGGTAGTGGAGAATTGTTGTCAACGCCAGCCATTCAGTACAAAATCCAGTGAGCGCTTGAAGACCCGTAACTCATAGCTTGCATTTTATTTACTGATAAAGCGGTAGCAACATGAAATACAATAATGAGTAGCCACAAGAACCAAGTAAGAGCCGTTTCAAACCCTTTCGATCATTAAAACAAAGCATCAAGCTCACCTTGGCGTCAGCGTGAATGCGGGATTTTTGAGTGGCAGATTCGTAGAGGCATACACTTTACCGGGCACATTAACAGATGTTATTTGAGAGACATACTTCCTGAGGGATTCGAGAACATTAACTTTGCAGAAAGGCAACAGGTATGGCCGATGCATGAAGGAAACCAAACTTTTTCCGCAACTCGTGAGACAGCACTTGAGCCAAATCTGTAATGACCGATGAAGTAGTCGAGAGCGTTCTGTAGTATAGTCTCCCGTTAATCTGACTTCAGTCCACTGTACTCCCTTATATTTAAAATCATTGCTATATACTTGACAATGTGCACACGTTACAGGGGCGTTTCTCCCATACATGCTACTAGATCCGAGGCAGCCTGGTCTATTCGCACAAGATCGTGATTCTTTGAGAAGCATGGCAGAAGGATACGCAAAAATGGACGGTAACCGAAGGTTACACGTGCACACACCTATGGCTTCATAGGAGGAAATGACTCATATCCAAATTATTTCTTGTTTAGAGATAGTCTATGGTACTTTATTTTCGCAAATTCTTTCTCCTGTAATTATGTGACAAAGAAATAAAAAATGAAACTATAAGCAAGAATAAAAAGAAGTGGAACTGAATCATACATACGAATAGTCATGAAAACTGTACGAAACGCAAACGTTAATTAATTCAGTGTTATGATGAGTAAAGTGACGTCTGATCTTAGAATCAAAAGAAAAATGCTAAAGAAAATTTGGTGATAACTGAAAATTTCTCCCAGAACGACTCTTGAACCCAGGTCTTCTGCTTATACTGAGCAGGCGCCTTAACCACTAGGCTTCCTAAATACGCAGGGAAGCCTGACTCAGATTATGATGCTTCCATCAATGATATTCGAAATGTACTGTCATTCTCACATGCCCTCAAATAGCATCTTTGATATTAGTGTTTGGAAATTAGAAATTGAAACGTAAGTGACAATGACAGTTTGAATGAGTCTTTGGGCTCTGGTGAGATCGTCTACTGGTTAAGACGACTGCTTGCAATAAGCAGGATATCTAGTCTGGCACAAATTTCATCTCAAAACGAATTCATCACACCATAGGTTTAGCGTATCCCAACTGCTCCTTGTATTTCATATCAGGTCATTGCATATTCATCGATTTAACCATCATCATGATTTCAGTTAATAGAAAATTGGTAAGCAGAATTAATGGGATTCAATCAGTCTTCAAGAAGAGTTGAATGCAACTTGTTCTATTTAAAAAATTGAATAAAAATCATTCAGAGTTTCATATTATATGGAAACAATTGGGAGATCAGAAAGAAAAGAGACGATCTGAACTTTCTGAAGCGCAAAGCTACAGATGAGTAGAGAAATGTAATGGTTAGGTGAAGTAACTTATGAGGAAGGTCTGAGTCGAATGGGAAAAATCTTGACTTTATGAGAGATTCTGAAAAGAAGGCTAAAGCATTAGAATTACAGTCAAACAACTCATCGACTTCCTAAATCATTACGACGACACCACACTAGCTGAGTTGATGCGGTGCGATGATACGAAATCTGACCTCGAATTTTTTTTTCTTTAAGCATTAACATTTCCTCCCAAGCACTCTACAGCGGATTGAGGAGTAATATATGTACATGTAGATATTTTTAGACACAATATATTACAGTCTACTGCTAACAATAGTGAAAGAAACTACAGACTAAAGAAATATGGAAGGAGACCCAGTCACAGGTAGAACAACGAACTTAAGAATAACTGATGTGTTACACTACTGGCCATTAAAATTACTACACCACGAAGATGACGTGCTACAGACGCGAAATCTAACCGACAGCAAATGATTAGCTTTTCAGAGAATTCACAAAGGTTGGCGCCGGTGGCGACACCTACGACGTGCTGACATGAGGAAAGTTTCCAACCGATTTCTCATACACAAACAGCAGTTGACCGGCATTGCCTGGTGAAATGCTGCTGTGATGCCTCGTGTAAGGAGGAGAAATGCGTACCATCACGTTTCCGACTTCGATAAGGGTCGGATTGTAGCCTATCGCGATTGCGGTTTATCTTATCGCGTTGGTCGCGATCCAATGACTGTTAGCAGAATATGGAATCGGTGGGTTCAGGGGGGTAACACGAAACGCCGTGCTGGATCCCAACGGCCTCTTATCACTAGCGGTTGAGATAACAGGCATCTTATCCGCATGGCTGTAACGGATGGTGCAGCCACATCTCGATCCCGGAGTCAACAGATGGGGACGTTTGCAAGACAACAACCATCTGCACGAACAGTTCGACGACGTTTGCAGCAGCATGGACTATCGGCTCGGAGACCATGGTTGCGGTTACCCTTGACGCTGCATCATAGACAGGAGCGCCTGCGATGGTGTACTCAACGATGAACCTGGGTGCACGAATGGCAAAACGTCATTTATTCGGATGAATCCTTGTTCTGTTTACAGCATCATGATGGTCGGTTCCGTGTTTGGCGACACCGTGGTGAACGTACATTGGAAGCGTGTATTCGTCATCGCCATACTGGCGTATCACCCACCGTGATGGTATGGGGTGCCATTGGTTACACGTCTCGGTCACCTCTTGTTCGCATTGACGGCACTTTGAACGGTGGACGTTACATTTCAGATGTGTTACGACCCGTGGCTCTACCCTTCATTCGATCCCTGCGAAACCCTACATTTCAGCAGGATAATGCACGACCGCATATTGCAGGTCCTGTACGGGCCTTTCTGGATGCAGAAAATCTTCGACTGCTGCCCTGGCCAGCACATTCTCCAGATCTCTCACCAACTGAAAACGTCTGCTCAATAGTGGCCGAGTAACTGGCTCGTCACAATACGCCAGTCACTACTCTTGATGAACTGTGGTATCGTGATGAAGCTGCATGGACTGCTGTACCTGTATATGCCATCCAAGCTCTGTTTGACTCAATGCCCAGGCGTATCAAGGCCGCTATTAGGGCTAGAGGTTGTTTTTATGGGTACTGATTTCTCAATATCTATGACCCCAAATGGCGTGAAAATGTAATTACATGTCAGTTCTAGTATATTTGTCCAATGAATATCCATTTATCATCTGCATTTCTTCTTGGTGTAGCATTTTTAATGGCCAATAGTGTAGGTTCTATGAGGTGTCGAGAATCAGTCTAAATAGGAAACGATGGAAATATCTACTGCAAGTGAAGCCGAGAACTACCTACAGAAGAAGAAGAAGAAGAAAAAGAGATGTCAAGTTCTGGTGTGAATTCCGACCTTTAATAAACAGAGAATTGTGGTATGTTGTTCGTTCTTTCACTGCCAACACAACTTTCCTTCTAGCACACTTTGATACTTGAGCTTTACAGACATAACATCTTTATTATTTTAGTGGTAAGTAGAAAATGAAGTCCTTTCTGTTGAGAAAATAAGCTAATTACAATGTTGTGGTACTTAATAAACACGGAACAAGTGACGTCAATAGAGGGCATGACGCAGAAGATTATAAGTGCAACTAGCAACGGCTAAGCATAAAGATGGCATATTTAACGTTTACTCCTTCACTTATTACAACATTTAATGCATAAAATTAATTGTCTGTGGTCACTGCGTACCAAATACGGCTTGAACAACATTTCTACAAAGTATTTCACCTGGAAACACGTTTTTTGTTGAGGAGCATCTTTGTTAATGTGTCCTTCTTCGTGTTTTTCGATTCGTACAAAAATTGACTGAACTTGAACCTTTATGCCACAGTATATGTACACGATAATAAAAAACTGATTAGGGTTACTGCGGCTCCTATGTGCATGGGGAGCCCGCACGTGCTTCGATCAAGACCTCCGAACGTCATGCCATGGTATTAGAGAGGACATTGAAATGTTCTATGGAATCTCCTTGTACGAGGTTTGTATGAGTGCTAACATGGCATCAGCACTGGTGGCAGGAGAACAGTGATGAACGTGATACTGATAAGACATATACGAGACACTTCTTACGATAGAAAAGTTCAAGCGAACTTGCAGGTCGAGAAGCAGTGGCACATGTTGCTCATCGATTATGGCTTGCGCAGTCGTCACAAAATATACTCCAATATTCTTCTGCTAAAATATGTAATTTGGAATTAACAGAAGGAACATCTGTTTTAAAACTTCAATGATGGCCCGTTTGCTGTTCAGAGGTCTTCCAAATATTCAGAATCATTTTTTATCTAGGGCATCCTAAACCATCAAAAATGGTTTTTACTCGCTATGTCGCTTTACAATGCAAATTCCCGTACTACGTTTACTCTGGTACCAATGACATGCTTTCACCATTATTATAACGAAGTTGAAACGGAACTCTTTCAAAAACATATTTTTTCACTTAGCAGGCTAGCGGCCCCACACTATTCAGTATTCGTTCAATCGACCGTAATTAAGTGGACCTAATTATCAAACAAGGTATAAATTACGAAGAAAACAAAGCGAAATTATGAGGAAAAGTGTAAAGTTAATCGTTTCTGAGACACATGGATATGTTGTCCTAACAACAGTATATTATGCTGTGAGCGTGGGGTTGATCTGTTATTCTGTTATTCTGCGCAACGAATTAATCTGAGATGTACCCTTTACCCAGTGGCTCCTGCAAGATGCAATTTCCACCCCCACACTACTACAGAAGTCAGACAGACGCTCCTAACATTCTAAAGAGAAATGCCTGAAAAACTTTCAGCAATAAATATCATATGGAGTCGTCCGCTGTAAGGAAATGACACAAAAATTCACAAAATTTCTTACGTAACTAGTGGGATACTTAGGTACTGGAGTAGTGCTAGTTAGTGTAAGAAAAACATGAAACTAACGAAAATTATTATACATTTTGCAAAAATTTTGAGAAATCACAATGACACTTTTAGTTATGAATTGAACGAGTTATATCCTGGTTCTTTTTGGAATGTGAAGTTACCTCTCAAGGATAGGATTCGCTAATGAAATTTCTATACAAAGTTTAAGATTGTTATTGACGTGGCAGAATGGTTGAGAGGCGGGCCTACTCAACTTGAATTATTATCCTTTCGAATGTTGCTAGGTATGGTCAAGGTTGTCGCGTGTGAAATGCAGAGGAAATATAGGGCTCGCAATAGCTGTAGCGCACAATACCGTAAGCTGCGATGACTGCTGTCTGCGCCGCTCGCTGCTGACAAATAAGATAACTCTCGTTCTATCTGGATTGACCTTCGCCAATCGAACTCTCCCTACGCCTTGATGGAGTGAAGGATTCCTATTCGCCCCTAGTCTAACTTTTGGCGCAGTACACCGGTCAGATAACCAGTCCACCGCGATGCCACTCAAAAATTCGCTCACAGGCGTTTAACTATAACTCTGGCCGTTCACACCGCACAATAAGTGTGTCGGCCAACACAGTGAACAACGCTTAATCTCAAGGACTCAATATGGAGTCGCACTTCGATTCGCTCTCGACAGAGGTGCTCTCCCAGTGAAGTACTGAGGAGAGACTTGTTCCTCGCTCCAAGAGAGACAACTGAACGGCGCCTCTGCACGCCAGACGAGAATGGGTATATCTTTCGGTCTCTTCCATTACTCCTTCAGCTCAAGGTGTCAGAAATATCGTCTGCCAATCAGCATTGCTCTTCTAAAATGGGAGAATAACGTTTCGTTTAAGGCGACCAATCCGGAAATCTGTAGTATCGGCGTTTGGCGTTTGCTGTCTGCCTGTGAAAATCTCTGAAACTGCGTGCTATGTGTAAAGAATGCATAGTTTGGACGCTCCCACACAATGTAGCGGAATTTGCTTTTAAGCAGAACATGGGGTCGTTCCCCCTTTCACTCGGGCACACGCTGTCTGCTCTACGGGCGGCCAAGCTTGACTCGTCCTCTGAAGGGACCGGCCTCCCAGTGTGTGCTCTGCCTCTTTCGAACTAAAAGCTCCTGTGACCGGCGTGTCTGGAATGTATGTGTACGCCAGCCTCGAGTATTTCAACCCCAGTGCGCACTTGTTATTTGCATATCGTTTCCATGAATTCATACAACACTGACTTTATCTTATCGAGTTCGGGTTCGAATGAAGCGTCTTGATGCGCGGAATATGATTGTGAGATTGGAATATGTAAGCAATGAAGGTCAGGAGACCACGACGTCTTACAATGCTGTGACATACTATGTTGTTGGGTTGCAATGTGACCATTGACGCCTGAGACTTTTGTGCTTTATCAACAGTGGCGATGAAGATGCCACAAGTTCACCAAATGGTGTCGAACCTCGACTTGGAAAGCTCTACACACGTTGCAATGCTCCTGTGCCACTTGAAAAACAAGGACGAGGATGTATGGTTTGGAAAAGAGATAGGTATGGTCTTTCGGAGTGGTCTAGTATTCACTCCCCATTGAATACGATTCTTTTCTGGTCACTGGTTCCACACGCTCGTCATTGTCTTAACAGCATGTTAAGACAAATGTTATAACAAATACTTGTGGGACAAATCCATCTTCCAATGGCTGATCATTCGTCCCCTTTCGAAGAAAGTAAGCCTATGTACAAAGTTAGTGATAACTCACACAGACACTGACCCCAAGACTGTTAGAACAAGCAGGCAGTTAACATTATTGTTCTAACGGCAGAGTTCATGTCGTGAACGGTAGTCAGAAGCGAAGTCCAGAACACAGCAAATGTTCTCGTATAGCCGAATAAATCAGCCATAATGAGTGAACAGTCAGAATCGGGATCAGTAAACAGGTGAGGTCGAACCGTAGTTACTTGTATAGAGCGATAACAGTGATGCAATAGACTATAGTCCGCAGCTAGTGGTCGCGCGGTAGCGTTCTCACTTCCCACGCCCGGGTTCCCGAGTTCGATTCCCGGCGGGGTCAGGGATTTTCTCTGCCTCGTGATGACTGGGTGTTGTGTGATGTCCTTAGGTTAGTTAGGTTTAAGTAGTTCTAAGTTCTAGGGGACTGCTGACCATAGATGTTAAGTCCCATAGTGCTCAGAGCCATTTGAACCAATAGACTACAAGCGAGCAAGCACTATTATGTCGCCAAAGGTATTTATTCGCGGTGTGACGTCAGAGGGGCATCCCACTTCGCACATTAGTTGCACCTTCCACAGTGTCAGTGAGAAACTTCCTAGCAAAATGGGACCTTATGTGATGAGGTATATGCAGAGAGATATGCTAGAGTTAAATTCAATTTATTCCACACTAAATTTGTGTCAATATTGGGAAGTTACTTTCCTAAAAAATTATCCAACAGATCCATAAAAAAAGGAACAAGTAAGCCGTGAATAACTAATGGAATTAAAATCTTGTGTAAGAGGAAGAGGAAAATTTACGTAAAGGCCAGATTGAGTCAAAATTCGGGATTACTTAATACTACAGAAAACATTGTAGTATTTTAAACAAATTCATTGAAATGTCCAGAAGTATGCGTGTCCTGACAGAATTAAGTAATGCAGATAACAAAATTAAAATTATGTAAAATTATGTCATTGAATGAGATTCCATAACAACTAAACTAAATGACAGTGTTGTGATTGATAAAATACAAGTTGCAAGTACTTTTAATAATCGCTTTCTAAATGTAGCAGCAAATATAGGCTTAAGTTGTTCAGCTGAAGGAGCAAGAGAATATATTAAAAACGTCATTGTACATAACTTTAAGCAAACAGAAATAGCGCCAACACCATTCACAGAAATTAACACATTTACAAAAATTCTAAAGAGAAGAGCAAAACCTCATGTGGGATTCGAGGAATTTCAGACAGAATTTTGAAAAGTTGTTCGGACTTAGTAAGTAATATCCTAAGTGATATGTACAATGAATCACTGGCACAGGGAATTTTTCCAGACATGTTAAAATATGAAATTCTTAAACCATTTCATAAGAAAGGTGACAAAACAGACTTAAACCTTATCGTCGAGTTTTCTTACTGACATCTTTTTCCAAAATATTTGAAAAAGTAATGTACTCAAGAGCAGTGCACACTTACGAGTATATGGAGACAATTTACTTATCACAGTTTAGATTCCAGAATGATTGGGAATGTTTTTTATACGTTCACTCTTGAAACAGTCCAAGCGCTAAATACCAAAGTACCGCCAGTTGGTACTTTTTGTTATCTTTTGAAGGCGTTTGATTGTGCAGATCATTTTATTCTCTTAGAAAAACTCAAGTTTTATGGAATTTATGGCTTTTGCACACCTGGTTTGAATCATACTTAAAAATACAAAATGTAAGAGATTGTTCTGAATAATTCAGCTGAAAATTTAGTGACTGGGGTGAAACACCACAAAGGGAGTCCCAAAGGACTCAGTTCTGGGTCCATTCCTATTCCTTATATATGGCAAACGGCTAATTTCGCAGTATTAAGGTTTTTTTTGCCTCTAGTATTTAAAAGAAATATATTAAAAATGGAATTTTGTATCAAATAATAAGTAAAAGTGGTGTAATTCGATGGTATAAACGTTAAATATTTGAAGTTAAATTTCAGATACAAAGAATCTTCCTTAAAGTAGTGCTGATTTACTGTATTAACAAGAACTTGGGCAATTTCGCAACACTAATCGGGTAATTTCGCAGTAGCAGTTATAATTCTAAAAAAATACTTTTGTGTCATCAGTACATGATTTAATGTAACCAAACACACCATAAACTTAACATTTACTGTATTTACTATTACTAAAGTATTATAAGTAATGTAATGAATGATAACATTAATTAATTACATACTTCAACATAAAAATGAATAATAATTAATTACTGCAGTCATACAAAATCTTAAAATCGGAAATGTAACTGAATTTAGTTCTTAAAATCAGAAATATGATTCAAGTTAATCAGAATCACCCTCAGTGTATAAACGGCATGTGAACTGAGCACAGTACGCCTTCAGTCTTTGGCAAGACAGATGAAACCAGCATTCGCACTTCAAAGAACAAATCCACTCTTGGAGATCATTATCATCTTTGTAATTTCCATCGCATGATGAACAAATGTTGCCATCTTTTCCTACATTTCTTATTAATCTTCTCCGTACAGGTATACAGCGTCTTGTTGCAGGAACTAATTGTGCGCACGCATGCTGTTTTCAAATTCTAGCTTTTGAGGTGCTTACTTTTCCTGGTTGGCTCTCTGCTGGAATTTTCTCCATCTGCTTCCCTTTTTTTAGGGGTCTTTAGGCCTATTGCAACCAACATGCCTTCATCAGCAGTAACTCTGGTTGAAGAACTGCATGTTTCCTCTTTCTCCATGATTTTATGGATTATGGAAGAGGTTTGTTAATTTCCTCCTGGATATTTTCAGTTTGATCTGCTGGCGCTTCTATCTCATATGGCACATTATCAACAGCTTCGTTTTGCTCTGCTGATACGCATCCATCTACTGTTCTTTCAGGTAGCTCTACTTGCCCAGCATTAAAGGTCTCATGAACTTGGGAAACCTTCAAAGCGACATCCGGAATGGCATCTCTCTTCATGGGAAAAATTCCAGTCTTAAAAAAACCACTCTTGATGGTGGCTGGAGTTATAGTTTCGTCCATGAACTTCTTGACAGATGGTAAAAATCCGCTCTTGTAGGCTTGTAACGACAAGTTTTCATAATGTCTCTCACATTCCTTTCCCAAGCCATTTTTAGAGGACCAAACATGGACACATCACACGGCTGTAAGATCTGAGTGGTGTGTGAGGGAAAGGTAACAAAAATAATGTCACTTTCTTGTCTGAATTTTAGAGCTTCTGGAGAGACATGGCTAGAATGTGCGTCCATCAATAGCAGAACAGGACGAGTGGGAGGAATGTGGTTAATGAAGTGCTTAAAGATCTCCAAGAAAATCTCCGAATTTATCCAGCCATTTTCTGACACTGCTACCTGGCTCAATGGAGGAGCATTTTCATTCAAGCTATTGGTGACACAAATCCCCTTGAAAATAAACATGGGAGGCACTGTTTGTCCCATAGCGTTGGCAGCAATCGCAACTGTTGTGGTCTCCCGCTTTTCAGCAGTTGTCTGCTGGTGGACACGCTTCGCTCCTTTCGGTGAAACAATTTTGCTCGGCTTATTCACTATTTACAATCCCCTTTCATCTAGATTCCAAATTAGATTTGGCTTCGCCCCGAGTCCTGTTTCCTCATACACAGCACTTAGCACATCATAAAAATCGTTCAAATTAGAATGATACGAAGCTGCGGCCCTATGATATGATAGATTTTCTGACTGACATAAACTTAAGCCATATCGTTTCCTAAATGAAGTCCACCAGTCCCATTCTGCCTTGTCTCTTTCTTCTATAAATGGGTCCCCTTTAGGTCTTTTTATTGCTAATTTGTGAGCGTAATAACGCATATCACTCGCTCACAATCCGAAATCCAGTTCTTGCATTTCAGTTGCATACTTCACCAATTTAGTTTCCTCTTCCTTTGTTAAAAAGAAGGGGCACCCATTTTTCACAAGAGCACAGTCCGCAGGATCGGCACAAACTCTTAGTCTATCCTTTAGGGTATTGTAAGGTATGCCAAAATCTTTACTGGATCTATAAACTGAGCAGCCATCGTTTAACACCCTTAGTACAGCTTCTTCCAAATCCTTTCTGCTGTACTGTTCTCCATATTTGCCTCTAGGCTTAGGCATCAGTAACAAATTAAATCGATAAATAACTTAAGCCTTCCTTTACGAAAGTCAGTATTGCATTCAGATCATGTAAGCACTTTCATTCAGCATAAAAACACGTAAAATGCGTTCTTTTATTTGATTCGCATCCTGCTCGAACAGCTTTACGCCCCCGCCAACGTCACGAAATCATTAATAAAATTCCGTACCGGCAAAAGTGAATTACGAGCAAACTATTGGTGTCAAAATGGTGAAAAAGACCTTAAATTAAATAGAGGACTGTGAAGAACCCATCAATAAGTCTTATACTTACACTTTAGATCATATCAGCAGCATGGATAAAAAACCAGAAAGCTGTAACCGAACATGTGCTACACTGAAAATATTCTCAGTCACACTGGAAAAAGTTCTACTACAACCACAAGAATGCTCTCCGGTAGCTGTTTTCTCTACCACACATTGCTGATAGGTGCAGCCACCTGTGGTGCAATGTTCATTCTTAAAATCAGCTCGTACACTTTTGCAGTGAAAGGATATGTACGGTACTGCGAAATTAGCCGTACTACGAAATTTTCCGAGTTTTCCCTCCCTATGTGAATACTACCACTTAATGCTGAACAAGCAAAAAATCATGTATACATATCTAGTAAGCTGACTCTTTCCACATCATTTCGACAAATAATCGTTGAAAGTGGGACGAACTTTGTAAAGTCGAGATGCAAAGAAATCACTTTACGTGTAAAAACATTGAGCCCTGAAGTATTTGAGCAACCTGGGTTGGGTTGTTTTGTGGGAGGAGACCAGACAGCGAGGTCATCGGCCTCAACGCATTAGGGAAGTATGGGGAAGGAAGTCGGCCGTGCCCTTTGAAAGGAACCATCCCGGCATTTGCCTGGAGCCATTTAGGGAAATCAGGGAAAACCTAAATCAGGATGGCCGGACGCGGGAGGTGGTGGTGGTGGTGGTTAGTGTTTAACGTCCCGTCGACAACGAGGTCATTAGAGACGGAGCGCAAGCTCGGGTTAGGGAAGGAGTGGGAAGGAAATCGGCCGTGCCCTTTCAAAGGAACCATCCCGGCATTTGCCTGAAACGATTTAGGGAAATCACGGAAAACCTAAATCAGGATGGCCGGAGACGGGATTGAACCGTCGTCCTCCCGAATGCGACCGGACGCGGGATTGAACCGTCGTCCTCCCCAATGCGAGTTCAGTGTTCTAACCACTGCGCCATCTCGCTCGTTTTGAGCAACCTTCTGAGTTATAATGTGACTGCAGTTGCGTACTGCTGTCTCAGTTTGAGGATATGTGTTAGCTTCGCAAGCTGAGATACGATTTTAACTCTAAAAAAATTTTCGAAGTTCTATTTGTTTATTAAAAATGTCTTCGTCATTTTGTCTGGAAGTAAACTTTCTATTTTTAAATATTTATTTTGGACGTGATAAGCAGCTTTAAATCCATTGGAAATGAAATGAGCGTTTGGCGTCATTGGCCACCTTGGTGCAGGTCTTATTATATTCGACGCCACATTGAGCGACCTGCGCGCCGGATGGGGATAAAATGATGATGAAGACAACACAACACCCAGTCACTGAGCGGAGAAAATCTCCGACCCAGCCGGGAGTCGAACCGCAATCCGTCGAACCGCAATCCGTCACGCTGACCATTTTATTTTTTTTTCCTCACGCTTCTTCTGAACGACAAACTAAGTATGCTCCTTCTGTTGCCCTGGTTTGCGACATGGCTTGAATAAAAATAAATGTAAATTCAATTGAGAAGGCAGTCACATAACTGTTATGGAAATATAACTGCATCTATAAATTTCGTTCTCCATGCGTGGAAAAACGGAAAGAAGCAAACTCATTATTCTTCAGAAGGTAATGAAGTAAAGTAGGCTTCTGCTGCTGGATTTTACAAATAATTAACATAAATATGTCTTCCTGTGAAAAGAAAAGGAAAGAAATACAGAAACAAAATAAAGGGTATATACCAGTTTCATCACTGTGCTTCCCGCAAAACAAAGTAATATATACACATAGGGTTAACTGGCCTATACTGATGATCTTCTCCGATTACTTTCTGTTAGAAATCCTCCTCCTGCTACGCGAAGTACAAACTTTAACCAAAAATCATTCGTCTAATATACGAAATGCTTGGATGTGTAACGTAAATTACGCACGTCTATTGATTACAGTATTGTTTTAGTTAAAAAAATTTGCGTAATTTTCTCTGTATATTTTAGTACACATCACTTGTGGTGCTCAGTTGTAAAGTATAACCAGAAGTCTTCCCTATTGCATGATTCTTTTGTTAGGATGTAATACATCGTTCGGCCTTTCAACCAGTTAATTGCGTTTAGTTTTGTTTTAGGGTAAGGTATACTGTCAGGGTTTAAAAATTCAGCAGGCGTAACGGGGTTGGGCGTAGTTCTGCTGACGCTCGCTATCTTTTGTCTTATCTAGAGCCATATGTCTTTTACCCTGTCACACAGCAATCTATGCTCTTCGGTATCTAGTATATTACATAATGTACACAGCGGTGACTCGGTCAATCGAATAGAGTGAAGTTTAGAGTTCGTCGTAATTTTCCCGTTTACAGAAAAGTACCAGGTCGATTTGACATACGTTGGCAGGTCCCGGCAGTGAATATTTTCCCATATTGTTTCCCAGTTATAACAAGGATACTTTTGATCTACGTCGTTTCTGGGTCTGTCTTTCATCAAATTATTGTAAAGTTATTTTACTTTCATGATGTCTTTTTCTGGGATCCTTGCCTGTATGTAGCTGTATTCTACTAAAAAGTATTTCAAGTGGTATAGTCCGTTGGATATGTGTTGGACGTTTGTGGGTGCACTGATGTCAGCAGGAGCTATTTCGTTTAACAAATGTGCAGCAAGGGTACCACTTGGTTCTTTCCATTGTTTGTATTTGGAAGAAAGGTATAAGGCTTGCGCTTTTATGCTGACATCGGTGAGATTTAACCCACCACATTTCGTAGGGAGCTTCACAATGTCATATTTGACTTTGAAAATACGTCCGCGGCTCACAAAATGTGCTAGTGCAGATGCGATGCTTTTCGACAAAGCCGCAGGTGGTGGCAGAACTTGTGCTACGTAATTAACTTTGAATGTGATGTATACATTTGCCATTGTTACTTTTTGAAGTTCATCGAGTTTTCTAATACTATGTGCTTGTACAGAGGCGCGTATGCTGTTAAGTAATTTTCGATAATTCGCAGCAATAGTGTGTTTGATATTTCTTTTAAAATCTATGCCGAGACATTTCATGGTTACAAGCTCGCGTAACAGACCCTGCGTTTGCGTCCCAATTACATGGCAGATGTTGAAAATTCCCAACTTTGTTCTATTAAGTTTTGCACCTGATGCCTGTTCATATTTTGTTACTGTTTGTAGTGCGCTCTGTACTTCAGTGCCATTCACGACTAGGAAACCAACATCATCAGCGTACGCCTTGCACACGATCTTTTCTCCATGTATTTGTAGTCCTTGTAGATGTTTCATAAGGGAGGCAAGCAGGGGTTCGATGGCAATGGCCATGGTGAAGAGTGCCATTGACATTGGACACCCTTGCCTAATGGAGCTGGTGACGTCAATCGGGCGGCTACTGTGTCCATTGATGACAAATCTGGCTGAGTTGTTTGTTAATGTATTTCTTACTACTGCAATGAATCTAGGTGGGAAGCCCATTGCGCCCATGGTCCGAAGGAGAAAACTATGATTAACCCTGTCGAAGGCTTTATCGAAGTCGAGTGAGACGAGTGCACATTTTATTTTGCAGACGTTGGCCGTTGAGATTAGGTCCCTGTAATCACAGAGGTTCTGGAGAATTCTCCTGTCTTTGCCCACACTTGTCTGATAAGGGCCAGTGACGCTGGTCATTGTGCTTTTCAGCCTGCGAGCGAGGATGCGGCCAAAGATTTTCTAATCGCTGTTTAAAAGTGTAATTGGCCTCAGAGCGCTGACAGTTTTCGTGTTGGTAGTTTTTGGCACTAACACTACGAGTCCCTCACGAAATTCTTTCGGGATGTCATTTTCAGGGTTTAGTAGTTCGTTGCAAATGAGACTAAACTTGGCTTTTATTAGGCCACTGAATCTGCGATAAAATTCTTCCAGAATTCCTTCTGCCCCTGGAGCCTTATTTTTCATTCTTCCATATTCCATATATAGCTTCTTCGACGTCTTCTTCAGTCACTTCCGAGATGAGAGTTTGTGCGTCCGCGTGGTATACTTTGACCTGGAGGTTGATCATTAACTCGTCTTGAAGCTGTTCGTCAACTGGTTTACTAGACATTAATGATTCAAAATGCTGTACGATTGCCTCTTTAATCTCTCTTTGCTTCGTCAGCTTCCTTCCATCATCAGTTGTTATTTCAGATAATATCTTGCGAGACGCCCTTTTGCTTTCACGAATGACATGATAAATGGAAGTGACCTCTTGCTGTGCTATATTCTGGGCACGCGATCTTATTTGGTAGCCTTCCAGTTGTTTACGCCGAAGTGCTAAAATTTTTGCTTTAATTTTGTTAATTCTTTTGTAAGTATTTTAGGTTTGGCATGTTTCAGCCACCAGTCAGAGCCGGAGTTGTACGAGCTAAATTTGCTTTCACACTCTCTCCATACCTTGTAAAATGCCTCCTGACAAGCATGGTCTTCCAGATGTGACACGTTGAGCTTCCATGTGCCTCTACCTCAGTAGGTCCCTTGTTTTGCAGATTGATTGTGCATATGTACGCAGCATGATCCGAAAAAACGGTAAGCCATACTTCGGACTGCAAAATGAGGTGTTTCTAATTGTGCGTTACATATATCCTGCCTAGACGGCTCGCCGAGTGACCTGTGGCGTGGGAGAAGCCAGGGGCTGCACCGTGCATATGTTCCCATGAGTCTATTAGTCGTTCCAGTTCAGTACACTTGTTGAAATTGGGAGTTTGGTCTTTGGCATGCAAGACACAGTTAAAATCTCCTCCCAGGATAAGGTGTTCATATCGAGTTCCAAATAGTGGGACAACTTCTTCTTTAAAGAACTCCGTTCTGCGGTGCCTGTTTCTGGATCCTGAAGGGGCATACACGTTAATGAGTCGTATTTTGTTTATTGTGGCCGCTATGCCTTTACTGTTCGGTAGTTTTACTACATCTTGGACTACTATGCCCTCCTTTGTGATCAGAGCTGTGCCCATTTCCATCCCATGCCGTGGGTTTGTAATGGCGTTGAAGCCAGGTACGTTACCTAGCTCAATGTCTGTCACTTCTTGTAAAAGTATAATGTCACTGTCAGAAGCATATATAAAATCTTTTAAGTTCTGTAATTTAAAGGAAGTATGAATCTTATTAAGGTTTACTGTAGCTATTTTGTATGCTTGTATGTCAGACATTCTTCGTTCTACTTGATCAAACTTTAAAAAACGTTCTTCCGTTTTGTCTCGCAAGCGTCAGCTTTAAAACACATATTAATAATATTCACCGGTAGCAAAGGTTTCAGTGGTGCGTCCTTGGTTCAAAGGGCTCTGAGCACTATGGGACTCAGCTTCTGAGGTCATTAGTCCCCTAGAACTTAGAACTAGTTAAACCAACCTAACCTAAGGACATCACAAACATCCATGCCCGAGGCAGTATTCGAACCAGCGACCGTAGCGGTCTTGCGGTTCCAGACTGCAGCGCCTTTAACCGCACGGCCACTTCGGCCGGCTGTGCGTCCTTGTTCTTTAGAATGTTCGTTCACGGAGACATCTTTGTTGAAAAAATCAGCCACCTTTGTGGCTGGCGTACAGTCTGTCCTAGTTTCTGAAACTTCTGTCATTTCGTTATCCGCACTGTTATGGTCGCTTTCGTCTGCCCAGCTGGTTGAGGTTGTCGTCGTGGGTGGGACGAGTGAAGCTTCAGGAGAGTGACTCGTTTCTTGAGGGTAGGTGGATGCTTTCTTTGTTAGCTTTCCTTGTACGTCTTGTTTTTCCAGCGCAGAAGGGGAACGCTCCTCAGAAACTGGTGTCGCTTTCGTGTTGCTGTAGATCTGTTGGCTTAAGGTACTACCTTCGCTTGTTGTCGGAGTGTGGGAGCTGTCTCCTCTGCACCTTTGCGTTTTTTATTTTTCTTTGGAGAATTGCCTCTAGACGGACTTTCTTCAGTATCCAAGATAGTGTCGCTTTCCTGCAAGGTGTGTCGGTCTTCAACTTCCGGCGGATCTGCTGCCTTTGCAGTTACAGGTGCCTGTTTCGGTGGAAATTCGACTGTTTTCGTAGATTGGTGGGACTCTTGTAGGTCGTCAGCTACGACGGCCCTGACATCCATCGGAATTCAAGTGTCTGGAGAATTTGTATTTGCACACGATTCAGGGGCTGAGGAAGCAGTCGGCCGTTCGCGTGCCACGGCGGCGTAAGTTCCCGGCAGTGTTGTCATCGCAGGTGGCCTGGCGGCCTCGCCAGCCGGCAGCTGTGCAACGCGCCGCTGTATACCTTCTGCGCAAACGTGCCCAGGCTTGTTACAGGCGGCACAGGTTCGCGGTTGGTCGTCATAAATTACGATCCCTCTATATCCGCAGACATTGATGTACGACTGGATGTGCTTTTGTAACTCTACTCGAAGCTGCCGTACTCCATTTAGTACTGGGAATATATGCACGCTTGACCATTTCTCGGCAAAGTTGCTGAGCACTTTCCCGAAGGGTGAAATTACGGCATTAATTTGGTCTGTTGTAATCTCAAAAGGCAACTCGAAGATTCGAACTGTGCGAATGCCAAAACCAGCATGTGCAATGGTGACTTCACCAACGTTTCCATCTGAGTGCTTAAATTTCATGACACCTCCGGAAGACTCAACTATTTTCTCGCACAACTCGGAACTACGCATTTTAACAAACACGACAGAAGCTGCAATCGACAGGTGGATCCCGATTATATCATTAGAGGAGAGCTTATGTCTTCTTCTAACCAATTCTCTACTTCAAACGACTTGGGTCTGGCATATCGGGGATCAAAGGTAAGTTTCAACGTATCTTTTCCACTTGGTTGACCCATCACTGCATACTACTCATTACTTCTCGAAGTGTTCTATAAACAGAGCTTTAAGCTGCAGCAAGCGCAAGACTTACCACGCGGAAGCACAGACGGCGCAGCGCACACCACACTACGTTCTACCTCCACGCCGTCCGCCGGCGAACTTGATCACTCAGCTATCGGGGCGGACTTTAAAGCCCTTGAAATCTCCACACTGTTCTTCAGGAATTCCTCCACCCATTGATTTTACAAATGACTATTTTTGTACGGAACATCTGTGTGGTTGGTGTGCCAGTTGTAGCTAATAAGTGCCACCAAAGAGCGTTCCGGCTGTAGTTAGCAAATATCCTTTATCGATCGTGTAACGACGGCTTTACGTGTTGTAATTTTCGCCAGCAAGAACATATTTTTGTTAATTTGGAATGGAATAGGGGCTCTGTGAAAGACGTGACGACAAGATTCCGGCCGGCCGGAGTGGCCGAGCGGTTCTAGCCGCTACAGTGTGGAACCGCTACGGTCGCAGGACCGAATCCTGCCTCGGGCATGGATGCGTGTGATGTCCTTAGGTTAGTTAGGTTTAAGTAGTTCTAAGTTCTAGGGGAATGATGACCACAGCAGTTAAGTCCCATAGTGCTCAGAGCCATTTGAACCATTTTTGACAAGATTCCAGGATACAACTGTTCTGAAACAGTTGATGACTGCACTTTGATTTAATGTAGACTCTTCCCTGTCGAATTCAAATATTAACAATTATGAAGCAGAAAAGAAATTAACGGATCATTGTATCTCCCACATACAGTAAACACACACGTATTGAAGAGAGAGTATAAGGAATGTCTAAGATCTCAACTTTGTGTACATCCGGACCCAGAGGACAGGACGTTTGCTGATGAATACGAAAAAAACAGACAAACAGCCTCGAAACCCCAGTTGTTCCAACAGCTGGGTAAAATATTGTCGAATAAGCACAATTTTGTGAATAATAAGTTTTTAAGGAAATACTTAACTTTGTAACATATGATATTATCCACCCTACATAATATAGCTCGGAAGGATCGTGCAGTATCTAACTTCGTAGCAGGTGCACAATGCACGGAGTAAACACTTTCATCGCTGACCGTTAGTAATGAGAAGCACGGCGTATCGTTAAATGCGCCAGAAAAAAGTGTTGGATTAAGTGGATTCGTAAATGAGAAGCTCTTTCAAGGGTGAAGGGGAGAATAATTTACGCGCCGATTTAGTGAGGGCGTATAACAAGACGGCCTCAGTCGCTTTCGCTCCAGGTCGCTTTGTAGAGAAGCAAATTATTTACGCCAGAAGGCGTCTCGCTGGAGGTAAATTCCAATGGGAACACCGTTGTAATTTAGAGAAACATTGTAAAAACTTTATATGGCTCTTTTTCCCTCGAAACCGAACGCAGAATGTCCCCGCAGAGAGGCGTAAGTTCTAGAACAACCGGTTCTGTCTTCTGCTTTAAAACTTTGAAGGAAACAAAACGTCAAAAAACACGATGGAATGGTGCAGTTCTCTCTTTGTTCCGTAACATAAGAACAGTGACATCTGTAAGTGGTATTTTTTCCTGGTACGCATTAAGCAGAACAGAATAATTCGCTTCGAGCGATAGTCGGCGTGAAAAACAGTGCTATTGGTGTATAACCAAATTACAACATTACACAAAGGAACACCAAGACGATGAATTCGGTGATACGTCTTTGCATACAGTTGGAATTGTTACTAACTTTCAACTATACTTTTAAATTTCTCAGGTGAAATTCTAGGGCTTCCTCACTGCACATAGCGAACAAGCAGAACCCTACCTTCGTCTTACTAAGAGGTCCTGTTTCGAACATGGATTAAGATATCTGAGAGTTGGAAGTACAGTTGCGCTCAAAAGTATCCGAACGACCTGAATTGCATTTTTCGTGATTCGCATGCAACCAAAATAACGCAGCTGACTAGCAGGTCCTCTAATCGTTCCTTGGTACAGTCGTTTGACTATTGAAAATGGTTCCAACAAGTCACCACTAGAAAACTGTGCTCTGTATCGCAATAACTCAAGATGTCAAGTAATACCACGATACTAGAAATATCAGGGAACACCTTTTATCACATATAAGACTGTCCTTAAGGCTTGTAAGCTCACATTTATTGCAATAAATGACACCTGAAATGTTACTACCCTCATTATTACGTCAGATAGGTAATGCACGTAGTAAGTTCGTCGTATTCATGATTTCGTCTTCAAAGTAACATACCATACTTGTTATTTAACACAAAATGACATTAAAAATTTAAGATACTCACGAGCAGCTAGTTGAGAATATGTATGAACTTCAAATGACACGACGAACCACCTCGTTCTGCACGTGGATTCAAACCCAGGTCATGCAGACTAAGATTTCGTGACTGGCGGAAATTAACAGTCATTCCTGACTAGGTATACAGACAGTGATATACCTCGATTTTACACAGTATCAGTTAGCAAATATCAACTTTAAATTACATAACGTAAACATTTTTAACGGACTCGAATTCCTACCCAGCATCCAGTGTCCCTGTTAACAAACTACGAGAGCTGTTAAATATTGCTTTTTCACAGTTAACTTACTTGAAACGCCGTGAGGTAAAGCTTTGTGTTGGACAGGGATTCGAACCCAGAACCTAGTCGGATTGTTATCGAAGCACAATCAACTGTGTCATATTGGATTTTTTCGGCAGTAGCTAGATGTTTTAACAGAAATGACGAGACGAAACATTAATTTCTCCTTCGCAGGACTCCAACCCGGCACCTATCGCTGTTATATTCTAGAGAAAATATGGGTTTGCTACACCAGCAGCGGCATGTGAGCATTTTGAACTAGAAATAATGCGACGAAGCGTTCAGTGCTGACTGGGAATCGAACCCCACACATATCGTTGTTGACTACACACTAAGAGACGTCAGCTACCGGATTTTTCTCCACCAGCAGCTCGGAATAACATCCTTGAACTTACAGTGATCTCTCAAATAGTTCTGTGTCTCACTGGGAGTCAAAAACGTCAGATATCGTTATTGTTGACAACGAATGAAAATGCATTAAAAATCAAAATTATTATCCACCAGCATATAGGTGTTCTCATGCTACAGCTTGATAATACATAATGAAAACTTTAGTGCCTTGCCAGGATTCGAACCCATTCACGCGAAATATGTGGAAATGTTGAGGAATCTGCAGTGTTGAACAAACAACAAATAGTAGTCGAGCTGTATTGTCACGAAGGGATCAAATTCCGCGTTAAGGGCGGTCTGATTTGCATTCCCAGTTCAGAACCAATTTTATCGACATACAGAAGCTCAAATAAAAGATGGAATAAGTGTCCTGTGACCCTACATAGCGTTTGTTTCGTCACTAGAATCTGTCTCTCCCTATTAAAAATCATCAGCAGAAGTTCGAATCGAACCCAGACTATCATCATAGGAACCTATCATAAATCCAACAGAACAGCGAATCTTCTTCTCCGTGACTCACTTTTCTATCATAACACCGTTGCGGCACACTCGATGAGAATTCTGACACACAGGCTCCCTGTAGTGGTTTGCAGCATGTTCAGTACATTCATTTACTAGGTTGACCGAATCGCCATGGACTAGCCGCCTCAGCGACCCAGTTCATACATTCGACTCCATTTTGTAAACACTGAAGTAAAATCACCTTGCTGCCACCTACACTGAACTGCCAACAGTGTAGGATGCAGAAATTTGAATAGGAAGTGTTCCTTTCCATTTGAATTACTCTATTGCACTATCTGTTTGTTGAAAACGTCGTGCAGTGCAAAAGAAAAGCTGTAACTGTCTGTCTCTCAGAAGTCTAGATCTGGCCATATGCATTATCTCACAGCACTGTGGAATGCGGCAGTTCTGGAGGAACTGTTGTTGACTTCTGGAGCCACAGTAGCTACATGACAGCTAGTAGCGTAACGGTAAGCGTCCCACACTGTAAGAAAGAGGCCGCGTGTTCCATTACATTCGCTGTTACATTTTTTTAAATGCAATTCTACTGTGTGCTGAAGTTCTCAGTTTAATGGAACTTTGAACATAAACGTCCGTGAATAAGTTTCTTAGTGTTGAGTACAGTTACGAAAGAAATACGAGGGGCGTTCAGAAAGTAAGCTCCGATCGGTCGCGAAATGGAAACGACTATGAAAATTCGATAAAGCTTTGCACAGATGTGTTGGGTAGTGTCTCTAGTATAACCCCACTTAGCATCACGTCGCTCTTCTCATTTCTGAGCTCGCAGTGAGTGCGTAAAGATGTCTAGAAAATAGTGTCTGCCGCCAAGTACGAGGGCCTGGTGAGAAATTTCGCCTGAAGCTATGCAGCTAACATTACATAACTGTCGTGCTGTTTCGTCTTCACGACAATTCTCAGCCGCATTCTGCAGGGGAAATGAAGATGCTCCTGCATCGTTTTCAAATGGAAATGTTAGATTACCCACAATACAGTCCGCAATTGTCTCCCCCTGAGTTTCATCTCTGGTCACATGAACCGCTGTCTTTGAAGACAACATTTTGACACAGACAACGAGGTGTAGGCCAGCGTGGAGAATTGGCGGAAAGCACTGGCGGCTGCCTTCTATGATGAGGCTATTGAAATGTTGGTACAACGCTATGACAAAAGTCTAAGTCAGAACGGCGACTACGTAGAGAAGTAGCTGAAAGGTGTAGCTAATTGTTACAAGTAAAACATTTCCGATGTTCACTGTGGTTTCAATTTGGCAATCAATCGGAGCTTACTTTCTGAACAGGCCTCGTATAAAACAACTATGAGAGTTACTGATTTATGGTGCTTAGTTTGCAGTCAGTTCTGAGTATTATTAGTAACTACGCTCCAGTCCCTAAACCTAGTTACACAAATGCGAATCAGACTCTTTACGTATTCCAGGCAGAAGCAGCCGCGTCTTTGAGACGCCAGCTATGGTGACTTGCCAGCCCACTGTAGGATCACATCGGTTCGTCTTCTTCCTGCTGGTACTGTAACTGAGATTTGGCAACAAGGCAAGGTATGTTTGGCAACTCTGTGATCGACTAGTTACTTCCTGGTGTGTACGGATTTAAGCCTCAAAGTTCACTTGATTTTTCCTGCCATTTCCATTGAATAATCTCAGTTATTATCGCTTGAGGTGTAACAAAAGATTGTTAATTTACGGTTTTCAGCCCAGGAAAGTCGTTGCACATGGAAATCGCAACCAATCGCGTCCTTTAAATAGCGATTTACGAGTTCTAGGCACTATTGGCCTCGTAAGAGGAAGGTAGAATACATACCTCTTCGCTAACTCTGTGGTGACGTGCTGACCTATGAAAAAGTGTCTGTTATGGGTCATGGTTCCAGACTCGCTGACTGTAACGTTTTTATCCCTTCTGGGAAAGAGCTACAAGCAGTCAGATCAAACATCGATAAGGTAATCGCAAGAAAATACTTTCATCTCGTAGTGCAATGGTGAAAGACTTACAATGCTGCACAACAGGTAACGCCTCTTTCCGCTGCTGACAATCAAATTTTGGGTTTCTAGGAAAACATAGCTTTATTTATGAAATGCCACATTTGCATACCTGTTGAGTATGACGCAGCACAGCAATTCAACACCGACCCAATCTAAATCTGAGTAGTGTTATACTAATTCGTGCTGATAGAGGCACATTGTGTACAGATACTCAATTTTATTAAAACAGAATTTCGTCGTAATGTTATCGTGGTTAGTTTTATTTCATTTCTTATAATACAGTGCACAATTTTCGTAAGGTTTCCTTTACTGTTGTTAAAACTATCCTAAACATGAGAGAGAAATTAATCATCAACGATATATGCAAATTCTCTGATGTTATCTATAACAGTCTGGCAATGCACATGCAGTAGAAAACTTGTTCTGTGTGAAAGCTGTCAATCAAGGTTTGAAGAAGGATAAAACGCCACTACCAGACGACAGCTAATGTAGAAAATACTTTTCTGACTATTTTGGCATGATGCGCTCTTCCCATACATAATACAAAAGCTTCGAGATGCATCTGCTGCCTGGTAGTCTATTAAACCTGAAAAGGACAAAATATCGCAGAAATTGGCCCTTTTTCCACATGCGGCTACTTTGGGTTGAGAAGTGAAGGGAATTATGTTCAAAATTCCATTAAATTGATAACTTCAGCACACAGCAGAATTGCATTTTAAAAAATGTAGCAGCGAATGTAATAGAACACGCGGCCTCTTTCTTACAGCGTGGGCCGCTTACCGTTACGCTAATAGCTCTCATGTAGCTACTGTGGCTCCAGAAGTCAACAACAGTTCCTCCAGAACTGCCGCATTCCACAGTGCTGTGAGATAATGCATGTGTCCAGATCTAGACTTCTGAGAGACAGACAGTTACAGCTTTTCTTTTGCACTGCACGACGTTCTCAACAAACAGATAGTGCAATAGAGTAATTCAAATGGAAAGGAACACTTCCTATTTAAATTTTTCAGTGTAGGTGGCAGCAAGGTGATTTTACTTCAGTGTTTACAAAATGGAGTCGAATGTATGCACTGGGTCGCCGAGGCGGCTAGTCCATGGGGATTCGGTCAACCTAGTAAATGAATGTACTGAACATGCTGCAAACCACTACAGGGAGCCTGTGTGTCAGAATTCTCATCGAGTGTGCCGCAACGGTGTTATGATAGAAAAGTGAGTCACGGAGAAGAAGATTCGCTGTTCTGTTGGATTTATGATAGGTTCCTATGATGATAGTCTGGGTTCGATTCCAACTTCTGCTGATGGATTTTAATAGGGAGAGACAGATTCTATTCTGTTCGGGCTACGCCAAGTGAAGAAGGTATAATGGCATAGTGCTCTGAAATTCACATTAAACATGATGTTCCTTCTCTACAAGCAGACGCTAAGTTGAACTACAATAAAGTCAGGAGTGGCGAAATGTGGGATATCTATCACCACTAACCTTTCTTATACTAGTTATATATTTCTGTGACGAAACAAACGCTATGTAGGGTCACAGGACACTTATTCCATCTTTTATTTGAGCTTCTGTATGTCGATAAAATTGGTTCTGAACTGGGAATGCAACTCAGACCGCCCTTAACGCGGAATTTGATCCCTTCGTGACAATACAGCTCGACTACTATTTGTTGTTTGTTCAACACTGCAGATTCCTCAACATTTCCACATATTTCGCGTGAATGGGTTCGAATCCTTACAAGGCACTATAGTTTTCATTATGTATTATCAAGCTGTAGCATGAGAACACCTATATGCTGGTGGATAATAATTTTGATTTTTAATGCATTTTCATTCGTTGTCAACAATAACGATATCTGACGTTTTTGACTCCCAGTGAGACACAGAACTATTTGAGAGATCACTGTAAGTTCAAGGATGTTATTCCGAGCTGCTGGTGGAGAAAAATCCGGTAGCTGACGTCTCTTAGTGTGTAGTCAACAACGATATGTGTGGGGTTCGATTCCCAGTCAGCACTGAACGCTTCGTCGCATTATTTCTAGTTCAAAAATGCTCACATGCCGCTGCTGGTGTAGCAAACCCATATTTTCTCTAGAATATAACAGCGATAGGTGCCGGGTTGGAGTCCTGCGAAGGAGAAATTAATGTTTTGTCTCGTCATTTCTGTTAAAACATCTAGCTACTGCCGAAAAAATCCAATATGACACAGTTGATTGTGCTACGATAACAATCCGACTAGGTTCTGGGTTCGAATCCCTGTCCAACACAAAGCTTTACCTCACGGCATTTCAAGTAAGTTAACTGTGAAAAAGCAATATTTAACAGCTCTCGTAGTTTGTTAACAGGGACACTGGATGCTGGGTAGGAATTCGAGTCCGTTAAAAATGTTTACGTTATGTAATTTAAAGTTGATATTTGCTAACTGATACTGTGTAAAATCGAGGTATATCACTGTCTGTATACCTAGTCAGGAATGACTGTTAGTTTCCGTCAGTCACGAAATCTTAGTCTGCATGACCTGGGTTTGAATCCACGTGCAGAACGAGGCGGTTCGTCGTGTCATTTGAAGTTCATACAAATTCTCAACTAGCTGCTCGTGAGTAACTTAAATTTTTAATGTCATTTTGTGTTAAATAACAAGTACGGTATGTTACTTTGAAGACGAAATCATGAATACGACGAACTTACTACGTGCATTACCTATCTGACGTAATAATGAGGGTAGTAACATTTCAGGTGTCATTTATTGCAATAAATGTGAGCTTACAAGCCTTAAGGACAGTCTTATATGTGATAAGGTGTTCCCTGATATTTCTAGTATCGTGGTATTACTTGACATCTTGAGTTATTGCGATACAGAGCACAGTTTTCTAGTGGTGACTTGTTGGTACCATTTTCAATAGTCAAACGACTGTACCAAGGAGCGATTAGAGGACCTGCTAGTCAGCTGCGTTATTTGGGTTGCATGCGAATCACGAAAAATGCAATTCAGGTCGTTCGGATACTTTTGAGCATGACTGTACATTCACTCTGACAGAAGGTCAAGAGAAACAATGAACCAATATCAGTTAAAAAATAGGAGGCACAATTAACTTTTTAAGATTCTAAAATGTATTTCAGGAAAACAACTTCTGCAAGCTCCTTCCTATAAAACATACTATCGGAATAACAACTTTATTACATTCACTTGATCGTGCGAACTATGTCAGGTGAATTAGTGTCACAGGGAAAAGTTGCATTTAATAACGAACAGTCCGCCGCGTTCTCAGGCAGCCATTCCCACAAACAGTTCCTCACCACTTATTCGTCGTCGTCAGGTCAGTTGCTTACTGCAGCCTCGCTACGCATAAACACAAGAAAATTTGTGGCTCCGTCTAGGATTGCGGATAAGCGTTTGTACTGATGACATAGGCTAGTTTTGGAACATCTCAAGTTTTCTGCACTACAGCTAATGTTTGAGTCCATGAAATGTTAGAATACTGGAGGCAACATTATTCACTTAGAAACATAACTTTGGTAATTGCTATTAATTCAAAAATACTATGAGACCTAATGCTGCCGTGTAGCACAATACAGCTCAATGTAGTTACAATCGGTCATTGCCTAAGATATTACTACCAGGCAACGCTCAATCCAACATGGACATGTTGAGGTTATGTATGAAGAACGACTGTAGCTAACACATGAAATATATTCACAGTTGCGAATATGGACAACCGTAAGCTGTATAATGGAATGTCAACAATGAAAATTTGTGCTGGACCGGGACTCAAACCTGGATTTTCCACTTATCGCGAGGGTCGCGTTACCATTAGGCTCTCCGAGCACGCTTCACAGCCTGACTCAAATTTCCATATGTCGTCAGCCATGTGTCTACAGCCTGCACTCGAATATCCATTATGTTTATCCTCGTACAGGGGAGACAGTTTTAACTGAAAGTCGCTTGCCCGGTGTTGTAGGATAAGCACGATATTGCAGTGTCTGTGTTGAAGGAACATTGCATCGTACTTTTGAGTAACTCAGGAACCAACAGTGTTTCTCTGGAATCTTTATCTGTTACAATTACACGATTTTGTTAATAATCAGCGATAGTATTGTCGGCTTGGAGTCGACATTGATTGTCTTTGTCACTGCAGCGGTGGTAGATAACGTTTGTTTTCAAGTTTTAGCGGCCGTCTCACTCTGTTGTCAGCTTACATCTAGTCACCTACTGCAGAACTGAGCCTGGGAACGAACGAGGCGTTACCACTAAAGCGCTGTCCTGCTCACATTCTTGAATAAAAGTTTACCAGTAACGCTGGACGCGTCTTATAGTACAATAAAATAACAAAATCGTGCGAACACTATGATGGTCCTCACTCTGTCATAATGAGTAACATACTGTCATGGTAACATCAAACTAATCTGAGGCACTTGAAGCCGGCAGCTGTGGCCGAGCAGGTGTGGGGCTTCAGTCCGGAATCGCGCTGCTGCTACGGTCGCAGGTTCGAATCCTGTCTCGGGCATGGGTGTGTGTGATGTCGTTAGGTTAGTTACATTTAAATAGTTGTAAGTCTAGGGGACTGATGACCTCAGATATTAAGTCCCATAGTGCTTAGCGCCATTTGAGGCACTTGATCTCGTGTTTCTCTATCTGTTAACCTTTATTATTTAATAAAACAGATATCGAAACCGTACAGGGGAAGACACATGCACCAATGGGACAAAACATTATGACCAGTTACTTAATAGCATGTTGGTTCTGATTTGTATCACAATACTGGAGCGATTCTGTGTGGCTTGGATTTTAAAACTACTTGGGAGGCTTCCGAAGGTATGTAGCACCACTACCGACCTTGTGTAGCAAGCAACATGGTTCACCCGACCAGACAATACGTTTCCATTGATCCATGGTTCAATCTCGATGATGCCTTCCCTACTGCATGATCCCTTCTCGACTGCAGTCGTAACTGACAGTGTCGTTCGGGCAGCATGACAACACGTACTGGCGTCTGCTGTGGAGCCGCATGTTCAATAATGTGCAATGGACTGTATGCTGAGTATCGATTGTGCCTGAACTGGCATCGTACTTCGTCGTCATATTTTGGACAGATCACCACATATACTGCATTACAGCGCGGTCAAGCCTCCAAACTCTATGTTGTTTGATGAGGTGTGGACGACCTCCAGCTTCTAACTATTCGCGGTTTCACCGATGCTCACGATAGTGACATGTGAACAGCCGACTAAGTTCGCCGTTTCTGACATGCTCGTTCCCAAGCGCTGGGTCGTAATACGAGGGTAATCCCAAAAGTAAGATCTCCATCAACCCGTTGCCGCACGTGGTCCTCAGTCAGCATGCTTGGTAACCATCTTGCGCACACCTTCCGGTAGTTCAATGTTTCCGTTAAAATTCTGTGAACGGTGCTTCGGAAAATCTCAGGAACCAACGTGCAGCGATCTTCCAGGGTGATCCGTCGATCTTCACGCATGCTTTGCTCAACCTTCAACACTGTCTCCTCAGAAATTGACGGTCTCCCGCTCCTTTGAACGTCGTGAATTTCAGTCCGACCAGCTGCAAACTCTCTACATCACTTAGGAACATTTTTGACATCCATGCACGACTCACCATACACTTCCGTCAATTTGCGATGGATTTCAATCGGCGCAGTGTCCTTTGCGTTCAAAAACCGAATAACTGCGCGCAATTCGCACTTGGCGGTAACATCCAACGGAAGCTCCATTCTCAACGGCTGCCAAGCCAAGACTGATCGCCTCAGCGAGACGTGCGCATGTTTACACATAGTGCGTGAAGCATTCTTCATAACAGTGTGACCAACTGCCACACAAACAGAGTTCTGTACTTATAAAAAAGTAGGAGACCTTACTTTTGGGATACGCCTTTTATCAAAGTCCATTATGTCAGTGTATTTTCCCATTTACGGCCTGTTAAGTTACTGGAATGATTCCTCATTCGTGCCTACTCTCATTTTATACCTTCGCCGGCCGGTGTGGCCGTGCGGTTCTAGGCGCTTCAGTCTGCAACCGCGTGACCGCTACGGTCGCAGGTTCGAATCCTGCCTCGGGTATGGATGTGTGTGATGTCCTTAGGTTGGGTTTAAGTAGTTCTAAGTTCTAGGGGACTGATGACCACAGATGTTAAGTCCCATAGTGCTCAGAGTGAGTTGAACCATTTTTTTCGTACTTTTCTTACCGCATCACAAGCCCCAACGCCATCATTTGGCATTCAGTTTCGAGGTGGGCAGTGCTCATAATATTATGGTTCATCTGTGTGTCCTATGTTACTTGTCAACGTACCTGCAGTAAGTATAGTAGAAGTTTCTCTAATGCCGCATTAATTTGCCAAATCACCTCATACCGTTTTTGTGGCTCATTCGTTTCAATGTATACGACTTTTATTTGTGGGAACTATGTTACTGTATCCTTCATTTGAGCACAAAATTTGGTTGCAAGTTTTGTACAAATAAAAGAGTTCAGAGCATAATAAACACCTCTAGCTGGCGATTATTGGGCAAAGAATCAGCCCTGTGAAATACTGTAAGTCTGTGGAACAAGCCCAAGTCAATAATAGCACCATAATAATTTCATCCAGAATCGAAAACTAGATCGCGATCAAATCCTCAGCGTGCGTTGTTAACAAGAAGGAAGCCGGTGTGTATCTGGTAACGATACTGGCGGAATACTACACTGACTTTCTGCTGCTGTGTGCAGGTCACTTGATCCCTCTCAGAGACCACGGGATCGCAGCTGGGCGGCCGCATCCAGCGGATGAATGCCCGCTGGCTACCTCGAGACTGTGGAGCACGGGTTGGGGAAGCGAGTAGTCGGTCTCACGCACCAAGTCGATATCGGAATCGCCGGGTACATTTGCGTTGACGCCTGAAGCGCTACAGCTACATCAACACGATAACAGTGTTGCTTTCTTTCAGAACTCAAGATATACAGACCGTGCCACTGAAACATTTCGTAGTACCACTTCCAGTCTTCGTCGGCTAAAAACTGCGGACGCTATCGGTAAGACATGTGATACCAGCGTACTTGATCGCTTCCATATCGTGGCTACCACTTCTACAGTTACTTTGCATTAACAGCAGTCCAAATATCCCAGCTGATATGTCTCTATAATATGGGGGAAACAAGACATTTATGTTCATTTTATTTAAGTGCAATACAATAAAATTATTTAATATTGTGAAATATTTTGTTGACGTGTTAACGTCAATTATAAAATAACCTAAAGCACCACATTTAAGACTTTCTTTAAAGAAAGTCGTTAATGGAACAGAAGGAGTTGCCAAACAGAAATTTCTTTAATTTAGCCTTAAATCCCATCACAGTACCTGTACGACTTTTAATATGCTCAGGCGAGGTGTTCAACGCATGTTATCTGTTTATCTTACTCCATTCCGTACTAACGTTAACATATGAAAGTTTCTGTAGATGCTGTTGTCAGTTCTTAACGTTAAATTCATAGTTTTGTATTATTTTTGGAGAAAAGAGAAATATTGGTAGTGAAAAAGGGATATATATATATTAGATGACCTTTCAAAACGCTGTAGAAATAACTCCAGTGGTCAGAATGACGTCAAATTGCAACGGAATATTATCGGAGAAGGGGGGAAACATATGGCAGAAGAAAAAAATAGTGTGGAAATTGATCAATAGATGGCACTGTATGCGTCAGAATGCGTAAATCAAAACACCTGTCATGCCCACGACCCACTGAAGTACTCGAGGTACGCGGCGTTTCTAGCTTTCGCGTCTGCGACGTTCGCCATGACTGTCTCAATGCAGGATCGTGCTCTGCTCGTAAAGCTGAATTACAAGAGTGACGACTGTGCACACGCTGCTCTGCAGAATTTCCGGACTCTGGAGGGTCTTTTGGTGTGTAAACTGGTAGAGGGAGGAAACGAATTGATTCGACGTCAGTGGAAGCAGTGACCACAGCAATGCAGGAGCAGACGAGTGGTGGTATGCAAACGTGTAGTGCACGGAAAATTGCCCGAACATTGGACATATCTGTGAGCACGGTGCGTGAAATCCTATGAAACAGCTATCCATTCAAAATTACCCATGTGCACGAGTTGCTTCCTGTTGACCTGCCAGTGAGAGAGGTCTTTGCTTTTAGAATTTCTTGCTCACATGGAAGTGGACAATGATTGGCTGTGGAAGATTTTGTGGACAGACGAAGCCCACTTCCATCTGACAGTATATGACAATACACAGAAGTGTTGAATATGGGCAGCGGAAAAACAACATGCAAATCAACCAGTACCACTTCGTCCTGAAAAGGTCACTGTGTGGTGTGGGTTTAGGGCATGATGTATCATAGGGCCATATTTTTTTGGAAGAGACAAGTGCTTCCTGTCCTATTACCGAGCGAGGTGGCGCAGTGGTTAGCACACTGTACTCGCATTCGGTAGGACGACGGTTCAATCGCGCGTCCGGCCATCCTGATTTAGGTTTTCCGTGATTTCCCTAAATTGCTTTAGGCAAATGCCGGGATGGTTCCTTAGAAAGGGCACGGCCGATTTCCTTCTCCATCCTTACCTAATCCGAGCTTGTGCTCCGTCTCTAATGACCTCGTTGTCGACGGGACGTTAAACAGTAATCTCCTCCTCCTCCTCCTCCTGTCCTATTACCTGTACCGTAAATGGTAAGTGCTATGAGTGTCTTTTGCGCAACCACGTCATTCCAGCTCTCCAACAGCGTGGATGTGTGGATGAGATCATTTTTATGCAAGATCGCACACCTCCGCACATTGCAAATCCAGTTAAGCAGCCGCTGAAGTACCATTTTAAACAGCCGCCATTTATCTACATTTACCTACAGCCTGGCTGTCCCGATCACCTAATCTTAATCTGTCTGATTCTGGCTGTGGGTCTATTTGAAAAATTAGAGACCTGAGTTTCTCCTGCCGTATACAACTTTCAGATAACTTCCGGGAATTCAGCCAGGTAACACTTTCAGCGACCGCCGATATTTCGGCGGGAGAACACCCCGCCATTTTCAAGGCAAACTGCAACGGACAGGCGACGTACATGCAAATTTAAATCCTCGGTTCTCGGACTGAAGCAGGAAAGATAACACACACACAGAACACTAGTGCTACCAAAGATGATCAAAATCAGAGCTATCGATAGTGAGACTACGAATTCGCAGGTGAGGTAGCATTGATTCTGTCTCTCTGTTTTTTGACAAGGTTTTAACGAGGTTGCTCGCTAATTTAATCTCAATTGCCTCCTTAATAACACTGTCCCAATAGCTGGACGTGCATGCCAATATCTTGGTGTTATTATATAACATGGGGTGACCAATATCCAAGCAATGTTCGGCAATAGCATATTTACTTGGCTACTGTAATCTTAGCTCAAATGGCTCTGAGCACTATGGGACTCAACTGCTGTGGTCATAAGTCCCCTAGAACTTAGAACTACTTAAACCTAACTAACCTAAGGACATCACACACATCCATGCCCGAGGCAGGATTCGAACCTGCGGCCGTAGCGGTCGTGCGGTTCCAGACTGTAGCGCCTTTAACCGCTCGGCCACTTCGGCCGGCTACTGTAATCTTGTGTGCCGTTTATGCTCAGTACATCGGTCCTCCACAGTCCTGATAGTTTGACCAATGTATGCCATGCCGCAGCTACAAGGAATACGATATACGTATGAAAGATGTTGTGTTCAGTGTTCCAATCGCAAACTTAGCTGCATTGAAAGCACTCATTGCGCTACACATTCTGAACGTGACCCCGGAAACACTTCGATCAGTTGTGGAACATGCTGTTTCTCGATATCAACTTGTTGCAGAAAACGGTGGGCAGCATATTGAACGTGTTTTGCGCCAGTCACACGGAAATTAATAGTGCGATTTGATTTTGATTGATGCTTTTTATGCGGATTTTGCCTCCAGTACGATTAAATATCTATGTGATGAATGCTTTTTATGCGGTTTTTGATCTCAGGACAATTAAAAACCGATGTGAGAGATACTTTTTATGCGGTTTTTGGCCTCATAGCAATTAAGAACCGATTTTTCCCATTCGATGTGATATGACCTTGCCGTGGTGGATGGGCTTACGTAACTAACAGTATCACCTGTTGAGGCGTGGCGCCGTATATCGCTCCTGTCTAGGGGCTGTGTATCGGGAGAATGACTCCCCGCGTGCACACTGACAGATCGTCTGAAGCGGGTTCAGTCGAGTACGTAGTTCTAATTTTCATCTGGTATAGGACAGTATTGCACAGAGACATTCAAGAATCAGGTGAAGAGAATGTTTTTGTGAATTTTTCTGTTTATTCCTTGAAGGCTTTTTGGTTTATTTTTTTTGTACAGTTTTGTATATCCTTTTAGTAGTGTGAATGACGCGTGAATGTGGTCTAAAGGAAGTATGTAGATCATTGTTCTACTGATGAATGCTGTTCGAACTATTGTGAGGAAGTTACAAGACAGCGTGAAAGCAGACAATAGGGAATTTTGTATCACAACATGTTAAGTAAGTATATGATAAAAGGAAAGATAATTCGAGTGCAAATTAAAATTGTTAATAACGCAAAACTATAAACAAAGTATCAGAATGTTAAATCTTTTTTTGGGAAAAAGTACAGTTCGAAAGTATGTTATTTCTTGATTGGTTGGTTATGCAAAGCGAGGACTAACGCGGGAGAATAATGTTTTTGTATTGGCCTCAAAGAAAACTGACCAATCAGAAAGGAGTATTCTTCTCGCGTCTTTTTTTCTTGGAGATATAGAATGCTTACAGCAGTCTAAAGTAGTCGCAGCCTAGCCTTTCAATGGTACAGTTGTGTGTAATATGAGCTCCAAAGGAAGTTATAATTTACCGGTTTTAGTTGTGCTACATGTTTCAAACTGTTTTAAAGTGAAGGTAAACTTATTCTGGTGTGTTTTTTTTAGATAGTACGGATTTTTTAATTACTTTTGTGTATGAGAAAAGACAGTAATTCCGCTTGGCATATTGAGCAGATCGGTGACTAAAAGCTTGACTGCATTAGACACCGATAAACTTAATAGTATGGCGAGCTTTTTCATTTAAGAATAATCTGTGCTTAGTAGCTGATCAGATTTCGGGAAATACGTTACCATAAAGTTGCTAACGTAAATGAAAGGGTTTGTGCATGACTGTGTTAAGATTAGCACGGGCTTTTCAGTGAATGTGTACATTGTTTAGGTTTAGAATATACTAAAGTTTGCCAGTATTTTCATCTCTCATTGTAAATTAAGACCTTTTCCCGATTCTTGGAATAGTTACGTTGTATGCAGCCAGGGACGAATTGTAGTACGGTAGGTTTCCGCTCGGCATTCCTACCGGCGATCTGCTGCAATGAGTTCACGGGTAGGTGCAGGTAAAGAACGAATGGAACCGCGCCGTCGCACTGTACACCTATGCCCACTGCGTAGTACTGTTTGTTTAAGGTCAAACGTACACCTTAGGCACTGTTGCATGAATCATTTGTCGTTTGTAGTCGACCACTATTAAATTATGATGCTTGCAGCGGCATCTATTGCTACATTTTCTAACTACACTCCTGGAAATTGAAATAAGAACACCGTGAATTCATTGTCCCAGGAAGGGGAAACTTTATTGACACATTCCTGGGGTCAGATACATCACATGATCACACTGACAGAACCACAGGCACATAGACACAGGCAACAGAGCATGCACAATGTCGGCACTAGTACAGTGTATATCCACCTTTCGCAGCAATGCAGGCTGCTATTCTCCCATGGAGACGATCGTAGAGATGCTGGATGTAGTCCTGTGGAACGGCTTGCCATGCCATTTCCACCTGGTGCCTCAGTTGGACCAGCGTTCGTGCTGGACGTGCAGACCGCGTGAGACGACGCTTCATCCAGTCCCAAACACCAAACATGCTCAATGGGGGACAGATCCGGAGATCTTGCTGGCCAGGGTAGTTGACTTACACCTTCTAGAGCACGTTGGGTGGCACGGGATACATGCGGACGTGCATTGTCCTGTTGGAACAGCAAGTTCCCTTGCCGGTCTAGGAATGGTAGAACGATGGGTTCGATAACGGTGTGGATGTACCGTGCACTATTCAGTGTCCCCTCGACGATCACCAGTGGTGTACGGCCAGTGTAGGAGATCGCTCCCCACACCATGATGCCGGGTGTTGGCCCTGTGTGCCTCGGTCGTATGCAGTCCTGATTGTGGCGCTCACTTGCACGGCGCCAAACACGCATACGACCATCATTGGCACCAAGGCAGAAGCGACTCTCATCGCTGAAGACGACACGTCTCCATTCGTCCCTCCATTCACACCTGTCGCGACACCACTGGAGGCGGGCTGCACGATGTTGGGGCGTGAGCGGAAGACGGCCTAACGGTGTGCGGGACCGTAGCCCAGCTTCATGGAGACGGTTGCGAATGGTCCTCGCCGATACCCCAGGAGCAACAGTGTCCCTAATTTGCTGGGAAGTGGCGGTGCGGTCCCCTACGGCACTGCGTAGGATCCTACGATCTTGGCGTGCATCCGTGCGTCGCTGCGGTCCGGTCCCAGGTCGACGGGCACGTGCACCTTCCGCCGACCACTGGCGACAACATCGATGTACTGTGGAGACCTCACGCCCCACGTGTTGAGCAATTCGGCGGTACGTCCACCCGGCCTCCCGCATGCCCACTATACGCCCTCGCTCAAAGTCCGTCAACTGCACATACGGTTCACGTCCACGCTGTCGCGGCATGCTACCAGTGTTAAAGACTGCGATGGAGCTCCGTATGCCACGGCAAACTGGCTGACACTGACGGCGGCGGTGCACAAATGCTGCGTAGCTAGCGCCATTCGACGGCCAACACCGCGGTTCCTGGTGTGTCCGCTGTGCCGTGCGTGTGATCATTGCTTGTACAGCCCTCTCGCAGTGTCCGGAGCAAGTATGGTGGGTCTGACACACCGGTGTCAATGTGTTCTTTTTTCCATTTCCAGGAGTGTATTTATTTTTCTTCTGCCATACGTTGTCCTCTTTCTCCTATAATATTCCGTTGCAACTTGACGTCATTCTGACCAGTGGTGTCATTTCTACAGCGGTTTGAAAGTTTAACTTTAATTATAATCACCCCGTATATCTCTGTATTTGAATACGCATGCCTATAGTAGTTTCTCTGGCACTTCAGTGTAAACTGCCGAAGAAAGTGACAGAGATTAGACATATTTTTTTTAAAAAACGCAACTAAAACATTCTTCACAAATAATGCATATTACACATTTAAAGATTACTTAAGGGTCTTTGAGCTGTGGACAATAATGAAATGGGATACTATGGTTTACTGCTTTCACAAGGTTCGTGTGCCAGGATGTATAATACATGACAGTAATGTCTGCTAGCTTAGTTTTGCAGACGGACAGTTGAGTGTGGAGTCCTGAATTGAGACAAGATGCACAGTAGCAACATCTCAGTCCACGAGTAGCCCATGGGTGGCTTAGTGTGAGCGGCAGTCAAGAGGTAAACTAAGTTTTACACTGCAAGTGATCGGAAGCGGTCCAGGAGTTATTAGCGGGTGTCCACGGTGTGTGAACTGTGTAGAAAGAAACTATGTTTTATTTAGTAAATTACCAGAAACAGTTTTTGAGTAAATGAACGAACGCTGTACAATAAAGAACTGCCGAATGAGGCATTGCAGCTGTTAGGATGCTGACCTCATGATTTCTTTTTCGGAAGAATGGAGCTGCTCTGTGCGGCCATCCTGATCTGGGTTTTCCGTGGTTTTCCTGGATCGCTAAGGCCACTGCCGGTATGGTTCCTTATTCTATACCACGGCGGAACACGTGTCCTATCCATACAGACTACCAGTCCTGGCCTCTTAACCCTTTCAGGGGAAGTGGTTCCGTTTGAAACCACCTACAATTTTCTCATTTTGTGGCAGAAGGGCAGTGGCTACATTTGGGGAAACCATTCAGGAGCCTAGTTGGTGCTGCCCTCTAGCGGCTGTCACTGGAACCGCTTCAAAATCTGTAAATATTAGCAAGGAGTGAGGCGAGTTGGATAGCCATTTTTGTATGCTGTGCGCGAACGTCTTTGTTCTCAAATTGTGACTGTATTCTTCTGTATTAGGTAACTTTTATGCAGGTATTAAATGCAGAATACTGTTCTGTTTACATTAATACTATATGTACTGCAATAATAACCAAAATAATGCATTTATTTCCGTGAATGTTGTGGTAGTTCCATTTGAAAGCACTGCTCCTGTAACGGCAGCATTAGTAGGTGTGACGAATTTTTTTTTTTCCAGTTTCACCTGATGTATTCTCACAGACTAAAGGATGAGTGCCTTTTCGCAAATATTCCTTCGGATCCCGACTCATAGATTGACACTAGCAGTGACAGTGAAAGTGATGTGCAAGGTGACGACAGTGATCTGCATTTGCGAATGAAAACACCTGTTTTATCTCAAATTATTTCGGAAAGTGAGAGTGAGGACCATTTTTATAATGACAGTTGTTGTGGCGTAGCAAGACAGCCACGCCACGGAAGTAGCCGAAAGGCATGCGTTTAGTTCACGCAGGCAAGAGATAGGTCTGTAACAGGATATGTAATGAATGCTATAAAGAAAAGTACGTAGCTTCTGGAATACTTAACTTTAATCCATCCTTGTTGTATACATCGCTCTTGACGATACAAGTGAGACTCTTTAGATACAAGCTATGTAAGGCTAATGGCGCCTTGCTAGGTCGTAGCCATGGACTTAGCTGAAGGCTATTCTAACTATCTGCTCTGCAAATGAGCGAGGCTTCGTCAGTGTGCATCGCTAGCTACGTCGTCCGTACAACTGGGGCGAGTGCTAGTCCGTATCTCGAGACCTGCCTTGTGGTGGCGCTCGGTCTGCGATCACACAGTGGCGACACGCAGGTCCGACATGTACTAATGGACCGCGGCCGATTTAAAACTACCACCTAGCAAGTGTGGTGTCTGGCGGTGACACCACAACAGTGATGATACTTTCAGCACTAATGATGATTTGCCACTGTCCTCCATTGCGAATTTTTCGTGGAGAAAGGACGTCAGTGCAATAAACTTTGCCCCCAATTTTTCGGAGGAAGCTGGTGTACGAGGAAAACTTAAAATGACAGTGAAGGTATGCAACTAGTAGATTTTTTTTGTGTCTGTTTTCTGACACTATGTTAGAACACATAGTTTTCCAGTCTAACATGTACGCAACACAGAAAGGTGGCAATTTCAGGCTTCTTTCTAAAGTGGAACTAAAAGTATTTATGGCTATAAACATTGTAATTGGAATCAAGAAACCTTGTTATTATCGTGATTGCTGGTCATCCCATAAGGAACTTCGAGATGAGTACATTTCCACACTAATGTCGGTAAAAGGTTCAGCTGGATTTCGACACATATTCACATCAATGACAACGCTGTTGTGCCTTCAAGCGAGAGCAGAAATTATGAAAAATTATATAAAATCCGCCCACTGCAAAACTTCAAAGAATTCTATAGATGAACGCATGGTGAAGTTCAAAGGACGAATCGCATTCAAACAATATATGCCCCAAAAGCCAATCAAGAGGGGATACAAAATCTGGGTCAGAGCTGATAAGCTTAGATATATTTGTGATTTTCATATATATACTGGAAAAGTTGAAGGCATAGTGGAAAAATTCTTAGGAGAGAGAATTGTGAGAGATATGTGTAAAGACTTGGAAGGAAAGGGATACCACATATACTTTGACAATTTTTTTACCAGTGTCTCACTTTTACAGAAGCTAAAAGATGACGGATTTTTGCCTGTGGAACAATTAGATCACACATAAAAGGACTTCCTACACTAAAAACAGACAAAGAGTTGCAAAGAGGAGAGTTTGACTGGTCAGTTCGTTCTGATGGCATTGCCTGCATCAAATGGAAAGGCAAACGTGGAGTCATGTTGCTGTCTACAATTGATTCGCCTGTATGTGTTGAAGAAGTCAGCCATAAAGAAAAGAATGGGAAAATCACAAAGGTACCTTGCCCAAAAATAGTGAAATCATATAATGCAAATATGGGATGTGTCGATAAGTCAGATATGAAGAACAGTTTTTAGGCAATAGACAGGAAATCACGAAGCTGGTGGCTAAGATTATTTTGGTATATAGTTGATATTTCTATTGGAAATGCATTTATTCTGTTTCGATTATGTGATCCAACAGCGAAGCAAGTGCTAAAGGATTTTCGGAGACGTGTTGCCACAGGCCTGGTAGGCAGTAATGTCTTCAAAGATAGTCCTGGCTATCCCAGTACACCGTCAGAACAATCTGCAAAAAAATTCAAAACTGTTGTTCCCCATGAGAAACGTATATCGGAAGCAAAACATCTGCCAAAACATGGTACCTCAAGGCGCTGTGTGCACTGCAGCACAAAGAAAGAACCCCACAGAAGCAGATGGACATGTAGTCACTGCGAGGTAGCCTTCTGCTTTTTACTTTATCATCAAAAGTGATGACATTTAGCGGGCAGTAGCTCCATTTGAAACCACCCTGTATGTGTTCAGTTTATGTATATTTCATGCAATTTTTACGTTTTTCTGTCTCACTGTATGAAAATTAATACAATAAAATCAAGCAAAAATTAAAAATTAATTTTTTTTTTATTTTGCCCCTGAAAGGGTTCAAGCATCTTATGTATGCTGTGCATTATATTTTTGCATATTGATTGGCACTGTATTATCTTGACAAATCATATATAACTGTGTAACAATCCTTTGATAATAAAGGTAAATAAATAAATATACTAACCTCAACTTGAGAAATGGCTACCGTCAAGAAATGGTATTTTAATTCATATGCAGCAACTTGAAAAGCAGCAGCAAATTTTACCTTTCGCATGCCGAGGCTGCACAATTTTCTCCACAGTGCCGCAAGGTTAGGCTCACGCTCACCGCATGCAAGAGAAGGGACAAGCATGATTTTGGTGTCGTGCATGTTTTTGTTCTCTTTGTACCGTAATCTGCTGTGTACTTCGTAAAGTGCAGGTGTTAGGTTTCGTTTGAATCATCTGTGTTCAGAGCGTCATTTATTCATTATTTGGCGTTGTTCCGTAGTTGGCTATGGAATATGAGCTCTCTGTACTTTGACTGCACTTTGAGGGGCTTGTTTGTCATACAATGCACCAAGTCTGCTTCTGAATTCCTCGACTTTGCCGAATAATGTTGACTTATTCCTTATGCCGTGACATAGGAAACCTAAAATGCCCTACTGTAGGGCGTAATAGTTGACCTGCTTTAAATTTAAGTAAGTTATTAGGTAACGTTTCTCTGCTGGTCTGGACGAAGTACATTGGAAATATCACACCACTGGTAGAAAGAACAAGAGCGTAAGTATAACTGCATGAATTACATTATCTGTCCTCTTCTTTGGCGTTATCTGAAATGATTTATCATTGGTGCGAGAGCTACTAGTGCGTCAGCACCAGCTTCGGCTTCAGCTTCGAAGCACACGCAATGCTTCAAAAAACTAAAAAAGTTCGTAATCAATCCACGTCTCGATATCAAATGTGAGCTGCGCAGAACTGCCCGCACGAGACGGAGCACGGGTCATAAAAGACAATGGTGATAAATCCAGCCGGCCTGCCCAGAGGCTCGCACAAAACAAGCGCTCTCGTTTCCCGCGGTACGCCTGGAGGCCAAAGTACTGCGCTGTCTTCAAGAAACTGTCTGGAAATACAGAGTACAGTATAAAATAATCGCAATAATGTAGGCCCACCATGGAACTATGTTTTACGTCTGACGATGTTTGACTATTTAACAAATAAAAAAAAAGGTTTTGAAATGTGAAGTTCAAAATCACGAAGTTGAACGAATGCTTCTGGGTAGGAAATCAAATTAAGGTCAGCTTCCCAGCGTTTGCAGATGAGTTTGTAATACTTTCAGAAACTCTCACAGACTGTATTTAGTCAGATAAAGCTTTTACATAAAACTGCAAACACAAATAATCACAGAATTTCATCTGAAAAAAATTCATGCAAAAAAGACATACACCAAAATTCTACATCTACATCTACATGGTTACTCTGCAATTCACACTTAAGTGCCTGGCAGATGGTTCATCGGACCATTTTCATACTAGTTCTCTACTATTCCACTCTCGAATGGCGCGTCGGAAAAAGGAACACCTAAATCTTTCCGTCCGAGCTCTGATTTCTCTTATTTTATTATGATGGTCATTTTTCCCTACGTAGGTGGGTGTCCACAAAATATTTTTGCATTCGGCAGAGATATCTGGTGATTGAAATTCGTAAATAGATCTCACTTCAAAGAAAACCGCCTTTGTTTCAGTGACTGCCACCCCAACTCGCGTATCATATCAATGACACTCTCACCCCTATTGCGCGACAACACGAAACGAGCCGCCCTTCTTTGCACTTTTTCGATGTCCTCAGTCAATCGAACTTGGTAAAGATCCCACACCGCGCAGCCATATTCCACCAGAGGACGGACAAGTGTAATGTAGGCTGTCTCTTTGGTGGGTTGTAGCGTGTTCTAAGTGTTCTGCCAACAAAGCGTAGTCTTTTTTTCGCCTTCCCACAATATTATCTATGTGGTCTTTCCAATTTAAGTTGCTCGTAATTGTAATTTCTATGTATTTAGTCGAATTGACAGCCCTTAGATTTGTGCGATTTATCGTATACCCAAAATTTGTCGGATTTCTTTTAGTACCCATGAGGATGACCTCGAACTTTTCTTTGTTTAGTGCCAATTGCCGCTTTTCGCACCATACAGAAATTCCTTCTAGATCATTGTTTAATTGGCATTGATGGTCTGATGATTTTACCAGACGGTAAATTACAGCTCCATCTGCAAACAATCTAAGGGGGCTGCTCAGATTATCACCTAGATCATTTATGTACATCAGGAACAGAAGAGGGCTTATGACACTACCTTGCGGAACGCCAGATATCGATTCTGTTCTACTCGATGATTTACCGTCTATCACTACGAACTGTGACGTCTCTGAGAGGAAATCACGAATCCAGTTACACAACTGAAACGATACTCCATATACGTAGATACAAAGGAATAGCTAGTAAATGAAGTCATATTTGAGGAAGCATATAGCAGAATGAATTAGAAATACTTGAAATAATCATAAGAAGTAATAAGATTAAAGTGTATACACTGTAAATAACACATTTACAGGAAGTGCATCTCTACAGATAGAAAATAAAGTACTGTACTTCAGAGGTAAGGGTGGAATGCTTATATCCATAATACTGACTAATACTAAACAACAAGCTGGATAAATTAGACGTATTTTAAAAACTAATCGTTAGAATAATGGCAGAACCAACACCAACTAAAGAAGGCTGGAAGAATGGAATCAGAGAAGAGATGCATCTAATATCGTGTCGGACCTCCTTTTGAAGGGCGTAGTACAGCAACTCGATGTGGTATGGACTCAACAAGTAGCTGGAGGTCGCCTGCAAGTATATTGAGCCATGCTGCATCTATAGCCGTCCATAGCTGCGAAAGTGTTGCCATTGCGGTACTTCGTGCACGAACTGAACTCTCGATTATGTCTCATAAATGTTCGGTGTGATTCATGTCGGGCGTTCTGAATGGCAAAATCATTCTCTAGAATTATCCTAAATGTTCTTTAACCCAATCACTAACACCTGAAGCCCGTGACATGGAGCATCATCATCCATAAAAATTCAATCGTTGTTTGGAAACATGAAGTCCATGAATGGCTTCAAATGATCTTCATGTAGCCGAACGCAACCATTTCCAGTCAATGATCAGTTAAGTTGGGCCAGAGGACCCAGTCCGTTCTATGCCAACACAGCTCACATTATTATGGAAATACGACCAGCTTGCAAAATGGTTCAAATTCAAATGGCTCTAAGCACTATGGGACTTAACATCTGAGGTCATCAGTCCACTAGACATAGAACTACTTAGACCTAACTAACCTAAGGACATCACACACATCCATTCCGAAACAGGATGCGAACCTACGACCGTAGCAGCAGCGCGCTTCGGGACTGAAGCGCCTCGAACCGCTCGGTCACAGAGGCCGGCCCACCAGCTTGCACACTGCCTTGTTGACAAACAAAGTCTATTGCTTCCTGTGGTCTGCGCCACACTCGAACACTATCATCAGCACTTACCAAATAAAATCGAGATTCATCTAACCAGGCTACGGTTTTTCAGTCATCTTGGGTGCAGTCCCTTATTGTCACTAGCCCAGAAAAAGGCGTTACAGGTGATGTTGCACTGTTAGCAAAGGCACTCGAGAAGGCCGTCTGCCGCCAAAGTTCATTAATGCCACATTTCGCGACACTGTCCAAACGGATGCTATCGTCTTATGTCCCACACAGATTTCTGCTGTTACTTCATGCAGTGTTGATTGTCTGTTAACAGTGACAACTCTACGCAGACATCGCTGCACTCGGTCGTTAAGTGAAGGCTGTTGGCCACTATGTTGTCCGCGGTGAGAGGCAAGACCGAAATGTGGTATTCTCTACACACTCTTGACACTGTGGACCTCGGAATATTGAATTCCCAAACGATTTACGAAATAGGATGTCTCATGCGTCTAGCTCTAACTATCATTAACTACGCCGGAAACCTTTTCACATTAATCAACTGAGTACAAAAGACAGCTCTGCCAATGCACTGCCGTTTTATACCTTTTGTACGTGGTACTACCGCCATCGGCATGTGTACATAATGCTATCCCATTAATTTTATCACCTCAGTGTATACATAAAATACAGAAGACAATGGTAAGTCGGAGATTCATCTATCTTGGCTATCTCTGTCATGTAACAGAAGACAGGGAAACCAAAGAAAGTCTCCTGTCTTCGAAAAATAACAGGTGAGGAACTATACAGAAAATTATAAGGAAATTCATTTCCAATTTAAGTAGGTATAGGTATATAATGTATGCATAAATATAGCATTTGAACTCAACCTTGAGTGGGTCTTTATACGTAAACTACATGTTTCAATAAATGTACAATGTAAGTGTCACACTCATCTGGACACTTCATACACGAGAGACGTCAGCCACATGATTTACATTCATTTTGGAAAAATTAAAACTTTCTCTATGAAAGATGAATTATGATTCCACGGAAGTATTATACCACAATATATCATCGAAAAATTTCAAACTCTTTTCATATTTAATGTATTCTTCAGAGTAGCTAGGACCACATAAGTCCTATAGTGAAACTGGTTATCTGCTGTTACAGCCACTAGATAATAAAATAATGTAAAATAAATAATAGCAGGAAATACTGTTGATATAACCTGGATAATAATGTAAGTTTAAAGCATGGATTAGGTTTGAGAGAACCTTGTACGAAAAACATTAACATACACTGTGTGACCAAAAGTATCCGGACACCCCATAAACCATACGTTTTACATGTTAGGTGCATTGTGCTGCCACCTACTGCCAGGTACTCCATATTTGTGACCTCAGTGGTGATTAGACATCGTGAGAGCAGAATGAGGCGCTCCGCGGAACTCACGGACTTCGAACGTGGTCAGGTGATTGGGTGTCACATGTGTCATACGTCTGTGCGCGAGATTTCCACACTCCTAAACATCCCTAGTTTCCGAAAAAAATGGTTCAAATGGCTCTGAGCACTACGGGACTTAACATCTCAGGTCACCAGTCCCCTAGAACTTAGAACTACTTAAACCTAACTAACCTAAGGACATCACACACATCCATGCCCGAGGCAGGATTCGAACCTGCGACCGTAGCGGTCGCGCAGTTCCAGACTGAAGCGCCTAGAACCGCTCGGCCACCAGCGGCCGGCCTAGTTTCCGATGTGATAGTTAAGTGGAAACGTGAAGGAACACATACAGCACAAAAGGGTACAGGCCGACTTCGTCTGTTGACTGACAGAGACCGCCGCCAGTTGAAAAGGGTCGTAATGTGTAATAGGCACACATATATCCAGCCCATCACATCAGAATTCCAAACTGCGTCAGGATCCACTGCAGGTACTACGACAGTTATGCGAGAGGTGAGAAAACTTGGAATTCGTGGGCGAGCGGCTGCTCATAAGCCACACATAACGCCGGTAAATGACAAACGACGCCTCGCTTGGTGTAAGGAGCTTAAACATTGGACGATTGAACAGTGGAAAAATGTTGTGTGGAGTGGCGAATCACGGTACACAATGTGGCGATCCGATGGCAGATTATTTGTATGGCGAATGCCAGGTGAACGTAATCTGCCAGCGTGTGTAGTGCCAACAATAACATTCGGAGGCGGTGGTGTTTTGGTGTGGTCGTGTTTTTCATGGAGGGGGCTTGCACCCCTTGATGTTTTGCGTGGCACTATCACAGCACAGACCTACATTGATGTTTTAAGCACCTTCTTGCGTTCCACAGTTGAAGAGCAAGTCGGGGATGGCGATTGCATCTTTCAACACGATCGAGCACCTGTTCATAATGCACGGCCAGTGGTGGAGTGGTTACACGACAATAACATCCCTGTAATGGACTGGCCTGCACCGAGTCCTGACCTGAATACTATAGAACATCTTTGGGATATTTTGGAAAGCTAACTTCGTGCCAGGCCTCACCGACCGACATCGATACCTCTCCTCAGTGCAGTAGTCCGTGAAGAATGGGCTGCCATTCCCCAAGAAACCTTCCAGCACCTCACTGAACGTATGCCTGCGAGAGTGGAAGCTGTCACCAAGGCTAAGGGTGGGCCAACACCATATTAAATTCCAGCATTAGCGATGGAGGGCGCCACAAACTAATAAGTGATTTTCAGCCAGGTGTCCGGATACTTTTGATTACTTACTCTATATGTATAAATGTAACAACGGATATGTGAATTCAAGGCTTTCTTACTCATTTACAACCTCAGTAAACACCATATCATTTGGTGTAGATCTGTTGTGCTAATTCGCTCTGTTTATAAAATTATCATACAGCAAAGTATTCTTTAGCGAGACTGATTTCATGTAGTGCTGTGAGCACTGCAATTGCAGCTTGAAGAAAAAGAAGTTAATAAAATACTTATATCCAGGAAAAATTATCGGAAACCACCTCAAAAAAGAAGAAGTCTCAAACTCATTCGAAACTCGCACAGGAATCGGACAAGTGATGACTTATCGTCACTCTTGTTCAACATCGTATTGGAAAAAAAAGCGTAGCATGGAAACATTTCGTCAGACGTATACAAATGAAACAAGAATGTAAAAGGAGTCACTGAAATGCTTGGCCTCCGTAGATGACCAGGCTATATTCACGAAAAACAAAGATTAAGCTATATTAGCACTAGACAACCTACATGAAATCTCCTGCAAAACCAGACTCCAAATTCCCTATCAAACAACTAAGTATATGGACACCAAACCGAAAGTGAAAGTCCCACTGAAAACACAGTATGGAAAAATCTCACAAATTGCTTACTTTAAGTGCTTTAGGAGAAACCAGCCAACCCAGCAGATTGAACACCATCTCGTACACAGGAAGAATATTCAAACTACATAAGACGTACAAAACGAAACGGAATCAGTGCAACGAAAGAGTAGTTTCTCGCAATGCAAAAATACAACACTACAACGTGGATGTTAGCAGAAGCCTAGTATAAGGCAGAAACCACAGTAATTAGAGGGATGAGGAAAATTCATGATATCGGAGAACAAGAACAGAAAAATCCACGATGCTGCTCTCCGAAACGGAAGTTGGATCAGGTTACCTGTCACACAACAACACAATGCCTTACTATTTTTCAGTTAATTAATTCTGTAATTTTAAAGTAATCTCTTTTATATGTACGTAATTTCTTAGTTCTGACAGTATTCGCTATTTAAAAAACTGTAATATGATTGTGAAAGGACTACCGAAAAATAATGTTGTAAAAGCTTAATGGTAAAAACCATAGGTAAGTAAGGAAATTTCGTAATATACAGGATGATTCCGCTGCCCTAACGATGTCGTTTTATGCAGCCCGCAATGTTATATCTAGTGTTCAAAAAGCGCGCGCAAAGTTTTCATATTCTCTCGCCCGCTACTCGCAAACTGTTAGTCGTACAGAAGAAATGAACAGGATCTCTTTATAGGTAATTTTATGTAGTTAAATTTTGTACCGGAATATGTTTTCACTGGAGGCTACGGTTTTCGTTCTACTTAAGAAAAACGTACAAAAGTTACCTACAAAGATACACCCCCTTCGACACTAAGCCCGCCGTCAGGATTTCTAGTATGCTTTTCATGCACACCCCCTTTCCACCGTACAAAAATTTGCGATAGCACGAATTATTTCTCACATTCGAACTTTTTTAGTCTTCATTGGCTTGCCTTATTTCGCAACCGACTTAGTGGAGCGCTCACAGATTGTAAAAGTACGTTCCTGTAAACTTTACCTAACAATTTTGTGCATTTTAACAGTTTAAAATAAAGAATTACATCGTTATAATCGTCAGGCCGTAGGACAATGACACAACTATGCGTGTCAGGGTCAAGTCTGAGTCGACTTGTCAACGTAACTGGCTGTAGCATAACGTTTCTTTCGTTACCCTCACCGGAACGTTTAAATTAAAAATATTGACGAAATAGCCGACTATGCTGGTGGCGGAATGGCGCAATAAATGGGGATCAAAAAGGTCGAATATCGGGAGTAGGTCGTGTAGCGGGAAATTTTTATACAGTGATAGGAGAGAATGTCACGAAGAAAATACTAGAAATCCTGACTGGTGACGGATGAGTGTGGAGATGGAGGTGCTTTAAACGTCACCTATGGACGTTTTTCTAGAATAACTCGAAAACCGTTGCCTCCAGAGAAACATATCCCAGTACAAAATGTAACTACATTAAATTTCCCACGAAAGTCTTGTTCATTTTTTCTGTAGGACTAATGGTTTGCGAGTAGCGAGTGAGAGATTACGACAATTTTGCACATGGTGTTTGAAGGCGAGATAAATATAATGGAGGTTGCATAAGTCGACATCGGTTGGGGCAACTGAATTTTCTGAGGCAATGTTTATTGTGAAACAGCACTTATTCCTCAGTATATGTTTCACGAAATCTGACAACAGATAGCATTACAGTCTGTAACCTCATTCAGTATATTTCGCGTGACGTGTTGTAATAACTGTTACTGGTTTCGGTTGGTTACAGGTAGTACCAGCGCACTTCTAATTAGCTTAATTCTGCTATACTGATCCCCGGCATTTACATTCAAAGTCGCCCACGTGCATTTTTGCTTATCTACAGCCTTCCTATGCGTTTCTGATTACTGCGTAATTTCAACTTCATTTCAGTCACAACAAACATTAACTTCGTTTATGAGATGGCGACCGTGATTAATTATTTGCAAACTAAATTTTTTACTATTTACCTTATCTGTTCGTAATCATTGTTAGCTATAGTTTTTTTATTTATCTTGTTACAGAATACGTCTTTTGATCGTTGTTGTACTCTACAGATATTGTAACTGTGTTATAGCGATCAGATCATAACTACCTGATTCTTTCGGTTAGCATTGTTCTTCGGAATCGATGCCTTGTCCTTTCAAATAACATTACGAACATGTATCGCTCAAGTGTTTATATACCGGAGAATATAGATAAGTTGTAGACCTACAAAGGAAATCTACAAGCCAGTTGGTGTGGCCGAGCGTTTCTAGGCGCTACAGTCTGGAACTATGAGACCGCTACGGTCGCAGGTTCGAACCCTGCCTCGGGCATTGCTGTGTGTGTGATGTCCTTCAGTTGGTTAGGTTTAAGTAGTTCTAAGTTCTAGGGGACTGATGACCTCAGAAGTTAAGTCCCATAGTGCTCAGAACCATTTGAACCATTTTTGAAATCTACGAAAACATAGATAAATTTAGAAAAATTCATCTACAATTACGCGAACTTCGATGTAGGCGTTTCGAAAATAAACTCACTAAGAAAATTAACGCCGTTAGTGTAAGTAAATTAATGACCAGTTGGATGAAAGAAACACAAGAAGGCCTTTGGAACGATTGAAAATCACATAACAAGTAATTAAGAACAATAAATAATTCGAAAATAAAATCAGAAGAAAAAAATAAAAAAGTTTCAAGAAAATAATGATCGGGGGGGGGGGGGGGGGATGGCCAGAGGAAAAGGAGAAAAATCAGTGATTTAATTAACAGGTTTTGGGAAAAAAGAGGAAAAGGACATAAAGCTGTGATTGGTTCGATTTCAGTCACTCTTCTAAAGGGGAGTAATCAGAACGTGCATGAAATAAGACATATCACTTGTTATTATTATTTATTATGCGTGAGTTATATGACAACTAGAGCGACAACGCCGGAACACATTAAAAGAAGAAAAGCGACGAGAACACAGAAGTCAAGTGAACCTGCTAGATTTCCGTTACGATTGTCGATATGGCTACAGTTTGCTCTTTTACTGCTATCCATAGCACTCACAGCTGGGATTGTAACGTAATTGGTATGATTAATTAGTTGAAACTTTCATCTCTGAGGATAACTGAACACCTCATTTTATCAGTAAAGTAATTAATGCTCTCGGATCGCAACGTTATATCAGTGTTAATGTATTGTGCCATACGCGTATGTACAGATTCGCTATAAATACTGCTTTGTGGACGCTCTAAACCAATAAAAGTAGCGTAGTCTTTTCGACGATTTTGTGAAAAACTCATCGTGATTTGTTATCAGAGTTATCCAGTGTATACATCTCTCGGTCACAAGTACTGCGTCGTAGGAAAGAACTTTAAAGCCGAAATCCGTACAATTTAAGGCTGGCGAAATTTCCTATTACAAAAAAAAAAATATTCCTCTACTTGAATGAATGGTCTCGCGGCGATACAAATGATTAAAATCGTCTGGGAATTTGAGCCATATCAAGCGACTATTCATCGATGAGCTTTCGACCAAGTACTCGTCAGGTATTCAGCCATTGTCACGTGGTTGCTAATGTGTCTTTATATAGCCAGCTGTGACGTCAAAGGCACTCGCTCCATCGTCAAATAAGGAATGTTTTAGTTCCATGTCTGTCACACTCTTTTTACCATTGCGATAGTCGGCTTCCAAGCTGTAAAAAACAGGAAACCGGTATCCTTATAAAGGGACTTATTACATATTTCGATTTCTAAAGCTTCTTTCATTGCGCTGTCCACAAAGCATTAGTGCTCGTGACAGTAGAGTTGTTGTAAAATGCTATTTTAAGTCGCTTTCACAAACATATTCAGCTACCAGTGATTTATCTGTTAGCGTTGTGTCAGACGCTTGTAATATTCCGACCGCCGATGTTATATCGTGCGTACGGTCCACTCGACGTAATATAGTTCGTATTAGCGTTATTTTGCAAAGTCATGGAGCACTTGGCCTAGATTATCAGTTACTGGTCTAGGGAATAATTTAACTGGAGGCCTGAAGACAACTTTAATGTGTCATGGCTTCAGCATCCTGCTAATTTTCCACTTCATCGTAATGCAAGCGTTTTTCTTTCTTAGTCGGAGGTGTTACGAATAGTTACTGAAATTTGCTTGTGATATTTATGGATTGTTGTAGGGATTCTCACTGAAGAAATTTCTGAGGTTCTTCAGTATTTCTAGGGCGTTTACGGCGTGACAGGCGAATTCCGATCGATGAACCAAGGCCCTTAGACCCATGTATTTTGGGCCGGGGTGTGTTGGCTGAGCGCGTGCAGAAACCGTCCAGGTTGAATGGATTTTCTCCATGCACTGTGGTGCGATACTCATTTGGCTTTCGGTGGACGAGGACGTCAAGAATGGGCAGACATCGACTTTTTCAACCTCCATTGTGAACTTCATGCGGCCATGGATGCTACTCAGGGGTCACAAGAACTCTACAAGTTTTCCGTCTATGTGCTCGATCAACAAATGTGCTATCGAATTTCGATAAGAACTACTTGGTTTTGAGAATTCTGTCTCAAAGGCACTATCCACAAAATTCTCCATGAACTGGCTAGTTTAAGTTGGTATAGACGGGCTCCCAATCGTAACAGCGTCCGTTCGGTAGTAAAACTGTGCCCAGCGCTAAAAATAAGAAAAAGGCAGATTGTGTTTGAAGAGATCCTCCACTGTCTATCAAATACCTGTGCGAACAAATCCATCGACTCTTTCGGAAACATACATTAATAATAAAAATTATGATAATATGGACTCCAACACACATATGCTTCATTCATCTAATGAAATTGGCTGTATTATTTATGTGATGCTGTAATGGCTCACAAACGATGTAAGTGAACTGACAAGATATTAGTAGGTAGACTAGGACAGATCTGGCACGAAAGTACATCAATGATGATGTCATTGAAGATGGCATCAATGATGTATCGATGACTCATTCTACACCCTTCTCCCCTTCCATACCTCTGACGAAAGCCGAACACTCTGTGTGAAAAAAGGTGGGAAATTAAAAAATGGAGGGGAATTTAAAAATTAGCCGTTTTTCCTCTCGCCCTCCCATCTGTGAAGTCATTGTGAAAGTAGGGCTGTTGTCCTAAATATCAAATGGCGGGAAATCCAAAAATCCAAGAGGACACATTGTCATTCTGTTGTAAGTAGGATACTTGTGTTAAGTACAGAATCCAAGATGGCTGACCTGGAATACTGGTGCAGCCCTATGATGTCAGAATCCAAAATGCTAGGACGAAGGAAGTAACCTGCCTGCTAGAGAGAATACGGTTCTGTAGAGAACTGTAGGGCTATTGAAGTAGTCAGGTCACTTGTCCTTCGTGTGGAATTCCGTACTTCCTGTTCTAAGTTAAGCAACGCCCTCTGACATCAATCACCATTTAAATAGTTGTCACCCTGACAAGGGAACTGTCCACTCCGACATGTCGAAACCTGCCCTGAAATTTTTTATATTGGAAGGATACGCCAAAAGAAACACAATATCAAACTTTTAGCTGCTAAGACACATTGCAAGTATTTTTTAAAAAGTATTGAAACGTGCGAAATTCATAGCTGCCAGGCAGCTGGAAAAATGAGCAGTCCTACCATAGCTGTTATTGACAGAGCGTGCACAGCACGGAGGGCGCATATCCTTGGTTGACTGTGCATCCGTAAACTGATAACATAGCATAGCACAATCGTAATTTGTAAACCGATTGCCAATTTCCTTTTATAGTTTCTCTGTCACAGTAGTTCGCAGTTACTATTCGCTCGAATTTGCAGCTCATTTAATTTCATAATAATCAGCAGCTGCATTTTTCGTACCGCTAAGTGTTAACTATCGAGATAAAACTGAATTACTTTTCCTTGTGAGTCCTTGGTATATGTTACTAACAGCATCTGACTTTGTGCTGATTTGTTGAATCCAATTAATGTTTTCAACGTTGCAAAGATGAAATATGGAGGACGTCATATGTGATCGAAATCACCTACTTCTCCTGATGACCTACATATATGTAATTTATTAGTTAATTTCTTGAACATTCATTCGACTGATGTCGGCATTTTGTTATAAGTTCTGGAAATATTACAAGAAGTAGGAAATAACTCGGATGATTCCATGAATTGTGATTTTAACGGTGATTGTTGTGCTAATTAAAGTCCAGAACAAAAAAAGTGTCTTTCTAGTCCATAGAAAGCATGTAGTGACAAAGGAAAGCCTGTTAAGTTTTTGGTTAAGTGAAGGCGGGAGAAAACGAGACAATGTACAAAGCTTTTTTCTTTTCGTAAAGTCTAAACATGAATTGTTTAAATGGAAGAAAGATTTATAGAAAGCACGAAATATTCGCCAAAATGAAACTCGCAAAAGTGTGAAAGAAAAACCATTCGAAAGATTTAGAACTGCTCGTGAGAGCCAATGCACCATCACCGAGGGAGATTTGTGACACTCAGTGCTCTGAATTGCAAGTGAAATGAACATTACTAATTTACCGGCTTCTTCACATGGTTAAACAGATTCAGGAAATTATACGGAAAAGAAAGTCGTATAATTACAAAGTTTACCTCAAGTAAACATGTAGAGGCGATTTCATTAATAGGTAATACTAGAGAGAAATTCGTAGCTGGCGTTAAACGAAGCTCTCTGTTATCCTCTAAAATGCTGTGTATAATGCCAATCAGTTAGTTTTCGTGCAAAGCGTGGCTTATCATTTAGATCGAAAAAAAGACATGAGTCGCTTTACAGTTGACGATACGACACATTCGTATACAGCATTTCCAGTGATAAGTTTCAGTGGATTATTGTTTCCGCAGCTTTATTTCCGCCTTCAGAAACATCAGGGCAAATTAGGACCAAAAATTTAAAAAGAGACCGTCCAGTGTTACATCATAAACGTCTTCTTACCGTTTGCAGAAAATAATGCATTGCATTTTTTGGACTCTTGGACTGGACATAACGACACCCCTCTAATTAAGAGGACGACGAATTACGTATAATTCGTATTCCACCCGAACTAATAGTGTGATTCAGGCTGTCGATGAAAAAATTTTTTCAATAGTATAAAGTGTCTTCCAGAAAATTGTTGGCAATCGAATTTCCGTTATCTCTTTGTCATTTCAGATTTAGCAATGGAGCAGCATTTTTAATCTTAACTCATTTCTAAATTGCAGTAGGCGTCACGGCATTATATGAATTTGATTAAGTATACCAGGTAAGCAGCACAATATGTAGAATAACGGCCACGACCATTTCTTACGATATTCCAGTTCTGCCTAAATAAAATTAGTAATTATTGTGAAGCGCGTGAATGCATTAATTTTTTGTTAATCCAGTGCGTCTGGTGTAAGGAAAATGTTTGTTTTCGTCACTCAATAGACACTTCGGATTTTTGGGAAGACTACAGGGAATAAACAAAGAAGTGTTTCATTGTTAGCAGAATATACATTAATCAAAAATTATCATAAGAACTGCGCTACAGGAATTGTTATAAAATATTTAATGCCAACAAATTAATGACAAGGGTGATGGAAGACAACTAATGTAACATCAAACACTGCCTTGATTTTCTTTTTTCTTGCTATTCACTTGTGCAACAATTAAATTTTTGCAGTGATTTAGTTGTCGGTATGAACTGCAAGTTATTCAAGAAATTATAATTTGAGAAAATTTTGATATGGTTCAAGTGTTTAAAATTCCCGTGCGTGCTCTTTGGAGTTCGCAGTAAGTGGCACTATGTTCTCTTACCTGGGTTGTGTATTAAATGAGTAACTTTAACATTTTTTAAAAAAACACTTAGCAGCTAAAATTTTGACAGTGCATTTCTTAGTAGTATTCTTCCTACGTGAAAACTTTCAGAGTAGGCTTCGACATGTCGGATTGGATAGTTCCCCTATAAATTCAAAATCGACAGTTACCAGCTGCCTGCCACAAGTTAAAGTCCAGCTGCTCACAGTTTGAAGAATACCCCCTCGCACCCGCTGACGTCATAGTTTAAACAATTAAGTTAGGAGCTGACTTGCCTTAAATTTCATTCCACTCATCATCACAGTCTGGCACACCATCAGACAGGAGTCGCCCCACCGTCAGACGGCCGCTTTCGTACTGAGCCGTGCAAGGCCAGATCGGGCCACTAGCGCTATCTCCCGCTCAGCCTAGGATCGCGCTACTGCCTGCCGGTGACAGCTTCGTGCACAGAGATGCATTACATTACATTAATACGTGTTCCATGGATCATGAATAGCCGGCCGTTGTGGCCGAGCGGTTCTAGGCACTTCAGTCCGGAATCGCGCTGCTGCTACGATCGCAGTTTCGAATCCTGCCTCGGGGATGGATGTGTGTAATGTCCTTAGTTTAGTTAGGTTTAAGTAGTTCCAAGTCTAGGGGACTCAGACCTCATATGTTAAGTCCCATAGTGCTTAGAGCCATTTCATTTGAACAAACTACATGACCCAAGTTAAAACAATGGGAAACCTGGAAAATGCAGAAAACAAACTTGCATTTTAACCCATATTGAAAACTGACACAGGAATTCATCAAAGTTTAAAATAACATGTAACCTACACATTCGTTTTGCAGTAAACTTGAAAATCAAGAGGTGCACATTTTTTCCTCCTGAGGTGGAGACTTGTGCAGTGTCTCTGAAGTCAAAAGCAGGTTAAAGTGCTATGCTTGTTAAATTCACCACAGAAAACTATGCGTGGAATGGATCGTGGCTATTTCACCGGCAGTAACACAGCCAGTTATCATAGAGACGCCAGACACGCGACCTTATATGCACCCGGCATGTAACAACAACATTTGAGAATAAAACTCATTATACTTAATCATAAGTAGAATCGTAGCCATCGAAACGTGGCAAATATAAGGGGTGGTCAAAAAGTTTCCATTTGAAGGCCACACTAATGACCCCTTGTCTATAAACCGAGGTGAGAAAAGTCGTGGGATACCTCCTAATGTCGTGTTGGACCTCCTTTTGTCCGGCATAGAGCAGCAACTGGACATGACATGGTTTCAGCAAGTCGTTGGAAGCCCCGGCAGAAATTTTCAGCCACGCTACCTCTACAGAAACCCATAATTGCGAAAGTGTTGCTAGTGCATCAGTTTTTGCACGAACTGACTTCTTAGTTATGTCTCATAAATATTCTATGGGTGAGCAAATTATTGACTCGAATTGTCCAAAATTGTCTTCAAACTAATCACGAACATTTGTGTCTCGGTGACATGGCATTTCGTCATCCATAAAAGTTCCATCGTTGCTTGGGAACATGAAGTCCGTGGGTGGCTGCAAATGATCTCCAAGTTGTGAACATAAGCATTTCAAATCAATGATCGTTTCAGATGGGCCACTGGACTGTCTATTCCTTGTAAACACAGCCCACAACATATGGAGCCACCATTAACTTGCACAGTGCCTTGCTGACAACTTGGGTTCGTAGCTTCGTCGGGTCAGTGTCACACTCGAACCCTACCATCAGCTGATTCCTACTGAAATCTGTACTCATCTGACCAGCCCATCGTTTTCCAGTCATCTAGGATCCGTTCGATCAGGTCACGAGCCCAGTAGAAACACTGCTTGCAATGCCGTTCTGTTAGCAAAGGCAATGGCGTCCGTTAACTGCTGTCATAGCCCATTAGGGCTACATTACGCCGCACTGTCCTAACGGATACGTTCTTCGTCCGTCCCACATTGATTATTGCGATTATTTCACGCAGTGTTGCTTGCGTGTTAGCACTGACAACTCCACGCAAACGCTGCTGCTCTCGGTCGTTAAGTGAGGCCATCGGACACTGTGTTGTCTGTTGTGAGAGGTAATGGCTGAAATGTGGTGTTTCCGGCACACTCTTCACACTATGGATCTCGGAATATTGAATTCCATAACGATTTCCGAAATTGACTCTCCCATCTAGCTCCAACTACCATTCTGCGTTCAGAATCTGTTAATTCCCGTCGTGCGTCCATGATCACGTTGGGAACCTTTTCACAAGAATTACCTGAGCCAAATGACAGCTCTGCCATACACTGGTCTTTTATACGTTGTGTACGCAATACTACCGCCATTTGTATATGTGTATATCGCTGCCCATGACTTCCGTTACTTCAGAAATGTCGGTGCTTGTATACCTACACCGGACTCTGGGTGTGTTGCATATACGCTACAGCAACAGATTCAAATAGAAACTCTTTGATCATCCCTCAATCATATGACGGGAATGTTTGGAATTTAGTACGATACTATTGGTCAGTACCCTAATCGCACAACAAATTTCAAGATGAAAAACTGAACTGCCAAAAGCCGCAGAACCTCTCGCCATCTACTGGACGTTATATGTAGTCAAGAATCTCCAGGAAGAGTCATTTAAGGGGAATGACGCGAGAAAGTGGTAGCTGGCAGCACAGCGTGCGTATGAGTCATGCGCTGCCACCACCGTTGAGTTGGGCTTCCAACTCACTGGGCAGAGAACTGTCGCCGCTAGGCAGCGTAGCCCTATGCGAGTTTCATCAGTCGTGCGCGCCGACTCCAGGTTACGAGTCGCTACTAGGCTGCCGATAGCCGGGTTCGCTTTGTGGAATATTTTCGTAACGTAACCGATTGGCGGCAGGTGATAATTCAAACTATCAAAGCGTCACGTCAATTTTATACTGAAATCAACGAATATTACTAATGTTGTATCTAAAGAATTGTAAAGCCACTTCCCTACCTCAGGACTAAGAAGCATTCTCTAGTTTTCTGATCGCTAAAGTATCTTTCCTTGATGGTTTGATACGTTTTTATGCCACAAACATGTTAGCCACTGACTGTACTAGCAGGAGGCATGAAAGCTAAGATCATCGGCCAATATGTAGTAGAATAGAATAGGGGAGGAACGTTTCTTTATCTCAACAAATATGTACCTCATGCCAAGCCGCCTGTGAAGATCAGTACACCATCCATAAGTCACCTGTGTACTTGTTCTATACCTTACAAAGGCAAAGAACAGTTCGAGTTAGCCACTGTGCAGGACGAACATTAATATAACCAACAAACTGCAGGGGCGGATTGCTGACTGGAAATGGAGGAAAAAAGTCCCATGAAGATGTGTCCGGAAATGGACGGTGTGCGTGCAACGACAGCAAAACTTTCCAGAACACAGTACAGAACTGCATCGCATCTACGTCACAACAGGTGTTCAAAGTGGCCTTCATGGGATGCAACGCATGTGTTGTCATGCAGGATACACATATCGTACTTTGGCTTACATCGTGTTGGTGGGCCACTTGCCTAGAGCTTGTACTAGGGTTTGTCTCAAATATCCTGTAGAGCGTGGTTCTCCTAATTTGTTGTACGCCCAGTCCGCCGCCTCCCTGCACGTTCATCGGTCTGGAATGACACATGATCACACAAACGCCCAAAAAGAGTTTGAAATGTTGTGTGATATTGTTTTGGTATAGCCGCGCTGCCTCTCCACCGTTTCCATCTGCTTGGGAAACACTATCTCGGCTCGTTCCCGACATGAATACTGGACCATTGTGCTGCTTACAGTACGCTGCATCAGTCACACAGCCTGCAATACACAAGGAACACATGGCACGTACTCAGGGTCGGCTAGCTCCCGACATTATTACTAGATCAGTCTGTTATTTCCAATACGCTGCATCATACAGCATGCAAGACACAAGTAACACACGTCACGTGGTCAGAGGAACTTTCATACGTCAGCCCATCTACCGTGACAACGATGCATTTACGGGCACATGTTCATAGGTTCTTCTTCTCCCATTTGCTGTGAGCAGTCCGTCCCTGCAGTTTGTTGGTTTTCTTAATGTTCACTCTGCACAGCAAAAGACTTGTTGTTAAATACGCTTATTCTACTGGTTATAAAACACTGTAGTTAAAGCGAATTCCTTGACAGAAATAGACGTGTGCAGGACAGCCATGTCTGATATGCAAACTTAAAAGAGTATGCTGCATAACATCATGACCAAGAACAAAACAGATCAACCACAATCTCTCTACCACACACACATACCGAGCGAGGTGGCGCAGTGGTTAGCACAGTAGCCTCGCATTCGGAAGGACGACGGTTTGAGCCCGCACGCAGCCATTTGATTTAGGTTTGCTATGATTTCCCGAAATCACTTCAGGGAAATACCACGATGGTTCCTTTGAAATTGTACAGCCGTCTTCCTTACCCATGACCTCGCCGTTTGGTCCCCTCACCCGAACCAAACAACAAACCAATCTTTCTCACACACAATAAAAGTCAAGAAAATTACTACAGAACCGTATGGATAGAGCTGTCAGAACCTCACCAAAACTGTAAGTGTTTTACTTTGTATCTAGGATATCCACAATATCCAGTGGAGTACTTATGGTACTGTCTCCTGGAGCACGACAGTGCTGATAACGATTTAACGCCATCCAACAGTAGTTATAAAGTAAAATCAATGGAGCAGTACTGAATTGGTCTGCAGGACACACAGAGCTTCATTCATCCTCCAATAAACAGGAAGTGATCTAGTACTGAGGCAATTTTAATCTATACTACACATAAATTATATGTTGTTTTACGCTATACATTGTACGTACAACATCTCCAGCGGATTTCTTATAGCACTGTCTTCTGCGGTTTAACATCATGTGAACGGTTGAGCCGTTGAGCTCAGTGTCATGGTAAGGAAGATGAAGATAGGTACATTCCGACTCCACATTTTGATAGTAGATATGTGGTACTGTTCCCTGCCTGACTCCACTAAGAGATAAGTTTCGTCTTCGAAGAGGGTCACTAACAAATTTACGCTGTAAACAGCACTAGATCCGTTGGTGGTGTATCTTTCAAATCTCTGTAAGTTTCGAGGATGGTATTTCCTCTCAGCTACCGTAGTTTTTTAAACATGCTTTCGTTTTAGCCATTGTCTGTGGTAAACTACCAGCTTTTCACAGTTCGCTACCAGTTATACGGGATGGGGCAAATAAAAGTGGCTCGGACGAGTGGATACGATTGGAAGTCAATGTATGCATATAACGTCACTCTCTGACGCGCACAGCACGTGTGCGATCACCACGTGATCGACACCAGTTCGGAGGGTAGTGGGGGCTTTCTCAGTGTGACTGGAGCAGTGCAGAGAGGACGATGGTACTCACAGTGCAGCAGCGGGTGTTCGTTGTGGAAAGTTAGGAGGCAACAAATTCGTGGAAACGGTGTAGTCAGTTGTTTGCTCGGAAATTTAATAACGTCAATGTACCAACAAAGAGTGCCATGCAGTGCTTGGTACGAAAATGGTGTCAGACAGGATGTGTTTCGAGCAAATCAAAAAACATTCCGAAACGTACCTGCACATCAGAAAATGTCGCTGCAGTTCACCAGAAAATGTTTCAGAGTCATACCAAATAAGCCCGACAACCGTCCCAACAGACCGGCACATAACGTCGATCACGTGGACGAATACTGTAGTGCCCTGTGGTCGACAGGATAGAACTAAAGCTCAAGTCTGAACACACTTTATTTAACTAAAACGCCTTCATGGAGTGCACGTATTTCCAAACTCAAGGACAACAAGAAACACAATAATTCTTGTGTTGGTAAAAGTCAGATAAAAGTTACGAGATAATAAAAAAAGATAATAACAATCAATATACTATGTTACACTATTCCAAAGTATCGTTACGCCTAACAAGATACAAATTTCTACAGAAGACTATGGCGAGTGTCTACTAGGCTATTAATGGTCTGACTCTGCTGGCGTGATTATACCACCTATTCTGCAGAGTGCTACACTTAGTGAAATGAGTTCCAATTGGTGTATCTATGTCACACGGCTTTTCGCGAAGTAGTGTCGTGTTTATGAGGAAGATCTATTGATGATTACATTCACTGGCGATGTTTTGATATGAGCTCTGGAAGGGAGGTCGGCAGCCCAGCTTGCTTGTCTGTTGTGCGGGCCCTCTAACTGATAAGGGGCCGCTACGACAAATACTCCTTCTTGAGCTGCACATGAATCCCTATCACGTGTCTGTTGTTCATACATTAAAACCAAAAGATCCTCCACCACAGCGCCTCCAGTTTTGTGAAGTGCTGTTCACTATTAACAATGAATGGCTTGGACATGGATCTGTTCTTTATGTCGGATGAAACCTGGTTTTACCTGAGTGATTATGTGAACTCACAGAATCACAGGTACTCGGCAGATGAGAATGCGCATGACTTCCATGAAACACCTTTACATGATGAGAAGGTTGGGATTTGGAGTGTCATGTCTGTTCGCTGTGTTACTGGTCACATTTTCTTTAATCAGACTCTGCTAACACTTTGAAACCATTTGTTGCAGCATTAATGGAGGAAAAAAAGACCTACAGTTATTTCCAACAGGATGGAGCAACTGCCCATAGAACCAGCTGACCTGTGGAGCACATTTAAACAATCTTCACGTCTGACAGAGCTGTTAGCAGAGCTCTGTCTGGTCGCAGGCCGAGCTGACCAGACAGGTCACTTGATCTGTCAGTGTGTGATTACTTTGTGTGGGGAGCCCTCAATCTAAGATGTATCGCAACAGCACTCATAGTTTTCAAGAACTGCAGCAGAACATTTCAGATGAGATTGGAGCAACTCCAGCAGTCCAGCTTCATTCTGCCTTCAGCGACCTGCTGACCAGCGTCCAAAAGTGCCAAGATATGAATGGTGGTCACTACTGTATCTCCGTTCCTCTGCTGTGTTTCTTTGTTCTCTGGAACTCTGTTCACCAGACCACTTTTATGTGCTCTGCCCTACACTTAAACAAAAAATAGACTGTTATCAGTAGACATCTCACTAGCCAACGCGATGGCCAAGATGTGATAGAACAACGGTGTATTTCTCATCATCCCACATGCATCTTCGCTTGATGGAATCTAACATCTAGAGGGGTGCAACTTTAATTTTCAGTTTTGCGCCAGAAACAAGGACTTCAATCAAGGTCTATACTGTCGCTTTTCTAAGGTTTCCGTTTTTAGCTTAAGAAAAGTAGCATGAAAGTATTGTACTTAGAAGTGTTGTAAATACTTCTGGATATGACAGAGTAGCTCTTTTGATTTGGACTGCGAATGGCCTACTTTTCAGTATATATGAAAGGCTTAAATATGCATTAAATATTTCGATAGGGTTTCTAACTAATTTCTGAAGAGGGTTGAGGTTGAGTTGATTGGGGGAAGAGACCAAACTGCAGGGTCATTGGTCTCAACGGATTAGGGAAGGATGGAAAAGGAAATCGGCCGTACCTTCTGAAAGGAACCATCCTGACATTTGCCTGGAGCGATTTAGGGAAATCACGGAAAACCTAAATCAGGATGGCCGGAAGCGGGATTGAACCGTCGTCCTCCCGAATGTGTAATTTCTGAAGAATTGTACTGGTACTTGTACAGGAAAATAAAATGTAATAGTTCATACACACTTGTGGGCCGATGTGCCTCAGTTGGTAGAGTACAAATGCCTAATTCAATAGAATCAAACAGTAGGTTCAACGGTAAATTCAGGATGGTAGATGAAAACTATATGTTGCACAGCAACCCTGTTCCCGGATGCACTGATAAATTTTCGAAGCTGTTGCTCGATTTAGAACGTGAGTCATAATCATAACCTAGGGCACGTGAGGAGTGCCGATATTGCAAAACCGCAGTAATGCCCGTAGCGCGTTTCCATACAGCGAGCAGAGCCACAGCAAGAAACGCAAATGTTGTACTATGACAGCAGTCAAAACGTCGTTCTAGAAACCCTGCAACGCGGAGTAATAACATGCAATATCCGAGCTCTGCAGCTCCAAGGCATTCGAGCACAGATGAGAACTGCAGAGGCAGGGGAAACCGTCCGTAATTGAGACACCATGGTGTGCACAGTGCTGCTGACACCTCTCCTTACACGAACCGAGCGAGGTGGCCAAGTAGATAGCACACTGAACTCGCATTCGGGAGGACGACACTTCAAAACCGCGTCTGGCCATCCTGATTTAGGTTTTCCGTGATTTCTCTGATATCTTCAAGTATATGCCAGGATGGTTCCTCTGAAGGGACACAGCCGACTTCCTTCCCCATCCTTCCCTAAATCCGATGGGACTGATTACCTCGCTCTTTGGTCCCGTACATCAAATCAACCAACCAGCCAACCAACCCATCTGCTTAAACGAGGGCAGATGGTCGCCCAACCTGCTACAATGACGGTGTGTCTGGCTTTAAATATCCCTGTTTCAGATATCTTGTCCTCAGTGTCCGATCATTCCATCTGCATCATCGATCCCAATAGAATGACACTCTCGCTAGTTACAGGTAAACTACTGGCGAACTGTGATATGCTGCTTGCTACTTGTTTGAAGACTTCAGCTACGAAGCAAAATCCTACAGTCAGAGGCTGGACGTCATCACTCCATTCTGCGCTTCTGATGATGGCTCACAGGAGTGACCTACTTCCCCTGGTGGAGCGCATATCAACTGACAGCAAGCTATCTCCAGTTTAGTGGATGCGTGGCTGAGTGCCGCTCCCCGGCTGTATATGTATCGCTTTTATGGCTCTACGCTGCACCTGCTGAGTGAGCTGGGGCTTCTGCATACACGATAACAGCATACAGAAGACGATGTGTGCAACTTCAGCCATTCTGGATGGCTGGTCGTAGAAAACATGCCTTCGTATGGTCAGTTTACGACTGATTGGTAAGATAAGTGTATGTTACCTACCATGAAACCTTACAGGATGCACAAACACTTGAACAGTTTGCTGATAGGTTACACAGAAGTACGGGGAAAAGAGCAACACTCCCTTATTCAAGGAAAAATTAAACATGTTAACTCAGAAGCACAACGGGTCATTTGATTCATTCTTGGATAGCATCCGAGGACTCTAAGGTGCTGAGAAGGAATGCTGCTTCTGGGGTTCTGTTGGTGACAAGGAACATAGATTTTGGAAAGATACAGGGACATGTCTATCGTCGTCGCATTAGACCACTTTGGTAGAAAGAAACTAGAAGGTCTTCGTTATAAATTTCGTGGAGTGAGTAACAATGATATAGATTCATTGAGGACAACAGAACTCAAGTTTAGTGTGAACAAGGCAGTCTTTATGTAGCATATAGTTTAACATGAAAGAACCTTGTTTCTGCTGGATGATAGTACTGTAATAGATACAATTGTGACAAGGCACACCTATGACGGATGTGTCAACGATTACACTGCATATACGCTTGCTGAAGAGGGGTTCTCATGATAACGTGCCATCAGGCACAGGGAAATTAGTTTGTGTATCAGGCACAGGGAAATTAGTTTGTGTATCCGTGAGACAGATTAACCACAGGAAATGTTATGTGTAGTTGAACCACTGGAGGACAATGAGCATTGGGATAAAATGCACTGTTTTGCATGCAGAACCTTAGTGTGCGTAAGTAACGTAAATGGAGAAATATGGTCCCTGTTAGCCTGGACAATTTCGGTGTGGACGACACGAGCAAAACAAAGGGACTAATGATTGCCACATTGGATAATTTTGAGGAAGAGGATATGGATAGGTCAGATACCTACCACAAGCAGTCTTTTGGATGTCCTGTTGTACGGAGATCTCCCCATGTCACCTTGCTCAGTTAGGAGTCGGCAATGTAAAGCACTCAGTTTTCGGAGATCTACGAAAGCCATTATATTAATAGAGAAAAGAGACTTTCTTAAGTCCAAATAGACATGCATAAAACCTCAAAAGTACGGCTCTATGTAGTGCTACATGAAGACTCATGAACCAAGCCGTTTTCCCAGTAGCCGCTGTCAGAGTATGTGTTAATACTATTATAGATACCACACCAAGTTAAATATGTTTCTATAAAAAACAGTGATAAGATTTTATGCCTTTTGTAAGTTGCGTTTTCCTTGAGATCCTAACACTGGGTTATATTTAACAATAGTATAAGTCACTTTTCATAATGTAATTCTGTTTAGAAGAGATAACTACGCACTCATGCTACTAGATGTTTCCAGGATGTATAACTTGTTTTTTAATATTGGTATTGGTTTTAGTTTCAGAAAATATAATTAGTATTTTAATTTGTGCCAACTACGAGTGAATACTTCCTTCTCGTTTTATCATGATCTCTAAATGTATATTGGAGTTAAAGAATACCATTGTAATTTTATGAACTGTTCTCATATTTTTTAATTTAAATAACTTTAAAAAGTAGAGAATGTAAATGAAAGTAATAAAGAGGGCACTAGTTACAATATACGTCAAATTTCGAGGTCAGTAGCGTTGAAATGTAAGCAGCAAGCTCAGTTTAACTGATGTTGGTTATCTTTAATGTCAAGTGGTACTATATTTACGATGCGTCATCATGGCTTGAATGTAATGATAAGCGAATTTACGTTTTAAAAACTGATATATTTGTGATGCGATTCTCATTTATATTTTAATCCCTGATCCTTATTATATTCTTTTATTCATGTAGTACTGAATATTCTTACAGTTTAAGGATTTGTTTAATACACAGGGTCCATTACCTGTGACTCCTAATAACCACAATGACATACCGACAGGGAGTAGCGCTCCAGCTTATAGGAAGCCAAATGGCATACCGAAGCATTTACAAATACTCATGGAAGAATTTATTGAACAACTACTACTAGAAAATATTACAGAGACCAGTGATAGTTCATGGAAAGCACTGTTGTAATCGCGACCGTTGCGTTCGCGGGGTGGCTGTCAACGAAAGTGTGGCTGGACCGAATGGGAGCGGCCCGCGAACAAACAAGACGAACGAACGGGAAAGGATTGACACACACAGCGACAGACGACCGAGTAAGACACCAAGAACAGCAACATGCAAGAAGCAACGAGGTCACAAGCGAAAACCTCACGAAATAAACAACGTCCACTCGGACACGGAAACAAGCAAAGTAAACACGATGTCTGTAAGCGAGATATGGAGAGACTCACGCGAATATCAGACTGCTTCGCTGAGTGAGAGACAGGCGGTTAAATACACGGTAGGGTACGTCGCTATTGGCCGCTGGGAACACATACTGTACAGTGGCGCCCTTACACTGTACGCGGGCCAGGATGTGAACTGTCAGAAATTTAGATCACAGCTACAGTTTTCAAAACACGAAGGCTAATTTTCTAGGTATACAAAATGTGAACCGCATGTAATGGTTCTGTGGTCGCTGAGGAACGAAGTGTTACAACAGGCACATGACCTAGTTTTGTGAGGTCGTTGAGCCACAGAGCGACTGACAGGAGAGACGCTGAAAAGTTTTAGTGGTATGCAAGGAAATGTGATGTGGATCAATAAATGCAGAAGTACACACCATGCACACTGCGGGCAGATCTCGGCCATAGAAAGCTTCCTCTTGAGAGGATGCTTAGCGCATATAATCCCTTCAAATGATATGGCTTGGTATTCTGTGTCCATACAAAAGAACTCCAGCGAGTAATAAATTCATATTAACAGTCATTCGCCATTTTTTGAGGGCTATATCAATGACAGCAATTCTTGACCAGCAAGCTGCTATGGCGGCAACGGCGTTAGTGAATAACTGAATTCTTAAATTTGGTGTGCCAGAAACATTACTAGCAGATCAAGGTAGTAACTTCTTATCTCATTCGGTGAATTACCTATGTCGTGTTTGCAAATTATGGACGCGTCTATTTCATCCACAAGCAAATGGACGTATGGAATGTGTTCACTGAACAAAATCAAAGATGGTGAGTCTCTACGTCAACAGCCAACACTGAGATTGGGACACATACCTCATTTATGTCATCAGTGTATACAGTTCTAAAGTCCATACTAGTACTGTTCCGCTCCCTACAAGGGAATAAATATGTTGTCTCCTTGCGAAATACTAAAATCGAAATTTGCGAAAAGAATGCAAGAGGTAGGCAAAGATTTCGACAATGCAAAAACAGTGGAAAGATAATTACATGTGAGGCAGCCAACAAGTCAGCTTCCACGACTGAGAGTTGGCCAATGTGTGTTAGTTATCAATTCATGCATATCGGAAAGGAAAAACAAGAAATTTATGACGAAATTTAACTGTCTATATCAGGTTATAGAGATGACCTTCTGTGCAAGTGTTACGATACAGTTACCCACCAAAAATTCCATTCTACAGATTAGCTGAATAAAGCCATTTGATGGTGTGATACGTGCTTTACCGCAGATGCATGCTGTAGGCCGATGGTTTGAATTCATGTCCGGCCATACATATTTAGGTTTTCCGTCATTTCCCTAAATCACTCCAGGAAATCACAGGTCGATTTCTTTGAAAGGGCACTGCCGATTTCCTCCCCCACCCTTGATCTTGTCCAAACTTGTGCTTCATCTCTAATTACAACGTCGACGGCACGGTAAACCCTAATCTCCCTTCTTCCTGCCTTCTGCTTTACCGTAGATTCCGGTAACAGCACCACAGAAAGGCAAAAAACCAAGGGAGGTTAACGCGAATGTGCTACCAGATATTCTTATGTGCACAGGGCACCATACCGACTTGGAGCAAGGAAATAGTCTACTGTGAACATTTTCATGGTCCTTTATTCTCTTTGTTTTATAGTATGCTATTTGCATTGTATGTTAGGGGATAAGAAGATGCTAGTGCGAGTTATTCCTGTTTTTGTCATGCGGATAGTCTCTTTGAAAAAGGAAGGAGAACTGACGGGATTCCTTTTCACTAGATGGAGTTGCTGCAAATTAGGCTTGTAGTACCACAACTCCTCTAATACAATTACAGCAGCTGCATAATTAATCTTATTTCCATAAAATGTTAAAGCTAAATCGTCGATTCGTTACTGTGTGGTAGGAACAAGGAAGGCCAGGCGCAGGTCGTCCGGGTAATTTCTGATATGGTCCCAGTTTCCATAAAAAAATTCCAACGCAGACATATGCTGTAAACAATAATCTTTATTTAGAATGTGACCGTACCTTTACGTTTACAAAAAGTCATATACACTCGGTTCCTAACTACAAATGTTACATATTTTACTTCACTTTGTACAACATCGTTTTTCGCTGGCTCGTCTCCAGCTATTTCTAAACCGATATAAAATGGATTGACACCTTGAAACAGTTTGTTCTTACATTTGCATTGATTCTCCAAATCGGTCCACGATTTTACTTTAGTTATATCTGCACTGGTCTCTGGCTTTGAATATGAAACAAATTTAAAACGATTCCTCCTACTGTACTTTCGCCAAGGAACGCCTGACGAACGTTCCGGCCTTAAACTAAACGGACCTAACTTATTACTACAAGCGAGTCTTACTTTTTCCAGAGCACCTTGATCCTCAAATATTTTTTTATTCGCTCTGTCATCAAGTGTTAGTCTTTCTACTCTTACATTAATCCTATACACATATGTTACGATCTTGTTAATAATTACAGAGGCATATTTATTTGCAAAGAAGTTAAACTCGTCAGTAATGTCATAATGCTTAGGTGTACTAAAGTTCTGCGCGTTCTCGTCATATTTCTCCGTTGCCCCCATCTTCGCATATTCAAAACGTAAACCGTCGGACTGGGTGTACTCGGTATGCCATTTACACATCCTCCCGAAATATGGACTAGTCAGAATGTTCCGTCGGCGTGTCCAACGCCTCGGGCGTGCACGGCGAGCCCGGGTCATCATCCTCGTCCGACGAAATGCATACAACCTCCTCCTCGGCTTCCACGTCCGACGTATCCGACGCCACCTCCTCCTTCATTTGTAAACAATGAATTATGTGGCAGTCAGCATGAACAACATTCAAACGTGATATTAATGCCTCATCCCCAATAGTAAATTCGTTAGACACAAATATAACCAACCCTCTGTGTTTTATAACCATTCCTGGCTTATTTTTAACATTAACAGTTACTGGACGTCCTTCGACAATACGTTTCAAAATAGAAGCATACGGACGCCACCTTACCCACTCAAATTCCTCGAACACGATGATATTATGAACACGAGGATCGTAACCACCGAAGCCAAATTCTGAGCAAAATGGAAGATAGACATGCTGCTTCCTTGGCAAAATCTATTCAACAAGAGTTGACTTGCCTATATTTGTGTCTCCATATAAATAAAGCTGTTTTTTACGAACCATTTGGGACCGAAAGGCCTCATTGTACCACCGGACCACGCGCCCCGCCCAGCCATTGTAATTCAAATGACACTCGCTAAGAGCACGGACCACAAACTTCTTAGCCTGAAAGGATTCAAAATATTTTTCTATAAACCTCACACGTGACCAGTTATTAACTAAAAACGAATCAGTATAATCAATGTAATTGGTGCGTTCTGCCCATCTACGAAGGCGTACATTAAATGATAACGCTGAGTCATTACAATTTGATATTGGATCTGGGTCTGATTTAGTGATATATATCAAAGTCGTTTTCGTGAGTACGAAAAGTTAGAAACGAGATTACCAAGCTACAAGAGATATTCAGGGAGATATATCAGGAAGCACAGAAAGAAGCCATGATCTCTGAGATGAGGACGAATACCAGGAGCTGCAACTTCCGTATGACATGTTAACAGCATAGATGGTGCAACTGACTGATGTAGTACCTCAGGCAGCTGTATGTAGAAAGAGGGGATGGATCAATGCAGGTGGTACCTTCATAAAAACAGTATCTGGGACAGCAAACAAAGACGATGTGTAAGAGCTTAATATGACGATAGGTCAAATGTAAGATGAAGTAGGCGTGTAATCAATGGTAGAGTGGCATATCACTCAGCTAATGAACCTGGAACGTAATGTACTGAACAGAAACAGAGTGATACGGAAGCAGCTAAAGAACTCACGGAATGTGTACCCAATACAGACATCTTTGACGTCATCGATGACGTCATTTAGCCGGCCGGAGTGGCCGAGCGGTTCTAGGCGCTACAGTCTCAAGCCGCGCGACCGCTGCGGTCGCAGGTTCGAATCCTGCCTCGGGCATGGATATGTGTGATGTCCTTAGGTTAGTTAGGTTTAAGTAGTTCTAAGTTCTAGGGGACTGATGACCTCAGAAGCTAAGTCCCATAGTGCTCAGAGCCATTTGAACCATTTGACGTCATTCATGATTTACTTCACTACCTACAGATGTTTTGGCAGACTATACACCGATCACCTAATGGGCCGTAATGTATGTCTTGTATACCTTAGTCGGACCATGAAACCTAAATATTGTACGAACGCATGGTGTCTGTTTTTTCGGACAGACACCACACATTCACGTAACTGATTCCCTTCAATGGGGAATGAATCCACACCCTTCAGTGCGGATGCACTTATACGTTCGACCTCAGGGGGACTGCAGGTAGCCGGCCGTGGTGGCCGAGCGGTTCTAGGCGCTTCAGTCCGGAACCGCGTGACTGCTACGGTCGCAGGTTCGAATCCTGCCTCGGGCATGGATGTGGGTGATGTCCTTAGGTTAGTTAGGTTTAAGTAGTTCTATGTTCTAGGGGACTGATGACCTCAGAAGTTAAGTCCCATAGTGATTAGAGCCATTTTTTTGAACTGCAGGTATTTGGCGCTAGGAGGGAATGTGAGTCGTCCTCGGAGCGTGTCGACATAGTACGCGCATTTGCGATAAACTCTATTTCCGGATGGCACAGTGGTTAACGCAACTGCTCAGTAAGAGCAGATCCTGGATTTGAGTCCCAGCGTGGCACACATTTTCACTCGTCCCCGCTGATTCCACATAAAGAACCAACGCAGCCTTTATCATTTGTTCCTTTCGTTTCTTCCCCCTCCACTTTCAGTTTACGTAAAACCTAAAATTGCCTGAGGGATATAATTTTTAATAAAACTCGTTTTCCAACGACTGTCACTTGAGTAGCTCTGACGCAATCCTCATTATTCTTACCACTGAATTACACCGGAAGTTTCACTGGTAACCTCCACCAACATCAACCAGACCTTAGATTCACAATACGTTTGTTCCAAAATGACGCTTGCTTGCATTGACCTATCCAGCTGACAGAACAAAGATGAGAGGACCCTTGAGTAGTATAAGGATACCGCTGACAAATTAGGAGATCAAGGTTTACATTTTGAAAGGATCCGGCTCTTTACACAGAAAATTTCATTAACTTTCTCAAGAGACATCTTGTAAACTGATTGTTCCACATCGCTTATTAATTCGCAAAATTTCAAGGTGTTGGCACGAAGTTAAGATCCTTCTTAGATACCGAGAGAGCAGTAGCGTCAGTTTATATCCCAGCCATGATGATAACGGTCTAATTGAAGATTTACGTTCCTTATCGTGTTTCTGTTGCGAAAGCCACCAGAATGTTCTTTTCTGCTTACCTGTGGATACCTTTTGCGATGAATTATTTTGTCCTACTGTGAACACATCGATCCATTGCAAAGTTGTGAAGATACTACTAATTGTGAGTGATATTATAATGTCTTCCTCTCTTTTCTCATTTTCGGGAATGTTATACTTACGATTCATGGTTTTTTTCTATAGTTTTTAGACAATGTTTTACTACGCTTTTATCATTAACCTGTTTAATTAAGGGTGAAACAATATTTCAGTCCAATGTAACGTCTTTCTTTGTAATAACTATACTAAATGGAACTGCTATACTAGGGGGAGAGAACAAAGGAAACATCTATAGTCAGGTAATCAAACAGAGGTGTGCGAGTGAGCGTTCGTTGAGAGAGTGAATAGCTGGTCAGTGTCCTGTCGAAATAAAATTTATGCCAAATACTGCCTAAAACATGTTCTTCAAATAGAGTATGGACTTAATATTGCTGTTAGTAATGTGTGAAGAAAGTTATCGGACTGATTAAATTAGTTCTAACACCGTGAAATGCTTCAGAATACATTGAGAATGTATATGCAGATAAGCTGTAATTGTTGCTAGGCTTATTATGTGACAACAACGTTATAGTGCATTAACATATTACACAGATTTAATCTAAGGTAGAGGACAAACTACTTGTGAAATTGAGAAAATGAGATAGTTCCAAAAAGCAAACAAATTTAACCAGACATTATGTAATCATTTAGGCGAATACAACCAAGAAGTATCCTAGATGATATCAATAATTTTGTGGAGCTACTGGATATTCAAAGAAATATAGTATGTGCTGAAAATTTCAATTTAGTTATCCATCATGGTTCTGAGAGGCAATACAAATACATCTTTATAAAAATAGCCATTATTTTAATGTAATTAACAGAATGTCAGCATTCTTAGGATCATCATATTTCTGTGATAAATGTAACAAAATATATAACAACAAGAACGAACATAAATGCAAGATAGAAAGAATAATAATCATGTATATTAAGCAACTGTTCAGAACACAATACTGTGGAACATTTGACATAATGTGAAAACCTTGATAGATACTGTTATAATGAAGAATGTTTAAACCATCATTAACAAATTTGTGATATGGTTTATAAATGTGAAGAACGTAAAAGGATTTGTTCAAGATCAAAAGTACAAAACTGTGGCTTTGACAGTTGTAGAAACTATGATCTAAAAGTAGAAATTAAAAGTCCTAAGTGTTACATGCAATCCAAAATACAAAAAGGTGGTGTATGTGAAAGAAAATTTAGTGAAGAACATGTAGTCATAGGTGGTCAAAACTGAAGTATAAATTGTGCTTGTCCGAAAGGAGAATATCAACATTATTATATTTTTAAATGTTCAGAATGCAATAATTCAGCTATAGGAAAACTATCATAAAAGAGAATCCCCAAAGAGAATTCCCTGTACCTATACTGAATGTGGTTTGATTATGAAGTTCAAGAAGTAACAGGAATACATATCCCAAATCTCACAATAGTTCACAATTTTAATGGTGATACTGCCCATAAATTTAAAGTATATGAAGAATTTTATAGGTGGCAGCTGCCACCACCCTACACAGAGGAATGGGGTACTTAAAACTCTAGTACATAGGGCGCGCACTATCTCTGACGCAGAGAGTCTACCCCAGGAATTGGAACATCTGAGAACTGTATTTCGAGAAAATGGGTACTCAGAGTGGCAGATTCAACGTGCTCTCCGCCCAACCACTACAGCACAACCTGTGGAGATGGATGAAATCACGAGGGAGGAGGTAGGTACTGCGTTTATTCCATATACAGGCGCACTCTCGGGGAAAATCGACCGCATTTTGAAGAAACACCGGATCGGAACTGTGTTTTGTCCTCCGAATAAAACTCGTGCACTGGTGGGGAGCGCCAAAGATGACCTCGGTTTGAGGAAGGCCGGCGTGTACCAGATTCCGTGCCAGTGTGGCAAGTCGTATATCGGTCAGACGATGCGTACCGTCGAGGATCCTTGCCGTGAACACCAGAGGCACACTCAACTGATGTATCCGAGAAAGTCGGCGGTCGCTGAACGTTGTTTGTCGGAAAATCACGCTATGGAGTATGAACGCACGAGGATTCTGGTACAGATGTCGAGATACTGGGACAGCGTTGTTAGAGAGGCCATCGAAATTCGCACCAATGACGACCTCATAAACCGTGACTGTGGCTATAATCTTAGCTAGGCTTGGGAACCAGCGATTGGGTTAATCAAGAGTAAATCGAGCAAACGCATAGTTGTGACGACCACGGTGGACAGAGCCATCACACCGACGTCATTTCAGACGCCGTCGCAATCTGTTCCACCGCGCGACCGTGGCGCGGGGCGCGGACGGCGGAAGGAGCGCGCCGCGGGCGGAGGGTATTTAAATCGGCCGCCGCCGCGACCGAACCCAGTTCCCCCTGAGAAGCCATAGCGTACGGATCTCCGTGCCGGCACGTTCGCAGGAGCTCAGTCCGTCAGTTCACCTGATGATGGCGACATGTATGATCGCCGAAATATTGTCCCCGTTGGACACTGTAGACAGGCAGTACACCCGTGGATATTTCGATTATTTGAATATTGTATATGGTAAAATGTGCATCTGCTGTGGCATCCGCTATAGTGTTTCTGACTCTGACCACTCAGAATAAAGGAGGTTATTTGTCATTGGTGCAAATGTAAATACAGAGAGAATTTAAACCTTCACAGCTGTATGATGGCAGTAGAATATGTCTTCATTCTGGAACTCACCATACTGCAACATTCCCGAAGTCTTGAATGATATTGCTTACTATTGTAATTAACTTTGCACAGTATTACGATTTGATTGGTTTATTTCACAAAGTCATTTATGAGGTACTCGTAATTTATATTGATTGGAGCCTTTTTTTTTTTGTAGTAAATGCTAATGTGTATATTCCAGTAACATTGGTACCGAAACTGGTTCCTACAGTGCTTACATGAGTGAATGTTGTTTCGTTTTGGTTCTGAGTTAAATATTGAATCATATCCACAGTGAGAAGTCGATGATTTATTCCCTGCAGAGTCTGTTAGTCTGTTTCATTACAGACTGAAACCACAGCCTGAAACATTTGAAGGTGGACGACCAAGAGCTTGCGGCAGTTTGCAACCAACCGACTTGCTTTAGACCCTCACTCACTGCTCATTATGGCTGTCATGTGCAATATTCCAGTGTTGATATGCTAGTTTACCACGCCAAATTGTGGACTCACTGACACATCGCGGCTGGGAAGAAGGAAGATTGGTGAACGTACTGGTAGGTGTCTTCTATCTGTGTTTTCCATTAATTCACGTTTCCTCCCTAGAGAGCAGGGGTGGCCATGAATTCGGCTCCTGGGCCATGCACTGGCTTACCTGCTACAGCGATCTGTCTGGCTGGCCCATTTACCCCACCGCCACGCCACGCCACGCTGTCTCTGCATTATGAGGGGGGAAGCTGCAAATGCGCTGTATTTAAATGGCAATGTAGCAGCACTGAGTGCGACTTCGTCGTATATTTCAAATTTCTCAACAACATATATCAAAAACAAAACAAATTTTCACTGTTATTGGATTATTTTTGGAGCACTGACGACGTATAATTTTTATGTGGTACAAACAGTCGGCATATGGACAGATGCAGACAATTTCACAGATGTTCACACTCAGGTTGCCACGTAATCATGCCTTATTTATTTTCATAATCGAGAAAATTACTTTCACAGGCATATGTTGGTCAAAATATTGTAGTACTTTAGCAACCTCACAATGGGGACGTGGAAAATATCTAAGAAAGCAATGTAGAACGCCTTGCAGTCTCTTACTGTAGTTAGCGTGCAGTCAAATCTACTTAAAATGCGAGGTCTGCAATCCATTCCGAATGTTCTACTTTCGTTCCTGCACTACTTTTCCTTCATAAATTCAACAAAAACTAGTTTTTAGTTGAAAAATCATTCCAGACATGTCCCATGACTTAACCAACGTACTTTGCAGTTATATATACAGTCTCCATATTCTTCGTTTAGTTCCACTGAAAACTGTTACAATTGACACCCTGCGTGGGACTTCAGTTGACGTACAGAACTATGAATCCCACCTGTGGACCGTTATAAGTTTTTGCTCTTTCATTGCCAACTAATTCTTTAAATTATTTCTTCATGGTATTGTAAAGTTGTTTCATAGAAAATCTGGAGTACCCATCGCTTATGCGAGTGCTTAAAATATATCGAGAGTCTTCGTCCCTCTCTTCTGTCATTTCCATTCATTTTTAAAGGCTAATAATGATAGATCTTAATCACTGGACCTGTGAACGTCTTTCATATCACGAAGAAATAGCGAAGAGTAAACAGCTCTGACACCACTATTATGCTGATCTGAGGAGAGTTGTGTCGCCCGAAAAATGACACACAGCAATACTAAATGAAATGTCACGCTGTATCGGGTACTTCCAGATAGGGCCGAGCAAAGCTGAGACAGACCCGTGGCCCGCGCACTCTACACGCGTGATGTTTGGCTGCTGCGGCCAGCCCTACTCTAGAGTTAAGTATAAATGCGTGATCTTCCAGCGATATGTCTGAGTACGTTTTCCCCGACTTCCTGCCTTGTCAAATGATTGCATACCCACCAATATTCCGACTAGTGCTCCTGACATATTATTTTATGGGTGTTAGGTCGTGATCCAAGGCATGTTTCACTCCATAGCTTTTCCTCTTCAAATGATGTAGACATCATCAGACGCTGTAATGAGTCAGAAAGCAGTTACAATCGCTAACAAGCTCAGCAAAGCGACCTGTTTATAAGTATTAATACAACTATCGGTTCGTGACTCATCAGACTGCTGTCTAAGATCGCGGAGTAGCACCGGCATCTTCCCGGTAATGGGGAAGATTTGGCTCTGTTTGCTTTATTTAGCACTAAGAACCAGAATTTTTCTGATTTCAGTCCTTCTTATTGTCTCTTAAGGTTTGAAATTCGACTTTCGAATTTCTAAGGCCTCTCTGTACGTCCTAGCATAATAATGATTTGTTCCTGATAAAATCATAGTATAGGAAAAACGAATTCAGTGGTTCTCTGGTCCCAATCCATGATCTGACACTACTGATTTATCCGTGCAGCCCAGACGACAATTGCTCTTGTGTTCCTTAAATCGTGTGTCAGTGCTCATTTTTGTAGTTCCTATGTACGCTAGACCACATGAGCAAGACATCTTATAAACTCCTATTGTAGTAAACGACGCGCACTTTCCTTGAAGGTTTAACGACTGGGTCAATACCCTGTCTTCTAAGTACTCTGCTGATACCGTCTGTGAGTGTTTTTACGAATGTAAGGAAAACTTTCCCTTTCATTGGTTCTTTCTCATTAGAAGCTCCAGACATACTGCCCTATTTATCTCTCTGTACGAACACTCGTTTCCACTGAAGTCAGTTATTAAACGACCGAGCTCTTCCTCCGAGAACTGTCGCTCACAGATTATTTTATCCTAGTCCGCCAATATTTTAGTAACTTCACTTGTCTGTTTGCAAAGGTATTTGAAATTTGTGTGAAAGTATCTATCCGTGTGAGAGGGCTGCCTATAGACTTTGTGCCCCGAAGTTCCGTCATGGTTTGTTAGTATCTGTTCATCCAAAAAAGTGATTTACCTTCTTTCTCTTTTTCCGTAGTGAAGTTTATATTAGAATTAATGGCATCCAGTATATTTAGAAATTCTGGGAGTTCTTTTTCTCCGTGAGGCCACGTACTGAAGATATCATGAACGGACCGAGACCAACATGAGGTTTCTTCTTCACCGTATGACGGTTGCTTCTTCAAATATTTCCACAAAATAATTCGATACATCAGTGCTGTGTGGGTTCAGAAGAGCCATACCATCAGTTTGATCACAGAGTTTGTTGTTTCAATGAAATGAAGTTGCTTTCAGACAATGTTTACAGACGTCTGAGATTTACTTTGCGAAAATACTTTCCAACTGCGACGTCACCTAGTTAAGAGGAACCATTGTTAAACAGTGTTACAACTTCAAAACTAACCATAATATTAGTAGTAATCAACTTGCTGGATTTTAATTTTTCCATAAAATGACCAGACTCTTTAGTAATAAGTGTCCGTTTTTCCTATAAATGGCTGCAAGTGAGCTCATTGAAGGGCAGGGTGGAAATCTGTTGCATTTTCTGATGAAAGCTGATTCTGCCTGGGTGCCAGTGATGGCCGGGTGCTGGCTGAAAGGTGGCCAGTTGAAAACTTGCAGTCAACCTGCCAGTGTGCTAGACACACTTGACGTGCACCTTCAGTTATGGCCTGAGGAGCGATTTCGTATGACAAAGGGGCATTCTCGTGGCTGTCCCACGCACCATGACCGAAAAATATTATGGTACTTCGACCGGTTGAACTGCCATTCATGAACAGCATTCCAGGGGGTCTTCTCCAGCAGCATAATCATCGCTCGCATACCGCTGTTGAAACCCAACATGCTCTTCAGAGTGTCGACATAATGCCTTGGCCTGCTCTATCTCCAAACAAGCACATATGGGACATCATCGGACGACAACTCCAGCGTCATTCACAGACAGCGTTAACCGTCCCTGTATTGAACGATCAACTGCCACACGCATCGAACTCCATCCCACAAACTGACATCCGGCACCTGTACAAGACAGTCTATGCACGTTTGCGTGCTTGCTTCCAACATTCTGGCGGATACATCGGATGTTAATGCATGAGCATTTCACATTGCAATGGCTTTTCTCACGCTTACATTAGCCTGTGATCTATCTGACAGTGTCAGTCAGTTAAGTATTTTACCCAGACAAATGTACTCCCGAAATTTCATTACTCCACATTAATTATTTTTTGGCGTTGTGACCTTTTCCCGTATGTGCATATCCAGAATTTTACTGCAGAAATCGTCCTTCTTCAGAACCACCGTATTATTGCCATTATGCGCTGGAAAATTTAGAACGTATTTGTCAGAACGTAAACCTCGGGGAACCTTCATCTCACCTTTCGTTATGTTTCTGCTAGGCGGTCTTCTCCTAAGTAACAGCCTGATGGATTCCAGCTGGCTTAGGTAGAGACAGACTACACCGTCGATATTAACAACAAAGTCTCAAGATGGTATCCTAGTAGGTGCAACTGCTGTAACTGCTTGCTGGGTGGTTGTGGTGTCTGAAGATGTCTGGAAGAAAAAACATTAGGCAGAGAAATATGCCTTGGACTACAGACCAATATATATAAGACAACTCTCACCAAGGACGCAAATACTGGCCATAAAAGCCTGCGTTGTATGACTGTAAGGGAATTACTTCTTACTGGGTCTGCTGGTCCTGCTTCTACCATTCTGTGAATCAGTGACACGAAAGATTTTATAACACAAGACCTCAGGCGTCCATTTAAAATATGCCAACTCTTCTGGTCTGTGAAAGATACTTTAGGCTGCATAAGTTTCGGTAAATGCAAAATATCGCTTTCGAGCGGACAGGATCACATCAAGCAGACTGTATGCACTATAGAGAAACGTCGGATTGGGGAGGACAGGCGGCTACAACTACCGACAGAAATCGGCAGTAACTGAACTCGATTTGGAAAAGTGAAATTACATTCGATGACACCTCTACGATCAGGAAAGATAAAATTTACTCGGGGTAGAGTAATAAAAGAAGTTACAGAGATCAGATGGCAACAATTTGTCAATACAGGGTACCCCATTTGGACAATATTATATCTTTCATCTCCCACGTTAAAGCCATACCTCTACAACGGCTACTTCTAAGCATATATAGGTCTCGCCTAGTTAGTTAGAGAGCTATGTGGCTATGCTGGATTTTTTCATTTTGATGCAGTATGCCAGGACATGGTGTTAGCATCCAGCGCTTCCGGCAGTTCTCGGCTTTCCAGGCCTTCTCATTCAAGTAGCTCCTCACACCACACACAACGCGAGTACTCCTCGTTCCAGTCACTTCACCAAAGAAACATTCATGACATTACTGGATACTGTGGTAGCATAGGTCGATACCATCCTCACCGGCGTCTCACAGTTGACATGCAAACGCAATCACTCTTCCAGTGGATCCGACGATGAGCGCTTTCTGCCGCCGCGATATAGGATGGACTGTGGCAGCTACATGGCCAGTCTCAATCGGTCTTCGACAGTCTTCAGTCATAATCGGCCTTTTACAGTTCAGTCACGCATTAGTAGCGTAAGTCTCACACTGCACGACATTCTTTGGTTTGCTTCTTGTAAGGGCTGGACTTTATTGTTGTTTGTTCTTTTGTAAAGTTAATTTGGAACGCTTGGAGGAAGTTACAAGTTAAGTAAAACTACTGTTTACTGTATTTACACATTCGCTTAAAATTCCCGGTGCTGTCCAGCTTCCCTACGATGACAGCCGCTTCACTGCTGTGTAGCCCACCTCCCTTTAAGTTGTGTACAAAGTAATACACAACACATACTGAGCTGGGTTCCACATAGCTGGCCACATAGCTGAAATCAGTAATGTTTGCGAAAACATGAAAACAGCGGACTTCATATGATAGGATAAACGCTGGGAAATCAAGACAGGGATAAAGAGAGAGAGAGAGAGAGAGAGAGATAGGGAGAGAGGAACGCGAATCAGCTGATCATAATGCGGTTGAGAATGCAGGAAGTACTTAACACTGAATACACTCCTGGAAATGGAAAAAAGAACACATTGACACCGGTGTGTCAGACCCACCATACTTGCTCCGGACACTGCGAGAGGGCTGTACAAGCAATGATCACACGCACGGCACAGCGGACACACCAGGAACCGCGGTGTTGGCCGTCGAACGGCGCTAGCTGCGCAGCATTTGTGCACCGCCGCCGTCAGTGTCAGCCAGTTTGCCGTGGCATACGGAGCTCCATCGCAGTCTTTAACACTGGTAGCATGCCGCGACAGCGTGGACGTGAACCGTATGTGCAGTTGACGGACTTTGAGCGAGGGCGTATAGTGGGCATGCGGGAGGCCGGGTGGACGTACCGCCGAATTGCTCAACACGTGGGGCGTGAGGTCTCCACAGTACATCGATGTTGTCGCCAGTGGTCGGCGGAAGGTGCACGTGCCCGTCGACCTGGGACCGGACCGCAGCGACGCACGGATGCACGCCAAGACCGTAGGATCCTACGCAGTGCCGTAGGGGACCGCACCGCCACTTCCCAGCAAATTAGGGACACTGTTGCTCCTGGGGTATCGGCGAGGACCATTCGCAACCGTCTCCATGAAGCTGGGCTACGGTCCCGCACACCGTTAGGCCGTCTTCCGCTCACGCCCCAACATCGTGCAGCCCGCCTACAGTGGTGTCGCGACAGGCGTGAATGGAGGGACGAATGGAGACGTGTCGTCTTCAGCGATGAGAGTCGCTTCTGCCTTGGTGCCAATGATGGTCGTATGCGTGTTTGGCGCCGTGCAGGTGAGCGCCACAATCAGGACTGCATACGACCGAGGCACACAGGGCCAACACCCGGCATCATGGTGTGGGGAGCGATCTCCTACACTGGCCGTACACCACTGGTGATCGTCGAGGGGACACTGAATAGTGCACGGTACATCCAAACCGTCATCGAACCCATCGTTCTACCATTCCTAGACCGGCAAGGGAACTTGCTGTTCCAACAGGACAATGCACGTCCGCATGTATCCCGTGCCACCCAACGTGCTCTAGAAGGTGAAAGTCAACTACCCTGGCCAGCAAGATCTTCGGATCTGTCCCCCATTGAGCATGTTTGGGACTGGATGAAGCGTCGTCTCACGCGGTCTGCACGTCCAGCACGAACGCTGGTCCAACTGAGGCGCCAGGTGGAAATGGCATGGCAAGCCGTTCCACAGGACTACATCCAGCATCTCTACGATCGTCTCCATGGGAGAATAGCAGCCTGCATTGCTGCGAAAGGTGGATATACACTGTACTAGTGCCGACATTGTGCATGCTCTGTTGCCTGTGTCTATGTGCCTGTGGTTCTGTCAGTGTGATCATGTGATGTATCTGACCCCAGGAATGTGTCAATAAAGTTTCCCCTTCCTGGGACAATGAATTCACGGTGTTCTTATTTCAATTTCCAGGAGTGTATATTCGATATTTTGGAAACCATTGGTCTCGCCATTACGAAATCATTTGGCTTCCGATACATCGGCTCTTACGAAAACTCTATAATAGTATGCTAATACAGTTACCAATTTAGCACACACAATTCCTATTACAATATCTCGACTCCTCATGCTTTCTGATTTCTATTTATATGAAGATAATTGTTTCATTGCAGAGACTCGTAATACCTCATTTCATTGGTCATATTGAGGTACGTCACTGTGGAATAGAAAAAGTTCTAGAATCCCTCAAGGGAGAGAATGCAACTGGAAACAGTGACATAGGTGTGCTATACTACACGGTTAATGTGAAGGAGTTTACTCCTTTTTTAACAGCGGCTCATAGTACATCGCTGGAGCAACGAAGCATTCCTAGAGAATGGAAAACGGTGGAGGCAATTTCCATTTTTAATAAGATAGCTTGTATGATAGTTTTTGACACTGTATATCAAAGGCACTAAGAAAATGTACGTATTTAATGCTCCTGTATAATCATCAACTACAAATAATACATACTATAAGTAAGGAGAAGAAAATCTAAGTTAAATACCCAGGTTGCTGACATGCTTTACCATAAGAGGTCTTTTTTTTTTCTTTTTCAGATGTCTACAAAAAAATAAGGAAGAGTCCATCCAGCAAAAGCGACAAAATAACGAGTTGTAGATCCCCGGCGCACAACTGGCGCTTGGACACGCTCTACTTCTCGGCGAATATATTCGTAGTCCCGTGTATCACGTCAGAGTCAGTAACGATGGCAGCATACGTCATCTTCTACTTCTCAGTACGCCCTAACTGCGTGGGAGATCCCTGATAACTGTACCCCAATACCTCGCAAAAAACTTACGGTAAGGGGTAAGTTTCATAAAAGAGTCACGTTCCTGTAAGAACGTCCTATGTACCGTCTCGGAGAAGACAGTAAACTGATAGTCCTTTGATCCACGTCAAAGCGTGGGCCTTCATAAGCGGAAAATGTGTGTCTTCCTGGTAGAGTATTCTATATGGCTCGATCACGTGTGACGCAGCTCGAAGATAAAAGGCTAGGAATCTCCGTACTAGCAGCCATACGTCTTCTGAGGATCCACACACTAGGGCGATCTACGTTCGTATCCATCAGACGACGCTGCAATCGGAGGGGAGAGTTAGACATACCGATACTGTGCAGACGAATTCACATCTCGTGTTTCTCATTAACGATAAGGTGCCAGGAGGTGCGCGCCGTAAAACAATATCGCCGTGGAGAATTGCGTGCCACACAACGGGCCATAGAGCCGTGGGACGGCGCTTCAGTTGCATTCCGGGCATGATTCCTTTTCATTAGAAGATGTATCTCCCTCGGTCTTTGGTGCTCTTGCGCTCGGGAAGTCGGCATACACATAGCTATATTCAAGTAAAACGGTCTTATATGTGAGAGAGATGCCGCGATGTGTGCAATGGCAGTGGGCGGAAGGAGGGACGCAGGCATTGGTGACTGAATCAGGGGACGAGTGATATTATTGCGGTGATGAATCCATAGCTCAACGACTATGCCGAAATACGGTGCAGCTGCCCTCACACGGACGTTGACAAATACACTGTGGCGAGTGGGGAGAATGAGGGATTCGTAGCGTATCTTGAGGATACGTCCAGCGCTAACGAAATAACCGATTACCGCCAGTACTCGTTGTGCCATCACCGCCGTCATAGGGAGAATATGAGCCAGATGTGGTATTCTGAAAGCCATATAGTTGTTGATGAAGGTGACTCGTCGGGCCATATCCAACGCTAGTAACAAGTGCCTCCTGACGCCCGTTCGGACTGCCTGTAGAAGGTGTCTATAATTCATCGTCACCATGCGGCAGATAACAGCGGGTAGAAAGAGTTCCCAGACATTTAAGAGTGTCCATCATCTGCAGGGGTGTGCTACACTCTCCTTCAGGAGGGTTCTACCAGTGTTCATTGTCCAAGACTTGTCCACTTTCGTACAATCACACGCCGCCGTCCCGTATTACGTGAATGATTCCCGTACCGGCATCATCTCATGGCCAGGTCGGGCCAGAAAGACGAGGTGACCTGATATGCCTTGTAATGAAAGGTGTGTCGTCGCAGTGTTATCTCTGACCGACAACTCTGCAATCCTCAGATAACTGCTTCAAGAGCAACTGCATTTAACATAATTGAGAGTGGGCAACGCTGACAGACAGATCGCGAAACTGACAGGGGGCCCGCCACACCACGTTTATTAACCAGCACTTAGGATGATGTGCCATGGAGAGGTCATATGATTACACTGATAAAGGACGGTGGGAAAGCCATGCGGGTCGTCACTGCTGCAAACAAATAATCGTCTACCCCGTCAAAAGCATAGTCAAAGTACACCGTTGTCAGGGCACCTCGAAGGCGACAAGCTACTGCTAGGGCTACCACATCCCAATAGCCACTAAGCGCGGCCTGCATGTTATTAGCTGCTTCCATTGACGTTTGTTATGTAGAAATAACTCTGGGCAAGATTATCTTAAGTCGCACTGCCAGAAGCCTTGTGATGACCTTAAAGTAGTTGAGCAAGGTCAGAGGGCAGTAATTCTCAAGCCCTGGTCTCCCTGTTGGCTTCGCGATCGGTATAATCAGGCCTTTAAAAAAGGACAAAGACAGTTAAACCGCAAATTATAACACCTATATTCTCTACAGTTATCTCAAATAACTTCATTGTCTGCTTTTATTTAATTTGACATCTATATAACCATGTTCTTTGTTTTTACACCTATAAAATGTTTTGTTCGTTATTTATGCCCATTTAATGAAATACAAATGTAATGGAAATGTTGAATCTTTACTTGCAATACTGGTTCCCGCATGGAACCTGGAGGAAATTCCCCCCGCTACGAAACTGGTTTGGCAGAAATAGAAAAGGTGAATTTGGCGGTGTAACTGCAAGACTCCTTTGTGGCAAGAATTTTTTTGGTGGCTAGCGTGCAAAGTGTTCGCATCTTGTGTAGTGAACGAGGCGAGAAGAGCAGTAAGATTATAAAATATAGCCTTGGATGTGGAAGAAAAGTGGCTTATTGTTCATGGCATACATTGGTTAGCTCCGTACAGCAAACATCCGACACTAAGAAGAGAATTTTCAAAACTTGTTACACAGTAAGAGCCATGGATAATTTTTCCACCTTTTTGAGTAGCCACAGGAAACCACCCCAGCCACCACTATGTCTCTAACATTCAGTAGAGTACCGTATAATTGTATTGGCCAGTTATTTGGTCTCTTATCAAAATAATTAATCTGTTTTGTTTAAACTTTGTATCGAAGACCCATATTTAATCACTATCATTTACCTAGGTGGGATGCCATTTCAAGTGTTGAAATGTTTATGAGGATCCTATATTATTGAACTGAAAAGTAATAGCTTTCTTGAACTACATTTAACGAACTTCGTGGAGTAGTAAATGTCGTCATTATTCAAGTGAGCCTTCTTTCTGATAGCTCCTCGTGTTTTTCACAAAAGGATAGTTAAAGTTTCTCCAAAGTACTAATGAAAGGAAATGAGCTAGGGATTTCTTCTTAAAAGTCATTCTTATGGAAATGCCAGTATAGCATTTAAATTCTTAGCATAAAACGATCCGAATACGAAAATGTGCGGGAGAAATTGAAAAATCTGCCAGAATATTCGAAGAAATATGTGGGAAACGATCATAATAACTTTTCTGCGTGTCTGGAAAGAGTAGAGAATGAAGATCACTGGAGATGAAATCGTGATTATCTTCAAAACAACAACAATAATACAGGTACTCACATTGACAGTGAACAGAATGACGGTAATAGGTACCGCAATAATACGGTTCAACGAGGTAGTGGCAGAGGTCGAGGCACTTCAGCAGCTCGCGTTAGAGGATTTGTACCGCGCCATTACCACGACAGCAGCACCGCGGAAAACTGAGGGCCGCATATGTTGTGACACAAGTAACTAGACAAATTTTCACGGCCCAAACATAAGAAACAGTAACGACGAAGACGTAATGAATGAAGAACACGAGAAGGCGACTGCTGAGAACCGCAGACCACTGCAAGCGTGGCTACAAGTGTGCTCAGGAATCAGTAACTGCAGGCAGGCAATGAAACAAATACTAGCTGCTGGATATTGATGCCTGCCAGTAACGAATTTATCAGATCAATCAGCTGTCCGTATGGAAGCTGTAGTTACCGCATCAGTAAAGAATGAGGGCGTCACAGTAGAATACAATGAACCCGCTTTGATTGATAACGACACCGTGGCAGGAGAAAACTTGAACATTTTCACAGGCGGAGAAGACAGCACGGAAAATAATGATAATATTTCCGAAAATGATTTGTGAGGGATTAGAAGTTAGTGTGATTAGATCGAATATCTGTACCGAGGACTAAAGCAATGCGAGTGGGAGGATTTCAAAAGGTATTATGGTACCAGAAGGTTAGGTGGCAGTAAAAGGAGAAAAAGGAACGTCGAGAAGAGGACGTGGCCTGATAGCAATGAGTAAATGGAAGTATTTGGCACCGTGAAAAGTTCGTGACCAGCAGTTATTAAAGAGGTGATAAAAAGTGAGTAAAAAGGCGCCGCACATAGTACGTGAGCTGCCAATAACTGAAATTATTACTAAGGTAAGAAATATGGTCGCAGTAAGGAAAAGGAGGACGAAAGAGGATGAAATCCTCAACGTTGCAGAATAAACATTCCTAAATAACGAGACGCCAATGAATCAAACTGTTATCGATAGGCAGGAAGAGATAGATTCGGGCAATTGCTTATGAATTATTGAAATTCACGACGACTACACAAAATAAGAAATAAAAGTAGACGTGATTAGTGCCGACGAAGATGATAGTTCAGACAAAGAACCTGTTTTGACAGAAGAAAAAGAACTAGTGACGTTAGTAGAAGCCCTGATTCTGGGTATTTAAAATCTGACAGAAGGTCAGAGGAAGAAATTAACATCTGTCTAAGAAAAGTACTTCTGTCAAAACCGAACAGTGACCCAGTATGGTCAGACTTAGAAGACAGTTCGGATAAAGAATGTGTTGAAGTAATGGGAATAAATGAATACGTGACGAAATACTGTCTTATAATTTCAGATGAAGCAATTTCGAAAGAAGAACCAGAACCAGGAACCAACCAGAACCAAGAAAGAAAGTGCCTCCGGATGATACGATACCTGGTCAACAACGGGTTCAAATTATAAAAGACTTTCAAATCTGAAAACCGAAAAAACTTCCAGAAATATGTGATCTGCAGGTGAAGAACATGTCTTAGAATCACCTTATGGTCGGTCAAGATTTGCTATGGGAAGAACTAAATAACTCCGACAGTAAGGCAAACAAACAAATCATCATTCCTGTCGAAATTTACAAAGTTAGATTGCATGTCGTTCTTGACACAGGATCACAAATCAGTGCTATATCAAGTCATATTTGAGTACATTTCAGACTAACACAGATTAATAATGATGTCCGTAAAAGTTGCCAAAGTCGTAGGGGCTACTGGAAAAAGCAGTAAGCCAATTAAAAGTCAAATATTGGTGGAATTCAAAATTAAAGGACGAGGATTCGAAGATAATTTCCTGGTCGTTCCAGATTTGAATTCCGAAATCATTTTTACGTCGTTTTGCTGTGTAAAGAAAAGGTAATCATTAACTGTGGTAATGGAGTTGTCAAAATGAACAGTAAACGCGGTAATTTGGAAGTAGAAGCTGAAATTTGGAAATTTGTGGTAAGATCTTACGGGACCAAACTGCGGAGGTCATCGGTCCCTAATCTTACACACTACCTAACCTAACATAAACTAACTGTGGTGTCACCGCCAGACACCACACTTGCTAGGTGGTAGCCTTTAAATCGGCCGCGGTCCGTTAGTATACATCGGACCCGCGTGTCGCCAGTATCAGAGATTGCAGACCGAGCGCCGCCACACGGCAGGTCTAGAGAGACTTCCTAGCACTCGCCTCAGTTGTAACTTTGCTAGCGATGGTTCACTGACAAACTACGCTCTCATTTGCCGAGACGATAGTTAGCATAGCCTTCAGCAACGTCATTTGCTACGACCTAGCAAGGCGCCATTATCAGTTGCTATTGATATTGTAAATAATGTACAGACAAGAGCTACGTTCAACATTAATGGATTAAAGTTAAGTATTCCACCATGTGCGTCCGTTTTTCTAAGTTCTAATTTCCTTGTCCTGTTCCAGACCTCACGCCAGCCTGCGTGAACTAAAACGCGTACCTTTCGGCTTCCTCTAAATTTAGTGGGTTGGTCTCCTGCCAATCCACAACACTAACCTCCGACGGAGGGAGCCGCGCGAACCGTGACGAGACGCACTAGACCGAGCGGCTACCCCGCGCGGTGGTAGAAGTTGAAGAAACTGATACTTCACAAGACGCTAAATTTAAGTCGTTGAAATTACAAACTGCCGAGCGCCTCAGCGGCAGTCAAGTCTTTTCTTGACAAAACAAGGTTTGAAAATAATAGTGTTTGGTTTAGACTGCCTAAAATAATGGAAAGGCGGTGAGAAAGTTTGTGATTATTGTAAATAGTATTGTGTTATTTTGTTGAACTGCATAAAAATTCACGCAGACGAAAGTACGTATCTGGTGTTTTTCTTTTACACGAACTAAAAGTTAAATCTTCGGTACTATTTCCAAAATTATAAAAATTTGAAAAGTTAAAGGATTCCCGTAAAGTAAAATAAGCGATGTGTTTAAGGTTTTTAGTAAAGCACTGTAAATACTGAACAAATTTTAAGTAAGTTGGGTGAAGTCGACGGGCAAGAATGCTCAGTCCCTCGTCCCCCTGTTGGCATGGGCATCTGGATATTCAGGCCGTCAAGAAAGGACAGCGGCAATGGGACACTAGACCTCATATATTCCTGATACATCGACGTCCATCTAAGAATCATATCATGAAAGGCCAGGTATAACTCCAAGGAGATACCTTCTGAACCAAAGGACTTGATGGCTGTACCCGGTGATGTGGCTTCCTCGATGTATGGGCAGGTAACTGACATCATAACAGATTCTGCTGCCGGGGTGTCGAGGGTATCCGACATCGACTGTGGCACTTAGCGAAAGCTGCACCGTCGAAATGCTCCTCACAGTAAAACCGTCTGTAGTAGACAACGAATGCATTCACAATGTCTGCCTATGCAGTCAAACGACGGCCATCTAGCATGCCAAGAACGTGGATCATTGATCGTCGGTACTGTTGCCGTTCGCGAAAAATGTGGTGCATAGACGGAGGTTCACCGCTGACCCGATCTTGACTTGCTGCTCACACCACTACATATTCGAGACGACGCGGCGTATGTGAGATGTGACGAATCTCTGCCTGTCGGTCAGGGGACGGTGGCCTTACAGTGAGTTCTCGGAGCAACGTAAAGCAATATTACGTCGTGTGGCGCTGCCGAAGTGACTGTTCCATACCATATTGCTTTATAGCGCGCCGTAGTACCGGTTTGACGCATTCGAGCAACCAGTTCACTGTGGAGGAATATGTCAGCAGTCGATTTTCGCAGGCAGTCCAGTGTCTCTTATGAGTCGACGACATTCCTGCTCCTGCAGGTGCGCTACATTTATTTTCCAGCAGCCACGACAACATATCTGTAGACGATGGAGAGAGATAATGTAGATGTACGTGTGTTGACGATAGAGAGAGACAGTGCAGGTGTATGTACCATGATTGAAAAGGGCTAATGGATATCTACCTACATCCATCGTCGCCTGAAGCTAGATCGGGGGATACATAAACGCGATCGAAGCGCCTCGCGGAGTGACTGGTGACGTATGTGTATCCTGGGAGGTCACCATCCACGCTATCCCAAGTGTCTAGAAGGGGTAGTTCTTGCACCAGCAGACGGAGTTTGGGGCACATCCGCCCATAGAGATTGGTGCGAGGTGGAATCAGCAGTTAGAACCTCCGAGTAGCTACAGTGACAAGGGAACATTGTTCACTCTGGCGATCATTGTCAGTCTTTGTCACTTCTGACAAGGACGCGACAGTATCCGGAACGGTATGTGGACGAAGGTTGACTGTTTACATGGCTTCAATCAGCGCGTTAGCTTCTGCACAAGGTAAGACATCTGCCTGCGATTGTGTCATGTGGTTACCAGATGACGCCCTCCGTCTCCTCTTGCGCCTTTTCGGCGATACTTGTTTACGAGAGTGGGCCTCTGTGTCAGCCGACGGCACGAACGCTGCTTGGGCCCCTATCACGATATCAATATTTATGCCTCCGTTGGCATTTTTATCATCCGTCGACATAGCTGTCGACGCAGTGGCTGTGATCGGCGTGGGCGTCACTTCTTCCCTCTATAGTGCCTCAGCCATCTGCGGAGTGTCGCTACGGCCCGTTCGTGAGTGTCATAGGACCCGATTCCCAGATGACAGTTGTGCTATCCTCCTCTGTGGACACTCGGACTAGACATGGCCTTCTTAGTAGAATCCATAGCACGTATTCGGCTGTCCGTCATAGATAATAACGGCTCTGCATTCTACAGTGTATAACTAGAAAGAGACGTGTTTATTTAAAGTAATGCAGACCTGACGCACGTGATTAAAGACAAAGAATGTCTTGAAATGAGTCCACTTCTGTGCAGCATGTCCATGAACCACCCTGTAAGGATGAAATGCAGACACAACCTCGTCTGCGGGCAGTTCGAAAGGGATTTCGAAGATCTGGATCGTCCGCAGTCCCAGCCCTGCACGGTCGATTTACACAGCACGCTCATTACCAACCGTGCAGCAGAATTTGAGTCCGTTTTTGTCTCTCGAGGGATGCTGTCACAGATTGCGTCGTTGAGAAGCCTGACATACACCACACTATTGAGTAACATAAGATGTATACCAACAATTTCGTCACTTGGGGTCTTTACTTCGCTTCGGAGAAACATTCTACTTCCAGAGCTTTTGGTCGAACAAATACGCTCCTGAAACTGAACTTCAGTCTGGATTTTCTGTAACAGTTGGCCAGTCTTATCGATGAAAATACTAGGACCGGCGAAACGGTCGAAGCAAGTGGACAAACACCGAACGTGCACTATGCGACAGGGACGTAATTAGCACGTCCACACTGCTTGGCTACTCGAACCAAACTGAATTTTCTGTAAGGAGCGCCGGGCTGGTCGGGTTATTTATGAGTATATATCGCTTAGTCTGATGCCAAAGATGATGGAAGGAAGATTAAGGTTTGATGTTCCATCGACAACAAGAACATTAGAGACAGAGGCAAGCTCAAATTGCGTCAAGGATGGGGAAGGAAATCGGCAGTGTCTTTTCAAAGGAACCACCCTCGCATTTGACTGGAGTGTTCTAAGAAAAGCACAAAAAACTCAAATCAGGATGCTGGGAAGCGGATTTTCACCGACGTCTTCTCGAATCAGAGTCCAGTGTGCTAACAACTGCGCCATCTCGCTGGATCTCAGTCGGATGCAGAATTATGGAATACGTTTAATGCTCGCGTGTTGTGACCATATAGGAGAACGAAAATCTCCTCCCTTGGAGTCATCTTGGATTCTGCAGTCTGCTGTATTGCAAAACTGTACTCATTCAGCTCGTCCATGAAACTCAGAAGAAAGTAAATGACTGCTCCAAAATTTACGTCTTTCTTGGCTGTTGAAAGTAATTCTGTACAGTTTCATACTCTCGCCTAGTGAACAAAATACAGAGCTTCCGGAAAATCGGATCAGTTCAGTGACTGGTTTGAGTTCTTTCTTGCTTACAGAACTCAAGATGTTATTCTTAACTGTGTGGACTCTTCAGATGTTAAAGCAGCTTCGGAACTACATAAAAGTTATGTGGTAACGAGATAGATAAGATCGAAAGAGGTGTGTTTTGCCACTGTCCCATTTAATTAGTTCAAGAACGTCACGTAGAACTCACCGAAATATAATGTTAAGCATTACAAGGTTGGTGGATCACAGAGAAAATAAGGAGAAAGGATTAGGGTTTACCGTCCTGCCGTCAATGAGGTCAAAAGAGGCGGAGCACAAAGAGGTTTCTTTGAAGTTTCAGAGAATGTTCATTCCAAAAGGAATCGACGATATAAGCTGCTTAAAAAGATTTTGCACCAGCCGCATGACTTAAGATGTTTATATTTTTTGTTAAGAAAAACCATTTACTCTATACTCGTTCGACCATAGTTAAATGTGTAATTGAGTAAACCTGCAGTCAGAGTGCACCTTAGAAGACCGTGTTCTATCTGTAATATTAAACAGTAGAATCCGGTTCTGTACATCATTACGTACGTCAACATGCTTCTAACGGTCATTTCAAGCCTAAGCCGTACGCGCGTTTTCACTTTACAGCAAGAAGAGTTGTCAACATGTGAAGTTGACCGCCGAATTGATGTACACCGCAGAGTCGCTTTACGCTAATTGAATATTCATCCACTATCGTGAGATACAAAGCACTGAATATCTGACCTGTTGTGGTCACTTGCCGTGGACATTACCAGCTGAAGACCACTACCAAAAATTCAAATTACAGCTCATACAAAGGATAATAATAAAGTTTTACTTTTCCCCTCGAAAAAATAAAATTAAGTAATTAAAGTTTTTGTTTTCTTGCAGGTACATGTCTACGGCCCTGGTACCCATTGAAAGCCCTGAGTACCAGTACCATAGCAGGCCCCTGGAGAGGACATATCAAAATGACGCAGTCAATTTATAAATATTTTATTGTGCGATAATTCATTCAAGTGCTAACGTCCGCCTACCGTCTAGTCGTATCTGGATTCATTTCAGTACTTTGCATAATTTCCTGAAAGTGTCGGTTTAAAATTGTTGTTAGAAAACATCGTACTCTGAAGTTTTCAGTCATTTCGTATCTTCTGTTACCTAAAACATACGTTCAGTGTACATCTGTGTGTTGTTTATCTTTTCGTGTTTTTATGTCCACTTTCCGCCTAGAAGTTAGCTGCACGACTCGCTGAAATATAGGTGTTTACTAATTATTACTTTATTACAGTTTAAGTGCGTTGTAGTGCTTCTCAGTTTGCTGTAAAAGCAGGGTAAATATGGATGTTGCGATACATTAGTTAGAATGGGAGAAACACTTCAGAACTAAGGGTTCATGTTTCACTGGGGTGATTGTAGCGGGGAAGCCAGTAGAGTATAGATGAGTCTCTCCCATAGAGTCGGAGATTATGTAGTCGAGACAAGAAAATCACGTAGGGAAGAAAGATTTAGGCCCTTCAGGTAGGTTTGGAAATGGTATACTTTATGTTAGATAGGTTGAATGGGGGAAGAGACAACGGGAGCTCGGACAAGGGGACAAGTAATAATGGTAATGGTAATGTGTGTGAAATTTTATGGGACTTAACTGCTAAGGTCATCAGTCCCTAAGCTTACACACTACTTAACCTAAATTACCCTAAGGACAAACACACACACCCATGCCCGAGGGAGGACTTGAACCTCCGCCGGGACGAGCCGCCCAGTCCACGACTGCAGCGCCTTAGACCGCTCGGCTAATCCCGCGCGGCGACAAGTAATAGGAAGAAGGAAAACACTTTAGGAATCACATTTGAAGGGCCGGTTAACAATCAGTATGACTTGTTTCCTGCAACAGGAGAAGAACCTCAACTAGTTTTTGAGCAAAGTACGAGGGGCGTTCAGAAAGTAAGCTCCGATCGGTCGCGAAATGGAAACGACTATGAAAATCCGATAAAGCTTTGCACAGATGTGTTGGGTAGTGTCTCTAGTATAACCCCAGTTAGCATCACGTCGCTCTTCTCATTTCTGAGCTCGCAGTGAGTGCGTAAAGATGTCTAGAAAATAGTGTCTGCCGCCAAGTACGAGGGCCTGGTGAGAAATTTCGCCTGAAGCTATGCAGCTAACATTACATAACTGTCGTGCTGTTTCGTCTTCACGACAATTCTCAGCCGCATTCTGCAGGGGCAATGAAGATGCTCCAGCATCGTTTTCAAATGGAAATGTTAGATTACCCACAATACAGTCCGCAATTGTCTCCCCCTGAGTTTCATCTCTGGTCACATGAACCGCTGTCTTTGAAGACAACATTTTGACACAGACAACGAGGTGTAGGCCAGCGTGGAGAATTGGTGGAAAGCACTGGCGGCTGCCTTCTATGATGAGGCTATTGAAAAGTTGGTACAACGCTATGACAAAAGTCTAAGTCAGAACGGCGACTACGTAGAGACGTAGCTGAAAGGTGTAGCTAATTGTTACAAGTAAAACATTTCTGATGTACACTGTGGTTTCAACATGGCAATCAATCGGAGCTTACTTTCTGAACAGGCCTCGTAGATTGCAGCAGACTCGTAGCAACAACTCTAAGGATTGGTCGAAAGAAAAGTCATGTAGAGAGAAAACGAGTCCTGCTGTCATGTATCAGTCACAGGAGCGGTGTACGCCATCCAGTGGGTTTTTCCTCTGTCCTCGGGTGAAGAAGCCATTGCCAAGAATTTCCAGAATGACTCCAGGTTGTTTTCACGACGTAACGTTTTCTGAACAGAAAAATACAGGTTTCTACAATCAATGTCTCCACCAAGAAGTCCATCATTGAGACACATGTATTATCGCATGGAAGGGTGAATATATGGAGAAAGACTGTTACCATATGCAAGAATATGAAGATAGCATTGCCTGTCAGGCATTTCTAGAATGACATCAGGGTTATTTTCACGATGAATTGTTTCATGAAGAACCAAATTCCTGCTTCTACAATAAACTTCTCTACCAAGTCATCCGTGAATGGGAGAAATATATCGCAATAGAGGTTGAATATTCAAGGTCTCAGCTTGATTCTGACGAGGTGATATTACAGCTTCGTGACAACTCCTCATATATATTTCAAACAGATTGTAAGAGAACAACGCACAGCCTTTTTGGAGTTAACTGGGGTAGCTGTGTCAAACCAGATGTTGCACAACGGTCTCCACAAGATCAATTTGGCCCCTAGGTACCCATTACGAACAATAGTTGAAACTCATCAGCATCGTATGCGCGTAGAGGTTTGTGAATGGAATACCTGGTAAGGCACCAGGATCAGTGGCGTCAGATTCTCTCTATCGACGAGTGCAAGATTTATCTGAAGCCTGTTGATCATGATAGACGAGAGTGGAGGCGGACTTCTCAGGCAGACAATGTCACGCAATCAGCAAGGACGTCGATCAGTAATGATTTGGGCTAATATCATTTACGGTTGTTGGACGCCTCTCGTAACTGATATAGAGTAGGATGAGCGTCGTGCATTATTGGGATACGATCCTCAAATCCACAGTCAAGGCCTAACATTTTGGTTCAAATGGCTCTGAGCACTATGGGACTTAACTTCTGAGGTCATCAGTCCACTAGAACTTAGAACTACTTAAACCTAACTAAGCTACAGACATCACACACATCCATGCCCGAGACAGGATTCGAACCTGCGACCGTAGCGGTAACGCGGTTCCAAACTGAAGCGCCTAGAACCGCACGGCCACTCCGGCCGGCTTCCTAACATTTTGGCGACGGATTCGTCACTGAAGATGACAACGAACGAGCATACGACGGCCACCTCGTGAAACCTTACTCGAGAGCGCAGGAATAGCCTGCAGAATCTTCTAACATGAACCAGACTCATCATATTTATGACCGGGTTCAAAAATGGTTCAAATGGCTCTGAGCACTATGGGACTTAACATCTATGGTCATCAGTGCCCTAGAACTTAGAACTACTTCCTAACTAACCTACGGACATCACACAACACCCAGTCATCACGAGGCAGAGAAAATCCCTGACCCCGCCGGGTATCGAACCCGGGAACCCAAGCGCGGGAAGCGAGAACGCTACCGCACGACCACGAGCTGCGGACATGACCGGGTAAAACGTGCAACATGTCTTTGGAGGAACTCTGCCTACACAGTGGGTCACCTCAGAAAAATCATCGTCAGAAAATGGGAGAGGCACTGACAACGTCTGAATCACATTTTCGACAGCATACCAGAGATTATTCCACTATGTTACGATGTACACGGTGGACACATCGTTGAAGGTTACCCAGTATCGGGTTCTCGTATCACAGATAAGAAAAAATATGAAAAAAAGGGCACTTCCGAACAGACTGCGTATATTTTGGTAATTGTTTCGTTTTCATTTTACAATGAAGCAATCTTTTTTATTTTCATCTGGCTTATTCTTTCATTCGCTGCTTTCCTCGAATTTAAGACACGTTCACAGATATGCAGGCAATGCATAACTTTTGTTGAGCGAAATGATATTGACAAGAAAATCACAGAAAGTAGTGCCCACATGAAAATTATAGACTTTCTTTCTTCCAGTTCATGAACAGAGATTCGAACAGGAAAGTAAGGACATGGTTGTGGTGCCAGTCGTACCCTCACCCACACACCGACAAATAAATTGCGGAGACTAGATAGATGTAGATGTAATGGTTTCCTATTTAATACTTTTTTCTACTTTCATTCTCTGAATTTACACTAATTATTCAAAATCATAAGGGGTGTGTCGACCTTTCGACTTTATGAGACGTCGAAACTCTGTTGAGGATTCTTCCAATGAGGCGTTTGAATGTTTGTGGAGAAATGGCAGCCGAAACCACGGAGGCTTGAGATTTGAATGCCAGAGTCTGGAGAGAAGTCGACATTCTAACTCATCTCAATAGGCGTTCCACTGGGTTCAGTTTGGGACGGTGAAGGTCCAGTCTGAAAGTTGTTGATTCAGCCACTCTTCTTTTCGGTTTCATACTTTTGCATATCGGTTACCGGAAAGTTCTTTGGTATATTTTAGACCGCTTACTGGTCGATGTCGACATTCCTTTGCTACTGGCGATCTTTGAAAAGAGTGTCTCAGCCAACTAACGTCTAGGGCGTGGTGGTGACATGTGAGTGTCTCGTATCTGAAGGAAGGAAAAAGGGCAATTAGAAGGTGGCAGCTGTAAAGAGTGAGTTGTATGGAACCAGCTGCACTGAGGCAGTCAGCCTGTTATTGTGACATGTGCGCAGTCCTAAGTAGGCTTGAAAGGAAGTGCAGTGCATGTTAATATGAGTTAGTCGGAGCAGTTTTGCCCGTGAACTGCGTATTATTACGAGTTGTGCAAGCAGGCAGTACTGAGCCGGAAGAAGCCTGTTGGAAGCTATATCATACAAGCTCGGTCTGATATTTCTGTTGCCTTTGAGCTGAAGAGAAGGAGTGCATGATATTGGTATTGGTACTGAGAGTGGCTGCAGTATTCGTTTTGAGAGAGCAACTTCCGTTTTCGCATTAATTTTGACAAGCACTTGTTGCTCATCTCGATGCATTCCGCTTAGCGATCTGAGGTAAGATGTTACTGCTTTCCTTTTGCTAGGGATTGGCTTGTATCTGGTGGCAGTGCGACTGATTAGGTTTTCTGACGGGCATAGCATAGTGACGACTCGGCTGAGCCCAGTATTCAGTATTGGTTACGTTCGCGTCCAATATTTAACCTGCGTTGAGGATTCCGTAAACCTTTGGTTTTATTCGACAAACACATGGGAAATATTTCTGAATTTTCTTAATATTGCCTATTCAGGAATCGAGCCAAATGTAACTTTATTAAGTGTAGCAGAAGGTACCTTTTGTATTAATGTATGCGATGGTTTGTCCTAGTAATTATTCTAATAAACGAGACATTTATTCGAATTTTCCAATTTCTTTCCCTTGTCAGACTAATGCTGCCATCTCATACCGTTTCTGAAGTAGTAATCAATAAATAATTTGTGATTAATGTTAGGGTGAATTATTAACTTTGAATGCCTCAACACGATGTTTGTGATGAGTCACAGCAGTATGTTAGGGTCACTTTTATTAAAGTAAGGAAACACGCTGCCGAATGACTAAGCTCCGCCTGCCGAGTTCTTTTCTTTTCAGTTAGTGTGGCGTTGTCAGCCCATGAGTGAGTAATTGCATGTGTGATTTAATTTTTTGTCGTACATAAAGACAGGAATTGGCCATCAGAAGCCTACAGAGGTTGTTTATTAATCGAGCCGCACCAGAACGTCTCTAAGATACTGGTAGATTGTACAGTTACTCCTCTTCGATATAGATATCCCTTTTTAAAAGAAGCCAGACAAATCCATTTCAGGCATGTTGTTATTAACAAAGCATCTCCTCATAAATTCTGCTTAATGACAGAGTGCTTTGTTCAAATGGTTCAAATGGCTCTGAGCACTATGGGACACAACTGCTGTGGTCTTCAGTCCCCTAGAACTTAGAACTACTTAAACCTAACTAACCTTAGGACATCACCCACATCCATGCCCGAGGCAGGATTCGAACCTGCGACCGTAGCGGCCGCACGGTTCCAAACTGTAGCGCCTAGAACCGCTCGGCCACTCGGGCCGGCAGAGTTCTTTGTCATGCTGATATAAACAATCATATCCTCCGACTTGTTCCTCTACTGTAAACAGTACACAAACTGCAAAATGTGTTGATATCCTTCCAAATTTAGCGTTTGCTTAAGCGAAACAAGGAGACCCCACTCTAACCACGAAAAACACCCCGAAACCGCAACGCCAACTCTTCCGTACTTCATCGTTACCATTGCACATGTTGACAGGTAACATTCACCAGGCATGAACCAAATCGAAACCCTCGCATCGGACTGCCATTCATCACTCCAGATCACTCGTTTCCATTAGTCCACTGCCCAGTGTTGTCGATTTTCACACAACTTCAAGCGTGATTTACCATTGGCTATAAAAACGTGTAACTTCTTAGAAGTTACTCGACTATTGTAACCCAGCCTTGTCAAGTCTCAAAGGACAGGCATTGTGCTAGCTCGACTACTGGTAGCACTTCGGAGCTCATTAATTCCTCCCGCTGATTTTATGCAGTTTTTTACAATCAATGTCCGCAATGCTCGGCCTTACCCATCCGTCAGTACATGAGACCTGCCTGGTCTCGTCTGAGGCAGCTTTACAAGGTTTGAAGTGTCACTCAGGTTACACCCAGTGACTAGTCCACCTTAGAAGTCGCAAAGCTGACGTGACCGAAACATTCTGATGTTACTGCTTCTCTGCTGACAACACAGTACTCCCGTCTCCTTTTATACTTGCGGGCCCGTCTCCCGTGACATCTTTTGGTCGAATGCGCATTACATATGGGTGTCCAAATACTTTTGAGCAGGTAATGCATATGTAAATTTCGGTGGACGCTTTCTGCTAGAATAGTGGGTGTTTAATGAGCTCATATTCCCAAGTATTTCTGCACAATGTCAACACATTAATGAATGGTAAACGCATCAGTAGGATGAGCTACGAGAAACACAACAGTATCTTTCATCACAAAGCACTTATCATCACCACATCTCCAGTTTCACGTCCTTCTGGACCAAGACTGCGGTCACTATTCAAAGAATTTGTCCTTGATATCACATGTACTTTGGTTCAACTGCAGATGTTGTAGAATGACATCAGTGTAATTTAATGGAGTATTAAATCTATTTATTTCCAATCCCATGGCTTACTTCCTATGGATCTCTCCTCACAATAATTACGGCTACTGGTGCTGTTTTAAACTAAAACTGAAAATCACAGCAAATAACTGTAAAGGCATGTAGAACTTATGCCGTGTAGATTCACGCATTACGATGAACCTGCTATAGTGGTTACTAAACGGGACTAGACAGTAAACCAAGTAGCAAGTATTAGGATGTTCAGCAGACTGATCGCTGCATTTGCTAAGATGCGTAATGCCTGAGTCTGTACGGGCCTGGCTGTTTGTCGGTGATTGCTTAAGTGATGTCGAAACGTTTCTGCAAGTGCCAGAGGCTAGAGATGTCTCAGGCCATACGCTTTGCGTAGCGAGTGGGGCATTTGTCCAGGCTCCTTTCCGGCTGCCACTAGGGTGGTTTCCTGTGGTATCTCGCAACGGACGTACGCTGTCAGGGGGAGGCTGAGTCCCATTTATCTTGAGCCGTGCCTTCTTTTTTCTGTGAGAGTTGTTTTCGTGCATCTCGGTGTCTGTTGGTCCTATAAATAAACTGGAGCCATATTTTTCGCCTGTGGCCAGAATCTGTGTCACCAACAGCACTTGTTTAGCTACAGCCAAAAGCGACGCAAATATTAGATCATTTTCTGGTCATTCCAGTATAAGCATTTCCGTTGCTACATGAGATCCGTTATATAAACATGGACAGTTGAATTAGACAAGTCTACCTTGTAACTTGCAGTATGCCTTTCCCCGTTATGCGTCATGGCTTAGGCTCCATGACACTTTGAAAATGAGGGAGAGCCAAGTCGTGATCCATAACCATTCAACCTCAGCTCGTAACTTAGAGAGCTAGTCCTAGGCACGTACAAATCGCGCTATGGCTTACCAGTTTGTGCTCAGTAGCATAGTTTTCATCAAACGGGGATTGGGTGGCGGAAGGAGAGGGGGGAAATGGCAGGCAAACACTACGTATCTTGGAGTATCTCGCAAATCGTTTTGCACAGTTTTAGAACGCTAGGGTTCTGCCTTGTTTTATTGAAGTACACGCAAACTTTTTCATTGTTTCGGGCGCCCAATGGCATTCTTCGTGCACTCATTGTAATCTCTGTACCCTGTGATGTGTGGCACCAGAAACAGCAGCGTGAAGTAGCGGCTTCTGTAGCAGACAGTGAGGTGACGATATTGCTCTGGATGATATGGCTCTTCACAGGTTTTCGACTCCTAGCATTAAGCCGACGAATCATTTGATATACTGTACCACATCTATTCGTTGTTACAATCCGTGGTCTCATTAACAAAAATGCAACGACTGACCAAAATAAATTCGATCTATGTCTAGACACTGTCAGAGTGTATATCACAAAGCCATACTTACATTGAAGTTCATAATATGTTATGGCGCAAGTGCTACTTTTCTCTTTATTCAACGTTTTTTAACTTCTAAATGCGTGGTGCTGTCATTTGCTGCACAGTCAGAATTTTTTTTTTGTCTCTTCGAAATTTTTTCGAAGGTATATTACACTACCACCAAACTATGTGCGTTCTTATAATTTTATTGTGTGACACTCGCACTCGATCCGCGTGTGTCGGTAACTCTTGGCTGGAGATGAGCGCATCGTCTGCAGTCGTGTGTTCTGCTGCTTCTTCCTGTCTCCTCTGCGCTGCATCTACCATTCAGACTCTAGCGCACGCTAACGCGTCCCCCTTTTAGGAGAGTGGACTACAATCACTCTCGCGCTTTCGCACATAGCCCAGAGAGCTGGTTGTAATATTACAAGAGCCTTCCGTAACATCAGAAATATCCACTTACAGATGCTAATTGGAAAGAAATCAGTGCAGTACTGATTACGAAGAGGAGACTCAACACAAATGACAGATATATTACAGAAAAGAACAATCTCTAGGGAAGTTCTGGAACAATGGTAGGACGGTTCGAAGAATACCCATTGTAAGGGAAATGCATCGAATGAAATACTTTATAAAAGAAGGGCGCAAACCATTCCGTTACAGAGCATGGACTTTAATTCAAATATGTAAACAGAATAGTTCTACGTTTTAACGGTAACTAAGAGGAAGCGCGCACGGGTGATTTTTGTCACCGGACAGTTTTGTCATTCTTGTTGAGTCTGTGGAAATATACGTAGACGCGCGCATGTTACGAGATGACAGCCGGGTGACACTTTTGTCTGTCGATCCGCGAATAAGCCCGTGGCAAAACTGTCACTGCGCCGCTAGTTTTTGATTGCCACGGGCGCAGGGGTGACGTAATTGTCGCTGTCCGTGCATTATCCGCTCCCCATTTGTTTCCTGATTATCGACACAGTAGCACGCAAACATGATATCTACATCTTTGCACAGTGTGACTGTGCACGAAAATGATATCGATAACGACATTCTGGTCGAAGAAGAGGGAAAATAGCAGCACTTCTAGACAAAAATTTGAAGGATTGGAGGACACAAATTTGAAAATTAAAGAAGATGAATACGTCAGTCGAATAATATTTCCTAGTGCTTGGAACAACTTGCGTTCAGCTGGGACAGACAATCTAATACTCATATTTTCATATGTTAGAGGAGATAAAATTCGAAGTAATTCATCAAAACTTTCAACACTTCTTAGAAAATATTGAAAAAAATTCTCTTGACTATGACCAAAGTTTCTGAAATTTTGTGTAAGACTTTCCACATATTAGCCTGTCACCCCAAGGGGGTGTGTGCCAACTACCCTTTTTTATGATATTTTCTTTCACGCCTCATGAGTTCGCAAATAATGACCGTCTGCTCAAAACCCATGTGGCAAATGACGCTTGGATTTCAAAAAAAAGTTTAGTGACTGTCATCCTTCGTGAGCGCACTGCACTTTTATGACGAGACGTGACAGTCACGGAAATTTTTTGTCACAATGACAAAAATCACCAATATGGGATAACCCTCAATGTAGGAAAAACTGGAATTGTAATCACTTCAGTGTTTTCACCCTATACTAAAGACCTGACACAGGGATAGCGTAGTATGCAAGATCGCATGGAACGAATCACTGTGGCATAAGTTAAACAAAATAGCAGAGAAGTCATCCAGGAGAGCTGGAGATGCAACTCGTAAGAAAAGAGAAAGGTGTCATATAATATGCTCTATGATATGAATGTAATCGTTAGGAAAGAAGTTGCCAACAAAACACGACCGCTCCTACAGATGGTATTCACTACCAGCAAAAGACAGAAATTTCCGCTATCTGCGTGGAAGCCATGTAACTCACATCGAATCGGCGTTCCTAAAGTGTGTACACAGAAAAATGAGCAGTTTTTTGCTGTAATAAAAATACTCGTCAAGGAATGTTGCATACCTTCATCCCTACTCTTTAATTAAGATGTACCAAAGATGATACGAGTAATATCCTGTGCGTAATGTGAAACTAATTTGCTCAGACAGAGATCAATACGATCCAGGAGACAGTAAATACTGACGCCTGCTTTGAGGCCATTCATTGTCACCTGGAAAACAGTTTCGAACTTGCTCCTTGTAAACAAAGTACGAGCTTACGCAGTATGGGACCAGCTTTGTGACTGGGTCATGATTTGCATACATACAGAATTCAACATGTTATTTTTAACAAATCAAAATTGGCAGATGTAAAAGTAACTTCGAGAGAACCCGAAAAGGGTATTCAAGGGACGTTTCTGTTCAGTATTACACAGGCATCTCAACACGGAAGTGTCTGAATTATTAGATAGTAGAATATCCTAACCAAATTTTCTTGCTATAAGAAACCAATTATCGAAACGTATTTATCAGGTAGTACAAAGTCGCGAATGAGAATGCTTGTGAATCACGTAGTTGTAAATTAGGTTTGTTTCTGGATCGACATTTGTGGGCCTACCCTGAAAAACAATACACAAACGACTGTAATGTGTCTATTGTTGACTAAACGCCTACTATTGAAATTTCCTTGAACATAAAAACTATACCTACATCTACACCTACATAAATACTTCGCAAGACACCGTGTGGTAGATCGTGGAGGGTATCTTATACCACTACCATTCATTTCCTCTCCTGTTCCACTCGCAAACTGTGCGAGAGAGGCTAAACTGTTTACATGACTTCGTACGAGCCCTGATTTCTCTTGTCTTATCTTCGTGGTCGTTATGCGAAATGTATGTTGGCGACAGCAGATTCGTTCTGCAGCCAGCTTCTTTTTTCCGGTTCTCTAAATTTTCTAAATAGTGTTTCGTGAAAAGTACGCCATCTTCTCTGCAGCTATTCCTATTCGAGTTCATGAAGCATCTCCGTAATACATGCGTGTTGATCGAACCAACCAGTAACAAACCCAGCGGCACGCCTCTGAATTGCTTCGATGTCTAATTTAATTCGACCTAGTGGGGATTACAAACACTCGAGCAGTACCAAATAATGGGTCGCACTTGTGTTCTGTATGTGGTCTCCTTTACAGATGAGCTACACTTTCCTTAAATTCTTCCAATAAAGCGAGCTCAACCATTCCCCTTCCCTTGCGTCCCCGTTGCATTCCACATCGCTTTGCAACGTTGCGCCTAGATATTTAACCGACATTACTGTGTCAAGCAGCATACTGCTATTTCAGTATTTGAACATAACGGGATTGTTTTTCTTCCTCATCGGCATTTACTTGCAATTCGCTTTATGCAGGGCAAGACGCCACCCATCACACCATCTAGAAATTCTGTTATCTTGTATCCTCTCACAGTCATTCAACGACATCTTACCCTGCACCAAAGCCCCATCAGCAAACAAACCGCAGACTGCCGGTCAATCCGTCCAGCATGTCATTTATGTATACAGAGAACCAGTGCCATCCTAGCACATTTCTCCGGGTCACTCCATGATACCTTTGTCTCTGACGAACACTCTCCGTCGGGCCAGGGCTCCTACTCGGGACTTTTTCATTTCGTGGGAAAATGCTCTACCTACTGAGTCGTACAGGCACAATCACGAGCTGCCCTCACAGCAATAATTCCGCTATTACCTCTCACCTAGTCCGCCCCCGGTAGCTGAGTGGTGCCGGTACGGCAGCCCAACGTGTTCGGTCAGAGGGCTGCTCGCCATCTCTAATAAAAGAGAATGAGTGAAGGAATCAACGATCAACTTGAACGGATGTCTTGTGACGTCCGCCCAGACCAAACGCAACGAACAGTACCCAAAAGAACATAGTGGTCACCGCGACAGAATGTGAATCCTAAAGGCCCGGGTTCGATTCCCGGCTGGGTCGGAGATTTTCTCCGTTCAGGGACTGGGTATTGTGTTGTCCTGATCATCATCATTTCATCCACATCGACGCGCAAGTCGCCGAAGTGGCGTCAAACCGAAAGACTTGCACCCGGCGAACGGTCTACCCCACGGGAGGCCCTAGTCACACGACATTTACATTTTACCTCTCACCTACGTTCCTAACTTCACAGAAGTAAACCTATAAGGGCGGGTCGTGAATCGTGCTTGCATAGATCAGTTCGTAGAAGACTTTCCCGCGATGGACGAAGATTCTGGGTTCGAGCTCCGGTAGGACAAGCAGTATTCATTTGCCAGGGAGATTCAAATGAGCGTAGATTTCACTGCAGAGTGAAAAATCATTTTGGAGACTTATTACTGTTATAGTTCTTGACTGGTTGTCGAAGAAGGAGCATTATCCGTTACTGCAAATTGTAAGCTTGCGTCTGACGTACGATGCAGGTGGGCACAGCGCCGGAAAGCCGTAGGAAATTAAAGAGGAATGTTTTGCAACGATCTTCATTCTAATTGGAAAATAATTGTCACGTACGACTAAATGGGTCGTTCAAGCCACATTGAGCTGGTCGTGCTTCTCGACAAACAGCTGTAAGTACAATTGAATTTGAGGAGATGGTGTTGGCTCACATGAAACAGGATTCACCAATAAGCACCGGTCAACTTGCAGTGAAATACAATCTCCGTAGATGATAGTATGGATTGTACCTGTGGAACAGCATTTACACCAAAATCATACACAAGGTGTGCACCCGATGGAGATAAGTAATTTTGTTCCACTATTTCAATTCCGTTTATGGATTATGTTGTAATGAATACATTGAGATCTGAAGTCGTCATTCTGAGCAGTAGCAATGCACTTACGATTTTCGCATAAGGTTTGTCTTTGGTATTTTAAGAAAGCAGGTATTTATTTTCGACCTGCTGCATTTTTATGATTTTGATACTAAATGCTAGAGAAACTCAGTAAGAATGAACTCTTTCAGGCTATTCAAGGATGGTACTCTTGCACGTAGGAAAATAACAGCATTAGAAAGTTAACGTGAATTGGTCACATTGTCAGCGAAAAACCACTGTAAAAAGTTCCAACCCTAATACAACATGAAGAATGCGTCTGAAGTGACCTAAAGTGGAATGACATCATAAAACCTATTATAAACAAGCAGATGTAAGACATGTTCACTGGAAGAATCCTAGGGCAGTGTAATTCACGTACGAAAGAATAATCCTGCTAGACACTTGTTCGGTTGATTAATGAGTACTGCTCGTCAGTGTGGTACCCTTAACAGACAGGATTATTAGCGGACATAAGGGAGATACTCCTCAGCTAGTATATTATACATGTGAAAGTTTACTTCTATGTATGTGTCTGGGGGGGGGGGGGCGGGGGGGGGGTCAGTATGGTTCGTTACATATTCGTTTAGAAAGCACAGGAAAACCACTGACATGCACCTGGAACTCTAGTGCCAAATACTAAAGCAGAAGCGTTGTGCATCACAGAGAGGTTTAATGTTACAGTTATGAGAAAGTGGATTCCATGATTAGTTGTGTTACAAATTATAGTCTCATGTACCATCGTACTCGCCTTTTCGTTATGCTGATCGGCACAGTTTTAAAGTCTGCTATACAGGCAAGGCGACGAAGTGCTGCCAATATACTATGCACAGGCGTGAAATTGAAAACCTATCCGAACTTTGTCCGACTGTTTTCAATCATGTGTAAGACTATATTATTGCTGATTAGTGTGTTAAACACAACACGTAAATATAAGATATAAATGAAAGAAGAAATGCTAATCAGTGTGAACTATACTAATAAAAATGAATTTTAGCTTATCGAGATAAAATAACTATTTTAGTAAGACAAAGTATCCCAGATCGTTAGGAATTAGCAAAATATTATGGGTATTCGGCTGTGAAGCGGTCTGTGTAAACGTTCAGACCAGTCATACTGGATTACCGTTGATGACCTACGATGAATGTGTGCAAATTTAGCAATGCGTGAAATTTCATAACGAAATTCAGTTAAAAATCATTCAGTGCCACACGGAAGTCAATTCAGTTATTGACAGAAGCGGAAAAAGTTGGCAGTAACAAGTATGAAATTCTACAAGAGTTTCATATTGACATCCACAGGGCGCCGGTACAGAATAAAGGTAGCAATGAAACGTACTGGGAGGCGCGAGAGTTTCTTAAAATTGCTTTACTGATACTCTATTTGACTCCATCGAGATTAGAAGCGAAAACTAACCATTCTGTTGCATAGAGCTTTCTGGACTCAAAAACATGAATTTTCTACCTTCATGTCACCGCTTATGTGACAATCATTCGGGTTGTTTATTTAAATAACAAAATACTGTTATTAATGAGTAAATTTAGTAGGATAATTCTGGATCACCCCAGGAAATAAACGGCTACATAGCTGCCAAACGTATTCTACAATATTTCGAATTCTCCATTAGATTCGCCACAGCCAGAACACGTTCATTAGGCGAAGTGTTTCTTAAGCTAGCTAACAATGGGAGTGCTCGCACTTCTAAAACGCGGTGGCATTAATACTGGGATCTGAATTACCACGTGTATAGGCAAATGGATTTTATTTGCATTCCTGTAAACGTGATTTGGATCGAAAGCGTAGCTCCGATTAATACGTTGATGTATCGACTGCGGCTAGAACATTTCGAATAAAGAGTAGGGGGAATTATTTATGCGGCCCTCATATACAGTACTGTCGTAGCTATTTTCATTGTTAGGATTTCGCCACCTACATCGGTAAAAATGGAACCCTACTAGTCTCACTTTCTTGACCGTCTATCTGTCTACCCAACTCTTAAAACCCGTTTACCTCGAGTACGGGTAGACGTAACAAGCGGAAATGTATCGCACTTCCTGTGGTATACGGTCCCTTGGTGGTGTAAAAAAGTGAGCTTATATGTCAATACGATCTAAAGATACGGCCGTTTATGTAAAGAAAATTTACGCGAAAGGTTAGAAAAATGGCTCTAAGAACTATGCGACCAAATTGCTTAGGTCATTAGTCCCATAGACCTAGAACTACTTAAACCTTTCTAACCTAAGGATATCACACACATTAATGCCCGAGGTAGGATTCCAACCTACGATTGAAGCAGCCGTGCGGTTCGTGACTGAAGCGCCTGGAACCGCTCGGCCACCGCACCCGGCGAAACGCTATTCACCTCATGTATAATGATAATATATACTATCTATTGAGGATAAACTGTATTGGCCAGCAACTCAGATCGTTTGATCACGGAACTTTTGAGAAGCTACATTCAAACTTTGTTCGAAGTCGTCTGCAGTATCCACTTATAAACACTCTAGGAACGTCATATGCGATATCCACTTCTGAATACACTGGCAGATACTGCACTACCATAACAAGTAGTAAAGAATTTATTGTTATTTTTCCATGCATCAATTTAACGCACCTAGGTGTTTGTCTATGGCTGAAAATAATGAACAAAATATAAATAAACAGCAAACAACTTCCATGTTCAAATCAGATGTTACTCACATGTCGCAATTACAACATAATTTCGTTGTTACATCTACACGACTACACCTACAGGATTTCTTTGCAATCCAGACTTACGTGCCTGGCAGGGGTTTCATCGAACCACCTTCGGACTATTTCTCTACCGTCACACTCTTTAACAGCGTGCGGGAGAAAGGACCACTTAAATTTTTTCTTACGAGCCCTGAATTACATTATTCTATGGTCATTTCTTCCTGTGTAAGTTCCCGACGAAATAATGTTTTGACATTCAGAACAGATGCTGGTGATTGAAATATCGTGAAAAGATCTCACGGCAACGAGAAACGCTTTTGTTTTCATGAATGTCAACACAACTGGCTTATCAAATCTGGGACTCTCTCTCCCCTGTTTCGAGACATTACAAATCGTGCTACTGTTCCTTGGACGTTTTTGGCGTGCACCGCCAATCACGTCTGTCAAGGATCCCATACCGCGCAGGAATACTAGAGAAGTATACGGACAAACGTAGTGTAGGCAGTGAACGTCCTTACAGTTTGTAAGGAGATTCAAAAATGTTTCACATTATTTTCTCATTCGTTTATTATTTTTTTTAATTCACTAATTACACAGAAAGTTAATTGACGAATAACGACAACATTATTTCAACATAAATTGGAAAAGACATTCCCAACAAACTCTGATAGAGAGGAAGAAAAAATAATAATAAAAAAAAACAATATGGTTTCGAACTCGGGAATGAAATTTAAGAAGGAACGACGTAGCCACTGAGCCACCGCTTCAATTGCATTCTCGGCCGCAAAAGGTGTCTACACTATAGCAACAGCGCGTTGATAACTTTGACCGTCGTTTTCTCGGAAACGGTCGAGGGTCTGCAGATTACCCGAAACACATGTTGGCTTATTTTGTCCTCTCCTTCACTGAGCAAATTTTCCGGACAATCAGCGTGTGGCACCTGGCGAGTTCCCCTCCTTAGTCGTGTCGCTTCTTACGCCCGGCGAGAACTATTTATGCCTCAGAGTAAACTGCGCTACTTGGAAACACGGCGAGCGAGGATAAACACGTTTACCTTTTTATAAGGCAACCTTCCACAGCTAAAATTCACGGGGTGTTCTTCTGGTTGCCTCAGATATTTCAGAAATGTTTAATGCGTTAGGCCTGCCGTATATGCAAAACGTAAACATTTCATTTCATGTAATATTTAGGATTGGCCGAGCGGTTCTAGGCGCTACAGTCTGGGGCCGTGCGACCGCTACATGATGACTGGGTGTTGTGTGATGTCCTTAGGTTAGTTAGGTTTAAGTAGTTCTAAGTTCTAGGGGACTGATGACCATAGATGTTAAGTCCCATAGTTCTCAGAGCCATTTAGCCATTTGAGAACCACCCATTTGTCAACGCACGACTAATTCAGTAGACTTTTGATCTCAATGTTAGCAGCAAGACCGTCACTCGTCGTCTAAGGGAAGGTGGACAGAGAGCAAGAACTGCTGCTGTGAAAGAGACATTGACTTTTGCTGCTGAAAATGTCGACAAACCTCTCCAGTTTTGGAGGCGAGTGACTTTCACGGACAAAAAAGTTTTCTCTACAGCATCAACCGGAAAAGTACTTGTTTACCGGCCAAAATACGCTAGGTATAATCCAAAATATATTTACAGTTGCCGAAGAAGTGGCAGGGAGTCGGTAACGGTATGGGCATAGATATCGGCCGAAGGGTGTGGGCTCCTGTGGGAAGTGGAAGGAAGACTCGATGTGCGCAATTACATATCAATTCTGGAGAACGTGATGTTGCCTTCTATGACAGAAAGATTTGGCGATGATCAGATCATGTTCCAACAAGATCACTCGCCTATTTATATGGCACGTGTGGTTAAGAGGTGGTTCGACGACCGTAGTAATATTACTGTAATGGAATGGACACCTAAAGCAGTTGACATGAATCCCATTGAGAATATTTGGGCAGAAATAGTCAGAGTAATACGGGAAAAGGGACAGTCACCGTCGACTCACTGACAGCTTTCTGATGTGATTCATGACGATTGGAATGAGTTACTTGAACCTCCTAGTTGTGTGGCTAGAGAAGTGGGCTCAATGCCCAACAGACTTCGAGCCGTTGTGGAAGCCGAAGGAGGCTATACGCGACCTAAGCAGCATCAGCAGCAGTGTTTTTTTCAGCCTGTAACAACAACAACACTATAGTATAGTAATTATAATAAATTTTTCTTCTGAATTTCGATAAATTAATATAATCGATGTTCTGATTCCATTTCTTTTCTTTTCATGTCAATATGTTAAAGAAACTGTAAACAATTTTCGATGTAAATTTTAATATTTATGTAAAATTTCAAGCAATGTTATAACAAAATTGAAGTGTAACTAATGTTGAAACTATTGTAAGATGTGAAAGTTGTAATTGTCCGCCTGGTCCATACGTATGCAATGTATTAAGATATGTGGAATGTAAAACCTTTGGTGAATACCCTATCTGTAGGGGAGCGGTAAAGGGTGGATGGCAGGCGAGCGCGGGAAAATGCACACAGGCACGATATAACGGGCTCAGCAGCAGTACTAGTCGGAGTTGGGCATCGGTCGGAGGAACACGTTCCGGATCGAGGAGGCTATTCTGGAAAAAGTGGTTTCATTGAGCCTCGGATGTGCCGCTTCCGACGACTATGCAGCATGGCTATATTCTAATGGCACTGGATTGAGAATGAGGGCGACGCTAAGAAGAAGCAAAGTGCCGATACAGCAAAAGCCATAGCTGTGATTGTATGTGTGCTGTGCGCCTCGCCATCTCGCCGCCCGCCAACCGCTGCTTCGACTCGCACAGGTTGAATCTTTAGAATTGTATTCGTGTGGACCAGTGTTAATTTTGTTCCTGACTGTTCAATAATAACTTAACTTTTACCAGATTTGTTCTATCAATGAATTATCCTAATCACTAACCTAGACAGGGTCCTTTCCACATGTTGTGCAATCCGAGTGTCCCGAAATGAAGATTTAAAGTTTATGTTAATAAGAATTAACTGCAGACCTATTTATGCTAGAATGAATCTTAATGAGCTTTATTGTTAATGAAAATATGAGTAAAGAGCAAAGGTCTGACAGAGTACTAAGATAAATTTGGAATTGACTTAGTAAGGACGTTTAATTAATTTGAGACAAAAATAGTGTTAGTTAAATGAGGAAGTAATTGGACAATAAGAGTAATAATTCATATTTTTTAAATCTTGAGTAATTAATGTTTCCAATAGTTAATGGTTTCAACATTGTGGTCATAACAGTTTCAGGGTCCCCCCCCCCCCCCTTCTTTCACTCTTTTCTTTTCTATTCATTTAAATTCTGAAGTGATTGCACTGATTTGACCAGCAAAGTTAAAGTCAAAATAAAACCTAAATTTATCAGTGTTTTACCATTATTAAAAATGACATTGCATGTGTGTATGTCAAAAGTGCTATTTCTAGGGTGACCTATGTCCGGTTTCAGTCGGATCAATAGACAAAACGCATTTCGTAGTAATCATTGTAGTGTAATGTTGTGTATTTATAGCTTGTTCCAATTAGTACAGAAAGGGAAAATCTTAGTTCAGTAGATTTTTCTGGCTCTAAAATTCACCATATAATACAGTATTACTACGTGTGGTTATACTTGTACGTACATCCACTTGTACAAGGGAAAAGCTCACTCAATGCCTAATTAGGCTGGCGACCGTATTATTAACCATTGGTAGCGTCTGCAGTGTCTGTTTATTATCCGTCCTAATGTGTAGTTGCACTTATACTTGCTTGACGTATCATTGTTGTTGCTGACTGGGTATAAGTCCGGTTTTGCTTCCATTTAGGTACACGCGGTCAACCTATTTATTAAAATCCTTTCCTATAAGGTGAAGCCCGTCAACTTATCATAGTACAGGCTTTCAAAAGTTAACGTACGCGAGAGCGGAGACGTTACAATTTGCTTCCCGGTGACAGGACATCCAGTTGTTGTCGGTCACAAATTAAAGTGAATACCGAACAGTGGATGTTCAGTGGCTCGAATTGCAATAGTATTCAGTAAAACAAATAGCAGTGAACGTCAAGTACGGTAGTGTGGTGTAGCGTACATTCAGTATGGTCAGGAAAGTAGACGGGGTAGATGTGCCGAGCGTAATGGAAGAGGCGCATGCCAGTAGCAGGAGTTTACGCGGGCAGACAACAGCTGGCGTTAGCGAAAGACAATTGGCGTACATATAATACCACGAACATGTTAATGAACAGATTGAAAGGTTGAGATCGCCTCGGACACAGCAAGGAATAAAACAGGAAGTAGAGGGTGACTTTGTAGATGATAGTGGGTATGTGAATGAATCCACTGACATGTTTTATTCTCCACAGATAAATAACGAACCGAAAGAAACTTCTGAATTAGGATCGGAACACACAGAGTCCGTAGAACAAAACAGTGTGAAAAATTTAAGCATGAACGATTTATTTGAACAATTAACCAAACAAATTGCAGGACAGAATGATCAGCTTCAAAAACAAGTCAGTAATCAGGTTAGTCAGCTTAAAACACAAGTTGACGAGCAATTTAAAACACAAGTTGGTCAGCTTAAAGCACAGGTTGAAGAACAAGGAATTAAAATTAGTAAACAAATAGAACAGGTAGAACAAAAAGTGGGTAGTTTAAGTTCTGTGGTAAATACTATGAAGTTTGAAATTGACACTATTAATAAGAATATGGATACAATGCAGGGGGAAATTGACAACATTAATAGTAGGTTTCATGTTGAAATTCTCAACATCCAAGAGAAAGTAGAGCCTCTGTCGAAACAAAAGTAGGCGAAAAAATTTTCGGTCTCAAAACTGAGATCGTAAACGAATGTCAACACGGAATCTCGCAATTGAAAAAGGCAGTTTCAGACACTGAAAGAGATTTAGGTGAGAAAGTTACCGGATGTGTACAAAAATGTGAACAAAATACTTCGAAAATTCAAGGCAAAATTTTCGATCTTGAGAGTAAAATTAAAGATAGACCTGGTGTTGTTTGTAATGGCACACCAATTACGAAGCTGTTAGAAGGTGAGGAACGCTTCGATCCCGCCAAGAAACATAACGGATGGCATCCGTTAGATTTCATCAAAAATTGCGAGAGAATATTTCCTGAACACTTATCTGATCAGGAAAAGATAAACGTAGTAATTAGCGCCTTAGCAGGTGATGCTAAGGGCTGGGGAATTAATTTGAATACAGAACGAATGACATTCGAAGAATTCAAGCAAAGGTTTAAGGAAGAATATTGGTCCGAACAAAAACAGGATCATTTATGGCGCGAGTTTATCATGGCCAAGCTTCATGATAACAGGGGCAGGAATTCTTTGAGAGATTTCTGCGAATATTGGTACCGGAAATTGACGCATTTAAGAGGTCGAAGATCAGATTCAGAAATTATCTGGGAGCTATACAAAAAGCTTCCAGAAGATTCAAAGAGATACGTGGGAAGCAATCATCGCAGCTTCCAAGCATTTCTCGAAAGGGTCGAAGACGAAGACCACTGGCGCGAAAGTCGTGCCAATTATCAAAATTTTGGTAACCGAAATAACCGTAATAATGACGAGAGAAATGACGGCGAAGGGTTTCGCGTCAATATGATACAGAGAGGTAGAGGCAGAGGCAGAGGCCGAGGAAGTTATGTAGGTCGCAGTAGAGGATACGCCGCGCAAAATAATAACGACGCGGGAAACTGATTTCCGCGAACGTTGCGGGCCAAACGGAAGCGGACAATCTATACCGGCTCCGAATTAAGAAAGGTTACCGAATGGATAGTAATATTATGAGACAGGTTAGAGACAGGCGTGGAACGACGCAACGTGTTGTTGCGAAGCAAGCGTCAGGTGCGGTCTTAAATGAGTCATCGTTGCCGCGCAGAGCGCTAATTGTTAACAGGCGAGTGGAGCATCAGAGGGCAACGACCCAGCCTAGCAGAACAGCTGTTCGGAGAGAAGCCGCTAGCTATAAGGCAGCATTAGGTACGAACATAGCCGTGAGAGCTGATGAATATACACTCCTGGAAATGGAAAAAAGAACACCGTGAATTCATTGTCCCAGGAAGGGGAAACTTTATTGACACATTCCCGGGGTCAGATACATCACATGATCACACTGACAGAACCACAGCCACATAGACACAGGCAACAGAGCATGCACAATGTCGGCACTAGTACAGTGTATATCCACCTTTCGCAGCAATGCAGGCTGCTATTCTCCCATGGAGACGATCGTAGAGATGCTGGATGTAGTCCTGTGGAACGGCTTGCCAAGCCATTTCCACCTGGCGCCTCAGTTGGACCAGCGTTCGTGCTGGACGTGCAGACCGCGTGAGACGACGCTTCATCCAGTCCCAAACATGCTCAATGGGGGACAGATCCGGAGATCTTGCTGGCCAGGGTAGTTGACTTACACCTTCTAGAGCACGTTGGATGGCACGGGATACATGCGGACGTGCATTGTCCTGTTGGAACAGCAAGTTCCCTTGCCGGTCTAGGAATGGTAGAACGATGGGTTCGATGACGGTTTGGATGTACTGTGCACTATTCAGTGTCCCCTCGACGATCACCAGTGGTGTACGGCCAGTGTAGGAGATCGCTCCCCACACCATGATGCCGGGTGTTGGCCCTGTGTGCCTCGGTCGTATGCAGTCCTGATTGTGGCGCTCACCTGCACGGCGCCAAACACGCATACGTCCATCATTGGCACCAAGGCAGAAGCGACTCTCATCGCTGAAGACGACACGTCTCCATTCGTCCCTCCATTCACGCCTGTCGCGACACCACTGTAGGCGGGCTGCACGATGTTGGGGCGTGAGCGGAAGACGGCCTAACGGTGTGCGGGACCGTAGCCCAGCTTCATGGAGACGGTTGCGAATGGTCCTCGCCGATACCCCAGGAGCAACAGTGTCTCTAATTTGCTGGGAAGTGGCGGTGCGGTCCCCTACGGCACTGCGTAGGATCCTACGGTGTTGGCGTGCATCCGTGCGTCGCTGCGGTCCGGTCCCAGGTCGACGGGCACGTGCACCTTCCGCCGACCACTGGCGACAACATCGATGTACTGTGGAGACCTCACGCCCCACGTGTTGAGCAATTCGGCGGTACGTCCACCCGGCCTCCCGCATGCCCACTATACGCCCTTGCTCAAAGTCCGTCAACTGCACATACGGTTCACGTCCACGCTGTCGCGGCATGCTACCAGTGTTAAAGACTGCGATGGAGCTCCGTATGCCACGGCAAACTGGCTGACACTGACGGCGGCGGTGCACAAATGCTGCGCAGCTAGCGCCATTCGACGGCCAACACCGCGGTTCCTGGTGTGTCCGCTGTGCCGTGCGTGTGATCATTGCTTGTACAGCCCTCTCGCAGTGTCCGGAGCAAGTTTGGTGGGTCTGACACACCGGTGTCAATGTGTTCTTTTTTCCATTTCCAGGAGTGTATTACGAGTGATAATCCCGTGGAGAAGGAAATAATAGATGAAACTGTGAATACACAGAGAGGTGCGGTTAGCAGTGTTAGCAAAAAAGTAAATGGCGAGGATGATCTAGCAGAAGTGACTGATTGGTGTGTGCAGATCGACGATCTGTACAAGGGCCTAAAGCAATGTGAGTGGGAGGATTTTAAGAAGGAGTATGATGCAAGAAAGTTGATTAGTGAAAAAGGAGGAAGTAGGGACGTCGATAAGGTGACGTGGCCCGAGTTTAAAGAGGAGAGAGTAAATAGCGCCGCGCAAAGTACGCGTGCTGTCGATAGGACGAAGGTGAAAAATAGGAAGGAATTGGAGGACGAAATCCTTAGCATTGACGAGGAAGTAACTTCTGTTAATGATCCGCCAACAGTAAAAGCTGCTACCGAAAGGCACCGTGAGGAAGAGGCACGTGATTACATAAAAGTAATTGAAGTCCACGAGGATTACACGAAATATGAATTAACAGTAGATGTGAGTAAAGCTGATGATGAGGCCGTTTTGCCGAAAGAGGATATTGAATTAAAATTAAAGCCTGACCAAAATGCAGAGGGAGAACTTAGTGCCTGTCTCAGAAAAGCGTTTATGTTAGAACCTGAAAGCGATCCAGAATGGTCGAATTCTGACGAGAGTTCAGATGAGGAATATTTCTCTAATAGCGAAAATAAGGGGGATACAGCTAATTGTGATATTGTAACTGATGATGGCGAAGTTTCAAAACAAAACCCAGATGTTGAGACTGAACAAAGAAAGAAAGAGCCACCTGACGACTCAGGGTCTATTTTACAAAGAGTTCAAGTAATCAATGACTTTGAACTCCCGGAACCAAAGAAACCACCAGATATATGTGGGGTGAATGTTAAAAGCATATCTTGGGACGATGTTAACGTCGACCCGGATTTGCTTAGGGAAGATCACAACAATGAAAAACATTCGACGGCGAAACAAACTGTAATACCAATTGAGATTTATAATGTGAAATTGCAAGTACTTCTTGATACTGGATCTCAGATATGTACAATCTCCCAGTCGTTTTTCGAACACATTTGTGATAAGCCTGGACTAGTAATTATGTCAGTGACGGGTGTAAAAATTGTTGATGCTACGGGCAAGACTAGCAAGCCAGTAAAGAACCAGATTTTGGTTGAATTTAGTATAAAAGGACAAAACTTTGAACACGATTTTTTGGTTGTGCCAGACTTGAGTACTGAAATGATTCTGGGAATAGATTGGTTGGATAAAGAAAAGGTTATTATTGATTGTAGCCAGGAAGTGATCAAAATTGATAGTACATCTAGGAATTTAGAAGTAAAATTTGAGGAAAATGGGAAGGTGTTCGATTCAGAAATTGATTCTTTAGTGTTGGAGATTGACCAAGGGAATGATGGTTTGACAAACAAGTATGAGGTGTACCATATCCAGAGGTTAATAGATGAGAGTGACAAGCAGGGGCATAATTTTAAAGGAATGGTGGAAAATTTGAAGGGAATATCTCCCGAACAGAAAACAGAATTGCTTGATGTTTTAGATAGTAACAGCACCGTATTTTCGGACAAACCTGGCCTAGTAAAGAACTTTGAATACCAGATTGAGACAATAGAGCATAAACCTTTCTTTGTAAGACCGTTTTCGATACCCATATCAAAGAGGCAGGCTGTTCAAGTGGAAATAGATAAAATGATAGAATGGGGTGTAATCGAACGGAGTAGCAGCGAATATAATAGTCCCCTTGTCATCGTGAACAAAAGGGATGGGGGAGTGAGAGTAGCTATCGACGCCAGGACTTTGAACAAAATTGTAAAGAAGGAAATAGACAGACCTGAAAATCTGGACGAAATGCTCCAAAAATTTTATAACGTGAAGTATTTAACCAGTCTGGACATGACCGCCGGATACTGGCAAATCCCATTGAGTAAAGAATCCCGTAAATATACCGCTTTTCTATTCGCCAGGAAATGCTATCAGTATAAAGTAGTGCCATTTGGGCTTAGCACTTCTGTGGCAGTATTTATTAGGGCACTGGACTTTGTATTAGGGAGAGAATTGAGTTCCCGGCTAACCATTTATGTAGATGATTTACTGATTGCTACAGAAGAATGGCAAGAGCATTGTGAATTATTGCATGAAGTTTTCGTTGCTCTACAAGCAGGTGGCATGACGCTTAAGTGGAAGAAATGTGAATTTGTGAAATCGGAGATAAAGTTTCTGGGGCACATTATTACTACGACCGGTATTGGCAAGGACCCGGAAAAGTTAAGTGCAATAGCAGAGTGTCCAGCTCCTAGAAATAGAAAACAGTTGAAAGCCTTTTTGGGTTTATGTGGGTTCTATAGAAAATTCGTCAAGGGGCTAGTTTTAATAGTCCTCATTTGAATAATCTACTTAAGAAAAATAGTGCTTTTGTGTGGACTGAAGGGTGTATGAGAGATTTCGAAAAATTAAAAAGCGAACTTTTGAATGACAATATTTTGCATCACCCTATACTGTCAAAACCTTTCCATATGAGTACTGACAGCAGTGCTTATGGAATTGGTATAGAAGTTTTCCAAGAAATCTGTGATGGCAAAGAAATCGAACACAGGACTATCGCGTTTGCAAGTAGAACTCTAACAAAATACGAGAGAAACTACACTATATCGGAAAAGGAAGCTTTAGCCATAATATGGGGGTTAAAGAAATTCAGAAATTATTTGTGGGGCCATAAACTCATCATACATACTGACCACAAAGCTTTAACTTTTCTTAAGGATTGTCGTTTACTTAATGGCAGGCTAACTCGTTGGGCTTTGTACCTGCAAAAATTTGATTACGAGATTTGCTATGTTAAGGGTACTGAGAATTATGTGGCAGATGCTTTATCTCGATTGCCTAATGGTATGAGTGAAGTGCCCAATGAAAATAGTGAAGAGGGTACTTTTCAGATAAGGTATATGAAAGAGGTTTCAGGAAAAAGGAAAATTGATCAAATATGTAAAAATATGAGATGCCATCAGAATGAGGATCCGACGTGGAAATCTGTAAAGGTTAAGTTTGAGAATGTGCAGTATCCTCAAATTAAGAAGTATTACAAAATCTTTAAAGGCATTTTATATAGGAGGAAAGATTTAGTCACTGAGGAATGGAGAGTATGTTGGCCACACCAGTTTGATACCGAGGTCATAGACTATTTTCATTTAGCATTGGGGCATAGTGGGCCAAAGAAGTGTTTGGATAAATTGAATAATGTAGTAGTGATTGCTGGTAGTGTCAGTAAGAAGGAAAAGGAACGGGTTAATTCGTGTGATGTCTGTCAAAAGGCCAAAGTACCGAACAAAACTAGTAGGGGTCCAATGCAAAGTACATTACCTGAAGACACCCTAGACTTATTATCGGTAGACTTATATGGTCCCCTCCCAAAGACTTCGGGAAATTATGCATATATTTTAGTAATTTTGGAAGTATTCTCAAAGTTTGTGAAATTATACCCCTTGAAAAGAGCAACAGCAAAAGCTGTATTTAATAGGATGGTCGAATACTTCACGACCATCGGGAAACCCAAGGCAGTACTATCTGACAATGGACCCCAGTTCATATCCAAAATTTGGAAAGAAGGAATGGAGCAAAAAGGTGTGGAGGTTAAATATATCTCAGCTTATCATCCCGCTAGCAACCCGGTTGAAAGGTACATGCGAGAAATTGGGAGGTTGTGTAGAACGTACTGCAGTCATAACCATAGAGCCTGGGTAGATTTATATAGGATTTTGAGAATGTCATGAACACTTTACATCATGAATCTACTGGATTTCCACCGGAAGTAATTTTGTTAGGCGGCAGGAGTAAAAGTTTAATTGAAGAAAAATAGAGTATCCACCTTGTACAAGTTTGGGGTTGAGTCAAGAGAAAGAATTAGTCAGAAAAAGGGCAAAGCAAAAAGCAGAATCTAGATCAAAAAGACACGATAAAAATCTGAAAGTTTCAAAATTTAAAATTGGGGATTATGTTCTTTTAAAAACCCACGAAAAGTCTAGTGAACTGAACCATGAAATTTCCAAATTTAAATTTATTTATAATGGACCATATATTATACAGAACATTCCACACGATAATGCTTACTACCTGATCTACCCAAAATCCAAAAGACCTTTAGGTGTAAGAAATGTTGTGGACCTCAAACTGTATGTTCCTAGAAATGAGTGACATAAGGATACTCAGACAGCAGTTTTCAGTAAATGTGCTGTACCCTATGCTGGAACTATTTTATTCAAAATGTAACTAATCTCTGTAAATATATGTATACAAATATTAGTATGCTAATGTAGTTATGTGAGTTTCAGATTACCAAATGCACTAGAAATGTAAGAGGTATGGAGAAAAGGACTGAAAGGAAAGGGTAAATGCCAAAACCAAAGTGCACAGTATATGAGTCATAATATAAAGGACTGCCAAACACCAATAAGGGCAGATAAATAATCAATGGAGAATTGTAGGTGTGATACAGGTGATGTGGTAAAATGAGGTGAAAAGGACTGCCCAAATCTGAATAATAGGCAGCAAATATGCGTAGTAAATTTTCTGAATATTGTTGTGTGTGTTTGTTTTTTTTGTAAGTAAGGAAATGGACTGCCATTCAATGCAAGCAGCAATAAATTGTCTTATAGTGTATATAAATATTTGTGTTTGCTTTTATAGTTAAGTGGTTATGTTCCAGATTTTGAAGTTATTTCTTTGAAAAATTTAGTAAAAATGAGTAATTTGCTATTTTAATAATGTTGTGATGGGAGGTTGGACTGTGCAAAAGGCACTTAAGTAAATAACAAGTAAATGTTCTTGATATGTTAAAAAATATAGACCTATATAATGTGAGTGAAAGGGAGTATGTGGTATAAATTTTTTTGGACATTCACTTAAAGATTCAGAACAACTGTATAAATATAAAGTTCAGTGTTCCCAGCCAATTTGCACTTCGTGAAATTTACTGGAAACAGGGGCATGTGTAACAACAACAACACTATACTATAGTAATTATAATAAATTTTTCTTCTGAATTTCGATAAATTAATATAATCGATGTTCTGATTCCATTTCTTTTCTTTTCATGTCAATATGTTAAAGAAACTGTAAACAATTTTCGATGTAAATTTTAATATTTATGTAAAATTTCAAGCAATGTTATAACAAAATTGAAGTGTAACTAATGTTGAAACTATTGTAAGATGTGAAAGTTGTAATTGTCCGCCTGGTCCATACGTATGCAATGTATTAAGATATGTGGAATGTAAAACCTTTGGTGAATACCCTACCTGTAGGGGAGCGGTAAAGGGTGGATGGCAGGCGAGCGCGGGAAAATGCACACAGGCACGATATAACGGGCTCAGCAGCAGTACTAGTCGGAGTTGGGCATCGGTCGGAGGAACACGTTCCGGATCGAGGAGGCTATTCTGGAAAATGTGGTTTCATTGAGCCTCGGATGTGCCGCTTCCGACGACTATACAGCATGGCTATATTCTAATGGCACTGGATTGAGAATGAGGGAGACGCTAAGAAGAAGCAAAGTGCCGATACAGCAAAAGCCATAGCTGTGATTGTATGTGTGCTGTGCGCCTCGCCATCTCGCCGCCCGCCAACCGCTGCTTCGACTCGCACAGGTTGAATCTTTAGAATTGTATTTGTGTGGACCAGTGTTAATTTTGTTCCTTACTGTTCAATAATAACTTAACTTTTACCAGATTTGTTCTATCAATGAATTATCCTAATCACTAACCTAGACAGGGTCCTTTCCTCATGTTGTGCAATCCGAGTGTCCCGAAATGAAGATTTAAAGTTTATGGTTCAAATGGTTCAAATGGCTCTGAGCACTATGGGACTCAACTTCTGAGGTCATTAGTCCCCTAGAACTTAGAACTAGTTAAACCTAACTAACCTAAGGACATCACAAACATCCATGCCCGAGGCAGGATTCGAACCTGCGACCGTAGCGGCCTTGCGGTTCCAGACTGCAGCGCCTTTAACCGCACGGCCACTTCGCCGGCTTAAAGTTTATGTTAATAAGAATTAACTGCAGACCTATTTATGCTAGAATGAATCTTAATTAGCTTTATTGTTAATGAAAATATGAGTAAAGAGCAAAGGTCTGACAGAGTACTAAGATAAATTTGGAATTGACTTAGTAAGGAAGTTTAATTAATTTGAGACAAAAATAATGTTGGTTAAATGAGGAAGTAATTGGACAATAAGAGTAATAACTCATATTTTTTAAATCTTGAGTAATTAATGTTTCCAATAGTTAATGGTTTCAACATTGTGGTCATAACAGTTTCAGGGTCCCCCCCCCCTTCTTTCACTCTTTTCTTCTATTCATTTAAATTCTGAAGTGATTGCACTGATTTGACCAGCAAAGTTAAAGTCAAAATAAAACCTAAATTTATCAGTGTTTTACCATTATTAAAAATGACATTGTATGTGTGTATGTCAAAAGTGCTATTTCTAGGCTGACCTATGTCCGATTTCAGTCGGATCAATAGACAAAACGCATTTCGTAGTAATCATTGTAGTGTAATGTTGTGTATTTATAGCTTGTTCAAATTAGTACAGAAAGGGAAAATCTTAGTTCAGTAGATTTTTCTGGCTCTAAAATTCACCATATAATACAGTATTACTACGTGTGGTTATACTTGTACATACATCCACTTGTACAAGGGAAAAGCTCACTCAATGCCTAATTAGGCTGGCGACCGTATTATTAACCATTGGTAGCGTCTGCAGTGTCTGTTTATTATCCGTCCTAATGTGTAGTTGCACTTATACTTGCTTGACGTATCATTGTTGTTGCTGACTGGGTATAAGTCCGGTTTTGCTTCCATTTAGGTACACGCGGTCAACCTATTTATTAAAATCCTTTCCTATAAGGTGAAGCCCGTCAACTTATCATAGTACAGGCTTTCAAAAGTTAACGTACGCGAGAGCGGAGACGTTACAAGCCCTTAACCAATCAGTTTCAACAGATGTTTCAAGGTTGTTTTTTTCTTTTTAACAGATGTATATTTGTATAATTTTAAGGAAATACAGTAAGTTGAACCTGGACAAACAAATTAATTCACAACAAGATGTGTTAAAAAATGGTTCAAATGGCTCTGAGCACTATGGGACTCAACTGCTGAGGTCGTTAGTCCCCTAGAACTTACAACTAGTTAAACCTAACTAACCTAAGGACATCACAAACATCCATGTCCAAGGCAGGATTCGAACCTGCGACCGTAGCGGTCTTGCGGTTCCAGACTGCAGCGCCTTTAACCGCACGGCCACTTCGGCCGGCTAACAAGATGTGTAATATTTAATTTTCTAAGAGAAGAAATACGTTATACATTCATGCAGTCTCTAAAAAATAAATGACACACGTGTACATGCAAGAAGGGTAAAGAGCAATTCAGCACAAATGAAAAATATTGAGGAGAGGCTCGCCGATGAAGGCGTAATTGGAGAGCGAAGGTTGGGCTGGAAGCGGAGGTAAGGAGGCCCGAAAAAGAAGAGAAAAGTCAAATACCCAATAGACATCGAGTCGTTGTCGCAGCAGAGGGCGGTTGGTATATGGGATTCGGAGCAACAGTAGAAGAATAGTTTTATTTTATGATTTTTGAGGCTTTATTTTGTGACAGCTAAACAGTGCTGCTTCATGAGACCCCCCATTTGTCCACATGTGGCTAAACATCAGGTGTGTAAAGAATTTTGAGAGGTGCCGAAGTTCTCAGGAACAGTAACGTATTTTAGACAAGAAGATGATTTTTAGTTCATTTTATTTTAACCATTCACAGTATGCTTTGAGATTCTAATCTATGATTTCATTTTATTGTTATGTATCTTTTCTTCAGTGAAAGTGAACGGTAGTAAGTTTCAAGATATAAAGGATAACTGGAAATTTTTAATTTGTGGAATAGCGTACTTAACAGTTAATATTTTCAACAAACCTGTAGTTATAGGACATATTAAGAAGCAAGTTAAAAATGACATGATGGAAAGATCAGGTTGGTCTCTAAAGGGTGACGACGGTCAAATAGAAAACACAAAACTATAGGTAACAACTATTGTTGATGGTGAGGAGCCATAATCAATTGGTGCAAATGGTTCTGAGCACTATGGGACTTAACTTCTGAGGTCATCAGTCCCCTAAAACTTAGAACTACTTAAACCTAACTAACCTAAGGACATCACACACATCCATGCCCGAGGCAAGATTCGAACCTGCGTCCGTAGTGGTAGTGCAGTTCCAGACTGAAGCGCCTAGAACCGCTCGGGCACACCGCCGGCGAGCCACAATCGAAGTAATGTTTCTGAAGTTTATCGTCGATCCTAGGACTGAAACCGATACTCTGTTTTACGAAAATAACATAACCATTAAAATTTACGTAGCAGTGCAGAATATTAATACACAGTATACAGATCAGGAACCTAATACCACTGCCTTTAATTTTATTCTCACGAATGACATTGAGACAGTAAATAACAAGAGAAATGACAGATCTTTCAGAATCAATATAGAGAATTCAAGTGTCCAGTGGATTCAAAAGTTTGATATAGTAGCGAATAACTGCTTTCATTGACTCCTTCATGCCTACGTTTTCTCAGTCAGACAATGTTTGAAACTAGGACTAGCAAGGTAAAACATTTTTCTATATATTGTCAATTTGCAAGTCGAAGAGCAAGTTACATAAATTAAGACGACAACAAACGTTTCTCAAGCAGACAAATGGTTCAAATGGCTCTCAGCACTATGGGACTCAACTGCTGAGGTCATTAGTCCCCTAGAACTTAGAACTAGTTAAACCTAACTAACCTAAGGACATCACATACATCCATGCCCGAGGCAGGATTCGAACCTGCGACCGTAGCGGTCTTGCGGTTCCCGACTGCAGCGCCTTTAACCGCACAGCCACTACGGCCGGATCAAGCAGACAGGTTTGGTAAGTTTAAGTGGTTCTATGTCCAGGGGACTGATGACCTAAGCAGTTTGTTTGCATAGCTCATAGAGCCTTTTTTTTGACCTTTCACGTAAATTTTCATTACATAAACTGCCGTAGCTTTAGACTGCGTTGACATAGAAGCTCACTTGTTTACACCACCAAGGGACCGTATACGGCAAGAAGTGCGACACATTTCCGCTTATTATGTCTACCCGTACTCGAGGTAACCGGGTTTTAAGAGTTGGGTGTCAAGAGTTGGGTGTCAAGAAAGTGATACTAGTGGGGTTCCATTTTTACCGATGTAGGTGGCGAAATCCTAACAACGAAAATAGCTACGACAGTTACTCAAGATGAGGACCGCTTAAATAATTCCCCTACACTTTCTTCGAGATGTTCTAGTTGCAGTCGATACATCAGCAAATTACTCGTGACTACGCTTTCGATCCAAATCACGTTTACAGAAATGCAAATAAAATCCATTTGTCTATAAACGTGGTAATTCAGATTCCAGTATTAATGCCATCTCATTTTAGAAGTGCGAGCATTCCCATTGCTAGCTAGATTAAGAAACACTTCCGCTAATGATCGTTTTCTGGCTGAGGCGAGTCTAATGGAGAATTCGAAACATTATAGAATACTTTTGGCAGCTATATAGCCGTTTATTTCCTTGGCTGATGCAGAATTATCCTACTAATCTTACTCACTAATAACAGTATTTTGTTATTTCGATAAACATCCGGAATGATTGTCACACAAGCGGTCATATAAAGGCAGAAAATTCATGTTTTTGAGTCCAGAAAGCTCTATGCAACAGAAACTGCACATGATTTTGCCATTTTCATTGCGAAACTGCCGGCTTATTCATGTCTAGGGTAATAATAGAGTGCTGTTTGACTGGGTTGTCTGCTAGCGTAATGAACGGTGTTTGCTACTGCAATTGAGGTTTGGTTTGTTTTCGGTTTTAATCTCGGTGGAGGCAGATAGAGTATCAGTAAAGCAATTTTAAGAAATTCCCGCGCCCCCCAATACGTTTTATTGCTACCTTTATTCTGTACCGCCGCCCTGTGGATGTCAATATGAAACTCTTGTAGAATTTCATACCCTACTGTCGATTAAAATTGCTAGACCACGAAGATGACGTGCTACAGATGTGAAATTTAATCGACAGGAAGAAGATGCTGTGATATGCAAACGATTAGCTTTTCAGAGCATTCACACAAGGTTGGCGCCGGTGGCGACACCTACAACGTGTTGACATGAGGAAAGTTTCCAACCGATTTCTCATACACAGACAGCAGTTGACCGTCGTTGCCTCGTGGAACGTTGTTGTGATGCCTCGTGTAAGGGGGAGAAATGCGTACCATTACGTTTCCGACTTTGATAAAGGTCGGATTGAAGCCTATCGCGATTGTCGTTTATCATATCGTGACATTGCCGCTCGCGTTGGTCGAGATCCAATGACTGTTAGCGGAATGTGGAATCGGTGGGTTCAGGATGGTAATACGGAACGCCGTGCTGGATCCCAACGGCCTCGTATCACCAGCAGTCGAGATGACAGGCATCTTATCCGCATGGCTGTAACGGATCGTGCAGCCACGTCTCGATCCCTGAGTCAACGGATGGGGACGTTTGCAAGACAACAACCATCAGCACGAACAGTTCGACGACGTTTGCAGCAGCATGGACTATCAGCTCGGAGACCATGGCTTCGGTTACCATTGACGCTGCATCACAGACACGAGCGCCTGCGATGGTGTACTCAATGACGAACCTGGCTGCACTAATGGCAAAACTTCATTGTTTCGGATGAATCCAGGTTCTGTTTACAGCATCATGATGGTCGCATCCGTGTTTGGCGACATCGCGGTGAACGCACATTGGAAGCTTGTATTTGTCATCGCCGTACTGGCGTATCACCCGGCGTGATTGTATGGGGTGCCATTGGTTACACGTCTCGGTCACCTCTAGTTCGCATTGACGACACTTTGAACAGTGGACGTTACATTTCAGATGTGTACGACCCGTGGCTCTACCCTTCATTCGATCCCTGCAGGATAATGTACGACCGCATGTTGTAGGTCTGCACGGGCGTTTCTGGATACAGAAAACGTTCGACTGCTGCCCTGGCCAGCACATTCTCCAGATCTCTCACCAATTGAAAACGTCTGGTCAATGGTGGCCGAGCAACTGGCTCGTCACAATACGCCAGTCACTACTCTTGATGAACTGTGGTATCGTGTTGAAGCTGCATGGGCAGCTGTACCTGTACACGCCATCCAAGCTCTGTTTGACTCAATGGCCAGGCGTATCAAGTCCGTTATTACGGCCAGAGGTGGTTGTTCGGGGTACTAATTTCTCAGGATCTATGCAGCCAAATTGCTGAAAATGTAATCACATGTCAGTTCTAGCATAATATATTTGTCCAATGAATACCAGTTTATCATCTGCATTTCTTCTTGGTGTAGCAATTTTAATGGCCAGTAGTGTACTTGTTACTGCCTACTTTTTCCGCTTCTATCAATAACTAAATTGACGTACGTGTGGCACTGAATGATTTTTAACTGAATTTCGTTATTAATCTTCACGCATTGCTAAATTTGCACACTTTCATGGTAGGTCAGCAACGGTAATCCAATGTGACTGGTCTCAACGATGACACAGACCGTTTCGCGGCCAAATGCCCATAATATTTCGCTAATTCGTAACGATCTGGGGTACTTTGTCTTACTAAAACAGTTATGCTATCTCGATAAACTAAAATTCATTTTTATTAGTACAGTTCATACTAATTAGCGTATCTTCTTTCATTTATATCTTATATTTACGTGTTGTGTTTAAAACACTAATCAGCATTAATATAGTCTTACACATGATTGAAAACAGCTGACAAAGTTCGGATAGTTTTTCAATTTCACGCCTGTGCATAGTATGTTGGTAGCACTTCGTCGCCTTGCCTGTGTAGCTGACTTTAAAGCTGTGCGTTTCAGCATAACGAAAAGGCGAGGGGTCTCGTTCATGTACAACAGAGAAGATATCTCATAATATGCAGCTAGCACGTACAGAACGGAACGTATCTGTTTCGACAACCTAAGAAAACCTTTTCTATAAACGTAAGAAGGACACAGAAAATCACCAAAAACCTGGGTGGTGACATGACATTGTTGTCAATGGGATGATAAATCCTAACTGGCTACAATATGGCCTCGTTGAAAATGGGCCGTTAAGGCCCACGCTAAAGCGCTTTCGAGCGCTGTAAGGTTTACATCGAAAATTTCCAAGATCTCGGGTTCTAAGATGAAGAGAGGAACAATAGAGCTTAACGTCTCGTTGACAACGAAGTCATTACAGACGGAGCTCAAGGATTGGGGGACGGATACGGAAGGAAATTGGTTGTGTCATTTTTCTAATAACCCGCTCACCTAGAGAAATGGAGACGGAGTTAGAGAGTAGATGTGACATTACAAAGGCTATTCGGAAAGTAAGGAACGATAGGTCGCGAAATGGAAACCACAGTGAAAATCAACAGTTAGCTAAAATTTCCAGCTACTTGTCTCCATAGTCGCCATTCCGACTTAGACGTTTGTTGTAGCTTTGTACCAACTTTCCAATACCCTCGTTATAAAAGGCAGCCGCCAGTGCTTTTCGCCAATTCTCTGCGCTGGCCTACAGCTCCTTGTCTGTGCCAAAATGTAGTCTTCATAGCCAGCGGTTAATGTGAGCAGAGATGAAACTCAAAGGAAGACAATTACGGGCTGTATTGTGGGTAATCAAACATTTCCAAATGGAAACGATGCAGGCTTCTTCATTGCCCCTGCAAAATGTGGCTGAGAATTGTCTTGAAGAATATAACGCACGACAGTTATGTAATATTGGCTGCATAGCTTCAGGCGAAATTTCTCACCAGTCCCTCGTACTTGGCGGGAGACACTATTGTTCTAGGAATCGTTATGTGCTCCCTGTGTGCTCAGAACTAAAAAGAACGAAGTAACGCGACCGACGGGCATACTAGAGACACTGCCCAACACACCTGTGCAAAACTTCATCGTATTTCCACTGTGGTTTCCATTTCGCGACCGATCGTTCCTTGCTTTCCGAATAACCCTCGTGTTTTTTCGATTCGCAGTTGTATCTTCGCAAGCCGCAAGCCTAGATGTAATGGCAAATCTGCGGAGTTGAGACAGCCGCTAGCTCTCTACGTGAAGTAAATACCAACCACAGAGGGCGGATCGGGCAAATTGTGTCTGAAGCCATAGTTACGATTTCTCTCAGATACAGGCATTACTTCGCTTTCTGCACGTGGGTTTAAATTTGGGCCACATCTAATCAGTCCCCATCCTGTTCCACTTGCAAATGGATCGAGAAAGAAAACAACTGTCTGTACGCCTCCATACGGGCCCCAGTTTCTGTTCACTTCCCTTCGTGGCTCTTACCCGAAATGTACGTTGGTGGTAGTAGTATCGCTAAAGTCACCTGCAAATGCAGGTTCAGCTAAATTTTATCAATAGCACTTTGCGAAAAGGTCGTCGTCTTCCCTCCAGGGCTTCCCATTTCAATTTACGAAGTATCTCCGTGGTATTCGCGAGTTGCTCGAACTACCGGTAACAATTGCAGTACGCCTCTGAATTCCTTGGACGTTTTCCTTTAATCCGGATTGCACTACTGTTTTGTACGCGGTCTTCTTTACAACTGAGCTCTGATTTCCTATAATTCTCCGAATAAACGGAAGTACACTATTCGCCGTCCCCACTACTGACCTTACGTGCTCGTTCCATCTCATATCACTTGGCAACGTTACGCTTAGATATTTAATCGACATGACAGTGTCCAGGAGTTCAGCACTAAAATTGTATTCGAACATTACAGTATTGTTTTTCTAACTCATCTGCATTAACTTAAATTTTTCTACATTTAGAGCAGGCAGCCATTCATCATACCAAATAGAAATTATGTCTAAGTCATTCCGTATCTTTTTACATCCGCCGGCCGAAGTGGCCGTGCGGTTAAAGGCGCTGCAGTCTGGAACCGCAAGACCGCTACGGTCGCAGGTTCGAATCCTGCTTCGGGCATGGATATTTGTGATGTCCTTAGGTTAGTTAGGTTTAACTAGTTCTAAGTTCTAGGAGACTAATGACCTCAGCAGTTGAGTCCCATAGTGCTCAGAGCCATTTAACCATTTTTTTACATCTTCTTACACTTCCCTGTACATTAAATCATCGTCAACAAACAGTCGCATATTGATGCTCACCTTATCCATTAAGTCACTTTTTTTCGCTTTCGACATATCCACGCGCTTTTTTAAACCAAGAGTGCAACAGTATGTGATTCTTCAGCGTTTTATGATTTTTTTTGTTAAAACACGGTGATTGTTTTCCGTCCTTAATACATTTACTCAGACAACAAGGTCACTATCGAAGGAGCATAAGCTTGGGTTTGGCAAGGATGGGGAAAGAAATCGGCAACTCCCTTTCAAAGGCACCATCTAGAAGTTCGCTGAAAGTGGCTGGATGTCAGAATTCCAGGAACACTGATGAGAACACTTTTCTGCCCAGACTGCCTACTGACTCTCTATTCTTATACTTGAGTCTACAATCTTGCACAGCAAATAGAGAACGCAATTCAACATTTGAAGAATTATAAACCCACTTGTCTAGACGGTATATCTCGGGAGATGTTAAAAATGGGGTAGAAAGGTATTGATGTTCCCCATTCAATGTGTAAAAGAATATGGGAAACTGAGGAGAGACCAGAGAAAAGATCTAAATCTCTCCTCAGGTCAGTCAGAGACAGCTCCAACTACTGAACAGTCTTTCTCATATCCTTGCAAGTAAAATTTTGCTCTACTTTTTTAACCATCGTCTGAAGCCGTACATTCAGCTTCACACATCCACAGAACAAGCATCTACATCTACATCTACATGATTAATCTGCAATTCACATTTAAGTGCTTGACAGAGGGTTCATCGAACCACAATCATAGTATCTCTCTACCATTCCATTCCCGAACAGCGCACGGGAAAAACGAACACCTAAACCTTTCTGTTCGAGCTCTGATTTCTCTTATTTTATTTTGATGATCATTCCTACCTATGTAGGTTGGACTCAACAAAATATTTTCGCATTCGGAAGAGAAAGTTGGTGATTGAAATTTCGTAAATAGATCTCGCCGCGACGAAAAACGTCTTTGCTTTAATGAATTCCATTCGAACTCGCGTATCATATCTGCCACACTCTCTCCCCTATTACGTGATAATACAAAACGAGCTGCCCTTTTTTGCACCCTTTCGATGTCCTCCGTCAATCCCACCTGGTAAGGATCCCACACAGCGCAGCAATATTCTAACAGAGGACGAGCGAGTGTAGTGTAAGCTGTCTCTTTAGTGGACTTGCTGCATCTTCTAAGTGTCCTGCCAATGAAACGCAACCTTTGGCTCGCCTTCCCCACAATATTATCTATGTGTTGTTCGTAATTTTTACACCCAGGTACTTAGTTGAATTGACAACCTTGAGAATTGTACTATTTATCGAGTAATCGAATTCCAACGTATTTCTTTTGGAACTCATGTGGATCACCTCACACTTTTCGGAACTTGTGAACATATCTTTAACATACGACAAATAACTGAGAAATCGCGAGAGTTCTGTGACCTTGTTTTCATCTGGTTCCTTAACTATAGAAATGCCTTTGACAATATTGCCTGATAAATGTTATGACAGATGCTTGCAGTGTTCGGTGTCGCACCATAGCTGATTGCACTGATCAGAAGTCTGAACTTTTTAGGAAAGCTGATCCAGTTGCTGTACAGACTTTTGTAAACCTTATCAAGGAACAAGAGTGGCAAGATGTTTATAGTGCTGATACAGTAGACGATAAATATAATGCTTTCCTCAAGACTTTTCTCATGCTCTTTGAAAGTTGTTTTCCGTTAGAACGTTCAAAACAGGGTACTAGCACAAGCAGGCAGCCTGGGTGGCTGACTAAAGGGATAAGAATATCTTGTAGAACAAAGTGGCAATTATATCAAAACGTTAGAAACAGTCAAAATCTAAATACAGCAGCCCATTACAAACAGTATTGTAAGGTGCTTAAAAAAGTTATTAGGAAGGCAAAAAGTATGTGGTATGCAGATAGAATAGCTAAGTCTCAGGATAAAATTAAAACCATATGGTCAGTCGTAAAGGAAGTGGCTGGTCTGCAGAGACAGGTCGAGAATATAGAATCAGTGCGTAGTGGGGATGTCCGTGTTACTGATAAGTCGCATATATGTAGAGTACTTAATAATCACTTTCTGAATATAGCAGGTGAACTAAATAGAAACCTAGTCCCAACAGGGAATCATATAGCGCTCTTAGAAAAAAGTTTTCCGAGACTGTTACCTGAAATGCTCCTCCATGATACTGACAAGAGGGAGATTGAGTTAATAATTAAATCACTAAAGACCAAGAACTCTCATGGATATGACGGGGTATCTAGCAGAATACTGAAGTATTGTTCCACATATGTTAGCTCAGTACTTAGCCATATCTGTAACTTTTCCTTTAGGAGTGGTCGGTTTCCTGACCGATTAAAGTACTCGGTAGTGAAGCCACTTTATAAAAAGGGAGACAGGGATAATGTTGACAATTATAGACCTATTTCTATGCCATCGGTGTTTGCTAAAGTTATCGAGAGGGTTGTATATACAAGGTTACTGCAGCATTTAAATTCACATAATTTGCTGTCAAATGTACAGTTTGGTTTTAGAAATGGCTTAACAACTGAAAATGCTATAGTCTCTTTTCTCTGTGAGGTTTTGGACGGATTAAATAAAAGGTTGCGAACGTTAGGTGTTTTCTTTGATTTAACGAAGGCTTTTGACTGTGTTGACCACAAAATATTACTGCAGAAGTTGGAACATTATGGAGTAAGGGGAGTAGCTTACAATTGGTTCGCCTCCTACTTTAAGAACAGAAAGCAGAAGGTAATCCTCCGCAATATTGAGAGTGGTAATGATGTTCAGTCCCAATGGGGCACTGTTAAATGGGGCGTTCCCCAAGGGTCGGTGCTGGGGCCACTGCTGTTTCTTATTTATGTAAATGATATGCCTTCTAGTATTACAGGTGATTCAAAAATATTTCTGTTTGCTGATGACACCACCTTGGTAGTGAAGGATCTTGTGTGTAATATTGAAACATTATCAAATAATGTAGTTCATGATATAAGTTCGTGGCTTGTGGAAAATAATTTGATGCTAAATCACAGTAAGACTCAGTTTTTACAGTTTCTAACCCACAATTCAACAAGAACTGACATTTTAATCAGACAGAATGGGCATGTTATAAGCGAGACGGAACAGTTCAAGTTCCTAGGCGTACGGATAGATAGTAAGCTGTTGTGGAAAGCCCATGTTCAGGATCTTGTTCAGAAACTAAATGCCGCTTTATTTACCATTAGAACAGTATCTGAAATAAGTGACATTTCAACACGAAAAGAAGTATACTTCGCATATTTTCATACGCTTATGTCATATGGTATTATTTTTTGGGGTAATTCTTCTGATTCAAAAAGGGTATTTTTGGCTCAAAAACGGGCTATTCGAGCTATGTATGGTGTAAGTTCGAAAACCTCTTGTCGACCCCTATTCAATAGTCTGGGAATTTTGACATTGCCCTCACAGTATGTATTTTCTTTAATGTCGTTCGTTGTTAGCAATATTAGCTTATTCCCAAGAGTTAGCAGCTTTCACTCAGTTAATACTAGGCAGAAATCAAATCTGCATGTGGAATGCACTTCCTTGACTCTTGTGCAGAAAGGAGTGCAGTATTCTGCTGCATCAATTTTCAATATGCTACCACAAGAACTCAAAAATCTTAGCAGTAGCCCAAACACTTTTAAGTCTAAACTGAAGAGTTTCCTCATGGCTCACTCCTTCTATTCTGTCGAGGAGCTCCTGGAAGAGCTAAAAAATTAAGCAAATTCCAGTGTTACATTCTTGGTTTTCTTTATTTAAACTAACGACTTGTCATCTGAATATGTTTCTGATATTTCATTTTATCTGTTTCTACAATCGTGTTATAATTTCATGTATTGACTCGTTCCATGACCATGGAGACTTCTCCTAAATGTGGTCCCACGGAACAATAAATAAATAAATAAATAAATAAAAAAATACAATAATCGTCTCACAGCTGTGAGTCCAAGCGCTGGCATGTCTGATTCCTTCAGTGTATCAAAAGGTGTTAGAATTGTGTCTCATCATGCCAACGGTATATCATCTTTGCAGAACAAATAACTAGGAATGTTCTTGATGGTTCAACTAAACGCATCTCGATTGGTGGAATAATTATTAACAACATCCGGTTTGCTCATGACACCGTAGTTTTTAGACAGCATCGAAGATAACTCGCTGAACTACTGACAAAAGTAAGGGACATTAGTCTATCATACTGATTTGTCATCAGTCTCAGCAACTCCAAACTCATGATAACTTACAGAGGACATCAGATGCAAGTCACAGATCAAAAAGGAATTGGAAATTTTGCATTCTTTCAGTTGTCTTGGGTCAGCCATCTGCGATATGGGAAGCTATGAAGTTGAGATGAGAAGACTGATCACACTAAGGCGAGCGACTATGAAAAAGCTCATCAAGATATGGCAGAACGGAGCGATAACGAACAGCGCAAAGATCCATCTTGTTGAAACATACTGTGTTTTCTGTCTTCTTTTATCGTTGCGAAACACAGAGCCTTATGACCAATGGTAAATAGAGTACTGATGGATCTGAGCTTTGGTGCTGGCGCAGGATTCTGCACAGAAAGTGAACCGAAAGAAGGACAGATGTGTCGATTATTAAGCCACTTTGTGAGAAGAGATAGAGAAAACCTAGAGAAAATAATCATGGAAAGAAAGATGGAGGGCACGAGAACGAGGGGGAGAGCAGCTAACAAGTGGATAGATCAAATCAACATGACCTCCGGTCTGCCTCTTCAGGAGGCTAAAAGAGAAGGTGATAACCGTCTCGGACGGACATGCTTGGATCATGGAATCACGACGCTCAGAAATGAGCACAACGACTTTTGATAAATGGGATATATTGAAAGAAGAGCTAATTAATATAGTCAACGATGCATGGAATGTTCAAGACCTTCACACAAGTTTCCACCAAGGACTCATAGTATTGGTACACCAAGAAATATCTGTAAACAGTCATCGACTCCCTTGGCCGATAACGATGATGAACGCCGACTAAAAAATATTAGTTCGAACAGTAAAAGCAAGATCAAGGAACGCAATGAAAAACATAGGAGATTACAAAACGTGTGCAGTTCCTTGGACGCTGTGTAACACATACCCTGCGTGACTGCTGTGACATAATAGTCCCTACGGACATCTTTAAAACTCTTTATTTGATCTCTTGAAAGCTTTAGACCGAATTTCTCTCGGTTTTCTGCTAAAACCAATGCGGAAATATGCAACAGCTTGGCAGGCCGCTGGTGGCCTAGCGGTTCTAGGCACTTCAGTCCGGAACCGCGCGACCGCTACGGTCGCAGGTTCGAGTCCTGCCTCAGGTATGGATGTGTGTGATGTCCTTAGATTAGTTAGGTTTAAGTAGTTCTAAGTTCTAGGGGACTGATAACCTCAGCAGTTAAGTCCCATAGTGGTCAGAGCGATTTGAACCATTTGGACCGTCTAACGTCTCCTCAGCTAACGTAACACCTCGCTCCCGGGCATAATCTTTTTACAAGAGAAAATCAGATGTCGATCACTTGTAGATGATCAGAGCATATCTGTGTCGGCACAAGAGCAGACAAGCAACGGAACACATTTGCTGAACACTTACTGTGAAGTAACAGGTCAATGGTGCACTGCAACAGATGTAATATACTGAATTTATGGGAAGAGGTACAGCAGGACGAACAACAATTAATACTCACAGCAACGAATTTACCAAGTCTAGGGCTAGATCTGGCGTCAGACCCACAGAAGATGCAAACTACACACTGATTCTCTATGTTGAACAAAAGGCCAGCTGTTGTGTTGTGTTATGTTCCAAGCGATCTCCATATGATGCAGGAAGTAAAACAAGTGAACGATTTCATCTTGTGGAAAGTAATTACATAGCGTCCATTTCACCTGTACCAGCGTCGGTAGCAAAATTGAGCAATAAGTGACTGGATTTTTTGATATCGTGGAAACATTTTCAAAGTGAATTACAGCACACTAACAATATCCTTTTAAGAAGGTGCAGTCCGATTAATAGAAACTGACGCAAAATGCAAAGCATTGCTAGTGCGTAATGTCCTTAAAAGATCAAAATTCAGCCCTAACAACCTGTCAAATTTACTTATAATAGCAGTTCAACCAGAAAGCCAAGCACCACCCTTTAATATTAGCAAAATCCATTCAAAGCCCAGTTTTTCCTGAATCGCCGTAGTCGAGAAAACCTATGTAAGAAAGGAAGACAAAATATAGAACAAAAAGAAGTGGTTCCACAATATTAAGAAAAGGCTAGATTCCAACAGAATGAAAGCAAAACACCCGATTGTCAGTTGCTGTGAGGTGTGGAAGAAAATTCACGACAATTAGGTTCCATCAGATGCTATGACAAAATGTTATAAAGTCGTCAGTTAAACTCTTCGATTAAGAGCAAAGCTGTACTCTATGCATTTTGTTGAGTAGTCAATTTGTGTTACGTGTAATAAAGAGGATACACTTACACACCGTTTCACACATGGCCATGCACGTGGAATCTGGAAACTGACACAACAAAAATTGTTCAGTCCTAAAGTATCAACTGCACACCGACCAGAGCAGCGCTGCGAAACGACATCAAGAAAGCGCCGACCCGGGCGCCGATGAAAAGAGCAGTGAACGCCACACCTCAAAACATGGAGTTCACCGCCCCCTGTCAACACTGATTTAACCAGCCGCTCATCGCTGGTCTGCACGAGTTCGGTCGCTAACTTCGAGAGCATCAGTACTGAGTAATAGGACTTTGTTACTTAGCCTGCGTTCTACGAGTAGTGGTAGTGGAGAGTGCTTGCACATGGAAGGCAAAACAAGGTAAGTAATGGTTCTCTTCTTTATGGAAATAGCGTTGTATTAATCAGCATGTGAAATGTACAGATCATTTTGCATTCTTGCTACCGGCCATCGCAACGTCTTTCCTTCCGTGTTCGTGTCGATCCTGACTTCCATAGTAGCCGACACAACAAAAAATTTGCATAACTACTGAGGACGGTAACACAATATGTCAAGATACAAGAAGCTGTAACCCCAAAACTAAAGCGATACTCCGGCCAGGAAAACTGTAAAGAAATTTGTGTGTCAGGCTAATTCATACACCACATGACAACGGCAGATCCACCAAGGTAATGGAATTTGAGTGTAGACTAACATCATTGCACTATGCACTGCAGAAAAAAATGGACTTACGAAAACAATTTAGAAAAAGCTCAAGAGCAGGGTACCAGTGCATCTGAAATATTAAAACCAGCGTGTAGAATGCTGAGGCCTCTGCTTTTTATATTGTATTGAAGATTAATGCTTTTGCTCATTATGTTACCTTTACCTTAAATGCAATTTACGCACTTGAAGCAGGATAAACGTGGTAATCAGAAAAATTGCTACAACGAAGGACAATAAATTTATTTCATTTATTTTTTAAGATTTTCCTGACTAGAACAAAGAACTTTGATTTCTATAGATGACAATGTGACTGGATTTAGACAAAATATCAGAATTGTTAAGGCTTTCGTGGCCACTTGTGGACAAACTGCTTATTGGCTTCTGTCTCTGGTTCTTCGGCCGATGTTCGTCTGATGATTTTACTGACGTTTCACCAGCACGAGTGGCTGACACTGTCAAAGCTTCACCCTCCATTGCTGGTGGTGAACTGGAGCCGAGCTCGCAGCCGGAGACTAAATGTACCTGGCGCACCAACGTCCGAGGGCTTACCCGCGGTCATTTCCGGTGCGATTCTCCTCTCGCTACCTCCAACGTTCGTTCGCTGCAGCACGGGAAGCCAGGATCCGTTTACCTTAAGGCTTTCCTCTTTCTTGTAGAAGCTATTCCCGTGTTTTTGTATTTCTATCGCCTCTCTGAACAAGCGGGTAGGATAGTGCTTCTCTGCAGCCAGAACTTCCGTGTCGGCGAATTTTACTACGTGGTCGGTCACAGAGTGCGTGCTCTGACACAGCCGATTTCTCCACCTGCCCAACCTGCAATGTCGCTTATGTTCCTTGATCCTGGTGTTGATTGATCGTCCAGTCATTCCGACATAAACTTTCCCGCATGTGCGTGGTATGCGGTATATTCCCGACACTGCAGGTGGGCAAAGGAGAAAAGGGACCCACGTATGAACAGCCTAGTGTAGGCTGTCTGCAGATGGCATTTGAGACAGCTCGATTTAATTTTTACATGAAGATCCCGTTGTACCCTTAAAATAATAAAAATATCTTCTTAACCGAAATTTGACCTATTGTGATCCAAACACGATCACTGTAGAATTAATTCATTCTGCTTTTACTTTCTTAAAGTACTTTTTAAAAAGCTGTACTTCGGTTTTAGAATTTAGGAAGCATTCTGAATCTATGTTAACTGGAACAAAACGCTTCCATTGAGCTTTCAGATCGCTTTTTTATCAGTGGTTAAGTGTTCCGCTCATCAGCTGCAATATGTAAATTATTCTCTTAGTTTAAAATACAAGAGGAGTTACGTAGTTTTGCCGGCAATGGTGTGATAAAAAACAAACCTTGATCTAGTTAATGGTGTTATTCCCCAATTATTTAAGTGAAGTGCAATATTTTTGGCAATATTCGGGTTTCCATGTATGTTCAAGTTTGTGATGCGATCGATGGGTATCTGCTAAGACTAAGTGATATTAGTCACCTATGTTTAATGAAGCCTTTTGTGTACGCCAGTGACACAAATGCGAAAACAGTATTGTGACATAGCCTCCTGACTGATGACCATCCAAGTCAACTAGAAGAAGCATCGTAGAACTTCGATGCATCTCGTTATCAATCAAGCTATGAAGGGAGGGTCAGAGCATCGTCAAATATAGACGTCACTCTAGTGAATATGGCAACTGCGTGCTGTGTGAAAAGCTGTAGGGTATAGAGTGGAACGACATCGAGTGATCGCAATATAACACACTATACCATAGCTGGAAGGAAAATCCAAGATGCCACAGCCAACGTGCTCACAAAGCACGGAGGCGTCGGTACCTATCAGGAGAGGTCCTTCTAGAGGAATACCTAGAGACGCAAAACAAGACTAGAAGCTATACCAAAGCAGCATGACCCAATAAGAAAGAATCCGATGGCTACAGAAATGTGTGTATGTTAAATAACGTTTTAAGGATGAGTTATGGAAATGATAATGAGTGGGTGATAAAAATTCGTGGAAACTAATTAAGAAACCGATCCCTGAGGAATGTCATACAAAATAGTCTACTATAAGATACGATCACCAACAGTCTTGTCCATGATGGGATGAAAAAGACAGGAAGTTGGGAACGGTCAGCTGCCCTTCTGATGGAAACACTGCTTCCTGACGACGAAGGAGAAGGAGAGACAGATGCTCAGCTATAGGTTACGAACAATGTTGTGGGAAGAATATAGAAATAATAAACTTGTGTAGCTGTTTGCCCAAGAAGAGATTAGACAAATAATTTTGAGAATGGAAAAGAGAAAACCTCCAGTACCGGATGGGGTTCTTCTGAAATAATACAAGCTTTATGTGAACAACTGGATAAAAAGGGGCGATCAAAAATTTTCTGTTTGAGGGCGTTGCTGTAGTGAATATATAACTTAGTGCGTCTCCGATGCGGGTGTATAAGAAGCGATATGTAGGCAACGTATTAGCGTGACATTCGTGTCTTCCCAACGTGCACGCGGTGAACGCATAGACGTGAAATATGGTGACATTATTACCAAATGCGTCCAAACAGGACCAGTGTGCTGTTATTCTTTTCTTGGCTGCCAAAGTACAAACAGTGGTAGACATCCACGAGAGAATGAAGAATGTTTATGGGTCAGTATGTCTGTTGAAACCCACTGTTAGCCAAGTCCCGCGCTGGTCGCAATTCGATATAAGACACAACACGTTAATACGTTTCTTGAGCGCATTGTTGCACGCAGTGGAAGCTACTGAGACACTCCAGCACATGTCCTATAGTCCTGATCTCTCCCAATGTGATTGTCATGCCTTTGGTCCCTTAAAGGCGGCCTTGAAAGGTCGATGACTCCTATCGGATAAGAATGAGCTGCAGCCAGTTGTGGACTTATAAATCTGATGTAATTAAATTTTCCTTGAGACATAGTTGAAGACGTGATCTGAAGTCTGTCTTATGGAGGGTGGTCCGTGTAGCTGTGGTACCTATACTGCTACGGTGGTTTAATGGCGCCCGCACGGTAGATGAGCGTGAACGGTCAGAGGGTTAGCTACTCTCTGTAATAAAAAAACTCAGTGAACGGGTCAACGGACAACCTGAATGGGTGTCATCGGACGTCATGGGTTCAAGTCCTACCTGTGGCACAAATTTTAATTCATTTCTCCCACTTCCATCATTATCGTAGTTACGGGCTTCTTTATGCACCAGGACACGATATTTTACCAAACGATTATCTTCAACCTGGTACGTCGGCTGGATGTTTGCCTCAGCACTCATGGCGATTTTGCCTGATTTGTTTAGCGATTCTAAACTTTACGGTCTTTGAATGGAAACTTTTTGGTTACACTTTAGGTTTACTTGTGAAAACTGTACGTGGTGATTATTAGTACAGGGCAACACAAATATCCAATGACACCCAAATCCTACAGGGTAATTTACCTTCTGAAAGTTCTCCCTAAGGTATTGAAAAACTATTAAGCAAGAGATTCAAAAACCAGAGACTGCTGCTTCGAAGAGGCAAGTCGGTCGAACATGCAATTAATAAGGAGATCTCGCTAGTGATGGCATCCATTCTACATACGATCTGACTACGGAGATCGATATTACTGGCACTTTGGATAAGCTATGGTGGCTGTCTTTCTCTGGTCGCCTTAGGAGTTTGAGTGTCCGTAGGCGCTGTAGAACTGCATGAGAGACTGTTGCCATGGGAGACATGCATCTTTAATACGTCCAGGAAAGGAAATGACAGAGATCATATCGGAAGGCTGTCTGCTGGGATCAGTAAGTGGACGAGAGTTTTGGAACATAGCATTAGAGAACATCCTTCTGAGCTCATCAGTCCCCTAGAACTTAGAACGACTTAAACCTAACTTACCTAAGGACATCACACACACCCATGCCCGAGGCAGGATTCGAACCTGCGACCGTAGCGGTCGCTCGGTTCCAGACTGTAGCGCCTAGAACCGCTAAGCCACCCCGGCCGGGTATGCAGATAAAGTGTTGTTCGTCGTACATAGTGACTTCAGGAGAACCACGGAAAACAAATGTAGTGCAGCGCTTCCGCTTCGTAAACTTGTATGATGATGTCGACGTGTCAATTTGTCATTAGTACCTCACGAAACTACGTGCCTCCTGCTGAAAGGGTAAGTAGAGACGAATCCTGAAATAAAAGTAAACGCTGTAACGATTAGTAGAAGCATACTAACGAGATATCTAGGCATATTCCTGGAAGAGGGTCTTCATTTTGCACATCATGTATAGGAGGCAGCCAGAATGGTACCAACGAGGTGAAAAAAGTTATACCCATCGCAGATAAGCAATTTAGACTTTCCTTGAAAAAAGACAGCTCATACCAACAATGTATATTAGCATCAGTTGTAGGTTATGGTGCGAGGTATTTGGCTCATAGACTGCAACTTATGAAGTCGAAAGAGTTCAACGCGTGGTGCTACTAAAATTTACAGGCGCCTAGTGTATTACCCCGAATGGTACGTTGTTAGCAATTCTAGGAATAAATCAATTAGACTTGCAAATCATAAAAGGGAGATCCGTTTATTGGTTAAAGAAAGTTAATCAAATGGAAGTAAAAAGGATACTTGGAACTGAGGCCAATACGAAACGGTTTACACGAGATCAAATACACTCCTGGAAATTGAAATAAGAACACCGTGAATTCATTGTCCCAGGAAGGGGAAACTTTATTGACACATTCCTGGGGTCAGATACATCACATGATCACACTGACAGAACCACAGCCACATAGACACAGGCAACAGAGCATGCACAATGTCGGCACTAGTACAGTGTATATCCACCTTTCGCAGCAATGCAGGCTGCTATTCTCCCATGGAGACGATCGTAGAGATGCTGGATGTAGTCCTGTGGAACGGCTTGCCATGCCATTTCCACCTGGCGCCTCAGTTGGACCAGCGTTCGTGCTGGACGTGCAGACCGCGTGAGACGACGCTTCATCCAGTCCCAAACATGCTCAATGGGGGACAGATCCGGAGGTCTTGCTGGCCAGGGTAGTTGACTTACACCTTCTAGAGCACGTTGGGTGGCACGGGATACATGCTGACGTGCATTGTCCTGTTGGAACAGCAAGTTCCCTTGCCGGTCTAGGAATGGTAGAACGATGGGTTCGATGACGGTTTGGATGTACCGTGCACTATTCAGTGTCCCCTCGACGATCACCAGTGGTGTACGGCCAGTGTAGGAGATCGCTCCCCACACCATGATGCCGGGTGTTGGCCCTGTGTGCCTCGGTCGTATGCAGTCCTGATTGTGGCGCTCACCTGCACGGCGCCAAACACGCATACGACCATCATTGGCACCAAGGCAGAAGCGACTCTCATCACTGAAGACGACACGTCTCCATTCGTCCCTCCATTCACGCCTGTCGCGACACCACTGTAGGCGGGCTGCACGATGTTGGGGCGTGAGCGGAAGACGGCCTAACGGTGTGCGGGACCGTAGCCCAGCTTCATGGAGACGGTTGCGAATGGTCCTCGCCGATACCCCAGGAGCAACAGTGTCCCTAATTTGCTGGGAAGTGGCGGTGCGGTCCCCTACGGCACTGCGTAGGATCCTACGGTGTTGGCGTGCATCCGTGCGTCGCTGCGGTCCGGTCCCAGGTCGACGGGCACGTGCACCTTCCGCCGACCACTGGCGACAACATCGATGTACTGTGGAGACCTCACGCCCCACGTGTTGAGCAATTCGGTGGTGCGTCCACCCGGCCTCCCGCATGCCCACTATACGCCCTCGCTCAAAGTCCGTCAACTGCACATACCGTTCACGTCCACGCTGTCGCGGCATGCTACCAGTGTTAAAGACTGCGATGGAGCTCCGTATGCCACGGCAAACTGGCTGACACTGACGGCGGCGGTGCACAAATGCTGCGCAGCTAGCGCCATTCGACGGCCAACACCGCGGTTCCTGGTGTGTCCGCTGTGCCGTGCGTGTGATCATTGCTTGTACAGCCCTCTCGCAGTGTCCGGAGCAAGTATGGTGGGTCTGACACACCAGTGTCAATGTGTTCTTTTTTCCATTTCCAGGAGTGTATTACAACTCTGACAAAATGGATGTGGTATTACAGACACAGGCAGGAGATCATACGAATTTGTCCTTATCAGGGAGAGTCTAAAATTTACATCCCGTTAATCTTCGAGTGGACTGACCGGTTCATCTGATCGGTCATAGACCGTATGCTATGGAAATGTACAAAATTAAAAGACAAATGAATGGTAAGCATATAATGCAGACTTTCACGGCCGGTGTTTGTATTATTGACCATTTTTGTATTGCTAGTATTAGGATGTGGGACAAGGCATAATTCCTTGCTTGAACCATGGCCTAACGTCCGTAATATAAATATCTAATGAATGACAGTTGCGCCTGCGGCAGTCTGGCACCCCAAAGCACACATTTTGGGAATATGTGAAGACGCACTGGGTAATGGTCAACCTAGCACATGTTGGAAGCAAGGAACACATCACGAGGCACCCAGCGACACGTCAGCATACTGCTATACCGTCTAGACAACGAACTCAGCAGATCGAGAGAAGAAGACTGCGGTGGTTTTCTAAGGATTTACATGGCTTTAATGCAAATGAGCAAGAAAGGGTGGCCCTTAAGACGTTAAAGTGGATCGTGAAATCGGTTGTACCTGAGGAATCGCTGCCGACATGCTGACCGATGTCCAAGGATTCCAACAGACAATGGCTGTTACCCGGCGTAGTATGAGGGCGGATCCAGTAGCAGAAACAACCATCTAAAGTTTAGATGTACCCTAATAATTGAAGAGATACATAACAGAAGCTGTAGTAATAACTATAGTATTAGTAGTTGGGTAATTGGTTAATAGGTATTATTGTAGTTCTGTATGGGTAACAAGCAGTTCTAGTATTCGCGTTCCTCTACTGTTAGCATTTATTTAGTAAGTACAAGGTATAAATATTTAATATACATATTTATTATTATCCAGGAATGTATGAACTGTATGGCCTATTTTAGCTTCCCAGATAGTAGGCTGTAATTGCGAAGATTAAAGAAATATGTAAATATGGAGGCCACTTGGTTCGTAATCGGAAGACCGTAAAATAGAGCCTCTGTATGGTTCTACATATCGCTTGTTGAGAATGGAAAATTTGGTTTTGTGTACGTATACTACATCGGAAATGTCTGCCACTATCGTTACCAACTCGGCACATGGTAATGCGTCGCAAGTTCGATTTATACAGCTTTCGATGAAGCAATGCACATTACCGCCGTCTTCATTGGCGCACAGAAATGAGCGCAATAACAGCATTATCTTGGTCTCACTGTTTTTATTTAGCGCCCGTCCAGCATTATATATTATCATGGAAGTTGTTTAATGACAAGCACGATTGCACATAGCTGGAAATGGAGCTCATTTCGTGAATGAGTGTGATGCAGTAGTCCCTCTCTCATATGCCGGTTTTAATAAACGGAGGTTTTGTGTCGAAGGCATTATTATGCGGCTATGTGAAGAATATTAGCTTGCAGTCTTCAAAGTGCGTGCCTAAAGAGCCGCATCCGCTTCTGCGCGCTCACCATTCTTCTTTACTGGCGAAGTGGAGTATTCAAGGGACTATGGATGGATTGAATTTACGTTTCCGATATTTTTTGGGACAGTTTGAAACGCTCTAGAAGTTATGAAAAGCCCAGTTATATCACTTTCTGGCTATTTGAACACTCTCTAAGATCTTTTATCGTTACGACAGGAAAGATGCAAGTAGATTACTGGGAATGGAAACAACGGTGTCAAGAAAAATATGCCAATTTACGATACGTATCTTAGAAAAAAGATTACTAACTACTTCAATTAATCTACAGTTTCATAAACGTGTCGTTCATTTTGTCACAATCCGCCTACTTTGGATCTACGGCAGTCACCTATGGTTGCACAGCATATTCGTGAAGCCACAGTTCCTTACTCAGCGGCGCCCAAATTTTCAAACTAGGCTACCTAAGAGAGGGAAATATTAATTGGAAATCAAAAAAGAAGAACCAGTTTTCATATGCTGACGAAATACTGTTAGCTCCGTCATAAGCTTAGCCGATGCAATACTGGATTCAGTTACCAGTGTTGTGTACAAAGCGGGAAGGACTACGTTCCAAAAATCATCATCAGACCAATTCACTGACATATCCGAAGCATAACACATTATACTTTCCATATTTTAACCGTAGTTCGATGTTACTTATGTACTGATAGTGTAAAAATGTTTGAAAACAGGCTAGCAGACTGAATAATTGGAACATCTTTCAGTGTGGAACCCTCGATAAGTACACAGACGCTGAGAGTTTTTCTACTATGATTTAAATAAATAGCTACCGGGTCGCCTCTCTTCTATATGTTATACATGATTCACTTCACTAAAAATTCACTGTATCGCCACACTGCTAACTGAAATATGATTTTTATAAGTAAATGAAATTTCATTAATGTATTTAACACGATCCAAGCATTCCGCCTGACAGATGACACTGAAGCTCACACATAAACCGGCCTTTCAAATCGCAGTCCAAGCACATTAATTTTCATTTGTAAATATTTTTCTCAAATCACATCAACATACTGACTAGATGATGCCATCAGCAACGTTGCAGTAATTCAGCCCCTGTTGTCCCCAAAATTTGCTGGTGTGTCCTCTCCATAACCGCAATGCTGACGGATTGTTGTCTCATAATTAAAGCTGAAAGATGTTCTGCCAAATAAATTTGTATACTCTGGATTCTAAACAGCTTCTTTCCCATCATGTCTCTTTCGTCAGTGGCATGATAAGTTAGTGAGTCGCAATCGCCCCCCCCCCCCCCCAAACTGAGGATAGTTTTAAGATTAATTATGTGGAAGAGTACCCTTCCTGTCAGCTCAGGGTATGGTTGAGGGGCGGAAGGAAGGAGAGGGGTTGCGTCACATGTTTGTGACTCGTGGAATTTGTATAACAATTACACAAAACCACCTAGTAACTACGCTGAGCCTAGTCGGTGTACTAGATAAACAGTAAGACGTTAGAAACGACTTAAAGGCCCCCAGCCTGCCGGGGAAGACAGTAATGTACAAATAAACGATCTTATTCCCTTGAATATTGCATCCCACTCAAGGCCATTTCCCTGTTTCACAAGCCCACACACTTCAAATTAATCTATACTAACAAGCTGTACACTTGAGAATAACCACAGAAGTAACAACAAATCAAAAATTTCTGCATCATGTATAATTAAAGTAATCCAAACAGCTGATAAAATATGTGAATCGCGGTTGACCTTCAACGTAAACGCCCTAAACCAACAAACACAGAAAACACTACTCACGAGGGATGGCAGACACAAAACATCTAAACTCAGTTCTACTCAAATAATGCTTGTTAGAATTTAAAGAGTAGGAAGAATTTTACAAAATGCGTTTATTAGTTTGGTGTAGTGCAACTAATATCAACATGGAATGTGGCTACCAACGGATATGAGGTATGATAGTCACAGTTCTACTTGAAATGATTTGGTGATATACTTACATACCACCCTACATACAAAGTATTTTAGGGGGAATGCTGAATGTTCAGGGACATACCAAGAGTTATCATTCGAAGCAATCGAATCTAGTAGAAACGGCCTCGAAAATGCAAAACGTAAGAGGTATGAGCAACTCTTCATCTTCGATACTGTGAAACAATTCTCTTCCACTGCAAGATCTTTGCTTTCTACATTTTGGAAAGAGTCAGTATGGACCGACGCAAGAAAAAATTGTCCAGTAAATGTGGGTTCTAAAATTTACACCTTATGTACAATGAGGGCTTCTTCAGTAAAATGGATATTTCACTGTAGCGAAAATGAGCAACTGCTCATAGCTCTTAATGAATGCATCTCATGCATGGGGTTCAGTCCGGAACCGCGCTGCTGCTACGGTCGCAGGTTCGAATCCTGCCTCGAGCATGGATGTGTGTGATGGCCTTAGGTTAGTTAGGTTTAAGTAGTTCTAAGTCTAGGGGACTGATGACCTCAGATATTAAGTCCCACAGTGCTTAGAGCCAATTGAACCATTTGAATCAAGCCTTTCCCTAGCAAAGACTGCGTTCGTTGCCCAAAATCTGACTTTATCAGTAGACTGAAGTCACTTTAACTCAATGAAACTGACTTGTTAGTGAGTTTCGATGTCATCTCACTTTTCACAAAGGTTCCTCTGATGGAGTCCTGTCACTTATCAGCAATAAGTTCACGTCACATGTAACAGCACTTTTTCGTCATCTCTTTTCTTCAGCCTACTTCTTATTTAACAATGAATATTTTGAGCAAACTGACGGTGTTGCCATGGGCAGTTCTCTCTCCCCTCTAGTAGCAAACTTTTTTGTGGGAAGACTTTGATTAAAGGGCACTTGAGTCGATAGAACAAAAACCTAGAGTCTTCTGGCGACGCGCAAGTGACACTTTTGTAGTGTGGCCGGGTGGTGAAGAAGAACTGTCACGTTTCTTGCAGCATCTGAATTCGATCAACAAGAACATCCAATTTACAATGTAAATCGAGAAGGTAGTTGCTTACCTTTTTTCGGCGTCTTGGTTAGGAGGAAAGCGGATGTTTCATTAGGGCATTCCGTCTACCGTAAACCTACACCCTGTCTACAAGCGTCGCATTGCCATCACAATTCACAAATTTCCAGCCGAAATATTGTGGAAACGGCCGGCCGGTGTAGCCGAGTGGTTCTAGGCGCTTCAGTCTGGAACCGCGCGACTGCTACGGTCGTAGGTTCGAATCCTGCCTCGGGCATGGATGTGTGTGATTTCCTTAGGTTGGTTAGGTTTAAGTAGTTCTAAGTTCTAGGGGACTGGTGACCTCACATGTTGAGTCCCATAGTACTCAGAGCCATTTGATTTATTGTGGAAAGAAGTTAACACGAATTGGCTGCAAAACCGTAATCTCATAGAACATTCAGTACATTGGGGAAACTACAAGAATCATGATGATTTTGCAGTTTATGCACCCATAACAAAACAAACTCAGGCTTTGGATACTTCTCGATTTCGAGCACATTTTTTGCATCTTTCAGTGGCTCCAAACATGTAACTAGTTCTTTTCCAATGTTGCTTTCGTAACCAGTAAGCTTTCCAGAGACCCCTTTCTCCGGAATCATTTCCATGATTTTACCGTACTCTCTAACCACAACTGTAGGTAGCATTCTAAAAAAGGAGTTCCAACGTTTCCACTTGATGCTTCAAGCTTGTCCGCATGGCATTTCCGTCACCAGGTTTGATCATGGAACGGACAGTACCTCTGACAACATAAGTTGTGGAATAAACTACTACGACCTCATTTTTCAAGTAACTGTCATGGTAAAATGTGTGTTACGATTGTGTTCAGAACACGTATAGTGCATGCATAATGCTGAAAGGATTGCAGTGCTTTGAATGTATTAATACCTCAGTCAGTGACAAATGAAGTCTTATTAAAATGCTGGAAATGTACTCCTAAGTTAAATAAAGCTTAGTAATGCAGTTCTTAATCAATTCTATTGATTTTTTCTTCTCAGAAAAGTGAGTTGCGACGAATACTATATTTCGAGATGCCTTCTCTTGATCAACAAATGCGTAGTAATAGAAGGTAACACATTTACAGACTTGTGTCGGTCTATAGCCTCTACACATCCGTATGTATTCACGCTTACGGCCTGGTCAATGCGGTGATCATGCTCTCCCTTTTGTAAATATTTATTTAGTGCTCTGGAGAGGATGTTAGAAGCGCTCAACATCCAAAACATGAAATCTCTGTTTTCGGAGCGACTACATTGTAGGCCAAGTCATATTCAATCTGTCCATTAGGCTGACTTGTATTCACTCTGAATGGATAGTGGAGACGACGACGATCTGCTTAAAACGTAGAAACTTAACATTAGTTCTCTTTCCCAAAGTATCTAGTTTAGGAGAGGAATGTTTTGTGTTGTAGCCTCAAATGCGACTAGCTAAAAAAATGTGAATGCGACAAGTAGCCTTATCTGCACGGACTCAGCAGTCTTACGAAATTAGTAATTCTTTGTAATTGCAGTGCTAACAGAGAATAACTCGGAGACAATTTTATTCCCGTTAGATTTCTAATCTATTAGGTAGGTAAGTTCACATTTTGCATTCCGACAAGAACAGCGACACAGCTCAAAAATGCAATAATTGAAAAAAATTCAAGTTAAAGAATTAAATCTATAAAACTTATGCTGAAATAGTGTAAGCGACCTCTAAATTTCAAGTAAGTATTGTTGGCAGTAAATTCCATCGCACTTTTTGTACACGTTGGGGCATTTCACAAGAATTTTTAAGTGACGTAAAGATTCTGTTTTTCGATTTCGGTCACTTTTCTTGTCGGATTGCGACATGTACGTTTCAATCAGTAAAGCAGATGGTGTTATAAAGAGCAGCAAATGTGGTTTTTGATTTCAAGGTCTACCACACTGTAAAAGTTGGTAACCACATAGTTTTCCTATGAAACACTAAACTTTTTCCAAATTTTCGTTTTTGCATAAAGCGAGCTATATTCTCTCATGAATCAGAATACTGTCACGATTAGACACTATCGCCCAGGAATATACGTTCTCAGCGTAACTAAATTGATATCAGTGTAGTAGTTCCATCAGGTGGTGGTAGTATGTCAGGAACGATACCAGCCTGCACACACACACACACACACACACACACACACACTGAGCTGCTACTGAAGCGGCCACAACAGCAGCGCGGCGATTGCGCCAGAGTGGGGGGCCTCTGCCAACCCCTCTCCCCCCCCCCCCCACCTTCAGGGCCGATCGGTCGACCACTGGCTGCCCACTTCTGCATTCGTCCTCTAGCAAGTCATGCCCGAGCGCAGTGCGCTCAAGCGAGTACAAGCGAGCAAAACGCCTAATTTGTAGATATCTAGTTTGGGCACAACACCGTCGGCATGTCGGCGTGCCTCTATTCTGTTATTGCGTCAAAGGACGTCGCAATAATGATCACATGACAATCGTGATACCCTGAAGTAGCAGCTATATCGATTTGCGGTAAACCACAGTCTCCATAAGCCACGATTTCACCGCTGTCGAATTCTGAGCCTGTTAGTAACCGTTTCTCCTTCTTACACTAGTCACAACACGAAATTCTCAAAGACAACAAACGTGAATTGCAATTTCTGAATGCAAAATGACGTGCAATCTTTCCTTACAAAAAATGGTTCAAATGGCTCTGAGCACTATGGGACTTAACATCTGTGGTCATCAGTCCCCGAGAACTTAGAACTACTTAAACCTAACTAGCCTAAGGACATCACACACATCCATGCCCGAGGCAGGATTCGAACCTGCGACGTAGCGGTCACGCGGTTCCAAACTGAAGCGCCGAGACCCGCACGGTCACACCGGCCGGCCTTTCCTTACATACGGAATGAAGATGGAATTTATTCCTACCTACATTGCGTGGTTGCACTGAAATGATAGTAATTTACATATCCCAGCACACAGTACACTTCGTGTCAATTTGATGTTTGCTGCATGGCGTCTTCGTGGTGTTGCATTTTTGAAGGTCAGCCGTATAAATTCCATCAGGGATGAAATGCGCAGTGTTCAAAGGAAAGCTAGCTGTGGTCATTTGTAGGCGAATAATGCTCAAAGAAACCCGATGAAGGCTATACAGCTGATTTTAAACTGGGAAAGAGGATCTGAGCCTGAAATAAAGCCATTCACAGCTGTCGAAAAAAAAAGAGCAGTCAATTATGATTTCTTGTTCCCCTCTAATCCATTAGCCTAGAGAATGTCTTTCGATAACTTTCCCCTTTATATTCCTTTAGTTAGGTTTTACATCTCATAAACACGCAGTACAACATAATATGTTTACATTTACATTCACCTCATGCATTTCATTTTACGTGTAGATTATACTTTTTCTACGGAGGCATACAAGGTTGTATTGTGGAATATTTATAAAAAGTTTCCTTAACGTGTAAGCAATTACTTTGTACTTATTTTTCCAATGAAGGTGAATGTAAACTTAATGAATATTTAATCTTGTACATGTACAAAGAATTAAAGGGATCGGTTTGTATTTTTGTTAATATATGTTTTATTCGCTTTAGAAAAGTTGTATGTAACAGCTGCTGTCAGCTGCAAATTAAGACTGTTAATGCTCAAATACAGTTGGATTCACAGTTTCATGAACACGATAAAAATTTGCTTTTAGGAAGATAATCTACAAACTTAAAACATGGTGAGCAGCCGTCCATAATCCACTCTCCACACCTGCAGATGCACCGAGCGAGGTGACGTGGTGGGAAGACACTGGACCCGCATTCGGGAGGACGGAGGTTCAAATACCCGTCCAGTCATCCACATTTGGGCTAATCTGTGGGTTCCTAAATCGCTCAAGGTAAATGCCGGAATGATTCCTCTAGCAAGCTCATGACCTATATCCTTCCTCGTCCTTTCTCAGTCCGTGCTTGTCCTTTGTCTCTAACCACCTCGTTTTCGATGGAATGTTAAAACTTAATTCCCTTTTTTCTGTAGATGCTTCTGATTAAATTATATCAAATCAACAATAAAGATCAATGGACTGCAGTGCGTCTGAGCCTAGTAGGCTCGATAAACATTCATGCCCGGAAGCCCTCTTTTGTTGTTAGGTTTCCATGCTTACGCCATCTGCTTTGTGTGGGCGCCGAAGAAATCTCTGAAATAGGTCAGTGCCGGCTGCTTGCCGTGTACTGTTGCAGCACCTCCTTTGCCTAACGCAGCCTCTGCACTGTTGTGTTGTAAGTATTGATCTGAGGCTTTTGTGCTACACTGCTGTGATAGGAAGGCGGCCCTTGCTGGTTTGATGGGTGCCCTCACGGCTATCGCACACACAAAGGCGCTCGGCAAACATGCCCCTCTCTGGCAGCCTGAGCTGTGACTGAAACCGACGAAAAATACCTTCTCAGTAATTTCAGACGACGTGGCGAGGCTGCATCACTTTCTACAGAAGATGGAATCAAATCGTGGTATTATCATTATGATTTAAATATTCGTTAACTGTCAAATCTAAAGTAACATGACCTGTACAAAAACCTCATAGGCAATTTCTTCCCATATCGCTCTCCATCTGAATACCGTTTTACGCACAAAGAATATTTCTCTGTTGGAGGAATTCTAGTTCACTATTAAAGAAATGTGGAACTTACCACATAAAGAAATATGCTGAGTAAAGATTCTAGTGTCGAGCCTAAAGGTTTTAGTTTTCTGAGGGCATTTGTTGCTTTTGTGTGGAATGGATTAAAAAAAAGGGGTCCTTCCTTTATTTTACTACATTTTTCTCCTGTATAATAAGCAAAGAAATCCTGACGGCTCTATTGATCTATAGGGTCTTGGTTCCCATTACCACAGGAGAAGTCCGTACATTTTAAAAGTGCTAGTACCTAGTGCTTTGCACTTGTTGAGATGGGATGACTTGAGGCCTCATTGATCTAGATGATCACACAGCAGATGCAATCAAAACAGCGGGTTATCTGTGGAGAGGCCAGGTACACATTTGCTTCCTGATGAGGCTCAGCAGCGGTTTCGCTAGTTGCAGGGGTAATTGTCTCGAAGAATGATGATCTGACCTTGTAAAATAAGCCAAAATGATCTTCCTGTGCTGGAATAGCGAACGGATGAAATCAAGGGGAAACTACAGGCACTATTTTTTCTGAGAGTATGCAACTCTACTGTATGGTTCAGTGATGACGCCATTCTCTTGGGTAAAATATTCAGGAAGGAAAATAGTCCCCATTCGAATTAAGTGATGGGGCTACTCAGAAGGTAAACCAAACTTGGCATTCTAAGGGGCAGAGCATGGAATGTTGATACTTTAATGGGGCATGAAGGTCATAGAATTTAGAACCGTTGATACGTAGGCTGAAGTTACTTATAGTCGACATTAATGAAGTGAAGTGGCAAGAAGAACAGAATTTCAGGTCAAGTGATTACAGGGCTATACATACAAAATCAGATAGATGTAATTCAGTACTAGGTCAAATAATAAAAAAGGAATGCAGGTAAGCTGCTATGAACAGAATAGTGAACGCATTATCGTAGTCGAGATAAACAAGAGGCCAAGACATTACAACAAGTCTCTATGCTAGCTGACTCAGCGGATGAGGGAGAGATTGAAAAAATGTGTGATGAGATAAAAGATATTACTCAGAAAGTTGAGTGAGGGGAAAATTTTATTTGTACGCAGAACTGGAATTCAGTAGTAAGGAATGGAAGAGAAGCAATAATAGTAGGAGAATGCGGACTGGAAAAAAGGAATGGAAGAGAAATTGGGTAAAAGTTTGCACAAAGCGTAAGTCAGTCATTGCTAACACTTGGTTTAGCAATCATGTAAGATGGTTGTACACATGGAAGATACCTGTGGCATTAGATGGTTTCAGACTGATTATATAGTGCTAAGACAGATATTTAGAAACCAGATTTTAAACTGCCAGACATTTACAGAGTAAGATGTGGACTCTTACCATAATTTATTCGTCATGATCTTTAAGTTAAAATTTCAAAAATTGCAAAAAGGTAGGAAATTAAAGACATAGGACATGGATGAGTTGAAAGAACCAGAGGTAACTGATAATTTTAGATGGAGTATTAGGCAACGTTTTACTGAAACAGGTGAAGGGAATACAGTAAAAGACGAATGGGTAGTTTTGAGAGATGAAACAGTGAAGAGAGCAGAGGATTAAATAGGAAACAAGACAAGACCTAACAGAATTCCTTGGCTAATACAAAAGAAGGGAAAAAAGACCTAAAAGAAAATGAGATTGACAGAAAGAGCGAAATGGCTAAACAGCAATGACTATGGGAAATGTCCAGTTCTGTAGAAGCACATATAAGAAACGTAAATATAGATACTTCCTACAGGAAGATTAAAGAGACCTTTGGAGAAAATAGAAACAGCTGTATGTCTATCAAGAGCACGGATGACAAGCCAGTGCTAAACAAAAATGTTACAGCTGAAAAGTGGGAGGAATATACAGTGTGGTCACAAACAGTCTCAAACGCTTGTAAGGGTGTTGCAAGGTACGTTGTGCTGAGAAATAGCTTTGTACAGAAGTGAAACGTGAACGATAAGCATTTGAGACAAGAAGGGAATAAAAGATTTTGAAATGTGGTGCTGTAGAAGACTGCTGGCGATTAGACGGGTATATTACCTCGTTAATGAGGAGGTACTGAATTGCATTGCAGAGAAAGGAACTTTATGGCATGAATTGACTAAAATAAGGGATCAGTTGACAAAACACATTTTGAATCATCGAAGACTGGTGAGTTTGATTTTGGAGGGAAACGTGTGTGTGTAAGGGGGGGGGGGGGAGGGGGGGAGGGGCGAAGGGTCAAAATTGTATGCATGTTAAAACAGGTGTTGGTTGCTCGCAGATGACGAGGCTTGCAGCGGACAGTTCAACGTGGAGAGCTGCATATGACCAGTCTTTGGACCGACGACTTTGACGACAGTACATGGTAAGCCTGCAAAAACTGAAACTACTAAGAAATGGGGATCGAGCTTCTAATTATATCTTAGTGTAGATTTGGGAGCCAAGGTGCTTGCCACAGTGGTAACACTGTTTCCTGTCAGATGACCGAAGTTAAGTCGGGCACTTAGTTGGTGACTACCCGAGTCTAATGGACGCTGTTGGCAAGCGGGGTGCGCTCAGCCCTTATGACACCAGTTAGGGAGCTACTTGATTGAGAAATAGGGGTTCCGGTCACGAAAAATGACAACGACCCAGAGAGCGATGTGCTGAACATATGCCCCTCCATGCCGGCATCCACTTACACCTATCGGCTGAGGATGACACTGTCTTACCGTCGGGTCTTCTAAGGGCTGTTTAGAAGGAGTTAATTCAAGCTTTGGAGGGATATAGGAACCATCTATGACAGATCCGATTATGCAGTCCAGACGTTACGTTGTGAAACAGCTGGTACCCTTAATGGATTAGTCAAAACCTATCGCTTTATGGTGCAGATACGTGGAATGGTTCATAAAGTTGTATTTTATCCATCGGGGTGTCGCAAGTCTGCAACTATGTAAACCAAATGTGTTATGGAATACCACTTACTTCAGTATGTTGAAGCCTTTGTGTGTTGATCATACAGATTTTATCATGCTTCATTAGAGTGGTGAGAAGTTCTGAGCCGAAGTAGTGTCAGGCATGAAGATCTCATGCCACAAAAACTATTTTCAGCAGTCCTAGACAAAGTTTTCACATCCGTTAATGGTAAAAATTAGGAAAGAAGATGAGTTAATGGATGAGACTGGAACCACCTTCGTATCACTGGCGACACTATACAGTTTGTTCTCAGTGAAGATAAACTTAAACAACGAATGAAAAAACTCAGATGGGCGTGACTGAAAGTAAGCATGAAAATCAGTCACAGGAAGACTAAAATTAAGTAAAACCAACATATCGCAAAGATAATTGCATAAATTAACAGTGACATCATAGAACCACTTGACGAATTCTGTATTTACTACATTTCAAAACAACGATCACATGAGCTGGAAAATAAATTTACCAAAACGAAAGAAGGCCTGGAATGCTTTAGTGACCTAAATAGAATTTGAAAACGAAGCTTTCAATGTGTTTTATAAAATAAGTTTACAATCGGTGTCTATTATCAGTCTAACTTTTGATGCAAAACCATTCAAACATTGAGAGCTGCCCAGCGAGCTGTGGAGAGATGCTTATCCGGAAATACTGAGAGCGATAGGAAAATAAAAATATATCAGGGAACAGGCTGCAGTGTAACACCCAATCACGAGTACAATAAAACTGAAATGCAGGTTGGTAGGATATGTGGCCAGGAGAATAGGTGATAAATGAACCAAGGATAAACTTTGCTTGGTTCCGAGAGATAGTAAATGAACGAAGCATCAATGTTAGTGATAGGTAGATAGATAACTCCAGAAACCTTGCTGGAGAAAGTGGACGAATATAGCTGACGGCAGAGGAGGCCTTTCATCCAGCAGTGGATGTCAAATGGTGGATGATAATAATTACATGTTAAACGAATAACTTTATAAATTCAAGTTCATAGTGGTTCTATGTTTTAGTTGTACACATTTCCATCATCGTACTTGCATTAATAATGGTTGCATAGGTATAAATTTGTCCATGTTGAGCTACAAAATACAGGAGAAAATTAACTACAGTGTAGCAGAGCAGTATCCCGAATGTACTCTAATTATATCAACTACAATGTTCGGGCTTGACGATATCTCGTGCAATGTGTGATATAACGTTGAATGTCAGATTACAAGAAGCTGTCATTTTTGTATTGTACTACATTCTCTCGACAATATACTGGAAACATATATTTACCCAACAGAAAAATTTGGATTTTTGAGAGACCTATTCTGCTCCTAACTCAGCCACGTCAGCAAATAAGTATAATCTGGTTTCCCATTAATATGTCGTTTCTCCTTTAAAAAATTACTGAGAGTAACACACGTAATTATGTATGCGGTTCGAAAAAATGACATTATTTACTACATTACGTGAACATACAACTGGCTTTTCTGTGTTCAAGATTCTCTTTGTAACTGGGCTGAAGTTTAATGCCAGCACGTAATGTCAAGCGAACTTTCTGCAAGTTTCAATCGGAATTTACGCTAAACTATGTTAAGGAAACATTGTTTGTGTGTTCTTCGCGTTCATTGACTTTTGTGTGACGCATATTTGAAATAAAACTGAAGAATCACTCCATATATCGTCTAAATTTGCGTCACTTTATCACAATCATTGGGAAGAATGGACGTGTAGAATCATCCCCGTGTGTTGAGCGCTAATAATTATTCGAATTATGTTACCCTACACATAGTTAAACACCGAAATATTTTAAATTAATACAAGCGGTTTGTTAGATATTCCTTTCATAAATCACTGTTGAAATTTACTTGATTGATCTGTGTTTACAAAGAGGAAATACGTATGACATATTAAGACAAAAATAACTACTTTTCCCCTAAAAAAACAATTTTCAGATTCATGTCATCCATTTGCATTTTATACATAAAGGTTGCTCCTAGCTATAAAATCTATCTGTGATGTAGCTGTATGAAAAATTCATCGTTCATTATATAGCGTCTTACTTGTTTATAAATGCATATACAGAGGAAATTTGGCATCCTGTATCGCCTAATACGGTACAGTCATTCTGATACATAATGTAATCAAAATGATAGAATAGAACCTATGCAAATCACCACATATCAAGTGTGAAAGATTAGTGAAACAAAAAGCCCACTACAAAGTTGATTACAACACTATGAAATGTCTGTCCTCCAAATCCCAATAAATGCTGCTGTTATTAGGTTTGTTCACGAGCTAAGAACTGGATTGCTACATTCGGTACAAACACATATATTTAAGCGAGTAAATGTATTATATGAATCTGGTATCAAATGAATCAGTAGATGAGAAAAATTAAGGCTTTATTATAAACAAGTAGTGTGCAACTAAAATCCGTTTGAGATATTACGTAAATTTAGATTATTTCCTAAAGACATATAGGTGCAATAGATCTGGCAAGCATGAAACACAGTGGATAACACTGGCCAACAATGAAAATGTTTCGGGCTCAAAAATAGTAAATTCTTGTGTATTTCCACTTGCTGAATTAAAAAATCACCATAAAAGTGACAGATTAGCTCTTGGTTTGGAGATAAAGTGACATTTCATTTTTTATAGTCAACATTTTCATTTGGGGGAAATTCTTAAAAATGTCACGAAAATGTGTAAATAAGGTGAATAATTTTTGTTACATTTCTGGTGGAATAACATTTTCCTTACAGAAACGCAATCTGACGCCTCTTGTAAAGACTGCTATCACCATTATACCGGAATGAAAGTAGAGGACCTGAATAAGTCATGGGCTCCACATATATGTTGCAACACATGTTAAGTTACACTGCGAGCATGGCTAAAAATAAGAAACGATCTATGGCTTTTGCTGCGCCTTTGGTTTGGCGGGAGCCTACAACGCATGCATATGTCTGCTATTTATGTTAGACTCCACCTATAAAGGTAGGACTGTCTATGAAGTAAAGCAAAACAGTTCAGTACCCGAATCGATCTGATAATGACCCACTCCGCATTCAGATAGTTTACCAGTTCCTACTCCACTCGAAAATTGTGTGTTTGAAGTAGAAAATGAAGACAGTGTGGAACAAGAAGAATCAAACAGCCCTTCCACATCCCGTGACCCTGATTTTGAGGGAAAAGGTGATAAACCGCAGAGACTGAGTCAAGCGGAATTAATTGATCTTATTAGACATCTTGCGCTGTCAAAGGAGAAAGAATAAACTCTTGGGTCTTGACTACAGCAATGGGATCTTGTCGAAAGTGATGTAATAGTCTCACAGTACAGAAAACGTCACAGGGAACTGCTGCCTTATTGGGGAAGAGAAACAATCTTGTTGTTTGCTGCGACATCAATGGCTTGATGAAATCTTTGAATCTGAACGATGATCCAACTATATGAATGCTATTCATAGACTCCTCCAAGCTTAGTTTGGAAGCTCTGTTACTTCACAATGGCAACCATCGTTCTCCTACAGGGTGTTTCAAAAATGACCGGTATATTTGAAACGGCAATAAAAACTAAACGAGCAGCGATAGAAATACACCGTTTGTTGCAATATGCTTGGGACAACAGTACATTTTCAGGCAGACAAACTTTCGAAATTACAGTAGTTACAATTTTCAACAACAGATGGCGCTGCGGTCTGGGAAACTCTATAGTACGATATTTTCCACATATCCACCATGCATAGCAATAATATGGCGTAGTCTCTGAATGAAATTACCCGAAACCTTTGACAACGTGTCTGGCGGAATGGCTTCACATGCAGATGAGATGTACTGATTCAGCTGTTCAATTGTTTCTGGATTCTGGCGGTACACCTGGTCTTTCAAGTGTCCCCACAGAAAGAAGTCAAAGGGGTTCATGTCTGGCGAATAGGGAGGCCAATCCACGCCGCCTCCTGTATGTTTCGGATAGCCCAAAGCAATCACACGATCATCGAAATATTCATTCAGGAAATTAAAGACGTCGGCCGTGCGATGTGGCCGGGCACCATCTTGCATAAACCACGAGGTGCTCGCAGTGTCGTCTAAGGCAGTTTGTACCGCCACAAATTCACGAAGAATGTCCAGATAGCGTGATGCAGTAATCGTTTCGGATCTGAAAAATGGGCCAATGATTCCTTTGGAAGAAATGGCGGCGCAGACCAGTACTTTTTGAGGATGCAGGGACGATGGGACTGCAACATGGGGCTTTTCGGTTCCCTATATGCGCCAGTTCTGTTTATTGACGAAGCCGTCCAGGTAAAAATAAGCTTCGTCAGTAAACCAAATGCTGCCCACATGCATATCGCCGTCATCAATCCCGTGCACTATATCGTTAGCGAAAGTCTCTCGTGCAGCAATGGTAGCGGCGCTGAGGGGTTGCCGCGTTTGAATTTTGTATGGATAGAGGTGTAAACTCTGGCGCATGAGACGATACGTGGACGTTGGCGTTATTTGGACCGCAGCTGCAACACGGCGAACGGAAACCCGAGGCCGCTGTTGGATCACCTGCTGCACTAGCTGCGCGTTGCCCTCTGTGGTTGCCGTACGCGGTCGCCCTACCTTTCCAGCATTTTCATCCGTCACGTTCCCAGTCCGTTGAAATTTTTCAAACAGATCCTTTATTGTATCGCTTTTCAGTCCTTTGGTTACATTAAACCTCCATTGAAAACTTCGTCTTGTTGCAACAACACTGTGTTCTAGGCGGTGGAATTCCAACACCAGAAAAACCCTCTGTTCTAAGGAGTAAACCATGTTGTCTACTGCACACTTGCACGTTGTGAACAGCACACGCTTACAGCAGAAAGACGACGTACATAATGGCGCACCCACAGACTGCGTTGTCTTCTATATCTATCACATCACTTGCAGCGCCATCTGTTGTTGAAAATTGTAACTACTATAATTTCGAAAGTTTGTCCGCCTGAAAATGTACTGTTGTCCCAAGCATATTGCAACAAACGGTGTATTTCTATCGCTGTTCGTTTACTTTTTATTGCCGTTTCAAATATACTGGTCATTTTTGAAACACCATGTATGTGTGTTGCGCATGCAATTCACATGAAGGAGACATATGCAAATACGACAGCCCTCTTGGACTCAAACAAATATCATGAACGCAAATGGAAAATCTGTAGTGATCTAAAAGTAATTGGCATACTCTTAGGAATGCAACTGGGGTACGCTAAACATTGCTGATTCTTGTGTATGTGGGACAGTAGGAATAGGAAATCGCATTATATTAAAGCAGAGTGCCTGCAAGAAATCTTAACCCTAGCGAGAAAAATGTCATTGCCGAGCCTTTCGTGGACCCAACCCTGCATATCAAGCTGGGTTGGATGAAAAATTTTGTCAAAGGTACGAACCAAGAAGTACGGGCCTTTAATTTTGGTTGAAAAAAAACCGGAAATTTCTTGTGGAATATTTTCAAACATTCCCGCTTCGTCTCGTATAGTTTCATTGACTTCCGACAGGTGGCAGCGCTGTACGGAGCTGTTAAAATGGCGTCTGCAACGGATGTGCGTTGCAAACAACGGGCAGTGATCGAGTTTCTTTTGGCGGAAAACCAGGGCATCTCAGATATTCATAGGCGCTTGCAGAATGTCGACGGTGATCTGGCAGTGGACAAAAGCACGGTGAGTCGTTGGGTAAGGCGTGTCATCATCATCATCGCTGCAAGGTCAAGCAAGACTGTCTGATCTCCCGCGTGCGGGCCGGCCGTGCACAGCTGTGACTCCTGCAATGGCGGAGCGTGCGAACACACTCGTTCGAGATGATAGACGGATCACCATCAAACAACTCAGTGCTCAACTTGACATCTCTGTTGGTAGTGCTGTCACAATTGTTCACCAGTTGGGATATTCAAAGATTTGTTCCCGCTGGGTCCCTCGTTGTCTAACCGAACACCATAAAGAGCAAAGGAGAACCATCTGTGCGGAATTGCTTGCTCGTCATGTGGCTGAGGGTGACAATTTCTTGTCAAAGATTGTTACAGGCGATGAAACATGGGTTCATCACTTCGAACCTGAAACAAAACGGCAATCAATGGAGTGGCGCCACACCCACTCCCCTACCAAGAAAAAGTTTAAAGCTATACCCTCAGCAGGTAAAGTCATGGTTACAGTCTTCTGGGACGCTGAAGGGGTTATTCTGTTCGATGTCCTTTCCCATGGTCAAACGATCAATTCTGAAGTGTATTGTGCTACTCTTCAGAAATTGAAGAAACGACTTCAGCGTGTTCGTAGGCACAAAAATCTGAACGAACTTCTCCTTCTTCATGACAACGCAAGACCTCACACAAGTCTTCGCACCCGAGAGGAGCTCACAAAACTTTAGTGGACTGTTCTTCCTCATGCACCCTACAGCCCCGATCTCGCACCGTCGGATTTCCATATATTTGGCCCAATGAAGGACGCAATCCGTGGGAGGAACTACGCGGATGATGAAGAAGTTATTGATGCAGTACGACGTTGGCTCCGACATCCACCAGTGGAATGGTACCGTGCAGGCATACAGGCCCTCATTTCAAGGTGGCGTAAGGCCGTAGCATTGAATGGAGATTACGTTGAAAAATAGTGTTGTGTAGCAAAAAGATTGGGGAATAACCTGGTGTATTTCAATGCTGAATAAAACAACCCCTGTTTCAGAAAAAAATGTGTTCCATTACTTATTGAACTGCCCTCGTACATGAGAGAGAAATTTCTGAAATTAAGTGATGCAAAAGTTAAGGAAAGTATTTCTATCGGGTCAAAAATTCGATAACTTATGGAGGAGCCTGCATTTGACGAAGTTTTGGAGGGAAAAGAATAGGAAGCTTGGAAAGCCTTCAAGAGAGCTGTTCGTGGATTTTTAGGCAGCAATAGAGATAATAACTACACTCAGTTGGTGACAGTGCTCCTGCAAAAATGCCATACTCTTGGATGCTACAGGTCCCTTTAAGTCCATTTCCTCCACTCCCATCTAGACTTTTCCCTCCTAGTTGTAGAACTGTCAGCGATGAACATGGAGAAAAATTCCATCAGGACATTTCTGTTATGGAACAAAGACATCAGGGCGACGACGATCTCATGCAGCCACCACATGATTCTCTTCAGATTCAACCATTTGCGAGGTAATCTTTCAGCAATTTGGAACTCTTAAAATGTAACTGCCATTGAAAAAAAATTCAAATATACTTTCAGTGCTGTTATCACATGTAATTAAAGTGTATCTTTTTCTCTTAATCCGTTGATATGAAGAACTTGCACCTAGTGTCTATCAAAGAAACTAGAGCTAAGGAAAATTTTTCATTGTGATATTCGTTTTCCTCGACCCAAAATTAGTGAGAAATTGACTCATGATTTACAGTAAACATTCAAAAATTGTTTTTCGTTGGCCAGTGTAGTCAGAAAATAATGTAACTCACATTTTTTGCAGTGCTATTTTAATATTATTACTTGCTTGCTGTAGATGTTTCAACATTGTGAGCTGTGAAATCATTTGTTACTCCGTAACTCGTTCCAGTCTTGTTTGTCTTCTGTATTAACTTAACAAAGAATATCATTGTTACACATTTCCACTTAAGTTGTAATTGCCATTAATGTTGCCTTTTCTTAGTGTCAGATGTACAAGTGTGGATAACTCTGGTGCAGAGTGGAATGAAAAGAATGAAAAGGTGAGAGATGCAGGCAGGGGACCCTGGTGTGTGCATGCAGCCGTGCCATGTTTCCCGAAGTTAAAATCTTGTAAGTGCTAAAACTGCAAATTCGAGTAAAGGTTGGTGTGACTGCGGTATTTGATTTGCAAAATCATCTCCGAAAACTGCGGCTTCTGGAAAGCGAAGATTTCCAACATTAATCTATTATGAAATTGGGAGGCTCTGTTATGCCAAGAAAAATGGCTGCGGCCGACAACGTGATAGTAATAAATTAATTTCTTCTCAAAGAAGGTGTGAAGGACCTAGCCAATTATCATTCTGTAATCTGCAACTATAACACCACGACAGCTACGATAAATAAGGCAAGAACCTTTACTAAATCTGAGTGGTCATAGTTCTGATGAATATTACAATCGAAATCTTCATGAGCAGTGATGGAAAGAAGAATGTTATTTAAAATTCTTTCTTCATTATCCTAAAATCATAAACAGTTCATATACCCCTAGTATGGTTTTAAATAATTTTATGTAAAAGATCGAAAGAGTGTATTAATTTTCCAGACTCACGACAGTGGAAGAATGTCGTAATTTCAACTAAAGTTCATAATGCTGTAAAAGACAGCTTAAAATCTATTTGTATTTATCTGAAGTATACCGGTCACATTGCTGACTTACTTGCTGACATTGATCTTGAGATTAATTTTCCAGATATCTAGTTTTCATTAATTCGTAACTGCAAATTTTAAAGAACCAATGAGCTTTGATGTAATATCACAGCTTGCATCCATCTCGAGCCCAAGTAAAACATTCAACATAATTATAATAAAATAACAGCATTTGAGTAACAGTAAAATTGTTTCTGAAATATTAAAATGAAATTGCTACTTCAGAACTGATGACCAAAACTCTTCGTAGAATTAGTATGTTTTACAGACGGACTGTTTCATCATGCTTTGTAGAGGGGGCCATGAGAATATTATATGCCTAAATATTGACAGTATATTTCGTTAGGCTACACATGGTGAACAAATTAATTAAATGTCCTTAGAGTCATTAGAATTGTAGCAGTTTTTAGGTGCAAATTAAATGCCAGTTGTCAACTGAGCGACAAAAGCGTCAGTTTTCTTGGAAACGATCGGCTGTCGTGTTAGACGATTCTTTGTGACTACACGAGGCAGCGTCCAGGAGCGCGCCGTAATGCCGTCTAAAACGTCGATACAGCAACCTGTTTTTAAATAGCCTCATAGTCGTCGAAACATTGGCTTTCCGCTAACTGAATACCGTATTCTGCAGCATATTACTACAAAGCAAACGCATTTAAGGTATTAACTAATAACTGCTGTTTTCATAGTCAAAGGAAGTAATTTCCCTACTACGAAAACATTAAGAAGTTCGATTACACTCGATTCGTGTACTTCAAAAATTTTGATGAATTGATCACACGTGGAATCTGCGGGTTCGATTACAACTTCATCATAAATGACTCTGGTAGACATTGACTACAATGAGGAACAGGACTATATAGGAGCTTTTGTTTTATCAGTTTTAGTAGTTCGGGTGGTGAAGCTACTAGCAGCTCAACCAGTCCATCTGTAAAATAAAAGCTCATTACTGTCTCCTGTTACATTACTTAGTCAATGATGTTTATGTTACATCACTGATCTAGTTACATTTGAAAAATTAAAATGAACGTATGGTTAACTGAGGCAAATTTTTCCTATTCTATAAGAAACATCATAAAAGAAAGGCAAAGGTCCCGAGTTCGAGTCTCGGTCGGGCACACAGTTTTAATCTGCCAGGAAGTTTCATCATAAAAGAAATTTTTGGATCTTCTCGGGTGAGAGGATGTGGTTCATCCTTCATTAACGATGAATCTATTTTGAAAGCTGATAAAAACAATAGCAAAGGAAATATTGTGATATATATATATATATATATATATATATATATATATATATATATATATATATATATTAAAACTTAGCTGCACAACAGCGACGGTTCCACGTAATAAAATTATAAACAGCCGACCAGTTGCAACGGATAAAGAATTCTTTACCTAGGTTTCAACAAATTTAAATTTGTCTTCTTCAGAAGGTGGCCTAAGGACAATGAACATCATAGCTTACATTAGAAAGGTATGAAACTTAAGTCAAGAATAGATTCTACTGAATGTACAAGATTTCTTTTTAAACTGTTATCTGTAGAGAAGGAGACGTTACAGTTATATTTTTTCTTTAGAAGACGTTTAATCCTATACGATATATCACCCAAGAAAGGAATGGATGACTTGTCTGTGTAGGATAACCGTGTCTTCTAACTGTTTAGGCGTATGGCCGGCTATCAAGAGGTGTTCAGCAAAAGGGTATTTACAACTTGTACAGAAACCAGATGACAGTTACAAGAATCGAGTGGCATGAAAGGGAATCAGTGGTTGAGAAGGCAGTAAGGCAGGGTTGTAGGCTATCCCTCATGTTACTGAATCTGTACATTGAGAAAGCGGTAACGGAAATCCAAGAAAAATTTTAAATGAGAATTAAAACTCCTGAAGAGGAAATAAAAACTTTTTGCTTTTCCGATGACGTAATTCTGTCAGTTGAACGGAATGGACAGTGTCTTGAATGGAGGACATAAGATTAACATCAACAAAAGCAAAACAAGGATAATGGAATGTGGTCGAATTAAATGAGATGATGCTGAGGAACTAGATTATGAAATGAGTAGATGAGTTCTGCTATTTGGGTGACAAAATGACTGATGGTGCCCGAAGTAGAGGGGATATAAAGCGTAAATTGGCAACGGCAAGAAAAGAGTTTCTGAAGAAGAGAAATTTGTTAACATCGATTGTAGATTTAAGTGTCAGGAAGTTTTTCTGAAAATATTTGTATGGAAGTGAAACACGCACGATAAATAATTTCGACAAAAAGAGAATAGAAGCCTTTGAAATACTAAAGATTAGACAGGTAGATAGAATAACTAATGACGAGGTACTGAAGAGAATTGGGAAGAAAAGGAATATGTGGCATAACATGAATAGTAGAGGGAGACCAAGAGATGTATACAGTCAGCATCTTCTGAAATATGTATGTTGTAGTAGTTATTCGGAGATGAAGAGGCTTGCACATAATAGAGTAGTGTGGAGAGCTGCACCTGACCAGTCTTAGGACTGAAGAACAACAACAACAACAACAACAACAATAACAACAAAAACGTAGCGTACCAAGTACGTCAAATGTTCACTCTAAATTTACCAACTGAGTTCATTATCTGTTAAATCACTTATAGGTGCTACTTCCTAGCAGTATTACAAGCAAAATATACACTGAAGCGCCAAAGCAACTGGTATAGGCATGAGTATTCGAATACAGACGTATGTCAACAGGAAGAATACGGGGCTGCGGTCGGCAACGCCTATATAGGCGCAGTTGTCGGATCGGTTACTGCTGCTGCAATGGCAGGTTATCAAGATTAAAGTGAGTTTGAACGTGGAGTTACAGTCGACGCACGAGCGATGGGACACAGCATCTCCGAGGTAGCGATGAAATGGGGATTTCCCCGTACGACCATTTCAAGAGTCTACCGTGAATGTCAGGAATACAGTAAAACATCAACTCTTCGACGTCGCTGCGACCGGAAAAAGATCCTGCAAGAACGAGACCAACGACGACTGAAGAGAAACGTTCAACGTGACAGCCATCAACAAGTCTCAGCGTGCGAATTATTCAACGAAATATCATCGGTATGGGCTTTCGGAGCCGAAGGCCCACTTATGTACCTTTGATGACTGCACGACACAAAGCTTTAAGCCTCGCTTGGAGTCGGCCACACCGACATTGGACCGTTGATGACTGGAAACATGTTGCCTGGTCAGACGAGTCTCGTTTCAAATTGTATCGAGCGAATGGACGTGTACGGGTTTGGAGACAGCGTCATGAATCCATGTCAGCAGGGAACTGTTCAAACTGGTGGAGGCTCTGTAATGGTGTGGGGCGTGTGCAGTTGAAATGGAATGGGAACGCTGATACACCTAGGTACGACTCTGACATATGACACGTACGTAAGCATTTTGTCTGATCACCTGCATCCATTCATGTTCATTGTATATTCCGACGAACTTGGGTAATTCCAGCAGGACAATGCAACACCCCACACTTCCAGAAATGCCACAGAGTGGCTCTAGGAACACTCTTCTGAGTTTAAACAATTTCGCTGGCCACCAAACTCCCCAGGCATGAACATTATTGAGCATATCTGGGATGCCTTGCAACGTGCTGTTCAGAAGAGATCTCCACCCCCTCGTGCTCTTACGGATTTATGGACAGCCAAGCAGGATTGATGGTGACGGCTACCCCCAGCACTGCTTCAGACAATAGTCAAGTTTACGCCACGTCATGTTGTGGCACTTCTGCGTGCTCACGGGACCCTACACGATATTAGGCAAGTGCACAAACAAAATCACCCGATTCGCCCTGTAGTGAATGGAATAGGTAGTCCACATCACACACTTGCTAGGCGCCTCCATTTTAAAATTAAAGATGCTTTCACATTTGAAAATAATTTTTCTGTTAAAAATAGTAAGGAATTAATTAACAATATTCAAACTATAAGATGTACACCTGACACTAGACTGGTGTCCTTTGACATCGTCAGTCTTTATAAAAATGTCCCGGTTGATGAAACCATAGCCCTTGTAAAAAAGAATCTTCTCAAACATAAAAAACTAAGTGTAATTCAGATTACGGAACTGATTGGTTTGCTGAAGGTCGTTTTAAAATACAATTATTTCACGTTCAATGGGAAAATGTATGTGCAACCAGATGGTTTAGCAATGGGTAGCCCCCTCGCCGGTATTTTAGCAGATGTCTTTATCAACGCCCTGGAAATAACGTTCAATTCAAGTTCAGAATTACGCCACAAAATCCGCTATTATGCACGTTATGTTGACGACATTATCATTGCTTTTGATGGTACTGATCATGAGTTAGAGCTTCTCTTCAATACTTTCAATGGTTTACATGAAAATATTTCCTTCACAAAAGAACTTCGGAATGAAAAAGGTGAATTTAGCTTCCTCGATTTAACAATTTCTATACAGGACAGTTCCTTCAATTTCAGTATCTTACGTAAGGAAACGTATTCAGATAATGTCATCCCTGCTGACTCAGCTCATCCAAAAGCTCATAAACTGGCGTTTTTTCATTCTGCCATTCACCGAATGGAAACTACTCCTTTATCACCTGCTGATCAACAAAAGGAATTGAATGTCATCAAAGCGATTGCGGCTAATATTGGGTACAATCAGAATATCATCGATTAGATTGCCAGCGATTGGTTTTCCAATTCAGGTGTTTACAAACTAACCTGTAATTACTGCCCTTCATATTATATTGGTCAAACAGGCAGAGCTGTGAAAACAAGATATAAAGAACACCTATTAGGTAAAAAAGGAGCGAATATACACAGCTCTCAAATAGGAGAACTCATCTACTCATTTCATAATCTAGTTCCTCAGCATCATCTCATTTAATTCGACCACATTCCATTATCCTTGTTTTGCTTTTGTCGATGTTAATCTTATGTCCTCCTTTCAAGACACTGTCCATTCCGTTCAACTGACAGAATTACGTCATCGGAAAAGCAAAAAGTTTTTATTTCCTCTTCAGGAGTTTTAATTCTCATTTAAAATTTTTCTTGGAATTCCGTTAGCGCTTTCTCAATGTACAGATTCAGTAACATGAGGGATAGCCTACAACCCTGCCTTACTGCCTTCTCAACCACTGATTCCCTTTCATGCCACTCGATTCTTGTAACTGTCATCTGGTTTCTGTACAAGTTGTAAATACCCTTCTCTCTCTGTATTTTACCCCTATTACCTCCAGAATTTCAAAAAGAGTATTCCGGTTGATATTGTCAGAAACTTTCTCTGAGTCTACAAACGCTGTAAACGTAGGTTTGTCTTTCCTTATCCTATCTTCTAAGGCAAGTCGCGGGGTTTAGTATTACCTCACGCGTTCCTACGTTTCTCCGGAATCCAAACTAATCTTCCCCGAGGTCGGTTTCTACCAGCTTTTCCATTCTTCTTTAAAGAGTTCATGTTAATATTTTACAACAATGATCTATTAAACTAACAGTTCGGTAATATTCTCACCTGTCACCACCTTCTTTCTTTGGAATTAGAATTATAATATTCTTCTTTGTGTCTGAGGGTATTTCACCTGTCTCGTACATCTTACACACCAGATGGAAGAGTTTTGTCGTGGCTGGGTCTCTCAAAGATATCAGTAGTTCTGACGCAATGTCGTCTACTCTTAGAACCTTGCTTCGACTTAGGTCTTTCAGTGCTCTGTCAAATTCTTCTCGCAGTATTATGTCTCCCATCTCATCTTCATCTACGTCCTCTCCTGTTTCTACAATGTTGCCTGCAAGTTCATCTTCCATGTATAGACCTTTCAGTCTTCCCTTCTTTGCTTAGCTCTGGTTTTCCATATGAGCTCTTCACGTTCATTCAGATGCTTCCCTTCCCTCCAAAGGCCTCTTCAATTTTCCTGTAGGCGGTATCTATCTTTCCCCTAGTGATATTTTCTTCTAAATCCTTACGTCTGTCAACTAGCCCTTCCCGCTTAAACATTTTGCACTTCCTGTCAGTTTGATGTTTTAGGCGTTTGTATTCCCTTTCGCCTGCTTCACTTACTGCAGTTTCATTTTTTCTTCTTTCATCAGTCAAATTCAATATCTTCAGTGTTATCCAAGCGTTCCTACATGGCCTTGTCTTTTTACCTACTTAATCTTCTGCTACCTTCACTAATTCATATCTCAAAGCTATCCATTCATCTTCTGTTCTATTACTTTATTCTGTTCTTGTCAAACGTTGCCAAGTGCGCCCTCTGAAATTCTTAAAAACATCTGGGTCTTTCAAATTATCCAGGTCTCATCTTCTTAATTTCTTACCTTTTTGCAATTTCATCACTTTTAATATACAATTCATAACCAATAAAGTGTGGTCAGAGCTCACATCTGTCCCTGAAAATGTCTTACAAATTTAAAACTAGTTTCTAAATCTCTTTCTTATAAGAAATCTGAAACTTTTAAGTGTCTCTGCGTCTCTTCTAAATGTACAAGCTTCTTTCATGACTCATAAACCAGGTGTTAGCGGTAATTAAATGGTGCTCTGTACAAAATTCTGCCAGACGGCTTCCTCTTTCATTCCTTCCCCCAAGTTAGTATTCACCTACTATTTTTCCTTCTCTTCTTTTTCCTACTATGGAATTCCAGTCACTCATCACTATTAAATTCTCATCTCTCTTAACTATCTGAATGATTTCTTTTATATCATCATACATTTCTTCAGTCTCTTCATCATCAGTGGAGCTAGTTGGCATATAAAGTTGTACTACTGTGGTGAGGTGGGCTTCGCGTATAGCTTGGCTATAATAATGCGTTCACTATGCTGTTCATAGTAGATTAACCACATTCCTATTTTTTATTCATTATTAAACCAACTCCTGCATTACCCCTATTTGATTTTGTATTTATGAGTCCGTATTCACCTGACCAGGAAACCTGTTCGACATGCCATCGAACTTCACTAATTCCCACAATGTCTAACTGTAACTGATCCACTTATCTTTTTAAATTTTCTAACCTACCTGCCGGATTAAAGGGTCTAACATTTCATATTCCGATCCGTAGGGCGCCAGTTTTGTTTCTCGTGATGACGACATCCTCCTGAACAGTCCCCGCCCGGAGATCCGAATGGGGGACTATTTTACCTCCAGAATATTTTCGCAAGAGGATGGAATCATTATTTAACCACATAGAAGTGCTGCATGCCTTTAGGAAATGTTACGACTGTAGTTTCCGCTAGCTTTCTGCCGTTAGCAGTACCAGCACAGCAAGGCCGTTTTGGTTGATGTTACAAGGCCAGATAAGTCAATCATTCAGACTGTTTCCCCTGCAACTACTGAAAAGGCTGCTGTCACTCTTCAGGAACTGTACTATTGTCTGCCGGCCGGAGTGGCCGTGCGGTTCTAGGCGCTACAGTCTGGAACCGAGCGACCACTACGGTCGCAAGTTCGAATCCTGCCTTGGGCATGGATGTGTGTGATGTCCTTAGGTTAGTTAGGTTTAATTAGTTCTAAGTTCTTGGTGACTGACGACCTGAGAAGTTAAGTCGCATAGTGCTCAGAGCCATTTGAACCATCTGTACTTTTGTCTGGCTTTTCAACAGATACCACTCTGTTGTGGTTGCACTTGTAGCACGGCTATATATATAACTGAGCCGTGCAACACTCTCCACCAATGGCAAGATCCATTGCTCATGGGACGAATCTATGAGTACAAAAAAAAAAAAAACTACATGAAATTATATTGCAGGCGACTTAGAACACGTCCTTGTCAACAAGACGGAGAAATATATACTATACGTGAGTAATATTTCAAGTCAGTTGCTGGTTATAGAGGTTTCAAAGGAAAACAGTTCTGGTATTGTAGCATTTTTAACTGTGTAATTTCTGTGTACAAGTTTTTCGTAAAACATTTATGGGGTAAGAAGTATCTGAAGTTTATCAGTGAGCCGTAAAATAACACAAATATTGTAAGTGAGATGTGCACGATTCGTTTAATAATTCGCCGTTCCACTCAGATGAGTATGGTAAACTAACTTTTATCAAAGTTTAGAGAAGGAAGTTGTATGTGCTCACCGTTATTAAAAACTGTAGGTAAAAGTTTTTTCATATAGCTGTCTTCTAAACATTTATGGCCTGTTGCGATCTCTGCAAGGAAACAAACACACACGTTTTGCTTCTGGATATGGAAGACTCGAGCTACCTCGCAGATACGTATGTTACGATAGAATCCAAGAAGGTATCGCTGTTGTACACTTCAGATCAGATTTCGAGACGCGAAATTTACGGAGATTCTTTGGCCTTCTCGTGCGTAGTTTTATTAAACAACTCTCTGTAACAATATGAGCAGATCTTTTCAGCGTGTTGAGAACTTTAGTACATAGCTTGCAGTGAACTGGTGAACTAATAGTACTTTAAGATCATTAATTTAAATTTGAAGTAACACATTACAGGCCGGTAGTGCTGTTTTGATCGATTAGTTTCTGTAGCACAAATGTTACTCATACTTACGTTTGTCGTTGTAACAGCTGCTATTGGTCCTTGGCTGTCGAATGTATAGTTGACTATACTAAATTTCACTCAGTATTGATAATGGTTATATGGAATTTTAGCTATTTTTTATTCTACACGCTTGCCTAACGAGACGAATCAGAAACACAGGTGGGTATTAATGAATATATCATTCTGGAACTCACACCAGGTGGAGAACACGAAGCAAATCCAAGTATGAATAAGGAAAAAGTGCTGGGATATGGGAGAAGTGTAATACAAAAATAACTTGCAAACTAGTTTATCAGCGGAGTAAAAGAATTCCAATAATTATAGCTGTACCTCTTCTACACCGTAGGAGATATGACAAGCCAGAGCAAGGGCTGTGACTTTCGAAAATTTCTGTGTGTGCATGTCAATGGCGGGATGTAGTATACGTTTTCTGGTGAGTCTCGATATTTTTTAAAATGCTTACCTTTCATTTATAACCTTTTATGAACGCTGTCTGTGTCATAAGGAGCCAGGCTGCGATAAAATAAAATATTCCGGTACTATAAGCATACGTTAACACTGCCCTAGCTCAGTCGGTAACACTGATTTAAAACCAATAGAAATGAGAACAAACTCGGATCGAAATGTACTTGAACGAAACCATAGATCCAGAGGCAAAACGTGCGCCTGAAAAAGGAAAAATCCTGACCCGTTAACTAAAATGTATAACGTATCATTAACTAACGTAATTTTCATTACAGCAGGTAGAAGTAGAAATTTAATTGAGCGAGTTGTAAAATCTAGTGTAACATAAACATAGAGATCATTCGTTTGTTATATTGAAAGACTTAAACAAAAATTATTAATACAGATTAATGTTATTAAAAATTAAGCACATTATAATGATTGACGGTCAGTATCAATAAACATAGGCCTATAGTTCTTTCTGTTGTTTGATTGCTTTGTACTTATAAAACCTCGCTGCACTCACCTTGACCTCTAGTACAACTGGACCAGGCAGAGTACTTTCTGCGATTGAATGTATTGATTATTTCACTGACATCAATAGATCACTTTGGATACTGTGGATTATTTCACTGACATCAATAGATCACTTTGGATACTGTGGAAGTTCAGTTCACTAACTCTGACTTGGAACATAGAATTCTACAGGTAGCTCTTTATAAGTATGAGCTTCAAAAATAAACATTCAGCCGAAGAAACAGCAACAGGAGTGGTTAAAAAAGGTAAAATTTTGTGCGTTAATCTGGAACGATACATCTGCGATTGAATCTCTGTTACTAATAGTTCTCTTAATCAACTACCGAGGTTTATGAGAATATTTCTTTTTTCATAGCTTTTTCAGTCTGGGAATTTACTGGATAAATCTCCCGCATATTCATTTTTAAGAACTATTAACGCATTTCGAATCTCAAACATTATACATACCCTCAAATTTGCTCTTTTACTTGGCCACAATGATGTCCAAACAGCAACTGAAATGTCCCATTTATTTGCCAAAGATGTTGCCGATGACATAGCTTCTTAAAAATTATGTCGATAGCAAAATAAATTATCAGCTTCATCTGAACAAGAGAACACGATTTATCAAGGTCTGCATTTTCCGACTACATAATTTGAGACGCTAAATTGCAAAGCTATGATTGCAGTGCTATCTGAAAAATGAGTACACATTTCTCTAATTTGTTTTTCAAAACAATAGCTTGTTTCTTTCATCCATTTACTTAGGTGTCAATGTTATTCTATATTGAGCCATAAATAGCTCTTAGACATAAGGATAACAAAGGGCTTTTACAGACTGGTATCTCGAAGACGAACGTGTTGGATCAAGTTTTTATTGTGCAAAGAAGATACCGAAAGTTCTCATATTTTAATTCTATGACTGACGAAAAGATACAACGTTCATACTGCGTAGTAAAAGGACCTGACTTCTTGAATTCTACATGTAGCATTGTTAAGTTCTAGACTTAAAGTGTGCACTGCACTACGCACATATTTTGCAGTCTTTTGTCTTTGGTGAATTCTCGTTCTGAGAGCTTTGTGTAAAGTTAACATATTGGCATAACCTTCACAAACCTGACCACAGCATTTAGTTCAAAAGTCCCTTTTCATCTATTGCACTCAGTATTTCCTTTCCTATTCCTAATGCACTTTGATCTTTTATTTCACGAAAACTTAAAACTCTTTCATTTATCTTCAAGTCACAAGGCTTTCCACTCTAACGTATCTAAATATCTGAGTTAACTAGTCTCTTTTTGTAGTGCCCTAAGGTTACATTTGTAATAACAGAAAACAATGAGACAGCGTTAATGTCATTAATAATTTTCTTTTCAACTGCACGGGATAGAACATTTTGCATTGAAGACTCGAGGTATTTTTGCATATAGGCGTACTTTGGTTTATTTATTAGATCGCGTAATATGGGATTGAATTTTGCGAAGAGTTTGATGGCTGCTAAAAGGTTTCAAAAGTTTTATTTACCTGTTTTCTCCCAATTCTCTCGAAAAGCTGTATTATTGAATTCTAGTATTATCGTCATACTGACACATGTATTTCACACATTCTCACTTTTCATTTGATATGAATGCATACCGGAGTCAGCTGTGTTTTTCTTACACTTGAATTGAATACAACGCATCTACATCTACATGGATACTCTGCAAATCGCATTTAAGTGCCTGGCAGAGGATTCATCGAACCACCTCCACAATTCTCTAAATTATGCCAATCTCGTATTGGGCGCGGAAATACGAGCACATATATCTTTCCGTATGAGCTCTGATTGCCCTTATTTTATTATAGTGATCATTCTTCCTTATGTAGGTCAGTGTCAACAAAATATTTTCGCATTCGGAGGAGAAAGTTGGTGATTACAATTTCGTGAGAAGATTATGTCTCAACGAAAAACGCCTTCGTTTTAATGATGTCCACCCCAAATCCTGTATCATTTCAGTGACACTCTCTCCCCTATTTCGCGATAATACAAAACATGCTGCCCTTCTTTGAACTTTTTCGATGTACTCCGGCAATCCTATCTCGTACGGATCCCACAGCACGCAGCATTATTCTAAAATAGGACGGCAAAGCGTATTCTCCTTAGTACATCTGTTACATTTTCTAAGTGTCCTGTCAATAAAACGCAGTCTTTGGTTATCCTTCCCCCACTCCCACTACATTTCCTATGTCTTCCTTCCAGTTTAAGTTGTTCGTAATTGTATTTCCTCGGTATTTACTTGGATTTACGGCCTTTTGATTTGACTGATTTATCGTGTAACCGGAATTTAAGGTATTTTTTTTACTACTCAAGTGGATGACCTCACACTTTTCGTTATTTAGAGTCAATTGCAATTTTCGCACCATACACATACCTCTTCTAAATCGTTTTTCAATTTGTTTTGAACTTTTGATGACTTTACTAGTCGCTAAACGACAGCGTCATCTGCAAACAGCCTAAGACGACTACTCAGATTGTCTCCGAAATCGTTTATATTGATAAGGGATAGCAAACGGCCTATGACACTACCTTGGGGAAAGCCAGAAATCACTTCTGTTTTACTCGATAGCTTTCCGTCAATTACTACGAACTGTGACATCTGTGACAGGAAATCACGAATCCAGTTACATACCTGAGACCATGTTTCATAAGCACACAATTTCACTACAGGACGCTTGTGTGGTACAGTGTTAAAAGCCTTCCGGAAATCCAGAAATATGGAATCAATCTAAAATCCCTTGTCAATAGCACTCAGCACTTCATGTGAGTAAAGAGATATTTGTGTTACACAAGAACAATGTTTTCTAAATCCATATTGACTGTGTGTCAATAGACCGTTTTCTTTGGGGTAATTCATAATGTTCGAACACAATATATGTTCCAAAATCCTGCTGCATACTGAGTTAATAATACGGGCCTGTAATTTAGTGGATTATTTCTACTACATTTCTTGAAAATTGGTGTGACCTGTCCTACTTTCCAGTCCTTGGGTGCGGATCTTTCGTCAAGCGAACGGCTGTATATGATTGTTAAGTATGGAACTATTGCATCAGCATACTCTGAAAGGAACCTAATTGGTACACAGTCTGGACCAAAAGAGTTGCTCTTATTAAGTGATTTAAGTTGCTTCACTACTCCGAGCATACTTAATTCTACGTTATTCATGCTGACAGCTGTTCTTGATTCGCATTCTGGAATGTCTACTTCGTCTTCTTTTGTGAAGGCATTCTGAAGGTAGTGTTTAATAACTCTGCTTTGCAGCACTGTCTTCAGTAGTATCTCCACTGCTATAGCGCAGAGAGACAATGTTTGTGTCTTGAAGCTATCATGCTTCACATACGACCAATCTCTTTGGATTTTCTGCCAGGTTTCGAGAGCAAATTTCGTTGTGGAAACTATTATAAGCATCTCGCATTAAAGTCCGCGTTAAGTTTCGAGCTGCTGTAAAAGATCGCCAATCTTGGGGATTTTGCGTCTGTTTAAATTTGGCATGCTTATTTTCTTGTTTCTGCAACTGTGTTCTGACCAGTTTTGTGTACCAAGGAGGATCAGCTCCGTTAATTTATTTGGTATTGAGAGCAATTGATGCCGATACTATTTCTGCGAATTCAATCCACATTTGGTCTCTACTTATATTGTTACTTTGGAAGGAGTGGAGACTGTCTCTTAGGAAAACGTCAAGTGAATTTTTATCTCCTTTTTTCAGTAGTTATATTTTTCATTTCTTTATGGAGGATTTCGAGGTTACAATACTCAGTTTCGCTACGACAGCCCTGTGGTCGCTAATCCCTGTATTTGTTTTGATACTCGTTATTAACTTAGGATTATTTGTTGCTAAGATGTAAAGCGTGTTTTCACAACCGTTTATTATTCGCTACAATACTCAGTTTCGCTACGACAGCCCTGTGGTCGCTAATCCCTGTATTTGTTTTGATACTCGTTATTAACTTAGGATTATTTGTTGCTAAGATGTAAAGCGTGTTTTCACAACCGTTTATTATTCGCTTGGGCTCATGAACTAACTGCTCCAAATAATTTTCAGAGAAAGTGTTTAGCACAATTTCGGATGATGTCGTATACGTACCTCTGGGATTAAACATGTATTTTAGCCAACATATCGACGGCGGATTAAAGTGACCACCAACTATAATGGTATCAACCGGGTACGTGTTTTAAATCAAACTCAAGTTTTATTTCAACCTTTAAGCACCTGTATCATCTGAATTGGGAGGTCGGTAAAAGGATCCAATTATTATTTTAGTCCGGCTGCCAACAATGACCTCTGCCCATACTAACTCACATGAACTATCTCCTTCAATTTCGAGACAACATAAACTACTTCTAACAGCGATAAACACTCCACCACCAATCGTGTTTAGCCTATTCTTTTGGAACACTGTTAGGTTCTTTGCTAAAATTTCGGCTGAGCTTATCTCCGGCATTAGCCAGGTTTCAGTGCTTATAACAATTTAAGCATCAGTGGTTTCTACTAGCGCTTGGAGCTCTGGTACTTTCCCAACACAGTTACGACAATTTAGAACTGTTATCTCGATGGTTCTTCTATCTACGTTCTTTCTTTGTCAGCCCTGCACCCTTTGCGACTGTAGCCCTTTTAGTGTTTTCCCGAGACCCTCTAACACAAAAAACCGCCCAGTCCACACCATACAGATTCTGCTACCCGCGTAGCCGCCTCCTGCGTATAGTGGAGTCCTGACGTATTCAGCGGAACCCGCAACGTAACTGCCCTTTGGCGCAAGTCGAGGAATCTGCAGCTTACACTGTCGCAGAACCGTCTGAGCCCCTCATTCAGACCCTCCACTCGGCTCTGTAGCAGAGGTCCGAAATCGGTCCTGTCGACTATGCTGCAAATGGTCAGCTCTACTTTCATCTTGCAAGCAGGACTGGTAGCCTTTACCACTTCGTTAACCGCTCGAAACCAGAGAGAATATTTTCTGATCCGAAGTGACACACATCATTGGTACCGAGGTGAGCCACCACCAGCAGTTCGCTGCACCCTGTGTTGTTCATGGCATTCAGGAGGACTCATTCCACCTCTGGAACGACTCCACCCAGTATGCACACAGAGTGCACATTGGCTTTCTTCCCTTCTTGGCAACCATGTCTCTAACCGCGCCTATCGTTGTAGCTCCCAACTATGAATAATTCCACCCTCTGTGATTGTCTGGATCTTTCAGTCTGAGAGGTTTCCTCTGAAACAGGACAGGCGACAGCATCTGGCTGAGTGACAGTGCCAGCCATAGACAGCACCTGGAACCTGTTTGACCGAGGAAGCCTTATGTGCAGCTTCTTCAGAAGTCTTTCTCCGCCTGCTACGCCCAGGGGCGACCTCCCACTCCACCACGGGTGAGGAGTCAATCTCAGTGTGACTGGAATGGGCGTCGGTCAGGAACAATTGGAGGACTCAGACGTAGTGGACGTCTGTCGGATACCCACGGTTGGCCCACAACAGTGGTGCCCATCCACTGCAATCTCAAGCTGTGTAACTGAAGCCATCACAGCGTGGAGATGAGAGCGAAGTGTCACCAACTCGGCTTGCATATCCACACAAGTTTCGTGTCACACTGTCGTTTTTGTTAGCGACCTCCAATGTGCAACCACTTCGATGCCAGCGGAAGGATTTTGTCAAAGGAAGAACTTTCTTGTTTCAGCCTTTACATCCAACTGGTAATATGCATGATCATTTGAATAGCCTTTGATATTAACAGGTCCAATTACATTTATTGCGACTTTGCTACCATTTTCTTCTTCGCCTTGATAACTGCTGTTATAACATTTCACTTCAGAATAGCACTCACTTGTGACACTGCGAACTTCTGTAACCGTTGTGCTAAACTGAGTAGACTGTGCGTTATTACACCATACATTCTTATTGGATAATTGACAAAAGTTAAATGTTCATAAAAATGTGCGTTATACAGTCTTGGGTACATCAAACAGCAAGAATCGATGTTTTTCTACCTAAATGTTATATATTGGTATACATTTTCATTGTTGTCATTGCTTTGTAATAAGTAATCTGCGCCCTACTTTTGTGAGATCCGAGGAACATGCTGCAGTCGAAATGGTACAAGAGACGCTAAGGGCCAGCGGTGTTTACATACCCTGGGCTAACATCAATTTAGCCTTGACTGATTCTACGAAACCGTGTTGATGAGACCATTCCATGCATTTATCTTTAATGTTTCTCGTGTAGGCTAGATATATATGTGTTTATATTTGTAAATACTTTAATCTTTTTATTCTAATTTTAATTATTAGTTAAATAACAATAATATTTTACTTTCTGTGGGCTGCTAAAGTAGCAGGCCGGTCTGCATTGCGGGTCCTAACGTGTCACTTCTGTAAACCCGCACAGGCCGTTCTTTTCCACGGTCTGCTCAAGCTGAAATGAGTATTGGGTACAACCCTGAGACTAAAGCGACTCACTACCACGTATCAGTCTACACAAAGGTCTCCGTGACAGACCCGCCCCGCAAGGGCTGTGTCCTAGTGTGTTTGGATTATAAGGATGTTACTGTAACGAATATTCTCAAAATATTTAATAGGAACATTAATCGATTCTTTCTATATTAAATTGTCTCTTTTTCGTTCTTAAAACACACTAACAAAATGATAGTTAGATCTGTATGAGGTAGTGTATACTTTAAACAATTCACCTGCACAGTGATTGCAAGAGACAACGATGTTATCAACATGTTACTAAAAGAAAATAACACATTCATACAAAATTTGAATTAAAAAGTCTTCATAAATCAGAGAATTTTAATTTATTGGAGAAAGAATTATACAAAGATTTATTTGTGAACAGAACTAGGAAATAAGTCACTTTACGTAAGAAATAATAATAACGACATATTAACTCTCAGTACAAAACACTTTCTTTATTAGGTCATTTGCACATATGGATTTGTCTGCAATTTTGGTAATACCAATTTTAGTCATTGCTTTATGAATATGCAAAACTGCCATATCATTCAATCATTTTTGTGTCACTGTTGACCGCAAAAACGTTTGCAGTCGTCGAAGTGCCGAAAACGGCCGCTCAGAAGTATAAGAAGCAACAGGGATAGCTAAAATCATCCGAACAAGCTTCACGAGTACTGTGAGAACTTCAAGCATGAGACCGCTGTTTTCTCTACTTCAAATATTTGTAACATCTGACAGGTTGGCCGCTTCCTCCTTCTTCGTTCTGCACACATCTGCAAACATATCCCGATGCAATGTTAGCCTTTATTTATCAGAGTCTGCCCCATAGAACTGCAGCATTCGATCAGCAGCAATTTGGCTGATAGCAAAAGCTTCAAGTTGTGAAATAAGTTCCAGAACTATTGAGTCAAATCTACGATTTAGCGAATCCACAGCCATATCAATTATTTAAAAAATATTTGTCTACACATTTCCTTCTGTGTTTCATACGTGTGAGTATCACCACCTTTGTCGTAGCATTTTGGCGCCTTCCTTTCTCTAGGCCGAACTGGTTTATCAACGTTATGTTCTTCCGCTTTCGTAATGCTGTCATCCCACAACTCAAAAAATATATCCCTTTGTGAAGCTAATCTTTCTGTCAAAGTTTACACCAATGCTTTGATTTATCAGTATGACAATGATTTCTTCTGCAAAGAAGAATAAACTTGCTCAATCCTACCAAAAACTGAAATTAACGTTCCGAGCGAAATAAGAAATCTGAATGACGCAGGTTTAAAAAATTCACTAGCTTTCCCACCGACTTCACTTTTTCCTTCTGACAGGTCTTCCAATAATTTCAAGAGAACGTCATAATTACTTTCCAACGATTTCAGTTGTTGTAGCCTGACACATCACTTCGTAGGACAGAATGGACGCAAAATCAGTCTTTCAGCGGTTTTTACAACACCATTCTCGTTGTCTTCCTGTAGCGATTGGAACACTGCTAGTCTCTTCGGCAAATGTCTTACAACTGATATTAATTCACGAAGAATCACCAGGAAGTCTCGCACATGACTAATACTTTGCATTGCATCTTGTACCATCAAATTCAAATTATGCACGGAACATTGAAAAAATATAGTTCTCGTCTCCATCTGAGTAATCTTACTATGTAATTCTGTTAAATATCCACTGACATTGGTCGCGCCATCATGACACTGGCCACAAAAGTATTTTATGTTGAGGGATAAACGGCTTATGACATCCTAGAGGACTTTAAACGAAGTCGTAAGACTTGTTGAAGCTACACCATAAAAACCCATAAAAACTTATTCAGATTGAAGATTTTTATCGACATATCTAATACATACGGATAGTTGTTCCTTCACTGATATGTCGGAAGTCTCATCTACAATAAGAGAAAAATATAGTGCTTCCTTAATAGGTTTCACAATATTTTGCTGTACATCGCTGGATAATAACCAGACAATTTCATTCAATATATCATAAGAGACACATCGATATGAAGTCCGCTGCAGCCAAGATTTCAAGTCAGGAGCATCTTCTGCTCTAAGCGGCAGCAAATAACGAATATTTGATGCTTCATCGGTGTGACCACGGATTGCTATCCCTTTCCGACTTAAACACTGGAGGGACGTTATTATCTTTAAAACTGCCTTGTTTGCATTTTTCATATTTTCTATTTCATGTGTTGAGATAAGGAATGACACGTTGGTACCTTGTTCCGTAGAGCAGTCATGGATGAAGGGTGAAGTGAACATTTTTCGGGAACTCTTAAGCGTTCAATTGCCTTATACCACTGGGAAAATCCATTTCGAAGAAATACATTGCACGAATCCCTATCTGTAGGAGTAGCAGTTGCCGGTGGAAGCACTGTACTGGAATCAAAAGCGTTTTTACATGCGCTACAGAACACTTTGTCCAATTCTTTGTCATAATAAATCCTAGAAAATGTGTTTTTCCATCCTTGATGGTATGACCTACCTGGTGGTTTCTTGGCACTTCTTGTCGATGTACCACAGGAGCTGCCAGAAGATACATTCTCGGGTTCCTTGAGCAAATTGAGCATGTACAAGGGCGTTCATCACTGACTGCTTATAGCGCAAGTATTAGTCAGGAGAAAAAGAAAATTACAAAGACAGTCACTTACGCATGTGTAAAGGCAGAACTGTCACAGTAGGAAGTCCCCCTTCCGTGTTTCATAATATGGATTACTTCAGAAGATTCTCGGATTCAGAACTAATTAACAAAATTTTGGAGGAAACGAAATTATACTCTGTGCAACGAATCACCACGTCAGCAAACACTGATCAAAGTTAAATGGAACAATTCTTCGGTGTTCTGATATACATGGGTCCTGTTTCCATCCCTTCGCATAATGACTATTGATCCCAGTCAATGAATTATGAAAGAGTCACCAGTAATCTCAGATTGAAGCGCTTTCAGAAACACCATCGATTCCTCCATTTTACAAGCAATGAGAATGCTGTGAACACTTTTGACACACTTTTCAGAATAGACCTGCAAGAAACCGCCGTGAACAGCAACAAGAATCGGAATTTTCTGTAGACGAGATGATGATTCCGTATAAAGGTACAAGAGCAGGTAGCTTGTACCAGGATATTCAAAACATGTCACACAAGTGGGGTTTTAGGACTTTTGTTCGTGTTGGTGGGTCTGGAATTGTCTACGATTTTCTTCCCTATACTGGCAAACAATGATAACTGACGCTGATGATGAGAAAGTATTTGGAATGGGAGGACAAATTGTGTTTCACCCTTTGCGAAAGTATTTCAAGGTACATTTCTCCTAGAATGTACTTTGACAATTTCTTTTCCAGCCTTGAACTTACAATATACTTAAAAAATCTAAACACTGAAACATGGGCGCTATAAGGGAGAAGTGAATAAAGAACTTCCCTCTGGAAGACGAGAAGAAGTTACTGAAACGAGAACGAGGCAGCCATGACTGTAGGAAGGACACTCAGTCTTACCTCAGTCAGAATAAAGTTGTGACACTTGCAAGCTCGTTTTTTGGTGTCCAGCCACTCTCAACAGTAAAACGACGGAACAGCTTTGATAAAAGATGAAATGGTGCGCTCTGTCTCAGTACAATAATCATATGGGAGGCTATGATCTTGCCAGTACGGTAACAGAACTGTGTAGAGTACCAATGAAAATTAGACGTTAGTACATCAGATTGTTTGGATTTATGCTTGTCCTGAGTGTTGTAAATGTCTGGTTGATGTACTGAAGAGAATCTGAGGAATAGGAAACCTTAATGAAGTCATTCAGGCAGACAATGCCCATGGTTTGATGTCCCTTGGGAAAAGGAATTCAGGAAGGCCCTCATTAGTCCTAACACCACCTCAGCCAACAGCTCTGACTGTTGCACAAGATGTCCGATATGATAATATGGTGAACTGGTCTGTATATGGTCCCAAGCGTCGTTGTTATCTTTGTCCATCTGAATGTTCTACAATGAAATGTTCTAAATACAATTTAGTATTGCGCTTTGTTCCAAAGACGAATTGTTTCAAACATTTACATTACAAGAAGGATATAGTTCTGTTACGTAGGAGGAATATGTAAAAATGTTTATAAATTCGAATTATACACATAGAGTAAACCTTTTGCCTGATGTTATGATTGGGAAACACTTTTTTCTACAATATGTATATCTGTATAAAATGAGAATAAGTGTGGTCTACGGCTGGCAATATTGCCTGCATGCAACACTTCACAATTCTGGAAATTTTATCAAAAAATTTTAATGCATACTGAACTGTATTTCATTAAACACAATAAATAAACAGAAACACTGAAAAACTTTTTTCTCTCATTTTCACCATTTTCCAGATAAAATGTTAAAGGAGATATGAAAACCAATTAGAGTAAAGTTAAGGAATAGTTTTGTAGCCACATATACTGAATGGATACTAAAATTCTAACTAAGCTGTTCTTCAACTTAACTAAACAGCCTCAAACTCTTGAAACTGACAAAGATATGAAAAACACTGGAATTGTTGTGGTCTTCAGCCCGAATACTGTTTTGATGCAGCTCCCCATACCACTCCATCATGAGCAGACCTCTTCTTCTCCGAATAACTAATGCAACCTACATCGTTCTGAATCGGCTTACTGTATTCACCTCTGGGTCTCCCTCAACAATTTTATCCCCAGACTTCCCTCCAACACTAAACTGGTGACAAATTGATTTTTCAGGATGGTTGTTATTATGGTGTAACGTAACTGAAATTTATGTGCAGTATTTTTGATACATTTCGTCCAGAATTTTTCACATCCAGCTTACCCATGTATCGGGTGCAGCCGTAATACTTAGAAAGTGAGGTCATGCAACACTTTCAAATCAGCATACGCTATGCTGTAATTGTTAGCAGTTTCTAGTTTAGTATTAATTGTGACTTTGTAAAAGAAACAGACTGACGCTTAGTAGCTGTCAGTCAATAGAATAAATTAGATGCAGTTACTAAGGGAATCCACCTTTGGTTTTCTTTCGGCGGTCTAGGTGATTTTACGCGACCGGCCATGCGCAAAGCGAGGGAAAAGACAGTTGCTGACAGAGAGGTAGACGGTGTGGACAAACATCGATTTTCATCTCAGTAATGCTGAGAATTGTGGATTTGTGCAACCAGTGCTAATATTCTGAAATGGCAGCAGCAGATGATGGGGAAAATACGTCTCTATTGTTTAAGTTGTGGAATGAAAGAGTTTTCGAACTAACAGTGACGGCAATGTTGGGTGCCGTTACCAATGGCGGCGATGAGCACAATGGCTTCTTGCAATAATTGGCCCTACATTGAGACTTGAAGGTATCGTTCATCTGCCATCTTGCCTCAATACCAGCGTTTCACCATCTACATCATTCAGTATCCACTTTGTGTATGAGTTTGCAGAAAGTTAATGTAAAATATTAACATACTACATTCCAGTAAAGGTAAATTAATTTTCTTTAAGACAAAAACCACAAAGAAAATGAAGCTAAAAATTTAATTTTTCAATTCTTCAGTAAAGAATTAGTGTCAGTATTTTGCACCAATGACTTATTAAATTGATAGTTTGGTAATATTCACATCTGACAGCACCTTATATGTTTGAAACTGGAATTATTACATTCCTCTTGATGCCTCAGGGTATTTCCCTTCTCTCATCCATCTTGCACACCAGATGAAGTAATTTTGTTATGGCTTACTCTCCCAAGGCCATCAGTACTTTCGAGGGAATATCGTCTACTCCAGGGTTCTCAGAGCTCTGTCCAATTTTTCTGGAATTACAATGGACATAATAGATAAAAGAATATTTTGTAGAGAAACAACACAAAAGGCAGGATTTCGGAAAAGAAAGAGATCTCGAAAAGGAAGGAAATGAACCGATGAAGAAAATGGATAACACTCTCAAAGAATCAGGGAAGTCTGGGAGCATCGAAAATTGAGGACAATGAAGCAAACCAAGGATGACATTTCATACCTTCTAAAAGAGTTGTTCGAATAAATAAATAAATTCAACTGAAGTATGGAAAGAAAGTTAGCTAATTAACAATGAAGTCATAGAACATGTGGTTAAGTTTTCTGTGTTGACACTTTCAGTCATTTTTTTCACTTCTGCTACGAAAATTTTTGATTTTGTATCCAAGCAGAACTTATTTTTAGAATTTTTTTTCATATATCTGAATCCAAAATTTGACTATCTAAATATGAGTTATGGATTGTCCACAACAGACGACACTGTGACTTAACTGTGCAATTTTTCACAGTTCGCAGAATTTTTTTAATGTGCACTTTTAGTCTCTAAAAATTGAAATTTGAAATTTTGGTAGTGTAGGCTGCGCAGGTTAGTGAAATTGTAGCTACTATGAGACACCCTGTCGCTAAGTAGTCACACTCAGCCATAATCTTCGCACGACCGACACCGCACATGGCTTCGAAATTCAAATTTCACTCAGAAGATGGTACTGGAATGTACACTCGTAGAAGAGAACGTCCACTACAAAGTACACTATGCCCAGTGCCTTACAAACTCTCAGAACGTGTATAGCGACTGAAAATGAAATCATTCACTACAGTAGACAAAGACATCGGCAAGGTTAAAGATATTTGTTGAAAACGACTGGATGAGCAGGAAAAGAAACAAACCAGAGACTGAAAAATGACCTGGCCACTTTTTGGTAAAATAAATAAGGTTATCAAATCTCTGATTCCGATTTTTCTGAAACTGTAAGTTCCCATTCAGTTTTTATTACTAATTTTAACATTAACTGGCTGACAAAAACTTTAAAGCATGCAGACAACATCGCCGAATATCAATGTAACTTCGTACACATAGAACCCATTGATGGATACGTAAATGTTAAGAGTTGCAATTCTCTGAACAACTGTCACCAGACTACGTTGTTACTAGATTTTGAGACATTCGGATGTGACGATTGCCTGATATGGAGGCAGCCACTCTCGTCGTCATGTTTCCAGTCGACCACGTTTGACCCTCACGAGCAAGGATCACCAAATTCGGCAACAAGCACATCATAACCCCTTCACTTTTCCTCTTGCCATCCGAGGACAAGTAATGGACTCTCTGCAACATTCTGCCTCATCCTGCACCACTGGTCGGAGAGTAATGGCAGCAAGGCTAGGGATCTACAGTCCATGTATGGACTGCCGTTGACACCACAACACAAACGACTGTGTTTGGAGAGGTGCCGTATCTGGGATCATGGACTGGTGATGTATGACGTCGTATCGTTGTTCTGCCTTTCACTGGGTGACCATCGTCAGCGAGTATGGCGGCGACCTGCGGAGAAGACCTGTTCTTCCAATGTTTTGGAGAGGTGCAGCTGTGTTACTACTGGAGTCATGGTAAGGGGACCCATTAGATATGACTAGGTCGTAGTTGGTAGTGATCGAGGGAAATTAGACAGCATAATAGTATATCAAGGACATCCTCTTACCTCTCATGTGATAGTTTCAGATTGTCATGTTTCAACAGGACAATACTCGTCCACACATTATAGGTCTCTCTATGAACTGTTCACGTGACGTTGATGTACACCATGTTCAGCAAGATCCCCACACCTTTGTCGGGAAGAACATGTGTGGGACCAAATCGAACATCGACTCTGCACTAATGTCAGTAGCCATTATATCAAACACCAGTTACAACAGCCTGCCTCAGGAGAGGGCACAACAGCTTTATGATATCCTTAGAAACAGAAGCAGTGCATACTTCCTGGTCAGAGGTGGTGTAACGTCATTCTCAAAACTGAGTTCATATTCCCAAGTTCTTTGTAAATTTGACTCGATTTTGCAATCACTGAAATAACAGCATATACCCTCTCAACCTGTGAAGTTTCATTTCGTCTCCTCCTTCCCTTCTGGGTACTTTACTTCTTTTGTCAGGTAGTGTAAATCAGTGAGGCATAAGATTTAAATAAAATTCAGATCAGGCACCATTTCAAAGCGGAAGATGTGATTATGACCAAAAATGACATTACATTGCCATGGGCAACACATATAGCAAGGCTCTTATGTGATAAATGGACAAACGAAGTTTTTTACTGGATTCCTAGACGTAAGAAAAACCAAACAAACACCTTTAGGGATGGGTGGGTAGATGAGAGTTGAAATCTCGTAGGCGACGGAGGTGTATAGGAGGCTATTATCCAGCAGCGTATGTCAAATGACTGTTATTGATTATAATTACGTGATAAACGAGTTTGATTGACAAAGCTGTTTTAATCGTTATTCCGTATTTTATTTCAATACTTTTCCGCTATCGAAGCAACATTCAGTACTAATGTAAAATGTTAAACTTATTGTAGATGGGCTGTCAAACACTAGACATAACTTACTACGAGAACCCTTTCAAGCGTATTTCTGCAATTTTTTATATTTGTGGTATGTGGAGTTGAGAACTCTCATACCAATTTCCAACAGCATTTGACGCAGCTCTCGTAAATTTTCGACGAAATCAATTTTGAATTTTTCTAGCCATCATCAATACGCTGAAGGTCGATTTTTCCGAACAGATAGCTTGGTTCCATGGTACAAGGCTTGCTTGCCCAGTAAAGGTGTATGTTCTAATGGTATTTTCGTAAGGCATAAAATACAAAAAAATTTTAAAAATCGATAACACCTGAGACAGTAATTGCTGGTCGAATCTTGTTCTGGTCATTCTTTCCTTTATTTTTTACTCTTCAGTTTGAATATGTACGTCATTTTATTGAAAAATTCACCAAATATATGCTAATAACCGATATCTGTCATTTTTATTGCACACAAAAATCCTGTTTTCATTGTCAACATGAATTCTTACTTACTAATCATTTATAATACAGTTCTTAAATCACAAAATAATTAGAAACTGAGGTTCTTTTTTATTCTTCAATATGTTACATTTCACAGAAATGTTCGTGAAACATGAATCTTTGTTTGAAATTTTGCTATGGATGAAAATCAATGCCAGGTCACCACACAGTAGATCAACATTCTACCACAGTGCCACGTGACCCATTGGAAGCACTTGGAAATACGACCTTGCTATAGGGTATCAAGGAAGCACAGAATACTTCAAAGTGGGTTTGTCAAGAATTTTTGAAAATGCGATATTACGATTCCCACTTGCTCCTTTGTTAGATGTTTGTAGACTATAATGGTAATGGATGAAGGATGCTTTAAGAGGCTACTAAACATCAGTGTATGTGATCATGAGGAACATCATGATGGCTTAGGTGTTGGGGTAATGTGTTAGTAATTTTCGCAATGATAAATTTGATAAATATCGTGAGAGTGTGACAAATAACGTACTACAGTGTTAACTGCGATATTGTATTTACTGGTAAAAGAAAGTGGTATAGCTGTATTTATTCTAAGCTACTTTGGTCAGCATGGAACGGTAGTGCCCTCATGTGCAATCATTGACCTGGAAAGAGTGAGGTCACATGTGCCTGTAACAAGACGTAGGGGCGAGATGATGAGTCAGCTGTAACCTGAAGTTATGCTACCAGAAATGCTGCCCTGTAAGTAAAATTTCAACATTGTTAACAACACTCCTACACACATACACACAACGTTCATGTCAAGTGTTACAATATTATTATATACAGGGTGAGTCACCTAACATTACCGCTGGATATATTTCGTAAACCACAACAAATACTGACGAATCGATTCCACAGACCGAACGTGAGGAGAGGGGCTAGTGTAATTGGTTAATACAAACCATAAAAAAATGCACGGAAGTACGTTTTTTTAACACAAACCCAGATTTTTCTAAATGGAACCCCGTTAGTTTTGTTAGCACATCTGAACATATAAACAAATACGTAATCAGTGCCGTTTGTTGCATTGTAAAATGTTAATTACATCCGGAGATATTGTAACCTAAAGTTGACGCTTGAGTACCACTCCTCCGCTGTTCCATCGTGTATATCGGAGAGCACTGAATTACGTAGGGATCCAAACGGTACAGTGATGGAGCTTAGGTACAGAAGAGACTGTAACAGCACATTACGTCCACATGCTAACACCTTTTTATTGGCCTTTTTCACTGACGCACATGTACATTAGCATGAGGGGTGAGGTACACGTACACATGTGGTTTCCGTTTTCAATTACGTAGTGGAATAGAGTGTGTCTCGACATGTCAGGCCAATAGATGTTCAATGTGGTGGCCATCATTTGCTGCACACAATTGCAATCTCTGGCGCAATGAATGTCGTTCACACCGCAGTACATCTGGTGTAATGTCGCCGCAGGCTGCCACAATACGTTGTTTCATATCCTCTGGGGTTGTAGGCACATCACGGTACACATTCTCCTTTAACGTAGCCCACAGAAAGCAGTCCAGAGTTGTAAGATCAGGAGAACGGGCTGGCCAATTTATGCGTCCTCCACGTCCTACGAAACGTCCGTCGAGCATCCCGTCAAGGGTCAGCCTAGTGTTAATTGCGGAATGTGCAGGTGCACCATCATGCTGATACCACATACGTCGACGCGTTTCCAGTGGGACATTTTCGAGCAACGTTGGCAGATCATTCTGTAGAAACGCGATTTATGCTGTAGCTGTTTGGGCCCCTGCAATGAAGTGAGGACCAATGAGGTTTTCGCCAATAATTACGCACCATACATTTACAGTCCACGGTCGCTGTCGCTCTACCTGTCTGAGCCAGCGAGGATTGTCCACGGACCAGTAATGCATGTTCCGTAGAGTCACTGCCCCGTGGTTTGTGAAATCCGCTTCATCGGTAAACAGCTAAAACAGCAGCGCATTCTCTGTTAATGCCCATTGACAGAATTACACTCGATGATTAAAGTCATCACCATGTAATTGCTGATGTAGCGACACATGAAACGGGTGAAAGCGGTGATGATGCAGTATGCGCACGACACTACTTTGACTCAGTCCACCGGCTCTCGCAATGTCCCGTGTACTCATGTGTGGGTTCATGGCAACAGCAGCTAACACACCAACTGCACCCGCTTCTCCTGTGACGGGCCTGTTACGGACCCGTTTGCGTGCTACGACCATACCTGTTGCATACAGTTGGCGGTAGATGTTTTGCAATGTGCGGCAGGTCGGATGCTCTCTGTCCGGGTACCGTTCTGCATACACCCTGCAGGCTTCAGCTGCATTTCGTCGACACTCGCCATAGATGAGTATCGTCTCCGCTTTTTCAGAGTTCGAATACACTATGGTCACAGTTCCTACAACACTACACTATCACAGACGTCTGGTAACACGGTGTACTACAGTTGGTCTGCGTGCGGAGACGAATGCAGAATAACAATAGCAGCAAGCGCTACATGCGGACACTGCGACAGCTAGACCAAACCACAACAGTGCACTACAGCCACACTCGTAAACACGGTCGTCATCGTAAACATGTCCCCTGTTTGTTACAACACGCAACTGAACGTCGGAGGTTTCAAGCGTCAACTTTAGGTTACAATATCTCCGGATGTAATTAACATTTTACCATGCAACAAACGGCACTGATTATGTATTTGTTTATAAGTTCAGATGTGCTAACAAAACTAACGGGGTTCCATTTAAAAAAAAGGTAGGTTTGTGTTAAAAAACATACTTCCATGCATTTTTGTATGGTTTCTATTAAACAATTACACTTGCCCCTCTCCTCACGTTCGGTCTGTGGAATCGGTTCGTCAGTATGTGATATGGTTACGAAATATATCCAGCGCTAACGTTAGGTGACTCACCCTGTATATAAAAGAAGCTACAGACAATTCTGCAAAATGTTTAGTTGCTCACTCATTAAAGAAAGAATCAACATTTCTTTGTAACATCCCGCAGACTGTGAATTTTCACATCCTGTGAACTTTAAAAAGAAGTTACATTATCAAAATGTCATTGCCGCAAAATCAGTCGAAGGTAACATTGTTGTAAGTTTGAACATGTTTGACTATTTGAAAGATGTCAACGATTTCTTAAGTCCTGCATGTTTTGAATTCTTAATAATAAGTTATTCATAGATGGCACTAAATTTGTTATGAATTCCTGGAAAAGTATATATTCGGATTTTGAATCAAAGCTGTTAAGTAACAAGTACCCAGTGCCACTTAGACTGCATGAGCTTTCCAAACTATATAAGCATGGAGCATCCATCAAACCAGTTGTATCATGTTTCACTGCTTTATCTTACAAACTGACTAGTAAATTGGACACTAATTAAAAGTAAGACAAAATACAAATCAAGGTACAGTATTTCAAACTCAGTGAAATAGGTAAAAAAAGTCTATCTGTCTATCTTACACAGTGCTAAATCAGTGTCCTTTGATTCTTGCAGTTAGTTTGCGAACACACTAGTAGGGGATTACGTTATTATTCTTATATAATTGATATACAGGTCTAACATCAAGCCTATGGAAAATGAATGACTTTGGCATACCTGCATAGACACGTTCAGCACAAAGTCATATCCAGTTCCAAGGGATTTTGAATAGTTAGAGGGCTCAGCTCTGAGGTTTCCTCTGTGTCTACGTTTGGCTGAAATACTCATGGACAACTCTGAGCAACAATTTTTGAATAAAGAACCTTTGAGTGCTAAGATTAATGCTAGTTCAGGTATGTAGATGATGTATTGCACTGAAAGTCAGCTCAACAATTTTTTTGCAGTTCTTGAATAGCCAACATAAAAATATTCATTTCAAAATGGATAAAGGTAACAAGAAGATTTCATAGTAGAGTTATAAGTAATAAAATTTATTGCTTTAATTAGTGGCTTCACTCTTATCTGATTTATCATGTTTTGCACATGGATTATAAACTGAAAATTATAGCCCTCATCTATACTGCCTTTGCTTCTCATTCCAATGACCGCACGGTGTGCTGTACAATCCCACACCTTGGACGGATATCATACAGTGTAGCAAAATCACTGAAATCCTACAATTGTAGGATTTCCCACCATGTAAGGAACTCCAAAGCCAACAGTATATTCAATAGCAAAATTAAGACTCAATTGCTAGCCAACAGTGGGGTATACAAAATTAGATTGTCCTGATTGTGATACGTATTATATTGGTCACTCAGGCAGTCACATGACAGCTAGGTTGGCTGAACGTGAAAGCATGTGTTGCTTACAGAATTATGACTCCACATTCGGTGAACGAGTACTGAGTGAGGACCATAGCTACCAGCCACACTCCCATATCTTCCAGCTAGCAAACAAAGTTCAAATACTCTACCTGTTGTAGGCGTGAAAATCAACAAACATCTAGTCCACAATACTAATATAATACTGAATGGCTAAACACAGCCCAGTACCTCCACTTTTCTAAACGTCACTTATCCCTCACAGTTTTCCAATGTTTCCCATACTATCTGCTTCTTTATATTCATTCATTTGTCAGTGTATTCCGTTTATATTGTGATTAAAATTCCGTACTCTATATATTATGCTGAAACTATATTACTTTCCATACGTAATACTTCTTCGAGCTCTTCTTTAGTGTTCTTGCCAACAACATATTATATTTTTTGAGATTCTTAATTTATTTTAACTTGTTATATAGACACTGCCTTTTGAGTTTACAGTTAATGGCTTCTTCGGTTTGCTCCGATTATATTTCTATACTGTTGAACGTCTAACTTTTTAATGGCATTACCACTCCACCGTCAAAGATGACGTTTGCCCTGTGTTAGTGCCTGACTCTACATGATTAAGCTCTTTTCAAATGTTGTTTGCAAATATTGTAACTTCTTTGACCATGGTAGTCAGTTAAAGTCTAATGATGTTCTTGTAAGTTGATAACCTGTTAACTCAATCAATTAAGCCTGTAAAACATACATAACATTGTGTTTTGCACTTATAACTATGTTGTTCTACCAAGAAGTGACAGAATAATTTTTAACATTATTTCAACATATAAATTACCCATCAAAATTAATGCCTAAAACAGGGTGATGGATTCTCGAAATTAAAGGCCTGAAAGGTATTTCAATGTCAAACTTGTTCTATAACTGTACAAACCAAATATGCAAGCAATGCAGCAACATTTGATATTTTCATTTTAGGCCCAAATCAGGTTATGCACCAAAACGAACTTGACCAAGACTACAACTTACAGGGTGTTTAAAAAATGACCGGTATATTTGAAACGGCAATATAAACTAAACGAGCAGCGATAGAAATACACCGTTTGTTGCAATATGCTTGGGACAGCAGTACATTTTCAGGCAGACAAACTTTCGAAATACAGTAGTTACAATTTTCAACAACAGATGGCGCTGCAAGTGATGTGAAAGATATAGAAGACAACGCAGTCTGTGGGTGCGCCATTCTGTACGTCGTCTTTCTGCTGTAAGCGTGTGCTGTTCACAACGTGCAAGTGTGCTGTAGATTTATTCCTTAGAACAGAGGATTTCTCTGGTGTTGGAATTCCACCGCCTAGAACACAGTGTTGTTGCTACAAGATGAAGTTTTCAACGGAGGTTTAATGTAACCAAAGGACCGAAAAGCGATACAATAAAGGATCTGTTTGAAAAATTTCAACGGACTGGGAACGTGACGGATGAACGTGCTGGAAAGGTAGGGCGACCGCGTACGGCAACCACAGAGGGCAAAGCGCAGCTAGTGCAGCAGGTGATCCAACAGCGGCCTCGGGTTTCCGTTCACCGTGTTGCAGCTGCGGTCCAAATGACGCCAACGTCCACGTATCGTCTCATGCGCCAGAGTTTACACCTCTATCCATACAAAATTCAAACGCGGCAACCCCTCAGCGCCGCTACCATTGCTGCACGAGAGACATTCGCTAACGATATAGTGCACAGGATTGATGACGGCGATATGCATGTGGGCAGCATTTGGTTTACTGACGAAGCTTATTTTTACCTGGACGGCTTCGTCAATAAACAGAACTGGCGCATATGGGGAACCGAAAAGCCCCATGTTGCAGTCCCATCGTCCCTGCATCCTCAAAAAGTACTGGTCTGGGCCGCCATTTCTTCCAAAGGAATCATTGGCCCATTTTTCAGATCCGAAACGATTACTGCATCACGCTATCTGGACATTCTTCGTGAATTTGTGGCGGTACAAACTGCCTTAGACGACACTGCGAACACCTCGTGGTTTATGCAAGATGGTGCCCGGCCACATCGCACGGCCGACGTCTTTAATTTCCTGAATGAATATTTCGATGATCGTGTGATTGCTTTGGGCTATCCGAAACATACAGGAGGCGGCGTGGATTGGCCTCCCTATTCGCCAGACATGAACCCCTGTGACTTCTTTCTGTGGGGACACTTGAAAGACCAGGTGTACCGCCAGAATCCAGAAACAATTGAACAGCTGAATCAGTACATCTCATCTGCATGTGAAGCCATTCCGCCAGACACGTTGTCAAAGGTTTCGGGTAATTTCATTCAGAGACTACGCCATATTATTGCAACGCATGGTGGATATGTGGAAAATATCGTACTATAGAGTTTCCCAGACCGCAGCGCCATCTGTTGTTGAAAATTGTAACTACTGTAATTTCGAAAGTTTGTCTGCCTGAAAATGTACTGTTGTCCGAAGCATATTGCAACAAACTGTGTATTTCTATCGCTGCTCGTTTAGTTTTTATTGCCGTTTCAAATATACTGGTCATTTTTGAAACACCCTGTATGAACCCTATGTTGGCTTAAATACTATGCTTATCAGGCGAGCACAGAAACAGTCAGTCTGAGCTTCTGCTATACAACTGTCAGGTACTGAAGTATTGCAATTCATGTGTAACCTACGCTTGACAACTGAAATATAACTCTGAACTCTCAAATTAATACCACAGTGCTAATTGCATGCTTAAATTGCACTATAACTGTGCAAAGAACATATGCTCTGCTAAAGTAACATGCTGAGCAGGCAGTTGACATTTCATCCTAGACCTAAATGAGACTATGATCAAAAACAAACTGACCCAGCAACTGTGCCATAGCAAGTCTTAAACCCAGGTGACAAGGGAGTAGGAGTAGGAGGAGGAGTAGTAACTACACAGTTGAAAAACCTGTGATGAGTTGGCCCACCTGACCGTAATAAGTGAGGGCTCCTGCTTGGGTTATAGATGAAGATGGTCAACAGGTTCAGCGCCAGATGATGACTGCGAGTCTCAATGACGAAGAAGGTGGAAGAGCTACTTTCAGCAGCGTCTGACATGGATTGGGTGGCTGCAAACTGCGTGTGTCCTCCATGTTAGGGGCACCTGATATTACAAACCTCATGTGTTCCGCCATATACGCAGTAGCGTAAAAACAAGAGAAATATCACCTACCCACCTGCAGTCAGTATGCACTTGTTGCTAAAAGTATATAAACAGAAACAGTCCCCGGTTGTACGGGACAGGTATAACATCGAGATATCAGCACTGCAACCCACTCAGTTCATGGATGAAGATGCAGTGGAATTCCAAGGGTACAAGCTCTGTAATAGGTAACCAGGTATCAGAGTAACAAAGACAATTCAATATGTAGGAACTGGCTTTGCTGTGCATCATAGTCTGATCGATCAAATAACAGGAAACCAGGTGTCAGACTGATACAGACAGTTCCATATCTAGGAACTTATTTTGCTTCACTTCAAAGGCTGATCGATCGTATGGTAGGTTTCACTTAACCTAATGGTAGGACCTCATTACTATCCTTAAGGTTCCACAATATAGCATGTACTATAATGAACTTAGATGCACCTATGACTGACACTGACATGAAGTACCAAGAAGCGTTAGAACACAACTGGAGCATTGTAGTAGAAACATTGGACAAGATCTGACAACACCATACAAAGATACTGATGGGTGATTTTAGTGCACAAGTTGGCAAAGAGTAAAAATATCGTAAAATAGTTCAAATGGCTCTGAGTACTATGGGACCTAACTTCTGAGGTCATCAGTCCCCTAGAACTTAGAACTACTTATACCTAACTAACCTAAGGATATCACACACATCCATACCCGAGGCAGGATTCGAACCTGCGACCGTAGCGGTCGCCTTGTTCTAAGCTGTAGCGCCTAGAACCGCTCGGCCACTCTTGCCGGCGTAGAATAGTTGGCTGCTATCTAGCCCACAGGAGGTTCAACAGGAATGTAGAACGCCATTTGGACGGTTGCGATAATTATACCATAGTCCTGAAGTCAACCATCTTCAAACACCTATGAAGAAATTCCAAGACCTTTAAGAGCCAAATCCCTGATTGGGTGAGTTCCAGATAGACCATGTGTCTACAGACAGGAGGTACCACAGGGAGAGACAGTACGTCAGAGTACTAAGAATAGCTAAGCTAGACTCTGACCCTTACTCCCCCTAGTAAAGATCAATCTCCAAGTATTGAGAAGGCCACCTATAATTACAAAGCTCTCTAAGCCACTAGATATCAACATTGTAGGACTGAATGATGAGAACTGCACCTTTCAGACTATCCTAAGGAAAAACGCACAAAACCAAGGGTAGCCCAAACGACAAAATGCTCTGCTGGATGCTGCACAAGAAACCACCCCAGCCTCATCCAACAAAGGGAAGCATCCCTGGTGGACCACAGAATGTGATCAAGCCATAGGGGAAAGACACAAGCCTGTATCAAGTGGAACCAGCGTAAAGATGTGCACAACTACCAACCCATTATTCGTTCAAATGGTTCAGATGGCTCTGAGCAGTATGGGACTTACCTTCTGAGGTCATCAGTCCCCTAGAACTGAGAACTACTTAAACCTGACTAACCTAAGGACATCACACACATCCATGCACGAGGCAGGAGTCGAACCTGCGACCTTAGCGATCCCGCGGCTCCAGACTGTAGTGCCTAGAACCACTCGGCCAGCCCGGCCGGCATTATTCTTATTGCCAAGAGAAACTGCACCAGGTCCCTGATACAACAGGCAGAGGAGGACTTCAAAAAGAACACCTCAACAAATGTTTACAAGGAAATCAAAAAACAGACCATGCTGTACACATCCCCCGATCTTCAGCTTCGCACATCTGATGGGAAGTTTCGGTTACATAATGGAATCTGCACCTGCACTAATACCCCTGCAGGGTACTCTCAAAAGCCGCCACCCCCCTCCAAAGCACAGGAACATAAGAGACTTAAATTCCATGAGCCCTCTTCTAGAAACCTAGACTCCATGTCACCAAACTGGGAAGATATATCGGATATTATCGACAGTCTCAAGAGCAACAAGACCTCAGCTAGAGATGACATATTGCAGAGCATCCATCAGATCATACAGCTGTGATCCATCCCTGTCACAAGAAGGGTAGTAAGACTGACAAGGACAACTACAGAGGGGTATCTCTGATATCTGTCACCTACAAAGTTTTCTTCAGTTGCCAGCTACAGTAACTTAGTCACCAACCAACTTGACTCCCATCTAGGTGAATATCAGGCTGGATTCCAAGATAGTAGATCTTCCTCAGTGCAAATAAGAAAACCTCAGGACCGACACTGCATACCGGAGTCATGGCGGACGTTCCACAGTATTCATCCTAGTGGACTTTGAAAAGGTATATTATTCGACAGAAAGGCAGAAACTGTCTCCACCCTGTGAGAACTGGACCTAGAAGACAAGCTCGCCAGACTAGTCAAGGCCACTCTTCAGAACACCATGTTTCATGTCAAATAATTTGGAGGTGAGCTCTCTGAGAGTTTCATCATCCTAATGAGAGTTGGTTCAAAAATGGTTGAAATGGCTCTGAGCACTATGCGACTTAACTTCTGAGGTCATCAGTCGCCTAGAACTTAGAACTAATTAAACCTAACTAACCTAAGGACATCAAACACATCCATGCCCGAGGCTGGATTCGAACCTGCGACCGTAGTGGTCGCTCGGCTCCAGACTGCAGCGCCTAGAACCGCACGGCCACTCCGGCAGGCAAATGAGAGTTCGACAAGGTGATGACCTCTCATTCTCACTATTCAGTTGGGCACTGGAGAAGACTACTGTGGAATTTTCTTGCACTCTATCATTGGGAACTGAAGATGAATTAAGATTAGGTTCAAGAAAGATAAAATTAGTGTGCCCTGCCTAGCTGATGATCTTGTCTTGTTAGCCAACAATATAGAGAAGGCTACTTACTAACTACAGAGCCTTTACAGCATACCAGCTAAGTCCAATTTTAAGGCCAGAATACAAAAAACTGATTTCGTTATTAACTTGAAGGGAGCGCCATCTATAATTCCACTAGAAGGCACCTTCCTACGTAAGATCCTGCAGTCAAGCGTTTAGAAGAGTGAGAACTTGGCAACAGATACCAAATTCCCTAAGTTTTTATCTTCTGAAGTAACTTCCAGTAACTCCATACCTAAAATGTATGTCCGAAATATGTATAGTTCATCATCAACACAATATTTATGTCACGTATCACAATGTTATTTTCATATCTAAAAATATCTGTCGAAATACATAATTTCTATGAAAATACATAAATAAATAGACATTTCGATCTTAGGACTACCTGGGGCTATGTTACTGGTTGGTATCTTGAACTTTTATCACCCAATGACCACAGAAGTTTTTCAGTAATGCTTCATCTAAGGAAGCGCCATTTTTTGGGAGAAAAAGATAATTAATCATGTTCTGTGCTGTAACATAAAATGTAACTGATATTATTGACTAACTAACGTAGAGGTTAATAATGGTTGTAGTTGTGTTCCACTAGTGTTATATATAATATCACATTTTATGACACTTCAGCATAGTGGACCATAAAAAAGCTATACATTTTACATGATCATTATTGCGTTTTCTCACTTAAACTTGATATCATCATGAGGTATAGAGAACCCTTTGTAATACTCCAAATACCACATGTTAACATACAACACAACACAGTGAAAAACAGAGATGTAACAAACTTCCCCATAGAAACAGAACTTTGAGACCTTAAAATATGACCTTCATATAAAAGTAAAATTTATTTTTCAAAATATGCAAAGATTTGAAGTATATAGCTCACAGAAATAATCATCATAATCCAAAAGCGTAATTAATGATCTCTGATCGTGAATCACAGTTTGATGTTGCATCAATATAAAGTTATTTATCAAATTATATGAGATTTAGAGTTGAGGGATATGTGTTACTTCTGCTGTAGCTTAATTGTTCTGAAAGGTTTAAAATAAATAGACTTGGCATGCGTATTGGCACTATTGATAGAACGTACCGGATAAAGTACGCTGGCAGCTACTAAAGTTCTTTTACTGTACCACAATTGACCGTCAAATAAAATAATTGTCTATATTACTCATCAAAATACACAGGGCTTGCTTATTGCAACTGTTTGTATTGTAGAAGAGCTTAGTTTGCTGTATGTACTTGTCATTGCAGAAACAAAAACTAATAAAGATTTGTTCTATAAAATTACAAAAAACACATGGGAACTATTGCTGGTCTGTCTGATTGTTTAAAGTGCACCTACCGATGAGAGAAGTTTGATCATAATAACAAAGTAAACCATCCTATTCACACATCTAAATTTTTAAACAACAACAAAAATCTCTTCTCAGTCCAGCTAAGACTGATATCAAAGCCTGCCAAACGTTATGCTGCCCCCTATGCTAGGGTATTAACATTCACTTGCAGTATTAACGTTTATAACTTGTCCTGAAAACGCTAACTTTTGCTGTCACACAATGAAAATTGCAAAACACTTCGATTAAATATTGTAGTAACATTTGTAATGCACATTCATATAGGTAAAAAATAAGGACTGCTACACTTTCAAGTATCCTCTTAGAAAAAGTCAGTCAAACATTATAGAGGCCCGATGCCAGGGTGTTAGCTTTACTTTGCAGTGAAAATGTTTGTCATCTTCAACTGATAATTCTGACTTATGGTATTGCACAGTGGAGACTACATGACACTTACCACTATATATCACCAATTCAGAGCAAAATTATAATATTATAACAAATTGCACTATACATCACCATGTTACAGTACATTTGTATGAGATTTCCATATACTACACAGTGTTACGGCAAAATTGTAACGAATTTCATTATAAATGGACATTTTGCAGCAAAATTATAACAAATTTGCCTATACAACCTCATGTTACAGGAAAATTGTATCAGGCTGCTACATAAATCGGTATGCTCTACATGTGTAGGGATACTCTGTAAATCACATTTAAGTTCCCGGCAGAGAGTTCATCGAACTAACTTCACAAAAACTCTCTTTTATTCCAATCTCGTGCAGCGCACAGAAAAAAACGAACATCTATATCTTTCCGTGCGAGCTCTGATTTGCGTTACTTTATCATGATTATCGTTTCTCCCTTCGCACATGGGCGTCAGAAAAATATTTTCGCTTTCGGAGGAGAAGGTTTGTGATCGAAATTTCGTGAGAAGATACCGCCGCAACGAAAAACGTAGTGTAGTGTATGCAGTCTCTTTAGTAGATTGGTTATATTTTCGACGTGTTCTGCCAATAAAACGCAGTCTTTGGTTATCCTTCCCCACAATATTTTCTATGTGTTCTTTCCAATTTAAGTTGTTCGTAATTATAATTCCTAGGTATTTAGTTGCATTTATGGCCTATAGATTTGACTGATTTATCGTCTAATCGAAGTTTAACGGATTCCTTTTGTACTCATGTGAATCATCTCACACTTTTCGTTATTTAGAGTCAACTGTCACTTCTTGCAACATGCAGACATCTTTTCTAAATTATTTTGCAATTTGTTTGATCTTCTGATGACTTTACTAGTCGCTAAATGAGAGCATCATCTGCAAACGACTTAAGAAGGCTGCTTATATTGTCTCCTTAATCGTTTATATAGATAAGGAACAGCAAAGCGCCTATAACACTACCTTGGGGAACGCCAGAAATCACTTCTGTTTCGCTCGATAACTTTCCTTCAGTTACGACGATGATCTCTCTGACAGGAAACATAACTCAGACGATATTAGATAAGCACGCAATTTCGCTAGAAGCTGCTTGTGTCGTAAAGTGTCAAAAGCCGTTTGGAAATCTATAAATATTAAATATTTTGATTATTGCCCTGTAAATTTTCATGTCACAGTCACGTAGTAAGAAACTGTTCTATTCATCACTATGTTACACCAAAACTGTAACAAACTGCCTCATAAATTAATGTGCTACAACACAGTTCTAAAAAACTGCCTTTGTCTGAGACAATCTGTTATAAACTGCTTCAGATATCGCCAACTTACGCAAAATAAGACCTAGTTACCCCATGTATCATGATGTTACAGGACAATTGCAACAAATTGCTCAGTACATTGACTTGTTACAGAAAAATATTATTAAACTGACACATACAATACCATGTTACAACAAATTTATAAAATGGTCCCCCACAAATCAAAATGTTGCAGCAAAAATGCAACAGATTATCGTCTGTTTCATCACATTACAGCAAATCTGTAACATTTGGTCCCCTACACTGAAATTTTACGACAAAATAGTGAAGACTTGCTCCACACATCATCATGTTACATAAAATTGGTGCATACATTGGTGTACTACATCAAAATTCCTTCAAATTTCCCAACAGATGGTCATGTTACAGCAAAAACGTAACAAATTTGCCATATATCGCTCTGCCACACCAAAAGTCGTAACAAATTGCTCCATAGATTGGCATGGAACAAAAAAATTTTAAAAAGTTACCTTTGCTACAGCAAAATTTAAGAAATGACCCATGCAGCATTATTGTTACATGAAACTTAACAGAAAGCCCCATACATACCACTGTTCCGTGAGATTGTATTAAATTAATCACGTAAATTACCATTATTACATGATATTATAACAAATCGCCCTATAAATCACCAATTAAGGAAGTTGTGACCTTTTCCAGCAAGCTGTGACTTGTTCCAACGATCAAAGCTGATTAGCCAAGCAGTTGAGACTTATTAGTGACAACAGTTACAGACTGGTTTCAATAAGCAAAACACACAGTCAATTTCATGACGTCATGTGCACAAGGCAGTATCTTACGCATGATGTCACAACTACGCCCCATTTACTATATTTTCAACAAGATATGTATGGGTTATTGGCCAAGACTGAACGATGTCACAATCCACGATGGCGGCATCCATGACGTCACAGTACCGTTCCACCTCTCATGAAAACAAAACAGTCCACCACAATGCAGTATTTTAGGGACCATTAAAATGAATTCAATTTTGACATTATTGCATATCAGGTTATAGCTGCTTCGATAGCTTGCCACTGTATTGAGGCAACACATACTAGGTGAATTGCTCCATGTGCTGACACTACGATTGAAGGTTAGTCAAAGTAAAGTAAGTAAAGTAATTTCGAATGTTATTGATGTATTTTCTGTCATAGTTCTCTTCATTGCTATATTCTTTCACACTGTGCAGTATATAGTGGCAGTATGTCGGCAGTGGGTTCGTAGTGGTGTCCATGGTCTGGATCCATTGGTCTGAGCGGTGGAAATTGACCTGTTGGTCCTGACCGTTACCTGCCACTCCACACACTGTCAATGCGGGCAACTGAGACCCATCTTGCTGTCACTGATTTCCACACATAGTGGGCCACATCGACAAGAGGGTGGTCTAGCGGCTTGGCATAGCTGCAGGGCTTTGAAAGGAGTTCTTTTAACTGTTAAATACAACAGCCTATATAAAGGAAGGCTATACTAAAGTTTTATAAATCTCAAAGAATACGCTGGTCAGGACAAAAGGAGGTGATAGTAAATGACAGGATGCCTAACTGAGTATTGAAAAGTGGAGTGTATTCAATCAGAATGAAGGACCTGCCAAGAGCTACGTTGCTGGATAATTTGTCAGTTGACCCTACCAAAATGGAGATATGAGGATGGAAGAGAAAAGCAATGAAGAGAAATTTCTGGTGGTAGATTGTTCAGGATGACAAGGACCTTGAAGGGCTGTAGAGCCAAAGAAGAAGAAGAAGAAGCCATGGACTTTGATAACATAGTTTACACGTCTATCTCATACACTGATTAGTCACTGACGTATAGCGAAAAGTAATAGCCCGATTGTATCCAACTATAAGATTAGTGTTGTACACCTTGATACCTATCCATAGTGTATTTAGGAATAATATTAAGAAGCACTATGAGATGGGACGAGCAACTAAATCATATTAGGAAACAAAATGGTAAACTTAGATTTGTTATAAGTACTCTGAGAAAATTTCATGCACTTTTGAATGAAAATATTACTCACAAGATGCTTACGTCACCAATTTATTTGCTGTACCAGCATTTGTAGTCCTTATCAAGTAAACACGACTTCAGACACCAAATGGATTCAGAGACACTCTGCTAGGATACAATAAGGTCAGTGCAACCAATAGGAAAGATTAACAGACATGCTCGAGGAGCTTCGACTGCTTCTTTGGAATAAAAGCGTCGTTGTTTCCGAAAAAATTTGCTGGGTACATTTAGTGAAGAAGTATTCGAGCAATATGTGTGACCATTCTGATGCCGCCGACTTATGTCCTGTGTGGGAATCAAGACTGTGAAATATGACGGATTACGCTGAGTGTAGAAACACTTTTTCCATGCGCAATACGAGCATGGAGTTGGACAGAAAATCGCTGAACCTGATATAAAATACCTTCCAACAAGCACAGTAGAGTAAATTGCGGAGTATGTATGTGGACGTATACTTGTGTTCTGCACAAATGAATTACCTAATGAAGTAGCAAATGTAATGACTTTAAAGTTCAAAGTAGCGTTATTAGTTTATGAGTGATATTTATTCTTAGAACATGCGCTTATCACAGTTTGCGTAGATGAAGGATAGCTTGGAAACTTTTTTTTGGAAATTTGTGGTAAGTTCCTATGGGACCAAACTGCTGAGGTCATCGGTCCCTAGGCTTACACACTGCTCAGTCTAACTTAAACTAACTTACCCTAAGGACACCACACACACCTATGCCCGAGTGAGGACTCGAACCTATGACGGGGAAAACCGCTCGAACCGTGGCAAGGCGCCCTTGACCACGCTGCTACTCCACGTGGCGAAGGATAGTTTGTCTCAGCGTTGGATCGATTTTCACGTAGTATTTTATCCATAGTAGAAATGATGCTCAGTGATCATGTAACATAACAGCTACAACATCACTAAAATTTGCACTTGGCGAATGTACTGCTTTTCAGTTTGAATGTAATGTGATTCTAAACTTCGTTTCCAGATGTAATGCTGAATTATGATGTGGAATTCAGCATACTGAGTTATTTAAAAAGTTAATTAACGTATAATCAAAAACATCAGAACTAAGAAGTAGTGATACGATTACTATTCTCAGTTTCAGCAAACACTCTCCGGACCCTTTCCCATTACATCGGCAGTCAGAATTAAATGGCTATACCAAACTCACTCAAGGAAACGCTCTTCATCTGGGTTTTTCCATACCCACAAATGTTGTGGAAATTTCAACCATGGTTTCCCAGGGAGTAGTACTTACTGCAGACTCTTAAATATTAGTTTCTAGTGGAGTAAGAAAGTCTCTTTTGGATAAAGCAGTTATCTTCTACATATGTGTACCTTCCAGTGTTCATAGTAATTTCTTGAGTGTATATGTTAAAGGCAGATGCAGAATAAGTGGCAACCTGAAACAGCTAAATAAGCTATCTCAGCTCATTTACGTATTCAGTGACTTTACTTTATGATCAGATATGACATTTGTAACACGTAATTGTTCAGAATGTAATACAATGTTTTATATCTACAGAATTGCACCATTTTAAAATCATAATCCTTATTACACGACACAGAGCGAGCAGCTCTGTGCGCGCCTGAATAATGGAAGCAGATGGCAGATTTAGAACATTTATTAGAGGCCTTCTAGTCGTGTGGTGTTTTTCTGGCCACAGAATTGAGCATTATCATTTATCTTGTCTTGTTTTCGTTTACAGAAAGCCCGGTTTTTGCTCCCTCTGCTTCTCTTATTTCCGACATTTCTTTAAGGGTTTTACATTTCCTGTCATAGTTGTAATATGATCTGCACATACAGATATCTGACTGGATTTCCACATTAGTTTACCTCTTTTGCTTGTTGTTTATATCATACTATGCAGTGCTAAGTTACACAGGACTGCAGACAGACTGCAATCCTCTTTCACCATATGTCAAGTTAAAACTCTTCACTTTTTTTTGTTCACCTGTAATTTCGTCTATTTTTATTATTTATTGTTCCGTGGGACCAAATTAAGGAGAAGTCTCCATGGTCATGGAACGAGTCAATACATGAAATTATAACACGATAGTAGAAACAGATAAAATGAAATATAAGAAACATATTCAGGCGACAAGTCGTAAGTTTAAATAAAGAAAATCAACAATGTAACACTGGAATTTGCTTAATTTTTCAGCTCTTCCAGAGGCTCCTCGACAGAATAGAAGGAGTGAGCCATGAGGAAACTCTTCAGTTTAGACTTAAAAGTGTTTGGGCTACTGCTAAGATTTTTGAGTTCTTGTGGTAGCTTATTGAAAATGGATGCAGCAGAATACTGCACTCCTTTCTGCACAAGAGTCAAGGAAGTGCATTCCAGATGCAGATTTGATTTCGGCCTAGTATTAACTGAGTGAAAGCTGCTAACTCTTGGGAATAAGCTAATATTGCTAACAACAAACAACATTAAAGAAAATATATACTGTGAGGCCAATGTCAGAATTCCCAAACTATTGAATAGGGGTCGACAAGAGGTTCTCAAACTTACACCACATATAGCTCGAACAGCCCGTTTTTGAGCCAAAAATACCGTTTTTGAATCATAAGAATTACCGCAAAACATAACACCAAATGACATAAGCGTATGAAAATATGCGAAGTAGACTACTTTTCGTGCTGAACTGTCACTTATTTCAGATACTGTTCTAAGGGTAAATAAAGCAGCATTTAGTTTCTGAACAAGATTCTGAACATGGGCTTTCCACAACAGCTTACTATCTATCCGAACGCCTAGGAACTTGAACTGTTCCGTATCGCTTATAATATACCCGTTCTGTCTGATCAAAATATCGGTTCTTATTGAATTGTGAGTTAGAAACTGTAGAAACTGACTCTTACTGTGATTTAGCATCAAATTATTTTCCACAAGCCACGAACTTATTTCATGAACTACATTATCTGATACTGTTTCAATATTATTGTCCTTTATTGATAACTCTACTAAACTTCTTAGTCTCAATATTACTTTAAATAATTACACTATGTGAAGTTCTCAATATGTTCGACAATAATCCTATAATAAGATGCAATTAGGTTGTTAATCTTCAGTATACCTCAGCCAGCAATGAATGTTTGAGATAAACGTCTAAGGAGTAATATCAACGTCCGTGGCTGGGAAAGATCATTTTGGCGGGAGGGGCGCGCCTGTCGTCGTACGAGAGGCCTCGTGTTGCGCAGACAATCGGCAGTTGTTTGAGCCGCGCCAGGTCGGCGTTTATTGCAGCGTGTCGCGGCTTGAGTGCTGCAACAACAGCCGCCTCAGCCCTCCACACATCAAAGGCCGACGTGCAAAGGCTGCAGGCGACACGAGGTAACTCGATAGCAGGGCTCCGCTCCTCAGGATAAAGCAATTACGAGCGCGAGCACCACTAGTGTAGTGCGATAGGCTTGCGTTACTTTACGCCCCCGCAGGTAGTGTGTGCGGGACAGTAGTGCCGGCATCTTTTCGCCCGGACCGGGAGCGACCTTCCAGGAAAGAACAGACACTGGGTGTCTTCCCGGAATTCAGCACCATCTCGTTCACCGTGACCTTAGACAGTTTTGAAAAATGAGACTAATACAATTATTTAATTTAAGGTTACTAATATTCTAACACCTTTCGCTTCTGCAAACTTGTACAGGGCATAAATCTGTATGTTATGGTAATAAACCAACTGATTCTGTTTAATAAAGCTTTTAATTTATCTGATTACACTGACAAAAATATGCCGAAGTATACTAGTGGTTGTGAGAACTGCAATGCGTAACTGAAGGAAAGTGGGTCGTGCTACAAGGCTCTGTTCTTGGTCCGTTACTTTCCTTGTTTATATAACAACTTATAAAAAGTTTCGCACCACCCTCATGGCTTGCACTGTTGGAGTTTCTTTGATCCGAAAGTTTCTCAGAACTCGTTTTCCTTCAGGAAATCGCTGTTTACAACCATTTTTTAAAGGAGTAAAACGTAAACCTGCATTCTCAGTGAAGTTCAGAAGAGCGCGACTTCTCTCATGTGGAAACAGGGGCTTCTGTACACTGTTCAGACTGTCAATATGCCTCGAACTGACATTTGTAGCTTAGATAGCATGCTCATTCTCACGTTAGGAGAAAATGGTTATCAGAATGAGCATTTAAACACCGAATTGCCCAGCGTCACAGAGACATCATTCGAACATTCAACAGCTATCGTGAGACACAGAAACACCAACAGGCACACACTGCACCAAAATCCAGCATGTATAAAGCATCAGTGAAGATCTGTCTCTTAGCTGTAGTCTGATGTCATTAACACTAGCTGATCACAGCTGGCCACATATTATAGTTCCGAGGTACCCCGAGGAGACTGTAACGCTTCTGTAATCGTTATACACGAAGATGTGCTCTATATCGTAGCCTTTATATTCAATGGTGTTCTAGCACAATCGAACAATTTGAGCAATAAAGCCTAGTTGCTCAAACGTAAGTCGAAAGGCTAATACTCACATTTTATCGTGCACAGGAGTTCCTTGCTGCAACCTCTGTAACGTATCGTCCATTTATAAGCTACTGTAGATATTTTCGTTTTTTTTCTTTATTTTTGTAGGCGTTGGTCACTTTGAAATGTTCTTATGAACTTTCTGTCAATTATGTACTTATTCGATCAACGGCAAAGCAACTTTGATTCGTATGGTCCTGCGGTCAATACATTCCAACAGTTGTTTTACTATGTTTTTAGCCGTCTTCCGCATTGTAATCTCCATACCTTTTTATCTGAGCAAGCATTTTCCATCAGCTGCCTTTCCTGTGTCGTCTGTGTAATTTCTCCATTCCAGTCTTTCTCTGCTTATCTCTTTTCTACCGTTCTGGAGATCTCCACACTCACATCTTCTGAGGTATTCTTTTACCACCCATATCTCTCGTATTACTATTTGAGGTGTTTACTTTCCGTCCACTGTTTAAATGATGAATCTGCTTTCATAATCTGCTTGTTATGTTCAGTCTTCACTCTGTCCATTATAATGGATTGGCACCACATATCGATAACATGAATTATACATTATCTTTCCTCCATTTTCTTTACAGGTACATAGTTCTGTCTCTTACAGCTCAGTGATTTCCACAAAACACTTGTACAGTCGCTTCTTTGTAAGTTGGGAGATATTTCCCTTCATAATACTGGATATAGATGCTTAACAAATACTTTTACTGTGTTTAATTAATGCTATAAATCTTAAACATGCCTACAATCTGCTTTCATTACGATACCCAAGTACACGGAAACCAGATGGTAGTTATAAGAGTCGAGGGGCACGAAACGGAAGCAGTGGTTGGGAAGGGAGTGAGACAGGGTTGTAGCCTCTCCCCGATGTTATTCAATCTGTATATTGAGCAAGCAGTAAAGGAAACAAAAGAAAAATTCGGAGTCGGTATTAAAATCCATGGAGAAGAAATAAAAACTTTGAGATTCGCCGATTACATTGTAATTCTGTCAGAGACAGCAAAGGACTTGGAAGAGCAGTTGAACGGAATGGACAGTGTCTTGAAAGGAGGATATAAGAGGAACATCTACAAAAGCAAAACGAGGATAATGGAATGCAGTCGAATTAAGTCGGGTGATGCTGAGGGAATTAGATTAGGAAATGAGACACTTAAAGTGGTAAAGGAGTTTTGCTATTTGGGGAGCAAAATAACTGATGATGGTCGAAGTAGAGAGGATATAAAATGTAGACTGGCAATGGCAAGGAAAGCGTTTCTGAAGAAGAGAAATTTGTTAACATCGAGTATAGATTTAAGTGTCAGGAAGACGTTTCTGAAAGTATTTGTATGGAGCGTAGCTATGTATGGAAGTGAAACATGGACGATACATAGTTTGGACAAGAAGAGAATAGAAGCTTTCGAACTGTAGTGCTACAGAAGAATTCTGAAGATTATGTGGGTAGATCACATAACTAATTAGGAGGTATTGAATAGAATTGGAGAGAAGAGGAGTTTGCGGCACAACTTGACAAGAAGAAGGGACCGGTTGGTAGGACATGTTCTGAGGCATCAGGGGATCACAAATTTAGCATTGGAGGGCAGCGTGGAGGGTAAAAATCGCAGAGGGAGACCAAGAGATGAAAACAGTAAGGAGGGTGTAGGTTGCAGTAAGTACTGGGAGATGGAGAAGCTTGCACAGGATAGAGTAGCATGGAGAGCTGCATCAAATCAGTCTCAGGACTGAAGACCACAACAACAGCCCAAGTGTTTAATCAGGACTGTATTTTTAATAATACCCTTTTCGGTTTTTAAGCCGTACTCTTCAGCCCTAATGACCATTTTCAGCTCATTTATCTCCATGTAAAACCAGGACAATCAATATACTTTAAACACGTGACTGGAAACAAAATTCTATTTTGATCGACTAAGTCTTGCTTAAAATTGAATTTCAGTGTAATCTGAAATAAATGTTAATTTGAACCCAAATACACTTTCTAATTCTAGCGTATGGCTGAGTTCGTCATTAGAATAACGTTACAAACTGTCATAGTAAACGTAGCTGCCCCTCGTGAATGTGGCCTCTCGTTAGGCAGTTACGGCAATTACTAGGACAGTGAAGGTAGCAGCAGGTGATGGTTTCGTCTGACAGCGTGAGATGACACTTTGTGTATTCATTTCTGGATAATAAGCAGTGACTGTTGCCATACTGCAGCACAACAGACATGTTTTTCTTTGGGCTGTATGTTAGTACTAATAACAAAACATTGTAATTTTTTAAGCTCTCAATTGCCGTCTGAATTATCAGATGCAAGAATGGACGAAACTGCGTCTACGAATGTTAGTATGTTCACAGGAGTTGTGGATTTGGATGTCTGCTAACGAGGGCTCGATAGATGCCAAAACCAAGCATTTGCAGATCTCACCAGACTCAGAAGGCTGGAGGAGTTTCGTGTTATTGATTAGTGTTACGTCAGATCCAATAAGTAGAGATCCATTAAATGCAATGGAAATGTGAATGAAACTGCTAATAGTTTCACCAAAGCGCGCAGTAACAGCATATGAGTAAGTCCAAATGAACCAGAATTCTTAGTCTGTGGCATATGAATTTGTCATACTTGGGCATTTATGTTCGTAGAGGGCGTGATGCTACGACAGCTACACGTCTGTGGGCCCAGTGGGGTCAGAGGGTCGTATGCAGTTGATGAGTGGGTACTGGACAATGCAATGCGCGAGCTCACTGCAATCTTGTCCTCATCTACATAATGGACCAAGACCTTTCGTTCACTCTGTTTGTTCCACACTACAGTATTCCACAGGATGTGGACCTTTCTTTGTAGAAGTAACAAAGAAATATTAAGGCTTAGCATCAAATAGATTTCGAGTTCGCTGGAGATGGACGTCTGCTTCGCGGTTCAAAGCAGTCCGCTGCTGCCTGTACTAGTGGCAAGTGATAACTTTGTCATGAATCCACCGTTCATAAAATCGAAAGAGCCTTATAAATCACTTGATCGATATCTGAAATAATGATTCTTACTAAATAGTCTTTGATTCTTAAGGCTAAATTCTGACGGAATATAACCTACAACTTAGTAATTTCCTGTTTTTTATGCTGATCAACGCACATATATTTTCCCTACCAGTCGTCCTCATGTGACTCGAGTTTTCTCTTCTGGTTTCCTTTTTTGAAGCTATGCGTGACGTTCTAACGCTGACTGACAGCTAGAACAAATTTTTATTCGTAGGGAAGCTAATAGGTTTTGAGAGACACAGCTTCCTTGAGTAAATTTCTCTAGTCCTTGTATAAAAGCACTGAAAAACTTTGTTTTAGATATATTTTAGAATAAACTTATTCAAGTGATTGAACTGTCTCAACTGAAGTAAAGGTTAAAATAACATGATTAAGACTTCAGGTTTTTCACACTAGACGATATTCAGAGTAATATGAGGAAACTGGGACAGTGATACAAAAAGGTGAATTACTTTTCATTCTCATTGCCTTGAAAACCCCCTATGCCGGTTTAAATTCCACACAATATTGTTTGGTGTGAATAATAATGATATTCAGTTCTATTAATTTTCATAAAATTATGGTAAATTTTGTTTTTTTTTTCAGTTTTCGGCACATGTATCCTCATACTATCCTGTATCAATGTAGTTTGTATGCATACAGATCTTGCACTTTCTGTGGGACTCCATTTTATGTAATGAAGCATTAAATCACAAATCACACAGTAAAATAGACATCAACCTAAATAAACAATTTACGAAACACAAATTATATTAAAAAAAACGTGCCATTGCTCTGAAGCTTAGCTCATTTTACACTCTAGAGCAGGAGAGCAAAGTACTTATTGGATAAAATATGACCTTTACTCACGTCCCCTTCCCCACTCCGTCCCTTCACCACTCGTCCCAGACACTCTTATTAGACACTCTTATTCTCTACCCTCTCCCTCCCCTATTCCTAAGTCCTGCCCCTTCCCTCCCTATCACCTCCCCTTCCCCTTTCACTCCTAAGTCATATGTCTTTCTGTAAAATAGATCAATTAGTAAACCAACATAGTTATTTAGCTCCCATGTTGACAGCTTAATATCTTAACGTCCCATCACACTTCTCTACTCTTTTTTAAACCACACCCCTTTCTTGGAAACAGCGGAGTTACATAACTTATAAGCCAACACACATTTTTAGCTCTCCCAGTAATACCTCAGCTCACACAATACCGTTTTTTGGTTCCTTATACTATGCCCCTTTTTTTAGAAAAGGCTAGTCAGAGAGCTTCCTACCCAAGGAGATGTGACCTCATTCGCATTCAGTGGTGATGGAAACTGGATGACTGTCTTTTATGCTGGTTGGATCTGACATACACTTTGCTTATCTATCTGCTGTGTAGGGTCAAACTGGTATGAGAGACATAAACCATAAGAAAAACACTGAGATACTCGTATATAGCTCATAATATATTCTGGAAGTTTTCCATTAAATTTTCGTAAGACTTCTATTGCTTCTCTTCTTCATCTGCAGTCAATGTGTGACAGTAATACTTTCAAAAAACATTCACAAACAACCTGCTACATTTCAATTATCATACTGCATCTATAATAAATAAATTACAATTACATTTTCATAATACACCTACAGCCAACGTGTTACAGTCTCAGGTTGAGGGCATGACGTAATTCTTGTTCAGTGATGGTGACAACAATGTAATTGTCCTATGGTACACAAGATGGAGCAGGCACACCCACATGTAGTAATACACTCCTGGAAATTGAAATAAGAACACCGTGAATTCATTGTCCCAGGAAGGGGAAACTTTATTGACACATTCCTGGGGTCAGATACATCACATGATCACACTGACAGAACCACAGGCACATAGACACAGGCAACAGAGCATGCACAATGTCGGCACTAGTACAGTGTATATCCACCTTTCGCAGCAATGCAGGCTGCTATTCTCCCATGGAGACGATCGTAGAGATGCTGGATGTAGTCCTGTGGAACGGCTTGCCATGCCATTTCCACCTGGCGCCTCAGTTGGACCAGCGTTCGTGCTGGACGTGCAGACCGCGTGAGACGACGCTTCATCCAGTCCCAAACATACTCAATGGGGGACAGATCCGGAGATCTTGCTGGCCAGGGTAGTTGACTTACACCTTCTAGAGCACGTTGGGTGGCACGGGATACATGCGGACGTGCATTGTCCTGTTGGAACAGCAAGTTCCCTTGCCGGTCTAGGAATGGTAGAACGATGGGTTCGATGACGGTTTGGATGTACCGAGCACTATTCAGTGTCCCCTCGACGATCACCAGTGGTGTACGGCCAGTGTAGGAGATCGCTCCCCACACCATGATGCCGGGTGTTGGCCCTGTGTGCCTCGGTCGTATGCAGTCCTGATTGTGGCGCTCACCTGCACGGCGCCAAACACGCATACGACCATCATTGGCACCAAGGCAGAAGCGACTCTCATCGCTGAAGACGACACGTCTCCATTCGTCCTCCATTCACGCCTGTCGCGACACCACTGTAGGCGGGCTGCACGATGTTGGGGCGTGAGCGGAAGACGGCCTAACGATGTGCGGGACCGTAGCCCAGCTTCATGGAGACGGTTGCGAATGGTCCTCGCCGATACCCCAGGAGCAACAGTGTCCCTAATTTGCTGGGAAGTGGCGGTGCGGTCCCCTACGGCACTGCGTAGGATCCTACGATCTTGGCGTGCATCCGTGCGTCGCTGCGGTCCGGTCCCTGGTCGACGGGCACGTGCACCTTCCGCCGACCACTGGCGACAACATCGATGTACTGTGGAGACCTCACGCCCCACGTGTTGAGCAATTCGGTGGTACGTCCACCCGGCCTCCCGCATGCCCACTATACGCCCTCGCTCAAAGTCCGTCAACTGCACATACCGTTCACGTCCACGCTGTCGCGGCATGCTACCAGTGTTAAAGACTGCGATGGAGCTCCGTATGCCACGGCAAACTGGCTGACACTGACGGCGGCGGTGCACAAATGCTGCGCAGCTAGCGCCATTCGACGGCCAACACCGCGGTTCCTGGTGTGTCCGCTGTGCCGTGCGTGTGATCATTGCTTGTACAGCCCTCTCGCAGTGTCCGGAGCAAGTATGGTGGGTCTGACACACCGGTGTCAATGTGTTCTTTTTTCCTTTTCCAGGAGTGTATGTTGCTCAGCTGATATGCGTTGGTGACATAAGACGCACTCGACGCCCAACTCTTATTTAAGTAACGCATACATGTAAATCTCAATGATGGGTTGCAGTATTGGCTCAAGAACTCAGTCTGTATGTTAAAAAATCGAATACAATCTGTTGTCACCTGTTCCCAGTCTCCAGAACATGCTGTTTGATATGCGATATCACAATTAATAATTTCGTCTGCTGTATTTGCGAGTCACACATATAGTGTCTGTCTTTCAAATGACGGTATTTTTTTCATTCTGCAATTGTTCTTTCACTTCATTTTCCTCATCCAACTTAAAGTTCAAACAATAATCGCTGTTTTCCAAAGTTTCTCTTCAATGGGTATTCTTTAGTTATCGTGTGAACTGGTGCCTGCTACTTCCGATGCTAGCAACAATAGTAAGTGCTCTAACAATTCTTTCAGGTTACCGTAGTATGCATAATTATTGACATGTGCTGACGACTCTTTCAGGACCATCTTCAAATTTTCAAAGTCAAATTAATTTTTCTTCTCTTTGTGCCTGTACATTCCATTGCCGATATGTATTTTATCATCTACCAGCGATGCTCCAGAACTGTTGCGAACCTAATCATATTGATATAATTGTAGCTTCTATTTTAATGTACTGAGCTGCTGGAGAGGTTGTTTTTTCTACAACCAGTGCTTGCTCCGAAAATTTTTGATCACACTTAAAGATCTCACGCTGTGTAATTCTTCTTATTTGATTTAGTTTTAAATAATAAATTATTTGATCCTGTCATTCCTGGGTATCTTATATCTCCATCGATATATACTGGTGAATCACCAACCCTTAACACTCTTTTTATAAATAAATTTCTATAGCAGTTGCACTGTTTCCAGCACAGATTCAACTTTCTTTAGGCAGCACTGGCAGATTTTCACTGATAATTTAGTAAGCAGTATTTACCCAAAAATGTGTCTTGACATTGTAGGTGAGGCAAACAGATGCCAGCATACTAGCCTAATGCTCTAGCTGGAGTTATTTCGTGTTTTAACGTGTTACAAGAAAGAAAGATTAGCAGTGACGGCCAATTCCACAGGTAAATCAATAATACATTTTTGTTTGGTAATATTTCAAAATATTTGTGAGCATTATGTAAATTGGTTCCTTTACTTACTGTACACTGTAGTGTTGCATTATACCAACTGAAATACGCTGAATTATGACGACAGTGTCGGCTGTGATGTGCGAGGTGAGGGGCAGTATTTGTTTTTGCAAATCATGTTCGGTAACGGTGGGTACAGGAATATAACTGTAATCTTCGCCCAAAGAGGCCATGAAAGCCCAACAAACAATACCGACCAGCCGCAGCGTTCTTCTCAGCACACAGATGTCACTGGACATGGATATGTAGGGGCATGTCGTCAGTACACCGCTCTCCAGACCGTATGTCAGTTTACGAGACCTAACGTTTTTAGAAGTTTTTTAGTAATGATCCACTTCACCAATCAACAATTGTACATGTCGCTAAGTAGTAATTAACAGCGGTTTCAGTTCCACTTTAAAATACAGAGACTGCGTACCATGCCTGTGACAAAATCTGATGCCTTCATAACAATAACATAAACATATTGTCACCAGTGTTGTCATTAAAACTTAAAAGTATGGTGTCACCGCCAGACACCACACTTGCTAGGTGGTAGCCTTTAAATCGGCCGCGGTCCGTTAGTATACGTCGGATCCGCGTGTCGCCACTATCAGTGATTGCAGACCGAGCGCCGCCACACGGCAGGTCTAGAGAGACTCCCTAGCAGTCGCCCCAGTTGTACAGCCGACTTTGCTAGCGATGGTTCACTGTCTACATACGCTGTCATTTGCAGAGCCGACAGTTTAGCATAGCCTTCAGCTACGTCATTTGCTACGACCTAGCAAGGCGCCATATTCCTCAAGAATGTATTCTGAACAGATAATATTGTGAATCATGTACCGTCAAGAGCGACGGTCATCATTAATGGATTAAAGTTAAGTATGAAACAAATTACGTCCGCTTTCTGAATTCTCATTCCTTGTCGTGTTCCAGACCTCACGTCAGTATAGTTCTTCCATCCTCACGCCAGCCTGCGTGAGCTAAAATGCGTGCATTTCGGCCTCCAGTGTTTTATATTAGTCCAGCGTGACGTAGCGAGTATAATTTATCAATTAAAAATAACAGATACAGCTTTTATAATTTATTATCTGTGAGATCACATATATTATTTACTAATATTGACACCATAATTCAATCGTGTGTCAGCATGAGTTGTGTTGGCGTGAAAGATTTTTAAGGTGGCACGCAAAGATAACACCCTCTTTTAAATTTTTCGTGCTCGTTCAGATTATAGTCTGTTAACGTTTATAGCTGTGGAAAAAGCCAAACATGTTATGAAATGCTCATTACAAAAATAGAACCTCAAACTTGAACAGAAGCTATGCACTAGCACCTCTTGAAGAGACATGTTGCTGGCCGGAGTGGCCGAGGGGTTCTAGGCGCTTCAGTCTGGAACCACTACGGTCGCAGCTTCGAATCCTGCCTCGGGCATGGATGTGTGTGATGTTCTTTGGTTAGTTAGGTTTAAGTAGTTGTAAGTTCTCGGGGACTGATGACCTCAGAAGTTAATTCCCATAGTGCTCAGAGCCATTTGAACCATTTTTGAAGAGACAAGTAATTTCAGGATTGAAAGACAAGTATATCCATTAAAATCACGGAGTTGACTATCTACTTGTTAGTGTTCATGGACGATAGAATTACTTGCCAAAAGCGATAAGTAGATCGCAGAATACATACTGTTGCATCGATTTGCATTGTACAGAAACCACAAAATCCTGTGACGAAACGACATATGAACATAGTCGTTACTATGCTGTGTGCAGAAAGACTGTGTCTTCGAACTATTCATTTGGATGTACATGTCATAAACTTCAGTGTTGACTGTAATCTAGATTGTCATACAAATATCAAATGTAATATTGTTTGGCTTCATTGGATACAAAACGTTATCTTGACAGTTAATTCTAGCCAACTGCCATTTTACGAAAGGATTAAAGCTTAAATTACTATCCCTTCCTTCACAGAATTCCACACGCCACCTTTCCAGCAGGACAATGCCATCCTACATCAATATTGTTACCGAGTAAAGTCAAGCGCCGGCATGCCAGTCAGGAACGACAAAGCAGAGAAGGCTGTGAGAAGGGGTCAGCCAGTCGCACACTGACCGACCTCCCTTCCAGGATGACAACGCGACAGCAGCGGCCCCTATGTGGAGACGACGTAAGCACCGCGATCGACTGATGATGGCCCACTTCAGTAGCAGCTTCAAGCTTAGCGACTTCGATAGCAGCGTCAACCCTAGTCACCTCTCTTATAACCTCTATGTAGCACAGACTTAGGATTGTCTATACTGAAGAAGATAGATTATTTCGTATGTCGTCCTTTGCTTGCGACACATCTGTGTAATTGCCTAAGTTAAGTATTGCAATTTTCTTATTGTAATAAAACACATTAATACGACTTGGTTGATTGTTTGTCTAGCGAACCAAGTATGCCTGCTTTCTAAAAACTACAAATATATTCAAACATGTTCTCCCCTATCTCCTTCTCAGCTTTGTTCTGTAGCCTTGAGGAAGTAGCACCATATATTCAGTAATCCAGATATTCTCTCCTCCATCGTCTATGAAGTTTACACAATCAACTCTCACGCAAAGTGCTCCACCTCAGCTTACACGGGTTTGGATTCATGAAATTGTATATTTTCGTAGAAATTCTTTAATTTCAGTATTTCTTATTGTTTAGGTACTACTCAAGTGTATTATATCTCAGTTGCAGGCCACCTTACGGACTCGTGCCCTCACTACAAGGCTTTGATAGTTTTCACCAAGTTAATAGTTTTAGCAATTTCAACCATACAAATTTCAAACACGAGGTTTACAATGGAATACTTGTGCACCACCGAATTATTTGGAGAGGGAGACAATTACCAAGAATATAGTCAAAAAATACCTAAAACCCCTATTGTGCCCAAGCAAATTTCTTTAAATTAGCGACAAGTGGCAGAATTTAGATTATTAAAACAGGCTGAAATTAACCAAATTATGGAAACAAGTGTAAAATGACGGAAAATATCGGCGTTATTTATTTTTTTATTTCATTTATTCATTAAATTTTATTATTATTTCATTAAAATTGACACATTTGTCTTTTCTGATGCACGTGTCAACTAGGTGCTGTGCAGGTAGTTCGAGAGAAACCTCTGTGAAGCTCTTCTCGGATGCTCATCTTCCCATCTTTACAGTACAGTCGAGTTCTATTATTCAACAATACCAATGCAGTGGGTCCGCAATATACGATTTTACTGTTTTATTTTACACAGATAGGTTAATGAAACTCGACAAAAAGTCTAGTAAACAAGGAAATGTCAAACATAAAAACAAAGAGTAAATATTAAAGCGGTAACATGTATTTGCGATCCAAAGAACAAACAAACAAATATACTTTATATCTCAATCCAAAGTCGATACATGTCACAAAGCCCCCCTCCCCCCCCCCCCCCGCTCTTTGTCCACAGTAGACAGTGACCTTCTCTAATTTAGATTGCCAGTGCCTCCGGTGTTTCTTGTGGGCCTGCTTGCTGCGGGAAGGATGATACTGGGGCTGCATGGCCATCCCCATCAGTAGCAGGACACAGAGTCGTTGATATCGAGTTGACGGTTTTCTTAATGTATGTCGGAAGTTAGCAAATATACCGACTTTGCTCTTTCGATTGTCAGTGTCAATGGATTATCGTTATACCTTATATGTGCTATATGCTCATTATGGTTTAAAATCTTGAATGGCCCAGAGTATGGTTGTTGCTATGGCTGGTGCACTGCATCAACTGTCATGTAAGAACACTTCTTAAGATCACTGTGTACAAAAACTTCGTGCCTCCCACGAGAGGGTGCTAGTGAAAATCATAGTTTAGATACTTGGGCTTGGATTTGTTGCATTAGACGTGGCAGTTAGGTCTCCATTACAACAGATGTGTTGGGAGAAACTTAGATGGAAGGCATAATGGTGGTAGCGCAGAGGTCAAATTGTTTCCATAAGTGCAGCCTTTAATGTTCTACGCGAGGCCTCTACCATACCATTGCTTTATGGATAGTAGCTGGTCGTATTATGGTGTTGGAAACCATTAAACTTGGACTGCTCAAGGAACAGCATCGACTCAAATTACCATTCCTGATCTGTAGTGCCATGAGATGGACAACCAAAACAGGATATCCATAACACTGAAAGGTCCTTCCTGTTGCAACTGCTGATATGGTACTTACAGAATCACCCCTGTCTACTGAGAAGGAATATTCCCCATCGCATCCCCTTCAGATTTAGTGATAAGATGACCCAGCGGATAGCCAATCAAAAACTGAACACAAATCAAGCATGAAAACAGGAAGGTGTACTAAATTGTGAAAAAAAGCAAAATAAAATCAGTGAACGATCTAGCCTCAACAAGCGCTATATGGAGAGATTTTAAACAACTGTGGCGTCGTGGTTAAGTGGTCATGGTGTTGGACTGTAGACCGAACGAGCCGTGTCCAAATGTCCCTTGTGCCATTCGTTGTCATTTATTTTTGTTCACATTATGAACTGTCCGTCCGGTCACTGAAATGTTTGTTCTCTTTCTGTATTCTTGGCAGTTGTCATACTGCACATTGGCTATAGAATATGAGTCACGTAGTAAGAATTTATTACCGTCGCAGTTAAATGTGATGAATAGTGAGAGAAGGCGAGATACCACATTGACGGCTCACAGGAATGTAAACAACAAATAAACCGGTGTAAACTATGTTACAACAAACAAATTCAAGAGTCAAAACTTCCAAAACGGAACGCAACTTCAAAATCTTTAAAAACGTATGTGTTGACGGGACACAGAGAAACTGTGTGACTGTGAAACTATTTTCATTTGTTGCTGCTTATGTGGCAAACTACTATGTTTTCGTCATTTCCTTGGGACTGATAACATTGGCGTTAATATGAACACCTAAACAGGATAAGAAGGCGTATCACACTCACTTAGTAGGCATACAAATTAGGTGCGTCGATAAGAGGCTCCTATTATGTGACACACATACTGCAACTAATGCCGTGTAAGCACACCAGGCGTGTTTTCCGGTGGAGGTTTCGGTTGACTTACCGCCTTGTCATCAAACGTTTGCGGTACCCATTCGAAAGCTACTTGCTATGGCTGCTAATTGCGTAGTTGCGTAGAATCAACTGTCGTTATAGGTTCCTACCTTACACATCGCTGTTGCCAACGAACGTTACACCACGACAAAGACACAAATTAGAATACAGCGAACAGCGAAAAAAAAAAAAAGTGGCATGAGGCAGGTTTGAACAGGGCTTGCCCACTTGACAGTGAAACACCGTGACGACTTAACAACGACGCTATTCCTTTTTAGGGATGATTTATCTTGCACCTGTTTTCCTTGGACTATTTACTGTTTCCATTTTGCTTTTTTTCACAGTTCAGTACACCTTCTTCCTGTTTTCATGCTTTATTGTGTTCAGTTTTTGACGGGATGTCCACTGTGTCCTCTTACCACTGAATCAATCTGAGGAGGGTGTGATGTGGAGTTTCTTTTGTGTTAGCACAAGAGCCAACACCGTGTTACGAGTGGAGGTCGAAATGCACGCGTTTTAGCTCAAGGTGGCTAGCGTGAGGAGGGAAGAACTATACTGACGCGACGTCTGGAACATGACAAGGAATGAGAATTCAGATAGCGGACGTAATTAGTTTGATACTTAACTTTAATCCATTAATGATGAACGTCGCTCTTGACGGTACATGATTCACAATATTATCTGTTCAGAATACATTCTTGAAGTAATGATAGTTACTGAATATGCCACCTTGTTAGGTCGAAGCAAATGACATTGCTGAAGGCTATGCTAAACTGTCGTCTCTGCAAATGAGAACGTATGTAGACAGTGAACCATCGCTAGCAAAGTCGGCTGTACAACTGGGGCGAGTGCTAGGGAGTCTCTCTATACTAGACCTGCCGTGTGGCGGCGCTCGGTCTGCAATCACTGATAGTGGCGACACGCGGGTCGGACGTATACTAACGGACCGCGGCCGATTTAAAGGCTACCACCAAGCAAGTGTGGTGTCTGGCGGTGACACCGCATTTCTCCCCCGCAAATTGGCGGACGGTTGTGGTATAAGGCCTCCGCCCGCCATGGGGAGGACCCCATGTTGACGTATGCGCCGAGGTGGGGAGCCTAACAACAGGCGAGGTTGTGCCGAATCAATGAACATGCAAGCAAGTTCGGAGGAATCGAATGCCCTATCCTCAGCAACAGGCAAACGGGACAACGCATTGGTGTTTCCGTGCTTAGCAGTGGACCGATACAAGATATCGTAACGGTACTGCGAGAGGAAAATAGACGAGCGAATGAATTTCTGCGCTGTACGTGGAGGTACAGGCTTGTTCGAATGAAAAAGCGATGCCAAAGGTTTGTGGTCTTTGATTATGGTAAAGTGACGACCATACTAGAAGTCATGAAACTTTGTAACACCAAATACGAGAGCCAATGCTTCTTTCTCGATCTGTGAATAGTTTCTTTGCGCAGACAAGAGCAATTTGGACGCCAAGGCAATAGGGCGATCGTGCGAGTCATCTTTGTGCGCAAGCACAGCACCGATCCCGAAATCCGATGCATCCACCATCAACAAAAGGAGCTTCTGGGGATCGAAAGGCGTAAGGCAAGTATTGGAAAGCAACGCTGATTTCAACCGGCGAAAGGCGCGTTCGCATTCTGTCGTCCAGACGAACGGAACACCTTTACGACGTAAGCGATGAAGCGGAGCTGATATGGAAGAGGCCTGTGGCACATATCTGTGATAATAACAGATTTTTCCAAGCACACTCTGTAGCTGCTTCAAATTCTGCTGCGAAGGCAACTCTTGTATGGCACGGAGGTGCGTGGGACTGGGATGTATGCCATGGGCAATGAGTACATGTCCCAGGTATGGCAAGTCACTAGCAAAAAACACACATTTGTCCCTCCGTAAGCGAAGACCATTATGGCGCTAGACCTGAAATAATGTTCTGAGATTGGCTAAATGTTCGTCTTCCGTCTTTCCGGAGATCACAATATCGTCCAGATAGTTTGCTGCAGTAGGGACCGACGCACAAACAGTTTGTAGATATTGCTGAAACAATGCAGAGGCGGATGCACACCCGAATGGCAGTCGTTTGTGTGGTGTCACCGCCAGACACCACACTTGCTAGGTGGTAGCTTTAAATCGGCCGCTGTCCATTAGTACATGTCGGACCCGCGTGTCGCCACTGTCAGTGATCGCAGACCGAGCGCCACCACAATGCAGGTCTCGAGAGACTTACTAGCACTCGCCCCAGTTGTACGGACGACTTAGCTAGCGATGCAACACTGACGAAGCCTCGTTTATTTGCAGAGAAGATAGTTAGAATAGCCTTCAGCTAAGTCAATGGCTACGACCTAGCAAGGCGCCATAGCAATTGCTAGTTATCGTATGAAGTATGTCTCATCAAGAACGATGTATACAAATGATGGATTAAAGTTAAGTATTCCAGAAGCTACGTACTTTTCTTTATAGCATTCATTACGTATCCTGTTTCAGACCTCACGCCATCCTGCGTGAGTTTAAGTGCGTGCCTTTCGGTTACCCGTCACTGTGGACTGGCTGTCTTGTCAGTCCACAACTTTTTTGGCGACGAGGCTTAAAAGAGGATTTCGCGTTCGTATTGCTCTAATTTACTTGTGTCATGGCTTCGCCACAATCTCCATATGTACTGTCCGAATTTTATCGCTTGCAGAATCAGCAGACGCAGGCGTTATTGGATGCCCTTGGACAGCTTGTACGGGGTCAACGTGCAATGCAAACCGATGCGGCAGCCGCCGATTCACCGCTACCGCAGCCACAACATGCTGTTGCACCCCCGTTTCGGCACTACGATGCGGAGGTGGAAACCTGGACGGAGTGGTCACGCCAGTTTGGATTTCATCTCGCCGCCTACAGAATTCAAGGTAACGAGCGGCAGCCTCATTTATTGGCGTGTGTAGGGATGCAAACGTGCCATGTGATAGTGAAATTATGTCCCCGACGCGACGTAGCAACTCTGTCCTACAAAGAAATTTTGTCGGCATTAGATGCATATTTCAAAGAAACAGTCAATGTCGTTGCAAAAAGGTATACGTTCTTTCGTACAAAACGTACGGCCGGTCAAACTAATCGGGAGTGGTTTGCAACACTGCAAGGCCTTACCAGGGATTGTGCTTTTGAGTGTGAATGTGGACTCCCTTATTCAGATACTATGGTGCGTGATGCAATTGCACAGAACGTTTCTGATGTTCGTATACGGGAGCAAATTTTGAAACTAGTCAATCCCTCCCTTCAACAAGTGATAGACATATTGGATAGGCAAGACACACTTGACTTTGCTCAGGAATCATCTGAAACTTCGCCAGCTGTGTGTCACATTAACCGGCCCGCCGGGCGAGCTGCACAGAACAGTAAACAGCCCTCGCGCACGTCCGCGCAGCCACGTGTCCCGCGCCAGCATGCAAATGCAGTACTAAAGTCATGCCCGCGGTGTGCTACTAGACAATCGCGTGAGAATTGCCCGTCACGCCAAGCTATTTGCTTTTTCTGTAATAAAAAAGGGCATGTTCAAAGTGTTTGCCAGAAAAAGCTCAGATCGGACACAAAACACCATTCCCGGCCCTTTGCTTCGCGCCAGAATCGCACCAAGAATGCTCAGGCTCGTGAAATTCATATAGTTAATTCCACTCCGCCCAGTGCTGCTCCCTCTAACAGTGACTGTCTTCGTCCCACAAAAAGTGTGCGTCGATCTCGACGGAAATCACGTCAAGTCGCGAGTGCGTCTGTACCAGTGTCTGTTCACGTTGCACGAGACAGTCGCTCTTGTCGTCAGCAGGACAATAAACCTTTTGTAGACTTGGACATTAATGGCAACGTGATCCCATTCCAGCTCGATACAGGAGCTGCAATTTCATTGCTCAATAAAGACACGTACAAACAACTGGCCACACCCCCGTTGCGTGCCGCAAATATTACGCTAACTACATATTCAGGTCACAAGATCCCTGTGTTAGGACAGTGCAGCCTTCTTGCAACATACAAGGGACAAACAAAACTTGTGTCATTTTACGTCCTTCGTTCTTCTTCTGCAGTGAACTTGTTTGGTTTACATTTATTTCAGTTGTTTAACTTGTCTATAGCCAATCAGGTCCTATCAGTGAATCAGACTGTGCCTTCCCCCAGTGTTTCTCGTCTATGTGAAGAATTTGCAGACATTTTTGCACCGGGCCTTGGTTGCGCTAAGAATTATAAAGCACATTTGGAACTGAAAGTAAACGCGCAACCGAAATTTTTCAGGGCGCGCAATGTTCCCCACGCATTGCGTGATGAGGTCGCAAGAACGTTACACGATTTAGAATCACAAGGCGTAATTGAACGTGTGCAGGCTTCTCTCTGGGCCTCACCCTTAGTAATTTTGCCAAAACCTTCCGGTAAATTGAGACTTTGTGTGGACTTTAAGGCAACAGTGAATCCACAACTAGTGATTGCCACTTATCCTTTACCCCGCCCGGAAGACCTTTTTGACAAACTGTGCCCGGGTACATATTTTTCTAAGTTGGACCTAGCAGATGCGTACTTGCAAATACCGGTGGACGAAGAATCCCAACGCGTTTTGGTGGTTAACACGCATCTTGGGTTGTAACGCTTCAAAAGACTGCCATTCGGGTCTGCATCCGTCCCTGCATTGTTTCAGCAATATCTGCAAACTGTTTGTGCGTCAGTCCCTACTGCAGCAAACTATCTGGACGATATTGTGATCTCCAGACAGACAGAAGACGAACATTTAGCAACCCTCCGAACATTATTTCAGGTCTTGCGACAAAATGGTCTTCGCTTGCAGAAGGACAAATGTGTGTTTTTTGCTCGTGACTTGCCATATTTGGGACATGTCATCAATGCACAAGGCATACATCCGAGTCCAGAGCACCTCCGTGCCATACAAGACTTGCCTTCGCCGCAGAATTTGCAGGAGCTGCAGGGTGTGCTGGGTAAAATAAATTACTATCATCGCTTTCTGTCCAATGCCTCTTCCATTTCAGCTCCGCTTCATCGCTTACGCCGTAAAGGTGTTCCGTTCGTCTGGTCGACGGAATGCGAACGCGCCTTTCGCCAGTTAAAATCGGCGTTGCTTTTCAATACTTGCCTAATGCCATTCGATCCCCAGAAATCCCTTTTGTTGATGGTAGATGCATCGGATTTCGGGATCGGTGCTGCGTTTGCGCACAGAGATGGCTCGCTCGCATGATCGCTCTATTGCCTTTGCGTCCAAATTGCTGTCGTCTGCGCAAAGAAATTATTCACAGATCGAGAAGGAAGCTTTGGCTCTCGTGTTTCGTGTTACAAAGTTTCATGATTTCTTGTATGGTCGTCACTTTACCATCATCACAGACCACAAGCCTTTGACATCGCTTTTTTCATCCAAACAAGCCTGTCCCTCCACGTACAGCGCAGAAATTCATTCGCTCGTCTATTTTCCCCTCGCAGTACCGCTACGATATCTTGTATCGGTCCACTGCTAAGCACGGAAACGCCGATGCGTTGTCCCGTTTGCCTGTTGCTGAGGATAAAGCATTCGATTCCTCCGAACTTGCTTGCATGTTCATTGATTCGGAAACTGATGACGTGGTCGAATCGTTTCCGATTGATTTTCGTCGTGTAGCTACAGCCACAGCTGCTGATCCTGTCCTTGCTACGGTTTTGCGTTTTGTTGCTACGCAATGGCCCTTGTCAAAGTCATGGATAGAGGATCCGTTGGTTCGCAGATTTTTTGCTGACAAGGAGAGACTTTTTGTTCGACGTGGTGTTTTGTTGTTGCGTTCGGATAATGATCAGTCCAGAGTCGTGGTCCCACGTTCGTTACAGTCCTCTGTCTTAAAGCTTCTTCACCAAGGACATTGGGGTATAGTGAGAACGAAACAACTTGCTCGTCAGCACTGTACTTGGTTCGGAATCGATGCTGCGTTTACGCATATGTGCTCTTCTGGCATGGCGTGTGCCGCACAACAATCCGCACCTCCGCGGAAATTCTTTGCATGGCCGAAAGCCACGTACCCTTGGCAACGCTTGCACATAGATTTTGCTGGTCCATTCTGGAATGCTCGATGGTTGGTTGTGGTCGATTCTTTCAGTAATTTCCCTTTTGTTGTCCGGATGTCTTCCACGACGTCATCTGCCACCATCCAAGCGTTATCTGCTATCTTTTGCATTGAAGGTCTTCCACAGACTATTGTTTCCGACAATGACCCATAATTTAAGTCCGCAGAATTTCAGTCATTCTGCAAGGCCGATGGTATTCAACATCTGACATCCGCGCCGTTTTCGCCTGAGTCAAACGGTGCCGCTGAACGATTGGTCCGGACTTTCAAGTCACAGATGTTGAAGTTGAAAGAGTCACATTCTCGGGAGGACGCGTTGTTGCTCTTTTTGTCTTCGTATCGCTCTCAGCCCCGAGATGGTCGCTCGCCGGCTGAGTTGCTCCACGGTCGTCCTCATCGAACCTTGATGTCTTTGCTGCATCCGCCGCATCAGGTTCCTGTGCAGCGGCAGACTCCTGTTTTTGCTCCAGGCGACGTTGTATTCTATCGCAACTATCGAGGTTCACGGCGTTGGCTCGCAGGGCGCATTCTTCGCTGCCTTGGCCGCGCGATGTATTTGGTTTTGGGGGCCTCTGGTGAGCTGCGTCGGCATCTCAATCAGCTGCGCCTCTGTCGTCGCACGGGTTCTGCCGCTCCCCGTCTGCTTTCAGCGACGGTGCCGTACGGTCAGCGCCCTGGGGACCCATCTACTGGCTCGCCTCATCCCCAGGTGTTACCGACGCTGCCTTCCATTTTGCCCCATGGCGACGCGCCGCCGCCGCCGCCGGCGCCTGTTCTCCCGCCTACGCCGCCTGCAGTGGACGCGTCGTTGCAGCCGCCAAGCGGCTCCCTGGGTCACGCGCCGCCGATCGCTTCCTGTGACCAGCAGTCCTCCGCCATGGAACTCTTGCCCGCTCCGGACCACATGGCGTCTTCGCGCGTCGGGTACCCCGACGCGATGGAGGAAGACACTTCGGCCCCTCCTGTCTCTCTACAGGCGCGTACACCGCAGGTTGGCGTGCACCCTGGACTAGGTTTTCAGGCGTTTATTAGCTCCTCTCGGACCGAATGGCCGGGTGCGGGTGGCGCAGCCTCGCCTGTTCTTAGGCTCCCCACCTCATCGCATACGCCAACATGTGGTCCTCCCCAAGGCGGGTGGAAGCCTTATAACACGACCGTTCGCCGATTTGCGGGGGAGGAATGTGGTGTCACCGCCAGACACCACACTTGCTAGATGGTAGCTTTAAATCGGCCGCGGTCCATTAGTACATGTCGGACCCGCGTGTCGCCACTGTCAGTGATCGCAGACCGAGCGCCACCACAATGCAGGTCTCGAGAGACTTACTAGCACTCGCCCCAGTTGTACGGACGACTTAACTAGCGATGCAACACTGACGAAGCCTCGTTTATTTGCAGAGAAGATAGTTAGAATAGCCTTCAGCTAAGTCAATGGCTACGACCTAGCAGGGCGCCATAGCAATTGCTAGTTATCGTATGAAGCATGTCTCATCAAGAACGATGTATACAAATGATGGATTAAAGTTAAGTATTCCAGAAGCTACGTACTTTTCGTTAAAGCATTCATTATGTATCCTGTTTCAGACCTCACGCCATCCTGCGTGAGTTTAAGTGCGTGCCTTTCGGTTACCCGTCACTGTGGACTGGCTGTCTTGTCAGTCCACAACAGTTTGAACTGATACAAACCAAGATGCGTGTTAACCACCAAAACGCGCTGGGATTCTTCGTCCACCGGTATTTGCAAGTACACATCTGCTAGGTCCAAATTCGAAAAATATTTGCCCGGGTACAGTTTGTCAAAAAGATCTTCCGGGCAGGATAAAGGAAAAGTTGCAATCACTAGGTGTGGATTCATTGTTGCCTTGAAGTCCACACATAGTCTCAATTTTCCCGAAGGTTTTGGCAAAATTACTATGAGTGATGCGAAGAGAGAAACCCGCGCATGTTCAATTACACCTTGTGATTCCAAATCATGTAATGTTTTTGCAACCTCATCATGCAATGCGTGGGGAACATGGCGCGCTCTGAAAAATTTCAGTTGCGCGTTTACTTTCAGTTCCAAATGTGCTTTATAGTTAGCGCAACTGAGGCCCGGTCCAAAAATGTCTGCAAATTCTTCACATAGACGAGAAACACTGTCTGAAGGTACAGTCTGGTTCACTGATAAGACCCGATTTACTATAGACAAGTTAAAAACTGAAATAAATCGAAACCAAACAAGTTCACTGCAGAAGAAGAGTGAAGGATGTAAAATGAAACATATTTTGTTTGTCCTTTGTATGTTGCAAGAAGGCTACACTGCCCTACATAGGGATCTCTTGATCTGAATAGCTAGTTAACTTAACATTTGCGGCACGCAACGGAGGTGTGCCCAGCAGTTTGTAAGTGTCCTGATTGATCAGTGAAACTGCAGCTCCGGTATCAAGCTGGAATGGTATCACTTTGCCATTATGTCCACGTCTACAAAAAGTTTATTGTCCTACTGACGACAAGAGCGACTGTCTCGTGCAACGTGAACTGACACTGATACAAAATCACTAGCGACTTGACGGGAGTTCCGGCGATGTCGACGCACACTATTTGTGGGACGAACACAGTCAATGTTAGAGAGAGTGACACTGGGCGGAGTCGAATGAATGACATGAACTTCCATGGGCGAAGTTTCGCGAGCCTGAGTATCCTTGGTTCGATTCCGATTCCGGCGCGAAGCAAAGGGCCTGGAATTGTTTTGAGTTTCCAATCTGAGCTTTGTCTGGCAAACACACAGAATATGTCCTTTTTTATTGCAGTAAAAGCAAAGAGCTTGGCGTGACGGGCAATTCTCACGTGAATGTTTAATAGCGCACCGCGGGCATGATTGGAGCACCACATTTGCTTGCTGGCGCAGCACACGTGGCTGAGAGCCTGGCGGCTGCGGCGCGGCCGGGCGCGAGGGCTCTTTACTGCTCGGTGCAGCTCGCGTGGCGGGCTGTTTAACCAGACCCACGGCTGGCGAAGTTTCAAATGATTCCTGAGCAAAGTCAAGTGTGTCCTGCCGATCCAATATGTCCATCACTTGTTGAATGGAGGGATTGATTAGTTTCAAAATCTGTTCCCTTATACAAACATCAAAACCGTTCTGTGCAATTGCATCACGTAACATAGTATCTGAATATGGGAGTCCACACTGACACTCAAAAGCACAATCCCTAGGAAGGCTTTGCAAGGTTGCAACCCACACTCAATTAGTCTGACCTGCCGTACGTTTTGTACGAAAGAAAGTATACTGTTTCGCAACTACATTGACTGATTGTTTGAAATATGCATCTAATGCAGACAAAATTTCTTTGTAGGACAGAGTTGCTACGTCGCGTCGGGGAAATAATTTGACTATCACACAGTAGGTTTGCACACTGACGGACGACAAAAGAAAACGCTGCCGCTCGTTGCCTTGAATTCTGGAGGAGGCGAGATGGAATCCAAAATGGCGTGACCACTCCGTCCAGCTTTCCAGAGCAGCATCAAAAGGTCTGAAGGTCAGTGCAAGTGCGTGTTGTGGCTGCGTTAGCGGTGGAACGGCGGCTGCCGCATCGTTTTGCATTACACGTTGACCCTGGATGAGCTGTCCAAGGGCATCCAGTAATGCCTGCGTCTGCTGATTCGGTAAACGATAAAATTCGGACAGTACATCTGGAAATTGTGGCGAAACAATTACACAATGAAATCAGGGCAGTCGCAACGACATATGTCGGTGTAGTTAAGATCGCCGTTTTCACTCCTCGTCGCCAAATTTTGTGTTAGCAGAAGAGCCAACACCATGTTACGAGTGGAGGCCGAAATGCACGCGTTTTAGCTCAAGCAGGCTAGTGTGAGGAGGAAAGAACTATACTGACGTGACGTCTGGAACATGACTGTGGTGTCACCGCCAGACACCACACTTGCTAGGTGGTAGCTTAAATCGGCCGCGGTCCATTTAGTACATGTCGGACCCGCGTGTCGCCACTGTGTAATCGCAGACCTAGCGCCACCACCAAGGCAGGTCTCGTGATACGAGAGAGCACTCGCCCCAGTTGTACGAGAACCTAGCTACCGCCCAGTTGTACGAGAACCTAGCTACCGCCCAGTTGTACGAGAACCTAGCTACCGCCCAGTTGTACGAGAACCTAGCTACCGCCCAGTTGTACGAGAACCTAGCTACCGACCAGATGTACGAAGCCTTTCGCTCTCATTAGCCGAGAGACAGAATAGCCATCAGCTAAGTTAATGGCTACTAACTAGCAAGGCGCCATTTGTATCAGTGCCTATAGCTTACGAGTATTCAAGAGAGATGTATTCCAAGGACTAATAAAAAGATAAGTAATAAGCATCTACATACTTTTCTTCTTATTCATTTATAAGTTCTCATGTTCCAGACTTCACGCCCGTCTGCGTTAGCCTTGCGTGCCCTATCGGCTACAGCGTTAGTCTAGCTTGCCTTTTCAGCCATCTCAACTTCACGGTGTCGGCCCAGATACCGACACAACATTGGCGACGAGATAAAGTTTCTTTCTGATTGCTTACATTTAATTGTGTAATGGCTTCGCCACATTCTCCAGATGTACTGTCCGAATTTTATCGCTTGCAGAATCAGCGGACGCAGGCGTTACTGGATGCCCTTGGACAGCTCGTCCAGGGTCAACGTGCGCTGCACACCGATGCGGCCGCCGCCGCTTCTTCGCTACCGCTGCCACTAAACGCTGTTGCACCTCCCTTTCGACCATACGTGGCAGCCGATGAGACCTGGCACGAGTGGTCGCGCCAGTTCAACTTTCACCTCGCTGCCTACAGAATTCAAGGTAAAGAGCGGCAGCCGTTTTTGCTTTCTTGGGTCGGTGTGTCCACATACCGTGTGATAGTGAAATTGTTTCCCCGACGCGACGTAGCAACTCTGTCCTACGAGGAAATTTTGTCTGCATTAGATGCCTATTTCAAAGAAACAGTTAATGTGGTTGCAAAACGGTATACGTTCTTTCGTACAAAACGTACGGCCGGTCAAACTAATAGGGAGTGGGTAGCAACATTGCAAGGACTTACTAGGGACTGTGCCTTTGAATGTGACTGTGGTCTTTCTTATTCAGATACAATGGTGCGTGATGCAATTGCACAGAACGTTTCTGATGTTCGCATACGGGAGCAAATTTTGAAACTAGTTAATCCCTCCCTTCAACAAGTGATAGACATATTGGATAGACAGGACACACTTGACTGTGCTCAGGAATCTTTTGAAACTTCGCCAGCCGTGTGTAACATTAACCGGCCCGCTGGCCGCGCTGCGCGGCCCGGTAACCGGGCCTCGCGCACGTCCGCACAACTGCCATCGCACAAACAAACGCAGCTGCCGCCGCGCGCTAAGCCACGTGTGTCGCGCCAGCCCACAAATGTAGTGAAATCGTGCCCGCGGTGTGCTACTAGACATTCGCGTGAACATTGCCCGTCACGCCAAGCTATTTGCTTTTTCTGCAATAAGAAAGGACATGTTCAAAGTGTTTGCCAGAAAAAGCTCAGATCAGACAATCACAATCATTCCAGGCCCTTTGCTTCGCGCCGGAATCGAACCAAGGACACTCAGGCTCGTGGACCTTCGCCTATGGACATTCATGTTGTTAATTCCACTTCGTCCAGTGACACTTTCTCTAACAGTAAATGTGTTCGTCCCACAAAAACTGTGCGTCGACGTCGCCGGAAATCACGTCAATTAGCAAGTGATTCTGTACCAGTGTCTATTCCAATTGCACAAAACAGTCGCTCTTGTCGTCAGCAGGACAATAAACTTTTTGTGGACTTAGACTTTGAAGGCAAAGTGATACCATTCCAGCTCGATACCGGAGCTGCAGTTTCATTGCTCAATCATGACACGTACAAACAACTGGGCAAACCTCCGTTGCGTTCCGCAAATGTTAAGCTAACTACATATTCCGGACAGAAAATTCCTGTGTTAGGACAGTGCAGCCTTCTTGCAACATACAAGGGACAAACAAAACTTGTGTCATTTTACGTTCTTCGTTCTTCTTCTGCAGTGAACTTGTTTGGTCTAGAGTTGTTTCAGTTGTTTAACATGTCTATTGTAAATCAGGTCCTATCAGTGAATCAGACTGTGCCTACAGACAGTGTTTCTCGGCTGTGTGACGAATTTGCAGACATTTTTGCACCGGGCTTAGGTTGCGCTAAAAACTATGAAGCACATTTAGAACTGAAGGTAAACGCGCAACCGAAATTTTTCAGGGCGCGCAATGTTCCCCACGCATTGCGTGATGAGGTCGCAAGAACGTTACACGATCTCGAATCACAGGGTGTAATTGAACGTGTGCAAGCTTCTCTCTGGGCCTCACCCTTAGTAATTTTGCCAAAACCTTCCGGAAAATTGAGACTTTGCGTGGACTTCAAGGCCACAGTGAATCCACAGCTAGTGACTGCTACTTTTCCTTTGCCCCGCCCGGAAGATCTTTTTGCTAAACTGTGCCCGGGAAAAAAAATTTTCAAAGTTGGACCTAGCCGATGCGTACTTGCAAATACCGGTGGACGACGAATCCCAGCGCGTATTGGTGGTTAACACGCATCTTGGATTGTACCGCTTCAAAAGACTGCCATTCGGGTGTGCATCCGCCCCTGCCTTGTTTCAGCAATATTTACAAACTATTTGTGCGTCGGTCCCTACTGCAGCAAACTATCTGGACGATATAGTGATCTCCAGACAGACAGAAGAAGATCATCTTGCGAACTTACGAACATTATTTCAGGTCTTGCGGCAAAATGGTCTTCGCTTGAGGAAGGACAAATGTGTGTTTTTTGCTCGTGACTTACCATACCTGGGACATGTCATTAATGCCCAAGGCATACATCCGAGTCCAGAGCACCTCCGTGCCATACAAGAATTGCCTTCCCCTCAAAATGTGAAACAGCTACAGAGTGTGTTGGGTAAAATTAATTATTACAATAAATTTGTGCGCAATGCCTCTTCCATTTCAGCTCCGCTTCATCGCTTACGCCGTAAAGGTGTTCCGTTCGTCTGGACGACGGAATGTGAACGCGCCTTTCGCCAGTTGAAATCGGCGTTGCTTTCTAATACTTGCCTTACGCCATTCGATCCCCAGAAACCCCTTTTGTTGATGGTAGATGCATCGGATATCGGGATCGGTGCTGTGCTTGCGCACAAAGTTGGCTCCCATGATCGCCCTATTGCCTTTGCGTCCAAATTGCTCTCGTCTGCGCAACGAAATTATTCACAGATAGAGAAAGAAGCTTTGGCTCTCGTGTTTGGTGTTACTAAGTTCCATGATTTCTTGTATGGTCGTCACTTTACCATCATCACAGACCACAAACCTTTGACATCGCTTTTTCATCCGACCAAGCCTGTACCTCCACGTACAGCGCAGAAATTCATTCGCTGGTCTATTTTCCTCTCGCAGTACCGCTACGATATCTTGTATCGGTCCACTGCTAAGCACGGAAACGCCGATGCGTTGTCCCGTTTGCCTGTTGCTGAGGATAAAGCATTCGATTCTTCCGAACTTGCTTGCATGTTCATTGATTCGGAAACCGATGAAGTGGTCGAATCGTTTCCGATTGATTTTTGTCGTGTCGCTACAGCCACAGCTGCTGACCCTGTCCTTGCTACTGTTTTACGTTTTGTTGCTACGCAATGGCCTTTGTCAAAGTCTCGGATTGAGGATCCGTTGGTTCGCCGATTTTTTGCTCACAAGGAGAGACTTTTTGTTCGACGTGGTGTTTTGTTGTTGCGTTCTGATAATGATCAGTCCAGAGTCGTGGTCCCACGTTCGTTACAGTCCTCTGTTTTACGGCTTCTTCACCAAGGACATTGGGGTATAGTGCGAACGAAACAACTTGCTCGTCGGCACTGTACTTGGTTCGGAATCGATGCTGCGATTACGAATATGTGTTCTTCGTGCCCGGCGTGTGCCGAACAACAGTCCGCACCGCCGCGGAAAGTCTTTGCATGGCCAAAAGCCACTTCCCCTTGGCAACGCTTGCACATTGATTTTGCTGGTCCATTCTGGAATGCTCGATGGTTGGTTCTGGTCGATGCCTTCAGTAATTTTCCTTTTGTTGTCCGGATGTCTTCCACGACGTCCTCCGCCACCATCCAAGCGTTGTCTGCTATCTTTTGCATTGAAGGTCTTCCACAGACTATTGTTTCCGACAATGACCCATAATTTAAGTCCGCAGAATTTCAGTCATTCTGCAAGGCCGATGGTATTCAACATCTGACATCCGCGCCGTTTTCGCCTCAGTCCAACGGTGCCGCTGAACGATTGGTCCGGACTTTCAAGTCACAGATGTTGAAATTGAAAGAGTCGCATTCTCGGGAGGACGCATTGTTGCTCTTTTTGTCTTCGTATCGCTCTCAGCCCCGAGATGGTCGCTCGCCGGCTGAGTTGCTCCACGGTCGTCCTCATCGCACCTTGATGTCTTTGCTGCATCCGCCGCATCAGGTTCCTGTGCAGCGGCAGACTCCTGCTTTTGCTCCAGGCGACGTTGTATTTTATCGCAACTATCGAGGTTCACGGCGTTGGCTCGCAGGGCGCATTCTTCGCTGCCTCGGCCGCGCGATGTATTTGGTTTTGGGGGCCTCTGGTGAGGTGCGTCGGCATCTCAATCAGCTGCGCCTCTGTCGTCGCTCGGGTTCTGCCGCTCCCCGTCTGCTTTCAGCGACGGTGCCGTCCGGTCAGCGCCCTGGGGACCCATCTACTGGCTCGCCTCATCCCCAGGTGTTACCGACGATGCCTTCCATTTTGCCCCATGGCGACGCGCCGCCGCCGCCGCCGCCGCCGCAGCAGCAGCCGCCGCCGCCGCCGCCGCCGCCGCCGCCGTTGTTCTCCCGCCGGCGCCGCCCGCATTCGACGCTTCGTTGCAGCCGCCAAGCGCCTCCCAGGGTCACGCGCCGCCGATCGCTTCCCGTGACCAGCTGTCCTCCGCCATGGAACTCCCGCCCGCTCCGGACCACATGACGTCATCGCGCGTCGGCTACCCCGACGCTATGGAGGTTGATCCTTCGGTCCCTCCTGTCTCTTTACGGGCGCATACACCGCATGTTGACGTGCACCCTGGACTAGTTTTTCAGGCGTTTCCTAGCTCCCCTCGGACCGTATGGCCGGGTGCGGGTGGCACAGCCTCGCCTGTTGTTAGGCTCCCCACCTCATCGCATACGTCAACATGTGGTCCTCCCCACGGCGGGCGGAAGCCTTATCACACGACCGTTCGCCGATTTGCGGGGGAGGAATGTGGTGTCACCGCCAGACACCACACGTGCTAGGTGGTAGCTTAAATCGGCCGCGGTCCATTTAGTACATGTCGGACCCGCGTGTCGCCACTGTGTAATCGCAGACCTAGCGCCACCACCAAGGCAGGTCTCGTGATACGAGAGAGCACTCGCCCCAGTTGTACGAGAACCTAGCTACCGCCCAGTTGTACGAGAACCTAGCTACCGCCCAGTTGTACGAGAACCTAGCTACCGCCCAGTTGTACGAGAACCTAGCTACCGCCCAGTTGTACGAGAACCTAGCTACCGACCAGATGTACGAAGCCTTTCGCTCTCATTAGCCGAGAGACAGAATAGCCATCAGCTAAGTTAATGGCTACTAACTAGCAAGGCGCCATTTGTATCAGTGCCTATAGCTTACGAGTATTCAAGAGAGATGTATTCCAAGGACTAATAAAAAGATAAGTAATAAGCATCTACATACTTTTCTTCTTATTCATTTATAAGTTCTCATGTTCCAGACTTCACGCCCGTCTGCGTTAGCCTTGCGTGCCCTATCGGCTACAGCGTTAGTCTAGCTTGCCTTTTCAGCCATCTCAACTTCACGGTGTCGGCCCAGATACCGACACAACAATGACAAAGAATGAGAATTCAGAAAGCGGATGTAATTAGTTTGGTACTTAACTTTAATCCATTATTGATGAACGTCGCTCTTGACGGTACATGATTCATAATATTATCTGTTCAGAATACATTCTTGAAGTAATTATAGTAACTGAATATGGCATCTTGCTAGGTCGTAGCAAATGACGTAGCTGAGGGCTATGCTAAACTGTCGTCTCTGCAAATGAGAGCGTATGTAGACAGTGAACCATAGCTAGCAAAGTCGGCTGTACAACTGGGGCGAGTGCTAGGGAGTCTCTCTAGACTAGACCTGCCGTGTGGCGGCGCTCGGTCTGCAATCACTGATAGTGGCGACCCGCGGGTCCGACGTATACTAACGGACTGCGGCCGATTTAAAGGCTACCACCCAGCAAGTGTGGTGTCTGGCGGTGACACCACAGTTTCCTTTGTGAGTGTATCTGTCCACCGCAGTAAATATATTGCAATATCCTTGTGATGGTGGTAGGAGACGCACAATGTGTATTTGGATATGAAAGAGGCGCCCTGTTACCTGTGGGAACTCTCTCATTGGTTTTTGTGCATGTCTGCCTGCTTGCCACTGCCTACCTGCTGTGAATGTTCTCACTCATTGACGGAAGCCTCTCTTTATATAAGTCTCCCTTTCATTAGCTTAATGGCTGATTTTGCGCTAGGGTCAGTGATTCCACAGATACTTTCAGAAATTGTTTCCCATAGCGTTTCAGGGAAAAAAATGCACTTGCTTAAGCTGCAGATCGGTTGACTTGTTCTGTAAATATTCTTGTAGTTGACTATCCATAGCTTGCTTTGTACTGAGTTGCCTGTATGTAATAGTAGACGAAAATCAGCTACCATGTTTTATGCCCCTTTTACATGCCTTACGTCTGTTGTTAACTGGCCAATAAACTCTAATAACGGGTGAAACTGTCAAGGAGCACGGCTATTCTTGAGGTTACTAAAAGCAAATGTGGTTGGTTTGTCGTTGGCGTAAGTTATGAATGGCTTAGCTTCAAAATAAGGGTGACAGTGCTACACAGTTGTGTATGTGGCTAACAGTTCTCATTTATATTTTCTCCACTTGCTCTGAGCCGCCATGGGCATACGCGACAAAAACACAAGGGCTTCCAACTCTTTCCAGCCTGCAGATTGAGAGCTGCACTAACTGACGTATACCACTCGGACTGAATAGAACACCTGTAAGTTTGCTTGCCCATGGTGTCATTGCTTGACAGTGCTGCTGTCAGATATACCAGAAACTTAGCCGTTCCCAGTAGATGTTGTTGAATCCCAGTAATCTTCTCAGTTGCTGGTAATCCACTGGTCATGTTGTTTCCTCTATGACGTCATTTTTCTCCTTTATCAGACAAATACTGGCTAAAAAATCTCTTTGCCACAGGAACGTAACCTGGGTCTCTGTGCAGAACGCATTTTGCTTCATTTATTATTAGACCATAACTGCTCATCCAGATGAACTCTCTTCTGAGGTATTCCTCATGCAGTGATACCATTAGAGAAAATATTATATCATCAAGGTAAAAAAAAAAGTTCACTCCTCTTAACACCTCATCTATGAATAGCTGGCATGTCTTGGAGTCATTTGTTCAGCTGAATGGCATATGTGTATATTCAGAAACACCGAAAGGTATTATTAGTGCAGTCATGGGTATGTCCTCTTCTTCTACTAATATGTAATCATACTCCTTGTTAGAACCAACCACACGTAAGACCACTGCTCTGGCTAGCATATTTGTGATATCTCTTATCTTAGGGACTGTATAGCAGTCGAGGATTATATGTATGTTTAATGATGGTAATCTCCCCAGGGCCTCCTGATACTATCTTTCTTTTTTATCTAATGCTGGGGTGATGTCCACAGCCTGTTTGATCTACGTATAATTCTGAATACTGGATTTATATGTCTCTTCAAATTCTGAATTTTGCTGCAGCGAACTTGTCAGGTACTAATGTTCTCATCCATTGAGACAGTGGTGTGGTTTTGATATGGTACAGCGTGGTATGCCACACATTATCTATTTGCTCATTAACTTCGATATCCTCCTGTACAATCGAGCTACATGGCAAGAAGATGGTATTTGTAGAGCCTTTGCGTATAGTACCTGTAATTATTTCACAGTCTATCATAATCACTGCGATTAATCTCCAGCCTTTGATGACTAATAAAGTCTGCTCCCAATATCGGTTCTACCACATATGCTATAGTAGCCAGCACTAAAGTAGAGTCTTCAAGGCCACGGTCACAGCCTGCCGCCAGCAATAACTGCAGGCTGTGATTCGTCTGCCTCTCGGCTTTGTTGCCATGTAGGTACCATTAGCGGTGCGGAAGGTCAGAGCAGCTGAAAGCTCAGTGTTACCGTACTATATCGAGTGTTCACATCTGATCTCAGTATCTTACTGTCTTGAGAAAGTTACTTTGACGTGTATTCGGTGGTGAACAACAATGCAGGAGCAACGGCCTATTTGTAGGATTCCTCCGGTCGCTGTGCGTAAAGGGCGGAAAGACATTCATAAACAATCGAAAATTATAATATCGGATGTACTCAAATTTTTTACTGATCTGGCCGACAATGAAGAAGCGAAAAATAACTTAAATTTTGTGCAGATTCATAAACTTACTGCTAAAGCGTGTGGTGTCTCCAAGTCAGCTGAAGGCCGTATTAGCAAATCTGTGTCATTGCCAGAATCTCCAGACATGAATGAGTGTTTCGATTCTCCAAGAAAGGGATGCGAACATGAAGGGAAATCAACCTACTTTGACGATTCTAATAAAAAGCTCGTGCATAGAACTGTACGTTGACATTACGACAGAGGAGAGTATCCAATGGCTAAAAGAAGTACAGGCTGGCCTCCGTGAGAAAATTAATTACACAGGCTCAGAGACCTCCGTTCTTCATCTTCTCCGCTCCCTTGGTTTCCGACTCAAGAAGTGTAATGACGGACGGAAATTCTCAATGGAACACAGAGACACTGTAGCATCAAGAGCGAAGTTTTTGCGTACAGTGCACTTCTTGGGTGCTGAAGACATCAGGCCTGTAGTGTACTTGGATGAAACTTGGGCTTCATAGAACCACACCAATAAGTATACAGGGTGAGTCACCTAACATTACCGCTGGATAAATTTCGTAAACCACATCAAATACTAACGAACCGATTCCACAGACCGAACGTGAGGAGAGGGGCTAGTGTAATTGGTTAATACAAACCATACAAAAATGCACTGAAGTATGTTTTTTAACACAAAACCTACGTTTTTTAAATGGAACCCCGTTAGTTTTGTTAGCACATCTGAACATATAAACAAATAGGTAATCAGTGCCGTTTGTTGCATTGTAAAATGTTAATTACATCCGGAGATATTGTAACCTATAGTTGACGCTTGAGTACCACTCCTCCGCTGTTCGATCGTGTATATCGGAGAGCACTGAATTACGTAGGGATTCAAATGGAACGGTGATGGACCTTAGGTACAGGAGAGACTGCAACAGCACATTACGTCCACATGCTAACACCTTTTTATTGGTCTTTTTCACTGACGCACATGTACATTACCATGAGGGGTTAGGTACTCGTACACACATGGTTTCGGTTTTCAATTACGGAGTGGAACAGAGTGTGTCCCGACATGTCAGGCCAATAGATGTTCAATGTGGTGGCCATCATTTGCTTCACACAATTGCAATCTCTGGCGTAATGAATGTCGTACACGCCGCAGTACATCTGGTGTAATGTCGCCGCAGGCTGCCACAATACGTTGTTTCATATCCTCTGGGGTTGTAGGCACATCACGGTACACATTCTCCTTTAACGTACCCCATAGAAAGAAGTCCAGAGGTGTAAGATCAGGAGAACGGGCTGGCCAATTTATGCGTCCTCCGCGTCCTATGAAACGCCCGTCGAACATCCTGTCAAGGGTCAGCCTAGTGTTAGTTGCGGAATGTGCAGGTGCACCATCATGCTGATACCACATACGTTGACGCGTTTCGAGTGTGTCATTTTCGAGCAACGTTGGCATATCATTCTGTAGGAACGCGATGTATGTTGCAGCTGTTTGGGCCCCTGCAATGAAGTGAGGACCAATGAGGTAGTCGCCAATGATTCCGCACCATACATTTACAGTACACGGTCGCTGTCGCTCTACCTGTCTGAGCCAGCGAGGATTGTCCACGGACCAGTAATGCATGTTCCGTAGATTCACTGCCCCGTGGTTTGTGAAACCTGCTTCATCGGTAAACAGGTAGAACTGCAACGCATTCTCTGTTAATGCCCATTGACAGAATTGCACTCGATGATTAAAGTCATCACCATGTAATTGCTAATGTAACGGCACATGAAACGGGTGAAAGCGGTGACGATGCAGTATGTGCACGACACTTCTTTGACTCAGTCCACCGGCTCTCGCAATGTCCCGTGTACTCATGTGTGGATTCATGGCAACAGCAGCTAACACACCAACTGCACCCGCTTCTCCTGTGACGGGCCTGTTACGGACCCGTTTGCGTGCTACGACCATACCTGTTGCATACAGTTGGCGGTAGATGTTTTGCAATGTGCGGCACGTTGGATGCTCTCGGTCCGGGTACCGTTCTGCATACACCCTGCAGGCTTCAGCTACATTTCGTCGACACTCGTCATAGATGAGTATTATCTCCGCCCTTTCAGAGTTAGAATACACCATGGTCACAGTTCCTACAACACTACACTATCACAGACGTCTGGTAACACGGTGTACTACAGTTGGTCTGCGTGTGGAGACGAATGCAGAATAACAATAGCAGCAAGCGCTACATGCGGACACTGCGACAGCTAGACCAAACAGTGCACTACAGCCACACTCGTAAACACGGTCGTCATCGTACACATGTCGCTGCAGATGCTGCTCGCCGACCGTGGCCAGTGTTTGTTACAACACGCAACTGAACGTCGGAGGTTTCAAGCGTCAACTTTAGGTTACAATATCTCCGGACGTAATTAACATTTTACAATGCAACAAACGGCACTGATTACGTATTCGTTTATATGTTCAGATGTGCTAACAGAACTAACGGGGTTCCATTTTAAAAAAACGTAGGTTTGTGTTAAAAAACATACTTCCGTGCATTTTTGTATGGTTTGTATTAACCAATTACACTAGCCCCTCTCCTCACGTTCGGTCTGTGGAATCGGTTCGTCAGTATTTGGTGTGGTTTACGAAATATATCCAGCGGTAACGTTAGGTGACTCACCCTGTATATGGCACGACTCAGAAAGAAACGGCATTTTGAAATAGCCTACTGATAGAGGTGGCCGATTAATCATTGACCACGCTGTTCATTAACCACAGTCTTCATACCAGAGGAAATTGGAAATTTGAGGTAAGGTCTTATGGGACCAAACTGCTGAGGTCATCGGTCCATATGCCTACACACTATTTAATCTAACTTAAACTAACTTACGCTATGGACAACACACACACCCATGCCCGAGGGAGGACTCGAACCTCCGACGGGGTCAGCCGCTCGGACCGTGTCAAGGCGCCTGAGGCCGCGCAGCTACCCCGCGCGGGATACCAGAGGCCAAACTTGTTTTTTTGTGGTGGGAAAAAGCTCTTGCCAATCCGATTACCATTCATAAATTAATAGAGAAGTTTTTAAGAATTGATTTATTCGACTGTTGCCGGCACTGGAAAAAGGGTCAGTTATCGTGATGGAAAACGCCAACTACCACTCCATTCAAATAGAAAAGCCGCCACGTTCAAATTGGCGCAAGGCAGATATTATGGAGTGGTTAAAGAGAAACAATGTTTCACTTGCAGTCGATGAAACGAAGGCTGAACTCCTGTCTAAGGAAGAAATCGTAGGGTCCAAAAAGTCTTGCGAATTAGATCAACTGGCAAACGAAATGGGACACCAAGTGGTACGTCTACCACCATATCACTGCCAGTATGAACCCATTGAATTGATATGGGCCCAAGTAAATACAGAAGCAACGAAAAGAAATACTACTTTCGAACTTGCTGTTGTCGAGAAGCTAACACACGAAGCTCTTGACAATGTTACACTGCAGGACTGGGAGAGGTGCGTAAAACACGCAGAAGCATTGCAAGAAACTGATTTCTTGAACCAGGTTTTAAGTGACACTATAGTCGAATCTGTGATCATACACGTGACTGAAACAAGAAACACTGAATCTGAAGACATGGAACCAGAAGATCCTTCATTTCAGGTAAGTGCCGTCCATGTAAAAATCTGACTTGATTTAAATGATTGTCTATTCATTTCAGTTATAGAGGACATACTGCGAATGTTTTTCCCTTACAGTAGACGTGTGATAAATTGGTCACAAGTGGTAGCGATTAGTTTACTCGACAGTAACTGTCAATTAAATAAAATAAGACTGTCAATTCTGCATTACTTAACAACCTGTATCGAATGTCTTTACATTCAGATATAATCTTACTGCATTAGGTTTACTTGTACATTCGTAATTTAACTCCTTTCTTTCATAGAAGGATTTACTGGCTGTTTCGTAGTAAGGGTAATGCAGTTCATAAAATGACAAAACGTTGTGGTGCTTCTGTATCGACTGTATATATAAATAGTGCAGTAACATCAGAACAGTCCCAGCACCTATTCTGATACTCCGAGAAGAGCACAGAAATCTATGATATTTTATGACTTTTATAAAAAGCTAGAACGCAGAATAGTATTACTTTCCTACGACAGAGGACAGTATCCGATGGCTAGAGAAATACAGGGTAATGTCCGTGATAAAGCTGATTACGCTCAGTAGCTCGGTACGGGCTTTTGTTGAAGTTTCGAGAACATACCTTCACCGAGGAGTCAAGCAGTATATTGCTCCCTCCTGCGTATATCTCGCGAAGAGACCATGAGGATAAAATCAGAAATATTAGAGCCCACACAGAGGCATACCGACAATCCTTCTTTCCACGAGCAATACGATACTGGAATAGAAGGGAGAACCGATAGAGGTACTCAAGGTACCCTCCGACACACACTGTCCAGTGGCTTGCGGAGTATGGATGTAGATGTAGATGTAGATGTAGATGTAGATTATTCTGGCCAGTAACTTCAATGCACTGTCTTCTCTGCCCACTTGGTTTTTGACTCAGAAACTGTAATGGCGGACGAAGTTTGTAACACAAGACAGGGACATTGCAGTAGTAAGAACGAGGTTTTTGTGCACCAGGCACGTATTACGTGCTGAGAATAATAGGCTCACATCAAATTTAGATAAAACTTGGGTTTCACAAATCCTTTCGAACAAATATTTTGCTCGACTTCAGTGAAACTATTGGCTTCAAAATAACTACAATTACTTTTGCGTAGCGTATATCGACGTTTTGAGTGATGGATGGAATGGCGAAGGATGTGTATTAGCAGCCAGTAAAATATTTTCTAGAAGTAGGGAATATTAGAGGTCATGTTAAAGCGAGCCGTCCGAACAAAACTCTGGGCGACGGCCTACAATGATTCTCGCGCTGCTGTGCACGGAATATCGCGGAAGTACTTTGCCTTTGTACGTGATCCAATGAAATAATGATGTCTGAAATGATACCAAAAATAATTTTGTTGTTCACTTAACAACTTTATCGCTGGAAGTTTCATCGCAGTTCTACAGAACGAAAATTCATCAGCGACTACATTTTTCGCTAGGCAGTCGGCACAGTTTCACACGTCTTATAACATTTTATTTTTTATCTCAGAATGCTTTTATGTTTCCGAAATAAAAGAATCAGCATATGCTTCTGTAAACTTTGAGGATGTTCATTTTTTTTTCAGTCCAATTACATTAGTGATTCTGTTACTGCCACAGGTTGGAGTAAATAGTTATTTTTCTCCTAAATTTCTTGTAACGTTAGTTTCCATTCTTTTTTTTCGTAGTAGCTAGAGAGAATTTTCCTTTCGAAAGTACTCCGTCATATTCTAGACTAAAAATAGAATTACCCAATTTTTTTTAAAATTCGATATAGCATGAAATTCGACTTGAACTTCCTGCTGAAACTCAGTTCCACCTCCACCTCACATTTGCCGCATGTGGATACAGGTGAACGATTAGCTGCCATAAGACAGACTGGTGTAGGTACCAGAGCATTCTCATACTGCCCGACTGGCAGCATGCTTACATCAGAACCCAGGTCGATCAGCTAGCAATGGCTAGCTTCATTGTCCCTTACATACTTGGCCAGAAACAGCATGTAAAGCTTACAAAGATGTTGCAGAGCAAGCTGACCTGAGAAGTAATTGTTAAGAAAAAAATTCGATGCATTGCATCGTTTCCGAGTTCATTAACACTGAAGTTATCCAATCAGGTTCTTGCATGCAGGATCTCAAGCAGCCTACCAAAGACAGTGTCGTGAAACATGTTCTTCATTTGGTTTCCTAAAACCGGGAAAGAGAATAATACAAAAATTGGATATGGGATGGAAGTAAGGATCGAACTTGAAGCAAAGATTGAACAGTCTCCTACTCCATCTTCTATGCTATGAGAACTACTGACACTAATTGCATCTAATGAGCCGCTTGAATATGTACGCACAATGGGCTGATTGGCTAACTTCAATGCTAATTAACTCGGAAACAGCGCACCATATAGAACTTTTTTTAACTTTTGTTTCTCAGCACAACGTACCCTATAACATCCTCGCAACCTCTACAGGCTAAAAGTGACCATGCTGTATAACCAGCGTGACAATGTGAGGAAGTACGATCGGTTGTCTGCATGAATCAGCTGTCATTACTAACTGGACCAATATTGAACACTCTGATCTTAGCTCTTAGGTTAACACACTTGCGCAATTTCGCGGCCTGCTGCACCAACTACAAGCTGCTGAAGCTGTTTGGATACACACACTGGGATGCGAAATGGGTGACCCAATCACCAAAACGAAAAAATTTCCTTGTCATGTTAATCCTTCTAGTAACACGATATTTACAATGAGTTCAACAAGAAAGTGCACGCCATAACTTTAAATGTAACATCCACAGCGACTTCGAATGGTTCGAATGGCTCTGAGCACTATGGGACTTAACAGCGGAGGTCATCAGTTCCATAGAACTTAGAACTACTTAAACCTAACTAACGTAAGGACATCACACACATACATTCCCGAGTCAGGATTCGAACCAGCGACCGTAGCGGTCGCGCGGTTCCAGACTGAAGCGCCTAGAACCGCTCGGCCACTTCGGCCGGCAACAGCGACTTCTCTGGTAGTAGTCTCGAGTCTTTAATCAATGCGCTTTTGCACAGTGTATAGATAAAGAGTGTGAGAGTTGCATGTTTTGTTTCGTCGGTTGCAGTTTAAAATTATGCAAAAGATCTGAAGCGTCATGAGGCAGTTTTCCTTGTAAATCATCCAAAGGGGTCAAAGCTTTCATATGGAGCAGCTACTAAAATTCTTAGACAGCCAAAGACATTCATTGCAAAGTGGCTCAAACTATATTTAGAGGCTGGTAACGTGGATGATTTACCGGAGAGAGGGCTAACGTGCCACGCAATAATCAATAATGGCGGCGATTGGATTAACTGTTAAGTAATTGTGCGATCAGTAATAACATGTATTTTCACGTAAACATGTATTTATAATAGTCTCCTTTCTTTCATACAAATAACGCCATCCACTTTCTTGTGGAAGTGGCTGTGTGTCTCACTGGGTACCGCTAGAGTCATATAGACCCTAAGTGATTCACACTGGATATATTGGCAGTACTTTAATGAACTACAATAAAAACATACATTACAGTTGTTCAGTTTAATTGAGATCGTATAGATCTCAGTTGTATTCTTTACAAAAAACATTAACAAATTTTAATATTTTGTAAATACAGCGATGGGAAAAAATGTGCAACACCAAGAAGGAATTGTGTAACATAAACGAAAGTTGGTAACAATGCCGAGTGCACGGACGCCACATGCGCGTGCAACAACCTTGGACATATGTGTGTTCCACTTGCACTACGTACGTAAGCTTGTCCATGCTCAGCTGTGTGAGCAAAGCGCTCTCACAGTGGCACCGTTGCCCCCCATACAGTGTGCATAGCCAAGCGGCCAGCCACATCGCACAGCTCTGCTACCCGCACTACGTGCCCTCACAGCTGCTCTGCGTCGCCTTCGCGGCTCACGGTGCCCGCGGGTAACCATGCGGGCAGCTCTCGTGACCACCACTGCGAGCGGCCAGTACGTGCAGCACCCACTTCACGTGCAATGCCACGAGTACTTGTAGTGGGTTCCGCTGCAACACGTTCCAGGAGTTCCTCTTCAAAATCGGGGGTGTGTAAGATGTGCAATGTATGTGTAAGATATGAAACATTAAGGATAATACGAGGGCAGGAGCACCGTGGTCCCGTGGTTAGCGTGAGGAGCTGCGGACCGAGAGGTCCTTGGTTCAAGTCTTCCCTCGGGTGAAAAGTTTAATTTTTTATTTTCAGACAAGTTCAGGCACTCACACATAATCAACTTCGCTCTCCAAAATTCCAGGACATGTTCAGATTTCCTTGAACATATGCAGGATTTGACGGTCTACACACGGAAAAATTTGAAAACGTTAAAAACATATGTTTTGACAGAGCACAGAGAAAACTGCGCGATAGTGAAACTGTTGCATTCATTTGTTGCAGTTTATGTGACAAACTCTTATGTTTTCATCACTTTTTTGGAAGTGAATATCACATCCACAAGAAAACCTAAATCGGGCAAGGTAGAAGAATCTTTTTACCCATTCGCCAAATGTACAAGTCAGGTGGGTCAACAACATATTCCTGTCATGTGACACACATGCCGTTACCAGTGTTGTCTAGAATATATAAGACGTGTTTTCCTGTGGAGGAATCGGTTGACCTATGACCTTGCGATCAAATTTTTTCGGTTCCCATTGGAGAGGCACGTCCTTTCGTCTACCAATCGCACGGTTTTGCGGTGCGGTCACAAATCACAGACACTAAACTTATTACAGTGAACAGAGACGTCATTGAACGAGCGGACAGATCATAACTTTGCGAAAATAAAGAAAGTAAACTTTTCACCCGAGGGAATACTTGAACCAAGGAACTGTAGTTCCGCAACTGCTCACGCTAACCACGGGACCACGGCGCTTCTGAGCTGACAATATCCTTGATGTTGCCTATGTTGCACATGGACTACTCAGTTTGTATATATTGCTTATTTTTTCGTAGTTCCACACAACTTCTTCCTGTTTTCTCGATTGATCTGTGTTCACTTTTTCAAGGCCTATCCACTGTGCCAACTTATAACTAAATCTGAGGCGGGAGCGAAGGGGAGGTTCCCTTGTGAGTTTTGCGAAACTGTACCGGTGGTACTGCTACATCGTATTGGACTGTATGTCTTCGAAGAGCAGTGAGTAACGAATGGCTCTGTCGTTGATTCATAGCATGTTTTGTCGTGGGAAAATGTAAACACGATACGAAAGAGCAACATTAAGGACAAGTAAAGTAAACAAAACATGCATCATGAACTTATAGTAATCAGGCTCGTCCTCCTTGTTTCCTTGCAGGAAATAACGAATATACATGTAAATACAGGGTGTTTCACAATTCTTGTTACATACTGCTAGAGGTTGTAGAGCGGACATAGTAGATCATGTCTTTCATAGTAACCTATGAGCCGGCCAGGGTGGCCGAGCGGTTCTAGGCGCTACAGTCTGGAACCGCGCGATCGCTACGGTCGCAGGTTCGAATCCTGCCTCGGGCATGGGTGTGTATGACGTCCTTAGGTTAGTTAGGTTTAAGTAGTTCTAAATGCTAGGGGATTGATGACCTCCGAAGTTAAGTCCCATAGTGGTCAGAGCCAAGTAACCCATGTTTAGAAACGTCATCCAACGACGCTGCAGAGCGTCAAAGTTACATGCGCCGACATTTGTAAATATATGTATATACAGGGAGATTCCGCGATGACGTTACAAACTTTCTGGGGTGGTGGAGATTGATAAAAGTATCGAGTCCAGCTCAAGGTCCCTGTACCGGTAAGTTATAAGCGAAAACCGTTCTGACACATCTGACTGTGAAATAGACGTACAAGTACTGTTTTTGCTAAGACTGTAGGGAAGGCAACTTCAGAGGTGGTAGTATGGACCAAAACAATGACAAAATGTGCAATAAATATGTTCTCTAAATTGCGTACTTTGTTTTACCACGAAACAAACAAAACTTATCCTAATCTGCGGAAAAAATTAATATTTGGGTCAACATTTGTAAAACTCTAATTCCTCTCTCTAAAACCCCACACTATGGGGAGAGAGGGCGAGGTTTAGTTTTAGTGAATCAAAATTTACGAAGTAAATAAGTATTTTTTATTTATCCGTAACCATTTTCCACACAAAAATGAGAACATCGATTTTCTTGAATTACAGCACCAGCTACCAAGGATCAAAACAAATGTTTAAGACAAAATGTACGTAGTTTTTTTATGTAGAATGTGATTCTGCAATAAAAAATGGGGGTTCCCATATGAAATTTTAAAGTGGCCTCCCGCCCCATCCACAGGGGGCTGGAGTGGCGAGCTAATTTTAGTACTAGCAGAAGTCCCCCTCGAAAATAATCAACTTCTGATTCTACACATTTTTTCGTGTGAAGCTTATTTTTCGAGTTATTCTGGTTTGTCAACTTAAAATTTACACCCTGTATAGTGGCTCCTTTCTTGCAAGTTTTTCTGCAGTATGATAGAAGGAATATCGAGCTTCTTGTAGCCCTATTACAAGACCTCAGCCAGCCGCTGTGGCCGAGCGTCTCTAGGCGCTTCAGTCTGGAACCACGCGGCTGCTACAGTCGCAGGTTCGAATCCTGTCTCAGGCATTGATGTGTGATGTCCTTAGGTTAGTTAGGTTTAAGTAGTTCTAAGTCTAGGGGACTGATGACCTCAGATGTTAAGTCCCATAGTGCTTAGAGCCATTTGAACCATTTGAACAAGACTTCGTTAAAACTCAGTGAGGTGTTAAAAATGGCGTCTTTGTCGTCTTAAATGCGTTCTTGACTAACATCAAATTGCTATGTCCAACCTCAAAGGTAACTAACCTTCAGGCCCCTTACAGCGTGTATGTCAAGCAAATCTAATTTTCATCCCCATAGTGCCGCTAACAACTTTCGTTTATGTCGCACAACTCCTTGGTGCTGCGATTTATTTTTTCGTCAGTGTAGTAGCGCTAAAGGACCTATTTTCTGCCAGTTATGGTCATTTATCATTTCCTTCGTCTATGATTCGTGCCGTCTTCTTTTCTCTTATATTCATTAACTGGTGTGCTATCACCTCCATAATTCCCTCTCTCCTCCGCTGCTTTCTCTATGCCCATCGCTGCCAGCATTTCCAACTAAAAACCTACCTTACGGTTATTTCTAATTATTGCTATACTTATATTGTAAGAATATAAACTGTGTGTAATTGTGTCTCTTCAGTATTAATGTGACTTTTAATTTCTAAATGCATAATATGCTTGCCGTAATATATGCAATCTGCACATGTAATAAAGGGCCTAATTGTTGTAATCTTGCACGGTTAAATAACTAAATAAATAAATAAACAAAAATACTGTTGCCTTCCTTTAGGCATGCATCGTTACTGCAACGGCTTGCTTTGGTAAAGGCAAAAGGTGAAGCAAAATATTCGTCACAACTAAAACCAGCCATGCCCCCTTTTAGTTTATTACGTATCTGCTTCGATTCGTCACAAAATATATCGCAATTCTGCCACACATTGACAAGTGCAGGATTTCAATGTCGGATGCAATTGAAGTAAAAAGGTAGGCAGTTTATTTGAAATCAATTCAAAAGGTGAAGCAAAATATTCGTCACAACTAAAACCAGCCATGCCCCCTTTTAGTTTATTACGTATCTGCTTCGATTCGTCACAAAATATATCGCAATTCTGCCACACATTGACAAGTGCAGGATTTCAATGTCGGATGCAATTGAAGTAAAAAGGTAGGCAATTTATTTAAAATCAATTGGTCACAAGCATAGAAACTATATTTTACTAGGACCGCTTTTACATCTACGTTTAAAATAGCAAACTACAATAACAGTGTTACTAAAATGAACAGCGACTTACAATCAGTTTTGAACTTTATGAAACTATGGCATTTGACAAGACATAAATTAATCATTAGGTAGTTCTGTTATTGTGATTTGAACACACCCCATTAACGTATACTTCAATAAATGCTTCATTTATGATTACTCAGGACTAAACACAATTTTTCCTTTAAATTTCTTTGATCATATATCATTTTTAACTTTTCTCACTTAAGAGTAAATAATGCACGTATGTAAAAGGCTGTTTACATCAGAATAGGAACACACTGTTGTACCTTTACACATATAAGCACTTACAGTAAAACATAAGAGTTTAAAGTTTAAGTTTACACTTTGAAATAGTATAAATTTTAAAATTTTAATGTTAAAATTTTTCAAATTCCAGTAATTCTAGCTGTTAAGATAATTAAATTATGTTCTTTAATTTAACTGTCTTTAATAAGAAAGGCGGTTCAGCTATGGGTCAGATATAGTGTCCTATCATAAGTCCAGTGCTTCATGGCGAAAAAAGCTTATTAAACATTGAACATTTACCAGAATGAGATTTTCACTCTGCAGCGGAGTGTGTGCTGATATGAAACTTCCTGGCAGATTAAAACTGTGTGCCGGACCGAGACTCGAACTTTCTGCCAGGAGTGCTATTTCTGCAAGTTTCACAGAACAGCTTCTGTGAAGTTTGGAAGGTAGGCGACGAGGTATTTGCAGAACTGAGACTGTGAGGACGGGTCGTGTTTTGTGCTTGGGTAGCTCAGTTGGATCAGTGTACCTTCGGCAGAGCAGCAGAGTGGACCGCGCTCGGCCGTCCACGCCGCTGCGCGCGCGCGGAGTGTTTATTTACATTGTTCCGGTTGTGGCAAAGAAGGCCACGTCCGTAATGAATGCCTGCAAAACTACATCACACAACTACGGCATGGCGATACAAACACCGACTGAACCACAACCGCCCTTCCAATCACCTATAAGACGACACTGCACGTCCAGCCCTCACAAGACGCAGTTAACAAGCGTCTCTATAGACCTATACATCCGGAGGCGTCCCAGCACCTTGCCACCGGCAGTGCCGCCCGCGAGCTTGAATTACAACCGGACACACCCAAGCTAGAAGATCACAAGGATGCCAGCAAGAGTTTCATGGAGACTGAAGACCGCATCATAGCACCCGCGGCATTTGTACCAGAACGACGCGAATCTCTTCCTTCTTCAGTTCAAAAATGGTTCAAATGGCTCTGAGCACTATGGGACTTAACTGCTGTGGTTATCAGTCCCCTAGAACTTAGAACTACTTAAACCTAACTAACCTAAGGACATCACACGCGTCCATGCCCGAGGCAATATTCGAACCTGCGACCGTAGCGGTCGCGCGGTTCCGGACTGTAGCGCCTAGAACCGCTCGGCCACTCCAGCCGGTCCTTCTTCAGTCACCGAAACATATTGCCGGAAGCAAAAATCGCCCAAACGACGAAAAAAGAAAACGCCGGAAAACATCAGAATCGACCACTGGGCCCCCTCAGCAGGACGAAGCGATGGAGCATAGCTCTGACGGAGTGCACAATAACTCTTTCTCCTCTGCCACGGAGACGCGTATCCACAAGACGGTGAGCCTTCCAACAGAGATCGTGAGCAAGCCCCGCGCCCAGAAGCCATGGATCATAGCACGCCCGTCGTCACCGACGCAATTGAGCCGACTCGGCCAGCGCTACCAACTCTCACCGATGTTGACATTTTTTGTGGGCAGATGACACCGATTTCCCACCTCCACCGGATGCGGAAATGAGATCTGTTCCTCCCCTAGACCAACACTAAAATGGGGGATGTTTCTACGACTCCTGCGACTTCTATGGACTTCCAGCATCCACCACGACAATCTTAACCAGCTACGAACCTATCGAAAGCACGGATCCCCCATCAGGCATACCGAATAGCTACCATCAACACTAACAGTAGCACCTCCCACGTTAAACTTCAACTGCTCCGTGACACGCTAAGAGCAGCGGACATCGACATCACCCTGTTACAAGAACTGAGGACACTAACGTGGTACGGGTGTCATGGGCACGAGACGTACGCTAGCCCGGCAGCAATGGAACACACAGGCGCAGCCATCCTCATCCTAGAAGGGATTGCGGTTTCCGATGTCGCATGGCTCCCAACGGCGCGAGGGGTAGCCATAACAGCTGAAGGAATCAAAATCATAAATCTCTAGTCCCCATCGGGCACAGATAAACGGAGGGATCGCTCCCAATTCTACGCAGAAGATATCATGGCTTCATTCCTCTGCAGATACGACCATCTCATCGTAGGTGGAGATTTTAACTGTGTTCTCGAGCGTACAGACCAATACCCTCATTTCACCACATGTCTGGAACTTCGCTTTCTCGTCCACCGCCTTCATCTCCTCGACACATGTAGAGTGGTACACGGCGACCGCCCGGGGCATACACACATCACGAGCCACTCCACCAGCCGACTCTATAGAATATATATCTCTGACGCTCTAAAATCCGTTCTCCTCGACTCGGAACGATGGCTGTCTGCCTTTTCGGATCATGACATCTACATCTGCACTATGAACCTACGTAGGCAACCTATATGGTGCATTGCAGGACTTTGGAAACTCAACGTCACGCTACTGCGGGACCCTGAATGTCGACAACAGGTCACCGACACGTGGCGCATTTGTGTTCAACGCATCATGCGTTACGAGACCACACTGCAATGGTTGTTACTGTGCGCCAAAGCAGCCATCCAACGCACCTTGACACACTATGGCAGAGCCGGAGCCAGGTGGAATCACCACACAATAGCGCTCTACGCGAGCTCATGGATCATCCTCCATCCCCAGATCGTCTAAAAGAACGTTATTGCATCAAGGCAAAGATTTTAACCTTGACCAGGTGCCGTCTAGAGGGATCCATTGTACGAGCACGCAGCCAAGATAGGATTAACGGTGAAGAACCTTCTATGCATCATATGATTCAAAATGTTCGTCGACGCTGACAAGCGTTAATGACAACTTTATACCTACCTGATGGACGACAGCTGACCTCGCAAGCTACCATTGTGGATGCCTTTACAACGCACTACAGACTTCTCTACCAAGAAGTGCCTGCCGGTGCAGAGGCCATTGGTGAGGTTGCCCAGGATATACATTGTACACTAAACGCCGCGGCTGCACCCCCCCCCCTCCCCCCCCTGACTGCGGAAGTGACCACCGACGACGTCCATGGCGCTGTGGCCAAAGGATCACTGAATCGGTCTCCCGACCCGGATGGTTTACCTCTAGAATTTTACAAAACCTTCCAAGATTTGATGTTGCCGAGATGGAGAGACATATACTGAGAACTTTTGTTCGGCGCAGCATTTCCGCCACCAACGTTCATGGAAGGCTTCCTCGTACCAGTCCCAGAACGTGCAGGAGGAACACGAGTCGACTGTTATCGGCCGATCACGTTACTCAATTCCGACTTCATAATTTTCACACGCCTTCTAGCTGTGCGACTTAAAACTTGTATTACGAGACATTTTTTCCCACGGACAAACATCCTTAGCCGGAGTGGCCGTGCGGTTCTAGGCGATACAGTCTGGAGCCGAGCGACCGCTACGGTCGCAGGTTCGAATCCTGCTTCGGGCATCGATGTGTGTGATGTCCTTAGATTAGTTAGGTTTAATTAGTTCTAAGTTCTAGGCGACTGATGACCTCAGAAGTTAAGCCACATAGTGCTCAGAGGCATTTGAACAATTTGAACCAAACATCCTTAGGCGGCGATCGTAATATACAGACAGCCATCAGTGAATAGCGAGATGTGATCGCTGTGGCAACACACTCGCGTCTGCCAGGTGCTTTAATCTCCATCGACCAAATAAGCGTTTAACCGCGTCAATCACGCATTCCTCAACGCAGTGATGGACCGGATGGCGATTCCCCCGACGTTCACGCAAGTGATTATGAGGCTCTTTCATGGGGCAATATTCCAGGCTTCTAGTCAACGGCAGACTTACAGAACCTATACGGATTGAATGCTCAGTACGGCAGGGTTGCCCACTGTCGACGGTGCTTTATTTCGTTGCGATGGAACCAATCACTTGCGGATTACGACGACGTTTGACGGGTATTCCACTCCGGGATAATATGTTCCGCTGCCGAGCCCACGCAGACGACTTGGCCCTCGTCGTTCGTTCAGCGGCCGACGTACAAGCTGCTATGTAGTGGATTACCCGTTACAGTGTAGGGGCAGGGAGCGCTATGAAAGTCGCAAAATCATGCGCCATGAAGATCGGCCGCGGCCTTCCCGCAGACAGCTTAGTCCGCTTTCGACTGGTGGACACTCTTCGCTATCTCGGGTTGGTGTACGCTCGAGACATTCGGCGCACCTCGGCGATCAATTTTCGGGTGCCACTGCATCGCACCCGGGCCAACATACAAAATCACCTACTACGCCCGCTAAATATATACCAGAGAGTCACCTTCGTCAGTACCCATCTGGCAGCACGGATGCCCCACATCGCGCAGATTCTGTCCATCACTGCCACAATGGCAGCCAGACTACAGGCGGCTTACAGGTATTTTATATGTTCTGGACACATGTTCAAAGTCCAGTATGAAACTCTCACCTTACCGAAGCGTAATGGTGGCCTCGATATGGTCAACGTGAAAGCCAGGACTACAGCACTTTACACCAATACTATGCTCCGGTTATGGGAAAACCAAAATGCTAGTTTTACTGGAATGTTGACCACCGAGGTCGTAACTGTTTCGAAACACCCACCGACGTCTTTCGCACTCATCCCACCTCCGATGTCACACATCGTCCGTTTCTTTTTCGAATACAACTACATATGCACCGAGCTCTCCAGGACAAAGAAGACGACCACCCACGACATCTACCGCCTTCTCCGAAACCCCATCGAAGCACGTCACCCCCACGTTTCATGGCCTACAGTTTGGAAAACGATCCACCAACCATTCCACACCACTGACACCACCGCGACGTGGTATCTTCTCGTCAACGGCGAATGTACTACAAGACAGAAACTGCATCGCACTGGTGGACTCACACCTGTGCCTCAAGTGCAATGTCGAAGATACAGATTTACATCGTTTTGAGTGTGGGCCAACAGCAGCTGTCTGGACCCTCGTACAGAAGAGTGTGGCTTTCTACTTCTGAATACCCCCAGTCACATTTCTCTTACCATGATGATATATCCTGACACGACCTGCTTTCCAGCGCCTAAGTGGCACGCCATCACATGGATCAGTGGCATGGCTATCAACTACTTCTTCTGGGACAACATCGTCGATCCGGCTGTCTAAGTACACCACAACACCCTTCGCCGGCATCGACACTGTCGGGCCACTTTCGCGAACTATTTACAGAGTATTTTCGCCAACCCGCCTCGGAGCTGGAATCTCAACAAAACGTGCCAGTCAAGACTAGACGATCCCACGCTCTCCTTCTAATGGTCAATGATAGAATGGACGTTGTTCTGATGGAGCGCCAAAGTGGAGCATGGCGCAGAAAGTGTTCCTAATTTCTTTCTCTTCTCTTTTCTTCTCATTTTCTAAGTTTTTTCTCCTTGCACATGTTTATCATTTTCACTCTTAGCTCTCTCTCTGCATCCTATTTGTTTTCTTTATCCTATGCTCTACCACAAAAATAAAAAAAACTTGCGGTGCAGCTGATGGTGAGAGTGTATACTTATTTACGTTTACAAAAAAAAGAAAGATGTTGAGAGAATATACGAGGGTTATTCCAAAAGTAAGGTCCGATTGATTGCCAAATTGAAACCACAGTGAACATCAGAAATGTTTTACTTGTAGCAATTAGCTACACCTTTCAGCTACTTCTCTACGTAGTCGCCGTTCTGACTTAGACTTTTGTCATAGCGTTGTACCAACTTTTCAATAGCCTCATCATAGAAGGCAGCCGCCAGTGCTTTCCGCCAATTCTCCACGCTGGCCTACACCTCGTTGTCTGTGTCAAAATGTTATCTTCAAAGACAGCGGTTCATGTGACCAGAGATGAAACTCAGGGGGAGACAATTGCGGACTGTATTGTGGGTATTCTAACATTTCCATTTGAAAACGATGCAGGAGCATCTTCATTGCCCCTGCAGAATGCGGCTGAGAATTGTCGTGAAGACGAAACAGCACGACAGTTATGTAATGTTGGCTGCATAGCTTCAGGCGAAATTTCTCACCAGGCCCTCGTACTTGGCGGCAGACACTATTTTCTAGACATCTTTACGCACTCACTGCGAGCTCAGAAATGAGAAGAGCGACGTGATGCTAACTGGGGTTATACTAGAGACACTACCCAACACATCTGTGCAAAGCTTTATCGGATTTTCATAGTCGTTTCCATTTCGCGACCGATCGGACCTTACTTTTGGAATAACCCCCGTACTTACTTATGTTTTATGTTTTCAAGGAATATTGTTACTTTATGAAGAACGTCGTGTTTTATTTTCATGCACTAGAGGTTTTTACTTGTTTTCTCATTACCTGCAACTTATTGCTCATGTAGTAGGTGTTTATTCCTTTTGTTCTGTACAAGGAAGACATAAATTAAAAAAAACATAAAAAATAATAAGGCGGCCGTTTCTTGCAAAAAATAAATTAAAAATAAAAAAATAAAAATAGAAATAAATTAAAAACAGTTGGTAGAACACTTGCCCGAGAAAGGCAAAGGTCCCGAGTTCGGGTCTCGGTCCGGCACACAGTTTTAATCTCGCAGGAAGTTTCATATCAGCGCACACTCCGCTGCAGAGTGAAAATATCATTCTGGAAACATTCCCGAGGCTGTGGCTAAGCCATGTCTCCGCAATATCCTTTCTTCCAGGAGTGCTGGTTCTGCAAGTTTCGCAGAAGAGTTTCTGTGAAGTTTGGAAGGTAGGAGACGAGGTACTGACAGAACTGAAGCTGTGAGGAGGGGTCGTGAGTCGTGCTTGCGTAGTTCAGTTGGAAGAGCACTTGCCCGCGAAAGGCAAAGCTCCCGAATTCGAGTCTCGCTCCGGCACACGGTTTAATCTTCCAGGAAGTTTCATTGAACATTTAGCAAAAATATATTTGCAAACTTAATTGCTTCACTCGTCCATGTTCTGTTAGAGTGCTAATTGAAACTTACATGTTTAACTAAGATCATGATGGTCTGAAGAAGATCGTGAGCGGTCGCTGTTATTGTTGTCTGTATGTTCCATCAGAGCCTACTTCCTGGTGGAAGCGTGGTATTGCAGTTTCCAAAACATACACGTAGCCTCGTGGTACCCAGGCTCATGCCTTTTGCATCTGTCCTGTGTGATTCTTACGACTACACTCTTGCTTCATTCTCACGCTCAGCTTACTAGCTAAGCCCTGATGCCTCCCCTAACCAAACAGTTTCCCTTAACATTCATTCTTTAGTCTCAGATCACACCATGTGCTACTGACAGACGTCCAGCGTAGACTGTAATTATTGCATGGTAGCGAAACTTGGGTGGATATATCCAATTTGTTAATGCGGAACCGATTTACACTGGAAGTAATAGCTCCAATTTGGGCCACCAGGTGCGAATCTGGCGCTGTGATCGCAGGAGAGACGTATAGAAATGTTTCCATAAGATATGGATTGAGAACAGTATGAGGGCAATTTGTTCAATATGAGCACTGGGGACGTCGACGAGATGCTGCAGCCGGCCGCGGTGGCCGGCCGGAGTGGCCGAGCGGTTAAAGGCGCTACAGTCTGGAACCGCACGACCGCTACGTCCGCAGGTTCGAATCCTGGCTCGGGCATGGATGTGTGTGATGTCCTTAGGTTAGTTAGGTTTAAGTAGTTCTAAGTTCCAGGGGACTTATGACCACAGCAGTTGAGTCCCATAGTGCTCAGAGCCATTTGAACCATTTTTGAGATGCTGCATCCGTAAAACGTGGCTCGCTGAAATTCCGTTGGAAGCTGACCAACATGTTCCTGTAAGATCGAACGTGTCCCCGGTAAACTCGTTCTTTTAGATACTGCCAGAGCCAAAAGTCACATGGATTCAGATAAAATCATCTTACAGTCCATGTATCTGGAAATCTTCTGGAGATAACACATTCGTGGAAGATTGCATTCTGCAGAACTTTCTCTGGGCGAGTGACAGGAGGTATTGACCGATTTACCATTAAAACAGTGGTTTCCGCACTGTAACACTCTTCCAAAGCAGTAATTACATTCTGTAGAAGGAGGTCCCGACAAAGGGCAGATTTCACGGTAGATTTGCCAGGATCTCTGGATGTAGTTTCTTCAATGAAGAATGCATCGAGAATAAAAGTGCCTATGCGTCCACAACGCACGGTCACATACGACAAGTGAAGTGGCTCTTCGTAAACAACACGCACTTTAGCAGTATGCCAGATTCGGCAGCTCTGTGTATTCACTGCACCCAGTAGTGTAAAACGCGCTTCGTTACTCCACAGAATATTGCCCACGCATATGTCATCAACTTCGATATCTATCTAATATCTGAACATCGACCAGTGAAAATACACTACATGTACGCGATACTCTAATAGCAACGATTCATGTGAACCTTCTGTATTGTCTTTACAATTAGTATAAAAACATACTATCATTTATATTATTAATAATGATAGAGATTGCGTTACATATTGAAACAAAAGAAATGCATATATTGCGGAATCCAGCTATTCGGAGACTGATGAATGCAGTCGGGTTTATGCGGTCCAACCACAAGCAATGCGCAAATAATGTCGGTTACACCGCGAGAGGCACTACAAGCCAGGAACATGCCTCGCTGCACCACGTAGGACGACGTGGCGCCAGATAGTTTCTTACAGCTCAGAATAAAGGTGCCAATACGCCTACAGAAGCGCCACTTGCTTGTTGTCCTCACTCAAAGCTGTGATCGAACTATTATTTCTACAACGACCTCTGTGTTCCGGCGTAACGTTAAGGGCGGGCACGACGATCAAGAACGGAAGAGCAGAGAGAGCGGTGAGACGACGTCAGCCAGTACTACGCTGACAGACTCCTCTCTATCTAGGACGACACCGAGACAGGAGCGGCATCTAGGCCAAGATAACATAAACGCCGCTCCACCTGGCCGCGGCCCGAGTTGAAGTCGGGCCGACCTACGAACGCTACAGCAGTGACTTACGAACTGTATTGTTTTGCTGATATTGGGGTTATGTATACTAAAGAGATTGCTTATGTTCGTCTGTCGCCCTTAACTTGCGACACCATCTCACAAACTTAAGTATTATAATTATTTCCTTTGAAATAAACTCCATTAATACGATTTCCTTGAGCTATTTTCTAGCGATCCGAGGAAGCGAGAAAACAGCTTTTCTAGGCGCCCCATATTAGACGAGTGGGTAGAACACAACCCTCTGTGACGATGGGACTGGGCTTTAGAAGGTTAACTGTGACGTCCGGATTCTCATCCACAGCTCATAATCGAATACGCCAGAACTTCGTTCTTGAGTATTGTGCTTGTGTTCTGTATAGTCAATGTATTGCGCTCAATAAACGATCGTGCACGATGAGTCAGCAGTGGCGACTACACTGTGCAATCTCACAGTGGTGCAAGAGGGACGCTGCAATATTAGAACTCTTGAAGTCCCAGAAACAACATCTGGCGACTCAAAATGTATGATATCAGCAGCAGATGGCCGTGCAGCAACAGGAGATTGCAGCGTTGTCAGTAGCCGTAGCAGTAAAATCACAGTTCCAAGATGGAACTGCCTACTAGGAAATGTACTTGAGGCGGCTACATCAGAATCTTACTGCTTTAAAGGCAAACGCTCATACTGCAGGAATTCTTTTTTCTGTGTTGGTTCTCATAGGAAGTTGTGTGCTTCTCAGAAAATTAGATCCCCTTGTACATGGTGACGGTTCGTATTTCACTGCTATTTGTGAATTTCTCTCAGAATATTATACGTGCACTGCATCGCCGTCGAAAGGTGCAGACTCAATCTACCGTGACTGGTAGCTGATCTTAAAGGTTTAAGTCTGTTGTAACGGCGACCGAAACAGTCGCGCGGTTGAAGTGACGGAAGCGCGGCGGGACCCGCGGAGCGGCCCGCGAACAACAACACAACGGGAGAGGATGGACACGACCAACGAAGGACCTTACGACGACAACAAGAACGTACAACAGAGTCAAGAGAAACCAAACAAGATAACCACGTCGACTCGTAAAGAAAACACGAAAGTCAATACGCTGTCTAATGCGAGTCGTTATGTCCTGAGACGTACGCAAGGTTAGACTGGCAGGCTGAGTTTTTTTTTCCTTTATTGATTTTCAATTCCCCCCGAAGGGGGCGGGCTGGCAGCAGCTTATTACGCTGCTCTACAGCCTACAGACTTTTATTTTAAGAAACGGAAGAAGAAAAGAAACAAGAAAGACAGGCGATAAATCGGTGACGTCAAGTGTAAAATGGCGGAAAAATGCGGAATGTTAAAACAGAAAGCAAAAGGGGTTGGCAACGTTAATAAAAGACACAGGAATCAGACAAGTAACATAGTACACACACAATTAAAAAACACAGCCACAGTCTGGTTTCTGTTCGCAAGAGATAAAAGGCACACCCAGCGACAGTATGATGGCCATTCGCAACACTTCCCAAAAAACACAACACGGAACACTCACTGTAAAACACTCACTGTAGAACACTCAATGTAGATCACTGCACAAAAGTGGCGGCACAAAGATGACACTCCCGAGCCAAAGGCAGATGGGGGGAGGGGGACCTGGAGGAGGGGGAAGAACAAGGAGGGAGGAAGGGAAAAAACGAAAAGAGGGGGGGGGAACCAAGGAGGGAGAGGACTAATAAAGGGGGAGAAGGGCAGATGCGAGAGGGAATGAGAGGAGGCAGAGGAGGGAAATGTAAAAGGACTCGGGGGAGAGAAGGGGGCAAAGAGAGGGGAGGTGGGGAAGAAAGAGAATGGAAGGGGGGAGTGGGAGCCCGGGAAAAGGACAGAGGAAAGGAGGGGGAGTGAGGATCAGAGTTGATAGGAGGGATAAATGGAGTGAGAGAGGGCATCATCTGGGAGGGGGAGTTGATGGAAGCCACCTTGGGAAAGGAGATGTAGGGTGTAGAGATGGAGGGAGGGGGGACACAACAGTGAAGACATGGCAGCGGGTGGTGATGGGAGAGGAGAGGAGTAACCAGGGGGTGAGGGGGTTCAAGGCGGCGGGAGGTATAGAGGATGCGGATATGTTCGAGGAATAGGAGCAGATGGGGGAAAGGAATGAGATCATAGAGGATCCGCATGGGGGACGGGAGGCGTATACGGAAGGCGACGCAGAGTGCATGACGCTCAAGGATCTGGAGGGACTTAACAGAAGGCAGGCTGAGCGACAGGCAGGCGCTTAAGTATGCTATCGGGGTCGCCGCTATTGGCCGCTGCAACCAAGTGTTCCACTGTGGCGCCCTCACTCTAAATGCGGGCCAGGAAGCGCGCGCCGCCACAGCTTACGGTGCAGCGACCTCTATGGGTCTTTGACGTCCATGACGTCTGGCGGGGATTCAAATTCCGTGGCGCGCGGTACCAGAGAGTCGTCAGTGCAGTTTTGTGTATGCTAATGAATAGTTTACACTGAGGTGAAAAAAGCCATGGAATAGCGATATGTACATATAGAGGTGGTGGATACCGCGTATACAAGTTATAAAAGACCCCCTTCAACGTATCCGTTGAACAGGGTGAGGAAATTTGGCGTTAATGGACTATGGTGGCAGATGAACGACGCGAGGGCGTTTGCTAACAGCACGACATCGCCTGCAGCGCCAATCCTAGGCTTGTGACTATATCAGTTGGACCCTAGACGACTGAGAAACCGTGCCTGGACACGCGAGTTCCGATTCCAGTTGGTAAAAGCTGATGGTAGGGTTGGAATGTGGCGCAGACCCCACGAAGTCATGGACCATAGTTGCCAAAAAGGCACTATACAAGCTACTTGTGGCTCCATAATGGTGTGGGCTGTGTTTACTTGGAAAGTATTGAGTCCTCTAGTCCAACTGAACCGATCATTGACTGAAATTGTTCGGCTACTTAGAGAACTTTTTCAGTGATTCATGAAGTTTTTATGAATGACAAAGCGCCATGTCACCGGTCCACATGTGGTTTTAAGATCATTCTGGACAATTTGAGGCCGACCGGGGTGGCCTAGTGGTTCTAGGCGCTACAGCCTGTAGCCGCGCGACCGCTACGTCCGCAGGTTCGAATCCTGCCTCGGGCATGGATGTGTGTGATGTCCTTAGGTTAGTTAGGTTTAAGTAGTTCTAAGTTCTAGGGGACTGATGACATCAGATGTTAATCCCATAGTGCTCAGAGCCATTTGAACCATTTATTTGGACAATTCGAGCCACTGATTTGGCAACCCAGGTCGCCCAACATGAATCCCACGCAACATTCATGCGACATAATCAATTATGGACGATGACTCACTATTTCCGCATGGGATTTACAATCACTTGTTTCGTCCTTGACACATCGAGTTGCTGCGCTTTTTTTTTTTTTTTTTTTTTTTTTTTTTTTTTTTTTTTTTTTTTTTTTTTTTTTGTCATCAGTCTACTGACTGGTTTGATGCGGCCCGCCACTAATCTCTTCATCTCAGAGTAGCACTTGCAACCTACGTCCTCAATTATTTGCTTGACGTATTCCAATCTCTGTCTTCCTCTACAGTTTTTGCCCTCTACAGCTCCCTCTATTACCATGGAAGTCATTCCCTCATGTCTTAGCAGATGTCCTATCATCCTGTCCCTTCTCCTTATCAGTGTTTTCCATATATTCCTTTCCTCTCCTATTCTGCGTAGAACCTCCTCATTCCTTACCTTATCAGTCCACCTAATTTTCAACATTCGTCTATAGCACCACATCTCAAATGCTTCAATGCTCTTCTGTTCCGGTTTTCCCACAGTTCATGTTTCACTACCATACAATGCTGTACTCCAGACGTACATCCTCAGAAATTTCTTCCTCAAATTAAGGCCGGTATTTGATATTAGTAGACCTCTCTTGGCCAGAAATGCCTTTTTTGCCATAATGAGTCTGCTTTTGATGTCCTCCTTGCTCCGTCCGTCATTGGTTATTTTATTGCTTAGGTAGCAGAATTCCTTAACTTCATTGACTACGTGACCATCAATCCTGATGTTAAGTTTCTCGCTGTTCTCATTTCTACTACTTCTCATTACCTTCGTCTTTCTCCGATGTGCTCTCAAACCATACTGTGTACTCATTAGACTGTTCATTCCGTTCAGCAGATCATTTAATTTTTCTTCACTTTCGCTCAGGATAGCAATTTCATCAGCGAATCGTATCATTGATATCCTTTCACCTTGTATTTTAATTCCACTCCTGAACCTTTCTTTTATTTCCATCATTGCTTCCTCGATGTACAGATTGAAGAGTAGGGGCGATAGGCTATAGCCTTGTCTTACACCCTTCCTAATACGAGCACTTCGTTCTTGATCGTCCACTCTTATTATTCCCTCTTGGCTGTTGTACATATTGTATATGACCCGTCTCTCCCTATAGCTTACCCCTACTTTTTTCAGAATCTCGAACAGCTTGCACCATTTTATATTGCCAAACGCTTTTTCCAGGTCGACAAATCCTATGAAAGTGTCTTGATTTTTCTTTAGCCTTGCTTCCATTATTAGCTGTAACGTCAGAATTGCCTCTCTCGTCCCTTTACTTATCCTAAAGCCAAACTGATCGTCACCTAGCGCATTCTCAATTTTCTTTTTCCATTATTCTGTATATTATTCTTGTAAGCAGCTTCGATGCATGAGCTGTTAAACTGATTGTGCGATAATTCTCGCACTTGTCAGCTCTTGCCGTCTTCGGAATTGTGGGGATGATGCTTTTCCGAAAGTCAGATAGTATATCGCCAGACTCATTTATTCTACACACCAACGTGAATAGTCGTTTTGTTGCCACTTCCCCCAATGATTTTAGAAATCACGCCGGGCAAAAGAAGGTCCGACACAGTTTTGAAAGGTATCCCATGACTTTTGTCACATCAATGTAAGTTACTGTATGTAAGTTCTGTAATGAGGACATTGGCCATTCGATGTGCTCCAGACAAAGAAGTTCACAATCGAGCATTAAGGTCGTCGGAATCTTCCTCTGTAGGAAGCTCAAGTATGTGAGTGCCCGTGGAGCGAAATCAACATAAAACACCCTCACATCGTTGTTTCGATGTAGAATCTTCATCAAGCAATTGTACCCACACTTCAGTATCTCCCAATTTCCCTCGTTTGTTACCATTTTGTCTTGACTGTTCCGTTCGGCATCCACTCAGCCAGTGTTCTAGGCGCAGAAATGATTACGAAAGAGCAGAGCCTGTGCTGTTAAGAAGTACGTTGGAATGTTCCCACGGAATTGCATTCATGCCCAAAGGAATAGGCACTGCAGCGGCTACAGCCGTGAAGAAATACAGGAAGTATATTCGCAGTTGCCATTATGAAGCTCCTTCGGCTGTACATAGGAATGCTGACAATGAATATTTGTGCCAAACTGGAACTCAAACCCGAAATTTCCTGATATACGTGAGCGGCCGTCTAAACCACTTCGGCTAGCCGTTCACGATTCACGATTTCCACATGTCGTCGTCCTTGTATCACACTCTGCACTCTTACGTTACGTGTATTCCCGCCCAGGACGGACATATTTGTTGAGAGTCGAGGGCCTCGTATTGGCGAATAAATATGAAGTAGCAGTGCATTTGTTATTAAGACGTTCCGAAGGAACATTGCATCGTATTTCTTAATAACGCGGGCATTACTATTTCGTATTTATTCGCCAATACCACGCACTCGACCCTCAATGAATATGTCCTTTCTGGACTGGAATACGCATAACTTACGAGTGCAGGTTGTGAGACAAGGACGACGACATATGAAAGTTTTGATCTGGCTGAGATTCGTGCACGGACATCTGAAATTGTTAAGTCGACCACTGGCATAGAGCAGGAAATCCGGTTTCTAGTCCTGGTCCGACACTAATTTTCATTGTCATTCTAATATAAACCGAAGGTGATTCATATTCGCAACTGCGACAGCATTTCTTGCTATGGTGATTGTTTCGATTGTAGAAAAAGGGTACCTATTAGCAATCTTTGTATTTCTCTGCAAAAGCGGTTGTGACGGAATGCTAGCGTATAAAATTCGGATTTTAGTTTATCCTGAATCGGGTAACACACACAAAATGTAAACTGATTTCCGTATGTCATGTGAAACAGTAGTTTTTAAAGTAGAAACCTGAGCACGAGCCTTCCTTATTAATTGGAATACCTGTATACCGCTTGGATCGACCACTTTACGGCCGTTTGCTAACACGGTGATAACACATAGAGGACATGAACTGCATAGTGAAGAACATTTCCAGGCTTGCTGGCTATCAGACACTAAATATTCACAATATCTTTGCCTTAGATGCTTCAAGGAATTCGAATTCTCAGTTAATGAAAAATTTCACTTAGCTTCCCCTAAGATTCATTTTCAAGATGTTGATGAACTGTGAGCAAAGTTTCCCTATCATTTCTCTCCAGCACTAGGCTATGCAAACGAGATACAAGCTCGAATCAATAGCCAAGAAAGCACAGTTCCCTGTTTGTTTAGAGCACGCCTCAAATCTCACATTCTGCGTGACGGAGTGAAGGCGGAACTGGAACTCTAAGGCGGTCAAAGTGGCATCATCTCCATTCCGTGTAGCCTCAGCCTCTGGGAGTCTACATGAGCGGCTTTGAGGAAGGCTAACGTTCGCTTAGGTTTGTGTAAATGCGGAACTTTTCGTGTATACGTTTCCTATTTCTGGACCTCAATATTTATTCTGTGGATTAAAAGAATGATTCATAAAATATTGATTTTTCTTATGCTTATCTGCAACTCCTCCAGCACCTGGAATGAAATGATCATGATTCGGACACGCCATTCGGCTCGTGCCACTGTCAGAGACCACTTTTTGGGATTCCCAGTGCACCTGGTATTTTTCAAAGCTACTTAGAGCAGATGACTCGCAAAGTTTAAACTTGTTGCAATTCTCTGGATGTCGTTATTGTTACGGGAGTGAACTCGCGTGAAAATTGACAGAATCTTGACATGCTGTTTATCGCATTGCGGGGGCCTTGCCTGTAATGTTATCTGAAGAAGTGTCAGTTCTTTCAACAATCGATGGAATATTAATGTTTGTTATCAGTGAGAAAGCTATTCTGCCCGTTAAAGAGTAAGAAATAAAATAATGTGATTTTTTTATCCATACTATCATAATAAAATGTTTACATCTGAGTTTAAGATTACAAGAAAAAAGACGCTTCTCTAATAGAGGAAAAGCAAAGAATATTTATGTAAGTGAATGAATTCCGATAAATGTATCGATATCTAAAAAATCTGTCAGTTGTCAAAACAGTTGGAGTATGTTGGGGAAATAAGCTCCATCCAGTTAGTCACTCTTGCTTTTTCTGTCTTGCAATACAGGCTAAGCTATGTGTAACTATCAAATTTTGTACTTTATATTGTTCTCAATAATAACTTGGGGTGATTATCAAAAGTGTCTGCAATTAATGTAGGTACCAGTAGATTTCTCACATATGTTTTTACGCTGCGTATTTTCCGCTTTAGATATAGCGCGTCAGGAGGAGTAACATACCTTGTTCGAGAACTATCAGACCGATCGCGGATCGTGTCTTGCTTTTTGAGCAACGCGTTACAAACAGAACCTATATCTTTAAGTACGAAACATGATTCAGTTTTATTAAGATGGAAACTAAAGTAACTTTTCTGGTCAATCTGCTTATCAAATAAATGACACCCACGACCTGATACACTCACCAGTCGGTAAGCGACAGCCATTTCTCTTTCTTTTTAAGAGGAATCTTTTTAATACTCATTGGAATAATTAACACTGATTCTTCTTTAATGGCACAATGCAATGGTGCACAACCAAAGCCATATATTGCCGAACAAGCAGTAAACAGACTTACGGTTGTGTACTCGCCGACTAGTGGTCAGGCAGCAGCAATCTGATCTCAACTGACGATTGATCCAACTATACTCGTAATAATCTGTTACTTTAAACCCCTGGTATATTGCAATTGGTTGGTCACATCCGGGATTAACCACTTGTAGACAGCTATATTACACCAGCTTTTTGAAATATGAAAGAACTATAACCAGTCAAGGGGAAGATCATTTGATATGGCAGGTTTATCACTAACATAGCACAAATTTTGCATCCTCTAAATGCACTGCGACAGAAGGGAGCTACATTTATTTGGTTTTCAGAGTATGACATACCATATCACACTCTTCAACAGGAACTGCAGTCAGCACCATGGTTAGCCTCATACTCCCCAGGAAACTGCGGATGCTTTGCAGTATGGTATTGGAGTAGTTTTATAGAACCGTGAGAAAGACGGATCTCATCACCCCAATGTGTTCTTGAAGACTATAAACTCGTCTCAGCAAAAATGATCTCAAAATGACAGGGGACTCTGGTTACTATCTACCGAGGTCGCAAGTTCCATCCATGTCTACAATGGGTACAGTGTCATATGATGATAGGCCACAAGCGCTGCTGTCTTTATTTGGCCTCCAGTCATCGCTACCAAATACAACAGCCCAACAACTGCAGCAGTACGCCTTATTCCTATCAGTATACAATTATCACATATTCTATAAACCTACCAGTTGTCATTCCAGCACAGATACATTACCCAGGCTTCACGTTGGTCCAGTCCCTGCATTTGATCAACAAGAAGTTGTTTGTTTCGAGGTAGAAACTGAGGCGTGCCATTCTGTGGAAGAGTCGACTATAACTACATGAGGGATCGCAGAAGAATCGAGTAAAGATTCCACCATTCGGCAGGGCTTATGTTATATGAGATTGGGCTGGTCTGATTACCTACTAGCAGGGCTCAACCGATACAGAGAACTTATTTTTCTCTGAGGCAGCATCTAAAAAATTAGGATGGCACTGAAGATGAGTTCAATAGCGTATTTGTTTCACCTACAGTACGCAGAAAAGTGTTTTCACTACTTCATGCAGGACATAGGGTAGCCCCTCATGTAAGGGGTGGCTGTAATTAAACATTCACTACTTGAGAATGCCCTAATGGCAAACGAATGACCATAGGAACACGAAGCCTTGTGGAAACATCTGTAAGGACATACGGAAGAGAAATAATGAATAAACCATTGACAGAAAATTATTTTAATTCCCACATTAGAAGGTTACATTTGTTAGCTGCGTACCACGTTTACGTTCAGGCTACAAACCGGACGCTCAATGGGACGATCGTCTGCAATCACGACAGCCTGGAACTACAGTAGACATTGCTCTACTGCTGACAGAAACAACGGTACACCATGGAATGTTCAGCTATCGTGACACAGATGCTGCACTGCTTGAAGATCGCACATTGCGTCGACAGTAAAGTAACTTATTCAACAATCTGTGGCGCAATTGGCTTTCTGCCTTTTCCAGGAGCAGTTTCCTAATCCCCAGTTAACGCAAGCTTCCGGATCATGTTCTTCAGCACCAGTGAGGAAAGAAGACCTCTCTGTATTCCTTTAATGCGTCGACACTCGCAAAGAGCAGTAGCACTACTGCTGTTGTTTTTATAAAGCAGCTTTACGTATAAATTCCAGTTCATCCTGTCCACATCCATGTTGACTGTGTGCAACTGTAATGCACGCTAATGCGTGTGTTTCAACCCTGCTTCGCCATACCAGTAGCTGCGCATAGCTGCAAGTCATGACACTAACACTAGTAACAAAGCAAATCCTGCATCGCACAGTCTTGACGTCACTCCTATAAAAACGTCTACCCATACGATAAATAGTTTTCAGTCTACACTGGCTCAAGTAGCCAAAGTTTAAGTATAACCACCCTGTAGGTCTTAGCCTGCCATCATGCCTATTGGGCAACAGTGGGCAAGAAAATCGAATGTACAAGCCACACATGCTCGGCATGTGCACCTCAACAGGCTGCTTCTCCCACAGTTTCAACCGTCTGGTCCTTGACAACACGTACATGTCGACCGGGAGACGTTTATTGTAAGTTCCAATATGTAAGAAGAATGTGTACAACAACGGTAGAAAACACGATCAAGACTGTCACATAAAGTTTCGACACTGATGGGCTTCCAAGGACAGTGGTCATGGACCATAGTCCCCTGTTCGCTTCATCCACCTGTACAAATTTTTGTGGCCAAAGTGGAATCCAGCACCTCAGTATTGCTCCGTTCCCTTGTTATTCCAGTTGAGAGATGGAGTGAATGTTTCGCTCTTCCAGAAAAAGACTGCAGATATCAGTGCAGTCAACACACGCAGAAGATGTGTTAATAGTTTTCTTGAGTACTTACAGTGCTACACTAGTTATAGAGCTCTCGCATGTCAGGCGGCCTCAGACCTTCTTCCACCTCCTCTGCCCACAGCAACAAGAATCTCAGTGCACCAGTAGTTCTGCACTAGTCCCAAGGTGTGCTTGGGAATGAATGACAAGTGGCCAGGTTTGGGCGTCCACCGTTATCACTGACGTCTAAGGACGCCGCCTTTAAGACGTGGAGGCTGATTTACGCCAGTGGCAGTGCCATCAAGAACAGCTGCTCCCTAAGTCTCTCCTGCCAGGACCTTCCACGTCATACCACCAGCGAACCTGGCCTTGGTTAGCTTAGCCTCCACCACCGCCTCCTCTTCAGCAGCAGCATAAACTAAGGACCCTCCAGATGCCAGTTTTCTGCTTGTGCCAGGAACTGGCTCCCAACACCCTGTCCAATGCAAGAAAGAGCAAACTTCACCAGTGTTATGGACCCACTCCCAACTCATGGCGACAAAGGAACTCCCGCAATGAAACTCCCGCTGTCAGCCAGCCTGGTGCCAGATTCATCAGCGGTCCTTCAATGCCTGGTTTCATCAGATGGAGATGACGAGATGGAGGAAGAGCAGCTTTAGACGTCCCAGGTTGGAGGTAGTTGCCGAAGTCCGATCCTGTTAATTACACTCCAGTCGTCTGAGGTTTATAACTGGAGAATGGAACGTTTTTTCGGTGTTTTTGTGATAGTTTCAAAGCCGGACTCTACGCCATACTGAGTTGATATCCTGCTTCCTGTTTGACCTAGTTCTCCATCATCTTGTTTTCCATACATTTATTGATGATGCTATCCCAGAATCTGATGGCCGGCCGCGGTGGTCTAGCGGTTCTAGGCGCTCAGTCCGGAGCCGCGCGACTGCTACGGTCGCAGGTTCGAATCCTGCCTCGGGCATGGATGTGTGTGATGTCCTTAGGTTAGTTAGGTTTAAGTAGTTCTAAGTTCTAGGGGACTTATGACCATAGATGTTAAGTCCCATAGTGCTCAGAGCCATTTGAACCATTTTTGAACCAGAATCTGGTGACTCAGAATCCTGGTTTTGTCATAATTCATGGTGTGTTCAGGTTCTAGGAAACGTTCTGCTATCGCTGATTTAGTGGCCAACTCCTTTCCCAACGTGAATCAGGACGAAACGAACACGACTGTCAACAGTGAGACAGTATTGACTGTGTCTCACAGGAAGTTATACACGGAAGTGTGTGTGTTTAACAAATTATTGAGAATGCATATGCACACGAGTGTAGCAGCAACTTTGGTGAATTCTCAGACTTACGTGGATTTGGATTCTCCCCTTGTGATTCCAGAGTCACGGAGGCTGGTGATTTACAACAAACAACAGGCTCCCATTCTTGGACAGTTCTCTTGGCCTGTGACTTACAAGGCTGTGGTTCGTTCATTGACTTTACTAGTTGTTGACAATTCTTATACCGAAAATCTGTTTGGTTTGGACGCTTCTAAACTGTTCGGATTCTCCGTGGATGATGAAGTGCGTTTGGTTTCTGACCAAGTTCATTATTAGCAGTTAGATGCTCTCTCCAAATGTTCCTCTCTATTTACGATCGTCTTCAGTCCCTTGATGTTATTCGACCTATTTCTTCCAGTGAATGGTCAGTTCCACTGGTGATGGTAAAAAAAATTGGAAATTTGTGGTAAGTTCTTACGGGACCAAACTGCTAAGGTCATCGGTCCCTAGGCTTACTCACTACTTAATCTAACTTACACTAACGACAACACACAAACCCATGCCCAAGGGAGGACTCGAAACTTCGACGGGGGGAGCCGTATCAACCGTGGCAAGGCGCCTCAGACCGCACGGCTACCCATCGCGGCGATGGTCAAAAAATCTACCTGTAAAATACGCCTCTGCCGTTCTTTTTTCAAAAATCTATTAATTCACAGTCAATCATTGATACCTCTCGGCTGCTACCCCTTACGAGCTGTTAGCAGAATTATCTGGAGGCCATTATTTTTCCAAGATTGACTTGGCACAGCCATATTTACAGCTGCCGCTCGACGAGGAATATAAACGCCTTCTAGCTATTGATACCTCATTTGGGTTGCATCAATACCAGCGTTTGCCATTTGGCGCGGCAAGCGCGCCAGCTATATGTCAATGCCTTTTAGAGCAACTTACTGCATCGGTTCCAGATTGGATCAACTATTTAGATGACATAGTAGTGTCTAATGCCTATACAGAAGAACTAGTATAGCACCTTCGTGCACTATTTACTGTTTCATTGTTTGCAGGGTTAAAGTGCAATTTGAATAAAACACAGTATTTTCAACCATTTATTATTTATTTGGGTTTTGAAGTGTCGTGTGCGGGCATTAAACCATTACACCAGCAGTATGATGCTATTGAAGCGTTGCCACATCCAAAATCTGTCAATAAATTACAAGCATTTTAGGGAAAACTGCGTACTGTCACAAATTCATATCCGACGTTGCTACTGTGACACAACCACACCTTGCCTTATTGTGTAAAGATTGTCCTCTCCACTGGTCCCCGGCGTGTGACCGGGCATTCAAGTCGTGGAGATTAAAGCTGTAGTCGGCCCCGTGTTTGGTCACTTTTCAGCCAGACCAGCACCTTGTGTTAGTGACAGACACGTGTCAGTCAGGGCTTGGTGCTGTCCATGCTCATAAGTCTTGTAGTGGACTCGAGAAATTATTTTGTGACATCAGATACCATAAAAATTACCAATGAGATTCCCCTACGCTGTAAGCCAACAATTAATTGATACCATTAAGTAAATGAAATAAAAAACAAATGGTTCATAATTAAGGAGTTCATTTATGAATGTAAAAGATTGCTTATATGATCAAAACACGAAAGAAATGTATTTATTTTCGTGCTGTTTAGACAAAACAAAACAAAACTACAAATCTCAAGGCCAGTTTGACTGTGCGTAGACACGACTCAGTTATTAAGGAAATGACGAGGGAACAAATCGTCTCACCATTCTTCGTTATCGTTCATCGTGTAGTGCTGTCGGAGGCAAACGCTGCTTCGGTACGGCGCGTCACCTCGGAGCTGTGCTGCGAGAGTCGGCTGCCCTCATCAGCAATCACAGTGGGTCGCAGGTACGATCTCCGCGTTGTCTCCCCGTTGTCGGTATCGTGGGCGAAGCTGTGGTGTCACGGTGTCAGAAGGCGGATGCTGGCGATGGGTGAAAGAGCGCCTATGTCCTCTCACTTCAGCGGTGTCTCCACAACTCCCTCCTTCTCGCTTCTCCCCCCATCTCTCAGCTCAGCTCCTCTTCGAAATATTATTCCTTTCAGCGTTGTCATTGGTGGACGAAATTTTCAATGTAGCCCAATGACAGATCGACATTTCATCGTCACGCTTCTCTGTACGGGGTGGAAATTTTCTCTCTAGCGTGGTCTGGCGTGTGGATCGTGAATCGGCATCTTTCTCACGATTTCACATTCTTAAGATGTTTTCCTGCACTCCGAGGCTGTTGGGAGAGCGGTTACACCACACTTCTTTATAACCGCTCTCTCACTGCGTGAGCCCTGGACAAACTCATGATCAGGCTCCGTCTCAAAATCTGCTGGCGTCCGTCATTTACAAGGTTTGTCCTCACTGTCGAGAAAAACATGTTGTTAAGAATGCTGACTTCTTTCACACGCCTCCCTCCGCCAATTCCCCGCGCTTTTTGTATACTCCTCCCAGTGCCCGTGGGGTGCTGGAATTTTCGGCACATCCTTGCTTTCTAATGCAGGTAAAGTGACTGCCGCCGGGCCAGAAGAACTCAGATGCTTTCGCGCGTACATTCTTGGCGTTCCGTCCTAATGGCTGCAGGTTTCCATCAGCTCTCGGCACGCTTGTCGTTGTCAGACGGGCGAGGCGAGGACGTAGGCCCGGCTTTTCGCTGTGTGCTTGCAGAAAGTGCAGCGTCCGTCTTCTTGGGGGCTCGGCCCAGGGAGTCCGGCCCCTTCCTCCTCCACGGCCGCTCACGGTGACTTGGCGGAAGTGGCTGCTTTCAGACGTATTACAGTATGAGGACGCTTCTGAACGCCCTGTTGCATATGCCTCTAAATCCTTAAATTCAGCACAACAGCTTTATTCTCATACAGAGAAAGAGGCTTTGGTGATTATGTACGCTCTACAGAAGTTTCGTGTTTTTGTTTATGAGTTTCATCTGATCACAGACCACAAACCACTGGTGTCTCTTTTTAACGCTTCGGCATCCTTGCCAGACAAAGCTGCACATCCCTTATAGTGGTGGGCTCTTTTCCTGCCACGCTACTATTATGAGGCACATTTTCGACTTACGGTGTAACATGCAAATGCTGTTGCAGTATCGTGTTTGCCGATTGATCCAGATCCAAAGATTGGTAAAGAGGAATAACTTTCTTTTCATTTAGATGTGGAAATAAAAAATTTTGTCAATGGTTTTCCTGTTACTAGCAGTAAAATTGCAGCTGCAGTAGCTGTGGGATCTGTTTTAAGTGATGTCCTTTCTTTTGTGCAACACAGATGGCGGAAAAAACCTCCAGGCAGTGCTTCTGATCCTTTAAGAAATTATTTTGTATTAAAAAATCGTCTTTATCTTTAGGACGCAGTTCTGCTGTTAGTTACACAGGACACTGCTCTCCCGGTTGTAGTACCTTCGGCGTGAAGTTATGCGTGTATCACATGTGGACCACTGGGGTGTGTCACGTACAAAAGCGTTGGTACTCACACATGTTTTATGGCCAGGCATCTGTCGGGAAATAATGCGAGTTGTTGCAACGTATTCACAGTGCCCCCCTTCAGGCAGCTCCCCGTGCTTCTTTGTCTCTACAGCCGAGTCCACAGCAGTCTTAGGAACTAATTCATGTAGGTTTTACGGGATTTTTGTTGAATGTCTGCTGGTTTGTAATTGATGCTTACTCTACGTTTCCATATGTGGGTCACTGTCTGTACTTCTGCAGGACCAACAATTTCCACTTTGTCAAACATTTTTGCAATGAAAGGTTTTCCGTATACATTGATTCCTGACAATGGCGACGAGTTCATATCTCACGAATGTACAGATTTTTGTAGAAAAAAAAGAGATGCTCACCACGTCACAGCACCTGCTTTCCACCCTCAGTCGAGCGGGGAAGCAGAACGATTAGTAAGACCATTTACGACTCTGACGAAGAAAGGCGTTTCTGATGTGTCACCAGAAGTAGCTGTCGAGCTCCTCAGGTCTTATACTTTCACCCTGTTGGCGATAAGAGTCCGGAGGAGTTGTCGGACGGTCGTCAGTCCTGGGCTCTGCTATATCTGCTTCGGCAGACGCTTCCGGCCTGACACGGCTGTTTGGGCACGCGGGTTTGGCCGCCAGCCGAAATGGATGCCGGCGGCGATCGAGAGTACCCCTGACTGAGGCCACTGTGTCTTCTCTGCTGTGTGTGCCACCTTCAGCTGTCGGGGGTCACGGTGGGACCCCTGCTCATGCGCTGTCGCAGCCGACGCCTCGGCAGCTGCCGCTTCCATCGCAGATGGCAGCTCTATTTCCGTCGCCTTCGCCGCAACCTCCTTCCCTGGGGCTGGCCTCGGGACACGAAAATGGACGCTATGCGCACGGGACATTCCATTGCAGAAATATTTAGGGAATTAAATATTCCGAGATCCACAGTGTCAAGAGTGTGCCGACAATACCAAATTTCGGGCATTACCCCACTTAACGACCGAGAGCAGCGGTGTTTCGCTGGAGTTTTCAGTGCTAACAAACCATCAACAATGTGTCAAATAACAGGAGAAATCAATGTGGGACGCACGAAGAAAGTATGCGTTAGGACAGGGCAACGAAATGTGGCGTCAATGGGCAACGGCAGCAGACGACCTTCGTGAGTGCGTTTGCTAAACCCGCGACATCATATGCAACGTCTATTCTGGGCTGTGACCATATTAGTTGGACGACGGGAAAATTGTGGCCCAATCAGATGAGTCCATATTTTAATTGGTAAGAGCTGGTGGTATGGTGCGAGTGTGGCTCAGACTCCACGAAGCTATGGACCGTAGTTGTCAACAAGGCATTATGCGAGCTGGTGGTGGTTCCATAATTGTATGGGCTGAGTTTACATGGAATTGACTGGGTACTCTGGTCCAACTTATCAAATCATTGGCTGGAAATGGTTATGTTCAGATACTTGGAAGCCATTACTTCATGTTCCCAAAAAAACGATTGAATTTTTATGAATGACATTACGCCATGTCAGTGGGCCACAATTGTTCGCAAATGGCTTGAAGAACATTCTGGACAGTTTGAGAGAATGATCTGACCACCCAGATCGCCCGACATGAATCCTATCGAACATTTATGGAACATAATCGAAAGGTCAGTTCGTGTACAAACTCCTGCACGAGCAACACTTTTCCAGTTATGTACGGGTATAGAGGCAGCATGGCTCAGTATTCCTGCTGAGGTTCCAACTGATTTTGAGTCCATACCACACCGGCAAAAGGAGGTTCGACGCGATATTAGGAGGTATTCCACGCTTTTTGTCACCTCAGTGTGTTTATAAACGTGATGTAATAACTTATCGCGCGCTAGGAACTGTCAGTAAGGGTGTGCCCATTCCTCAAACTAAACGCAGTACACTTTAGAGAAGAAAAGGTAACAGATAAGAGGACAGGGAAAGAAAGTCGTGATGTACCGACTATATTCGCTCACTGGCTACTTGTAGGTCACTGAAGAATATATAACAACTGACAAAAAATATGATGATGCCATTGGGTGCTTAAGCAAGGAAATGTCTTCTTTACCCCCTACCTCCCCCCTCCCCCCACACACAAAATGATTCACTTGAATTATTTTCGTAGTCGGATTGTCGACCCGTGATTGTCATAAGAGAGAAATGGTCTGATTGTCTCTTCTGGTATATGGCTTCAGATGTTTCCCACCTGTTTAGCTTTAACAATCAGCTGCAACATCACACAGGGACACAGTTAGTACCGCTTTCTTATAATTAAAGTGCACCTAACTACCGAAACCCATTGTGGAACGTAATTATTGTGTGGCGGCGAAACTTGGACGATATGCTAAAGCGTTAATGCAGAACCGATTTACGCTGGAGAGAAATTAATTTTGGCCACCACGTGCAAATCTGGTATTGTCGACGTCTACGGTGCTCATATTGAACAAACTGTGTAAGCAGCTATTAATAATGAAATCAACATTAAGCCTTTCTCACTTGTTTAATCTTTTCTGTTTACGTCCCGTAAGTAACATATTACATATGGAAATATTTCTAGTCTTCTTTCTAGCGTTCAAAGAGCCAGATTTGCACCTTGTGGCCAAAACTGGAATATATTCCAGGCGTAAATCGGTTCCACGTTAATGCATCAGAATGTCTACCACGTTTGGCTGTCCTACGATAATTATAGAACACAGTGGACCTCTGTGAGTAGCTATACTTTAATTATAACAAACCGGTACAAATCTATTTATAAAGACCTATAGGGAAGCAGAAAGTTGTGTGTAATATAACACCTTGTTTTTTTCCTCGGCCAGTTTTGGTTGAAAAATGCGGATTATTTTGGGGGACACTGTGGAATATTCCCCCTTCAGTCCCTATAGTTTCACGAAGTTCCATCAGATGCTGGCGCTGTATGTAACCTTTAAAATGGTGTCCGTAACAGAGGTGCTTTCCAAGCAGAGAGCTGTCATTGACTTTCCTTTGGAGAAAAACCAGTGCGTCGCAGATATTCATAGGCACTTCCAGGAGGTCTACGGAGACCTGGCAGTGAACAAACTCACGGTGAGTCTCCGAGCGAGGCGTCTGTCATCAACCCAATAAGGTCGCAAAAACCTGTCCAGTTTCTCGCGTATAGGCCGGCCGCACGCATCTGTGAATACTGCAGTGTTGGAACGTGCAGACACTCTCATTCAGGTGATCCACATATCACAATCAAATACTTCTTTTCACAACTGAACGTCTCTGTTGTTAGTGCTGATACACTCGTCCACCACGTGGGGTACTAAAATGCGTGTGCGCGCTGGGGTCCTCGCCACCTAACAGAAGACCGTAAATAGCAAGGAAAGACCACCCTGTGCTGAACTTCTTGCATTTACGAGGCTTATCGTGACAATTTTTTGTCGAACATCGTCACAGACGATGAAACACGTGCTCATAACTTCGAACCAGCAACAAAACAGCAATCCATGGAGTGACGCCACAGCACTTCTCCTCCGATGAAAGATCAAAGCCGGTCTCTCAGACGGTCAAGTCATGGTAACAGTCTTCTGGGACTCTGAAGGGTTATTCTGTTTGATGTCCTCCCTCAAGGTACAACGATCAACTCTGAAGTGTATTGTATTGCCTTTAAAGAGCAGCAGCGTACTGGTTGAAGAAAGGCAGACGCGTCAAGATATTTGAAATTTTAGGAAAGGACATCACAGAAAATTTTGGAAATGTGTGTTAAGGTCTTATGGGACCAAACTGCTGAGGTCATCGGTCCCTAAGCCTACACATTACTTAATCTAACTTAAACTAACTTACTCTATGGACAACACACAGACCCATGCCCGAGGGAGGACTCGAACCTCCGACGGGGGAATCCGCACGGACCGTGACAAGGCGCCTCGGACCGGCATCACAAAAAGGCACCAACAAAACCGCTGGCGAAAGGATACCTGGCGGAGAGAATGGGATTTCAAGGAACATCAAGGAACGAATGACGCTGAAACATGATATGGTCCATTTCGTCACATGCCATGGTCCATATCCAGAACACTTCCATCGGTTTGGTCTCAGCCGAACACCCATGCACACTCGGGTATAACTTTGAAGTCCTAAACATGTCACTTTACACTGTGATAGACTCACATACATACGACCCCGAACTGAGTATGACAACATAGTCCAAATTCAACAAAGCCGGATGATTGGAGCTTACTGAATAACAAAACAGATAATGTGTCACGTGCGTTACACGAAACATACGGACAACAACAAACACATACACAAATAAGAGCAACACACAAACGCGGGAAGAGGATACTTGGAATGACACAGACACAGACAAAAAGCAGACTCAGATGCTGAAGCAGATGCAAATAGAGGGATTAATATATAGACCCATATGTAATATAAGACTAAATTAAGGAACATAGTAATGAATCACGTGTCATTTCAATATACACTCCTGGAAATGGAAAAAAGAACACATTGACACCGGTGTGTCAGACCCACCATACTTGCTCCGGACACTGCGAGAGGGCTGTACAAGCAATGATCACACGCACGGCACAGCGGACACACCAGGAACCGCGGTGTTGGCCGTCGAATGGCGCTAGCTGCGCAGCATTTGTGCACCGCCGCCGTCAGTGTCAGCCAGTTTGCCGTGGCATACGGAGCTCCATCGCAGTCTTTAACACTGGTAGCATGCCGCGACAGTGTGGACGTGAACCGTATGTGCAGTTGACGGACTTTGAGCGAGGGTGTATAGTGGGCATGCGGGAGGCCGGGTGGACGTACCGCCGAATTGCTCAACACGTGGGGCGTGAGGTCTCCACAGTACATCGATGTTGCCGCCAGTGGTCGGCGGAAGGTGCACGTGCCCGTCGACCTGGGACCGGACCACAGCGACGCACGGATGCACGCCAAGACTGTAGGATCCTACGCAGTGCCGTAGGGGACCGCACCGCCACTTCCCAGCAAATTAGGGACACTGTTGCTCCTGGGGTATCGGCGAGGACCATTCGCAACCGTCTCCATGAAGCTGGGCTACGGTCCCTCACACCGTTAGGCCGTCTTCTGCTCACGCCCCAACATCGTGCAGCCCGCCTCCAGTGGTGTCGCGACAGGCGTGAATGGAGGGACGAATGGAGACGTGTCGTCTTCAGCGATGACAGTCGCTTCTGCCTTGGTGCCAATGATGGTCGTATGCGTGTTTGGCGCCGTGCAGGTGAGCGCCACATTCAGGACTGCATACGACCGAGGCACACAGGGCCAACACCCGGCATCATGGTGTGGGGAGCGATCTCCTACACTGGCCGTACACCACTGGTGATCGTCGAGGGGACACTGAATAGTGCACGGTACATCCAAACCGTCATCGAACCCATCGTTCTACCATTCCTAGACCGGCAAGGGAACTTGCTGTTCCAACAGGACAATGCACGTCCGCATGTATCCCGTGCCACCCAAAGTGCTCTAGAAGGTGTAAGTCAACTACCCTGGCCAGCAAGATCTCCGGATCTGTCCCCCATTGAGCGTGTTTGGGACTGGATGAAGCGTCGTCTCACGCGGTCTGCACGTCCAGCACGAACGCTGGTCCAACTGAGGCGCCAGGTGGAAATGGCATGGCAAGCCGTTCCACAGGACTACATCCAGCATCTCTACGATCGTCTCCATGGGAGAATAGCAGCCTGCATTGCTGCGAAAGGTGGATATACACTGTACTAGTGCCGACATTGTGCATGCTCTGTTGCCTGTGTCTATGTGCCTGTGGTTCTGTCAGTGTGATCATGTGATGTATCTGACCCCAGGAATGTGTCAATAAAGTTTCCCCTTCCTGGGACAATGAATTCACGGTGTTCTTATTTCAATTTCCAGGAGTGTATGTATAATCGTCTTGAGTAATAAGTGTAATTTAAACAATATAATTTCTAATTAAGTTTAGGTAAAATAATACCTGTAACGAAAATGATATAACATAAGAGTAGCACAACACAAATCTGTAGACATAAATTATCGAATAAAAATTAAAGTTATTTTATTCGCTACCTCCAACGTGACACGGTTGATGATTTACCGAGGCCTCACTCCCGAAATATCAGGTGCTGGGATCTTTAACACAAATCTATATACTTCTCTATTATATTCTATATCTCCTTCTTAAATGCAAGATTCTTGTTATTTTAGAAATTTTTTCTGAGTTTGTAGTATGTCGTGAAGTTGATAATATGTCATAGCTTCTTTCCAGCTCCCTATATTTCTATCTTCTATTAATAGTTATTAATTTTAAGATTTTCATGTCTTAATTAGTTTTAAGTCTATAAGTATGTAAAGCTGCAGTATTACTAATTCCTTTTACAAATAAGAAACATCAAGTAAGTTTCACATTCTGAACATGTACAATTCCATATTGTGAAAATACGACGTGTCTTAGTAACTGGATGGCAGGCCATTTGTGAATGGTAGCAGCAAATAAATAAAATACACTACTGGCCATTAAAATTGCTACACCACGAAGATGACGTGCTACCGACGCGAAATTTAACCGACAGGAAGAAGATGCTGTGATATGCAAATGATTAGCTTTTCATAGCATGCATACAAGGTTGGCGCCTGTGGCGACACCTACAACGAGCTGGCATGAGGAAAGTTTCCAACCGATTTCTCATACACAAACAGCAGTTCACCGGCGTTGTCTGGTGAAACGTTGTTGTGGTGCTTCGTGTAAGGAGGAGAAATCCATCACCATCACGTTTCCGACTTTGATAAAGGTCGGACTGTAGCCTATCGCGAGTGCGGTTTATCGTATCGCGACATTGCTGCTCGCGTTGGTCGAGATACAATGACTGTTAGCAGAATATGGAATCGGTGGGTTCAGGAGGGTAATACGGAACGCCGTGCTGGATCCCAACGGCCTCGTTTCACTAGCAGACGAGATGACAGGTATCTCATCCGCATGGCTGTAACGGATCGTGCAGCCACGGCTCGATCCCTGAGTCAATAGATGGAGACGTTTGCAAGACATCAATCATCTGCACGAACAGTTCGATGGCGTTTGCAGCAGCATGGACTATCAGCTCGGAGACCATGGCTGCGGTTACCGTTGACGCTGCATCACAGACAGGAGCGCCTGCGATGGTGTACTAAACGATGAACCTGGGTGCACGAATGGCAAAACGTCATTTTTTCGGGTGAAACCAGGTTCTGTTTACAGCATCATGATGGTCGCATTCGTGTTTGGCGACATCGCGGTGAACGCACATTGGAAGCGTGTATTCGTCATCGCCATACTGGCGTATCACCCGGCGTGAAGGTATGGGATGCCATTGGTTACACGTCTCGGTCACCTCTTGTTCGCATTGACGGCACTTTGAACAGTGGACGTTACATTTCAGATGTGTTACGACCCGTGGCTCTACCCCCCAGTCGATCCCTGCGAAACCTTACATTTCAGCAGGATAATGCACGATCGCATGTTGCAGGTCCTGTACGGGCCTTTATGGATACAGAAAATGTTCGACTGCTGCCCTGGCCAGCACATTCTCCAGATCTCTCACCAATTGAAAACGTCTGGTCAATGGTGGCCGAGCAACTGGCTCGTCACAATACGTCAGTCATTACTCTTGATGAACTGTGATTTCGTGTTGAAGCTGCATGGGCAACTGTGCCTGTACACGCCATCCAAGCTCTGTTTGACTCAATACCCAGGCGTATCAAGGCCGTTATTATGATCAGAGGAGGTTGTTCTGGGTACTGATTTCTCAGGATCTATGCACCCAAATTGCGTGAAAATGTAATCACATGTCAGTTCTAGTATAATATATTTGTTCAATGAATACCCGTTTATCATCTGCATTTCTTCTTGGTGTAGCAATTTTAATGGCCAGTAGTGTAATACCCCAGGAAATTTAAGAAACGACTTCAGCGTGTTCGTCACCACAAAAATACAAACGAACTTCTCCTTCGTTACGAGAACCCAAGGAGTCACACAAGTCTGCGTACGCGAGAGGAATATACAGAACTTCATTGGAGTGTTCTTCCTCATCCACCCTACAGCCCAGATCTCGCACCTTCTGACTTCCATCAGTGTGACCCAATGAAGGATGCACTCCGCGGGAAGCAGATGATGGGGAGGTTAGTAATACAGCAAGAAGTTGGCTCCAATTTCGACCACTGGAGTGTTACCATGCGGGCCTACAAGCCGCATGGAAATAATGAAAATAAAAAAGTAAAAAGCCTCCTCTATGTGAATCGGTGTGGGCTCCCAACACCTAAAAGCACTCCGTCTTCAGGCCACAAGCGGCCCATCGGGACCATCCGACCGCCGTGTCATCCTCAGTTGAGGATGCGGATAGGAGGGGCGTGTGGTCAGCACACCGCTGTCCCGGTCGTTATGACGGTAATTTTGACCGAAGCCGCTATTATTCGGTCGAGTAGCTCCTCAATTGAGAATCATGAAGCTGAGTGCACCCCGAAAAATGTCAACAGCGCATGGCGGCCTGGATGGTCACCCATTCAAGTGACGACCACGCCCGACAGCGTTTAACTTCGGCGATCGCACGGGAACCGGTGTATCCACTGCGGCAAGGCCGTTGCCATCCAAACACCTAGGTCGTGTGAAAGTGAACATGCAGTCTGCACACGCAGTACCAGATGTGTCATGGACATAAGAAACCAGATTGATTTAGTGTTCTAGACTAGAAAAGCCTTACACTCAATACTACATTGGCACCATTCCTAAGGAATAGAGACCACAGGCTGTAATCGGGTCTAAAATTTCCTTACAGTCCGGTTACAGAGTCATCTACAGATCGTGAAACAATACGTGGTGTATACCAGAGGTGTGTAACAACACGTTAGCAAATCATTTTACTGCATACATGAATGGCCTAACGGATACTGTTAGCCGATTTGGCAGAGGAACAACGCCTCACTTGGCGCAGACTTTACTTACATTGCCTGGAAAAAAAAGGGGGGGGGGGGGTCAAGGAACAAGAAGGGCAAGAGGAAACGAAATGAAACTACACTATATGAGAGGATATGTGATGTTATTTGAGTGGCTACAAAAGTAAGTAAAATTTACAACGATGTTGGCAGTATGAACCCACTTATCAGTATGAAGGTGCAAGCTGTCTGGGCTAGATGCATGAGCTGATTCGGCTGGAGTGTCTTAAAACCGTTGTATCCTCTCCTGTGACATACAGAAGTGAAAGGCTAGTCGTGACTTATTGTCAGTACGGAAGATGACTACACGATCTTGCTACAGTGAAGTAGCAATGACAAGGCGAAATGATCGATTGTCAGGATTATATGGCCTATGGAAGCTGTGTTTTTTTAAGCCTCGCAGGGTATAAGACGCAAATTAATTGATGCAGTGGATAGAACTGCAAATGTGTTCCATTAGAGGACTCATATCTGGAATAAGATTCATGCTATAGTCCACACTTCAGACTAAAAACGTACAGATTTCGTCCAATGCAAAAAAACAATTGGTTATATTCTTTTTTATTCCACCTCCACCATGAGAAAACATGCGTGCTGCATCAGACGAAAACTTGCGACCAAAAATCGCGCTGTTTCTGTATTCTCTTGGCCATAGCAACTTGAGTTTATGGGCTAACAGCGAGTTGTGTAGCTTAACCATCATTCATTTCTGTAAATTTTTCGAATACTCTTATAAATTTATTTTAACCATTAGTCACCACTAACAGATTACGCGTTATCCTCCACTCATGTTTTCCGGTACTTTTGTTACAGATTCAGTAATGCCTCGAAAGTGTGTTTTTGTTAGACATTCTCAGAATAGATATTAAATATTAAAATAAATTTACAACATTCTTCTACAAAGTTTTATAGATATATGTATACACACGCAAGATCCGAGAAAGATGTGCCCAGAAATGTATCATTGCCGTAGAAGATGGCGCTGATGAATCACCGTTCCTCTGATCACGTGCCGTGTGTTCCTTGTGTGTTGCAGGCTGTGTGACTGACGCAGCTCAGTGTAAGCAGAAGAATGGCCCGGTATTCATGCCGGGAACAAGACGGGACGGTGTTTGTGTATGTCCACGCAGATGGAAACGGTCGAGAGACAGCTCGGCTATTCCAAAACAAGTACCCTCGCAGACATCAACCACATCACGCAACATTTCAAGCCCTTTTCAAGCGTTTGTTTGATCATGGATCCTTACAGACAGACTAACGTGCAGGAGACGGCGGAGTGTGCGTACACCAGATCTGAAGGATCGGGTTCTACAGGATATTGAGACAAACCCTAGTACAAGCACCAGGAAAGTGACCCGCAAACACGTTGTAAGTGAAAGTACGATTATTTGTATCCTGTATGACAACCTTTACTATCCCTGTCTCCTGCAGTCCCATGAAGACTACTGTCAACATCTGTTGTCACGTGGATGCGATGCCCGATATGTCAGGTGGTTATAATTAAACTTTCCATATTTAACACGGAAATTAATTACCGTACCAGTACCAAACTTGGTAGCATTAACGTCCAGAGTATGGGGTGCATGATTTCCATGCGTCATAGCGCCACCGTCCAGTTCCAACTATGGCCACCATTTGCCGTCACCAGTCATCGCGATTCATACTCTCACACAGCTGACCAGTCGCAGTGCACTTGTTGGGCATTATTGGTGAAGCTCTGTTATCAAAACAACAGTAATGTTGCAGCTGCACGTCGAGAATATAGCCGGCTGAATATTCAGAAGGATCCTCTTTCCCCACCTGCTGTGCGGAGCATAATAAAGAAGTTCGAATCAACTACAGAGCTGGGCGTCGCACCAGGAAGAGGCCGACGAGCGGTTGCACCACGGGTGGTTGATGAACTCGCTGCTGCTATGACAGACAACGCTGCGTGCAATTCCCGATCGTCAGGCAGTGTGCGTGCTGTGTCACGACAGTTAAACATTCTGTGGTCCACTGTACCGAAGGTGCTTCGAACCATTCTGAAGTGGTATCCGTACAAGCTGCATGTCGTACAGCAGCTTGCACCACAGGATCCACAACGACGTGTTAACTTCATTCTCCATTTTCTCACAGGGATTGAAGTAGACAAGGGCTGGCCCTGGACCATCCTATGGACAGACGAAGCTCATTTTTCTGCGACGGGTGAGGTGAACACTCAGAACTGCCGAGTGTGGGGATCTTCAGCTACACTCACTGTGCTTGAAGTTCCTCTGTATGGTGAACGTGTCATCGTATGGTGTGGCTTCACGGCTGCGTTCATCATTGCCCCATTCTTTTTTGAACAGGTTGGCACTCAAGGACCAAAGGCGTGCAATGTGACTGGCCAACGTTACTGCGATATGCTTCACCAGCAAGTCATACCTGTCCTACAGGAGAGAGACGCATTGAACCCAACAGTTTTAATGCAAGATGGGGCCCCACATCGCTCGTGAAGTTCACCTTCTTCTCCGAAATACATTTGAAAACGATAGAATTATCAGTCGATCGTTTCCAAATGCTTGGCAGGCACCATAACCTGCTCTCACTCCCTGTGATTTCTGGTTGTGGGGTTAAATGAAGGACAGGGTTTAGCAGGGGAACACTGACACATGTGCTGATCTGAAGCGCAGCGTATCAAGAGAGTGAGCCAGCATACCCACGGAAACGCTTCGTTCCGCTGTGCAGAAAGCAATCCTGCACTTTCATACCCTTCTGGACACTGATGGGCGCCATATTGAGGCCCTTTTGTAATAGTAATGGTACCAGTATGTAATGGTATGATGTACCGTAGCAGCACCTTAGAAGTATTTCAATTGTCCAGAGGCTCAAAATACCGCTGCAGTTGTAAGGTTCTTTCATTTAAGTAGTATGAGCTGGGAATTTAGAAAGAACGAACAAAATATGGTATCACCACAATGTTATTCTTGATTTGGAGTATCATACTGAATTTCAAATAAAAGAACGTTACAACTGTAGCGGTATTTTCAGTCTCTGGTATAATGTTCAGTTGCGGATGTTTGTGCCGGCCGCGGTGGCCGAGCGGTTGTAGGCGCTTCAGTCCGGAACCGCGCGACTGCTACGGTCGCAGATTCGAATCCTGCCTCGGGCATGAATGTGTGTGATGTCCTCAGGTTAGTTAGGTTTAAGTAGTTCTAATTTCTGGGGGACTGATAACCACCGCTGTTAAGTCCCATGGTGCTCACTGCCATTTGAACCATTCAGGACTGTTTGTTTCAATTGAATGCATTCTGCATTACTTTCCTTCCCTATGTCCTTGACAGTAATGCTACCAAGTTTGGTTCTCGTACGGTAACCAGTTTCCGTTTTGTAACGTGTTAAATAGGAAAAGTTTAATATATATAACAGTCCGGAAAGCCTGTAAGGATGTTGCAGGATGTGTTGTGCTCAGAAACAATTCGTAAGAAAAAAATTCGATACGTTGCACTGTTTCCGAGTTAATTAGCAATGAAGTTAGTCAGTCAGACCGTTGCGTGCGCGTATTCAAGCGGCCCACCAGATATAATTAGTGTAAGTTGTTCTCATAGCATAGATGATAGAGCACGAGATTGCTCAGCCTTTTGCTTGGGTTCCATCCCTACTAATGTCCTATATCTAATTTTTATATCGCTAACAGAGCGAAACCAAACAAAGAACATGTTTGGCGATATCGTCTCTGACGAGCCACAACATCTTGATTGGCTAACCTCAATGCTAATTAATTCGGAAACGACGTAAAGTATCGAATTTTTTTTCATAACAGTTATTTCTCAGCACAACATATACTGCAACACCCTTACTAGTTTTTCAGACTATTTCTAACCACCGAGTATATTGAACGTATGTATTAACTTAACAATATTCACTGCTAACCCATCAGTCATTATATTGATGTAGAATAATGACCATGTTTAGTGGATCCTTATGTCATTTAGGCAGGACGCCTGAAATTTCAACTTGGACTTGTGAATAGCTCTAAAGCCGAAAGCATGATTGTCTGAAATACGTTAATAACGGTTTACAGTCCAATGACGGGAATGCCACGAGTTCGCCGCTATACTTCCGAACTCGTGTATTTCCTCTCCTCTCTGAGCGTGTCGAGTCCTCTAATACACAACAGACGCATGCGACAGGTGGACGAGGGCGAAGACTCTCAAGTCGTGTCTACGAGCACAGAGAGACGGCGAGTTAGGAGAGTTTAAACAAATCTGGTGGCCGTTTTACGTGTCGCAATGAACTGCAACACTAATCATATACATACACGTAATGGTGTGTACGTGTACGATGTGAGACTGACATGTAACCATCTCTGCTGGGTGCTTCCCTTTATAAGGCAGTATATATACAAACGCGTCCCTACAAAGGGTCAGCGGAGTGCAGCTGCGAAGCCCCATCCTCCACCCTAAAATTAAATTTTAAAAAAATGATCTTCGCAAACCAAACTTACATTCTGAGTCGCCTAACAAACAGAAGTGTCTGCTGATTATCACTTTGTAGAACCCCAGAACATGTAATGGCTATCGTATAGTACTAGGTGTCCCCAGAGACACTTTCGTGAAATCTAGAATCTGCTTCTACTTCAGAGGCGGCCTACTGGACATTGCTAGGGGTGAGCTGGTTGCAAGGGTCGCCGGAAGCTGTGTGCACGTCCAACGGTACTCTAATTATTAATATGTACCCAAAGCTGTCAGCCTAACCACGCGAGGTGTCGCAGTGCTTAGCACACTGGACTCGCGCTCGGTGGGAAGACCGTTCAGATCCGCATCCAGCCGTACAGATTCAGGTTTTCCATGATTTCCTTGAATCGTTCCAAGTAAATGCCGGGACAATTCCTTTGAAAGGGGACGGCCGAGTTCCTTCCCCAACTTTCAAACAATCCGATCTTGTGTCCTTCTCTAACGACATCGATGCCGACGGAATCTTGATCTTCTTTCCTTTTGCCTAACTTTCTAAATTATTACAAAAATGTGTAGTACCACGAATAGATTAGCTTTTCATCGTGACTCCGTTACCAGGAGGGAGTGCCGACGCAGGGCTCGTACTCTGGCGCCGGATAGGCTAGGGCCCTCTCTGTACGACATTTGCCACCTTTCTCCAGGAAACTCCAAATACGAACGCGTTTGGGTTGTAACAACTTCCCGTAGATTTGTACCTTCAGTTGACAACTGCGAATACGTAAAGTATCTTGTGTGTCTGAAGATCGTCTGCATAAGACCAAAATAATCTGTACAATTATCATACAAACTATGTTCGTTCAGCCGGCCGGAGTGGCCGAGCGGCTCTAGGCGCTCCAGTCTAGAACCGCACGACCGCTACGGTCGCAGGTTTGAATCCTGCCTCGGGCGTGGATGTGTGTGATCTCCTTAGGTTAGTTACGTTTAAGTAGTTCTAAGTTCTAGGGGACTGAGCCGGCCGAAGTGGCCGTGCGGTTAAAGGCGCTGCAGTCTGGAACCGCAAGACCGCTACGGTCGCAGGTTCGAATCCTGCCTCGGGCATGGATGTTTGTGATGTCCTTAGGTTAGTTAGGTTTAACTAGTTCTAAGTTCTAGGGGACTAATAACCTCAGCAGTTGAGTCCCATAGTGCTCAGAGCCATTTGAACCAGCCATTCTAGGGCCTGATGACCTCAGCAGTTAAGTCCCATAGTGCTCAGAGCCATTTGAACCATATGTTCGTTCAGTTAAATACATTTTTGATAGTAGCTACCTATTGCACATTGGTAACATCAATATGTTTGGCGATTAGCAAACAAAGACTTTCAGTAGCTTTGTTTCTTATTTGGAAAAAAATGGTGCCTCTTTTCCGTCACCCCCCGCCCCTTCCAAGAAACTGATGTGAGATTCCTCTTCCCTCTAGTTATTGTCTATACATCAGTTGATTTAAATTCACTAAAATGAAATGAATGATTCGAAGAGAATGAAATCAGTGACGAAGCTAGACATGAACTGATGTCAGTGAAAACGTTTATAATATTGAACCTGCAGTATAACGAATGTGTTGTGACATATGAAAATTAGTTCTAGGTTAGGACTGTAATGACGCGTTTATTACAATGCAGGTTCAGCATTTCAGAAAGGTTTTAACTGATAATCTTTCATATGAAACCTCTACAGTGACTTCTTTCCCACTCATTCATTAAATTTCATTAAACGTTGTTCCGTTTAATTCAGTTTGAGCAATGTAACGATATGTAAATTCTCTGCGTGTGTGCGTACAATTTCTTTCCAGCTGTCTTATAAATACGGAACAATTAGGCCCACAGGTGAGTGCATTGGACTCGTATTCAGGACGAAATGGACTTGAATTCCCAAACAGTCATCTAGATTCAGGTTTTTCCATGGTTTTCTTAACTCTGTTAAGGCGAGTGCCGGAATGGTTCAATTGAAAGAAGACACTTTCGATATCTTTCCTCCACCTTGACTTACATGAAAATGTGCTCGGCCTCTAAACACGTCGTCGTGAACCGGACATTAATATCTAAATATTGCTTTTTCGAGGTATAAGTAAACAGAAAGTAACCTAACTTCATCGGAAATAGTCTCAGCTGTTTTTTTCGGTCTTTTAGTTACAAGCGACGTACAGATTTTTAAGTTGATGTTTGTTTAGGGAAATAGAGGCAGTGGTAGTAAACACCATACAACCAAAAGAATTTTAATGGAAACTACTACTTTACCCCACGTTCCCAAATTAATTTTTGTGTCAGTTTTATATTAGACAGGAAAGAGAATGACGTTGTCTGTACTGTTAAAAAGAATTTCATTTATACAGAATATACAAATTATTCCGGCGTCCGGAGCTATGCTTTACATGTCACCCTCTCCAACCATCCCCCACCTCAAGCGGTTAAATGTCATCATGAACACAGCAAGCCGGAAAACTATTGGTTCTACGCTAATGCCGTTTCAATTAATTGTTTTTGCATGTCACCTTTTTGCTCCCACACCCCGCCCCTAAGGATGGTTACCTAGTTAAGGTTACTCTAGTCGTTTCAGAGCTCGTCTTAAATATTAATACTTCTCCACGCCCAGCAAAATAATAGGCGCTAGTGATGTGCTGCCTCCACAGTAATTTTCTCCTGGTACTAAATCGCAAGTGCACCCAGTTTAGTTGAGATTTCTCCGAGATTTACAGAGCTGTGCTCCATCCATTTTTATGATAAATAGCGAGATAGGAAATAAAATTTTCAAAAAATTTTGATTGAATACTTGAATCAGTATTCTCATTAACATTTCGTTCGACTACTAACATTAATTGTTGAAGTTATTTATAGTGTCTCCCGTATTCCCAAAAATTACAAAATATGACACATATCTGCCACTAATATAATCTGACGTTGGTCTCTGAGATGCGATATCTGTCATTTCCATCGTCACAAAGCAGCTCAGACTATCATACAAAAGCATTTCATCGTAAATAAGAAATATCGGGTAGATATATTTAACACTTAGTTGTGTATAATAGTTTAGAACATATAAGTATAGATAACTGCAGAGAGATTATGTAATTCCGTACGCTTTAATTCCTTTGAAATCCAGCAGTTAGCGTCCTGTAATCTATCAAAGACCTGGGAAGTTTTTGTTTAAACTCTTTTTACATTTCCAGCGAAAGACAGCACTACAATGGACAGTGATATCGACTGACCATTGTGTGAATTTTCATTGGAAAAATTTTACGGCCTCACGGGCGTACCGTATTTTTAGTGGGCCGAACGCAACACGTTTTAGGTATTGAGTTTCCACAATATTTCCAGCTCTAAATAAATAGCCCATATCCTCATTCAAAGAGCGTATTAAAGTTTCCAAAAGCTCACAGATTATAGGGGTCGTCAGTAACAAAACGTTATTGCATTATTACTGTATCGTAAATGGAAATTCATTTTTCCACAAAATACGACGAAAAAGCTTGGATTTGCATCATTAATCTCATATACTTCACAATGTCGGCAGAGCTTTGTCTTAGTATAACGAATAATGTAGAGAGAAACGTTATGCAGGTCGTAACAGCGGTCGAATATTTACGAGTGATAGAACACTAACCTTAGATTTGTATTATATCCGACAAATAACATCCATTACCGAGTAATACGTGTTTACAACGAAGCTCTCCGCTTGCGCAGTGGTATTTGGCCTCTCTATCCCTTCACGCTGCTGCAAAAGAAACGAGTCGCGGCAAAAAATCCTACCTATCAATTCGGAACATTCCACGAGGGTGTTGTGCTGACATCACATCTAACCAAGGCTAGTGAAGAAATACCACCACCCAAGAGGCCTTAGTCACCATCACAGCTTCGGAGAATAAGAGGATGTATTTTTCAAGGGAATACGCGACGCCGTGAGCTGTGATCGATACCGTAAGCAAAGCGCGGCGTTCGCTTAGAGTCAGGAATTTGCGAGAGAGGAAATCTCTTTGGTGTTCCGTTCCTTTCGGTAGGCCAAAACGTCTCAGCGTTTGAAAATTAGCTTCCTTTTATTTTATTTTTAGTGATTTCGTAAAACGAATTCCTCCTTAGATTATGAAGTCTCAACAGAACGCTTACGAAACTCGAGCAACTCCTTAAAGACTCTAAGTAATTAATCAGGAAGGAATATTTAAAGTTGGAAAAGGTTTGGACGCATTGTATGGAGGTGGAGTAAGTTAGACACGATGACATTTCCCGCAACTAATCACCGTTGCTTTTGGTACACTGTATACGACCCACTGAGCTGTTTTATGCCACAAGTTCCATGGCTGGCTGCAAAATGTTTTTCGGACAATCAGAAATACAAATAGATATGAGTGGTGAGGTAAACAAGCACTGTTACAGTGGGGAATAATACTTGCAAAACCTGTCCTCCGAGGAAGTGAATTCCAAGAATCTTTTATCCTTACGCGGTATCTTGTCATAAAAAGTATTTACCATTAACTACAATCAATATTAGTTTGTTTATTTCATAACAACGTCACGAAAAATTCTGGGAACTATCTCTTTATATGTTAGTTGGAATGAGCAAAAAGAAGCAAAGTGTTTTTCTTTCGTCACTTTTAATTCCGCATATATATCCCTGGCCGAAGTTAGAAGGGTTGTCATGTTGCTGGAAACTGAAGATATTTTTGTGACTTCATTGTCAAGGTTATAGGTTTGTTCTGCGTGCGGAAGGAGACTGCAATTTTGTGTGTGTGTGTGTGTGTGTGTGTGTATGTGTGTGTGTGTGTGTGTGTGTGTGTGAGAGAGAGAGAGAGAGAGAGAGAGAGAGAGAGAGAGAGAGAGAGAGAGAGAGAATGGCTCTGAGCACTATGGGACTTAACATCTGTGGTCATCAGTCCCCTAGAACTTAGAACTATTTAAACATAACTAACCTAAGAACATCACACACATCCATGCCCGAGGCAGAATTCGAACCTGCGACCGTAGCGGTCACGCGGTTCCAGACTGAAGCGCCTAGAACCGCACGGCCACACTGGCCGGCTTGAGAGAGAGAGAGAGAGAGAGAGAGAGAGGATATTTGTATCAAAAAAAATCTAACAAGGAAAGGCCACGACGTTTGCAACGCGGATTTACTGCAAACTTCATACAGTCTTAGACATAAAAACTGACCGCCGGCCGGCCGTCAAAGAGACTAAGTCTGGGTCGCTCACTAAAGGTGGCCAATAAAACTGACCGCCTCCGACAACCCTTAAGTCCGGGCATATGCACAATCTGGCAACACTCTAAGATGCGGAAGTGTCAGGAGGAAGTGTTGTCTACTTACTAGATGTTGTTGGATTGTGTGAGCTCGTGGTATAGTGGTCAGTCCGGCTTTCACCGCCTTGCATTGCAGACGTGTTGTTGTTTCCGCCCGCGGAGCGCACGCTCGTTGTTGTTTACATTTCAGCAGCCGTCACTTACGTGTAGTAGAACCATGGCCAACCGTTTTAGAAAATCAACATTACGATTCAACTTCTGCAACGACTACGCACGACCAAAGGCCTTGGAAGTGGAGCGCTTCCTACACGACGTTGCTAAGATCCCAGCTTCCGACATCTTGGGCATCCATTTGTCCATATTAAGCAGTACGGTGTATGTCAAAGTCGTCAATGACGCGACATGTGAAAGAATACTTTCTGACACCAAACACGAGCTACGCTTTTGCCACCCCGACAACAATGTCGGTGTGGTCACTGTCGACCACGCAGGCTTAGGAACGCACACCATACGAGTTTTCGAACTCCCGTTCTAGCTCCCGGCGGAAGACGTTATCGCGGCTTTCCGCCCCTATGGCACTGTACATGGCCATACTGCCGAACGCTGGGCGCAGTTCCAAACATACCCCGTTCTTAACGGTGTACGAAAAATCACCATCGATCTCCATCGCCACGTGCCATCTTACCTGCAAATTAGCAGGTGACGCGCGGTTGTCATATACGACGGCCAACCCAAGACCGGTTCCGGGTGCGGCAAAGAAGGCCACCTGAGATCTGAGTGTCTTCAGCGACGAATCACCCAATTGCCAGCCGCTACCGTGGCACCTCCGGCTCCGACGACGGTTTTACCGATCACCTACGCATCGGCGCTCTCTTCTCCTCCCACCGGCCGCCGCCCGTCGGACCATATACCGGTGACCCTTCCAGCTGCTATGGATAGCGCCGGCGACGACACGTCGCGCTCACAGCCTGACGCTACTCCGGCGCCATTACCAACAGCGACGACTTCCGACCCCCACTGCCCGATCATATGGACGCCCCTTCCTTTGACGTTCCCGCGACGGCCTTCCTCCCAGAGTGACGCGACTCCCTTCCATCGTCCGACACAGAGGGACGAACCCGCAAACAATGTTCACCAAAGAGGTGGAAGAGGAGGCGCTGTACGGTCTCGGAACGAGATGGATCACCTCCCCCTGATGCTGCAGAGGCCGTCCGACCCGACGAGGCCTCTGAGAACCTGCACGACGATACGAATGACGACAACATGACGTCGACTGTGGCTGCGTCGGTGACTACTCTACTGGCTTGCCCAGGTCCTCCTGAACCAATGGACTCCACCATTGCGACTGCTGCCGAGACGTCCTCCGCCCCTACGGGCAAGGTGGAACGTACAACCATCACAACGACAGCGCCTTCAATGGCGTGGAGTGAGGACGTCGATGAAGACCCGGACCACACACTGGGGACAGAGTTACCCCAGACGGAAGCATCGATACGCCGCTGATAACGCCGTCAGGTGGCGTACGGCACGACTCGCCGTTGCCTCGCGCCTCTTCATCCTCCGCTGGTGAAGTTCCCCCCCCACGGCGGGATATGGCTCCAAACCTATCGAGTAGCGACGATCAACACTAACACCATTAGCGCACCCGTGAAACTTCAACTGCTGCGAGAGATGATATGGGCGTCGGACGTCGACATCGCACTACTACAAGAAGTACACTTGGTCACACTTCCAGACGTTGCGGGATATAACACTTATCCTTCCCCTGGTGACCACCTGGGACGCCCGAGAAGGCATTCCAGTGGCCGATATCACATACCTTCCATCTGCCAGAGGCATGGTCGTCACCGTCATGGGGACGCGCATCGTCAACATTTACGCTCCGTCAGGCTCCACCCGCAGACGCGACAGGGCACCCTTCTATTCAAAAGAAATCGCTCCTTTGTTTCTTGGACGCCGCGACCGTTACTTGCTTGGGGGTGATTTTAATTGTGTCTTGCACCCTAAAAACAAGTGCCCCACTACAACACCTGTCAAGAACTGCGTCTTGTCATCCGAGATCTGTTGCTCCGCGACACTTGGGAAGTTCGGCACGGCGACGCGCCTGTACATACTTACCAGACGAGTCACTCCGCGAGCCGCCTTGATAGGATTTACGTCTCTCGGGAACTCACACCTGCAGTCCAAGGTGCAGAACTTTGGCCCCTGGCCTTTTCGGACCACTGCGCCTACATCTGCAACATTCTCCTCCCCCAGCAAGTGGTCTGGCGTAGTCATGCACCGTGGAAGCTAAACACCTCCCATCTTCATAATCCTGAATGTCTTCAACGCGTTACCGAGACATGGGCCACCTGTGAACGTTGCTTACCTAAGTACTGCACGACCTTGACCTGGTGGCTGAAATGTGCCAAATCTGCCATTCGACGTACCTTGATTCAGTATGGCAAGGAAGTTGCTACGTGGCACCAGCACACTACCGACAATTTCTACGCCGTTCTCCGCGACCTGGACGCCCAGCCGCGCACCACGGACACCCAAAGGGAACGCAGCAGGATTAAGGCGCAAATTGTAACGTTGACACGCCGTAGGCTGTAGGGGGCTATGGTGCGAACCCGTTGTCACGATTCGGCGGAACAAGAAGAGCCCACCATGCATCATATCGCTTCCGATAGGAAACATCGACAACGAATCATCACCGAGATCAAAACCTGTCGCGGCCAGCACATTTTCCAAGCCGAAATCGTCAGTGCCTCGACCACTACTGCACAATGTACCAGGAGGAGACTACCAACAACCACGCTGAGGAGTCTGTGTTACCACACGTGACTCGCACCCTCACCAGCGACGAAGCGGACGAGCTGATGGAGCCAATTACACGTGACGAAGTCCACGATGCAATCAACAAAGGTGCTCTGAATAAGTCACCTGGTGTCGACGGATTGGCAATAGAATTTTCTCGCGCTTTCCTCACACGAAAGGCGTCGCGGTGGACGACGATGTTTCATGAACTGATGACGATGGGGAACGTTTGTCACGGGAATTGTTATACCCATCCACAAACCGACACCAGGTGTGACGACAGCACATTACCGTCCCCTGACTGCTTAACGCAGACTATAAAATTTCTACACGCATACTGGCAACGCGATGCCGCAAGGTCCTGCCTAGCATTCTATCCCCGGAACAGACAACAGCGGGCTGCTCAGTTAATATACAAACGGCCACAGGAGAATGTCGCTATTTAACTGCACTGGCAGCGGCGGCAGACTCCGCGCCTCGGTGGTTGCCATTGATTTTGACAGCGCATTCGACAAAGTGCGGCATCTTTTTCTGTTCTCAGTGATGAACCGCATGGGTTTTCCACCAGCCCTTATCGACGTCATCCGACGCCTGTACGGCTCCGCTGAATCGTTGATTCAGGTCAACGGCCGTGTGGCGGGACCATTGGTGATCCGTCGTTCCGTACGGCAAGGCTGCCCACTTTCGACGCTACTCTATGCCATAAACCTGGAGCAACTCATCGGGAGTCTGACGAGCCACCTTTCTGGTCTCACTTTGCGACAGCACAGTTTTCGATGTCGTGCGTATGCGGACGAGCTCCTCCTCTTGATCCGCTCACGGAGAGAAACACAAACGGTACTTGATTTTATATCAACGTACGGAACTGCAGCGGGCAGTAACATGAATGTGGCTAAATCCGCGGCGATGTCCATTGGACGCGGCCTCTCACATGACGACTTAACACTTCTCCCGTCTGTGCAAAAACTACGATACCTTGGTATCATTTTCACCTCCAGCGTGAGCCGCTCCGCTGTCATCAATTTTCGGCGTGCACTCCAAACTATCCGCACGACGGTGCGACAAAATCTTCTCCGATGACTCGATTCTTTACAACGTGTCCAATACCTCAATCAACATGTGGCGTCCAGAATGGTCCACATCACACAGGTCCTCCCGCTGCCATCAACTATTGGACGCAGCCTCCAGGTTGCCTTCGGATACTTTCTTACGGCCGGTACGCTCTTTAAGGAACGCTACGACACGCTCACCCTTCCCCCGCGTGCGGGGAGCCTCGGCCTTGTCAATGTGCGACTCCGAGCGGCGTCCTTGTACATGTCCACTATGGACAAGCAGTGGCACGGGGTCCCCTCCCTTACGGGCAGCTTGCTGGAAATTCTTGCGCCCGCGACCATGACGCCACCAGTACCAGTCGGACACATCAAGCACCACCAGACGCACATTTCTGATTTCATTGTCGACTTCAGTTATGCTCATACACACTTACCGACCACACGTTCTCCACGACCTACAGCTTTTCACACCCCACTGCTACGTTCCATATCTAGCAACAATATCGAACTCAGACATCCGTCCAAGCGGTGGCCCACGATTTGGCGTCATATCCACTTGCCTTTTCTTCCCTCCAACGTCCGGGCAACTTGATACCAAGTCGCAAAATGGAAAATTCGCCACAAATCAAAGTCTTCACGCCATAGGACTAACGGACTCTCAACTTTGTTCCATCTGCCACCTCATGGATGACGATGTCCATCAACAGACTTGTGCTGCCACCAGTAACGTTTGGAAACTTGCTCGACAGTTCGTTGCCTGTTACCTCCGCATTGCGCCGGACTCGATAGACCCATGGACTTTTCTCCATCATGAGGATACCTATTTCCCCGCTACCAAAAATCATGCGATTGTATGGGTCAAGGGATGGACGATCACCTACATGTATAATAATGGCGACAAAACACGCCTTGATTTCTGTCAGTACTTAAAAACCGCCTACAGTGAAGTCGAGCACCGACCGCGCTACCGCGCGTACATCACCAATTACCTACACGCGATCTTTACGTCACCCCCGCTCAGTTGGATGTTTCCACACGCCGACAGCACTCCCGCCCCGTCCTGCTGACATCTGAGACTCCCCGCGCCACTTTCTATATTGTAATCCACAGTGGAGTACGCGCGTGGACACGCGCCTCCTTTCTTTTATGCACTTTACAGAACACACAGGTTTTTCCCCCACTCCACTATATATTGCTTCACACCTCTTAGCTTACATCAGTATTATTATTCTTTTTTTCCTACGTCTTGTTAATAAAAAAAAATTGCTCGCCTTATACGAATGTAATGTGTCGTGTTATTTCCGCCGGAAGAATGGCATTTATGTTGTATTTAACCTTGCACCAATAAAGATATTTTGTTCATTTACCCTGCTCCTGGAAAAACAAAAAAAGCAAAAAATAAAATAAAATAAAATCAAAATAAATTCAAAAAAGCTACTTTAAGGGAGTGATTCAGGGATGGGAGGGGGTAGGCATCGCGGCCAGGCCTCGGGTTCCGACCCCTGCCCGCCTTGTCTCCACCTACTCATAACTGACTACTCTAAAAAAAAAAAAAAAAAAAAAAAAAAAAGTGGTAATCGTCGTGCATTCTAAACTTATAGTCGCCTGTTCGCGTCCAAGTGTATTTTTTTTTTTTACCACATTTCGGCCCTCGTCTAAAGTTATGAGTCTGACTGAACATCGAAGATAATTCGCTTCACATTCTACCCACAAGCAATAACAAGTACTTCCAGAAACAATTCCGCAGAACAGCTCGTGGCTGCGGCGCGATCAGAACAGCTTACGCTCGAGCGTTTCCTCGCGCTGCAGCGGCTACCGGCCACCGGCCAGACGCCACCCGCCGCCTGAAATCCGGCGCCGCCCAGATGAACGCGGCGCGATGCTGTCAGTGTATATATCAACTGTCATTTTCGAATTTGAAGTTCTACTTATCATCTTACAGTGAAGTATTGGATTTTGCATAACTGAAAATCGTGAACTACTGTCAAGTATAGTAACATTGAGTCGCAAGTGGAAAAACGTCTAACATCTGCAGTACAATATTTACTTTTGGTATAACAGAGGGGTGAATGCAGAGGAGGCAGCTAGAAAGATTTGAACTGTGTGTGGAGCGAGTGGTTTTGGAAAAAATACGCCAGGAAAAGATATTCTTGTTTCAAAAAAATGTTCAAATGTGTGTGAAATCTTATGGGACTTAACTGCTAAGGTCATCAGTCCCTAAGCTTACACACTACTTAACCTAAATTATCCTAAGGACAAACATACACACCCATGCCCGAGGGAGGACTCGAAACTCCGCCGGGACCAGCCACGCAGTCCATGACGGCAGCGCCCTAGACCGCTCGGCTAATCCCGAGCGGCATTATTGTTTCAACAAAGATCGTTCTGGCATGAATGATTTTCCACATTATGCAAGTCTCGACTACTGATATGTGTTATGGATTACCATTTAACCGTTATGCGACATTTGCCTTCAACAGGCAAAGTTCAGAAGTCTGATGTAGGAGTACTGCATGCACTAATTCGAAACAACAAAAATCAACGGGGTGACTATTATTGAACGTCATCAGGTCGCTCATTGAGCATTCCTATGCAGTACCGTAACTGGTGACGAGTTTTGATTCCTTTATCGTTCCCAAGGGGTGGGTGCATCACAGCTGGAATTTGTTGCTAACAACTGAGACACCTTTCGGTCTGAGTGTAAGAAAATCGACCGACAAAACTACATCACCTGTGCTACTGCATGATAACGCACTCCTTTGATTTGAGGAACAGAACTATCCAGGAGATTGATAGGAAAGTCGTCTCTCCGGCACTTGTATTGATAGGGAAGTCCTCACTTAAGTACTTGCCCCTCTCGTCACATACTCGTAAAATTTTACCTTTCCCGCTCTTGATCGATCAACCGTCAAGGCAGTTCATTTCTAGGCAAAAATTCTCTTCAAACTACACTGGTTTAATGACATCGTTGGAACCTGTAGTTTTCTACAGGTGTAGAACTTGGAAATTACTTTAGCATTGTCAGATTGTTTTACATATCGTGAAAGGAATTCTGATGCTGATCAATTTCTCTTTGATGATTACTGTTGCGTTCAGTAAACTAATGGAAAACGTAATTAAAATATTCACTGTACTAATAGAAATTAAATTGAGCTTACTACGGAAACATCACGACGGCAGTCTATCTTAATAAAGCATTAAGCATCTGTAAGACGATTGAGTCTATTTTAACACGAATTAGTAGGATATTACCGACTTTTGACTTCGAAAAGGTCTGTATTTTTCATGTCCAGTATTATTCGCAAGTATTATGAAAACGTGGCCGTTCAGAGATAAAATCATGTATTCACAGCAACAAATATATGTCTGCAGAAAACAAAAGTGGCATTATGAATTTTGCAGTACCGTAAGGTTTTCGCTCTGACTCTAAGACGTACTAAAAGTAGCCAGACGGATTTTGCTCGAGCGTTGTCTTACGATTCCCTTATTGAGTTTGTATCTGCCTGCTTGTAGCTCTACTACAAAAGAATTAAAAATCTGGCTTTCAGCGAGTCTCGAAAGGCGAACGAAAGCAGCTTGCACATGGTGGCCAAGTATGTTACCTGAGAAATGGTTTTTTCCTAAAGTGGGTAGATATCATTTTGATGTTGAATTGCTGGCAAATGTCAGTCAGATGTGTGCCGTTGGTGTAAGTGTTTCGGTGTGTTGAATTTGTACCAATGATTTTTCTATAGGTTTTTTCTGTCCCAAATAGAGAGTTGAAGTCTCCCATTAGTATTTTCACGTCATCTTGGTGAATTTTGCTCATAGTTTTTTCGAGTGTGTTCTAGAATTTTTCGACATTTTCGGTGTTTTTCATATTTTCAATGTTGGTGGGGGCATGTGCATTGATGAGTGCATACTTTTTATTGGGGCTCTGAATGAGCATAGTCTTAAGTCGACTGTTGATGTGTGTGATTCCTTTGACAGAGTTGATGATAGATCTGTGGTCCAGAAATGCCATGCCGAAGATTGGTGCGCATTTCGCTACCTTTTGTTGTGTTTTGCTCTTGAAGATGCGATGATTTTCGTAATGCAAGGTTTCATTGTCAGTTAGTCGCGCTTCTTGAAGAGCAAGGATGAGAATTTTTTGTCGGTCGATTTCTTATGTGAGATTATTTAGTCTTCGTGTTTGGATCATTGTATCGATGTTTAGTTTTCAAATGCATGTTTTCTGCTTGTAGGGAAATTTACCAGAGATATCCTATATTCTCTCCCGTGCTAGTCTGGACTCCCCAGAATCCGAAAATCCAGCTGCCGCCTGTCGGATGGGCGCTTATGTACCACCTGGGGTAAAGTTGACTTTGCTTGCACTGTTCATGTTTGCTTGTGTTTCATTGGTTTGACCCGGGGGGAAACCAGGACCAGACAGGACCAGAGGGTATTCAAGCCTTTGGAAGCAAATATTTTCAGCCGAGCTCATTGAGCTAAGAGACGGTGACCAAAGTACCGGTGATTTTCAGTCAGACATGTCTCGATTTTGGGTTCAACGGATTGAGTAACCGTTCAGGATTGTGTTAGTATTTGGATCAGCCGCGCGGGATTAGCCGAGCGGTCTCAGGCGCTGCAGTCATGGATTGTGCGGCTGGTCCCTGCGGAGGTTCGAGTCCTCCCTCGGGCATGGGTGTGTGTGTTTGTCCTTAGGATAATTTAGGTTAAGTAGTGTGTAAGCTTAGGGACTGATGATCTTAGCAGGTAAGTCCCATAAGATTTCACACACATGTTTGAGTATTTGGTTCACCCCAAGTATTTGATTTCCTCAGTATCACCCGTATGTGGGAGGCTTTCCCCTATCCACCACAAGGGATTATTATTGTTATTGTTATTATTATTATTATTATTATTATCATTATTATATCATCAGCAAATCCCATATGATGTATCTTCCCACCACTAAAATAGATGTGTATTGTTCGAGTCAATATTTCCATCACATAAATATGGGCTATAATTACGTTGCATTGCTGCTAGTAGACATATTTCTTACTTTTTCTTACAGTTGCTAAATGGTACTCCGTCAAAGGAATTATGTGCTCAACATTGTTACAATACAGACGTTCAAATTATCCGATTTCTGTAATTTCATTTCGATACCAGATCGTTCTAATCGGATTCAGCCAGTCAGTCTTAATGGGGATATCCGACTACGGCTCTCATCATATGATAGACTGGGTAAACCACATTCTTAATCGGACTGTTGAATGTAGATCACTTATCTATGACAGAGCTTGAATTCTTAAACACTGTGGAAAATACTAATACAAAGTGCTTATTACAAATACGTTAGTTAAAAATAAATATATGAAGTAACGAGGTAACAGTTAATTCACAGGAGCAGAGCCCCATCCATCATAGCAGAGCAGTGCAAGATTGGTTTCAGGGCCAAGAGAGGATAAAGCTGTTGCTGTTTGTTCCACGATCACCGAATATCAACCAGATAGAGAATATGTGGGCAGAGGTAATAAGGTCATTGCCATGTTGACCTACAAATACAAGCGACCTTTGGACGAATATAGAAATCGTATGGTGGAAAGTAAACCATCACGCTACACTATCGATGACTTAATGAAATCAGTGCCCCTACTTCTTCGAGAAATCTTACGTAATGATGGTGGCTGGGTTGCTTACTAAAACTGTACTCTTCCATAAAACCCTTGTGAACAGTTATCTGATAATCGGTCAAGCTTTGCTTTGTCGCAGCTCTTTAGCATACAAGTAAATTTACTTTCAGTCCCCTCCTTACAGTTCTTGCAATCCAAGATAATTGAAAAATCTCATCCACTCGACGCCAACTGAGGAAGTGATTGTGCATGTGTTGTTCAATACACGGTAGTCGTCAAAATCACTGGAATCAATGACTGTTTTTGTGTGAGTGTGTGTTTGTGTGTGTGTGTGTGTGTGTGTGTGTGTGTGTGTATGTGTGTGTGTGTTTTCGTGTTCACGCACAATCTGAATCAAAACTACTAACATTAGAGAGACAATAAATATTGCATCAAATATGACTTTCAAGTATTTTAATGCGATGGGAAGTTACAAACTGAATTTTTCCCCACCCACATCCTGCATATCACGTTAAGTAAGTAAGATATATGAACTCCATAATATTGTTAGGAGGGACAGTGCACTCTTGTTGTCGCGGCTCACGACAAGTGCAGCGATTAGCAGTGCCTAATGCCGCCGCGATTTGTTTATGTTGGCTGAGCGTGGACACTGCAGCAGACGCTTCGCCATAAACAGAAAGAAATCACCTCGGTTCTGACTGCGGTGAGCGGACATCACTGCTTGCATGTTCTTACAGTAGCAAACGTGAGACTCTACTCACAGGTGCCATGGAGGAATTGCAACGCGTATCATGTCATTAGTCATCAGAATATTTACCAGTGATGAAATGTCCACTCTATTTGAAACCCAAAAAAATGGGAATTTTCTCACAAAGTAATGTGAGATGATACCAAAATTTATCTGAGACGCAAAAATTAACTCCAGAGCTTTCATGCACGAGGTAGTAGCCCACAAGGAAATATTATGTCTTGGAAGCGTATTTTTCATTTGCTCTTCTCATACCAACGCCCTTGTTTTAGTATGAAGTGAGAAAATAAACACGAAAAACTAAAGTTCCTGAGAAGTATATAAGTTATTTCCTCTGCTCATATCATAGTTTTTGTTTTAGTATGAAGCAAGAGAATAAACAGTTTAGTGTTCTGAAGCATAATATGACACCAGATTCTTATCGTAGGCGCTATCGGAAAAGCAAAAACCAGGGAGCTGTCTATTCTTTTGTCCAACAGTCTGTTTCCTTTCGTGCATTACTACCGCTCGGAGATACTTATTTAAGGACTTATGGGCATCACGTTCTTCAGTAGAATGTTATTGTGCTAATTATGGTATGGGAAAAATGCAACAAAGACGAGTTCCCTTAGAGCAGTGAGTATATTTGCACATGTCTGTATTCAGAAATGACTGCCAGCTGCCACAACACTTCACAGAATCCATGCGGTCGGCAACATAACTGTGCGTGCACTTCAGACTTCAATCAGTAAGACGTCAGGAGATGGACGGAAAACATCAAATTAACGTCACTTTCCGAGTCGTATTCAATCCAGAATGAGGTGTTATTAAGGTAGTTGAGCGTTCTAGCAGTTACACTTTGATAATTCCCATATGAGTATTCCGATAGCCAAAATAAATAGTGTGAAACCATCGGGAACTGCGTTAGTATCAGATTGCAAGAACTTGAGACAATACATGGACTCTTCTCTTCGCTGGGTGACCTATTACTGTTATTTAGGGACGGCCGGGGTGGCAGAGCGGTTCTAGGCGCTACAGTCTGGAACCGCGTGGCCGCTACGGTCGCAGGTTCGAATCCTGCCTCGGGCATGGATGTGTGTAATGTTCTTAGGTTAGTTAGGTTTAAGTAGTTCTAAGTTCTAGGGGACTGATGACCTCAGACGTTAAGTCTCATAGTGGTTCAAATGGTTCAAATGGCTCTGAGCACTATGGGACTTAACTGCTGTGGTCATCAGTCCCCTAGAACGTAGAACTACTTAAACCTAACTAACCTAAGGACACCACACACATCCATGCCCAAGGCAGGATTCGAACCTGCGACCGTAGCGGTCACGCGGTTCCAAACTGTAGCGCCTAGAACCGCACGGCCATTCCGGCCGGCTTAAGTCCCATAGTGCTCAGAGCCACTTGAACCACTGTTATTTAGGATTCTCTCCGTCCTAGGAGTAATGCAAATGGAACTTCACATTCATGAGGCGCTTTCCGCTATTCTTGACAAACATCAGCAACTTGTAATCACTGCAAGTTACAACTGTGTGATGATAATGGTATAGGTTGTCAGTAGTTGTGGTGGTGGTGTTGTCAAACTGCTTACAGTAACGTTAATGGTAGCGCACATAATTTAGCGCTGATTTCCTTCTTAAGTAAAGATAGTGTGGTGGCGTCGTCGGTTCCCTTAATTTGGCATCAGCGTGAGTAATCCGATTTAACGAACATAGCACTCCATTCGCGAGCTGCTAGTGATCCAGTATGACTACAGAGATTATCATGCGGGTATTACATTAATTCTGCAGTGAATTGCTTAACAAATAGTACCCTCAGCTATGCAGCTGGGATGACTCATTACGCAAGTACTCTACGTTGCACTTGGTTAAGTGATCAGTTCGCTGCAATCCTGCTTCTACTGTTCGTAAGCACTCCATTACTGACCATTTGTTATTTTACTAAGTAAGCGCTACAGTCTGATTCGCATGTATATGACATGGGTTAGCGCCGTCACAAAGCAGTGACAAGGGTTGGATGCCGTTGAATTCCCATTACATTACAAACGTTTGCAAATCACTTCTACTGCCTCAAAAAACAATTGCATCTTAAATTTCGAAGGACCGACGTCCACACTGTCACAGCGCGTTGAAATACAGCAACGAAGGAAGATGAAAATTTGTGACCGACCGGGCTTCCGAACCTGGACCTCCTGCTTACTAGACAGACGTGCTGACCACTGCAATATTTTTTTTTTTTTAATTTGAGAAGACTTTTAGCACCAGATAGACGGAGGCAAAGAGGACACCACAATGCCTTCTCCATACCTGTCACTGAGTAGCTGCATTATTAACATGTATTCCATTTTCGTTCCCATATATGCCTTAAATTGTAGAACAAAATTGAAGTAGTAATTAAGGTAAAATAAATTACAGATTGCCGCCTCCAATGGCGTGCGTTCCTTGTAGAACATAACTTATAACAGTCAAAAGGGTGACGGAAAAATACATAAACATTCATTCATAGATATATTCATAATTTAAGTTATTATGCACTGGATGCATATGAGGTCTGTAAGGAAGCCATATACACTAGTGGCCATTAAAATTGCTACACCACGAAGATGACGTGCTACAGACGCGAAATTTAACCGACAGCAAGAAGATGCTGTGATATACAAATAATTAGCTTTTCAGAGCATTCACTCAAGGTTGGCGCCGGTGGCGACACCTACAACGTGCTGACATGAGGAAAGTTTCCAACCGCTTTCTCATACACAAACAGCAGTTCACCGGCGTTGCCTGGTGAAACGTTGTTGTGATGCCTCGAGTAAAGAGAATAAATGCGTACCATCACGTTTCCGACTTTGGTAAAGGTCGGATTGTAGCCTATCGCGATTGCGGTTTATCGTATCGCGACATTGCTGCTCGCGTTGGTCGTGATCCAATGACTGTTAGCAGAATATGGAATCGGTGGGTTCAGGAGGGTAATATGGAACGTCGTGCTGGATCCCAACGGCCTCGAATCACTAGCAGTCGAGATGACAGGCATCTTATCCGCGTGGCTGTAACGGATCGTGCACCCACGTCTCGATCCCTGAGTCGACAGATGGGGACGTTTACAAGACAACAACCATCTGCATGAACAGTTCGACGACGTTTGCAGCAGCATGGACTATCAGCTCGGAGACCATAGCTGCGGTTACCCTTGACGCTGCATCACAGACAGCAGCGCCTGCGGTGGTGTGCTCAGCGACGAACCTGGGTCATTTTTTCGGATGAATCCAGGTTCTGTTTACAGCATAATGATGGTCGCATCCGTGTTTGGCGAACGCACATTGGAAGCGTGTATTCGTCATCGCATTACTGGCGTATCACCCGGCGTGATGGTATGGGGTGCCATTGGCTACACGTCTCGGTCACCTCTTCTTCGCATTGACGGCAATTTGAATAGTGGACGTTACATTTCAGATTTTTTACGACCCATGGCTCTACCTTTCACTCGATCCCTGCTAAACCCTACATTTTAGCAGGATAGTGCACGACCGCGTCTTGCAGGTCCTGTGCGGGCATTTCTGGATACAGAAAATGTTCGACTGCTGCCCTGGCCAGCATATTCTCCAGATCTCGCACCAACTGAAAACGTCTGGTCAATGGTGGCCGAGCAACTGGCTCGTCACAATACGCCAGTCACTACTCTTGATGAACTGTGGTATCGTGTTGAAGCTGCATGGGCAGCTGTGCCTGTACACGCCATTCAAGCTCTGTTTGACTCAATGCCCAGGCGTATGAAGTCCGTTATTACGGCCAGAGGTGGTTCTTCTGGATACTGATTTCTCAGGATCTATGCACCGGAATTGCGTGAAAGTGTAATCACAGGTCAGTTCTAGTATAATATATTTGTCCAATGAATACCCGTTTATCATCGGCATTTCTTATTGGTGTAGCAATTTTAACGGCCAGTAGTGTATTTTTCAACAAATGAAAGAAATTTCGGAAACGGAGGGGGTTTACGAAATTAGAACAGTTCTGACTTTAGAACCAACGTAAAAGCAGATTCCAGGAATAAAACAAGTGAAAGAATAGTATTCTGCCTCTAATCAATAAAATTGTCCACTTCTTTGTAGCCCACATAAAGCAATAGACAAAAAAAATTTGTAACCATTCCTTATATTTGTTATTTTTCTTTAGCTTAAAATGTTCTTCTGCAATATAAAACATGTACTCTTCTAAGTTTGAAGTTTTGTTTGTTAACACGTAAAACACAAACTGTCCCAGAAGCCACGAAATACTGTTATTCTTTGCGGACGGGTAATATTTACAGTTGGGTTGTAAAGCTTCAGTTATCAGTATATGAGTTTCTGTGGTTCTGTTGATAGTGCTAATTTCTTCCTATTCCAGTCTCAAATTCTGATTATATTTTCACATAAGAAGATGTGCGCTACAGTTTCTACAAGTCGACATTTGTCGCAATATGTAGATGGTCTCAATTTGATTTTCCATAATCGTTCCGCTGTGGGTATGGTTTCGTTTACAACGTCGTACCATCGGGCACTGGTAGAATTTTATTGTTGATATTTTTCCATACGTTCATCCAGTTTTTAGTAGGTTAATTTACCTGAATTGGGTTGTGAAGACGATGTCTGGTAATATAATCATAGACGGTCCTAGTGTTGGTTTGTGCTGGTGGAAATCTTATACAGCTGCAATCGACATAGTAATTTCGGACGTAATCTAGGCTGGCATCTATATGTGCTACATTAACAGGAGCGTTCCTATCCCCAGGATCTAACGAGAGGAACAGAAGTTTCGTGATGCCTGTCTTAGTGGCATGTATTAGTTTAAAAGCACGTCTTTAATTCCAAGTCCTCCGTTTGGCCTCTGCAAAGTCGCCGTGTGGAAGGATGCTTTGAAGATATTTTGTTTCCACACATACCAACACGCTGCAGCTAGTATTTTACGTGCGGTGACCTGTGGTATCGGTAAGATTGCTGCGACATGATATACTTCGCTAAGTATGTATGTATTTATAAATTGAACTTTCTGCAGTCAGTCTAACGATCGCATGTCATGGTCCTTCAACAAGGCTCCGATGACATTAAGTTTCCGCTCCCAATTGTTCGTAGCCATGCGCTTGGGATTCGCGCTTAGCCGCAATCCGAATTGAAGTCTCTCTTCAGTTACATCTAACCAGTGCGCACCTATTGCACTATTGTAAGAACCGAGATGCAGTATTTTGGATTTAAAATTTTGTAAATTTGTGGTAAGATATTATGGGACCAAGCTGTTTAAGTCATCGGTCACTATGCTTACTCACTACTTAATCTAACTTAAACTAACTTATGCTATGGACAACACACACACCCATGCCGGAGGGAGAACTCGAACCTCCGACGGTGGGCACTATCGGGACACAGCAGCCAACCTCTCTGCAGCACCTATCTACAGACGCTCCTCGTCAGACGCGAATTCCTATCTTTGATCTTTGCCGCATACCACATGCGCGGTACCTCCCGCCCCCCCCCCCCCCCCCCCCCCCCCGGCCCGGCCATTATTCCACTCGCTCGCGGCCACACTGTATTCGCGCAAGTGCTCTAGCGCAAGTGTTCTAGCACTGTAAACTTTCGATGACCAGTCGAGACCTGAAAAATTATACAGGATGTTTCAGGAGGAATAATAAATATTGTAGGAGGTAGTAGTATAGACAAATTGCAGAAAAATGCCATATAACATTTTTCCAATTTTTATTGAGTACATATAGCTGGGTTCAATGCATTTTCGTTTCGCATGTTGGTCCTTACAGGACCCAGTTGTCTACACTTCCTTGAAAATGAGCTTCCATCGTTATTGGAAGAGGTTCCTTTGGCTACAAGAATGCGTATGTTCCTCCAGCATGACGGGGCTCCTGCAAATTCTAGTCGTCAGGTGACATTATCCAAGCCTAACATTTTCCAGAAGATCAATAGATATGGACACTTTTCTTGGCCACCAAGGTCCCCGGACTTATCTCTTTAGATATTTGCCTGCACTGATGGTTAAAGGCGAAGTGTATAAAGAAAAAGTAAACCCAAGAGCGGATTTGATCGTTCGGATTATGAATAGTGCAGCCCTCATAAAAGAACGCAAAGATGACCTCAGAAGAGCTACACGTGGTGCTGTAAGAGAAGTCAAATGTGCATTGAAGTTGGTGGGGAAATTTTTGAAAATCAGCTTTGAACGTCCTCATTTGCCTTTCCTTTGAGTTTGTTAGGGTTACGTACTAACAGATGTGTCTCTGTACTCAATAAAAAGTGGACGCATTTATTTGGAATTTTTTTATGCAATTCGTCTGTACTGTCACCTTACGACCTACTAAAATATTTACTATTCGTCCTGAAACACCCTGAATGTGGATATATGTGCGGTGTCTGTTCTATGGGACACGTCCGAACGAAAATACACTACAAATCCTGGTTCGAACCTGCTCAGCCACAAATTTTCATCTGACGCCGTTGTTCTATTTTAACGCCCATGACAGCCTGGACATCTGTCCTTCGATATTTAATTGATTAACAAGACTGACTATTTCGATTTGTAGTGTCTGTTCTTTCGGAAATGCTAGAAATAACAGACATACGTACACACACACACACACACACACACACACACATTTCTATCTTATGTGCTATTCGGAAAATGTTTGGCAACTCAGTGATAGTGCCGGACTGGAGCTGCATCAACCTACTCATTTCATTACATATAGTTGTAATTTTCTGAACAATTCCTCATTAATAGGTGACAGCGACAGTGTCCCTCATCGTTTATTTTGCCGGAAAGAATAACGGTATTTCGTGGCTTCTTTCTGCCCTAGCCTATACTACAGCAATGAGTGATTGCTCACATTCTTGATACCTCACTGGACGTGCTACTGCAACTGTAGCCAAAGATTCAAATCCCACTGGAAAAGTATTTTGCTCCTCCGCTACTATCATTGTAAACGACCACAACGAAGTTAAGTATAGGAATAATATGAAACCCATGAGTTCATACTGCGACGCTGTGCTGATGAAAAAAGTAGTTTTTCACAATTATGAGATGACAGATGGAATTTGTCAGATTCCATTAAATATGCCTGCACTATGAATTGTTGGTTCACAGGCGCTTTTCTGCCGCTTATTGTAACTGTTTTTTAAATGTTAGAGCCAGAAGAATAGAAACATCAAATTTTCGCCTTATGTAATATTCGAATTCGCCTTAAGTCTTCACGTTTCGAGCAAAGGCAGAATTTCCATCAGAACAGCTGACAACAAAAAGTCAGGCCATGCCTGTCTTCTGGCGCATGTGCCAATGACAGCGATCTCAATAACAATATTGTATAGCAAAGCTACGTCGCCAACTCAACCACTGGAGAAACTCCAAAATTGTGAATCGCGTCTGGAGAATACGCTTTCAATCTTTCTGTCCGATTAAGGCCGGTAAACACATATAATTGTCGCAGTTATTAATTTATGACATTTAGTTTGCAGTCAGTGCATCGATGTATTACAAGTAATTACACTCTAGCCCCTGAACCTAGTTACAGAGATGCGAATAAGACTCATTGAAATATAATGAGGATCTTGCGGCCCTTGCCATCCGCAACTTTGAGACGCAGATATAGTCACTTCCGAGGTCACTCACAGAACACATCAGCTGGTATCATTCCTGGCAGTATAACTGAAACTTGGCAACAGCGCAGAATATGTTTGGCAAATCTGTGACCGACGAGTTACTTCCTTGATGGCACAGAACTAGCCTGCTAAATTCACTTAATATTATCGTGTCATTTCAATTGAGTAATATGATTTTCTTTTGAAATGTGACATAAGGATATCAGTTAATGCTTTTAAGTCAGCGAAAGTCGTCCCACAAGGGAAATACAAATACTCTCGCCTCTTATGTTGCGATTTATCTGCCGTAGCGCCTAATGGGCCAATAAGTAAGTCAATGACACCACACCTGTTCGCTAGCTACAAGGTGCCGGCACGGTAGCTCAGCGTCTTCGGTCAGAGGGTTCGCTGCCCTCTGTAATAAAAAAAAATTGAGTTAATCGATCATTAAAGAACTTAAAAGGATGTCTTACGACGTCCGCCCCGAGCAGATGCAACGAACAAAAGCGAAAAAATAAAATTAAAAAAAAAAAGCTAACGTGGTTGCCTGTCACGTATACGCTGCCTTTGTTCGCCTTTCGAGACTCGCTGAAAGCCAGATTTTTAATTCTTTTGTAGCAGAGCTACAAGCAGGCAGATACAAACCCAATAAGGGAATTGTAAGACAACGCTCGAGCAAAATTCGTATTGCTACTTTTAGTACGTCTTAGTGTCAGAGCGAAAACCTTACGGTACAGCAAAATTCATAATGCCACTTTTGTTTTCTGCCGACATATTTTTTGTTGTTGTGCTTGTGAAATCTTATGGGACTTAACTGCTAAGGTCATCAGTCCCTAAGCTTACACATCACTTAACCTAAATTATCCTAAGGACAAACACACACACCCATGCCCGAGGGAGGACTCGAACCTCCGCCGGGATTAGCCGCGCAATCCATGACTGCAGCACCTTAGACCGCTCAGCTAATCCCGCGCGGCTTTTGTTGTTGTGAATACATGATTTTATCTCTGAACTGCCACATTTTCATAGTACTTGCGAATGATACGGGACATGAAAAATACAGACCTTTTCGAAGTCAAAAGTCGGTAATATTCTACTAATTTGTGTTAAAATAGGCTCAATCGTCTTACAGATACTTAATGCTTTATTAAGATAGACTGCTGTCGTGATGTTTCCGTAGTAAGCTCAATTTAATTTGTATTAGTACAGTGAATATTTTAATTGAACTTTCCATTAGTTTACTGAACGCAACAGTAATCATCAAAGAGAAATTAATCAGCAGCAGAATTTCCTTTCACGATATCTGAAACAATCTGACAGTGCCAAAGTAGTTTACAAATTCTACACCTGTAGAAACTTACTGGTTCTAACGATGTCATTAAACCAGTGTAGTCTGAAGAGTATTTTCGCCTAGAAATGAGTTGCCTTGACAGTTGATCGATCAAGAGCGGAAAAGGTATAATTTTACGAGTATATGACGAAATGGACGAGTGCTTGAGAGAGGACTTCCCTATTAATACAAGTGCTTGAGAGACGACTTTCCTATCAATCCCCTGGATAGTTTTGTTTCTCAAATCAACAGAGTGCTTTATCATGCAGTAGCACAGGCGATGTAGTTTTTTCGGTCGATTTTCTTACACTGAGACCGAAAGGTGTCTCAGTTGTTGGCAACAAATTCCAGCTGTGATGCACCCACCCCGTGGGGCAGAATTCGTAGCCCAAAACACATTTTTGGAGCTATCAGATATAAAATATTATGTTCACACTACCCTTTGCTTTAGTTTACGTCTTTTGGTGGGGCTCAGCCTTTCATTTCTTCTTAGGAAGTTAACGATAAAGGAATCATAACTCGTCACCATTAACATTACTGCATAGGAATGCTCAATGAGCGAGCTGATGACATTCAATAATAGTCACTCCGCTGATTTTTGTTGTTTCGAATTAGAGCATGCAGTACTCCTACACCAGACTTCTGAACTTTGCCTGTTGAAGGCAAATGTCTAATGACGGTTAAATGGTAATCCATAACACATCTCAGTAGTCGAGACTTCCTTAACGTGGAAAATCATTCACGCCAGAACGATCTTTGTAGAAACAAGAATATCTTTTTCTGGCGTATTTTTCCCAAAAGCACTCGCTCCACACACAGTTCAAAACTTTCTAGCTGCCTCCTCTGCATTAAACCCTCTGTTGTACGAAAAGTAAATATTGTGTTGCAGATGTTACACCTTTTTCCACTTGCGACTCAATTTAACAATGCTTAACGGTAGTTCATGTTTTTCAGGTATGCAAAACCCAATGCTTAACTGTAAGATGATAACTAGAACTTCAGATTCGAAAATGACAGTTGATACATACACTGACAGCGTCGCGGCGCTTTCACCTGGGCGGCGCCGGATTTCAGGCGGCGCGTGGCGTCTGGCCGGTGGCCGGTAGCCGCTGCAGCGTGAGGAAACGATCGAGCGTAAACTGTTCTGATCGCGACGAGCTGTCCTGCGGAATTGTTTCTGGAAGTACTTGTTATTGCTTGTGGGTAGAATGTGAAGCGAATTATCTTCGTTGTTCAATCAGACTCATAACCTTAGACGAGGGCCGAAATGCGATTAAAAAAAAAATACAGTTGGAGGCGAACAGGCGACAATAAGCTCAAAATGCACGACGATTACCACTAGGCCACGGTCTCCCACAGTTCGTCATTATCTCGGATGTACACAACACTTCCTCCTGACACCTCCGCATCTTACAGTGTTGGCAGATTGTGCATATGGCCAGACTTAGAATTGTCTGGGGCGGTCAGTTTTATTGGCCACCTTAAGTAAACGACTCGGACTTAGTCTCTGTGGCGGCCGGCCGGTGGTCAGTTTTTATGTCTAAGACTGTACACTCGTAGTACTCCACGACGACAACAAAATGTTTAAGCAGTAGTGCGTACTTCTCAAGCGTTATTGAGAAAATCGCTAGATAATTTCGGTCGTCAAATATATACCTGTGTGTGGCCCTTTTACCATGAACCGCCGGCAGCCCAGTGGAACGGATCTAATTGGTATCCACTTGTGCATATTTAGCAGTGCCGTCTATGTCAAAATGATCAACGGTGCGGTGTGCGACAAGGTGCTTCAAGAGGCAAAACGTGGACTGCGCTTCTGTCATTCCGACGGCAACGTCGGACCCGTTACCGTCGATCACGCAGGTCTCGGCACACGGACGATAAGGATCTTCGAACTGCCGTTCGAACTACCTGCAGACGTCGTCATCGAGGCGCTCCGTCCCTATGGCAACGTTCTGGAACATGTTGCCGAACGATGGGTACAATTTCAAACCTATCCCGCTTTAAACGGTGTCAGACAGGTCCGCATCGAGTTGCAGAAACACGTGCCTTCCTATCTACGTATTAGAGGCTGCCGTGCCATGATAATGTACGACGGCCAACCTCGGACCTGTTCCGGTTGCGGGAAAGAAGGTCGTCTACTGTCTGAATGCATTCAACGACGTGTCACGCAGCTCCCGTTGTCGGAAGCGTCCGTCACACCCACGATGACCGCCCTACCGGTCACTTACGCAGCGGCTGTTGCCACGTCTACAGTTTCGTCCAGTCCGTCGCCCGGTCCTCCCGATCGGCACGTCCCACCATCCCATTCACCTACGGACGGTGCAGACGTCCCACCTGACAACCTTACCACCCAACAGGCTCCCGCACCGGACGCTGAGGAGACTAGTACCTCTTCACAACACCTGTTTGACAATTTCATTGTACCCACCGACGCCTTCGAACCAGGTCGACGCTCCTCCTTGCCGTCGTCCGACACTGAGGAACACGTGCGCAAACAACGCTCGCCACGTAGGCGCAAACGCCGTCGCCGTTCACCCATGGGCTCTCAAAGCGTCGCCACCCGCGACGATGAAGACGACACCCAACCAGCCGACATTTCGACGCAGAGGTTGGCAGATAACTTTCACGATGAACAAGACGTTTCGCAGGACGGGACCACCATGGAGGTCTCCACGCACAATGTAACGATCGGTGCGCAGGTTGAGACGTCTGTCTCCCCGCCGACAACTTCAGATCTCTCTCACCACGACGCAATTCCCATGGACATTGGACAGACCCACGGCACAGGAGCATGGCCAGACGACATTGAGGAAGACACTCCCCCTCCTCCGTTTGGGAGAAAATTCATGGCAATACCCCTGGTTTTACCCATTATACAGCACATTCTGCGAGCAGACTGGACCGGTTTTTAGGTCTCTGCCCACCTTGGCAATGAAGTCGCCGAAGCTGAACGATGGCCCCTTGCATTTTCGGACCACTGCGCCGTCATTTGCTCCCTGGCTCTGCCACCTCAGTCAGTGTGGCGCAGCCGGCCGAAGTGGCCGTGCGGTTAAAGGGGCTGCAGTCTGGAACCGCAAGACCGCTACGGTCGCAGGTTCGAATACTGCCTCGGGCATGGATGTTTGTGATGTCCTTAGGTTAGTTAGGTTTAACTAGTTCTAAGTTCTAGGGGACTAATGACCTCAGCAGTTGAGTCCCATAGTGCTCAGAGCCATTTGAACCATTTTTCCAGTGTGGCGCACCAGAGGCTACTGGAAGCTTAATATCTCCCTCCTTAATGATCCACACTGCCGACAATGTATTGCTACTACATGGGCGTCTTGCGAAAGACGCCTCCCGCAGTACACATCCACGTTCCACTGGTGGCTCAGATGTGGCAAACCTGCGATCAGAAAGGTCTTCATGCAATGTGGCAAGGAAGCAGCAGCATGGCATCGAGACACTCAATTATTCGCTACGCCGTCCTCCGTGAGCTCGATGCGCTCCCTCCATCACCTGACACCCATAGGGAACGACAACGTACTAAGGTTCGTCTCCTCTCTCTCCAACGTGCACGACTGCATGTTGTAGTGGTGCGCTCCCGACGGCAAGACCTCCTCCACGACGAAACCCCATCCGCGATACATGCCGCATCCGACCATAGTCGTCGACGTCGAGTTTTCGTCCCCAACATCACAACCTCCGATGGTGTTCACCGCACAACACAGGCGGCAGTGGTGTCTGCCTTTGCTGAACATTATCGCCAATTTTATGATGATGAACCGATGACAACGCCAATTCCTGATGATCTCCGTCCTTTCCCTGATCGGACCCTCACCGTAGCGGAGTCAACGTCCATGATGTCTGCAATCATAGTAGAAGAGGTGGTAGATGCGATCAACAAAGGGGCCAAGAACAAATCACCAGGACCAGATGGTCTCCCAGTGGAGTTTTTTCTGGCGTTCACCACGTTAATGCTTCCTCGCTGGACGGAAATGATTCAGGATTTCTTTACTCCGTCCTTCCCAATTCCACCTGAATTCGTCACTGGCATTCTCTACTTGCGCCTAAGCCGAAGGGAGGGTCTCATGTCTCTGCATGTCGCCCCCTTACACTACTGAATGCAGACTATAAAATATATGCACGCCTCTTAGCAGCGCACATACGCACCGTCTTACCTACTGTCCACCGAGCGAGGTGGCGCAGTGGTTAGACACTGGACTCGCATTCGGGAAGAAAAATGGTTCAAATGGCTCTGAGCACTATGGGACTCAACATCTTAGGTCATAAGTCCTCTAGAACTTAGAACTACTTAAACCTAACTAACCTAAGGACATCACACACACCCATGCCCGAGGCAGGATTCGAACCTGCGACCGTAGCAGTCCCGCGGTTCCGGACTGCAGCGCCAGAACCGCTAGACCACCGCGGCCGGCGCATTCGGGAGGACGACGGTTCAATCCGCGTCCGGCCATCCTGATTTAGGTTTTCCGTGATTTCCCTAAATCGCTCCAGGCAAATGCCGGGATGGTTCCTCTGAAAGGGCACGGCCGACTTCTTTCCCCATCCTTCCCTAATCCGATGAGACCGATGACCACGCTGTCTGATCTCCTTCCCCAAACAACCAACCAACCAACCTACGGTCCTTTCAACGGAGCAGACTGCACATGGTTGTGGGGCCACCTTACAAACAGCCCTAGGAGAATGCCGATACCTAATCGCACTGCCGTCGGTTTGTCGCCTTCGTGCAGCACTGGTATCCATCGATTTCACGAGTGCCTTTGATCGCGTTCGCCACCCATTCCTCCTCATGGTGGCGACACGTAGGGGGTTCCCATTACTTTTTGTCGATGCCATCCGCCGGTTACTACTTCCCGCGGTCTCGATGGTACAAGTCAACGGGAGGCTTGTAGGACCGATTCCTATACGCCGCTCTGTGCGTCAATGATACCCTATGTCTACTTTAGTATATGCCATTGCACTTGAGCCCCTCATCACTGGTCTTACCTCTAGACTACAGGGTCTCACTTTGCGTGACTACACCTTTCACTGCAGGGCTTATACGGACGACCTCCTCTTTCTCACCTGCCCCTCCACAGAACTCAATGACGCCATCCAATGGATCCACCAGTACGGACGTTTTTTGGTAGCATTCTTAATGTCCGTAAATCGACTATGATGCACATTGGACGCGGCCTCCCGGCTATAGTGCCGACCCCACTCCCAGTCAGTACCACCCTTTGTTACTTGGGTATCGAATTTACGAACTCCACACACCACACAGTGGCCCTCGCTAACCGGCGGGTTTTGCAGTCGATTCGGCACCATGTCCGCGGTCAAGTGTACCGTAACTTAAACCAACTCCAACGTGTGTCCTATGTCAACATGTATGTCGCCCCTAAACTGGTACACGTCGCCCAGACCCCCCACCCCCCACCCCCCACAATGCCGTTACTCCTTGGCCGCCGCATCCAATCAGCCTTTGGATATTTCGTGTCAGCAGGGACACTTTTCAAAGTCCGCTACAACACTCTAACACTGCCTCCTGCAAAAGGAGGCCTCGTCAACGTGCGGGCACGATCTTCTGCACTCTTTGTCCACACTCTGTTGCGGCACTGGCAGGGGCCGGTCCCGTCCTTAACACGCAGTCTCTTAGATATCCTCCAACCAGCTTCTCTCGATCCACCGATCAATGTGGCACCTATTTCTCCATTATTGTACCACGTCGCCAATTGTTTAATAGAAATCAGCTACGTTCGGGCCGATCTTCCAGTCACCCGTTCTCCCGGTACAAAAGATTATTATCGTTTGTTTATGCTGTCCAACCCTTGCGACCCCATGGTGCTACAGCATCCTGCCATTAACTGGCGAACGGTTTGGGGGTGTGTGCATGCACCCTTTTTACCGTCGTCTGAGTCTGCACTCTGGTATGTTTTAGTCTATGGCAAATTCCCGACTAATAGACGACTTTATCGCATAGGACTGGCCACCTCCCCACTCTGCCCTGACTGTCATCTCGAAGACACCGACGAGCACCGTCTTACGTGCCCCCTGAAACGAAACGTATGGCTCCTCATCCAACGAATCGTGGGCTTTTACCTCCGTGCCCCGCCAACGGAGGTAACCCCGGATTTCCTGTTGTTGCCCCAGACATTTCACTACCCTCTTGATAAGCACCATACCCTAATCTGGTTTCGAGGACAGGCTTTAGAATACCTCTTTCAGAGTGGTCCGCATACAGTCCTTGACTTCTGGTACAAAGTTGTGACCGCTCATAGCACCCTCACCCGAAAACCATCTTACCGACAAACGTTTGCCGGTTATCTCCGCAGCGTCTTCCTTGACCCCCCTCAAAGTTGGGGAGTGCCATGCCTACCTGTCACCTGATGCAACACCCTTATCCACGTTCTCATGCATCGACAAAAAACAAAAAAACTAAAAAAAATAAGAAAAGGAAGAAGACAGAATATGTTACATTTTGTTGTATTTAATGTTTTTCTAATATTTTTTGTTTAACTAACAGTCATTGGTATATGTTTAAATGGAACCTTGAAGAACTCTTGCATAGTGTATATATATGTACTTTTAGTTTGTTCAATAAAGATTATTAAAAAAAAGTGTTTAGCGTTGAAGCCCCATAATCCCTTGAGTCCTGGATCGAGTTCCGCTCGTCAGTTTTTTTTTTTTATTTCTAACGCAATCATTTTCTTTACTATTTATATTAAAATTGATGTAATGGGAAAAATACGTGTAATCGAATGAACTTTTATTAAATTTACAATGTTATTTGGCATTCCACAAATTTTTATTATCACAAATAATATAATATTAATAACTACCGACTATGAAATGACCAAACGCATAAAGTGATACTGAAAATGTATGCTTGTCTGTGATTTGAGAAATCCCTTATACCTGGAATGAGCCCGAAACGACTTGTTATCTCCAAGTTTTGACCGGCAGAGACGGCTTTCGAAAGATGTATAATTAATTGTCGCTTTCGGCATTACGAGTACAAGTTGCGGGATGGTATTTTTCGTAAAAACACGAAAAACAAAGTTAAACGGCACCACCTGCATTGAATAAATGCTATGTTTCCGCACACGCAAGGTCATTTGAGGTTTTCCGTGGAAAAACAAACCTCGTTAACATTTTCAAAAGCCTCTCTTTCAGCCGATAATTTGGAAGCAAACCAAGCATAACGCAGCATTTTCTTAAATATCGGCGCTGATCATTGGTCATGCAGTATCGAGTGTATTTTAATAGCGTCTTCACTAGAAGCGATTTCTCGTTCTCTTTCGATGAAATAGGAACAATTTTGAAGACACAGACAAGCATACATTTTCAGTATCACTTTATGCGTTTGGTCGTTTACTAGTCGGTAGTTATGAATGTTACATTATTTGTGATAATAAAAATTTGTAGACTGCCAAATAACACTGTAAATTTAATAAAAGTTCATTAGATTACACGTATTTTTCCCATTACATCAATTGTAATATAAGTACTCTCCTGGAAATGGAAAAAAGAACACATTGACACCGGTGTGTCAGACCCACCATACTTGCTCCGGACACTGCGAGAGGGCTGTACAAGCAATGATCACACGCACGGCACAGCGGACACACCAGGAACCGCGGTGTTGGCCGTCGAATGGCGCTAGCTGCGCAGCATTTGTGCACCGCCGCCGTCAGTGTCAGCCAGTTTGCCGTGGCAGACGGAGCGCCATCGCACTCTTTAACACTGGTAGCATGCCGCGACAGCGTGGACGTGAACCGTATGTGCAGTTGACGGACTTTGAGCGAGGGCGTATAGTGGGCATGCGGGAGGCCGGGTGGACGTACCGCCGAATTGCTCAACACGTGGGGCGTGAGGTCTCCACAGTACATCGATGTTGTCGCCAGTGGTCGGCGGAAGGTGCACGTGCCCGTCGACCTGGGACCGGACCGCAGCGACGCACGGATGCACGCCAAGACCGTAGGATCCTACGCAGTGCCGTAGGAGACCGCACCGCCACTTCCCAGCAAATTAGGGACACTGCTGCTCCTGGGGTATCGGCGAGGACCATTCGCAACCGTCTCCATGAAGCTGGCCTACGGTCCCGCACACCGTTAGGCCGTCTTCCGCTCACGCCCCAACATCGTGCAGCCCGCCTCCAGTGGTGTCGCGACAGGCGTGAATGGAAGGACGAATGGAGACGTGTTGTCTTCAGCGATGAGAGTCGCTTCTGCCTTGGTGCCAATGATGGTCGTATGCGTGTTTGGCACCGTGCAGGTGAGCGCCACAATCAGGACTGCATACGACCGAGGCACACAGGGCCAACACCCGGCATCATGGTGTGGGGAGCGATCTCCTACACTGGCCGTACACCACTGGTGATCGTCGAGGGGACACTGAATAGTGCACGGTACATCCAAACCGTCATCGAACCCATCGTTCTACCATTCCTAGACCGGCAAGGGAACTTGCTGTTCCAACAGGACAATGCACGTCCGCATGTATCCCGTGCCACCCAACGTGCTCTAGAAGGTGTAAGTCAACTACCCTGGCCAGCAAGATTTCCGGATCTGTCCCCCATTGAGCATGTTTGGGACTGGATGAAGCGTCGTCTCACGCGGTCTGCACGTCCAGCACGAACGCTGGTCCAACTGAGGCGCCAGGTGGAAATGGCATGGCAAGCCGTTCCACAGGACTACATCCAGCATCTCTACGATCGTCTCCATGGGAGAATAGCAGCCTGCATTGCTGCGAAAGGTGGATATACACTGTACTAGTGCCGACATTGTGCATGCTCTGTTGCCTGTCTCTATGTGCCTGTGGTTCTGTCAGTGTGATCATGTGATGTATCTGACCCCAGGAATGTGTCAATAAAGTTTCCCCTTCCTGGGACAATGAATTCACGGTGTTCTTATTTCAATTTCCAGGAGTGTAGTAAAGAAAATGACTGTGTTAGAAATAAAAAAAAAACTGACAAGCGGAACTGGATCCAGCTACCCACCGATTACGGGGATGAACGCTAACACTCGACTGCCAGCGCTTCGTGGTAAAAACGGCCACGCACAGGTATATATTTGACGACCGAAATTATCTTGCGATTTTGTCAATAACGCTTGAGAAGTACGCGCTACTGTTTACACATTTTGTTGTCCTAATGGAGTACTACGAGTGTACGAAATTTGCAGTAAATCCGCGTTCCAAAGGTCGTGGCCTCCCCTGGTAAGTATTTATGTAAATATACGTGAGACACAGAACACATGATAATAACGAAAGTAGTACAGAACAAATTCGTTACTGAACTTCTACTACCTAATTACCTGTTAAGACACATAAAGCTTTCTAGCAGGAGGGCTGCATCAAACCAGTCAGAAGACTGACAGCAAATAACTTATAAGAATCTGTCTTTCTAATTGCTGGTGTTCCGCGTTCTCCAGTACACACAATATTTAGATCGCAGAAATCTAAATTGTGGGCTTTGTAGTCATAAACTACATTTTATGGTTCATGCAGATATTTGTCCTGTACTGTCTCAAATACTTATGAATCGTACGAATCACCGAATACTACTCTCTGATTTTGCTTAGCTCCTTTTACGCATACAACCTGTCGAGTCGTTTGCAGTTGCCTGTATTCTGATTTTCTTTATCTGATGTAGAATTCAGCTGACCTGCTTCTAATAAACCCCTCAGTACAGCCCAAGCTATCGCATGTTTTAATCCTGTAGTATAAATACTGATCGTACAGAAAGTGAATCCCAAGTAGTATGAACTGGCAATTTAGCATGAACGAACGAAATGTGGTATCACAAGAATGTTTTTGTTGATTTGGCGTATCATAATGAAAAAGACAGTAATTTAAGGAGATGGGATCTGGATAAACTGAAAGAACCAGAGGTTGTAGAGAGTTTCAGGGAGAGTATTAGGGAAGGCTTGACAAATACGGGGGAAATAAATACAGTAGAAGAAGAATGGGTAGCTTTGAGAGATGAAATAGTGAAAGCAGCAGAAGATCAAGTAGATAAAAAGACGAGTGCTAGAAGAAATCCTTGGGTAACAGTAGCGATATTGAATTTAATTGATGGAAGGAGATAATATAAAAATGCAGTAAACGAAGCAGGCGAAAAGGAATATAAACGTCTGAAAAGTGAGGTTGACAGGAAGAGTAAAATGGCTAAGCAAGGATGGCTAGATGACAAATGTAAGGACATAGAGGTATATATCACTAGCTGTAAGATGGAAATAAGCGGTTGGCGTCAATGGCCGGGAGGCCCCTTGCGGGACAGGTCCGTCCACCTTGCTGCAGGTCTTATTACATTCGACTACACATTGAGCGACATGCGCGCCGGATGGGGATGAAATGATGATGAAGACATCACAACACCCAGTCCCTGAGTGGAGAAAATCCCCGACCCAGCCGGGAATCGAACCCGGGCCCGTAGGACGACAATCAGTCAAGCTGACCACCCAGCTATCGGGGCGGACACTAGGGATAAGATAGATACTGCTTACTGGAAAATTAAAGAGACCTTTGGAGAAAAGAGAACCACTTGTATGAATATCAAGAGCTCACATGGAAAAGCAGTACTAATCAAAGAAGGGAAAGCAGAGAGGTGGAAGGAGTGTATTGAGAGTCTATACAATAGCGATGTACTTGAGCGCAATGTTATGGAAATAGAAGAGGGCGTAAATGAAGATGAAATGGGAGATATCATATTGCATGAAGAATTTGACACAGCACTGAAAGAGACTTAAGGGGAAAAAAAAGCTCCGGGAGTTGACAACATTCCATCTGGTGAGCAAGATGTATGAGACAGGCGAAATACCTGCAAACTTCAAGGAGAAGAATAATATCAATCCCAAAGAAAGTAGGTGTCGAAAGGTGTGAAAATTACCTATATGTTTAATAACTCATGGCTGCAAAATACTAAGACGAATTCTTTACAAACGAATGGGAAAACTGGTAGAAGCCGACCTCGGGGAAGATCAGTTTGGATTCCGTAGAAATATTGGAACACGCGAGGCAATGCTGACCCTACTTGTCTTAGAAAAAAAATTAAGGAAAGGCAAACCTACGTTTCTAGCATTTGTAGACTTAGAAAAAGCTTTTACATTGTTGACTGGAATAGTCTCTTTCAAATTATGTAGGTGGCAGGAGTAAAATTCAGGAAGTGAAAGGCTATTTACAGTTTGTACAGAAGCCAGACTGCAGTTACAAGAGTCGAGGGGCATTAAAGGAAAGCAGTGGTTGAGAAGTGAGTAAGACAGGGTTGTAGCCTATCACCGATGTTATTCAAACTGTATATTTCGCAAGCAGTAAAGTAAACAAAAGAAAAATTTGGAGTAGGAACTAAAATCCATGAAAAAGAAATAAAAACTTCGATGTTTGCCGACGACTTTGTAATTCTTTCAGAGACGGCAAGGGATTTGGAAGAGCAGTTGAACGGAATGGACAGTGTCTTGAAGGGAGGATATAAGATTAACATAAATCAAACAAAACGATGATAATGGGATGTAGTCGAATTAAATCAGGTGATGCTGAGGGAATTAGATTAGGAAATGAGACACTTGAAGTAGTAGATGAGTTTTTCTATTTGGGGAGCAAACTAAATGATGATGGTCGAATAAAGAGGGAAAAATGTAGGCTTGCAATAGCAAGGAAAGCGTTTCCGAATAAGAGAAATTTGTTAACATCGAGTATAGATTTAAGTGTCAGGAAATCTTTTTGAAAGTATTTGTGTGGAGTGTAGCAATGTATCGAGGTGAAACATGGACGATAAATAGTTTAGACATGAAGAGTATAGAAGCTTTCGAAATGTGAAGCTACAGAAGAATGCTGAAGATTAGACGGGTAGATCACGTAACTAATGAGGAGAAACTGAATAAAACTGGGGAGAAGAGGAATTTTTGGCACAAGATGAATAAAAGAAGGGATCGGTTGAAGGACACGCTGCGAGTCATCAAAGGATCACCAATTTAGTTCTGGAAGCGTGGAGGGTAAAAATCATAGAGGGAGACCAAGAGATGAATACACTAAGCAGATTCGGAAAGATGTAGGCTGCATTAGTTACTCTGACATGAAGAGTCTTGCACAGGACAGGATGGCATGGAGAGCTGCATCAAACCAGTCCCTGGGCTGAAGACCATAACAAAAACTGAATTTTGTGATAGAGAGGGTATAAAGTAGTGACAATAATTACAGAATATTTAATTATGAATTGTTTCATTTATTCTCTGATTGTGTTTAAAAGTGGCCAGTATGTATGACCCAATAAAGTATCTTAAAAATTGTACAAGTAACGTAAAAATTACTCGTACCACAACAGCAGCATTGGAAGAAAGGATACTACTCTTTTAAGTAACTTTATTCACATTACTGCTTAACGTAACTTTATCAGAAACATTTAAAGAAGCACAAAATTAATCATGAACTTTAGAGAAAATGTTTCTAGGTTAAAGGTAGACTGAAAGAAGAGAACCAGCTGTTTGTCTGAAATACGAAACCGCTACAGCGGAAATATCACCGACATGTTTCGTGATATGAGACGCACTGCAACCGTAATGAGTACTGCAAATACGAAATGTGTAACGTGTGTTGTTGAAATCTGAAAGACATTGAAAGGTGGTGGGAATACCTTACTAGAAAGTCTTCCTTGGTCGTTTCTTTTTCTTTATTTCCTTTAGCTGTTTTCAGCGTTTAACTGTTCACAGAAATATGTTGTTTGACCATAACGTTTCATTTTGTAGTTGCATCAGTAGTTTAGTTCAGAGGACTACAAGTCAAGAAACATGTTCAACAAAGAATTAGTGTACTGCAAGAATTTCTTTGAAAGTCATTTCTGTTTTGTAAATTCTCGAGTGTTTCAAGTAGTTTGAGGAAGTCCTCATTGACTGCTTCATTGACACTCCAGGATCTGCATATGCTTATGTAATTTTCAATTTAGTTTGCAACACTTTACCTCTTCTTTGTTTCTCATCTGACCTTTCTGTGAACGCTCCAGTGCCTTGTTTCTTCTTACTACCTTTGTGTCAGCTTTTTCTTCTCTTTCGTATTCTGAGACAAAAGTAAGATTTCAAGCAACATTCACTCCATTATACCACAAAATCAGGGACTGGAGGAATTAATATGCTATTGAACCAAGTTGTCAGGCTGTATCTTGCTTGTGTTATGGTACATTATTTCGCATCCTTCATTTAAAATTCCTTCTAGTCCTTTCCTACATTATTAAAAAATGATTCAAATGGCTCTGAGCACTATGGGACTTCTGAGGTCATCAGCCCCTAGAAATTAGAACTACTTAAACCTAACTAACCTAAGGACATCACACACATCAATGCCCGAGGCAGGATTCATAACTGCGACCGTAGTGGTCGCGCGGTTCCAGACTGTAGCGCCTAGAACCGCTCGGCCACTTCGGCCGGCTACATTATTCTTAACTTCGTTGTTGGACATTAGGTCTGTCAGAATACTGTAAAATTAATTCTGCACTGCTCGATATGATTTCCCATGGTAAGACAACAACCCAATATTTTGTTACATTATCGACAATTTTCCTGTTCACACAACGACTTCAACGTATTTTTTTCCTTTTACATAGCCTTTCACTTGAACCCTGTAGGATTCTTGGTTGTGATGACGTGATTGTGTTTGCTGTGATAATCCACAACGCAGAGAAAGATTTTCCGTTTTATAAATGATTTTCATAAAGGCGAAAAAAATGTTTGAGTTCATTCATTGTCAAGATGTACGTACTCTTTCAAGTATTTATTCATTGTAATTTCAGATTCATCAGTGGATACATTTTCCAATCGAATATATTTTAAGTAATATCACATATGAAAAGGAGTAATAATGTTAATAGCAGCACCATCATATGAAAAGCTACCCTTCATGACTTTCCATTAACGTTGACACGGACATATTGTGTTACAGAATATTGTTAATTAGGTGCCTCACATGCAAGATATCTCACAAACAACAAAGCTAAGTTATTAACCGAAAGAAAAATGTTACTTTTCAATATCATCCTCAATGCCACAGACAAATTTCATTGGTGCAATACGACATTTTAACGCGTCTGTTAGGATCATTGTAACTAATATTTTATCTGTATTTGAAGGTATGTAGAGTAAAAATCGTAACTACGCTCGAATAGCCATTAGATTACGTATTTAAAATTATAGTTTGACTAAAGTCAGGTGGAATCATTACGTTTCTCTCTCATGTCTTCCGCAGGTGCAGACAGTAACTCACGCCACATAGAGTTTAACGAAGATGCTTTGAGACGAATTGATGAAGACGGCACTTAGTTCAACAACTTCAGTTATGTGGTAGTGTGTAAGTTGGCTGGTATGCAGTTGCATAGAGTACAGTACGCAGCTTCAAGATGTCAAGCATTGTCACGTCAACTAGGCAATACAGACAGATTTATCATAACATTCATGTGATGTGTAGAGCAAATTATTTCATTACTGATGATACAAAGAAGTCTTATTGAAAAAAATTGACAGACACTATCGTCTGACACCCATAAGCATCTTCAGTATTTATCAGTAGTAGGCCTGGCAACTGATTCGATTATTTTCTCTTTACTTGCATCCACAGTCCTGGGGAAAATAAATGGAAAAGACTTTCACATGGACTGTTATTAAATTTATTCATTTAGGATGGAGATTTCGCTACTCTGCTATTCTCCTATAATAACTCATTATGAAGTGAAACGATACATATATCTCTGTTAATCTCATATGTGAACAGATGACCACTAAATTTCCGACACCAGAACTATGGTATATAATGAAATTTTGTTTTGTGGATCTATACAGTATAGCAGGAGGCATACATTACTAAACTGGTAGCTGATATGGAGCTATACATGAAGCGACATTTAGTACACGGAGCTGGCAACTCTTAAAGCAACAATGGCGCTAACACGACTGTGCATCGAGTCGAAGTGAGTTCAGTTGATAGACATGGGAATGCTGTTACACGTTGTTTCAGCTCTCTGAAGGAAAAACAAATAAATAAATAACCAGCGTTGCTTTATAGTGCCCTAAACACTCCTACGGATGTGGGTGACTCTAGGTTCAAATGGTTCAAATGGCTCTGAGCACTATGCGACTTAACTTCTGAGGTCATCAGTCGCCTAGAACTTAGAACTAATTAAACCTAACTAACCTAAGGACATCACACACATCCATGCCCGAGGCAGGATTCGAACCTGCGACCGTAGCGGTCGTTCGGCTCCAGACTGTAGCGCCTAGAACCGCACGGCCACTCCAGCCGGCGTGACTCTAGGGCAATGAAGGGAGTTACACGTCATCATAGCGCTGGAAAGGAGTGAGAAAATTCGTCCATAGTTAGTAGACTTAATGTCCAGAAAAACATGCTGCGAGGTAAGGGATATCTAGCATCTTTACGAAACGGAGGGGTGGCTACTGGCGGATGGGAGGATTCAGAATGAGACGACATGTAAAAATAAACAACGGATATTATTGTCTAATCCACAGTTTTCGGTGTTCTAGACTGAGTAGCGACAACATTAATAACGTTTCGTCCTTGGGAGTGTGAGTAGGGGTGGAACTTGACTGACATGAAAGGAAGAAAGAAACGAAAAATGCAAACGTTTTCGGAGGCGCTGAGCTTATTAGCGACAGACTCGATGCCATTTCACTCCTAAGGGTGTGGTGGAGTTCAGGATAGGAAGGAAGTGACGTAAAAGTAATGGGAAACGACGAATACTACTGTCGAATTCCTAGTATTCTGGTTCTTAGGTGACAAGTGATCTACAGTGGTGGGTGTGGGAAGAAGAGTGCTACGATTACCAACTGTAACACATATCATATTCATAAAGTCTGTTGTATTCGTGTATAACTGTCTGGTACATAACGCTTCACTCCATTATGAAGCTACCTGTCTGTGATTTTGAATACCTGGAGATGTAATTTCCGACAAGAAATAAAAATTAGGATAGTTCAAAACGTAGACTTTAAAAATCAGTCACCCAGTGGCTCTAATCGATATACAGAATAATCAGCTTGTGCTTTACAATAAGAACTCTCTTATATACACACTAAGACACACAAGAAAACAACTCATCACGAAGATATTATCAAAATGTGACGGAAATCGGTAGAAGTGATGTCCACGTACTGACAAACAAATGGTTACAATTTCAGAAAAATTAGATGATTTATTGAAGAAAAGAGCTGCACAAACTGAGTAAGTCAGTAACGCGTTTAGACCACCTCTGATCCTTATTCAAGCAGTTATTCTGTCCAATTGGCGCGTTAAATCGTCAAAATTTTGAGCTGATTGGAGGGCCCTGCCCATAATGCTCCAAACTTTCTCAACTGGGGAGAGATCCAGTGACGCTGATGGCGAAGGTAAGATTTGGCAAGCACGAAGATAAGCACCAGAAACTATCACCTTGTGCGGCCAGGCGTTATCTTGCTGACTTGTAAGCCAAGGATGGCTTGCCATGATCGACAACAAAACGGGACACAGAATATCGTCGAAGTACCACTATGCTGTAAGGGTACTGCAGACGACAACCAAAGGCGTCGTTCGATGAAATGAAATGACGGCCCGGACCATCACTCGTGGTTATAGGGTATTATGGCGGGCGACAGTCAGGTTGGTATCCCGCCACCGTCCAGGGAGTCTCCAAAGACATCTTCGCTGGTTATCGGGGCTTAGTTAGAAACGGTACTCATCTCTCAATCCTACTCCATTCATCGAGGTTCCGGGCCGAAGGTGTGTCTAGAGACTCCCCAGACAGTGGTGGGATATGAATGTGACTATCTACCGACGTACGGCCCGGCAACCAGTAGGGATGATGTGAGCTGACATTTATTTTCATAGTAGGAGCTCTTTGGTTGTCTTCCGCTTCACCTTGCACTGCGGTACGTCGACTTTATTCTACGCCCTGTTTTGCTGCCATTCATTCCCCGCAATCTTGGAGTTAAATTTCAGCAAGATAATGCCCGTTCACGCAACATGAGAGTTTCTACTGCTTGTCCTCCTACTAATCAAATCCCGGCAAGGTACCCTAATCTCTGCCGAACTAAGAAATTCTCAACCTAATGAGTAGGACCTTCCAACCTCCTCTGGATTTTGACTATATAATGCGCCAAATGAACAGACTTTTGCATGCAATCACTCAGGACGACGTGTAACAACTCTGCTAATCAATGCGAAGCAGAATAGCTGCTAGCATTTGGGCCAGAGGTAGACCAATTCATTATTTACTTGCTTGTGAAGCCCTTTCTCTTGAATAAATCATCCAGTTTTTCTGAAACTACAATCATTTAATTATCTGTACATGTAAATCACATCTACAGATTTTCGTCCGTTCAGACAAATCTTTCGTGGTACCTCGTTCTGTTTTAGAGTGTATTCATGATCGCGATTTTGACCATAACATCAGTCTCAACAAATAACCGCCTAAAAATATATCAATGCCAATTCAATCGTGTTAATAGGACATCAAGTTCCCGTCAACCATAACTACATAAATCATTTCATACGCATAATCAAACCGGATTCGTCGTCATCCATAAAGAAAGATGCAGCACTTCATACTGTAATTTCTGTCAATGAGGGACCATCGTAGAGCAATACGCTACTTCCCAAAAAGTTTCGTTCACTGCTGACGAATTCTGTACGAGTTATTACATCCAGTGAGACACCCTGTTATACAGATGACAAGGAAACCTTTTTATTGTGTGTCTGAAGTGAAATAACTGCTCTGCGAGCCAGTAAAATTGTGACATAATAATGCACGCAAGGAACACGCGTCTAATTGGCATGAGGTGTAGTACTTGCTTGAACGAGCAAATGATCAGCGTTTCAGCTCAACCGCATGAAGTGGATAGGAGTAACGCCATCTCCATTCCGTAGGTAAGGAACGGTTACACAGGGGTCTTTGGAGCACGCTGTCTGACGCCACGCATACGGTCATGGTGATGCTTCACGAGGAAGCAGGACTCTTCCGAACAGACTAGATGGCGCCACATAAGTGTACAGTGTTGTCGTTGGACGCACCATCCTTGGCGCGCATCTCTCTGCTATCTCGACAAGAGATGCCGCAACAATGGCCGCTTTCCTGACAGGCTGTGGTGCTCCAGGTGCCGTCTCTCTGTCTGTATCGATACTTACCTTGCTGCAAGCAAGCATATTTTGTGACACGAGATATCTGACTTAGCTTTACCATCCTGCACGGCCGAGCGAACAATACGAGCACGTTTGGCCTTGTGGACACTAGTGATATGTCATCTTTCGCCGGCCGCGGTGGTCTCGCGGTTCTAGGCGCGCAGTCCGGAATCGCGCGACTGCTACGGTCGCAGGTTCGAATCCTGCCTTGGGCATGGATGTGTGTGATGTCCTTAGGTTAGTTAGGTTTAAGTAGTTCTAAGTTCTAGGGGACTGATGACCACAGCTGTTAAGTCCCATAGTGCTCAGAGCCATTTGAACCATTTGAACCATTGTCATCTTTCTGACCCTGCATTGCCTTCAGTATGGCCGTAGCGGACCCGATTCCACAACCACACGAGAACTGTACGATCCAGAACATCACACCGAGAGAGCTGGAGCAGTGGTTAGAGCACTGGTCTCACATTCGGGGGGACGACGGTTTGAATCCATGTCCGACCATATAGATTTAGGTTTTTGTGATTTCCCTAAGTCGTTCCAGGCAAATGCCAGGATGCTCCCAATGAAAGGCCACAGGTTGTTTCCTTTATCATCTCCGGAACTTTTTAAGCTTATGCTCTGTCTCGATTGACTGCGATGTCGGCGGAACGTTATACCCTAATCTTCCTTCCTTTCTTCTGAACAACATGAGGATGATTTTTTTTTCCTTTATTGTATTTCGATTCCCCCCCCCCCGGCCCCCCCCCCCCCTAAGAGGGGGAGGGGAGGGCTGGCAGCATCGTAATACGCCACTGTAGAAGATGAATATCGCCGAACGATAAACTACAGTTTCGATAGCTAATAGTTCTGCCGCTGTCGAATTCGATACACACTAGAAGAGGTTTCTCTTTCTTACACGGGGCATAATGCAATATTCCCAGAAAGAACCAACACTCGTCTAGAAAGAACCAACACTCGTCCAGAAAGAAGCAACACTCGTCTAGAAAGAACCAACACTCAAGAATGAACCAACACTCGTCAAGAATGAACCAACACCCGTGTATGATTTGAAAATGAGAAACCTGCTGTGTAATCTTTCCTTGTTTATGGAATGTAGATGACGTTACTCCTATACCTTTTGTACAGTTGGCCTAAAATGCTAGTCATTTGCATATGGAAGCATGTACTTCACGCCAGCCAATTGGACCTTCGTTGCTGGATGCCTTTATTTCGTTACACTTTTAATTGCTAGCAGAACACTTATTTCGCGTCACACGCGTAATAAACAGATTTCCTCGTCATCTATACAGAGTGATTCCGTGATGATATTACAAACTTTCAGGATGATGGGAATGGTAAATGTGTCAATTCGAGGTAGAGACCCCAATCCGGAAACGACCGTGCCGTAAGTCACGAGGGAATAACGTTCTTGTATTTCTGACAGCGGACTTATTCTGCTGCAAGTTCTTTTCCTCACATTTTTCGGGAGGATACAGTATCGATGAAAACAAGAAAAAGTTGTCTAATACACATGGACTCTTAAATGTATACCCTAAGAGCAAAGAGCACTTGTTCAGTTGAGGAGATGTGTTTCATAGGAGCAAAGATGAACAAGGGCTCGTAGCTCCGTAGCTCTTAAGGTGTGCACTTAAGGCCCATGTTTACAGGACATTTTTTTGCTCCATGCTACCTCCACCCAAAATATGGAAAACAAAGAGTTTGCAGTAAAAGAGATCCATTGACCTGGGTATCAGAACGGTTTTCTTTTATAACTTTCGACTCTGCCATATCCGGACCAGGATCCCTTACCTGGAATTGAGACATTTGTCCTTCTCCATCATTCCAGAAGATTTGTATCACCGCTACGGACTCTACGAAATCACGCTGTATAAAAGGAAGTCGCAGTGTGTGTAGCAATTCCATACTAATTAATGTCAGTAGTGATAAGATAACTTATTGGGAAGCAGTGCATCACTCTATGATGGTTCCTCATAGGACAATAATTATTGTGGGAAGAGTTACATCCTTCTATATGGATGACGATGACTCCTGGTTGATTATGCATATGACATGATGTATATGACAAGAACACGATGTCCTCTTAACACGAATGAGTATGTATTGACGCATTTTACAGACAGTTATTATTTGAGAGTGGCACAGTGATTTTAATCATAAATAAATAAATTCAGTAACAGTCCAGTAGGAAAATGTCAGTTGTAAAGTACAAGCTGATTAACCTGTTGCCCGATTAAACAGACTGGTTCAAGTTACGTCCTGTTTTTTTTTTTTTTTAAATTTTTAATTGTTCTAGGAAATTTGACCCCGAAAGATCTTAAAAATCACAAGATAGGTGAACTAATGAGAGAAGTTAACGGTAGGGTGATGTGCTGCTTCCCAGTCATCTGATCTTATGAATGTGTTGCGTATCGTAGCTAATAATCGTTGCATCCTTCTTCCCAGATCCATCACTACAGATCACTTCTCATCAGAACTGCCACAAGTCCGCCCAAGGCCCTGAATACTAGAACTCAACAGTGGTATTCGTCGTTTCCTATTGTATTTAAGTCATTTTCTTCCCTTCCACACCTCCATCACACCCTTAGGGATGAAATGGCATCGAGTCTGTCTCTGACTCCGAAAATAGTAGATTTCACACTAACGTCCATTCTTTTCGAATTTTTTCATGTCAGCCCAGTTCCACACCTATCCCCCCTTGAAATGGTGAAATGTTACTGTTACTGTCATCACTTAACACCAAAAACTATGGGTTGGACACTTATATCTGGCACTCGTGATCATTTTTACATGTCGTATTCTTGCTCATCCTTTCTTGGACCACGCTGAGCCCTCCCCTTCGTAGAGGTGCCAGGGATCTCTCACCTCGTAATACTTTTTTTCTGGATAGTAAGCCTACTTATTTTGGAAGAATTTCTTCACTGCATTCCTAAGCTGTGATTACATGTCACGCGGTTCACTCCCTTACAGCCACCTATATCCTAATACTGCTATAGGTGTCGTAGCGCCACGCTATTTTTCCCAGATAGTGCGTCATACGTTTACTAAGCTGAAACTACTCCATACGTTCCAGAGTTATGGTTTACGTATCACCCCTCCTTACCGAACTTCCACCTCTGAGGGTTAAGTGTAATCTGGACTCTCCGCAGACTATTAAGTAATTCCATATGTATTTGACATTAATGTCTCCGAATATTTTTACATGTTACCACTTTGAAACCACGACCCCACCCCTACTTGAGGTAGGGTAGTTTTCCTATTTCTAGATATTAATTCTTGTATGTGACAAGATTGGTAAAAATTGTTCAAAGCGTTCCCCAGCTATGCACACAAAAATATGTTTTTATATGTACTGAAATGAGCTCTCTGGCTGTCAGAAAGCTCTAAATGTACTGACAGTTGAGGCCAAAAACTCTGTCGTGTGGCACCCCAACGGCAGTGTGTTTCCTTCGATGAAGTGCTAACTAGAATCCCCTGTGTAATTAATAACGGACGCTTCGTGTCATTCAACACAAACATTCAGAGTCAACTAATTCAATTCCAGTGTTGAAAAATTCTTATGTAGTGTCGCGCTTTGGAATGATACAATCTGTGGAATGTTTCATATACACTTCCAAACGAAAACATCCGTTCACTATGTTAAGATACAACTGTTATTACTAATAATTATGACACTTTCACGCAGCCATAACAGCTACAGGGCTAACGAGATGTAAATGAGATGTAAACAGGCAATGACATGTAAACAGTCTCACAGAAATTATCTTCCAGTTACCAATTTAGCGTGCTCTCGTTAGTCATACTGAATTGTGTTCTGGCGTAACCACAAGCGCCAGAACGAAGAGGAAGAACTCAATAACAGGGAAGGCGTTGAGGAAATGTCAGCCAATAGCCCGCTGACAAGGACCGCGCCGCATCAGGAGCGACCTCGACAAGAAGTGAATATAAGCGCCACTCCTGCGAGCATCGGCCGCGCAGATCGGCTCAGTATACAGACGTTTGTGGAGTATTGGCAGGGACTAGCAGAGAATGCTACGATATCAGATTGTAGTAATCCATATCCATTGCTTGTTAGAACCTTGTGTATAGCCAGGACACGGATTTATGTCGCATGTCGACCATCGCTTGCGAAACCTTTATGCATTAAAGTTAGGTATTGTCAGTGTGCTTTATAGAAATAAAACTACTAGTGTTATTTGCTTGAATTGTTGTATAGCATTCCGAGGACGTAGCATCCCTTAGGTACCCTATACGAGACGAGTGATCAAAACCCAACATATGGCGATGAAGACTCAACAAATTGAGCCGTAGTTTTTCTGGAAGTGTGTTCGCTTACGCCCCTTTAGCAATTATTTATCAACCCACATTTCATTTCATGTCTATCACGTTAAATAAAGTGAAACTCGTAATAGTATTAAATCGTATGGTGAGAGACAAGTAGACAGAATTTCGGAAATGGCATTTTGCACCTGGACTACTAAATTATTTTTTATTTACGACCATGATTTCGGCTACTGTACCATTCATATAGCTTCATTTGTCAAATTTCACAGCTGGTCTATGCTCTGTGAAATACAAGGGCGTAGTTTTGATAAGAATTCATTATAAACTTTTTATTCAACTTTGGTCTAATGTGAATCACGGGAAACAATTGTTTGCTGGTTAGTTTATTCTTCCACTCCGAGAATCTCTTCGTTCTCTGGCTAAGATCCATCCTCATGTCCTCTGTCCAGATGGTCTAGGCACTTGTACCTTGGTTTTCCTGGAACTTCTTGAAGTTGTCAAGCTTCATACGATATATCTCCTTATTCCAGATCTCTTTCTGACGGATTCCAATTACGTCCATGTTCTTTCTTACTATATCAGCGATTTTGTGGTCGCGTTTAGTTTAGTGATGTACATGAAGATTTTCTTTGTGAATCTGCTTTCACTCATACTGAACAACTGCCCATAAAACTTCAGCCATCTTTTGCTTGTAGTGTCTATGATCTCCACCAGCTATTTATGCATCTTCATGTTTCCTTTTACACCATGAACCATCGTTTCTTTCTATGCAGTCCAAGGATCTTCCTTAAAATTCTTCGTTCCTCCTTTTCTAGCTCTTCCATTTTTCTTTTCTTATTCAATATCAGGCATTTTGAACAGGTGAGTGCCTCCTGCTTAATACCAATGGTATAGTGCCGAATCTTCGCACTGTAGCAATTATTGTACGAAGTGTTGCGTCATTTTTCATAAATGACGAGTAATTCTGGTTATTATGCGTATGACATGAAATTTGTAAATGTGGTTTACACCTTGAGGATATCCCTTAGAGGAATGAATGTACATTGACGCTCTTTATAGTGAGCTGGCACCTGAGAATGGTACAATAGCCGAAATCACGTTCGCGCAGATGTAAATCTTGTTAGTTCCAAAACACTGAAACACTTTGAACGTAAGTAAAGACATAAAAATTTGAAAACAAATTTAACAGTGTGCATAGCGACATTTATTAACTGTCATTAAATTTAAGTGTTATAAAAATGCTTGATCCGCGATGGACGGTTCTTCAAAGTTGCAGTAGATTAGGTTATATACAAAAAAGTCCTTAATTTCCTCCTTAAGCCAGTTTTTCTTTGAAAGCCCACTGCGCACTGCTATAATGATGCCATTATCGTCAGGTAGTTTTGTTGTGTTTACATCGTAGAACGTGCCTTCGGCATTCAAATGAGTTACATATTTGGCGGACAGCGATTTGGTTATGTCTTGCACTAGCGAAGAACCAAAACTTTTAGTTACAGCAATTAAAATTATTTTATATATTTCTACATTTATGTTAAGCTGCGCTGGAAGCGTAACTGAATAGATACCCTGTTTGCATGCTGCCTTAGCGTATTTTAAGTGTTTGTCTCTATTCATTTATGAGTAATAACCATTGTATCTTGGAGATGTTAAAATGCAAAGACGGTAGCTGTTTTAAACGTTTTGGATACTGATGAGAGATACTTCAGAGCTACTGAGAAACATCTGGTAATATTCTGGAATCGTTAGTTCATCATAAGATTACAGGAGAGTGAAATTATTTTAAGTTAAAGAAGATAAACTATGATCAAAACCGTTTATATGGTCTACTAGATTCTGGCTTCTTTCTACCTCTGCATCACATACTGTACCTTAATCTATTTACAAATTATTGCGCATAAGATTACAAGCAAAGATTGGTTGTACAAATATTGTTTGCAGGGTACTAATATCACATTAATCTAGTAATTTCTTGTTCGTGTTGGGGCTGTGTGAAAATCTTCAGTCATTCCTATAGACACTTCTTACAAAGTTTCTGTGTAACCCGAATTCGAGTTGAATGAACGAAAATTTGTTTTCTGACTCTGCTGGATGTGACTCTAGCTTACTTCGCCAATGAACGCTCGCTTGCTCCGTAATTAAAGTGGATGAGATCTTCGAAGGAGTCTATTAAAAAAGTTGTGCGGAACTCAACTGCTAGCTCTTAGAGGTTTAGCTCACTTGTTTCATTAAACCGCTTCATCGTTCATAACCATTCATGTGCTTCTACGTACTGACTTATAAAGTAAGCTACTAAAATCATTCAGATTACGTATTCATACTCGTAAGCAACGCAGAGGACAACCATTTTTTATTGCATGAATATAAAAAAGTATGACATTTGAAATGTACTACTTTACACGAACAATTCGAAGTTCTAAACGTTCTCGCAAAGAACACTCGTGCACCACACTGGCAGCTTCATACACATAGCTAAATTGATTACATTTTCCGCAAATATTTATTAAATTATTACGCGCCGTTGGTCACGAAATGCGTCCGACTGATTGACATTTGCAACTCTTAATGAATTGACAACAATTTATTCTAATTTAGAGCTAATCGGTTTAGACGAAAATTAGTAAATTATTAAATTGTAATACTTCCCGGTAACCTGGAATTACATATGTCGCGTGGAATACAAGAGTATGCGTCAACCGACATTGTGTCATCCCGTGTCATATTAGTGAATTTAGGAAAGCTGAGATTCGAACGTCAATTACGTAGTGGCTGAACACATTATGCAGCCATTCTAGCAGGTATTGCGGCTCCTGTAAGTAGACAACTTTGGTGATCAACAGTGAAGTCAGTACACAAACCGTGATAACCACGACGATGTGATTCTGGGTGTTACATGTGCATAGAGAGCTCTATCGACTGACTCATTCTGGAAATATGGGCACCAGACACGCAGGCTGGGAAAAAGGGAACAGAGTACTCCTGAAGACTGGGCACGTTCAAAAGGCTAAGGATATTATGGGTCAACAGTAGCAAGACAGTTCCACCTTTAACGTAGTCTCGAAAGTCATGAAGGTCATCTGGAGCACCTCTCTTCGTTACCCTCCATAGCTCCCTCCCTTATTCTCCCATCAACCTTTCCATCAACCTTCAGTCAATAACAACGTAGTATTGAATCGAAATCGCCACTTACAGAGTAGTATTTTACTAGGCATTAAAATGAAACAGCAAATCATAATGTAATCCCAGAGCAGCCATCTTGGTTGTTCTCAAAAGTATCCGAAAGATCAAAAGTTTTTGACCCATTTTCAAAAATATTTAACGAAAAACTAATGTGAAGGTTGTAAGTTGTAGTAATAGGTCAGAAAATGACACACACACACACACACACAAACACACGCACGTAAATGTACTCAGCAGAGTTGCTGAATGAAGCATGTTCGTCAGCTCTCGAATTAATTGCCCCAATGCTACTTTAATCCGTATATAGTTAAATATAGTATGTTACACAGGCAGCTGACATTTCATGTTAGACGTAAAAGAGGCGTCTAACAAAACTAACATGACCAAGCTCAGAAGCGCAGAAGACAAACATTGACTGAAGTAGGTAAGTTGTTGTTGTAGTCTTCAGTCCAGTTTTGATGCAGCTCTCCATGCTACTTTATCCTGAGCAATCCGAAAAACTACTAAAACCTACGTCCTTCTGAATCTGCTTAGTGTATTGATCTCTTGGTCTCCCTCTATGATTTTTACCCTCCACGCTTCCCTCCAATACCAAATTTATGATCCCTTGATACCTCAGAACGTGTCCTACCAGCCGATCACTCCTCCTTTTTAAGTTGTGCCACAAATTCCTCTTCTCCCCAATTAAATTCAGTACTTCGCCATTAGTTACGTAATCTACCCATGTAATCTTCAGCATCCTTCTGTAGCATCTCATTTCGAAAGCTTCTATTGTCTTCTTGTCTACACTATTTATCGTCCATGTTTCATTTCCATACATGGCTACACTCCATACAAATACTTCTATAAAAGACTTCCTGACACTTACATCTATACTCGATGTTATCAAATTTCTCTTCTTCAGAGACGCTTTCCTTGCCATTATAAGCCTACTTCTTTTTTTCCTCTCTATTCGACCATTATTAGTTAGTTTGCTCCCCAAATAGCAAAACTACTACTTCAAGTGTCTTATTTCAAAATACAATTCCTTCAGCATCACATAATTTAATTCGACTATATCCCATTATCCTCGTTTTGCTTTTGTTGATGTTCATCTTATATCCTCCTTTCAAGACACTGTCCATTCCGTTCTACTGCTCTTCCAAGTCCTTTGCGTCTCTGAAAGAATTACAGTGTCATCGGTGAACGTCAAAGTTTTTATTTCTTTTCCATCGATTTTAATTCCTATTCCAAATTTTCTTTTGTTTCCTTTACTGCTTGCTGAATATGCGGACTGAATAACATCGGTGATAGGCTACAACCCTGTCTCACTCCCTTCTCAACCACTGCTTCCCTTTTATGCTTCTCGACTCTTATAACTGCCATCTGGTTTCTGTATTTTACACCTGCGTCCTTCAGATTTTGAAAGAGAGCATTCCAGTCAGCATTGTCAAAACCTTTTTCTAAGTCAGCAAATGCTAGAAACGTAGGTTTGCCTTTCATTAACCTGTATTCTAAGATAAGTCGTAGGGTTAATATTGCCTCGCGCGTTCCAACATTTCTACGGAATCCAAACTGATCTTCCTCGAGATGAGCTTCTACGAGTTTTTCCATTCGTTTGTAAAGCTTCGTGTTAGTATTTTGCAACCGTGCCTTATTAAATCGATGGTTCGGTACTTTTCACACCTTTCAGCACCTGCTTTCTTCGGGATTAGAATTATTATATTCTTCTTAAAGTCTAAGGGTATTTCGCCTGTCTCATGCACTATGCGATGAAAAGTATCCGGACACCTGTCTGAAAATGACTTACAAGTTCGTGGCGCCCTCCATCGGTAATGTTGAAATTCAATATGGTGTTAGCCCACCCTTAGCCTTGATGACAGCGTCCACTCTCGCAGGCATATATTCAGTCAGGTGCTGGAAGGTTTCTTGGGGAATGGCAGCCCATTCTTCACGGAGTGCTGCACTGAGGACAGGTATGGATGTCAGTCGGTGAGGCCTGCCGCGAAGTCGGCATTCTAAAACATCGTAAAGGTGTCCTATAGGATTCAGGTCAGGACTCTGTGCAGGCCAGTCTATTACAGGGATGTTATCGCTCTTCAACAGTGGGAAGCAAGAAGGTGCTTAAAACACAACGAAGGCCTGTGCTGTGATGGTGCCACGCAAAATAACATGGGGTGCAAGCCCCCTCCATGAAAAACACAACCACACCATAACACAACCGCCTCCGAATTTTACTGTTGGCACTACACACGTTGGCAGATGACGTTCACTGGCCATTCGCCTTACCCACACCGTGACATCGGATCGCCAAATTGTGTACCGTGATTCGTCACTCAACACAACGTTTTCCCACTGTTAATCGTAAAATGTTTACGCACCTTACACCAAGAGAGGCATCGTTTGGCATTTACTGGCATGGTGTATTTCTGATGAGCAGCCGCTCGATCATGAAATCCAAATTTTCTCACATCCCGCCTAACTGTCATAGTACTTGCAGTGGATCCTGATGCAGTTTGGAATTCCTTTGTGAGGAGACGTCTGCCTATTACACATTACGACCCTCTTCAACTGTAGGTGGTCTCTGTCAGTCAACAGACGAGGTCAGCCTATACGCTTTTGTGCTGTACGTATCCCTTCACGTTTCCACTTCACTGTCACATCGGAAACAGTGGACCTAGAGATATTTGGGAGTGTGAAAATCTCGCGTACACACGTATGACACAAGTGACATCCAATCACTTGACCACGTTCAAAGTCCGCGAGTTCCTCGTAGCGCCACATTCTGCTCCCTCACGATGTCTAATGACTACTGAGGTCGTTGACATAACGTACCTAGGAGTAGGTGGCAGCACAATGCACCTATTATGGAAAACGTATGTTTTGGGGGTGTCCGGATACTTTTAATCACACAGTGTACATCTCGCTCACAGGATGGAAGAGTTTTGTCAAGGTTGGCTCCTCCAAGGCTATCAGTAATTATAATGGAATGTTGTCTACTCCCGAGACCTTGTTTCGACTTAGGTCTTTCAGAGCTCTGTAAAATTCTTCACGCAGTATTATATCTCCAATTTCATATTCATCTACGTCCTCTTCCATTTCCATAATATTGCCCTCAAGTACATCGCCATTATATAGACCATTTATATATTCCTTCCACCTTTCTGCTTTCCCTTCTTTGCTTAGCACTGGTTTCCCATCTGAGCTCTTGATATTCATGCAAGTGGTTCTCTTTACTCCAAAGGTCTATTTCATTTTCCCATAAGCACTATCTACCTTATCGCTAAAGATATATGCTTTTACATCCTTACATTTGCCCTCTAGCCATTCCTGTTTAGCCACTTTGCACTTCCTGTCGATCTCATTTTTGAGAGGTTTGTATTCCTTTTCACCTGCTTCATTCACTGAATTTTTATATTTTCTCCTTTCATCAGTTAAATTCAATATCTCTGCTGTTAGTCAAGGATTTCTACTAGTTCTCGTCTTTTTATCTACTTGATCCTCTTCTGTCCTCACTATTTCGTCTTTCAAAGGTAGCCATTTCTCTTCTACTGTATTTCTTTCTCCTGTTCTTGTCAACCGTTCCCTAATGATCGCTCTGAAACTGCACTTTCTCCAGTTTTAATGCACAGTTCATAACTAATGAACTGTGGTCAGAGTCCATATCTGCCCCTTTAAATGTCTTACAATTTAAAAGTCGGCTTCTAAATCTCTGTCTTACCACTGCATTATTTATCTGGAATCTTCCAGTGTCTCCAGGCCTCTTCCACCTTCTTTCATGATTCTTAAACCAAATGTTAGCTGGGATTAAGTTATGCTCTGTGCAAAATTCTACCAAGCGGCTTATTCTTTCATTCCTTGCCCCGAGTCTATATTCACTTCCTACTTTTCCTTCTCTTCCTTTTCCTGCAGTCGAATTCCAGTCCCCTACGACTATTAAATTTTCGTCTCCCCTAACTATCTGAATAATTTATTTTATCGCATCATAACATTTCTTCAATTTCTTCTTCATCTGCGGAGCTAGCTGTCATATAAACTTGTTCTGCTGTGGTAGGCGTGGGCTTCGTGCCTATCTTGGCTACAATAATGTGTTCACTATGCTGTTCGTAGTACCTTATGCGCGTTCCTATTTTTTATTAATTATTTAACCTATTCCAGCATTGCCCTTATTTCATTCTGTACTTATAATCCTGTATTCTTCTGAACAAAAGTCTTGGTCCTCTTGCCACCGTGCTTCACTAATTCCACTGTATCTAACGTTATCCTATCCATTTCCTTTTTTAAATTTTCTAACCTACTTGACCGATTAAGGGATCTGACATCCCACGCTCTGATCCGTAAAGCGCCAGTTTTGTTTCTCCTGATAACGACGTCCTCCTGAGTAGTCCCCGCCCAGAGTTCCGAATGGGGGACTATTTTACCTCCGGAATATTTTACCCAAGAGGACGCCATCATCATTTAACCATACAGTAAGACTGCGTGCCCTCGGGAATAATTACGGCTGTAGTTTCTCATTGCTTTTAGCCGTTCGCAGTGCCAGCACAGCAAGGCCGTTTTGGTTGATGTTACAAGGCCAGATCAGTCAGTCATCCAGACTGTTGCCCCTGCAACTACTAAAAAGGCTGCTGCCCCTCTTCAGGAATCACACGTTTGTCTGACCTCTCAAGAGATTAGATTTTCACACGCACGCATACACACACACACACACACACACACATACACACACACACACACACACACACACACACACACACACACACACACACACACATACACCCGCACACGCACACATAGTGTTCATTTATAATATGTATGCATAATTACATACCTCTGATGCCAAACGAAACTTCAAACTTTTCAGCCAAATAAATTGTATTACTTCTCAAAATAAGTAAGATTTCGAGCGCTAAACACAAGTGGCACTACAGGTATATCTTAATTGCTGTATCTGACTAAAAATAACATATGTGGCTCATTTGTTGCCGCTACTGATAAAGCAGTAATTGATGACCAAGTTCCATTGCTGTACAGCACTTAAAAAAAAAGAACCATAAAATTAAATATTTTCACATCTAAATTCTCTGTGATACTGACATGTCGGGGACCTGAGCTCGATTTACGGTACTGTTAGGGAATTTTCATTGGTGGGAGGACAGTTACAGTGCGTTCTCAGCCTTGTGAGGCCGTCTCTGGAGCTACTCGATCGATCAGTATTCGTTACGAGGTCATGGAACGGGACAACGACCAGGAGATCAGTGTGCTGACCACATGCACCTCAATATCGCATCTTGCAATTCAAACCGTTATCATGTTTTTAAAAAAATGTTCAAATGTGTGTGAAATCGTATGGGACTTAACTGTTAAGGTCATCGGTCCCTAAGCTTACACACTACTTAACCTAAATTATCCTAAGGAGAAACACACATACCCATGCCCGAGGGAGGACTCCAACCTACGCCAGGATCAGCCGCACAGTCCATGACTGCATCGCCTTAGACCGCTAGGCTAATCCCGCGCGGTTATCATATTTTACTGTGGCACTGTGGAAACTACCAGGTAAGGCACTTCAATGAAATACCGTAGTGAACAGCAGCAATACACATCCGTATAGGTAAGAAATGAGGTTTTCTTTATGCTTTCAGAGTCGTCCATACATAACAGCGACTCCATGTTAGTGTATTAATTTCATCTTGCAGTACAAGATGTTTGCAATTTCGCCAGAGTACGCCAAATTTTATGGTAACACTCACATAAGTGTGTTACTTCTATCTTGCAGTACAAAACGTTTGTCACCTTCTCCTCATAACGTTAGCATGTGCTGTCACACAGTGGGGACTACAGGTCACTTTGATGAAATAGCATATCAATCTGTAGTAGTACAAATTCATATAGATAAGAAACGAGAGTTTCTAAGCATATGAAGTCGCCATACTAGGGTATTAAATATACCTTGCAGTAGAAACGTTTGTCATGCTGATAATGCTAAGTGGGAATGGTAATGATAGTCGACTCAGAACTGAAATTGTATCCGATAACCAGAAGTTGACTATATATGTGTCATAATGTGACATTGTATGTGTCATAACAGGACAGTGTATGTACCATTACTTGATATTGGGTGACAGCATCAGGCTCTTGAAACTGTATTGTAACATTTGACACAAACGTATATCTCCAATCCCTTACTCCCAATGAAACACCAATTTCCTCATACGCTAGTGCCAACCTAATTGCTGCATGAAGACGAGGACGAGAAGTCTCGTCTCACATTCAGTGGGCAAACGTAATTGTAAAACATAGATTTTTCGTTCTAATCATTTTACTCCATGTGAGAAGACAGCTCATCATCATAATTCATGGCTACCTTTTAAGACGAGGGCTTTACATCCAAGTAGTTTTATTTTGTGACTGCTGTTTCGCATATTAGAGTTCATATGTTTAATATTTCAGGAATGGACAGAAAGATGATGAGACCATGAATCTCGAAATGCATTGCTGTATGTATTCAATGTTTTCACATGTTTACATTCTAAATAAACTGAAATGAGTCCGCTTTGCAATTCTTTTCACTAACACGTAAACGTGACGTTATGTGTCAAATCCGAAGAGGCATGCAGACATACGCATGTATCGGTGCTGCACTATCTTGTGTAGCTCTTTGGTAGCCAGACGAGTGACATGTCTCACGTGAGGGTCTTTGGTTGTGGCAGCCAGTCTGACTCTTTATCACGAAATTGAGGCTTACTGCAGTTAAAGTTCAGCATCTGGTGATACTTTTATTCTTACTACAGTTGTCTTGGTTCTGGTCATCCACGCTGCCATCCTTTGCCAGTGACTGTGATATTTTCAGTTTCCATTGGTGGAGCTGTTCATGAGATTGTTACATGCTTTTGGCTTAAGGAACAAACATTTAGAACGAACTATTTTTACGATGTTGCCATTACATACAGTAAATTTGTCACATTTATATGGCATCCTGACTCGGTGCACTGTATCATTTGAACATAGGAATTATTCCAAATTAGTTTACGAGTGTGCACATTGCGCAACAGTTGTATCTGTGCTTGACAGTCGTCTATGAAAGCTATTTCACATTCCTATTGTAGGATTCCCAGCTACTTGTTACGTCCACTCGCTGATTCGTTGAGTTCTGTTCTCTTCGTTCTATCTGCTCAGTTACGATATGTATTGGTTGCGATACAATAAGAAGTTACCATACGTATTCATCCTGTTTGAGTATACGTAACTAAACCTCGATCTATAATAATAATAATAACCCATAGTAGTAATAACATTAATATTTAAAGAGCTTTCACCTCTATTGGGCAAGTAATATTATGGTATGACGTGCATTGTACTCCAATAGCGAAGATTACTTTTATTATTACGAGAATTCATATTTTACAGATACGATTAAGACCATATAGGATGGACAGTGTGAGGTCATACTATGGTGGATCAGGACACCCACGCATCTTTTAAGCATCTATGATCATCCCAGATAGTAAACCCATCTCTTATTTGGTAACAAGCCAATCTATCCCTTCGTCATCATAATTTTATGTATCCTTGAAAGTGACCTACTTTTGCACTTATTATGGTTGGCGATGTTGTTCAATGACCGTCAGTGTACCTACACCTGCTGTATTTACAGAGCGGTTTCTCTATTAGAGCAGTTTATTGGAAAATGAGTTGTCCATATAACTGTTTTCCGAACTTTCCTGTGTTTTCCACCCAACCGCATGCTTATGTGTAATCACGGTCTGAAACAGGTCATGCTCTCATCCAATACGTTGCTTAATTGTTCCACCACCTACAAATATTTTGCACATTCCGCAACATTACGAGTTTTGTTACATATCGAGGGATTTTCAACATTTTCAGGTAGTTAATCATACAGGAGACTGAAGGTAAATGCAGCAGCACACGCTACCAGTACACTTTCACCAAATGTTCATGTAAAAGAACGTTTTTTAGTCAGAGATTATAGTTTTTCTACTTAAGTAATGCTTAGAGTTGTTACAAATTACACAGACAGCACACATCGTACGAGCGATATCCTATAAAGAGATCTACATTACACTGCGAGTACATATCTTTGCGCTCCATAGTCACTTGTATTATTTTTTATGGGACTAAATAATCGTTCTCAAGATCTGTCGCTTCCGTCTGATAGGAGTTCGTTTTCCGTGGTGCTTGCAAAGTTTAAATGCTGCCGCAACATAAATTTTAGTCAGAAGCGTATTTACATGGGATTGCCGGAAAAAACTGCTACAGACAACTTTTAAATACTACTAATCTAGACTGCATGAGGAAAACAGTAGTTTGCTTTCAGACTGTAACTAATAAATGTACAACCCCTACATCTTATCCATAAGGTGGATAATACTAAGATCCCTTCGAAGTCTTCACTCAGAAATTGACTGAGATGGGACTGTATTCAAACACTGCATCAGCTCCAGTCCGGTTGAAAACCGATTGTCATTGACAATGTGTGACACTCGTTGTAGTCCCTGCCTTCTACAGAAAAGAAATGTGGGCCATAACATGTTCAGAAAAGAAGATAATATATGCTTTTGAAATTTGATGCTACAGAATAGTGCTGAAGATTAGATGGGTGGCTCACCAAATTAATGGGGAGATAGGCTAGAATGTTGCACCTAGAGAATAATGTATCCAGAAACACATGATATTTTTCGATCAGTCTTCAGTCTAGTGACTTATTTTAGTCACATGAAGGAATGTGCACTGGAGACCGGAATATTCAGTTTCTGCCATTTTCTACAGTTTTTATTGTTATGATACATAAGGTGGAGTTTTGCGCAGCATTCGTAAACATTTCGCGTTGTAAGCATAACATGACGTGGACAAAACCAGTTAAACACCAAAGACATGACTCATTACCGTGCCTAACACGGTGTAGAAAAACCATTGGAATTTAAAACAGCTTCTAGTCGTCTCTGAGTTGATGAATGTAAGTACAGTATAGTTTTCAAAGTAATCTTATACCATTCTTCAGCAAAATAGTGGCAAGTTCAGGTAATGGTGACGGAGGTGGATAGCGATCGCAACGTTCTCTCAACAGTGGCCCGAAAAAGCTCGATAATATTGATATCTGGTAACTGTGATGACTAGGGGAGATGAGAAACTTCATCTTCGTGCTCACAAAACATGTGCTGTATGAGAGCTGTGTAAACAGGGGCCATGTCATCTCGAAACGCAGCATCACCATTGTGGAACAAACATTGTACCGTGGGATGGTAATGATAAGCCAAAATGGTCACATAATCCTTAGTAGTAATGAAAGCGTACAGCGTGGCCATGGAATACACAATCTGGCTGGTCATAGCATCGGTGAAACTCCATCGTGTTTCATTCTTTGGACGTCAACTTCGCCAGAAATTGGAAACAGTGTGAAACGAGACTCATCAGACCAAATGACTTCCTCCCATAGCTCCATAGTCCAAGTGTAACGGATTCGGCACCATCTTTTCCTGTTATTGGCAATTGCATCACTGACATGTGGTTTTGGAATTCCAGCTCGCCCTGAATTTCGCTGCTTATGGAGGTCCCTTCGTATTGTTTTCAGCTGACATTACACAGGTGCCGTTCGTGGTCAAACACAACAGTGCAATCAGCAGGCTTGGCTAACATCTGCATTTATGCTCAAGTATGCTTTCTCGTGGTGTCTCCGTATTTTTGTCCAACCCCAATAAGTGCTGTATAATATATTAAAGCTATTTGAAAGATGCTGTTAATACGAGGGTTGTCCACAAAGTAAGTTCCGATCGGTCGTGAAACGGACATCACAGTGAAAATCCAACGAAGCGTTGCACAGATGTGTTGGGTAGGTCTCCAGTATGACCGTCGATCGCATCAAGAAGCTCCTTTCAGTTGTGAGTAAAGGTGCCTAGAACAACGATGTCTCCCACCAAGTAGGAGGGCCCTCTGAGAGGCTTCGCCTTAATGAATGCAGCCTACCTAACACTACTGCCACGCCCTTCCTTCTTCATGGCAATTCTCAGCCGCACTCTGCAGGGGCAGTGAAGACGCTCCTGCAGCCTTTTCCATGGGGAATGTTCTATCACCCACAACACGGCCCTAATTGGCTCGTCCTGAGTATCATCTCTGTTCGTATGAAACGATGGATACGAAGACAACACTTGGGCGTACGCTACGTGCTATAGACCAGCGTAGAGAATTATCAGAAAGCACAGGCGGCTGCCTTCTATGGCGATGCTGTTGGAAATTTGGTATAACGCTCGAACAAATGTTTAAGTCGGAGCGGCGACTATGTAGAGAAGTATCTGGAAAGTGTAGCTAACCCTTGCAAATAAAATGCTGCTGATTTTCACTGTGGTTTCCATTTAGCGACCGATCGGAACTTACTTTCTGGACAACGCTCGGCTTTCAGTTACAGAATTTTATTGTGAGTAAAATGATATATGTTTCTGGAACTATTTATATAACATGTCGACAGCTGAGCCATACTTCATCGGTCGTGAACCATCTTCTGCCCTGAATCATAAGATCTTTTACCGTTGGACATAATATACCTGTATACGTACTGAGTTCCTCTAACATATTACCGATTCTACCTGTCTTGAAAACAGAAACTTTGGTAGTTTCCCACTGCACCTGTTACAAAATATTTTTAAACTTGAAACTAGTTACTGATCATACTGATTAATTTCTTTTCACTTACTGATTATTGGGTATAACAGGTAGACTATTAAATATAATACCCAAAACATTTTCTCGAATGCAATGGTTTTAAATTTCCATCGAATATTTGCCCTTAGATACATCACCAAGCTGTTCCTTGGAACATGTTTTCACATTTGGAAAAACATGAATTTTTTGGGGTAATTTTTGTAATTTCAGAAAAAGTCTGCAGCACACATGAAGTAAATCCTCTCATTTCAAAATGGAATAAGAAGTTATGTTAAACTGCTGGTACAAGGCTGTCTAGTGGCGAAAGTCTGTGAAGTGTACCAAGATATAACGCTCTCCCCTTCTGAATGGAACGGGGAAGAAGAGGAATTTGTGGCACAATTTGACTGAAGGAAGGGGTCGGTTGATAGGACACCTTCATCAGTTTAGTTTTACAAGGAAACGTTAGGGATCGAAATTGCAGAGATGAACACGCTAAGCAGATTCAAAAGGATGTAGGTTGGACTAGACGTAGAGATAGAATAGACTAGTTTGGAGAGTTGCATTAATTCAGTCTTAGGGCTGAAGAACACAACAAGAAACACATCTTCTTTTATAAATGAATGTAAATCTAGTCCGTAGATAATAATCAAAACTGAAAATTTTTACTAAAATGCATAAATGAAATCATGGTCGGCTGTATGGGCACGACATCAAAAGCCAAAAAATTTTAAGAAAAGGTTTGTGTTACATGACCGCATGGGGCACCAACTTGTTGACACGTAGGATAGTCCAGAATGATACATTAACAACTAGGTCACATTCATTCACTATGTAATCAAGGGCAGGCCTAAACAATATAGTTCATTTCCGCCAATCTGCCACATATCCCCTTTGACTCATCTTATTGCACTGATTCCTTGCAACTGATTGAAACATAGCCACCACTTCACTACCATTACTAATGTCACGGAGGGTCACATCATTGTCTGGCAACACATCAACATCATCTCTAGCACTCCAAACCGGCCAGTGTGCTCTTGTAACTGGAAGACTAATAACTAGTCCTGTGTGGTAATTAAATTGAGACTGCAGCACCTGGATGAGGGAATTGTTTCTTGCGATCTATTGCTAACCACGTCTTCGCCTTCAACCTACGCCTCTGATATCCGAGACTGACATTGGCGATGTCCCCCTCCGTCGTCTCGGTGATTACAGTTTTTCAGCCGGAAACTTTGGCGACTTCCTTCATACAACTCTGCCGCAAAATTTCAAATGCGTCCTGCAGTAAAGTTTTGCAGCGCGAGTTCTTCTCGTGAGTCAGCATTCTGATTAGCCACTTCCTCACACGTGTCTGAAATGTGGGTGACGAGTTCAGTGAGTTCTTGCTCAATATTTTCCCCTTCGTTCCTTATTGCCACTACCTGTCCCGTTCCATTCGCAATTGGTATGCTCCGTGACAGGGTTGACATAAATTAGCTTGAAACACTGCAATTCCCTACGCTTTCAAGATATACGCCCACGAGTCTCCGCACAGCACAGCCCATTACTAGAAACACTTTTCGCAGCTTCTAACGCAACTACTGTGGATTGCTAGTCCAGTGTCTCGTAGAAATAAAGTATTCTATCACTGACACACGTTGTTGGCTGCTGCAGCTCTAATTGCAACTGATTGTGATGAGATACTTCTATATACGGGACTGCGGAATATGGATCAGCATTATGACTCTATTCAGGACCCCCTAGCAGATAGAGGTCATACCATTGTTATTAACTGGACGAAATCGTCAGGTGTAAGAGTAGCGTAAATAGTACCTCAAATGAATCTTATAGTACCATTACTGTTCACGATAAATGTAAACGATTTGGTGACTAACGACAGAAGCTTCATGAGTAAGTTCACTGATGATGTGGCTTTACATGGGAAAGTTGGAACGCTAGCCTTGCTAACGATCGATGATTATTGCAGAACTGGCAATTACAACTCAACAAAAATAAATGTAACTTATTACATATAAAAACGTGGAAAGCCCCATTACTGGTCGAATACCCTATTGGTAATGAATCAGTGAAAACAGCAGCAACTGCAAAAATCCGGGTTTAACCGTTAATAAAGCAGGTGAGAGTCGGAGATTGGCTCTGAGCACTATGCGACTTAACTTCTGAGGTCATCAGTCGCCTAGAACTTAGAACTAATTAAACCTAACTAACATAAGGACATCACGCACATCCATGCCCGATGCAGGATTCGAACCTGCGACCGTAGCGGTCGCCCGGTTCCAGACTGTAGCGCCTAGAACCGCACGGCCACTCCGGCCGGTTGAGTCGGAGATTCATTTGAAACATTTTAAGGATATGCAATTCACCATGAAACAAGCTTAGTAGAAAAAACTCACCTGGCTGTTTCTTGAATATCGGTCTTCCGCCAGAGAGGTAGAGAAGGTACAGAATGTCCAGTGAGGAGCGGCGCATTTTGTCATGGCTTTGTTTGCAAAGTACGAGAGCACCACACAGGTGATAATAGAATTACAATGACACACGAAAGAAGAGAGATCTTACGTTATACAGGGTGGATCATCCAAGACTTTCTCCGCAAATGTTACGGAAATAGAAAGTGCTGTTGATGTACGGCTTCCACAGAATTGATTCAGTCAGGGACTCTTATTGTTAGCCAATCAATAGATAGTTATAACACTTAGAAATTGTATTTTTTGTGCCAATTTAAACTTCTTTAAAAGGAACGATGCTTATTGATATAAGGAAGCTGAAGGCAGAATCAGAATGTCAGTGTGTTTGTTGTAGTATTCTAGTGAGAGTCGTTTACCGGACATCGTATTTTGAAAAGTTTGCACACTGACACTTGTTGAGTGCATGTGGTAGTACACACTACAGAGCAACAAAAGTGCATGCACTAGTAATATGGATTCTGACCAGTAACGAGACAACTGACCATCATAGGTTGTGCTCAAAATGACCGGCAGTGACAGTATATGCTTCCAGTCTGGTATGAAACGACTGCAGCACAAGTGCTATTAGCATTTCAGAGATGCCTCAGCAGGTTACAGTAATACATCGTTGCATATTATCGGCTATAATATATATATATACTGTACACAGCGTCTCTCAGCTTCCCCACAGAAAAAGTCTATGGGCGTCAAATCCGTTGAAAGGGGCAACCAAGTTACAGGTACTCTGCATCCTACAAATCGCTAAGGCTGGCTTCAGTACTTCATGCAAGTCGTCTGGATAGCCATCATAAAGGTTTTCCTAGTCTGCAGCCATGGATGATGGCCTTTTAGGAGGCTGCAATACTTGGGCTCATTCAGTGTTCCGTCTATGGAAAACGGGCCTGTGACCTGTTGGTAAATGTTAAAAAAAATGTTAAAAACACTGCTGAAGTCATCGGTCCCTATACTTACACACTATTTAAACTAACTTACGCTAAAGGCAACACACACACACTCACCCATTGGCGAGGGAGGACTCGAACCTTCGGTGGGAGGGGCAGCGCAATCCGTGACATTGCGCCTTAAACCGTGCGGCCACTCCGCGCGGCCTGTGAACCGTTGGTTCAGTATCCCACACACCCGTTTACACATCATGCACTCTGCCGTTCCACCTGACGAAGCCAACAGGGATTATTGACAGATAAATAGTGTATGTTTCGGCGGCTTAACACTAGAACCGTAGATATTTGGACGTGCCTGAAACCGCTGCTGGGTCACTAATGACCCACATATCTTTCCCTTTTATTATCTTGTGTCAATAGGTGGTTGTTACTACTAATGAATCAATTCTTTGAAGTACTGGAAATTTTATCATGAAATCAACAAATATAAAGTAGAATTTCACAAATTATCATTTACTGTTTTAAAAAACTTACACACATTTGCGGGGTACTTTCTGGCTACCATCACATAATGGGCACAAATAACAGTATTTTGATATACATTTGTTGCAATCAGTTTTCTTCCTCTTATGACTCATTACAAATGATTTGTTTCCTTCATAGTTAGACTTTACAAGGCAACGTGCAGAACTGTCTTTGGGTGTGACAGAGGTACTAGTGTTCCTGGTTGCTGCGTACTTCTCAGCAAGCTCTTCCATCAGCTACAGTATGATGTCTCTGTGCTTAAACTTTTTCTCGTTTACAGCAATGTACAATACCCAGGCATTTATCCCAGCCAAATCCAGCACGTTGTAAAATGTGTGAACAGGCCAACGTCTCGATGGTGCTTGAACAGAGTATTTGCAAGCCGTTTGTTCGACCACATTGACTCCACATTTAGAGCCGTTACAAAACGTAACTGTATCTGGATTCTTTTTCAAACCATCTTCAATTTTAAGATAAGGGTGTATAGTGCTGAGAAACAGGACATTCCTGTTGCTCTTTCCCTGCAAAGTTGTCAGCATCGTATCATTCCACTTCAACAACACTGTGCTGTATAACACTTCTTTCGCCTTCTTGGCGCAGACTGGAATTCCCCTGCGAGATCTATTTACGGTGTCCACTAGACCTACAGCATTTGCTTTCAAGTTTTCAGAGAGACAGAAGGGGGTGAAAAAAATTTCACATGTAATATTTCTTTCTTTATTGAAGTAAGGTTGATCGATTGTTTCACAACAAGACGCTCATCTCTTGGCCTAGTGTCATCTTTTCCTAGATAATGGTAAGCATTCACACTATATCTGAAATCTTTATCTACTTCCATCCAATACCTTTGCCCGTATTTGTTCGGTTTTGAGGCCATGGATTGTGCGAATCTGCAATGGCACTTTAAAGAAAAAAGCTGTTCGTCGATTGTTATACATGTATCTGATATGTAGCTACATTGTGCCTTCACAGTGAATTCGTGCCAGATTTGTGACACCAAACAAATTTGTCTTCTCCCAGTTGTTCTGATCTTGTGGATCTAATGTCAAATCTGAGATAAAGTATTATCTCTCTGAATCCGCCACAAGTCATTGTTGACGTCAAAAATTCTTTCTTCACTTCATTCATCACAATTAGTTAGTCCTAAGCTCTTCGCTCCCATAGCGCCTAGAACGCACAATGTGGCTACAAAATCTTACAGTACTTCACTGTTCATAGTCCAATCATCTGAACCCAATACCCAATGTGTTTCGGTCTGAGTACGTTTTACAATGTGATTCAAAATTTTGTCCATTATCATCAGATGGAAATCACTGTACCAGGTCTCATTCACGTTTCGTTCTGCGTCCAGAGATGGTCTTTGGAAACATTCTGTTGTTCATTGTCTGCCTATAACTCCTACTTTCGAAGTCGTTCCATCTGTTGCTACAATATCTCTAGCTGAAGGAAACTGAAACAATCTACAACATTGGTCATTTCGTTGTCCATGACGCCCACGGTCACAAGTTGACCTACCCTTTTTGGCAGCTGTTCCTGTACTTCTAGTAATTAGAGTTACAACACTTATTGGTATTCAATATATTGTGGAACGTTATGCAAAAAACACACCTTCGTAAATGTAATGTAGGACTTGTAAAAATTTAAGAAAACAACAAAGTATAAACATAAGTTTTACAATAGAAATCCGCTTCTACGTAGCATGCATGTAAACAATAATTATCATATAAACAAACGCATAAATTTGCATACCTTCCTCATCAATATTCACCTGCACATCCTGAGAAATAACATCAGATTCTGATGAAAAATCTAGAACTGCAGGTGGTTCTGTCCCTAAGCTTACTCACTACTTAATCTAACTTAAACTAACCTAAGCTAAGGTCAACACACACACCTCTGCCCGAGGGAGGACTCGAATCTTCGACGTGGGGAGCCGCGCGGAACGTGGCAATACGCCCTAGACCGCGCGGCTACCCCGCACGGCTTCATGATGCACAATCTCATTTAACGTATTTATAATGTCCCCTTCTGCTGGTAGACGTGTGGCCACAGTATAAAAACTGCAACGTCATCAGACACTGAGATAAAAGGGAGTTTGCGATCGTTGGCCAAACCCAATCTAACAACAGGCATGAAGCTACGCTACGCTACACCGACCCATCTGCGGTTCTAAGTGAATCTTCATATTTCTCCTTTGAGGTTTCCCCATAAAATGTAAAATTAAACATAAGCACTAATTACCTTATTTTATGAAAAGTCACAGAAATTCAGTAGTCTAGGCAGTAATGCAAAAGAGTTAAAAACGAGAAAACGAAAGAATTAAGAACTTGGTCACGAGTGACCTAGCCACGGTTCTAGTGTTAATTGGCCATATTTGTTAAATGTAGCTTCATCGCTTAACAAGATACACGATACATCTGTAGTATCCCGTCTTAATGTCCACATACAGAAGTTAACGCAATTCTCATTAGCGCTTTCATGCCGCTCTTGACTGAGAGAGATGTAATAGGGATGGAACCTATGTCAATGGAGAAAGCATAGGACACTTGCCTGACTCATGCCACTTCCTTGTGCTATTGCGCGGGAGCTAACGAGCGGATCAATCGCAACAGCAGCAAGAACATTAATTACCCCTTCTTCTATCGTCACTTTTTTTCTTATGGCACCATGTTTAAGTTTTACACTAACAGTTTCATGTAACTCGTTGAAGACGTTGATAAATAACTGCCGAGATGGTTGGCATCTGTTGAGACAAATTGTTGTATACACCGTGCCAGGCCGAACTGCTTTCTTCCTACACTCAATACACTATGAGCATGTCGGCTTTTTCTGCAATGGAATCCCTTTATCCACTCACAACCTACTGCTTGGACTATCATACACTAACTGATAAGCAAGCCGCAGTCTACACACAAGCAAACTGTAAGGAATCATAATACAACACTACCTAGCAACTTCACAGGCTGAACTGCACAAGCAAGTGTTGGTGCAGAAACTTTTATAAATTAAATGTCTCATAAACGACTCCCACTATAATACTGCAACAAACACTAATTACATTCTAATTTACTCTACATTTAGTTTGTTAATGTCAACAGAACTTCTTACATTTAAAAAAGTGTATGTTCGCACAAAAGTACACTTTCTAAGTATTATTATAATCTGTTCATTAGCTAACAATACACGCCACTGACTACGAATCCATTCTGTGAAAATTGCACATCAATTCCTCTTTCTATTTCCACAATATTTTGAATTATTTAACATTACCACATAATGAAAAATTCATGAGCTGCTTAATTTTTCTTTTTGTTTGAAATGCAAAAATAAAAAAGGCATATCAAACTCTGCTGAACTATAATTATTTGTAATATCTACCTCAAAATTATTTTTGTTACTCAATTCAGCTATTTCTGTAGTTTTTAATTCAAAGAAAGATACTGGTGCTTTGGAATTTTTAAATCATTTTTCTTCTAATTCAGCTTCACAATTATGATCATATTTAACCATGGATACCCTAATGACCATGTTTTCAACAACAAGTTATCATCTGCTGCTGTATCTTCTATTTCAACTCCAACATCATTTTTATAAGAACATCTAAGAATAGCATCATTTAAACTTGAACTAAAAGTAAAAACAGCAGTTAAACCTTTTCCCCTTAATACTTCCTTAAAGTTTTTAATAAATACTTCAGATATTTCTAATGGATAAAGTACTGAATTCATTTAGTTTTTAATGTACCATTATTAAGTGTATGTCCTTCCATACAAATTCTATCAGTAAATGTTGAAATTACGTTTAATGAAACTGATGAAGAAATAAAAGGATTTTCTGTTCATAGTAAAATATTATTTCTTTTTATAGTTGCAAAATTAAATAATCTTGCGACATAATTATCAATTAGTTCTTATTAGATTTTCCATGACATGTAGGATGAACTCCACCTTCAGTTTGAATGATTTTAATATTAGTATACAATTGGGCATGTTTAGGATGTACAAATAATCACCTGAATTTATATTAATTTCTACATCTTGATTAGGAATATATAAATTATTTTTACTTTACACTTTTGGAACGAAAGAATGATATTGAGAGCTTTCAGTTTTGTTCATTTATCAAGATTAAAATTTATAAGGATATAAATTATATTATGAGGTTAGTTTTTGATACCCAACTATTAAGATAATTATCAAAACTGGGCTATTTTAAAAAACTAATTCATTTTTCTTTTTCATAACTTTTACAACAAAATATATGCATCTGAGTATTTTGTTCTCTGTAGTTCTTGTGAATAAGAGTTTATTTTCGCTTCATATGCATCTAAAGCTTTTAATTTGTATGTAACTGGATATAACTTTTAATTTCAAAAATATCTGTCGACCAGTAGCTGCACAGCCTTTTTCTAAAGTTCCTTTTAATTCACTTTTTATTATTTTATTAACTATTTCTTATTTAGGCTTAGTATCCTCAAAATATGTTGCATAAATGGGTGCAATAAAATTTTTGCACTTCCTTTACTCACATCTTTTGGCTCATTTTTATTGTTTTAATGCTTTATATTATTATATTCAACAGTTTATTAGAAAGTACATCAATTCGTTTATAATTTCTTTCTAAGTTAAATTTTCCCCACATTTTTCTTTAAATGTTTTAATAAACCATTTAACATGGCTGCCTTTAATTCTGTAAAACTTGAATAATGATTAATGTTAGATTGTTTCATTAGTTCTTGAAAATCTTTATTATAAAATTTTATCATTATCTGCTTGTAAATTCGATGACTTTTACTTTACATTTTATCCAAAATTTCTAAAACATTTTTACTAGGTTTGCCTTTAATTGAAATATCCAAGTACATTTTGAAAAAACATAGATTATGGTTAATAAGTGTTTATTTGCTATACTAATTTTGGAAAATTCCTCTTAAGTTACCTACATCTACATCTACATCTACATCTATACTCCGCAAGCCACCCAACGGTGTGTGGCGGAGGGCACTTTACGTGCCACTGTCATTACCTCCCTTTCCTGTTCCAGTCGCGTATGGTTCGCGGGAAGAACGACTGTCTGAAAGCCTCCGTGCGCTCTCGAATCTCTCTAATTTTACATTCGTGATCTCCTCGGGAGGTATAAGTAGGGGGAAGCAATATATTCGATACCTCATCCAGAAACGCACCCTCTCGAAACCTGGCGAGCAAGCTACACCGCGATGCAGAGCGCCTCTCTTGCAGAGTCTGCCACTTGAGTTTATTCAACATCTCCGTAACGCTATCACGGTTACCAAATAACCCTGTGACGAAACGCGCCGCTCTTCTTTGGATCTTCTCTATCTCCTCCGTCAAACCGATCTGGTACGGATCCCACACTGATGAGCAATACGCAAGTATAGGTCGAACGAGTGTTTTGTAAGCCACCTCCTTTGTTGATGGACTACGTTTTCTAAGCACTCTCCCAATGAATCTCAACCTGGTACCCGCCTTACCGACAATTAATTTTATATGATCATACCACTTCAAATCGTTCCGCATGCATACTCCCAGATATTTTACAGAAGTAACTGCTACCAGTGTTTGTTCCACTATCATATAATCATACAATAAAGGATCCTTCTTTCTATGTATTCGCAATACATTACATTTGTCTATGTTAAGGGTCAGTTGCCACTCCCTGCACCAAGTGCCTATCTGACTTCAATTCTGCTAAATCTGCTTTTCATAAATCATTTATACAAACAGGAATGTCAGGTCTTGTCTTAAAGGTTTTTCCTCATCAGTTTATGTGCTTGGTTAGGTATTTTTTCATATTTATTAGCAAAGAGAAAATTTATTTAATAGTTTAACTCTTTTTAATTTTACAAATTGAATAAACTGCTTCAGTTGTTCATCTTCAATTTTTAGTTGTTGTTCTGTTTGGATGATACCTGTTAGAAAATTTTTTACATTTCAAACACCAAATATGATTCTCTTAAATGATATTTAGATTATTCATTTATATAAGATAATATTTCATCAAATAAAATTACTTTCATATTTACTGCAGCGTTTTAAATTGTACCACTGAATGTTAGAAATAGAAAATTTGATTTATGCAGTATTTTCATTAATTCATTCACAAAGACTATAAAAATCACTTAATGAAATGTTATAATCACTAAATGATTAACCTTGAACTATACTTTTGCCAATATCATCTACAATTTTAAAGGTAAACAGCAATTTAAATTAGATGTTTTTTGGTGATTTTCAGTTATAAATGAAAATTCAATTATTGGTTATCACAGACCTTGTTTTTAGTCCATTAAATTCATCTAAAGCATAATTAAGATTTGAATTGATGTTATTTACTTTTTAATGGTAATCAAACTAATACCATAAGTTGTCTTGTTTTAACAAAATTTTTCACAATACTTTTTAATTTTTTCTATATTTTGTATAGGAATGTAGTTATGAATATGTGTTATGATGATATATTTGACTTTTTGTGACAAAATTATTTATTTCATTTTGTGCATATAGCTTGGTAAGAGCATCATAACTGCTAATTATGTCACTCACTTCTACTAATCTTCTGGTTTTAAAAGAAACATAAGTCTTAGTTGCTTGAAATGTTTTAACCTACTTCTTCCTGAAAGAGTATAATTAAAGTTACTATTTTTGGATCTATTTAATTTTTTGTAATTCATGTCTGATATTTTTATTCTATTCTTGAAAATAGTGTGTCAATTTTAGTATTAACTTTTGACTCTAATACTATATTTATTAAATTGTGTATCAATTTCTGATTCTATTTCTAATATATGTCAACTAATTCTTGATTCAATTTTTCTTAAATTTTTGAGGCTGACTCTTATTTCCACAATATGTGTTGTTTTGCTTCTAAGATTTATTCTAATTGTCAAAATGTTATTGCTATTTTATTTTCAAAACTATCTATTTATTAAATTTAAAATGTCACATAATATAGTGACAGCCAAAGTAGTTATAGGACCACATCCACAGTTATCTGATAATAATTTTAGCATAAATAAACACAACTGACCACAAATAAGTTCATAAAAATTTTGTATTCTTTGAACATTATTTACAAAACGACCTTTTCCGAGTAATTTATTAATTCTTGTGGTGTATTTCCACCAAGTGAATGAAAAACCATTTTTGAATTAATTTTTTTTATGTTAACAATGAGTACCAACATTATCAGAAATATCTGAACCAACTTAACCACATTCAAATTTTTTTGATTTATTGGGTAAACCATCAGTCATAATAACATGCCTAAAATGTTTAATCTTTAAATTCTTCGAAAGATATTCTCTGTCCTAATTTGAATGTTTACCATTTTTTATAATTTTTTTGAATTTTTTGTTCGTGTCTTTAAACCAGTATCAGCTCAAATGTTCTCGTCCATTGCTAAGTTATGTCTGTTTCGTTCTTTGAATACTACATCGGTATGTTTCTTAATCTATTGTTGTTTTTGCCCCTATACCAACTACTGTACTGCCAGCAGGTAATGTACACTACAATAATGATAATAACCGACCTTCATGTTTGCAACAAAGTGGAACACCTACAGTCATCCTTACCATGTTAATTACTATATGACTACCAGTTTCAGTGCTTCAGTACACCATCTTCAGGCCTTAACTGATGCTGATAGAGTTAACTCCAATCATAGTCACGATGTGATTGGTGGCCAACTTCTATGACCTAGTTTTCTATATAGTGTTCCAACCATCAGTTACCAACAACATAATCCTGTTGGTAATCGATGGTAGGAGACACAAAATTGTTGTTAGAGACAGTCTGCAAAAATCAGTTCACAGATGTTGGCCAGTAATGGAATTGTGTTTATGTTTAGAGTTAGTTCCCTCAGCATCAGTTTGGCCTGAATATGGTGTAATGAAGGACCATATTTGGTAGTTATACAATAAATAACATTATAAGGATGGCTGTACGTGTTACATTTTATTAGATAAGTAAATGGCTGATGTCATTCAAACCTCCAGTGAGAAAGATGACATACAAAAGATATTTCACCTTTTGTTAGCCCAAACCAAGTTTTTTTTTCTTTTTATATAGTAATCAATAATCTTCTGACAGATGGAATACCTAATGTTATAATTAAATTTGCAAAAATTCCTTATCTCGGTCATTCTCTTTTGCATGAATTAAAAATTATCAGCCACGCAGCATTAGCTGAGCAGTATAAGGTGCTTTAGTCATGGACTGTGCAGCTGGTGCCAGTGGACGTTTGAGTCCTCTCTTGGGCATGGGTGTGCGTCTTTGTCCTTAGGATGATTTAGGTAAAGCAGTGTGTATGGTTAGGGACTGATGACCAACGAAGTTAAGTCCCATAAGATTTCACACACATTTGAACATTTTTGAAAAATTATCAGTACTATTTAATTGTTCATTATTTTGTTCAATTGTATTGCATTAGGTTTAGTTTTTCCACTCAGGAAGAAGTATAAGTAATTTTCAAATTTTTCATTTATTTTGATAAGAATTTTATAAAATTTCCATTAACAAATTTAAAATAACATTGTATTGAATATTATGGAAAAATTATAATTACCAACCAATATCATCTAATCCTATTCCAAAATTCCTTTAGCAAAGACAATTCATCTAACTGTCGTTGCTGCTAATTTTTCACTAAATGAATCATCAGCTGCATATCTTCTTTCTTTGCCAGTTGACTGCAGTTTTCTATATGCTTCATGACTCCATTCCATATGTTTTTATCTCTATATGAATATCTATTCTGTTACAAGCTTCATCAAATGGAATTATTCGTTTGTCACCAGTATGTAATCTGTTTTTCAAATTTTATTCTAGGATGACAATAATTAGAGGCAAGTGTAGTTCAAAAGGTGTATTAACTAACCCTTTTCTGATATTGAAAATGTGTGAGGTGAATTATACCAAATCTAATTATATAAGAAATGTACATTGAAAGATTAATAGTAAAATTATTAAATTTATTTGTTACCATCATATGTCAAAATATACTCAATTGGTTTAACTGTATCATTTCTATTAAATTTTCACCATTTTTTCTGAAAGTCTGTTATGTAGTGAATCATGAAGATTTTTTTGTGAAAAACTGGCTAAACGATTATTAGCAACTTATTTTGTCAGAAAGTTAAATTGTTATCCTTTGTTTGGTTTTTATTTTATTTGGATTATATTCACTACATGAGCATTTCATACCAAATACGATTTTGGTCTGTTTTAATAAATTAGGATCATCAAACATTCACCCATATAATTTATAGTAATCTGTTTTTTAGGTTAAAGATTGATCATTTTATCTGTACCACGTATTCGTTCCCACTGATTGTTAATTAATCTCCATTACCTGGATCCTCTCTAACATATTTAAAAATACCAAGAGATCTTAATCCGAAACTGTGATGTTTACTATGGTTAATTTAGTCTTTAATTTTTTAACTTATACTTTTTTGACAGATTCTTGGTATTTATGTTCTAGCATTTTCTTTTCATCACAAATCTTTAATATATTACTTACTTTTGATTTGCATAATGTATAATCTCTCCATAATGGTGAAATAGCGTTTAATTCTGCTAAATAATGATGGCTATAGCAAACTATCCGTTTTTCAACTTCTCTATTTCCTCAGTCACTTTTTATGACCAAGCACCTACTTTTTAAATTATAACAAGAACAAGTTAGACTCTTCTCTATGATTTTAATATTCTTTTTTTTGTTTCTTAAATTTCTCTGTTAATTGTTCCTTTACCTTTTTATTTCATTTAGATTTATTACAAAATCTGGTTTTTACTAATTATTAAGGGAACCCCTATGTGTCATGATTTAGTTGTTAAAACACCTTAAATATTTTTTATGTTAATGTTGTTTAATATTTATATTTGACATTTATGTTGTTGAGAAAACTTTATACTTTTCCATTTTGCTTATGTAGTTACAAAATATTGTATTTGGTAACTGTATTTCACTTCATTACATTTTCTACTCATATCTATTGTAATAAATCCAAATAATCAGTATTCCAACATTTACGAATATTTCTTTAAAATCATCCAATTTTAAATTGTCACCAGCAAATTCATGATGTAGATATATAATTTTGTATCATATTGCTACAAGAATTTAAAAAGTTAACATTATGTCAAATGAATTGTTTTGGCATTTTCAAATGTCTTTGGGTAAAATAAAAATATTCTTCCCTTTTATGTCTTCCTCTGGTGAAATATTCTTTAACTATATCTCTGACACTATAGGCCTATATCTCTGCCATCGATCTGTTGTACAATTTTAGAACTTGTTTTATGCTCGTGTATCATGTCATTTCTGAAAACTCACACTCTACTCTGTAGAAATCAACATGGATTCCAGATACAGCGATCATGTGAGACCCAACTCGCTTTATTTGTTCATGACACTGAGGAAATATTAGATACAGGTTCCCAGGTAGATGCCATTCTCCTTGAGTTCAGGAAGGTGTTTGATACAGTTCCGCACTTTCGCCTGATCAACAAAGTAAGAGCCTACAGAGTATCACACCAGCTGTGTGGCCGGACTGAAGAATTTTTAGCAAACAGAACACAGCATGTTGTTCTCAATGGAGAGACGTCTACAGACATTAAAGTAACCTCTGGCGGAGTGTTACCTTTCACAGTATATATAAATGACCTAGTAAATAGTGTCGGAAGTTCCATGTGGCTTTTCGCGGATGATGCTGTAGTATACAGAGAAATTGCAGCATTAAAAAATTGCAGTGAAATGTAGGAAGATCACCAGCAGATAAGCACTTGGTGCAGGGAGTGGCAACTGAACCTTAACATAGACAGATGTAATGTATAGCGAATACATAGAAAAAAGGATCCTTTATTGTATGATTATATGATAGCAGAACAAACACTGCTATCAGTTACTTCTGTAAAATATTTGGGAGTATGCGTACAGAACCATTTTAAGTGAAATGATCATATAAAATTAATTGTTGGTAAGGCAGGTGCCAGGTTTAGAGTCATTGGGAGAGTCCTCAGAACATTTAGTCCATCAACAAAGGATGTGGCTTACAAAACACTCCTTCGACCTATACTTGAGTATTGCTAATTAGTGTGGGATCTGTACCAAGTCAGGTTGACAGAGGAGATAGAGAAGATCCAAATAAGAGCGGTGCGTTTCGTCACAGGGTTATTTGGTAAGCGTGATAACGTTATGGAGATGGCTGGTTCAAATGGCTCTGAGCACTATGGGACTCAACTGCTGAGGTCATTAGTCCCCTAGAACTTAGAACTAGTTAAACCTAACCAACCTAAGGACATCACAAACATCCATGCCCGAGGCCGGATTCGAACCTGCGACCGTAGCGGTCTTGCGGTTCCAGACTGCAGCGCCTTTAACCACATGGCCACTTCGGCCGACGTTATGGAGATGTTTAGCAAACTCAAGTGGCAGACTCTGCAAGAGAGGCGCTCTGCATCATGGTGTAGCTTGCTGTACAGGTTTCGAGAGGGTACATTTCTGGATGAGGTATCGAATATATTGCTTCCCCCTACTTATACCTCCCTTGAAGATCACAAACGTAAAATTAGAGAAATTCGATTGCGCACAGATGCTTTCCAGCAGTCGTTCTTCCCGCGAACCATATGGAACTGGAACAGGAAATGAATGAAATGATAGTGACACATAAAGTGCACTCCGCCACACACCGTTGGGTGGCTTGCAGAGTAAAAATGTAGATGTAGCTGTAGATTGATTTTCAAGAATAAAATCGTCAAATAAACCAACTGACTTCTGTTTGCATTCATCTAATAGTACAATTTTATCAATCTATTCAATAAAAGTAGCACATTTTTCATCTTCTTTGTATTCCATTTTTTGTTCCTTTTTGTAAATGCTGAGTATGTCAGTTGACAAAACATTTATAATAAATGCATAAATGATTAATTTTACACCACTTTAACCATCCTGGAGCTAAAATAAAATTATTGTTCATTAATATCGTTTCTCCACTCCCACTTGGTCCTATTATTCCCCATCACATAAAAGTTGGCAGAAGTTTGCCATGTTAACTCTTTAATTTCTGTCCTAGAATTCTTGTTTTAGGTTTACAGTCGTTTTCATTTAATTACATAACTTTTTATTAATACTGAATCAGCTACATATTTCAATCATAAAGTGATTCTCCATTTCTCAATAAAGGATTATGTATTCCTATAAGCCACTGTTATAATAATGTTTCATAGTTAAAAAGTTCCCTAGAACTTGCCAGTGTATGACTACAAATACTTCTCACTAATCAAAATATTTGTATAATATTTCTGACTGTGAAAATATAAAAATATGATAACAATAAAATAATTTGTTGGGAATAAGATAATTAATTTTGCCAGAAAGGTAGAATAAACTAATTGATGATTATATGTTTAAATTCCTTGAACAAGAAATTGGGCAACTAAAATCTAAAGATATGAAAAAAATAAGTTTTACATTTAAGTATTCACTGATGTGCCCACTCTGACTGAAGTTTGTGACTTCATTAAAAATAACTTCTCTGTAAATGTACTTTATGATTATTGTAAATTTTAAAATTGAAATGGCTGTTACAAATTAAATAAATATATGTTACTTATGTTTCTAACAAAGTACATAATGAGGAACAGAAAAATCTACAAACCTCTACCTATTTCTAATACTGTAAATAATGATGACTTTTCGAAATTAAGCCTTCTACAATACCAGTTAATAACCATTTAGTTGAAAATGCGTAAATAAGGCTACAAACTACAGCTTTCGAAAATAGTATGAAACAAATCAAGCATAATAATTTCTTAAATTCAACAAAATTCAAAATTATGAACGTAGTTACAGAAAATTTAAAATTATTTTACGGTTTATAATTAGATTTTAATATATTTTGTGAATAAAATATATAAAGAAATAATACAGTTGAGAAATCTTGACATGAAACTCAAACTTATAGGACTACTACAGAGAAGAGATGTTTAAAAAATTTAACGGGTAACAGGACATTTAAGAATGACTAATTTTTGAACTAGTGGTTCTGGTTGGAGCTTAAACACAATTAACAGAACGCAATTATTGTAGAAATTAACAGTTATATTCTACTAACAGTGTCAGGTTACATCAAATTTTAAAAAAAGACAAATATTATATTAATGTTAAAAATGGAGATCAATAATATCATCTATGGTCTATAGAATCTACATTTGATCCAGTAAATAGACATCATCTAAGATTTATTAAATTTAGGGATATTGAACTTGGTACTGATCAAAAACTTAAACATTTAGATTTATCTAATAAGACTGATGATATTTCAAAAATTGCAACACAAATTATTGTTAACTAATGTTTTTCTTTTGATAAAAATGACAAGTGTATCCTTTTTATCCAAAAGTTTTAGAAAGGTGGACAACCTACTAATTTATTATTTTAAAAGAATAAAATAATTCATACAACTGGTGGATAAAACATTTATCTAGTCTCATTTCAGCTCAGCTCTGAACAAAATTTATTTGTCATATGTGTTCATTACAATTTAATACTAAAGAAATATTAGAGGATTTCATAAATAATTGTTGAATTAATAATACAGTAAAAGTAGAATTAACAGAATAATATTAATACTGAAAACATGAAAATAATACATCTACTCAAGAAGTTCCTTTTGTTATTTGTGCTGATTTTGAAAGTAAAGATGCATAATTCTCAAGAAATACAAAAATGATATAAATGTTTAAATTAATTAAAAATATACATTAGTAACAGTGAATTTTTGTAATAATGGGCTAATAATAGTATTATTAAGACATAGGTTCAGACTGAGCATTGAAAAGATAAATAAAATACAATTAAAATGAAATTATAAATCAAAAACATAAACCAAATGGTTTTAGTTATTATATTAAATACAAAAAAGATTACTGCAAAAAGTTAATTAGATGAAGATGACCAAATTCACATTAAAAATACATTGATTGTGTCCAAAAGGAAATTGATAAAGTTGGTGAAATTTATTCAGAAATAGAAGAAGTGTAATCACTCACAAAGCCAGAAGTATCTAGAGATGATGATTCTAAAATTTATTTTTTATGTAAGGAAGCTTATAGCAAAAATATAAAATTTTGTCATGAAGATCATTTGACTGTTAGTTTTATATACCCATTATGTAATAATTGTAAACAAGCAATAAAAGAATCCTATATTTGCAACAAATTTTTCATTCTATGATTCTCATCTATTTGCCAAGGATATTGGTATGATGAAACAAAAATAGATTTAATACTCAAAAAAGTATTTGAACATTAGACTTATTGATACACTTAGAGTTTGCTTAATACCAATGATAAATAATAAATTAGTATTTGGAAACAAGTTTATTCCTATGATTATTTGGATAAACAGGGTAAATTTGAAGAAACAGAACTTCCCTGAGAAGAAGAACTTTATAATACATTACTCAAAACTGATAGTGAAGAAGGTTATAAACATGCACTTTCACTTTGTGAAAAATTTAATATTACAAATCTTGATGAATATTGTGATATAGATGTTATTTTAAAACCTTAACGTTTATGTGCATTATGATATTACCTGAGCTGAAACAAGGTCCTGGGAGTAGACAACGTTCAATTGGAACTACTGATGGCCATGGGAGAGTCAGTCCTGACAGAACTCTACATCTGGTGAGCAAGATGTATGAGACAGGCGAAATACCCTCCAACTTCAAGAAGAATATAATAATTCTAATCCCAAGGAAAGCAGGTGTTGACAGATGTCAACTATCAGTTTAATAAGTTACAGCTGCAAAGTACTAACAGAAATTCTTTACAGACGAATGGAAAAACTGGTAGAAGCTGACCTCGGGGAAGATCAGTTTGGATTCTGTAGAAATGTTGGAACACGTGAGGCAATACTGACCCTATGACTTATCTTAGAAAATAGATTACAGAAAGGCAAACCTACATTCCTAGCTTTTGTAAATGTAGAAAAGCTTTTGACAATATTGAGTGGCATAGTCTCTTTCAAATTTTAAAGGTGGCAGGGTAAAATACAGGGAGCAAAAGACTATTTACAATTTGTACAGAAACCAGATCGCAGTTAGAAGAGTTGAGGGGCATGAAAGGGAAGCAGCGGTTGGGAAAGGAGTGAGACGGGGTTGTAGCCTCTCCCCGATGTTATTCAATCTGTATATTGAGCAAGTAGTAGAGGAAACAAAAGAAAAATTCGGAGTAGGTATTAAAATCGATGGAGAACAAATAGAAATTTTGAGGTTGGCCGATGACATTGTAATTCAATCAGAGACAGCAAAGGACTTGGAAGAAAAGTTGAACGGAATGGACAGTGTCTTGAAAGTAGGATATAAGATGAACATCAACAAAAACCAAACGAGGATAATGGAATGTTGTCGAACTAAGTCTGGTGATGCTGAGGGAATTAGATTAGGAAATGAGACACTTAAAGTAGTAAAGTATTTAACAATAAAGAACAATTTAGAATTGTGAATTCATTACAAGGATTTAAACTGGATTTTATTCTGTTCACATTAACAAAAAATCTTTATATATTCTTCATTAAAAATAAATCAATTAAATGTTGTTTGATTCCTCTGCTATGTTCCCAAACATCATAATCATCTTTTAAACTCATAAAATCAGTAACACTTGAAAATTTTGTTACCATAGTTCTCAATGTAAAATGAGTAGGTGACAAATAACATTTTCATAGATTTATCTAATAACACTTTTGATACTTCTCTAAAATATGTTTTTATTTATTTATTTATTGTTCTGTGGGACCAAATGAAGGAGAAGTCTCCATGGTCATGGAACGAGTCAATACATGAAATTATAACACAATATTAGAGACAGATAAAATGAAATATAAAAAAAACATTCTGGTGACAAGTCGTAAGTTTAAATAAAGAAAATCAACAATGTAACACTGGAATGTGCTTATTTTTGTAGCTCTTCCAGGAGCTCCTTGACAGATAGAAGGAGTGAGCCATGAGGAAACTCTTCAGTTTAGACTTAAAAGAGTTTGGGCTACTGCTAAGATTTTTGAGTTCTTGTGGTAGCTTATTGAAAATGGATGCAGCAGAATACTGCACTCCTTTCTGCACAAGAGTCAAGGAAGTGCATTCCACATGCAGATTGGATTTCTACCTAGTATTAACTGAGTGATGGCTGCTAACTCTTGGGAATAGGCTAATATTGCAAACAACAAACGACATTAAAGAAAATACATACTGCGAGGGCAACGTCAGAATTCCCAGACTACTGAATAGGGGCCAACAAAAGGTTCTCGAACTTACACCACATATAGCTCGAACAGCCCGTTTTTGAGCCAAAAATACAATTTTTGAATCTGAAGAATTACCCCAAAAAATAATACCATACGGCATAAGCATATGAAAATATGCGAAGTAGACTACTTTTACGTGTTGAAGTGTCACTTATTTCAGATACTGTTCTAATGGTAAATAAAGCAGCATTTAGTTTCTGAACAAGATCCTGGACATGGGCTTTCCACAACAGCTATCCAAACGCCTAGGAACTTGAACTGTTCCGTCTCGCTTATAATATGCCCATTCTGTCTTATCAAAATATCGGTTCTTGTTGAATTGTGAGTTAGGAACTGTAAAAACTGAGTCTTACTGTGATTTAACATCAAATTATTTTCCACAAGCCACGAACTTATTTCATGAACCACATTATTTGATACTGTTTCAGTATTACACTCAAGATCCTTCACTATCAAGCTGGTGTCATCAGCAAACAGAAATATTTTGGAATCACCTGTAATACTAGAAGGCATATCATTTATATAAATAAGAAACAGCAGTGGCTCCAGCACCGACCCTTGGGGAATGCCCCACTTAACAGTGCCCCATTGGGACTGAACATCACTACCACTCTCAATATTGCGGAGAATTACCTTCTGCTTTCTGTTCTTAAAGTAGGAGGCGAACCAATTGTAAGCTACTCCCCTTACTCCATAATGGTCCAACTTCTGCAGTAATATTTTGTGGTCAACACAGTCAAAAGCCTTTGTTAAATCAAAGAAAACACCTAGCGTTCGCAACCTTTCATTTAATCCATCCAAAACCTCACAGAGAAAAGAGAATATAGCATTTTCAGTTGTTAAACCATTTATAAAACCAAACTGAACATTTGACAGCAAATTATGTGAATTTAAATGCTCCAGTAACCTTGTATATACAACTTCTCGATAATTTTAGCACACTAAATATGTTTTATGTTACAATTTTTCTAACTCTTCCAAAACTTTAAAGACACTCATTTATATAGAATAATTTGTTTGTCTTTGTTACATATGGAAAATATTTTCTACGTTCATTTCAATAGTTGTCTTTAGTTGTTGGTTTCTTCTAAAACAATTTTCACCTTTAATTTCATAACAATTTGCACAATTTTCTCAATTTCCACTTCAAGAAGCAGACTAATAATTTTTTATGTTTCATAATATTTAAATATAATAATGTTTTTGAGTGTTCTTCACTTCGAATTCGTTTTAAATGTTTTGTAATCTGATTAAGACACATATTTTCTACATAGACAAAGAATATGAGCTTTACTATATATTTTTAATGATATGCATTTAAAAAATGTCTCCACATTGCTCTGTAACCATCTCTTGTGTATTTCTGAGAAGTAGCATTATTAACTGATTTCTCAACCCTAAAAAATCTCAGATTGAACATTATCCATGTATATAGAAAATAATGTATTAGATAAGATTACAAATGGGAAATGGAATTTTATTTTTAGAATTTAACTAATAAAAAATTATTTTTTTTAGTGTGTTGGTTTCTTTTCATTTAAAAAATTTATGATTAACTGATTTCCAATCACTTTCATATTCAATTCAAATTTATGACTTTTTAGTTTTTTATTTATCTTTATATTCAGTTGAAATTTATAATATTTATAACTTTTTATTTACTTTTGTTCATGAAGTTAAATTTTTTGATTTTTGTCAAAATAAAAATTGTGACCCTGAATCTAATTTGGTTTTTGGTTAGTTGTAGACATAAAATGTGGTTGCCACATGGAAATGTGCCCATGCTCCCATTTTATTTCTACTAGTTTCATACAGGTCTATAAGGTTACTTAGTAAAATTAATAACAATTAACTGGGATTGATTTTATAGTAAAAAATAAAGTAAGAAGCTTGTAAGAGAGTAGTGTGTTGGCTGATAGAGAATAAATAAGTCAATAACTGGGTCCTGAGGTGAGTATCTGATCAATCTCAAATTGCTTAGGCTGTACTGGAGTAATTAAACTAAAGTGAGAAAGAAAGCACATGGAGAAATTTCACTGATATCAAAGAACTCTTAGACCATTATCACTGCCCAACAATGAGTCAATTGAGTAAACAGTGAGTTTACCACCTCATATGAACTTGTTTGATATGGACATATACTTATTTGTGCTGTTATTCCTACTTTGAATACTGTAAGGTAAGAAACAGTAGGAACTCTTCTCGCTATTATAGTGCCTGTCAGTTAAAATGAAGGAGTCTTCAAGTTCATTGAAAAGTAAATAATGTGAAGTTTATCCAATTAATTCAGAGCAAATTCTCTAGCTATATATAAATGTATATACAATAAATTGCATGAAAATAGTAAGTTTAATGTAGATGGAGGGGAGTATAGAACATATGTCATATGTCCATACACTTTTTGATTTTTATGGAAATGTAGTAGTGTTATTGAAAGATACAATAGTCAATACTACTGTTCCATAAAGGGTAGTATTGCTGGTTAAATTTTCTGTTTTCATTTGAAAGTTCTGAACAGAAATAGCAGTGCCTTTTAGGGGATGCTGGATGTGAAGCTGATCCCAAAAACACGAAAGATTTTTATATAAATTTACACACTCTTATTTATTTGATAACAAAATTGTATTAGTGTTGAATATCGTTAATTTCTTTTTAGTTTATTAGTGTTTATGTACATTACTATGGCTAGTGTTCCTGCATATGTCTCACATTTGTGAGATTGTGATGCTGCTTACATTTTATGCTGTTGTACTCATTACAGGAAGGGACTGAATTTTGGAGATTAAATTTAACTGACAAGAAAAGTGACTCAAGTTTATGGAACATGAATAACTGAGGCATTCAACCAGAAGGGTTTTATACACCTCACGTCCAGTAAGTTGTTTCATATGCAAATGTCTGTTCATTTTTTTATGCCATAACACACTGACAATTTATGCACTGAGAACAAAGGAAGTGTACTGAATGGAATGTTTATTAGGTTAAGTTAAGGCTTGATGTTTTCTGTCAATTAGATCGCATTGGAACTTTCGTCAAGTTACGGCCATACATTGGTGAAATACTGAAAGTTGATTACATTTATTAATAATATGAGAGTTGGAATGGAGTGTGAAATATTCAAATTAATAACAAACAAATGGATCAGCTGCATCAGCTACAGGAATTTTTTATCCTATAAAATGTACCACTTTGTACCATGGCACTTTTGTTGCTGGTATCCCTTACAATTCACAATTTATAAACAGTTAACACTCATTTCATAACAATTATTAACTTACTAGAACAATGATATGAACATCATATTGATGAAAAACTGTTAGTTACAATTATACAGTCTTTAGTTACTGAAACAAACAGAACTTTGGTAGGCAAACTATGATGAAAATGCTTAAATTTGTGTCATTAACGAGGCTATAATCAGATTCTCATGGGCTGTCTGCATGCAGGAGTGGGCTGGGTACACATCACAGTGTAGTGGGATGTAGATCGTGTCTTTCTGCTGCGGATAAAGCTGCGTGGAAACAGGTGTCTACTAGCTATACCCTGTAGACTATCAGTGGGATTGAAGTCAAAGTGGTGAATGACCTGCGAGCCTTATCGAAGTATCTGATGTAGACTCTCATCGAAGTCTCTAGATATATACGATGGCGTGCTGAAAACTAATGCCTCCGATTTTTTATTCTGTTCCCAGCATCGATTGAGGTAATTCATGTCACGCGTATTACTCGGCCGTCTATCACGCTTTGCTGACATAAATTGCAAACCTCTACTGCTAGAGTGCTCCGAAGTGTAGCGTGTACGATGGCGGTGTGTAACGTAACTATATCGATATGTGAGAAATAGCGTGATGTAGTCGGATTTCGAATTCGAAGAGTTCGTCCACAGATGGAGCATCCACTCCTTCAGCATGACAGTGCCAGACCACACGCGAGCGCTGCGACATCTGCCGCAGCACGACGCCTTCGTTTTACTGGCATCGATCATTCTCCATACAGTCACGAGTTGGCCCCATTTATTTTTAATCTGTTTCAGAAACTTAAAAAACGCTTTCGATGACTTCATTTTCAGAGCGATTAAGTGGTGCTTGCGGAGGTAAGGTGATGACTCCATGAACAAAGTGGAATATTGTACAGTGATGGGCCGGCTGGAGTGTCTGAGCGGTTCTAGGCGCTTCAGTTTGGAACCGCGCGACCGCTACGGTCGAAGGTTCGAATCCTGCCTCGGGCATGGGTGCGTGTGATGTCCTTAGGCTAGTAAGGTTTAAGTAGTTCTAAGTTCAAGGGGACTGATGACCTCAGAAGTTAAGTCCCATAGTGCTCAGAGCCATTTGAACCATTTGTACAGTGCTGGTGTTAGCAAATTTGTGTCTCGCTGGGAGAAATGTGTTCGTCGCCAGGGTGAATATGTTGAAAAACGAATTTGCAGACGACGAAAAACGTGTAGAATGTTAGCAAAGCATGTTTTATTCAAAAGCCTTAAGACTTTTCGCATAACAATTTCGGAATCATTACTTTTCAACCCATCCTCCTACTTCCACTAGAAAGCACCGCTTGCCCCCCCCCCCCCCCTCCGCCACACGATCTGATAAGTTTCCATACTGGGCTCACGAGCCATGAACCACTACTATAGCTCTGATGAGAATGGTAAAAATAACCCTGACGGGACCTCGAAACCTACTTCATACTGCCATATGTATTAAGAATGGCAGAATAACGGAACGGATAGCTTTGTTAAATGTGAGCGAGTTCTGGAGGACGGACGTGCCAAATCAGCGACGCAATACACATGTGTAGTCAGAATGTTACACTAGCAGTTGTCACATGTTTGATATTCTTAGCAAAACAAACATGTATTGTCAAATACAAAAATCGTCTTCGAACATCTTGTTTTGGCATGTTATGCTCTCAAACATAGTCGCTGTCACATGTTGGTAGGTATTATACCACAATGTGTGTGTTACATCCTCCAGAGATGCTACTATCTATCACAAAACCTGTGAGCACTTTATGTCACGTCCTAGTAAATTCTAAAAAGTAACACTACACCTATGTTCCATCGTGTGATCCATGTAGAAAGTCCAACACAGAACATAAAGCCTAACGCTTCTAATGGTCGCTGCTTCCCAAGGAGGACATTGCTTAAGTTTGCGCTGAAAAACCTTCTTGGACATTTCTGTCTTCTTTTGTTATGCGCTAACGCATTCTTTACTTAAGAAACAATAAACCTTCACTTCCTTTAAGTTTGATAACTCCTTCCTTTATACTGAAAGTGCAATAGCCTGATGCCGTCTGTGATGTTACCCAACGAATGCTGCTAGCTCGTAAGGTGCTTCGCCACCGCCGATGAGCCATTATCTTTATTATTGTGCTCTTTCAATCTGATTTCAAAGTTTCATCCCGTTTGCCCCCATACTTCATTTCACCATCTTGACACTTCATTGCATAAACTCCCACTTTCTCCATTCAGTTCTCCTCTGTGCCACTCTTATACTTCAGCCTCTGCTCAGTATTTACGTCCTGGATTCTCAGTACCGAATCCTGAGATAGTTGTAAGATGGCGTCACAACAGGTAACTAGCAAAACCCATCAATAACATATGGAATTGACAGCTTTGAGCGCTGCTTCTGTAGTAGAAAGATGTGAAGCACCTCGAACTGCATCATCATTTACAACTGTACAGAATTTAAGAAATGCAGCAATCATTCATCAGATCCTTGTTTAGTACAATTTTGCATACGTTACAAATAACTATGAGAACTAGATGACGCCTACGATGTGTGATACTTCCATTGATTCTGTTTCATAATTTAATAGAATAGCGCAGTTACTAATTACCATGCTTTAAATAGTGGGGGAAGGTGGGGAAAAGTGGCCACCAAGGGAAAAGTGAAAATTGCATGTTTTTTTGTTCTGAATGGCGTTGCTGCCTGCAGAGAACTCATTAAACCATTTTTAATACACTCTATAATTGTTGTCAGTGAGATTTGTTCCTTTATTTTTTAGAAAGAATTGTTTCAAATTTTTGTCTGATGGAAGAGAAGTCATTTATATTCTTCTTATTACAGTAAATCGGTGCTGTCAGTACGCTCAAATAACCCTTACTTGCCAAAGTAAAACCTGTGGGGAAAGCTAAACAAAGAGATTGCTTGAGGGCTTCGTAAAAGATCGACAGAATCGATAGTTAGAGAGTGTCATGCGGCCACAGCCAGTAGGAGATGTTTCTCTCTTTAGAGTAAGAATAAGGAGACGTTGTCCCCAAAAGTCCGCTATGTTTGTGGCACTGTTGGACTGGCTGGCCTTAGGTGCAGACACTCAAGTGGATCTCTTGTTGGTATGGTAAGATAAAGGCATCAAAATGAGCTATACCATCGTCGATAGCATTAGCAATATGTCGTTTTGGGTCAGTGTGGTCAGGAAGTCTTAGAAGACGGTTTAACTGTGATAATTTTGATGATTTAAGTGATGGGAGTAATCGTGATTGTAATCGTTGAGACTGAGTGTTGACCATCAGCTCTGCACTCTATTTCGTGAGTATTTGCAGGTAAAATTGGTTCAGTTGAGAGAACGTGTGATAATGTTGCATTTCAACCGTAGTTTTATGAGATAAAGGGGACTTTTATGCAGGTTCCTTTGTAACGAGTGTGTGAGTACATGTTCGTATCATTTTGTGGGAGTAGAACTTAAACAGTAGAAATTCAAGGTTTTGCGTGTGCTTAAACATGATAAATGTTTGCCAAAGAAGATAGAAGTGAGGCAAGGGTATTTTTATTCAGTCATTTTGTAAATTTTTGGTCGTTTCTTGGTGACTGGAACCACAGGGTCGACGATTTGAGAGTGAAAAATCTATTGTAAGTCACTGTAAGTCATTAGATTAGTGTAAAGGGTTCTAATGATTTCTAAAAATGATTCAGAGAAACTTTAGTGAGAATATTCGTTAAAATTTAACTTGTTTCTTTGTAAGCGAGATCTGACCATGTAGTGTAACGATAGTCCATATAATATCTGAATCGAGAGTAATTCAAATATTAATTAACTTCTTACAATCTCATATAATGATTTTGATAGCCCTCAGTCACAGTTTCACTTAAAAATTTGGTATTTCTGGGATATTTGTCTTTGCCAGTACTAACGGACTCAATGTGTTCCGCCACGTATGTCTTGCCTTTCCCCATGATCGTTCAAGTATTTGTTTCAATCCCCTTCAAACCAAATTCATTAACTTACTCCAGATTTCGAACTTCACGCATAAGGTTTTATTCACTTAGCTAAGTCACCCCCTCTGTCTTTCTGGGATCAATACCACATACGGTGGCCTGTCCAAATACGGAAAAACATAATTTGAGTATCAGTTAATGTGCAGATGCGTACGTACCATGAGGAACCTCCAATCTCGCTTCGTTTTCTGACGGTGTACGCTGGCACAGTCTGAACGTTAACCACCCCCATCCCCCACCACCCACCCCCTGGTGTCTGCGTGACCATATGTTGCATGCTGATACACTGCACAATACTGAAAGTAACCTATGCCCCTATCCCATAACATGGTCGAAATTCTTCTGTACATAGGAGACCAAAAGGAAATTTTATCTTAACTTGTTTATTATTTGGAGCCATATACTTAGATTGTTCGGTATACCAAGAATCTGTGTTATATATACCCATTCTGAAAACTGTTTCAAGAAAAATAATAGTAGATATTTGTAAAGAATAACGCTTTGCTACAGCTATAAAAAAATTATCACACCCTTTCCACATTCAATGCAGATTGTTTTTTCAATTACACTATTAAGAATAGTCTGAAAGATAAACCAAGAAATTTATAAAGGATAGCTAAAGCATTAATGGAAAAAGGAATCAGTTAACTTTCAATTAAGGTCATAAATAATCAAAAGATTAACCACCTCCCCCCCTCTACTCAGTGTGTTAGTTCGAGGTAAAGTAAGCGTTTTCTGTGCAACCTTAATTACCTTGAGTTTCATTGTCAATGTGGAACTATTAGATACTTTACGTAACATTCGGTCGAATCTAACAAATAAAAGGCATGCACCAAGAACGATACTATAAGATACTGAGATCTGCCTAGCAAAATGGAGAGAGTAGTGACAGGGATAAAGACAAGTTAAATAGTCAGAAATAAAGAGAAGATAGTAAGGGAATAGGAGAGTAATTGAAATTCATGTACCGTAGTTGCATTAAGCACAACCGATGTTAATCGTGCCACATCAGTTATAGTTACAGTAATACCTTTTTATTATATCAATGTTTAAACAATCTCTTTGGGCCTACAGATGTAGTTTCTTGTTTCTTTCGGTTTGAGAGCTTCCTCTGTGAATCACTAAAGCCGACATAGTGTCCGTTCGGGAAAAATGGCAACACTAGTCCTTGAGAAAGGTGACCAGGATGCTTACGCCAATGAGAGTTAGTTACTTGTACAGGATGGCGCAGGGAAACGGGAAATTTCGAAATAACGTCATTTCCATGAATAAATTCATAAAACCAGTAATTTATTAACGAAAGTGAATGTATTCAGTATGCCATTATTCAGTATGTCTTCACAGTCAAAATGTCCAAAAGTGTCTCTTTACTTTTTAAAGATGACATCGGAAAGATGTGCTCCCGTTCGGCGTTCACACTCTAGCAGCCTGTTACGAAAACTGGAATGCGCGGTGTAGACAATCTTGGGGAATGGCAGTGATTTCGTTTTCAATGTTCTCCTTCAGTTCATGGATTGTTGCAGGACGTGTACGGTATACCTTGCCTTTAAGATATCCCCACAGGAAGAAGTCGCACACACTAAGATCAGGGGATCTCGCAGGCCGTGCAATTTCACCGTTACGTGAAATAATGCGTCTTCCAAACGATTGACGAACTGCTGCCATCGATTGTCGAGCAGTGTGTGACGTGGCTCCGTCCTGCTGAAACCACATGTTTTCGACGTTAAGATTAAGCTCGTACAGTCTCGGTGTAAGGAATGTTTGAAACATTTCAACATATCGAGCGGATGTTGCTGTCACTGCACTACCATTCTCACGTTCAAAAAAATAAGGGCCGATAACACCATGACATGATACAGCACACCATATTGTGACCTTGGCGCTATGTAGTGGTCGCTGGTGAAACTCACAAGGATTGTCCTGTGCCCAATAACGAAAATTCTGTTTGTTCAAGAATCCGTTCAGGTGGAAATGAGCTTCGTCAGATATCGATAAGTTACCAAGGAAATTCGCGTCCTCGTTGATTTTAGCCAATATCTGGCTACTAAACTCCATACGTGACGCTGGGCCTCGTTCATGTAAGTGTTGCACAATCTGCAACTTATAGGGATGGAAGTCTAATTCGTGCAGTATTCTTTGTAAGCTTCGTCGCTTAATCCCTAGCACAGATGCATGCTGTCGAACGGAGCGGCGAGGACGTCTCGATTGCAGCTCTAGCAGCTGCAATGTTCTCCGGGGTACGTACCGTTGGAATGCCACCTGGAGGTTTCTTTTTGAAGGCAGATCCTGTTTCTTCAAAATTACGCACCCACGTTGTAATCGCATGCGCAGATGGGAAACGTCCATGGCGTCCAAGCTGTTAATGCTGTCGAAATGTTCTTTGCACGGCAGTCGCACTATCACCATTTTTGTAAAACGCTCTCACAGCTGCTGCACGTTCCGCACCAGTCCAATTCTCCATGATTACTAAATGGCATTGCGTTCACATCAATTGCGCAAAGTTTCGAACATCTGCCGGCGCTACAGTGCTGCTAACTGTAACGTTCAAAATTTCCCGTTCCCCAGCGCCACCCTGTACTTTAAGATTTCAAGCCTAATAACTACAGATCGATTTACATCATTACTCTTTTAAGACAGAGATATTGTCTGTCATTCTGTTCCTCAGTGATGATTTTGAATTAATTTGACGTCTCTGTTCTGTTACATTTGCCGTAATACAAAAATCCGATTGAAAACGATCGGCTCCAGCCCCTAGGTATTGTTTCAGTTACTAGGACCTCATGATACCTACGAGATATTTCCTAAAATCAGAACAACGAACATGGGATATTGCTCTGATGGCATTGGTCACATTACGCACTATGTAAGCCTTAAGAAAAATGAGTAAATTTCCAATACGTTTTCTTTTTCACTTTAAAATATTTGATAGGATACTGTATTACACGTAGATTCAAAATGTGTAAGCGGAAAACTTGTATCAGTTACAATGGTCAAAATTCAGTTTACCTAAGAGTGACCACTTTATGCCACCTACCCCTACCAGTGTATTGCACAAATGTGGCGAAGTGTGTAGTACATTACCGAACGCTACAATGTAGTACTCTGATAACCAACTAGTGTAAACCCACCTTGCACAACTGTAACTCAGCAAGATGAATGAAACACCTTTACCCATGGCACTTGGATTACAGTGTTATCAGCCTTTGTACTGTTTACAAATTGACTCAGATGAGAAAGTGTGAATGATTCATTTCCCAATTCATTTCCAGTGTCTCATACATCGGCAGTGCTTTGTTGTACGGATAATGACGACTATTCATGATCTGTTATCATTCTGTGAGTGTTACCTATTTCTACTGACCTGGGTTTTCAAAAGTTAGTAGGAAAATTCCTGATTTACTCTCTGTTAGATACTTTTCTACTATATTATTACGATGAGTGTGGCGTAGTGTACGGCGGATATCATATCCCGTTATTAATTCTCCAGGTGCTGCTAATTACAGCGAATACGTCCACTATAAGGCCATATTTTTCTAAGCACGGGAGTCTGCAAAGGACGTCTTGTACAAAGAAAATGCTGCGCCGTTGACCGACCTGTGTGTTTCTGCTTTCGCGCCATCATAAATATACTCGAATGGTGCAAAAGCTAACTATCCCTTAGCCACATAAAGTAAAGGAAAACAATACGGAGTATTCCAAGACATGACGCGGTACTTTTCGCCAGCGCCGACCAGATTAATCCTACATCGTGGGCGACGACTGTTGTATACTCAGCACGGTGTATGTCTGTGGCTTAGAGTTTGTGACCGCGCGCCCCGTGGGGTGGTGTCGGCATCAGCCGCACTCCGCCGTCTGACTTGTGGTTGCTGTGTGTCCCATTCACTCCCTGGCTCCACGAGTTAGCGGCAAACTGGTTTCCCACACTACGTGGATGAACTGTACCACCACCTACCGAGAGAGCTGCTGTTTGTCCCGCCGCCTTTGGAGCGGGTTACGTCGGTGCTAACGTCCAGCGTCTTCCGCGTCCCTACCACAGATTTCTACAGAATTAATCTCGCAATTCACAGCCGGTAGAGCAATATTTAAAAACAGAGAGACGGTTTCTGTGACTCTTGCTTATTTGCATCAAAATACAGTGATTATTGCCTTCACACAAGACGAGAAGTGTTTATCTCTCAATACAACATATTTAGTTACCTATTTACGTTTACTTGTGATTTTATTTAGCAAAATTAGAGCTCTATCAGCACGTGTGATGCCCAAATAAACAACTTTCAACATTTTTCCAACATAAAATGTGATAGCAGATACTAAATAAGATGATAAAATCGTACTTTAGAATAATAAAATGATTAGTATTAATATTGAGAGTGGGAAACAAACCTAATAATCCACATGATGATTCTAGTGACAATATGTGTGTTAAGCAACGTATCTCTGAAACCTTCACAGAAACTTCAACCAAACGTGCTCCATATATCTGATGTCTACAACTATGCTCTGAAAATCACTGGCAAAGCGTACCAGTTATTATGGCTTTTCCCTGTTCCGTTCACGTGTGAAATGCGGAAGGAATGTTTGCTTAAACGCCTCTTGCGCGCCCCCTAATTAGTCTAATCTTGTCTTCGCAAACCTTATGGGTGTGATATACAGGAGTTTGTAGCGTGTAGGTAGAGTTCTTAACTTTCTGTCTGGAAAAATGTACTTTTAAGATATTTCTGGAAAATTCAGTGGTGGGGTGCCGATGTGAAGAGAGTGAACTTTGTCCTAACACTATAGACAGTTTTCATTGCTTTTGGTACGTCATATAAGATTAAGATGAATAAATAAGTGGCAAGACCCGTTAGTCTGCTAGTACTCTATATACTCCTCTGACATTCTAAGCTCCACAGTCTTTTAATATTATTTTTTCATAATACATATTTTTATTTATTATTACTGGGCGTTGTTTCTAAATTTCTCTTTCAATCAAATTCATTCCTTTACGGATTATAGACATGGCGCAACCGTTTTACATCTGTACATTCCCCTAAACGAAGCTGAATATATCACTCTTCTCAAGGAACCTAATGTAAACTTAATTCTCTCACATTTCTTTATAGAAAACGGAAATTTTAAATTCTTCATTGTTTGCCCACGTTATCCGTTGTTGCCTTATAATTATTAATGCTATTTTAACTCCGACTTAAAAACTACAAGAAATTTCTTGTTGAAAAGACAGCTTTAAAATAACTTCAATAACGAATATTTTAGTTTGAGTCTCTCCATTGTTACATACAATGCTCCGTTTCAGTGCATATCACTTCACCGCAGTTTACGTAAGGGAATCACGGATACCCATTAGATATCTCTTGTGTCTTGTGCGGTTCACATTTAATTTTTTTTCCAAAAGTGCGATGTGTTTCGTATGAATTTGTTATTCTTTACACTTTACAGAAAAATCATGTCAGTTGTTTTCATTCTCAGGAATAACTGCAATCATCAGTAAGTGATTTATAACGAGCAGACCATGAGTTCACAAAATAAATGTTAATGTTGTTGATTTAACTTGTTTCCTACTAAAATAGGGTTAATATGTTGTCTACAGTTCCTTAATTTCAGTTACACAATAAGGAGAAGGGAAAACGTTATTTTAGTTCCACAAAACCGCATTTTCGTAGATGTACCATGACTGATAGTCGAGCCCGTACGACTACATTTCAGACACGCAAAAGATAGTAAACACTGTTTCACTTTATTGAGTTGTAGTTCAAGGAAACTTTGGTTCTGCTATGGGAATTATCATATTCATGTGATACCATGACTATGGTTTCTCTAAGCTCAGGATATGTTAGGAATAGAGATACTAGATCATTTATTTTATTTCCATATTGCTGAAACATACACCGAATGTAAGAATGCCGCACTTGTCGAGAAATCGCAAAGGAATTAAATACGTTATTCCTTTAAGTATGATGTTACTGAAAATCTGATATACAATATCACTGAAAGAGTAAATGTCATCATAGGGAACCCAGAAACTGAAAAAGAGAACGATAATAGGGGAGAAGAGATCATAACTGTAACACACCAATCAAGACTACTAAAAAAGAAACATATCAGCATCATCAGGCTGGACATATCAAACCTGACAGGTGTGGCGTGTTTTTAGTGTGTGATATTCTTTGCCACACTTAGTAACAAATTGTTTTCATAAATGTTATACATCATAAAAGTTCATTATTTTTTGCAACTTTTATTTATTGGAACGGTTTCTGTCTCTCAATAAATAACAGACAATGTTGTACGACCTTGTCCACTCTACAGCGTGACTCTTTTGATAAACTAAAATAAAATAGTTACTTTTTACTCGCGTGTCATTTTGTCTCGTTGGCAACCTGATTATCACATACATTACCTGTAACAACATGCAAGCATCCAAAAAGATATTGTAATTATACTGTTATTATTTGTAAAAATCAATCCATTAAGGCTCTTTGCTCCAATTTACTCTACAAATTTGACTTCACCTCTCTAGAGATTATGTGAATAAGGTGTACATAAGATTGCCAAAGTTCTGCTTGCGTCAGATAGTTTTCTGGACGAACTACACTCTTCTAGTCGTCAGTAAACGTCACTGCCATTGGCGGCGATGCACACGCCTCCTTTATATGAACAATGGCCTTGCTGTGAGTGATTGATCATGTCAGCGTGCCGTAATGGAGAGGGCGGGATTTGCATTCAGGACATGGCACAGCCACCTCCACTACACAGAGCTTGCCGTATACTCGGGAGAGAGATCAAGAACTAAGTCCTATTTTAATTTACTAAATTTTAATTACTAAATTTGTCTCTCTGGAATGTCTCCATCCACTCTATGCGATTCCATGGGCCACTAAAAACCTTTGCACAGTGTTTACAAAAGTATCTGAGAATCGTTAGAATCTCCATAGTTCCTATTATGCTACCTACTTAGTAAATACATTACAAAGATTTTTGTTTCTTCCGAATGAATTCTGTGCCGTTCACACAAGAAACATTTCATTATAAAAAGTCCCTCCATGTTTCTCTCGTATGTTCAGTACCATACAGGTACCTAATATTTACTCAGTGGCACCATCATTATCCATCCACTGTAATTTACTGATTTGTACTTAAAAATGCAAATCTAGTTTCAGGTATAACTTGCAGTTTCACCTGTCACTCACGTTAAAAGCAAAAGAGACATTACAAAGGATCACAGTACGTATATATGTTCAACCTAATTAATGTATGGTACATCAACGTGAAAACTGCAAAGGTATAAAATATTAACCATACATTCTCATTTCCATTCAGTAGCCGATACCTTCAGACAGACACATTGAAACGAAAAGTGAGGGGAATATCGTACAGTTATTACTACATCAACGCAGTTAATGCCTAATTTCATCTTCGACAAATATCTACAGAGAATCTACATGGAAATGGCTATTCTTAATCTATGGTACAGGAATCTTGGTGCGATCTTTTAATCCGCTGATAGTGCATAGGAAGGTGTTGTCACATTAATGTCACATTAATGTGAACGTCGCCTGTGTTCGACGTCAAAGTTCAATGACCACCCACGACCTCAGAGACAATTTAGCGAACGTTGCTGGGTATGGACCTCCGCAGCAGACGCCTCGTTTATGTACCCATACTGACTGCTGTTAATCGGCGACGAAGGTTGGAATTAGCACGCCAATTCCGCAACTGGACGTCCACTCAGTGGAGGCAGGTGGCCTTTTCAGAAGATGTATGGCCGTTGGCGTGTACGGTGTGAAACCTTTGAAAGCAAATACCCAACAACAATAGTGAGAAGGGTCCAGGTTGGAGGAGGGAACGTTATGGCCTGGGGAAAGTTTCCGTGGCATTCCCTTAATAAACTCGTCTTTATGGAAGGACAATAGATCAACACGTTGTTGTGGTCTTCAGTCCTGAGACTCGTTTGATGCAGCTCTCCATGCTATTCTATCCTGTGCAAGCTTCTTCATCTCCCAGTACCTACTGCAGCCTACATCCTTCAGAATCTGCTTAGTGTATTCATCTCTTGGTCTCCCTCTACGACTTTTACCCTCCACGCTGCCCTCCAATACTACATTGGCGATCCCTCGATGTCTCAGAACATGTCCTACCAACCGATCCATTCTTCTAGTCAAGTTGTGCCACAAGCTCCTCTTCCCCCCAATTCTATTCAATACCTCATCATTAGTTATGTAATCTACCCATCTAATCTTCAGCATTCTTCTGTAGCACCACATTTCGAAAGCTTCTATTCTCTTCTTGTCCAAACTATTTATCGTCCACGTTTCAATTCCATACATGGCTACACTCCATACAAATACTTTCAGAAACGACTTCCTGACATTGAAATCTATACTCGATATTAACAAATTTTTCTTCTTCAGAAACGCTTTCCTTGCCATTGCCAGTCTACATTTTATATCCTCTCTACTTCGACCATCGTCACACAAGTAAACCTTTATCCTTGGGGATCATGTCCACTCCTAAAACCAGTTTCTTTTTCCTCGACACAATAGCATCTACCAACAGGACAATGCAGCATGTCACACAGCTAGCACTGGACATGCGTTATTCGAAGAACACCACGATAAGTTTGTTGTACTCCCCTGACCACCAAACTATCCGGACCTAAACAAAGTCGAGAATCTGTAGGACCACTTTGGTTGGCTGTTCGCACCATGGATCGATTCGCAACCGTGAAACCTGGAGCACCTGGCCAAGACACTGGAGTTGGCGTGGCTCCACATCCCTGTTGATAACTTCGAGTACATCAATGACTATCTTTCTGAACGTGCCGCAGCGGTTCTCTCTGCAAAAGCTGGTTGTTAAGGCTGTTGACAGGTGGTCAGTGTATGACTGGGCAGTGTATGTCTGATATGCTAAAGGCGATCTATGAGATAACGCAAGACCGCGATTTTGTCTACACAGTACTGTCCTGCCTCGACTCACACGATGTTGCCTTGACCAGCAAATTCTCTAGATCGCTCACCCATTGAAAACATCCAGTTGTAGGTTACCGAGAAACTGGCCATGACACCAGCCACTACAACTGGACTCTAGCATATGGCTGAAGCAGCATGGTATGAATTACCCATTCCTATCAATCAACCTCAGTTCGACATGAAACTCACTTGGGTGAGAGCCGTTCTTACAGTTTGAGATGCTAGTCTTGTGTACTAAATTCTCACTCTGTTTACTCACAAATCACTTACAGTTTAAAACAAACGTTCGCCCTATTACATTGTATACACACTTAAGGGGAATTTAGTTATATACTATCGTTCCTGTTGTCGTAACTTTAATACTCAGCATGGTATTCTGTGATCTTTCCTAACATTTCTTTCATTTTGTATCCTGGAGATAGTTGAAAAAGAATGAAAGTGTGAAATATGCCCTGGGCTTTCATTAACAAGTAAATAAGTTCGCTAAGACGTGACACATGGAACATATCACCTTTTCCAGTGAGTTATTGGTTTACTACAGTCTTTGTATGCGTGAATGTTGCTTCAGCATACAGTCATTTCAGTAACTAACTCCAAGAACATAGTGGATACCCGGAGCTCTTCACCGCAGGAAAGTAAATACTATCAGTACACTAGAATAGTTACGGAACGAGATTACATAACACGAAAAAATTCACATCAGCATACTTCACACAACTCCAAGTCCATCTTACTCTTGCAATTAGTTGTGTAATGAAATCTTCAATTACTGTGTGCAGTAATAGATAACGGATTAAAAAAGTGTCAGGCTTGCTCATGACTGTTAACATCCTCTACATCTGTAACAAAGTTTCACGCTACAGGTCTAACAAATTTTGATCTCTCGGTATGAAAGGCAATGTTCTGACTCACTGAAAAACTGAATGACTCATCATCACTCAGCCCAGGCCCCTGAGGATTGAAACCTGAAGTTTTGAGAGGGTGTGGATCTTGTACTGAAGGTATCGTTTAAGAAGGAATTTATTTTCCACTCTTTAGGGGGTGAAACAGGGGATGAAAGCCTATTTAAAGGTATGTTGCTATCAAGGGAATTTTGAACCTAGAACTTCCGTCAAATGTGAGTCTTGAACGAAATGCGACAGAAGCCCGAACGACAGGTGAATGACGTACTAGGACATGCACTAATGCCATGAAATATTGCATTGATAATGGCTAGGCACTTGCCGAAATCTGGGTGTGCCTAATAAAACCTGAAAGAAAAGGATGACTGATTACTGTGCTCTATCATTTGAAAGTAGAAAATTTTTGGAAATTCAACCACTAAGAGGATAAAATATTGAGTGAAATTTTTTTTTTAAATAATTACTGAAGAACTTCTAAAGGATGTTTCACTCTACATCTATGAAATTGGTATTTGATTTCTCGCTCAGAAATAAAATACGTGTTTCAGTGTTTCTGGAAATTCAACCCCTAAGGGAGTGCAACAGAGGATGAAAATTTTTAATAAAACATTTCGTTACAACAAAAAGTTTTAAAGATACATTTATGAAAACTGGTATTTCACTTTACCGTTAGATAGAAAGAAATATTTGTTAGGGGTGAACGTTGCTTTGGAAATATCTTCATTAGACCGCAAACGGCATGATTAACAAAATGTTTGGACTCCAGCTACCGGAATCGCTTTTTGGTCAGACGTACACTAGGAGAAAGACCATACTTACATGGTCTTCGTTAGCGTGAAAAGCTTCTAAAGTGTTGAAGTGTGTTTACAACATAAACATTAAATTAAATAAAAACAAAAAATTTCTGCAGGCCATACAGTCTACGCGAGCGAAGCAGCGCGCGTTAAGCTAGTTTTCCAATAAAAAGGCAGCACAACCATATCTCAGGATAACAGTCCCATCTTCAGGTGTACAGAATGTCCACACCAGTCAAACAACAGGTTAATATAGTTACGCTCTGGTACATGGCATTTAAGCATAAAATATATGTAATATATTCCAGGACAATATTTACTGTTTACATGCCATTCGCTAGCGAATCACTTCATTAACTCTTGTTATTTGACTCGTGGGGACGTTCTGTGGATCTGAAGATTGAACTGTTTTCCTGAATCATGGTTGTCTTTCCTTTTATTGGAAATTAAAGATTAATTACTACTGTAGCTGATTTTATCAATAATGAATAACATACATTACAGTTATAGAAGTCCTATCAAGAATAACATACGTCAGGTTTTTTCTTCAAAGGAAGCAGTCCACTTAAATCTCAGAATAACAGTAAACGTACGTCTTTCACCTACAGTAGTAAGGAAACAAGGGAGCTGAAGGGTTTGACATGTGATGTCGTAAAGGGATGTTGAAATTTAGGTATTCTGACAAGATAAGAAATGATGTTTTCTGCAGAGACGGTGAGGAGGGGCAAGAAGAAGGGATATGATGACAGCACATGTGTTTTGACACCAAGGAATAACTTCCATTGCATCTGAGGAAGCTATAGACGGTAGAAACTGTATGGTAAAACAGAGATCGGAGTATATCCAAGAAATAATTGAAGAAATTGAGTGCCAGTGCCACTCTGAGATGTACATGTTGGTACAGGAGATCATTTGTGGCGGATCGCATCAAACCAGTCTCAAGACTGATGACCCAAAAAATGGCGTTGCAAAAGTTATATATTATCCTTCCGGAGGCCATGCATATTAAAGCGCAGCTTCCATCACTAGGAGGGTCGCTGAGAGTGGATCAAATCCGCCCTGCGCGCGTTGGGTTACCTCGCTTCAAAACCTGGGCATAATAAGAAAATGGATACGAAATACTACAAAACTGTTTTTTTTTTTTGTCGCTGATTTGGAATCCAGTGTCGGAATTTAAAAACTTCAAATGGCGAATACAATTTGGCGGATCGAAAATTATAGATTTAGCCGATTCTAGTACAACTTCGGGTACAAAGTATACTGAGGTTGCCGATAACGAATTAGTAGGTGAAATTGCCGTATTGAAAAGTTTTATACGATATTTTACGGTTGTCAGACGAAATGATGGTCACATTGCTTTCAGAATGGTCGTTGTCGTGTTGTCTACTGGGAGATTTTGTTTACCTCTGGTGGCATCTGTTTATCTTCTTAAACTTCTTGACTCTCGAAATGAATGGACTCGAAGATGCCAGAAGCCGATGGAATACGACATACATCGTTTTCTCACGGGAATATGTACGTGTAAAATTTTCTCTGTAGTTCTAGGCATCCTTGTTCTGTGTTTCCTGTGCATCTTCAGGAAGTTGACCAATCAGCTACAGTTATGGCATCTTCTTGCATGAAAATTATGCGGAATGATGTAGGCATTGGCGATTATTGCAGAATAATCTGAGTCAGCTCAAACTGGCATCGACTTTCGAGCAATATATATTTTTCAGAGTTCTTGATACATATATTTTACTTTTATGGTTCTCTGCAAAAAGTTTGAACAGTTTTTCAACATTTCTCGTAACAGAAAACACTATTACTTGGGTAAATTTTAATCTTATAGAAGAATTATCTGCCGAATCACGAAGAAACAGTTATGGTCATAATTCCAAATAGTTCTCTAAGAATACTACAGGAAACCCGAATGACATTTTTTGTGCAGATACTAGTTTACGAGATAACAACAATAAAGAATGACTGTCCACGAAAACGTGCAAATATGTGCACGCAAATAAATTTGAACTCGTTAACTGTTCTATTAAGGTGGTAAGAGAGCAATTTACAAACGTGGAGCTACGCGGATGAAATTTTTTAACGTCGATATCGGTCAATATACGAAGCAGTTAAATTTAATGTCGATATGTCACTACACCGGTTAAAAATGTGACAAACGTATCTTGTGGAGAGGCAACAATCTTGTTTTATCCTGACAACTAAGTAGAATCACTGTCATATATTAAACAGGCCACACAAACAATATCTGAAAAATGTGTCGTTATTATATTCACTGCTTACCGTCAACTGTCATGGTACGTCTCATATCGACTTGAGACAGGAATGACTCCGAAGCACTGGGCAAGTATACTCTAGTGCAATCTACACAAGATTGCGCGGGACTGGTGTCGGAACAGACATTTCTTTTTTCTATTTTTGCTACGTTTTGAAGCGAGTTGGCTCACTGTACTTCTGGTTAACGACGACGCTCGGTTTGCCAGCCAGCCTGGATGTGGTTTCGGCGGTTTCCCACCTGCCACTAGCTGAATATCGGACTAATAACCATGTCATGCCCCAGATTCGCGATTCGTAAACATTTACGAACATTTCACTCACTTCCACATGAATAACACTATACGTAGGCAGTTGTAATACAAATATTCCGTCTCAGGGTGAAACGGAACGGTGACGGAAATGGAATTCGGCCACCACTTAAAACTAACGATGCCACATCCGTTAATAACCATCCAGGTCCGGCACCGATGCGGTACAAGGCACAGGAAAAGGAATAATTTAATAATTATGTATACCTTTGCACCTGATGAAATATGCACTCACTATTTTTAAGATTTCAGCAACCTGATTTATTTTTTGCCCTTTAGCGCTAAAGAGTAAATATGATTTTCACGAACAGGCTTTCAAAGTGTCATGAGACATGAACTTTTAATGCGAAAAGTATTCAGAAATTGACGATTTCTCAATGAGAAATTACGTTGTGTATCTTGGGAATTCCTACGTGGGAGGAGAGACAAACAACTATAATGGTAAAAGGACTGAAGTGGAATTCATCAGTTTGGCTTCAATGAAAATGAAGCAGAAGTGAACGGGGAGATGTCTAAGTGTTGAGGGATGATAGATGGACGGAGTATGATCTTTGGTGGCTTCAAGAAAGACGGTGACGACGACCTAACCGAAGACCATGTAAGGACAGTAGATAACATGCATGTAATCATCATATGACCGTAATTTATGGAAAAATTGTATTAGATTCTTTTATGTAGCAGTGGTATTTGTATGGAGTGTAGCCATGTATGGAAGTGAAACGTGGACGATAAATAGTTTAGACAAGAAGAGAATAGAAGCTTTCGAAATGTGGTGCTACAGAAGAGTGCTGAAGATTAGATGGGTAGATCACATAACTAATGAGGACGTATTAAATAGAATTCGGGAGAAGAGGAGCTTGTGGCACAATTTGACTAGAAGAAGAGATCGGTTGGTAGGACATATTCTGAGACATCGAGGGATTACCAATTTAGTATTGGAGGGCAGCGTGGAGGGTAAAAATCGTAGAGGGAGACCAAGAGATGAATACACTAAGCAGATTCAGAAGGATGTAGGTTGCAGTAGGTACTGGGAGATGAAGAAGCTTGCACAGGATAGAGTAGCATGGAAGGCTGCATCAAACCAGTCTCAGGACTGAAGACCACAACAACAACATATAGCAGTGAATATTATATGTTTGCTGCCTCTGCTGCTGGTGACGAAATACTTCCACAGGTACGATGTGTAGTTACGAAAACACAATTTATCCAGGGTGTCTTAGGAGGAATGTTCAATATTCAAGGATATGACCTGAACGATCATCTGAAGAAAACAGTTTACTAAACATGGGCTGTAAAACGCGTACCTTAAGATCTATGGCCTCTTCTCCTTATTAGATAATGTGAAACGAATATCTTCTATTGCAAGGTCTTTGTTTTTCATATTTTGAGAGTTGCTAGTACGGACCGAAACTAGGAAAAGAGTCCAGTAAACATGGGTTATTTAGTGCATACCCTAAGAGCCATGAGAACATGTTCGTTTTTGCTACTCTAACACACATCTCTTCTACTGAACAGGTGCTCATAGCTCTCAAGGTATGCATTCAAAGCCCTTGTTTACTGGACGTTTTGGTGCTTCGAATGATCGTTCCTGTCTATTCCTAAAAATTGACAGTTCCTCTGGGAACACCCACCGTTTCTCTATGTTAATATATGGGTCACAAGACCAAATCTCGACTACCTCATTTGACGTTCTACATAACAAATTCTTCAATCTCACACCACACGCTTCTGTGCAGAAACTATTAATTTTACCTTCTTCAATGACATTTATGAGTATTTAGTAATTTTCCGAGATTAATAAATTATAAGCCACGTTTCAAAACGAGAGAACAAATTAAAATTGCATGTGACTATATTCCATATATTTACGAGACTGGATGCTCAGTATTGAGCATGTTTATTATGTTTAGCTTTTTCCTTCCAATAAATGGGACATAAATCTGTACCAACTACCACAATGTGATGATTCTGTCTATATACAAAACTGAAATATGAACGAACAGATTTAAACATATGACAATGGTACATTCGAAGTATACAGGAATTTGTGAAAAAAATTGAATTTATAAATGGAATAGTATGTTTAGACTAAAAGCAGAATTTTGGCAAGGAAAGTATTTGAAATATATAATCACAGAATAGCAGAAATAGTCTTTTGCGACTGTAGTAAATTTACGCGAAAAAGGCATTCCAACATGTCTAAGGACCTGTTTCACAGATGCAGACTGAAAATATTCATATTAGTTAAATGCTACATAATCACAAGATTTATAATTATCAGTACGTCCAGTAGCTCAGAGCGTAAAAGCTCAACGAATGAGAAGAAAATGTGAGAAATTCGTGATGTTTTTTGGAATCAGTTTTCAATGCATTACGTATATCCTGTTTGACGAGCAACGTATCATCTACATGTGGATGCTTTGAAAGTTATATAATTGTGTTGTGTCCCACGCCACTTTCGCTGCCGCGTAATTCCCCTTTATTCACGGTGGTGCGTCAGCCTAGCCTCCATTACTGGAGACCAAGAGTAGCGAGCAGTTCGATGGTTATCTACGTATGTCCCCAGTGGCAGCCACACTACTTTGCCACGCCTCACGCATACCAGTCAGGCAAGACGTCAGTCTTTGCAACTTTATATCTGCGGCCCTGTAAGTCAGTGGCAGTTTGTCACAGGGCAGCAGCAGAGGTCAGCCAGAGCTAATCATCTAGTGGAGCTGAGAGTCAGTCCAGAGTTCGCACTTAGCAGCGGTCTGAAACAAGCAGCCGCTCGTGTTAGCCATGAGGTTAAGAACTGCTGCAGCCCTTTGTGCTGTGACGTTGGTACCCGACTTCGTTTCTGGGTGGATGTTGACCTCAGGAAGTGACTGTTTGTTATGGGACTTAGTTCCCTGTCTGGACACACTTTTATGAGTCTAAGCTAAGCGGGATGTTATGGTTTACATGTGTGTTACAATAAACATGTGTTCAATTACACTGTGCTACTTAATTTATGTAGCGGTTTTAGAGAACAAGATCACCTCGGGAATGTCTGCCCACATAGAGTGGTGTAGTCAGTTGGATATTAAACTGCTATAAATAAAATTGAAAGTATAAACTGAACTTTTGAAAAGAAAATATTACTGTAAGTTACACATTAAATCAATCACAAGATGTAGTATTTAATACTGGACAAAAAACAAGAGACACTTTTGCAGCTTCACAATTTCCTGAAATGAATATAGGAGCAAAATATGGGGCAAATCAGAAAGAGGTGATGACCATGTTCTCAGTTCAACAAAAGGGTCTGTAGAGCCGCAAAGGAGAGACAGAAACCATTCTGTAAGAGTCTTGTAAGCAGATTTAAAGTATTAAATATAGGAAATATGAAATAATTAGCAGATCATTAGACCTTGTAAAGTGTAATAAACATTATGTATCTCAAACTATGCCCAAAAATCTAATATTCCAAAACCGTTTAAAGACTGATATAAAGCCATTGAGCGATTTTTGCTTTATTCTTGATCACACAACAACAATGGAATACAAAATTTCTCCTTTCATTCAAATATGTCATAATGTTATACAGGAAAGGAAATCGTAATATGTTATTGGATTATGGAAGTTTCTAGTGCTGACACCATAATTTCAAGTCAGAGTATATGTATGATCTATAGACTAAGTGACTGTATCTGAAATCGCTGCTGATAGACATACTACATCAGGGGTTCATCATATTTTGATCCACCAGACAGACTGAAATTGATGAAGCATACATTAAAATGAACAACTTCTCTCAGAAAAGCTGCCTTTGGCCTGTTAGACTGGTATTATTTCTCATAAAGTACCATAATGATTTAATGCTGAGGTATAAGAATTTTGGACTAGAAATCAAATAAAAGCTGAGGTAACATGAACTCCTGATGAAGCTTATTGTATTGTTTTATCAGAAACACAGAAGAAAAGAAAGAAATCACTCTACACATACTCCATTTATATCAAAAAGATAATATTCACAAGAAGAAATCTGATGTGAAATACCTCAGCTGAATAAAATTTATCACAGTACTTTAAAAATATCTCTTTATTAGAGTAATGCTGGTCAGCTATCGATTTGTAAATGACCTCTTTTTAATTTCGGAAATTCGTCTGTGGTGTAGGAAAAGTTACTAAGACGAGAAAGTTTAATCTATGTATGGAAACGCCCATCTGTAAGACTTTTTGTTTCCACAGACAGATTATTTTCATGGCTCTTTACGTCACGGCTCAGCTAGCTTTGCACTTGTAAATAATGCGACATTTCCACCATCACATTATTCACCATAGCACGGGATTAGCCGAGCGGTCTAGGCGCTGCAGTCATGGACTGTGCGGCTGGTCCCGACGGAGGTTCGAGTCCTCCCTCGGGCATGGGTGTGTGTGTTTGTCCTTAGGTTAATTTAGGTTAAGTAGTGTGTAAGCTTAGGGACTGATAACCTTAGCAGTTAAGTCCCATAAGATTTCACACACATCTGAACATCTGAACATTATTCACCATAATGCAGCGAACCCTGTCTGCAAGACCATTTTTTCTCTTTATAATCTTTTATTATTCAGATTCTCTCCTCTTCATAAACAGCTAGCAATTTTATAATGATATACGTAGTGCTTCTCATATAGGTACATTATGGACAAAATAAAACTTCCCTGAAAAATGTCCAACATGATTCAAGTTCCAAGAAGATGTTCTCTTCACAAAATATCCTGGAAACTGCCACTGTTGATAATGGTGCATCTCTGCATACAATTTATCAGACTGTACTGGGTCTGCCTGAAAGACAGCAGCAGAGATGTATTTTAATGTTCTACTTCTGTTATGAAGAGATTATTTTAGTATACTTGTATTTGATCCTAGAATCTGTCCCATATGTATAACTTCCAGGAACAAGGAGGGATCAGGCAAGTTAGAAGCCACATTTCTGGCCAACCTCGCCTCAACACATACATTGGGAACTTAGCAGAAGGTTGTGTATGACACATACATTCGTTTCTCTTGTGTCAGTGGACATTCAAAGTATATAAACAGATTTTGACCAATACCAGATTTGTTTTGGCCACTTGTATGTTCTACAGATTCATATATATGTATTTCTGAATTATTCCTTCACAATTATTCTTCCTGTGTATAGAAGATTTTTCCATAGAATAATTGTCAGTAATTTCCTTGTATCATATTTAACTCTGAGATGCTGTGCTCTCATTATAACATAATCTTCAACTGTCTTTTGATCATTCAGGCTTTTTAGTTTCTTATTCATAAATAGTTGGCTCCTTGGGTTAATTAATGCATCACCAAAGGAAGTTTCAGAATTACCTGTATAAGGATTTGTGTATTTTTAAAGTATTTTCTTAAAATCTCCTCGTCCTACTAATCTAAATATTTAGATAACGTGTCTTTTTAATTTTTATGTACTTCAGGGTAAACCTTTATCTTACTCTTTTTTCTTTTTTACACAGTTTTCTGGTTGTCTTTATTTGTTCTGTCTCACAGCTGGAGTACCATCATCCTCAGTATGATCTTTATGTAAGAACATTTGTTAATTGATTTTATTATTTTTTTACACAGTTTTCTGATTGTCTTTATTTCTTCTGTCTTCACCAGCTGGAATACCAACATCCTCAGTATGATTTTTATGTAAGGAGTGTTGCCAAATGATGTCCCCAAAACATTCTGTATAACAAAGAATCATTCATGTCTTAGTATATTGATTCCATCCAGAATACTGTTTCCGAATCCTTCACTTTCTTGGTCAGCTATATATTGATGTTTATTTTTCATTTTTTGGCGAAATTGTTTCAGAATCAGTACACTGTCTGAACTTTTTTCAGTATTTCTATTCTTCTTGGCTTCTAGTCAGTCTGAGGACTACTCATTTTTATCTTCTAATACAGATAAATTGTGTCTATTTTTAGGTGATGCTGAAAGCGACATTGTTATTAATATGGAAAATGATATTTTCCACTTTGTGATATTCCTATTGTCATTGACATTGAAACAAATGTTCATGTGGTTTTGCCATTGCTGTTAATTTGACATTAAGTCTGAAGTAGGCATTGGTATTACATTGCTATAATAATTAGATATTAATATTTATGTACATGTTTGCATGTAGTTAAGATTGACACTGATTTTCTCATTATATTCCTAATGTATAGTGTTTTAATCATATTCTTCCTCGCCAAGTATGTATGTGCAAACTGTAAAATTCAGATTCCAACATGTACTGCACATTTTCTAATACTCTTCTAAAATTAACTCGACACTCACAAAACTGTAACAGCTGTAGCTCATATCTGTGTCTCTCTCTAATAAAGTACTCTCTCGCAATAGTTTCATTTACTAAAATAAAATTACCTGATAAAATCCATTAATGTTATTTATGCTGGTCTGATTACGTGCCTTTATATTCTCTTTCTCTTGCTTATAATTCTGTTGCGAAAACCATCCGTTACTATGAAGAGGGTGAGTGTTTCATAGGTCTGTCTGGATGGTATAGTTGCTCTCCCGGTTGGGCATTATGCTTTCGACGGGCTGGCGAGGGACACAGGTAGTCATAATTCAGGTATATTTTTTATTATTCGTCAAGCTACAACAGGTGCGTACCCTCGTCTGATCGATGCAGACTGTCGTCTATTCAATGTCGTCTTGTGCCGTGCAGTGCGGACGGTCGTCCCTGAAAGCTGCTGGGAGGCAGGCAAGATAGTGAGTGGCACCGACGGCGGCAGGCTCCACCACCTGTAGCTAGTGCAGCGTTCTTATAGTCAGAGCGACTGCGCTTAGAACAGCCGGCGACGACTAGACGAAGGCCTCACTGGCTTTCATGAGCTCTCTGGTGGTGTCGAACCTTGGACTCCGAGGAACGTGCAAGTAGTTGGCTGGAGGAAACTTCCTGACCCAGCACACAGGTCTTCCGCTTTCTGTCACACAACACTTCGATAACCTCTTCGCTGGTTCTTCACCAAACTTTGCTGACTCCGGCATATAAACGACGGTTTAACGATGACGACAGCTATCTAGTGCAGGCCGGTGGGTCAAGCAACGTTGTCGTCAACTGATTAGGGCTGCCAGCTCGCTGTTGTCAGTGATGGCAAGCACCATCAGTTGACACAATGCTGCATCAAGAGTCTTCCTTACAGTCTTGCCACACGTTTTCGTAACGTGCGGGGCTGTTTGTAGGTAACTGTGAAACGATCCTTCAGGATGGTAAACGGATCACTGTGTCCAGAGTTCCTTGGCGTTGTGGTACTCTGTCTGCATTGTAAAATGGTCTGTTAGGTTTAATTAAACTTTCCAAGTAAACTTTCATATATTAAAGTGACCCTAATTTACACGTCCTGGAGCTACATTGTAGTTCTTCAAAATTAAGGCTGAATTTCTCATCATCTTATTCCAATGGTTATACATATTTTTGAATTTAATATCAATTTCCCAGGTTTATTCACAATGCACTCGTCTTCCAGTTCAGTCTATGGTTCCAAAGCAATATCTGGTACTTATTTACTAAATACTATTTCTATTCAGTGATAATCTGCCAGAACTGAAGACACATTTAATGTACATACTCAACACAGACAAGTTCTAACTGGTTAGGTTTATGATATTTTATACCACCTAATATAAAAGAGTCTAATACGCAAGTACAGTGTGATGGTGAAAGAAATGTTAGATTGATTGATCAATAAGATGTTAAAGAGTTTCAATAAATTTATCCAGATAAATAGTCCAAATGCCTGTCTCTTCGAGAATATTGTGTTCAACAGAGTTAGTGTTTAGAGTGACGTTAAACTATATTTCTGACATGACCAAAGATGTCAATTAACCGAAACATGTCCCAATCCACTGTATTCTACTTCTACGTCTCCAGATTCAGGATATGAATATGTTTTTGCATCTATCGCCTCATGATATTTTTCCCCATTATTTATTTTTCTTTTCAAAGCTTAAGTAATAATTACAAATGCATCATAAAGGAAATAATTCAGAAAGTGATCCGATCCCAAAGTCTCTTGCAAAACCAGCCATATGTCAGGGAGCGTCAGCTGCCTGTACCCTAGAAGCATCTCGACAGACGACTGAGCTTCGCTTCAGTTGTATGTTGTAGATTCGGATGAGTCATCCACGTTTTTTTTCACAACGGGAAGAGCAGGAGTGGGCCTACTTCATCTGTTGTAGAACTGAAATCCACCCCACCATGTACTATGCTGCTCTAATCACCCATGATAATTTCCGGAAACTACTATTATCCAAAAGACATTGGAAGGAGTATTTGCTGCAACCAGCGTTTGAGGCTTCATAGATTGCCGTAATGGAAGCTTCCTTTATATTATCTGTCTTCTTATAACACATAACTCGAAGAGATCATTTCTTGTATATATGGGAAAGTGAATAAGTAGCACTTCATTTTTGGTTAGATCAAGGACGCTGTAAAATTCATCGTCCCTGTCTTCTCCAGTCATATTCTACCCTAGAATGTAGAATTAAACTTCTCCCCATAACCACATTTCTGAAATTCGCCTAACATGAATTGTATATTACTTATATCGTCAGCAATAATTTTCTCTGTTAAAACGAGCAGGGCCTATGTTCCGAAATATAAATATCCGGTTGGTCATAAGCGCTTATTTTGCTGTAGATTAACAGAATGGGTCTCAACATTTCCGTAATATGAATTTTTAGAACCGTTGATATTCCAACTGACTGATCATACTGATGATGAACATCCATGTTTCAGACCAATTGTCAGTTAGGGTTGGACTAACACGTTACGGTGCTGGTCGGAGTTGGCTCTGTGCAATCAAGGATCTGGGACCGGGATTTAGTAGTACAGGTCTCTGGGCACTTGATCTGCTAGTTGTCTTACTTGTAGATCATCTGCAGCTTCTTGTTGACTGTGCTGATTGCTGCTGACCTGAATGAAGCTTGGGGCCTGCAGCGGCGGTGTTGACTGAGTGAACCGGCGGCTCCGACGTCAGCGGGGCTCGTACTCTCTGTACTGCCGAGGATCAACACGCCGGCGGCGAGGCCACACAGCGATTTGTTAGCGGGGTATAGGCGAGTAGTTCCACGAAATCAGGTCTCACTGGTGGAATTTCGGATGCATCGAAAGCTGGTGGAAGCGTTGTGACGTGTCTTGCATAAGAGCTACCATTTTCTAACCGTAACGCCTGTTCCATGATCGTATTATGAAACATCGTATTACACGTAATACGTTTCTGCCTTAGTGAGTGAGTGAAAATTTTGTCTGTGGACAGATCAGGACCGATGCAATGGATATATTGACGAACTCCCTCAAATATCCTTTTCTACGGCCCGCACATTTTTCACGTCGTGCACCAATGCAACAATGTTTCTAGGTATCGGAGAGACTATAGCACTGGATAGCGGCCTATAGATCAACAGTGCACGTCCTATTTGTGTATGGAGCCACCGGAGGACTCTAACCAACGATGCATATTTTAAATGCTACGTCATGATTAATTTCTTGTCCTCAAAGTCGGAACAGACGCTATTAAATACCTCAAGAAAAGATTGGAAGAATAGCATAAAGGTATCGGAAATGAAAAGATATGCAGTGTGCCAATTTTGGTAAAGAGGGAAAGAAAAAAGTTGTGAGAGATAATACAAACCAACATCGCTGTTGCCGTAAGGGCATAAAGTTTTGGAAATTATGGTGGTTAAATAGCGCTCAGAATTGTATTGTGACATTTCAAAAATGAGCAGGATGAATAAAGGACTTTAAAAGAAATGAAGATTGGATTCTGTGGAGGTAGAGAAGGAGTTTTGTGACTTACACACAGGCACAATAGCCATTTACCCTGGAGGTAGGGCGAGACCAGTGATAGGTTCCAAATTCGTTACTGTAGCGTAGCGAGGGTACGCCTACCTCTTCCAGCAAGGTCATGCAGGTGTGGAAAACGGAAAATGCTAATGACCTCAGAAGTCTGTAATGTGACCGAGGCTATAATGAACGTAATGTTGTGATTAATTAAATAGATAAAATACGGTGCAGGAAAGATAGTAATGCTGTTCTTACATGTTCGAGTATCTAGTTACCATAGGTACCTAAATCCAATTACGAAAAACAGAATAACTGAGGAAATAATACTTCAGAGACAACTTGGCTGGAGACAAAGTCTCCTGATTGGCCAGTTTCTACCAATTTTATTGGGAGAAGGAAAACAAACGTTTGGGATGGCACAAATGACCAACTGCCTAGCCGATCCAGATGGAGGAGATACTTCAGATAGATAGTGACAGCTCTGAATTAGTAGTTTTTTAAGTCGAAAGTGATGGGTTAGCACAATTTATCTGTGGCTTCATTGGTTACTTATTGTGTCAATAGCACTACGTGTTAAGATGAGTAAATACGAGAAACACTGCATTTAAAAGCTCATTAGTAGGGGGCTTTGAGACTCGAACCACAATCTGTGCCCTTTCATACTTATCTCTGCCTCCCCCATACCCTCCACTGATTTGTAATCCTGTCTCTCTCCCTCCCGCCTCTCAGGGTAATTCCCTGAGATATAAATGGCCATCAATTATCCTATTAATTGGTGGTATATTGTTTACTTAGGACCCTTATCCCTATAATTTATTACCCAGTTAGGTCAGGCAGCCGTCCTATTTGTGGTGGGGGACAGACAAGTGTGTTCGTTTAGTATCCTTACCGTTATAATTTATTACGAAGTTAGAACAGTTTCTTATTGTGCGATTATTATCACTGTAAATTATTACCAAATAAGGTGTCCAAGATGGTTGCCACTGTGGTTTCACAATCAAACATTGTGGTCAAGGATTTTTCCTCCGAGCCACTATGATGTCACAGTGTTCATAGTCCAATGCAAAACGGCGAGAAATAAAAAATAGAGTCATATTAGTCAGTTTTCTTTAAACTTAGCGTGATATATTTACTTAAGCATTTAGGAACCTTTATAGACCTCTCAAAGACATACACGCAAACATGATTACGTTACAAACACGTTGCAGGTTATACAAGTCATTTCCAGTGCTGTGCAGGGGATGTCAAGCACACCTGTGAGGTGAAAACAGTGATTTACTAGTATTAATACGAACATGTTTTTAGAACAAAGGTAAACTGGATGGCAGACCTAGCCCAGTGGAAGAGACTTTTTTTTTCTACAAAGTACTTTCTTGATGTGTACCAATTACACTCTCTAATTGGTAAGCTTCAATTCTTAAACAAACTGCACCCATTATGTCACAACTGAACTGCAAGGATGAGTTTAATTTTTTTCAGACTACACAATTACAAGGTCGAGTTGTAGGCTTCACATCTTTAAACAAATTACACTCATAGCCCCTATTTCTAGGTTTAACAACAACTTTAGGAGTTTTCGCTTATGCTGTTGCAATGTACTGCCCAGTCTAGTCGGAAAGAAGGAAAAAAATTACAACGTTTTTGTTGTAAAAACATTCGCTAGGTCCTGCCTGCTTTGAGCGGGTTTGACTACAGCGCCTCTTCAGGGATCGTCACTATATCGGTTGGATTCTACACGAAGCCATGGACCCAGCTGTCAATAAGGCACTGTACAAACTGATGGTGGCTCTAAATGGTGTAGCTGTGTTTACTTCGAACAGACTGGGTCGTCTGGTACAACTGAACACATCATTGACTTGGAGGCCATTTGCAGCTACACATGGACTTCGTCTTCCCTTAAGAACGATACAGATTTTATAGATGACAATGCGCCATATCAATAAGGCAAAATTGTTAGTGATTTGTTTGAAGAACATTCTGAAGAATTTGACCGAATGGTCTGGTCATCCATCGAAACTTTATGGGACATAATCGAAAGATCAGTTTGTGCACAAAATCCTACGCCGGCAACACTTTTGCAGTTATTGTCAGCAGTAGAGGCATCATGGCTCAATATCTCTGCAGGAGACTTACAACGGCTTGTTGAGAACATGCCAGGTCAAGTTTCTACAAAGCGAGTGAAAAACGTCTGACACGACATTAGAACGTATCCCATGAATTTTCCCACCTCAGTGTATAATTACTACTATCTTAAGTTAGGGAGTTACTATACAATTCAGAATTGTTGACAGGACATACCCTTAATTGAACTGAATAAATTTGTGTTATGCATCTGATCTCATTTGGTACCTCACTGTCGAAGTAGCCCAGTGAATGCAATAAAAATTACAATACTACTACATCTGAAAACGCTGTCTGCATCTGTGTATAAAAAGAGTTGAGGCATTGTTGTGTGAACACTAGTTGCAATAACTAAACTTGTGCGGTAATTGCTGTACAATATACCGTGTTTAAGTACATTCTGGACATAGTATCCACCCTTTTTATGTTCATGCACCCAATATCAAGCAAGGGACTTGCAGAATGGCATGTCTGTGTGCACATGCCTTTGTATGACTTAATACGAGGAGTTTGCTGACTGATATATCCCCCAAGTCGATTGTGCAACTGCTTGAAACACTATCCGTTCCCATATGATCCCAACATCTGAGGTGTGCAAGTATATGACTTAAATATGCATCAAAGGCGAACTGAAGAGCAGCCTTAATGTAGAAAATTGTAGTTTCAGAAGCAGTTTTACATCGAGAAACATATGCAATAAATTTCACTGTCTCTGTGCAGTGCAGAAGAAGCTCGTGGTTCATGGTTTGTGAGATGATGGTGGTAAAAAATGCAAACGTGCCACAGGATTTGCTTTGTAGACATATAACTACCTTAATAATTAAACCATAGGCCATAGTGGCCAGAGTTTGTGCTTGCTTATCTTTAGTAGCAGCGAAGAGTCAGGCGATGTTTACATAATGAAAACTGTAAAAAAAGGTTCTGTGGTACTTTTTAAACATGGAACCAGGGGCTAGCAGTGTAATTTGTTTAAAAAATGATACCTGAGACTCGACAGTGTGGCTGTTAGATAGAAAGAGTGTGAGTCGTTTAACAAATGAATAGTATTTTTCACAATGTAATTGTTGTGTAGCAAGTGTGTATATTGTTTAAGAAATGAAGTCCAGCACTTCCAAAGTGTAAGTGTTTCACAGCGAATGTACACTTTGTTTCAAAATCTCTATTTCATGTGCAAGTGGGCTAGATCTGACGTCTTGCTTAATCTTGTTCAAAAACCTGTACCTAATAGTAACATAAAATCGTCCTCGACAACCACAGGTGTGCTAGAAATCCCCTACACAGTATTGGTAATTGTCTTGTATGGCCTGCAATATGTTTGTAACATACTACTAATGCACACATGTCTGTGAGTGGCCTAGAAACGTTTCTGAGTGTTGGTAATTGTCTTGTATGGCCTGCAATATGTTTGTAACATACTACTAATGCACACATGTCTGTGAGTGGCCTAGAAACGTTTCTGAGTGTTTAACTAAATATCTCATGCAGTATGCAACTGCCGAACTAGCAATATCAATTGGAGTTTTATTAATTTACTATTGTTCTACGCTGAATTACGTTCACTTTGATTCCAGAGGGTTGAGGTAGAGTGCAGCGGAGGTGAAATCGTTGTGCTGAAATGTTTGATTATGATGTCACAGTGTCAGTCATCATGGAGACCTTATTAGGTAATAAATCATGATGATAAGCATCACAGGGATATAAATTACCCTAATTTAGTAACAAATTGTAGTGATGAGGGTCTTATATAAACACCCTTATCTGTACTCCAGCTAATGCTGTAAAAGCCAACCATAAATGGGTAATAAATTATATGTTATATACGGCTACCAACCAATAGGATTAGAGCCCTTAATTAAGGTGACAGGCAACTGGTCTTGAGGATTGAGGGTGGGGTTAGTGAAAGATAGGTCGCAAATGAAGGTGAGGAGGTGGGGGAAGTAATAATGACAGGTCATAATTTGCATCCAGTCTCCCAGAGCCTCCATACTCTTTTGACGATTCATTTCATTGTGGCTTATTGTATAAGTTATTTAATGACCGTAATAATAATTTCATCATTGTTTACAGATGGTGTTGTCATTCTGGGATGTAGCCCCGTGGCGACCTTGGCAGTAAATTAATAACAAAATTTCAGATGTGTAGCATCGTTTCCTACATTGTAAACCTCCAGCCACAAAAAGGAATGCTTTCGAAATGACACCTAATAGCTCCGTACTAATAACATACTCACCATGCGGAACAACAGCAACTAAATCTGTACAAGTTTCAGATTGCCAGACACCTGTTATAGAGTGTGATAAATATCTAGGACTTCATAACGGGTGACAGTGTGATGATGTTACAAACTTTCAGGGATGACTGTGAAGGGCAACGTATCAGTCTGAGGTTACAGACGTTTTCACAGTATCGAAGATGATCAAGTGCTCATAGCTCTTAACGTACATATTTTCGTGACCATGGTTATTGGACCTTTCTTCTTCTTTAGGGCCATACCTCTGAAAATCATCAACCACACAATCTTAGCAACCATAGTACTGGTACTGTTAAAGGTATCAGAACGATTTTCACCTACGACTTTTGACCTTGTCGTTCCTACAGTAGGGTCCCTTCTCTCAGACTGATACATTTATCTTTCTCCATCATCGCTGAAAGCTTGTAACACTATGACAGAATCACCCTGTATAGACATTAAACTCAGATTTCTCGAGAACATTACTCATTTTAAACTGAGCCCCAAAACCACTGTGGATATGCTTTGTGCCATACTCAGACACAATGGTGGGATTCCTGGCTTAATATGTGTACAAAAATTTCTGTTACAAAATTTCATCCAGCATGTTCTTAGTAGAAAATTGATGTCAAAGAAAGATACTTTGTTCATACATTCCACAAGTATCTTCATTTGATATCGAGTAACAGTGGTACACAGTTAATGTAGTGGCTAGAATATTCTGTCGGATTACTCGAGTTAGAGAATTCGAGTCAGGGCGTACACATACATTTCTTATAACCTAATAATAGTTGTTTTACAGCAAGTACATTGACACTTGGCACAGTAGCTGAAGGTTGGTTGGTTTGGGAGAGGGGACCAAACAGCCAGCGGATTAGGAAATGATAGGGAAGGAAGTCAGCCATGCCCTTTCAAAGGAACCATCCTGGAATTTGCCTGAAGTGATTTACGGAAATCACGGAACATCTAAACCATATCGCCAGTTGCAGGTTTCAACCCCCCCCCCCCCAATGTGAGTCCAATTTGCTAACCACTGCACCACATCACTCCGTGTGCCTGAGGGTAGCTACCATAAGTGAGAAATACATTTACCCTTCTTCCCAAAGCCATCGCACTAAATTTCAGTGATTTGTGGAGATAGCAGTAGCTCTCCGGCTATTGGCGTTAGCAACATTGAAGATATGTAATAAACTTTCGATAAGATGAACTAATATTACACTGAGGTGGAAAAAGTCATAGGATACTTCCTAATATCATGTCGGTCATCCTTTTGCCAGGCATAGTGCAGTCAGAAGTCTCCTGTAGAGTCAAGCTGGCTCTAAAGCTGTCCACAATTGCGAAACTATCACCAGTGCGGGATTTGGTGCATGAACTATCCTCTCGTTTATTTCCCACAAATCTTTGATGGGATGAATGTTGGGCTATCTGGATGACCAAAGCATTCCCTAAACTGTCCCGAATTGCTTCACATATACTACAAACAACTGTGGCCCACTGATATGAGTAGTTATGTATGCCAGTTCAGATGCAAAGAGTATTTTTTTTTATTCTTGATTTAAAACCATGATTTCAGTTTTGTTGACACCTCTATTTAAAAATTTCTCAATATGAAACCAAGAACCCATTTAAAAGTTTACATATCCATGAACTAAATTTTCATTTAATTAAAAAATAATAATGGATACATTTTTCCTTTATAAAGTAAGTTCTTCAAGATTGTGTGTTTATCTATAGCCAAGAACGTAATTTTCATTCATTGTACAAATAAACTCTAATAAATTTTTCTCTTTATAATTAAACTCAGTCAAGCCTCATCTATGTATACCATCACTTGAAATTTTCAAACATGCATTTGAACTGCAAATGTTATCAAGAATTAAAAACCAAAATTATTCTATGTACATAAGCAGCAAAAACAAAATATAATCCAAAGATGAGCTATTTAACAACATCCAAAACTATTATAAAGAAAATCAATTATTGAGTTAAACTGATTTTGAAAAAGATTGTAATGAAAATGGTTATTCAAATTTAACTATACAAGATCTCTTGGAATTTATTGATTATTTTAAGATGAATGAAGTGAAGAAGAGAGAACTCAGATATAAAAGAATAAAACATCTTAGATCAATTTCTAAACAATAATTTTACAGAATTATGCCATACTTAATAAAGAAAAATATTAATTGATCTTATTAAGGAAATCATAAAATCTGCAAAACAAAAAATTTAAGGAATTTTTCCAAACTTAATAAACAACAGTTAATCTATTTTATCGAAAATTGGAGAACAATAGTAATAATAATGATAATGAATTGAATAAAAACCTTTCAAAGAACTTCATCAAATCAGTAAAACAAAAACTTAAAAAACTAATCTATCCTTATGAAACAACAAATAATCAGTTACATCACTAGATCTTAGAATACTATATTGATAATGACAATTATTTTGAAAAGCTTCTTGTGGATAAATATCCAGAAATTATACAAAAAAATTATCTGAAAAATTTATCATGTTACAATTTTCTAGATAAAGACGTCTTATTTAAATGATCTAAGCGAAGTGGTAGAAAAGCTTCTGCTTTGCAACCGAGAATAATCACTTATAGAATTAATAATAATGATGATATTGTTGAATGACAAGAATTATTAATCATATTAAAGAAGAAGCAGTCACCAAACTAAAGAATATTATAATACAAAGAAGAGTAATTAAAGTTAATATAATATTTTCTTGTAATTTTAAAAATAAAGACCAAACACAAGAATTTAATTGGGAAACATGCAATGAAGATTTATTAAGAGCAACTAATATAGAAGAGTATTATCAAAATCAAAAAATACACTATTAACAGGAATAGAAGAAATCAAAAGACCTGGTTCATCTTTATTTCATATATAAACAGTTTAGAATTGAATGTTAATAGATCCAATCAATTTTTTGTTATATCGATTTACCAAAAGAAATTAAAGCTAAAAAAAGCTGTAATTATTGTAAAATAAAGATCTGAAATGTTTCCCTTCTTCAATAAAATCAGCTTTATATCCAACAGATCATAATGGAAAAGAGTTTGTAAATTCAAATGTATTGGAAAACAATTAGATGAAATTTTTGAAAAAGAAAAAGATTATTTTCCCTTTAAGTTATCAGAGATTCGAAAATATGAAAAGAAATCAAATATTTCAATTAATGTTTATGCACATGGTGAAAAATTGATTGTATATCCTCTTTAGCACACAAAAGTAAACAAGAAAATGATGTTAATCTTCTTTTAATTCGAGATAAAAGTAATTATCATTATTAGTTATTAGTAGATAAAAGAATTAGCTACAATAATTAGTTCACAAACAACTAAAATGGGTGCCAAATTTATCCTTGTGATATAAGTTTAACATATTTTTATTCTCTAGAGAAATGAAACAGTCACAGAATCGATTTTAAACAACATGAAGTATTGAAAATAGATATACCTGTAGAAGGTGAGATTGTAAGATATTATCATTCACTACAAGTAAATTTTTTAATTTATGAAGATTTCAAATGTTTATTTTAAGACATTAACACTTGCCTATCAAATCCTGAAAACACTTATATTAATTAACAACAAAAAGCCATAAAAATTACATTTAATTATTATATCAAATATTCTATAAGTGATTATAAAAAAACTATTATGTATACTGGTAATGATACATTAAAAATTCGTTGTTATGTTAAAAGTAGAATCAAGAGAAATTGCTAAAATATGTCAACAGCATTTTACAATGATAATGATAAATGAAGATAAAATAAATTTTATAAATTCAAAACCTTGTCTTAGATGTGAAAAGAAATGTACTAAAGGAGAAAAAAGATAGAGATAATAGTCATTTAACATGAAAATGTTGAGGAGCTGCATATAAACATCGAATCTTAATTAACAAAATCCTATTATTGTTCCAATTTATATTCACAATTTAACAAGTTATAATTTTCATATTTCCTATTTCATATATATTTCATATAAGTAATCGAGATATTGATGCTATTGCAAATAGTGAATAAAAATAAATTTGTTTTAGTATCCATGTTGAAGGTGGCTTAACATTACGATTTTTAGATACATTTAAATTTATGGCATCAGCTATTGATAAATTATCTCATAATCTTACAAAATAACAATTTAGAGAAACAGTAAAATATTTCGAAAGTGAACAATTAGATTTAATCATTAAAAAAGCAATTTATCCTTATGAATATAGCAGTGTAATAAGGACATGTTTTTGTTGTTTGAGCCAATATGGTAGTACTTGTTCCTTCTGGAGCTTTTCCTGACAGTCCCAAGTGATATTGTAAATCAAGAAAATTCTTCTAACAGGATGACACCTGCATATCGCAAAATAATGGTGAAATAAAGAGCTCCTTCAACACCAGCAGCACGCACTCACAGACTTACCTTTTCCCACCAATTACCAGGTGGGGGAGTGGACAGGTGGGTTGGGATGGAGTGGAGGGGGATGTGAGGAGGGAGGGGAGAGAGGAAGGGTGGGATACACCCATGACATCATCTGGTGACGTCATCAGTGCAGATGCAATCATGAATAAAGTTAGCAACAATGCCGATTGCGCTCATATCGGCTTTTCTTCACTACTCTTGTTGTGTCTGTCAATGAGATCCAAAAAACAGTGTAAACAGACATTCATGTAGATGCCCGATTTCTTTACTTCTGGAAAATGTTCGATACAGTTCACACTACTTCTTAATTAACAAAATACGAACGAATGGCGTATCAGACCAGGTGTCTGAAGACTTTCTAGAAATCAGAACAAAGCATTTCATTCTCAATGGAGAGGAACCTTCGAACGTATCAGTAGCTTCAGACATACACCTAAGTAGTGCCAGAGGACCATTATTGAGAATACAGGAAATGTATTCACAATGGTGAATTACATCGGAATGATGACAATGAAAATGTGTGACGAACTGGAAGTCGAACCCAGATTTCCTGTGTTACATGAGTGGTGGTGTTAACAACTTTGGCTACTTGTGCACGAATCATGACCAGACCCAAACTTCCACAAGTTGTCATCCATGTGCCAGAATCTCCACTTGTACTTTACGATGTTCTCATCCAGACTGGACATGTTTATTCAGCGCCGAGGTGCCGATATCTCCGAATAAATATAAGAGTAACAGTACTTATGTTATTAAGAAGTACAATGCAACATTCTTTTGGACACGCATGTCCAAATGAAAATTACATCATACTCCTTAATAATAGAGGAGGCACTGCTGTTTCTTATTTATTGTCTGTTCCAGACCCTCGACTGTCAATAATAAATGTGTCCTTTCGAGACGGGATTATACCTAATGTACACAGGTTGTAATGCATGGACGACGACATATGGAAGTTTGGGTCTGGCCATGTTTCGTGCAGAGATATACGAAATGGTTAAGATGCCTGCTCGCTAAATACGGGAAATTCGGGTTCGGGTCCCTGTCCGACAAAAAATTTCACTGTCGCCATTCCAATATACAGCCGATGGTGGCTCATATTCGAAAATGCGACTACGTTTCCTGTATATCCTGAAGGCTGTAGTCACTGCAATGCCTGTGCCTTCGGACATTTATGCGTATCTGAACAACATTGCATCTTACTTCTTAATAACATACGCACTGCTATTTCACGTTGTTTCGAAAAATGAATACAGGATGGTTAGAAATAGTGTGAAAAGCTTGTAAGAGTGTTGCATGGTAGGTTGTAGCCATAATTAATTGTTAAGAAAAAACATCGATGCGTTGCGCCGTTCTTGAGTTAATTAGCATTGCAGTTAGCCAATCAGGCCATTGCGCGCGCAAATTCATGCGGCCCACCAGAGCCAGTGTCACCAACGTGTTCTTCGTTCGGCGCCCAGAAACTGAACAAGAGAGCGGTACAAAAACTGGACATGGGGCGGTAGTAAGGATCGAACCCGAGCCAAAGCCTGAACAGTCTCTTGCGCTGTGATCAATTCTATCAGAACAACGGACACAAATTGTATCTTCCAGACTGCTTGAATTTGCGTCCGCAGCGCCCCGATTGGTTAGCTTCAATGCTAATCAATTCAGAAACCATGCAACATATCGAAATTATTTTTAACGATTATTTCTCAACACAAACTACCACGTAACACCCATACAAGTTTTTAAGACTACCCTGTATAAAAGACCTAGGAGATAACATTGGAAGTTCCAGGAAGCTTTTCGTGAATGATTATGCTCATATGGAGAAGTCGTAATGCTAGAGCACTGTAGCGAAATTCCGAAACACGTACAGCGGATGGATACTTGGTGCAGGGACTGTCATTCGACCCACAAAATAAATAAATGTAACATATTCCGAGTAAATAGGTAAAAGAAACCCTTTATTGTGTAATGATACGATTGCAGAACAACTATTGGAAGCATTGCCATCCATAAAATATTCAGGAGTAGGAGTAGGCAGCAATTTAGAGTGTAATGAGCACGTAAAAAAACGCTGATGTTCATTCGAAGAATCCTGAGGAAGTGATGTCCGCCAACAAAGGAGGTAGCTCACAAAGCACATTTTCGACTAGTACTTGAATATCGCTCATTAGTGTGGGATCCATACCAGATAGGTCTGACAGAGGACATAGAGAAGATCCAAATATGATCACTGCATTTCATCAAAGTATCATTTAGCATGTGTAGAAGTGTCGCGTTGATGGTCATTCATCTCAAGTGGCAGACGCTGCGACAGAGTCGACCTGTCATCATAGTGTAGTTTATTGTTAAAATTCCGAGAGCTTACTTCCCTAGAACAGAGAATCTCCCGCTTATATTTTGAGAAAAGACCATGAACGTGCAATTAGAGAGATCTGAGCTCACATGGAGATTACCAACAATCGTTCTTCCTCCAAAGCATCCGCAACAGATTCAGGAAAACCGGGAAAGTGACAGTGATTCACAAAGTACCCTCCGCCACACACAGTAATGTTGCTTGCTGCGAACAGACGTTGGAAATGAAGAATGCGTTTCTCTTATCGAAGTTGCCCACGTTAGTAATGAAAATATAATTTATCACGCCTTTCAGGATGTGTTGGAAATTATTTTTTGAAATATTTTATTCAGAATGTTTAATGACAAGTGATGCGCTGATGTCGAACTGTCCATATGGATTTACTTTAGAATGAAAAGGGAAATGATAGAGATGCAGAGTAGTATACTATTTTACAACGGAATCAATCATCAAGTATACTACTCTTCAACTTCAAGGATTTTTTTAACCACGTAGCAGTTGTTCGATTGCACAGTAATGTTTCGCAGACTTTTTTTTTAATCGAAACAGGATAAACAGATGCAAGTAGGAATATTTCACCTTTCTGAAAATTACCCATAGCTAAGGGTCACGTTAAGGTGCGTGTTATGAGATTATTTATATGCAGGCCATTTCAATTTCAGCACCTGGAATTACAGTAAATAGCGAAACTTTGCTTCCTACGCATATTCAGTGTTGTAGGAAGAATACATAATTAAATTTATATCCGATTTCGGAAGGTACAGGCTGTGAAACTTCGTACACATAGTTGCCACCTCATACAGCAACAACAGCTCCAGCAGGGTTGATCATCAAATAGGATAAATAGAATAGCAATATGTAGATATGGCTGACAGATACGAGTACGTCGTCCCATGTGGCTTCAACTCGTATGCCAGAGAATTCTTCAATCGTAGCCCCTGGCGAGTGGTGCCGTGTGAGTTTGTCGGCAATCCATAAAAATATGATTGCAGAGAGTGAGAGATTCGAAGATTGTGATGGCCAACGGGGCAACGGTCAAACATCCTCTGTTTAGAGGTATGTCAGGCCAGCACAGGCAACATGTGGGGTCCCACGTTATCTTGTTGAAAGACAGCGTTACGAAGCCATCAGCCTTAATATATCGTAAATTTAAAATCTGCTGTCCATATTACTGACTATGGGAACCAAAGGTGATTGTGCTGTGCACTCAGTGGAAACCACACATCTCCACGTCAAGTGGTGATAACGACGAATGCAACCTGACAACTTTCATTCTCCTCTAAGCCTTCATATATGGATGCGACCATTGCAATGCTATAGTGGGGCTCGTCTGAATGGACGACGTGGTGCCCCTGCTGTGTCCAAAGCTGTTGTTGGGTGCACCATTCCGGGCGTGCATTTCTCCGCAGCCACGTCACACGGAACAGCGAAAACCGTCGCCTTGCTTATACACTGCTTGACAATTGCTAAGGAACAGCGATAGTGTTGGACACGAATAATCACAAGCGATGACGGATGACATTAAGTACAGTACAAATGGAGTGGTATATTTATAACGAAAAATGGTGCAGATTACACCTCACGGAAAAGTAAGGTAACTGAAATAAATAATGTTCATATTTGAAACAGGCCAAACTCCCAATATAAAGGTCGAAATTGAGATCTCAGAAAGGAACATGCCCTCCTGGGGCAATACTACACATTTTGCACTTGTTATTCGTGATAGCTACCAAACTGTTGAGGAGTCATTGTGGGGTGTTGCTCCACTCCTTTCTCAAGATAGTTTTCAATCCTTGACGGTTCGAGGAGGGGGTTTCCATTGTGAAACACGTCTGCCAAGGGCATCTGTAAATGCAACAGTGATGAAATCTAAATGTAATTTTTATATTTTATGAAGTAGCGAAGACCGTTAATAGTTATAGTTCATTACTGATAACATGATGTAATAACTTTAAATTTTTTTTGTTTATTCTTTGGTAGCAAAGATGTGATGATTCTGGGATAGCTGCTAAGTAAGTCAATAAATAAGTCTTAAGCAGGCCAAGTGGCGTGTGTTCTTGGTGATTTAAAATTAGACTAAATATCGTCAATCAACATATTTTGGGAACTGCCGCAAATATTACGTTACAGCAGTTATACATCCCAGAAGTGCTCTGTAGGGTCAAGAAGCGGGAAGTACGCAGCACGTTATATACATTCAATATCTTCACTTTCCAGTGTATCCGACGCCTCAGCTGTCTTGTGTGGGTAGGCACTGTTGCCCATAAACAGAAAGTCGGAACCTATCGCACCCCTAAACGGACCGACATGATCCAGAATAATATTCGTGCCAAACCGTCGCGCTGTAACGGCATCTCACACAAAGACAGGCAGCGGTGTTCGGCCATTGTGCATAATGGCTGCCTTCACCTTGTGGATCGGCGGGTAAAAATTTGTTTTATCGTCACTGACGTTGATAATTGTACAGTTCACCGTCTTATTCACGCGAGCCTGACAACTAATTTTGTGGTCAGCCAGAAAGTGGAGGGTCACATACTGACCTTAGTTTCCATTCTGCACGGCCACATTCTGGTCCAACCCACTGAAAGAAATGTCTCTGTTCTCCTTCTACTTAGCGGGATCAGGACTATGATAAAAAGTTAAAGTTCTAGTTAGTACATATATTGAGTAAAGTTTCTCACGTACAACTCTTGGAAATTCACAATGTTCAACTGAAAGTAAATCTTTCTATCATAAATAGCACAACTACCAGTTCAGAGGCGACCTCTACGGTACGTTCCTACCAGATTGTTATTCGCCCTGACTAATAATACTCAAATGAATGTTTGCAATAAATGTTCAAATTTAATGCTCGCCCTAAAAGTGGAAATAATATTCACCACTAGCCACGCGGATTTGTAATTCACACGGACGGCCCATTAACAGTTACTTTGGCGAATTCTAAGCGCTCCAGAATGGTGTACAGTCCTCGCGAGTTCACTATCCGTTTTTACCGCAAATATGCGATTTGTCACAGTCCGTCTCTGACGTCATCCGAGGCAGAGCGCGATCCGATGTTTAACAGGCATGGATCTTACAGTGTCTGTGTGCGAAATGAACCTGTACTACTGCCTCTCGGGGTGTATTTACATAGGTGCCGCAGCGGACGGCAGAGCGAACATCTGTAGTCTACTGCTTTAACACACGGCAGCAGCCTCAGAACGACCGCTTTCTCGGCCACATAATCTTTAATAATACAGTTACGAATTAATTCAGAAACGTCTTAATTTTTACATGTATTCAGGTAAGTTGTTTGAAAGCACAGAAAAAGTTTCAGCTCGCTTGTATAAAAACTTTGCCTCCTAGAATTTTTGTAGTGGAACTAACGGTAGATTGTTACCTCTGAACCATACTTTTACTAGAACTTGTATTGAATAATATTAATACTACAACTCTAAAATTTGGTACAGATCTATTATTTAGTAGATTTTACCATGTGCTTTAACCAAAATTTTCTATCATTAAAATTACAGGTACTTAATCTACTACAAATGGGTATATTTTAGTTACAAAATTGGTTTGTACTTAATTACTCAAAAACTATAAGAGATAGCTTAACGTGGTCTCTTTATTATTTTTAGGAAACACTGAAGCATAAAACAAAGTTTTACGTTCCTAAGTCCAATAGTGAGCGCTTTCCATTTTTCCTATAAACGTGGATTCCCGTAGTAATAATCGTTCTTTAGCTTTGAAACTTGCACCACTTATTTATGAGCTCTATAGGCACATTCTGAGCAAATTCTGGCTTTATAGCTTTATCATTTAGCGCCACTTATTTTTCTCTTAAAACGGTATTTTTACAGAAACTATCAATTCTTTTTACGTAAAGACTTGATATTTGAAACATTATTACACTAAAATATGTTTTCACAAAGTCTTAAGCGTAAATTTTTACTTTAAATTTTATACTTAATTGTGGTGCAATACTTGCGCTCCAAGCGCAGACGCGTTAAGATGACGTGGCGGTACTAGGAGTGAACTGGGGTAAGTTCCGGCACATTCGCTCGCCTTTATATCTCACACATGATACAGCGCCTGCTTTGCTTCAACCCTAACGCCTAGGCCATACTGATGACGTTCGTGAAGGTTCTGTGGTGTGTAGCGTTACAGAGTAACATCTTTGTCTGTGGTAGCGTGTTCCCCTCTCTCCCCCCACTAACTTGCGGCCAGAATCACTTGCGATAGTGAAGCGGGGTTCATTGGGGAACATCACCACTATTGCTGATCCCAATCAACGTGCTGTCAACAACAACGAATTTCTTCTCGGCGATGGCTTCATTGAAGTGGGATGGGTTGAACAGTCTTCCGAGCATATAAACCGTCCTTATTTCATCAGCGCAAATTGCTTCCGGCAGAGACACGTGTACCGGTTATGATTACAAGGTCTGCAGCGGTGAGAGATGTTCGTTCCTTTTCACCACTGGGACTACATATCAATCCTCTTGCTGTGTCATGGTACGTCCACAGTCACCGGCATGCTTTCACATAGCATTTCCACTTTCAGCGACCCCTTTTAATCACTGGATGACGCTTTTTCTCACACAAAAAGTGGGGACACAGTAGTGACCGGTTTAGAGACGTCCAACTGTTCGGTCACGATCATAATCACTCAGATGGTGTCTTGCAGATATCTTGCCATATCATACGGAATGTCACACTAATCGGTTCCACAACAAACTTCGTCAGACACGGTACTGGATGAACTGTCGAATGTATGCAGAGCGTTCGTGCACAGTCTTCGCTGCACTTGACACATCCCGCCCTCTACATGTCCTTTTATTGTCATTGGTCGGGTGTTCCGTAGCAATTATCGGTTATTCCTAAGTAACTGGCAGTCGTTCCTTAGCAAGTGGGAGTTGTTCCTCGGGAAATATCGAGCAGTGTACTTCGTGAAGGTCCAGACGTCGTTGCAATGTCTGTGTAGATATTTGCCTCATTGCGGACAAACCCTTCCCTTGAAACAAGGTACGTGACGCGGCTGTACAATCTTGCGCGGCCAAGTGAACAATATGTATATTCTCTCGCACACTAGTTGCGCGGGTCACTGAGATCCTCCCTGGCTTTAAGTCTATATCTCCTCAAGTAATTGATTCTATATTCGCAATACAGTCATGGGACTCTGACCATGGTGAGCAGCAATATCGCGGAACGATGAACCACAGTCTCGGTAGGACAGTTTACCGCCACTGTCGAATTGCGTCACATGTTGGTACTCTTTAGCCTTTCGACATTTGCTAAGGTATTTACTGACAATATGATATTGTGATTCACTTTGTAATTTGCTTCTGTGAACTATCGTGAGCATTTTATTATTACTTTGTTACTTTTCCCTCTACGTGTCTTTATTTGCGCCTGTGACAACGCAGTTCTGATGTACGTTTGTCCTCAGTGTATGATACATTACTATTATGTATGTTGTTACATAATTAATAAGACCATTCACTCTAATATTATTGTTCTGAATTTTTAATGTGGGTTATACACACACATAAAAAAATGTGTTGCACCACCTCGGTTCCGAGGGTTCCGGAACCTGTAGAGAAAATTGGAATAGAGATCAATATAAACAACATTTCCTTCGATGTCTTTGCTCACGAAAACCACACATTGCATGTTCTACCACCATACAGCGAAACCTTCAGAAGTGGTGATCCGGACTGCTGTACACACCGGTCTGTGTCTGTGGGTTCGGGTGTGTGTGTTTATGTTCAGTATTCATAGCATTTTCCTATGTTATCCGGCTATATTCTTTTCCATTTTGTCGTAACAATATCACTGTGCCCAGTAGTAACAATTACTTCCCCTTGCCCAATGCACAACTGAGATATAGATCAGAGTTCGTTTGCGCAACGTCCATGGTAAACAAAAGGCATTTCACAAGTGAACAGTGAGTAGATGCATAAAAGTAAGGACTGATGACCTCAGAAGTTAAGTCCCATAGTGCTCAGAGCCATTTGAACCATTTGAACCATAAAAGTAATTCAAAATGAAGGATACAATGCTCCAAGTTAAGTGACACTGTCAAACGAAGACATGATTTGAATGCCACTACATCGTGACCCATAAGAATTTCTTCAATAATAAGCTCGGAAATAACAGCATGTAGTTGTGTAACGGCTCCAGCAAGACAGAAGTTAGGACGACGAGACCCACCAGCAAATTCAGCTTTTGCAGCGCAATTACACGTCAAGGGAAGCCTTCTGCGGAAATGCGGAAACATCTCGAGTACTGCATAATTAAACCTTACGATCAATCCCCACAGCCGTCTCCACGCGGGGCCCAGCAACAGGAGAATGGTGTGTCGTAACTGCCTGTGTGTGGTGGGCGACTTTGTTCACTCTCAGCTACATTCGAAATCTCACCACTCACGTAACCACAGCTCCAAATGCAGATAAAGGAAGCAGTCAGATTACCTGGAGGTCAGAGGTAATCACATAACGCCTTTTGTGATAGAGACGTGAAATTAGCCACATTAATCTATCGCTCTCAACATTGAAACAACTCTTTGTCACTTTAACCTAAAATTTTACTCATTAAAAGATAATTATGATGTAACGTAACATACGTCATGAAATATAATGTAAGACTACCTTAAATTTAAAAAATGGTTCAAATGGCTCTGAGCACTATGGGACTTAACATCGGTGGTCATCAGTCCCCTAGAACTTAGAACTACTTAAACCTAACTAACCTAAGGACATGACACACATCCATGCCCGAGGCATGATTCGAACCTGCAACCGTAGCGGACGCGCGGTTCCAGACTCAAGTGCCTAGAACCGCTCGGCCACTCCGGCTGCAGCCTTCAATTTCCTGTTTCCTTCAGCGCCTTTCATATTTTATATTCACTGAGGGAAAAAATCGCAACAACAAAAAAATTAATGTATAGTACCGAAATTTCGGAAAACATTTGTTTAGGTGATATATTTAAGTCATTAACATTGCCAGATTACAGGCTCACGTAAGCGCGAGATAGGCCATCAGATATGTGAAATACTGGTCCATTAATAACTGGTGTAACCACCGGACTGTTGAATGCAAGCATACTAACGTGCATGCATTGTGTTGTACAGGAGCTGGATGTCAGTTTGCGGGATGGATTTCCATGCCTGTTGCATTTGTTCGATCAACACAGGAACTGCTAATGCTGTTTGTGGATGAATCAGTAGTTGTCGTCCGATAATGTCCTATATGTGCTGTTTTAGAAACAGATCTGGTAATGGAGCGGGCCAAGTCAACATATCGACACTCTGTGGAGCATGTTGGGTTACAACAGCGGTATGTTGGCGAACAATATCCTGTTGGAAAACACTCCCTGGAATGCTGTTCATGAATGGCAGTACGACAGGTCGAATCACAATACTGGCACAAATTTGCACGAGAGTGCTCCTACTGTTATACCAAATCGCACCCCAGACCATGACTTCAGGTGTATGTCCTGTGTGTTCAGCACGTAGACAGGTTGATTGCAGGTCCTCAACTGGTCTCCTTCTAACCAATAAATGGCCATCACTGACACCGAGGTACAATCGGCTTTCATCAAAAAAGATAACAAACCTCCACCCTGCCCTCCAATGAGCTCTTCCCTGACACCACTGAAGCGGCAGATGGCTGTGGCTTGGGGTCAGTGGAATGCACGCTACAGGGGGACTGAAACAGTTTGTAACAGGTCGATGTATCACTGTGGTTGCAGCTGTTGCTCATGTTACTGCTGCAGATGCAGTACGATGCGCCAGAGCCATACTCTGAACACCATGGTCACAATCGCTGTAGTGCAACGAGACCGTCCGGAGACCGGTCTTCTAGCGGCTGTACATTCTTGTGACCACCGCTGCCAGCAGTCATGTACAGTGGCTACCTTTCTGCCAATTTTTCTGCAATATCGCAGAAACAACATGCAGCTTCTCGAAACCCTATTACGCGACCTCGTTCATACTCAGTCGGGTGTTGATAATGATGTCTATGTCTCTTTAAAGGCATTATAGATTAACATCAATCCCATCAGGTCCAAATGCAAAGCTAAGTAATGCTCACGACCTTCACAGCGTGTATTTAAAGGAAACTTGATTTCTATCCTCATAGTGGCGCTACTCTTGTGTGACTAGTGTGAAATTAGAATACACATCATCTTTCAGTTGTAGAAACATACCATCCAACTTTCGTTTATGGTGCACAATTCCTTCTTGATGTGGCGATTTTTTTCCGTCAGTGTATTTGCTGTATCGTTTGATGTTATGTGATTCAGAATTTCGCCTTTGTCTTGCTTTTCAAAACGGGACTGTATGGAGGATGTGTAACGGCTTCCCAGCGAAATCTCTGCAGAGAAGTCGAAGCACTAGGGACGCTAACTCTTTTTTTCTTTGGACTTTCTGGAACACGGCGCCATAATTAATGGACAGCTGTACACGTACAATTTGCAAAAATTGAAGGGCGCCATCAAATCCGACGGCCAGGAATTTTGGGGGCAGCATCATTCTGTTGCAGGATGGTGCCCACCCACTTGTTGCCAAGATTTATTCCACATTAACGCTTAACTAGAAGCGTAAACACAAGTAGCCATGTTGCCTGAAGTGAGGATGAGATTTTATTTGAAATATATGCAAATAAAAGAGTACCAGCTCCCAAAATTCCACTCGCACTTACTATTTATTTATACAACAATCCAGAGAATAGGAATTGCCTTAATAATCTCATATGCACATCGACTGATTGTTGCTTGTGTTGTACAAACGGAAAGAAGAGAAAGTGGTAGTTTAACAAGTTCTAATTTTCTTACTCCAAAAGCAAAGTTTGTTGTCCTACCGTTAGGTAGCGTTTCCAATCAGCTCACTAGCCTGTTTAGGAGCTATAATGTTTAAGTAGCTTACACCACTCATGCCAAGAAGCACAATCACCTTATATATAACGAACAGCCATGTAAAGACTAATTCTCTCATTCCAGCGTTCGTAAATTAACATGCGGCCAGTTTCCTATGCCTTACACTGGAAAGACTGGTCGGATGTTCAGAACCAAATTACAGGAGCTTATGTTCGCTAAAAAAGGTCCAATGAAAGTAAATCTTCGCCCGCTAGCAGACACTCAGAACCTACACTAGAATCGCTCCAAATTTTTCATCGTGCACCCAAGAGCAGAAAAATTAACTTTTCTTGAGAAACTGGATATTTTGAAACACTCTCATGTACCTAAAGATGTAAATCTTGCTGACCAACAGATTATCCAGAATCAGTTGTTTTATGATTCAATGATAACAATTCTTGAAAATGTGTAACTGCGCACCAGCATAATTCTCCTCAAAAAGATGTTAATTAGTTTCTATGTCTTATATTTTAATTTTGTTTCTGGAACTTTTTACGTCGTTCACATGTTTTGTAAACAAGCTGAAATGCACATGTATTTCTTACGGACTTCTTGTCCTTGCTTTTGATACCAACAAGTGTCACTATGCTATATATTTTTTGTCTGTTTTATAACCGAGTTCTAATGTCATATGTTTCTTACAGACTACTTGACCTTACTTTTGACGCGAACAGATGGCGCCATGTGTCACATATTTTATCTCTTCTTTAAACGTTTTTACATTTGTTTCATTCCATCACCAGTTTGAAATTTATTTTGCAATACATACACTTTAACTAGGCTGCATGTCTTCGTCGAAGGTAAAAATCGACTCCTCTTTCACTACTCCACTACCGACTTCACTCTTTGTTGTTATTGTAGCGCAACATTTTTTAAAATTCTTTTACTTCTGTATTTTAGGTCTTCACTAAAGGTTTTGGCTATTTATAACTAATGCGTTACCCGCACTTGCTAAACGTTAAGTCCCCCTTCATCCTGTTATTTCTCTACTATTTTTAAAAAGTATTTACCACTTTCTCATTCTAGGTAGGGCCATAACTCTAATATGATTTTATTTATATTTCCCATGCCGAAATTCCGAAAAAGCCTCAAAACAGCGAAACGCATCAACAAAGCTTCTGCTGTCATTGCAACCTTTAGTGTTTTCTACATACGGAAAGCATCTCACGGTTGCTGCATTGTGGGGACAGAGTGAGAGGATTTATATAATTACGTATGTCCTTCAAAGCAATATCATCACTGAAAACGTTGCAGTGTCGCAGAGCAATCACACACATTTAACACACGAGTATTCGTGACTCAACGTTTGGGGTCCGAGAAATACTCACTTATGGAACAATTTATGTTTGTAGAGGTTTCCAGCTAGTTTCACGAAACTGCGGCACGGTTCTTAAGTTCGTATTAAGATTTCCTTTGATTGAATGGTCCCACATCTTTATGTTGATAAGAGAATCCGGTAATATTATTATTCACGTTAATAGCCTCCTTGTAGTAGACAACTAGATTACTCTTATCTCCATTCCTTTCAGTGTCTGTCATTCATAACTACAGAATCTGACGAATGATCAGTGTCCCAATTGTATTAGCAAGCCAACATGGTCAGTCTTCATTGTTGGTTCAGAAGAAGTGACACTCTGGTGAGTTACCTAGGACAGGTCACCCTCACACGTAAGAAACATACTATAGACTTGTTAATGTCTACTATATGGGCAGAATCACAGTTGTGACATTTGCAGATCGTATGAGCGACACAATGAAGAAATTCATTATTGGTTAGCGCAGACCCCACACCGATAGGCTGGTGCCTCAGGACGCCTTCAAGCCTCTCTGGTATACACTACTGTGGCAGTGCATAATTTATCATCTCAAGCGTTGTCTCTTGACCTTGTCGTCAGCTGTCACTACGGACGTTCCAGGAAGGATTAGGTGATGGAGATCTGTTGTTGTGGAGGTGCAGGTGATTGACCGCTGGTCAGCTACCGTAGGTACCAGTCCACATTTGAGCAGGCTGATACCCAGAACTCGTTCCGTGGGGCCGGCCGTAAACCTTCGCCCTACCACATGCCACCGAGGGCAGATCTTGAGAGCGGAGAGTCAACTGCTGGCGATTAGCACCTCGCTCCCAGGTAAGGCTCACCGTCTGGCAGCTGCTTCCTGTGCTAGTCTATTCAGTGTGCCAAGGTCGGCGCCTTCCACAAACTGGCAACCCAGTCAGCTGTCCTGTCATCTCATTTTTATTCCGTCGCCTGTGTCGACTGTTTGCCCTCAAACATTTTTACACAGATAGATTAACGAAAATAAACATTACAAAATAGCCATAACACGTAGTACACATTATTAATGAAGGAAAATATTTACACGTCATGGCTGCATATCTCAAATGAAAGAAATAAACTGTACCAAATTACTCATGTTGCTGATGTGCACTACATGGAAAACCATCTACCCATGAGGTTTCTACTGATACCTAGTGGAAAGTTCGGCATTACCTTGGTAATCAACAAGCTTATTGGCACGCCATCAGACTAACTGCTGTGCCTGTAGCTTGTGTAATTACTTGCTCGATTCTTTAATAATGGACCCAACTTATTTTTGTAATTACTTTCATCAGCTTTGTTCCTGTAATTCAGAACGTATAGCAAATATTGTAATTAATGGACAGTTAGTCTCAGACATAGAACACAAACAAACATAACACATGGTAGGAAAGGCATAAGAATTCAAGACATCTAGAACGATTCTCAGCTCAAACACTACATCTTTCATTAAAGTAAGTATGCACCTGAGAACTCGCAACATTGCCTTCCTTTCCATCGAATTAACTTATTCCTAACTTATTCAATTCTTCGATTAGATATACCTCTCCTTTTCCATAACGTCTAAAATTAAAAATCAGCATTTCTCCAGACCACAGTTGCACTTCCTCTGAATAATATAATACCTGCATGTTCAGTTCACCATACTCAAGTACCTGCTTGTGGTTTGTCTGTACTCTACCTCTCCCTCTTAATGGCCCAGTGCATCATGATAGCGACATTCTTATAAAGAAATGTCACAGAACTCCATTACAACCAGACAATCACCAAGGTTCGGTGGTTCCATGCTACAATAATGCCACATTGCATCCCAAACTGGCTCCTAATAGAAAAACTCCAACAAGCAAACAACTTTGATTAGGGAAATTAATACAATAGCTTGTACGATACTTTCATACTTGTCATCTTTCATGCTGCTACAACAGTTCCAACTCTCACTTGAAGTCACCCAAGCATTAATATATCAATTTCCTCTTCAGTTCAAACATGGATTAAACGACTTTTTCTGCTCCTCAGATGTGCCTCCGCCTATCGGTTGTGACTCGCTGTATGACCTTACACTTTCTTTACTCTATTAATCGTCTGAGGTGAGACATACAGAGTATGTTTCCATACCACCGATTTGCGCATACTCATTGTCTTGATGTCTATGTCATTTTTCAATAATAATTCTCCTTACTCGATATGGTCCACAGTAGATACAGATAAAATTGTGGCTTCTGTATTTGCTTTTGTGGGACCTTTTCCTCATCTTTAATACAACCTTGTCGCCTGCAGCGAAATTAATTTGTCTTATTGCGTCTGTGTGATTCTTCTGGCGTTTCTTAGCCTTCTTCGTTATTCTTCTAAGCGCTAATTTTACAGTCTCCTAATGACGTTTGCTTTGGACAGGTGGACAACCATCAACTCCAATGACTCTGTCTGCTGGCTGCTAATTCTGTTGTACTGATCTCCGTGGCCTACTCATCAATTCAAATGGTAAGTCGTTTCGAAAATCGAATAAATTAGCGCCACAGTACTGACGTTGTTTATGGCAAGACAGTCGGCACAACTTCATGACCTCTCTCAAGATTCTTTAACTGGGGTTCAATGCAGGGCGCTGTCATGAGATGTATATTGTCCATGTTTTCTTATTTACCCTGAAATCCTTATAGGTTTGAGAACGAAACTGTGGTCCATTGTCAGTGAGGAACCTCTTTACTCACCTGACCATATGGAGAAAACGTTTATTGAAAACCCTGTTCCCTGTCCTGCCAGTGGCACCTCAGTGGTGTGGGATTTACCAACTTTGAAGTCAGCTCGACAGTAATGACAATGTATTGGTATCTTCTACACAACTGTGGGATGGGGTTGAGAAGATCAGAAGCGACGATATCTTTCAAACCATTTGGCGTTATGGAAAACATATGACAATTGTTGTTTTAGCCATCTGGCAGAGCATACACGTTCTGATAACTTTCCTCATGCACTCCTTCATAAACTGAAATATACCAATTCCATTAGTTTGTTACAGCATTTTTGCGGCCTGAAATGTGTGCAACTCAAGTGAGTGTGCCACATGAGTTTGTTGACATGCACTAACCAGCTGCTTTCATCTACATTAGTTTGGCTGAGCAATACATTTTGCCTAACTAGACAGTAAACCCTGATATTGAGTTCTGTGCCATCTTGCCAGTTTAATTTAATGCCTGTGAAGATGGGTTCTTTGTTGTATTATTTACCAATATCAGCACCCGTGGTACCCACATATATTTAGAATATTACTCCTTTCATACACAGTATGTCAAAATATGAATCTTAAATTCATGGCTGTTCTCATGTGTTAATCTTGTGGGTGCTCATGATAACATGTCTACTACAACTTTGTTTCTCCCTGCACAGCCGATCAAATGGCACAGGACCCGAATTCGTGAAGGTATACTGTCCAGCGAGGAGGTCAACAACCCATCAATACTCATAAAGAATTCCAGAGGCATGTGAGCTCTGTAAACTTCTGTAATTGTCCTCATTAAAAGCTACCTAAATTTAATAAAACGTTAAACCCCTGTCAGTTTCTCCAGTTCACTCACTGAGTAGTTCCTCTCAGCCCTATGCAGTATGGAACCGTCGAATGTGACTGTCTGTTTAACCACTCCTCCATCTTGTTCCATCTTTTCGGTCAGAAGTAGACTAGAGCAGTTTGAGACACATCCATGGTCACACATAACTCTCCATTTAGGCCCAGACGGAACAGAAGAGGAGTTCTCAACAAGCCTTCCTTCATGTGTACAAATTCCCACTATTCAACTTCTGTCAAGGTGCATGTGATGTTCTTCGCCACCATTCAACATTAATTAGCTGTTATTCGTTTATTTTATGAATCGCTTGTACTTGCCTTTTTGTTCAAAGTATGGTGTACTTTTTTTACAACTTCGAGTTTCCCCAGATCTAGCTGGACACCATCCACAGAGGTTACATGGCCCAGGAATGCTACATCCTTACATCTGAACTCCAACCTCGTTAAGCTGACTGCAATTTTATGATCCTTCAAACCACTAAGCAAGTAGCTTAAAATTCCGTTTTGGTCTTGCTATGTCTTCTCTGCAACGAGTACCTCATTAGTGTATAACATTACCCTGTCCCTTAGTATTTCCAGGCTCTCAGAACCCAGCCCCTTATGAAGACAGCCAATGACACATTTAGTCTGAAAGGTAACTTCCTTAAATTAGTCACACAGCCCAAAACATAGAAATTCCTTGCACTGTCTACACACAGGATGCAGTTCAACCTGCCCGTAACGTCCATACAAATCTACTGACATCAGCACACACATGCCATGGAAGCAATGCAACAGTTCTTCTAAGGCTATTGGTCTCAGTCATGGTGTTGATTTGCCATGAATCTAACGCCAGCCTACTAGAACTGTCCTTCTTGGTAATGCACAGGAAAGGGTAATTACCATATAAGAGCTGACAGCTTGGTCAGTGAAACCCTTTTGTAACATATTCCTTATCTCCTTCTGCACCTTTTTCTTGTACACCAGTGGAACGCAGTAACGATTTCACAAAGAATTTCTTGTGTTGCTTTAGCATGAAAATGAAAAACATGAATTGTCCAAGGTGCATCTGAGAATTTGCATACATCTGAATGTAACACACTTCTCCATTCCTCCCTCATATGTGTGGATTCGATGTGTTGTAATTTCCTACTAATCTCATCCTCAATGTCTTGAGCTTCACTGTTTCTGGTCCGTAGAGCCTCAGAGCTACATAATTCGACACATCGTCTATATAGACAAATTCACTGAGATGGAAGCTCACTTCTGGGTCTGCAACTCTCGCCCCAATAATCCAGTCCGCTAAATGCCCCACCATATCATCCTTGTGCATAAACTCTAGTCCTAATATGGCTTCAGCAGTAAGACCTCATGTCACTATCAAGTCTGAGCTAAATTCATCCCCCTGATGGTTGAATTCGACATTGACCTGCCCTCTGATACAGGAAGCTTTCCCATTAACAACTCGATGAATCTTAATAAATATTCACTTTTAAAACCGTCCAATGCTATTCACAATCACAAACATCATAAATGCAGTTATCTATTTCTGATATTTGACTTCTAGTGTCCAAAATCCATTGATAAACAGTATTCCTATCTCTACATTTATTACAGGATAACTAAAACTAATTGTCTCCTCTTCTTCTCCCTACAGGAGCTTTCTGAGCTCCTAGAAATCGACATACAGCATTCTTCACTTCTTGCTATGCTCTACACTGCTTTCTAGAGCTGACGGTGCCAGTCAGAGAAGCCTCTCTTTGTTACTTGCCCCATCATTCTTTTTGTTTCTGTGTGTATCAGTGCTACATATTTCCACTATTTCTACACCTTCTCTCTGCTGATCACTGTGTCCTCCATAGTTGTGTCGGTTATTTGGTTGGTATGGCGGCGCCCTTGATACACGAGGATTATTTCTGTGCCTCCTATTTCCGTTCTTATGGGGTGGATGTCTCGCTCGCCAGTTTGAATCATGTTTAGCATATTGCTCCAGTTCGAAGTGGGTTTATATGAAGTGTACAGGCTCTCTAACTTTAGCCCTGCAGTCTTACCCACGTTCATGTAAGAAATGCTGGACTGCATGGATATCATCCATGCTGCAGCCCAGTAGTGTGATTTTCCTCTGGATGTGGCTTAGTAATTTTGTTTGGCAGATTTTTATTAATTCCTTCTGTTTCTAAGGTGCATCCTTGCCATCTATTTGAAATATTTAATAAGGTCACAGTATTGTGACGGCGCCCATAACTGTGAGAGACACACAAGTGTGGGACCTGGGTTCCATTGCAGTACTGCTAGGAACTGTTCGACTTTTCTCTTAACCTACATTACTTCACCTGTAACTTCGCCTTTCCATTCTTTTATCACATCTACGTACTTATCCTTGTGCCTTTCATTCTGACTTTGGAGTTTTCATATTGTCCCTAATTTTATTATCCACATCAGCGATCTGCTCGTCGCGTCCTTTTATATGCTACGCTAGATTCTGTTCTACCTACGGAAAATTTTCCTTGTTTTCTTTCATATGTGCCTTTATCTTCTCCCCTTGCTCTTCACAGTTACGACTTAGCTGCAGGAAATTATCTTCTATCCATTTTAGCACTCACTGTTTTTCTTGCCTTGTTACTTACTCGTATCTATCAACGATAGTGCTGCGGAGTTTTCTTTATAACGATCGTCATTTCCTCTTGTCTCACTCATAATTATTCTTGTCTCGCTCATAGGTTTTCGCGCCTCACTCAACGTTTCTCTTGTCTCGCTCGTCGTTTTTCTTGCTTTCTTATTTCTTATCAATCGTCATTTCAGACAGAAAGGATTCAAGATCGATTGGTGCCTGAATTGGAGTGGTTGGAGCTTGAATCTTGCATATTACTCTTTTCACTCTCTGTTGCATTTGATCCTTTCAAGTTACAATTCTGTCTTTCCCTAATTTCGATCTCTCACGAACTGTCTTGCAAGATATCCATAGTCAACTCATTAGCTTTAGTTCCTGATCCCACAAACTGCTTGAACGAACATGGATTAATGGCTACATACCTGTATGCTGACTAAACACAACACTTCTCCGTTATTATGAAATGTCTACCCTATGCATACAAGAAAACACATTAAAAACCTACAAGCAGAACAAATATAAATAAACCAATCCCCCAAAAGTTCAGCATTTTACTCCACTTGTCTTCACTCTTTTGTTTTAAGAGATGCACAAATTAGCATAGCGCTTGCAATTGACTTCTACTTCAGTTACTAAAAGTTCGTTATTATTATTGTGGCTCTGGCTCTGAGCGCTATGGGACTTAACTTCTGAGGCCATCAGTCGCCTAGAACTTAGAACTAATTAAACCTAACTAACCTAAGGACATCACACACATCCATGCCCGAGGCAGGATTCGAACCTGCGACCGGAGCGGTCGCTCGGCTCCAGACTGTAGCGCCTAGAAGCGTAAAGGCCACTCTGGCAGGAATTATTATTGTACTCACATCTGCTTTTCTGGTCTTTCAATATAATAAAATGTTAAATTATTCTCAGTTCTCACCAATGAAAGTTTACAACAAATGCAAGGAATTCCCATCTCCTGATGAACCTGTTGTGGTAACAAATATTGCTCAGTTTTCTCATAGAGTGGGCAATAGACAGAAATTCTCTCCCACTATGTGTGCATTGTCACGTTTCGCACAATGGAAATGCTTGCAAGTACACACTCACAAGTCTCATCCCCACACTGTTATGAGCCAGCCATGGGCTTCTTAACAAAATTTTAACATGAACGCCTCTGACCTCCCTTCGACCCACAATGGAAGTCTTCACGTTGAGTGTGTTGTGTTTTTCTTCTGCCGCTCTTTTTGAGGGGCATTCTTAGAGCTCCTACTTTTGACGAAGGTTACACACTGCTGTGCACTCTCTGCCACCTTGCTACACACTCGACTACCACCTGGTGTTTTCGTATCTGCTGATAAAACCGCTCTTTTCCTGGCCCATGCAGCGTGTACCTGTATCTATCTCACCTCTGGTTTTCAGCGAAATTACTTTTATTGCGTGACTGCCTCGCTTTTATTTGCAGCCCTTGTCTTCTCTCAATCAGGCTGGCCATAGCAAATTACAGAAAAACTATAAAGGACCCGTCACTGTACAGAGTCAAAGAAAAGGTTACTACTTATATCTGCAAGCATTGGTATGTGATTCAGTTGCGTGTATACCGTCATGCAGCATTGATAATTGAAATGGACTGGTTATCCTCATCTGAATAGTAGTGTACTGAAAAGGTTACAGAGCAGTTTGGAAAAAAAACTGTCCCATAAGAACTTGTAAAGAAACTAACTGTAAGAAACTAATGAGCGTAATTTCGACTGTGGATTTTTCTGAACATTTAACTTTGAAAAACGTAATGAAGTATATTTTGATTATTCGAGACTCAAGACAATCCATTTCGCTGCCGAAGTTACTGAAATGGACTGTGCCAGACTTTTGTAAGCAAACCCAAAAGTTTTTGTATAGCAAAATCCTGTAATCACTTTGTAAGCAATAGCAGAGCAGATCGTACTACTGATGAGGTATAACTATGGAAAGGTTGGAAATTAAGAGAAGGGGCCTCGATGAGCTGAAAGAACCAGAGGCTGTTGAGGGTTTCAGATGGAGTGCTAGCCAACGATACACTAGAACAGACGAAAGGTTTACAGTAGAAGGCGAATAGTTACCCTTCGGAAATGACAAAGTGAATTCAGTGGAGGATCAAAAGATGAAGTTGAGATGGGAAATATGATATTGTGAGAATAATATGAGAGAGACTGAAAGACCTAAGTCCAAACAAGACACTGAGAATAGACGCCATTCCGCCAGAACTACTGATAGCCTTTGGAGAGCCAGCCATGATAAAACTCTTCCATCTGCTGTACAAGATGTATGAGACAGGCGAAATATCCTCAGACTTAGAGAAGAATGTAACGATTCCAATTTCAAAGAAAGCAGATGCTGACATGTGTCAATATTATCAACCTATTATTTCAATATGTCATCGTTACAAAATGCTAACATGAATACGAACGAAGAAATGAGAAACTGTTATAAGGTGACATCAGAGAAGATAAATTTGGATTCTGGCGAATCGTGTAACACGTGAGGAGATACTGACTCTACATCATCTTAGAAGATAGGTTAAGTAAATGCAAACCTACGTTTATAACATTCGTAACCTTAGAGAATACTTTTGACAATGTTGACTGAAATACCGTCTTCGAAATTCTGAAAGTAGCAGCGGTAAAGGCTATTTGTAACTTTAACAGAAACCAGACAGCAGTTATAGGAGTCGAAAGGTATGGATGAGAAACGTGGTTGAGCGGGGAGCCAGACAAGGTAGTGGCCTGCCTCGATGTTGTCCAATCTGTATACTGAGCAAGCAGTAATGGAAACCTAAGAAAAATTTGGAGTAAGAATTAAAGTTCAGCGAGAGAAATAAAAACTTTGTGGTTTGCCGATTGCATTCTGTCAGAAAAAGAAAAGGACAAGGAAGTGCGGTTCAATGGAATGGACAGTGTCTTGAAAGGAGGATATAAGGTGAACATCAACGAAAGCAAAGTAAGGATTATGGAATGTAGTCGAATAAAATCAGATGATTCCAGGGGAATTAGCTTGGGGATTAGTGGATGAGTTTTGTTATGTGGGCTGCAAAATAACTGATAATGGCCGAAATGCAGAGGATATGTAAATTGACAACAGCAAGAAGTGCGTTTCCGAGGAAGAGAAATTTGTTAAAACTGAATACAGATTTAAATGTCACGAATTATTTTCTGGAAGTATTCGTGTGTAGTGTAGCCATGTGTGGAAGTGAAACATGGACGATAAACAGTTTAGACAACGAGAGAATGAAGCTTTTGAAACGTGGTACTACAGAACAATACTGAAGAATAGGTTGGTAGATCACGTACCTAATGAGGAGGCACTGAACACAATTGGGGAGAAAAGAAATTTCTGGCACAGCCTGACTAGAGGAAGGGATCGGTTAACTGGACACATTATGAGACATCAACGTACCATCTATTTAGTGCTGGAGGGAAAACTGGAGGGTAAAAATTGTAGAAGGAGACTAAGAGATGAAAACAGTAGGAAGATTCAGAAGGATGCAAGTTGGAGTAGTTATTCGGAGATGAAGAGGCTTACACAGGATAGAGACACGTGGCGAGCTGCATCGAACCAGTCTTCGGACTGAAGACCACAAGTATGAAAACCAAATACACTCACACTGGGCCAAGATTATGCACTAACATGACGATCTGCAGTATGTAAACGTAGTTCTCGTACATGGACAGCTCGTAAATTGAAAGTTTCCACCGATTTCGTGCCTTGCACCTATGACAAACGGGTCACCTTGCTTCTATTGGTCGAAGCTAGAGAGCTACTGGCGGACGCCACAGATTGCGCAGTTTAGATGGATGGATAAATGTGTTGGCATTGGTGCATGGCACCTAGGTGTTCAGGGCCCGCAGGAAACAGTTTGACACGAGTGTCGATAAAATACAATTAACAGGAGTATAAAACAGCATAAATGTAACAAAAGTTGGAAAACTATGTGCGTACCCACACTGAAGCACGGAACGAAGTATCACGTCAATATTAAAACATTAACTGAACAGGAAGAAAGTGGTATAAGGAGCTAAAACAATATAGCAAATGGATGTGGCTGGGTGACCGCAAGAATAAAAAGGGAGGAGCCAGCCACTCTGCAGCACACTAAAATCTCCAACCTAAAAGTATAGGCCAGAAACCAGACACATTACAAAACTTTAAAACGTTAGTCACTCTCATCTCATCATCATCTGAATTAAGGTGCAGATCCCCATCAATATTTGCTCCCGCCATTGCATCACGGTAGAAAAAGCACTCTGTTAAAATATGACGTATAGAGATATGCACGCCACTAACATCACAAAACGGAGTATCCTCTCACCGTAGTAAAAGGCCATGAGTAAGAGGGCAGGGTCCAATGCGAAGACGTGTGAGGAGCAACTGTCCGGAGAAACGCCACTGCAAGATACTGGACTTCATCGGCCGCAGCTCATTGTCCGTTACCGCCAGCTATTCCTCATCCCACAATTGCATGAACTTCCTGTGTAGTGCAGAAACGACAGCCTACAAGGGGGTAAGTCACTGTCTTCTGCAGGCGTCCTTGGCAGCCCGATCGACCTGTTCATTTCCCTGTATCCCTACACGACCCGGCACCCAGCAGAATGACACCTGCTTTCTCTGCCGTTGGAGCAAGTATAGTTAGTCACATATCAGCTGGGCGATCTTCTTAGCTGGCTACAGATTCTGTAACAATTTCAAGACACTGAGGGAATCTGGAGCAGATGAGAATCGTTTACCCAGAATACGTCGCATCTGCTCCAGTGTCTTCAGGATCGCGTGGAGCTCCGTTGAGAAAACGATATAGTCATCACGAAGGCGAATCCTGGTGACATGGTAGGGGAACACGACAGAGCTGAAAAGTGAATTCCGTTGTTTGGAGCCATCAGTGTAGACTGGTGTGAAACCGTGATGCGTATCTAAAAGGTTAAAAACCAGAGATTGAAATGTATAATCTGGCATATTATCTTTCTTAAAATTGCTCAAGTGTAAAGTAAGTCTGGGTCTGTGTTGGAGCCAAGGTGGAAATCTGCTCCAACCGTGATGTAAAACATTAAGGCCAGCCATACCCATCTCTAAAAGGCGATCCTGTGCGCGAATCTCGTAGTGTCTCGTTGCCCCTTGCCGGTTATGAAAAAGCCTTTCCATTGGAGGCAGAGCAATGGCATGGTATACAGATGTGTATGGTGTGGACAGTGTTTCATATGCCTGGAACACCGTAAGTAGCCCTCGTCTGATGTGAAGTGGCGTTTCACCAGCCTCTGCACGGACGCTTGATATGGGGCTTGTTCTGAATGCCCCAGTGGCCAACTTAATCGCTTCATGGCACATTGCGTCCAATATCTTTAAGTAAGAGGGTCTTGCAGACGTAGACGCTGTGTACCCACAATCTGGCCGTGATGGCATAAATGCCTGCAAAACCGGATTGTGGAAGTCCTGTCTGTTCCCCATGTACTGTGGGTAAGACATTTTAAAATATTTAGAGCCTTAAGGGTGGGTTTTGCCTGGTCCTGAAGATGTGGCAATCCTGTAAGCTTAGAGTCAAATATGAGGCCTAGAAACATCACTGTATCTTTCAAATTGATCACATTGTCCCTCATCCTCAACTCAGGAAAGATTAAAATGGAAGGAGAACTGTTAAATACAACGCACACAGACTTTTCGGTCGAAAACTTGAAACCATTCTTCTGCGTCAATTCATCCAAACGTTGAATAGTTAGTTGCAAGTGATGTGTTGTCGTTGCGAACAAGCACAAAGCACAGAGAAGTCATCCACAAACAAAGAACACTTGACAGTACTTTCCATCACTGACGCAATGCTATTAATAGCTATGGCAAAGACAGACACACATAAAACACTACCTTGAGGTACACCGTTCTCATGCTCAAAGCGATTAGACTGGGCGTCACCGGCTCGGTTCGAAAATACCGTGGCGAGAGAAAGGGCCGAATAAAAATGGGAAGACAACCATGAAAACCCCATTCGTGAAGCTGCTCGAGGATAAGATGCATCCAAGTACTATCCTAGATATTTTCGATGTCAAAAAATATACCTAGAAGGTGGTATCGGCGCTGGAACACCTGTTGTATAGCCGCCTCCAGTAGGGCCAGGTTATCAAAGGTGGAGCGATACCTCCTGAACCCACATTGAAAGTGACTAAGGAGTTGCCTGGAATCTAAGATCCAGACAAGGTGACGGTTGACCATCCGCTTCAAGGTCTTTCCCACGCAGCTAGTAAGAGTAGCTCTACGGTAATTCCTTGGGCATGTACGGTCTATGTCAGGTTTTAAAAGAGGAATTAAAACTGCCTCACGCCACGAGTCGGGAAAATGACCTGACACTCAAAAGACATTAAAATGTGTGACGGGGGTATCTTTGTTTCATCTTGTGAGGTGCCGCAGCATACAGTAATGGATTCTGTCGCGACCAGGGGATGTGTCATGAGCCGAAGACAATGCAGAATGGAACACGGAAAATGGGCAGTTGTAGTATTCATCACTGGTGGACCGGAAGTCCCAACTGCTCTCCTCAGCAACCGCTCTGTGGCATGGGAAACCTGCTTCCTGACCAGCGGTTGCAGTAACTGTGGCAAAATAGGCAGCAATAGTGTGGGCATTATCTTTTGGATTGGTCTGGAGAGTGCCATTCTCCATTACAGCAGCCATGGGGCACCTCCCCCTTTTCCTATAAATTCTCCTGATGGTCTCCCATACAACAGAACTCTTCATGGAACGATTAATGGTGTTCAGGACCGGTTGCCACGACCTGTTCTTGCTCTCTCGAATAATCCGGCGACATTTCGACCTCGCCACCCGAAAGGCTGCAAGATTCTCTGCTGCTGCTGGCACTTTAACCGACGCAGAGCCGCACACCTAGTCCTCATTGCAGAGTGGCATTCGCCACTCCACCAAGGAATAGACTGGCTCTTCAGTTGTCCTGTGGACTCTGGAATGGATGCTTCAGCGGCGCTGTGGATCATTTTAGTGATATGATCCACCTATTCCCCAACGTTGACACAATGGTCAAACTGGTCTAGCTACCTGTTAAGTGTCCAGACTGAGCACCTACCGCAATGGTTTCCATTAGAGTTTCACTCTATCTGGCAGGTGAATCCAGATCAGGAAGTGATCACTTACATGCAAGTCGTCGACGACTTCCCATTGAGCAATGTGAGCAAGGACTGGAGAATAAAGTTAGAGAACAATGTCTGACAGCAACCCATCTGCAGTGTGGAAGTGCGTGCTCTGCCCCGTATTTAGCAAATATGCAAGTGATGACAAGAGAAGCCTCTCAATTGCCCGACCCCTGGGACAGATAGTTGCAGAGACCCAAAACGCACTGCGTGCATTAAAATCACCACAAAGGATAAAGGGGTGGAGGAACTGTGTAAGAAGATCGTTTAGACAGTCATCATCAAGTGCATCATGTGGCGGCAGGTAAAGGGAACATACTGCCAGTGGATAACGCATGTGCACTGATATGGCAACTCCTTGTAAATTCGTTATAAGCGAGAGATCCGAGGAGTGGTAGTCGGTACTGACGAAAACCCTACTCCTCCTCTAACTCTCTCTCCACTCAGGTCGTCCTCTTTGTGGAGCACATAGCCTCGGAGCCCAGGGGTGTACGATTGGTTGAAATTAGTCTCCTGGAGACACAGACACAGACACAGTGATCTACCCTGAGATAGTAGACGAAGTTCCTCCACATTCGTGCTGAACCCCTGCGAGTTCCACTGAAGTATGGGAGGCATCTGTCACAGGGGTAGCAAATTCATCCTGTCTCTCTGCAAGGGTGGGGAGATTGCAGCGGGTGGAGGTTCAGTCGTGTGGTGAGATGATTGCTCCACACATACCTCATACTCCTTCAGCTATGGGGAAGAGACAGATGAAGCATCAGGTAGAATCATATCGACATGGTCCGACGGTTTACTACTTGATTTCACGTGCTGTTGCTGCTTTACAGTAGCTTTTCGCTGTTTTGAGGGCTTTGCTGGAGCTGGAGTAGAAGTGGTAATGGCCATACTGGGTTTCTGAACAGTTTCAGCCATTGGAGGTGCCTGGCCACTGTACGTTCGTCTGCTGTTCTAGAGGTTCTTACAGGCTCTGGAACACTTGCTGCCTTGCAAGTGTACTGATATGGGCAGGTATTAGTGCTGACACTCGCCACCTCTGTGTAAAGGCATCAGCTTTTCGAGTAGGCTTCTGACTCATTGATGCAAAAGATGTAGCAAATGTCGGAGGCTGCATGGACTTGCAGATCTTTTTGGATTCACCATAGCAGATACACTTGGTAGTTTTTATTTCCTGTACTTTGCGTTCCTCTAGATAGTTTCTGCAGTCCCTACTCCAAACAGGGTTGTTTCCAGAACAGTTGCTACATTTGGCAGGAGACAATCAACCAGCTCCTTCGTAGGCGGCCTTACCACAGTTGCCACACGTCGCTTCTCCCTAACACCGAAGGATTGTATGCCCGTAATGCTGGCATTTAAAACAGCACGTTTGATTTGGGAAATAAGGTCACACGCTAAAGCGAAGGAAGCCAGCCTTAACAGGCTCAGGAAGTTCCGTATTACTGAACCTCAGGATAAGGGAGTCGGAATTGATAAGATCCCCATCTACTGTCTTCATGTTTTTCTGCACGTCGACTATACCTTTTGGAGCCCACTCAATTTTGGAAATGTCGACTAGATCCCTGCACGTCACAACACCTTTTCTGTAAGTCAAGGTGCTGAGTGTACTCCTCGAAGCATTTAGCTGTTTGTAGCTTGCTGGGAATTTGAACTTTCCATTAGCAGTGTTCCATTGTGCAAATGCCTTTCTGATTTCAAGGGCCACACATTCGCTCTAAACCCTTTTGTATATAGAAGGACGAAATGTTCTCATAACTACCCTTCTTTCGTTATACTACTAAAAATACATTCTGAGGACCAGCATGAAGTCTGTTACCAGAGACCGTACTTTTCGAATGAACTCCTGAGTCAGGAGGACTGGCAACACGAGCCCTATTGTTAGGTGGGGTGTTAGTACCTTCCAGCGGCCCACATTTTCCTCTGGGAGGAGTAAAAGAAAATTTCGGAGGATACATTTTGGTCTCACGAGCAGCTATGGAGATAACTGTCCACTCAGGCTGTACTTTTCGAATGAACTCCTGTCAGGAGGACTGACTACACGAGCCCTATTGTTGGATTGAGTGTTGGTACCTTCCAGGGACCCACCCTTTCCTCTGGTAGGAGGAAAAGAAAATTTTGGAGGATCTATTTCGGTCCCACGAGCAGCTTGGGAGATAACGGTCCACTCAGACAGATCCCCGCATACCTGAGTAAGCCTTATACAACTGAAGTGCGGAAGGCTCCTCAGAGGTTGTCCACTAGCGTGTGTTCCACCTCAACAGCCATGTATCTAATCAGCGCGCAGCGCACCTTGAGATTGAGGGGGTTTCTACAGAGGTTTTTACCATCATCGTGATCCGGGCGGTCAAGCCAAGATCCCTGTTCCCCATAACACACAACGTTCCACCGCCGCGCTGCATGGTGGTCGCTGAAATATGCCCAGAGCTTACGGTGACAGAGGATTGGCTGATCAGTCCCCAGTGCCGCCAAGCCCGTTCCCAGGAAGAAAATGCTGAGCTCCTGAGAGCTGCACAGTTTAGTACACAGCCAGTCAAATACGTAAATGTGTCTAAAAAATGACTGAGCATATATATAAAAGCACACATGCAATAAGAATCAAAGTAGAATAATAGAGAAAGAAGGACGTAATAAAAAGTAATGACTACGACTAATAATAGGATAAACTATGTCAACAAAAAATTGTCAATGCTTTCACTGAAATACTACATACACAGCAAAACCAATGGTGATCGAAAGTTCGTCACAGAGGAAATAATATTACAGCAGAAACAATTTAAAATGCTTTCTGAGCCTCCATAGACAGTTTTCCATTGCAGTTTATCTGTTTGTGGGCGGTCATTTGTGACGGCGTCGGCAGCTAGTCGGTGGCTGTGGAGTAAGGTCCATTAGTCGAGGACAGCAGTGATTACATGCTCTTGCTTGATACATGATTCTCCCTGTGGTAATTTTATCGTCTGTCGTATTCCTTTGGCCACAGACTGGACAGAAATAATTGTTTCTGTAAAGATCGAAGTTCGTATGTGTACGATTAGGACATTTCTTATAAACAATGTCATTATTAACGACAAGTACACAGTTTTGAAAAAGAGTAAAATATGCTTTAGCTAGCTTCTGAGGTGATGGGTGAGTTGTGGCTCCCTGAAAATATTCTAGGTTCGTAGTTGGCATGGCCGTGCTAGGGCCTCTCGGCGGGCCGTGGCCTCGTAGTGCTGAACGTTATCTGGGGTACGGCGGCCACGTGTCTGGGAATTCCAGGGTGACGCTGTGTCAATGAAAGAGACTTGTATGCCGAGAGTGCCAAAGATGGCGGTCTTTGTGAAACCATCATGGCAGACATTTCACAATTCGTATAGAAATCAATAGTAGCCAGATGAATCATGATACCTCAAAAAGAAACATGTACATTACCATTATTTGCACGACGATTCTGATGGTGTAATTAGATTTTCAATATCTTTATTAGTTTAAAGTTTAGTATCTGACTAAATTATACAAGTAACACCCAGCAACGAATTTCCAAAATTTAAACGATTCATCAGATTTCGTCAATCGACGTGTCTTTTAGAAAGCTATTAATGTAAACCTGAACTGGTATAAATTGCAGACATGTAACTTGAATAGTACATGAGTTATTGGAGGTCAGTGTGGACGATTACTATCGGTTCCGTCAGGGCATAAGTACTCCACAGTTACACGAAAAAACGGTAGCGGCATGCTTATAAATATGTTTATTCATCTATGTCTGTTTATATCCGATATATACTATTCATGAAGAAATTGGTTAAATATTTACTGTGTTTTAGAAAGCACAGAGACATTAGGCCACTGGCCTTACTTCTGTTCTATCCCGTTGTTATATGTCCATTTGATTTGTTTATGTATTTAACAATGTATGTTAGAGCGTGTTTGTGGTCCAACCGTAGCAATATTTATTTAATTTCAAGTTATTTAAATGTAAATCCAGTATTTCGAATGTGTTTCAAAATGTTTTTGTGAGTGTGTTGGCTTGGAGACATGACGGGAGCGCTATCGCCAATCGCTACTAAGGCCATGTCCTACATGAGCAAGAAAAGCGACCGACAGCGAGCGACTTCTGGATATGCGACACTCCAGCGACAGGTAGCAGCATCAGGTGCAAAGATAGGGTGTTCTGTGTGTGAGCGACCATGTCGCATTACAAGATGGCTACTTAGAGACAACCAGCTGTTTCTATAAAACAGCGCCCATAAACTGTAAAATAATGTAGCTGGAGATTAAGGCTACAAAATTAGGTTTACTTAAGAAAATAAAGCAGAAAGGAATGCTGTGCATGAAATTTACGAAGGGAGGAATCTCTATGGAGAATTTCATTAATGTCATCAACTATGAAGATCATCAGACAAATTCTTCGAATACACGTGAATGAGCAGAGGAGCGCTCCAATATATATCTCATCAATAAATTAAATATGAATGTTTTTACATGCTCAAGCACTTTTTAACAGCCAGTAAATGCGGAAGAATGACTGATACATGACTAACTATCCTAAATACACCAATAAACATACAAATTGAAACACACCAAGTGCGGGTTAGCTGTTGTGTAATGGAAGCTTAACACATTGCGACTATGTTCTTCGAGAAGCTCCTGATTTTGATTCCGAGTTCTTGTTATATTTTAACTGACAATTCTGTATACTAAGTTTTATGTATACTGTTTACACTGCATCGCTAAGAATATTTTTAAGGTCTTGCCAAAGAACTTGATATTGAAGTGTATGTACACCCCAGTATATCACACACTTTAAACTCATAACAAATTACAATGAACCATGAAATTTTAGATATTTGTTGTTGCGAACGTAATTCATCTGCAGTCAGTGTTAAGGCCAAGCGATTCAATTGATCTAAACAGTTTGTAAAAGCAAAAGCATACAAAATTTTTGAAAATAAAGTCAAACGTTTTGTGTAATGATTTGTCCAAAACTATGAAATAGAATTATTAGGGAAACATTTGGTGCACCTCATTTTCTGTTCATGATTTTGAGCATCATTCAAAGGCACGTAGAACGTTTCTCTGATCTACTTATTTCTTTTACACAAATCATTTGATAAATATTTCATTGATTTCTTTCATTTTTTATTTTCAAATTTTATTCGCAAAGCATGATCTTCTTGACTCCTCGTTTGCCTTCCTAACGTACTTGATTCGAAGGAAGCCTTTTTGAAATTTAAATACCGTACCAATTTATCTTTTTATGTGCAAACCAGCTAGGCCTTGAACAGATGATATTTTTGACATTTCATTTACATAGCTTGGCAGCCACTTTTCGTGAAATATTTCAATTTTTCCTCAGATCATTAATTAAGTTTTCGTTAATTACCCTGATTACTTTCAAGCAGTTAAATATTTTCATGCAAAACTAGATCTCACGCTGGTCACTTTGATACCCCGTTTACCGGTTTCTCTCGCTGTGTTGGGCTGTGAAAATTCGGACGAACCCTCATGGTTTAATTTATAGGGAGTCTTGTTTTCGCTCTGCTGACGCGTTAAAAAAAATCGAGTGTTAATCATACGATAAAATAGTCCTTTCTGCATGCTGTCATTTCCAAAAATTGTCGTTTCGATATCTTAAACGGTTTATGAGATACGACGATTTTTATGACCACTTGATTCCCGAAGCACAGGTAAGGTCCGGACGCGCCGCGAGAGACCCGTCCGCGGATATAACAACCAATATCTCAAGAATAAAGAGAGAAGATATCATTCCGGCCTGAACTTTAAGTACAATTTAGATATATTGGTTAAATTTCATACGCAATAACGTATGGCCTTAAATGAACTATACGCAAGGTCTACGCAATGTGATTTTACCTCTGCAAATTCCTAAAAAATTCGTACAGCCATGTACCCAATTTCGTGCAGCACAGTATCTATGACGAATAACGAAAATAAATTCAGACCTTTTTCGCTTAAAGTTATCAAGGTATAAAATGCAGAAGAATCAAATTTTTTCACCGAATAGTTTTCTTAAAATCGGATGATAAGTATTTCATAGCTGTCGTCCACTGCTTTGCCGAGAAGACACGTGGCTATCGCTCTGTCACGCTTGCTGCAGCGACAAGATTCAAACATGTTTGAATTCAAACGTTGCCAGTTGCAGCGACAGACAGGCAGCTACACAGATGTCGCTCATATAGGCCACTTCCGTAACTACACCTGCGGTTGTGTCTTGTCGCCCGGAGCTGTCGCGCGCTGTCGGTCGCTTCTATCGCTCACGTAGGACAAGGCCTAAGGGAGGCGACTACCGAAGTAAATGGAGGGGGAGCTCTGGACAGTGAGTGCTGGGAGTACGGCGCAGGACACGGGAGGGGCTGGACGCGACGGCACGACGGACGTACGGTCGCAGGAAAGACTTAGAGAGTGTGGAGCGGTTTGATGAACGTGGGAGATAGAAATACTTCGGAGTGCCGACTTGTGAACGTGAGATTTCCGTGGTTAAAAGTGAATGGTCTGTGAGCTATGTTGTCGCTCATAGCTAATTATGTGAAGTAGGAATCTATCGTTTCCCTGTTATTCAACTTACATTTTATTTTATTGCTGGACCATCGACACGAATAAGTGTTTTGCAGAAATATAAGGCATTCTCAAAAGTACTACTATCGTACACATCCTTTAAATTCTTAAGATAGTACCTGCAAATTTTATTTAATTGCAATCTTTCATTTATAAACTACTATGTTGCATTAAAAATTCGCAATTGCCGAGTCATAGCAACCTTCGACCATTCGATTCATGTGTATATTCATATTGTACACTGTAGACTCAGCAGTATTTGGCCTGTAATGCGGCAACTACTTATCCCAGCCTCTAGACAACGAAACCAGCCAAAACTTTTAATACTTCAACTCTGAGTCTGAGGGTACGTAGTTGAGGGCCACCACCTCATATCACTTCATTTTCATTTGAAAGCCCGCAAGCTATTCATGTAACTACAGTCCGTCTGCTTATAGCAAGCGTATCACTTTCGCGAATACACAATTTGACGGATCTGTTTCACATGTAGAAAATAATTTGAATGTTTCTGTAGCGACAGTTAACGACTTCTTTCTGCAACCAGCTTTGCAAAAAACAGTTTGGTTCTCATGACGAGAATCATTGGCCATCCGCGTGTGTATTGTCACTGTTGTTTATAATGCTCCAAGAAGATCGCAGTATTCTAACAGTGTAACATTTTTCTTTCATAACTTTCACGGCAATAGCTAATCCCACGTAAGAGCTCAGCAGTAAGTTTTCGTGTGTTTTAATCCGACGTGGTACAAACACGTTACATGCAGCATACCCCCGTGGATACACCGCCGAAGACACACTGACTCTCTCTGCTGGAAGGCTACTATCGACATCGCTCTGACATCACAATCCGTATAACAGTTCTACACATTACATTTAATTTTACATTTTTCATTTAACGAAAGTTAATAAAGTAAAGCATAGCTACATTTTATACTCTAGGACAAAACAAAAATTGGTCTAAGCTATGAAAAATACAGGGATTGGACAAAAACGGGAACACCACGAGAATTCGGGCTTGAACATTATGCAGATACTAGCCAAGCCTGCTGGTTGAGCTGTTATATCTGATCACTAACGGTACCTGTGAAATGCCTGAATAAGTTAGACGCATCAATCGTGGTCGGAACAGTGTTCTGTGTAGCTGTGACTGCTTTACGTCGGAAATAAGTGCATTTGAAAGTGGGCAAATATTTGGTGCTGGTACGGTGGATGCTTTCGTAACCAAGCTATTAAAATTGTTGAGTGTTTCAAGAGGCACCGTATCAAAGATTTAAACAGCATACAGGGAAAGCGGAAAAACGTCATCTGCTAAGTCGTAATGCGGACGGAAGTGCATGTTCAGTGATCGTGACAGACGATCATTGGAAAGGATTGTGACGAAAAATAAGGGGACGACAGCTGCGAAAGTCACAATAGAACTGAATGTAGCAGTCATGAACCGTGTCAGCAGAGGAAAAATAAAAAATAAAAAACACCAAGGGAGATCAATAAGAAGGAAACTGCAGGAAGAGCTTGAATTCCAAAATCGCTCATCACTGATGCAAATGTCCTCGACAGGAAGCCATAAAACTTTGACTACGGAGAAATGGAAGAAAATCATTAGGTCTGGAGTCTCATTTCACAATTTTTCCAACATCTGAACGTGCTTATGCCCGAAGAGTGAAGCATTGCTCGAGTTCGGTGATGATATGGGCAGCAATATCGGGGTATTCCACTGGCACCATGGTTACTCGGCATGGTCCGTTACGAATAATATGACTATTTTGGCTGATGAGGTGCATAACGTGGTGGAATCTTTGTTCCCCAATAGTGGTGCTGTGTTCCAAGACGGCATTGCTCCTATTCACACACCTCTCATCGTGCCAGACTCGTTTTGTAAGCAGGGAGATGGCGCCTCCCACTTCCCCTGGGGAACCACAGTCTCTAGATATCGATATTATTGCTCCTTTGTAGTCTGCCTTGGAGAGAGGGGTGCGTGGTCATATCCACCTCCATCATTGTTATCTGAACTAGCCGCTATATTGCAGTTAGTCATGGTGTTGTTGTTGTTGTGGTCTTCAGTCCTAAGACTGGTCTGATGCAGCCCTACATGCTACTCTATCCTGTGCAAGCTTCTTCATCTCCCAGTACCTACTGCAACCTACATCCTTCTGAATCTGCTTAGTGTATTCATCTCCTGGTCTCCCTCTACGATTTCCTGCCCTCCAACACTAAATTGGTGCTCCCTTGATGCCTCAGAACATGTCCTACCAACCGATCCCTTCTTCTAGTCAAGTTGTGCCACAAACTGCTCTTCTTCCCAATCCTATTCAGTACTTCCTCATTAGTTATGTGATCTACCCATCTAATTTTAAGTATTCTTCTGTAGCACCACATTTCGAAAGCGTCTATTCTCTTCTTGTCCAAACTATTTATCGTCCATGTTACACTTCCATACATGGCTACACTCCATACAAATACTTTCAGAAACGACATCCTGACACTTAAATCTATACTCGTTGTTAACAAATTTCTCCTCTTCAGAAATACTTTCCTTGCCATTGCCAGTCTACATTTTATATCCTCTCTACTTCGACCATCATCAGTTATTTTGCTCCCCAAATAGCAAAACTCCTTTACTACTTTAAGTGTCTCATTTCCTAATCTAATTCCTTCAGCTTCACCTGACTTAATTCGACTACATTCCATTATCCTTGTTTTGGTTTTGTTGATGTTCATCTTATACCGTGACTTATTAAACTGATAGTTCGGTAATTTTCACATCTGTCAACACTTGCTATCTTTGGTATTGGAATTATTATATTCTTCTTGGAGTCCGAGGGTATTTCGCCTGTGTCATACATCTTGCTCACCAGATGGTAGAGTTTTGTCAGGACTGGCTCTCCCAAGGCTGTCAGTAGTTCTAATGGAGTGTTGTCTACTCCCGGGGCCTTGTTTCGACTCAGGTCTTTCAGTGCTCTGTCAAACTCTTCACGCAGTATTATATCTCCCAATTCATCCTCATCTACATCCTCTTCCATTTCCATAATATTGTCCCGAAGTACATCGCCCTTGTATAGACCCTCTATATACTCCTTCCACCTTTCTGCTTTCTCTTCTTTGCTTATAACTGGGTTTCCATCTGAGCTCTTGATATTCATACAAGTGGTTCTCTTTTCTCCAAAGGTCTCTTTAATTTTCCTGTAGGCAGTATCTGTCTTACCCCTAGAGAGATAAGCTTCTACATCCTTACATTTTTGCTCTAGCCATCCCTGCTTAGCCATTTTGCATTTCCTGTTGATCTCATTTTTGAGACGTTTGTATTCGTTTTTGCCTGCTTTATTTACTGCATTTCTATATTTTCTCATTTCATCAATTAAATTCAATATTTCTTCTGTTACTCAAGGATTTCTACTAGCCCTCGTATTTTTACCTACTTGATCCTCTGCTGCCTTCACTACTTCATCCCTCAAAGCTACCCATTCTTCATCGACTGTATTTCTTTCCCCCCTCCTTGTCAATTGTTCCCTTATGCTCTCCCTGAAACTCTGTACAACCTCTGCTTTAGTCAGTTTATCCAGGTCCCATCTCCTTAAATTACCACCTTTTTGTAGTTTCTTCAGTTTTAATCTACAGTTCATAACCAATAGATTGTGGTCAGAGTCCACATCTGCCCCTGGAAATGTCTTATAATTTAAAACCTGGTTCCTAAATCTCTGTCTTACCATTATATAATCTGTTTGAAACCTGTCAGTATCTCCAGGCTTCTTCCATGTATACAACCTTCTTTTATGATTCTTGAACCAAGTGTTAGCTATGATTAAATTGTGCTCTGTGCAAAATTCTACCAGACGTCTTCCTCTTTCCTTAGCCCAATCCATATTCACCTACTACGTTTCCTTCTCTCCCTTTTCCTACTGACGAATTCCAGTCACTCATGACTATTAAATTTTCGTCTTCCTTCACTATCTGAATAATTTCTTTTATTTCATTATACATTTCTTCAATTTCTTTGTCATCTGCAGAGCTAGTCGGCATATAAACTTGTACCACTGTGGTAGGCGTGGGCTTCGTATCTACCTTGGCCACAATAATGCGTTCACTATGATGTTTGTAGTAGCTTACCCGCATTCCTATTTTCCTATTCATTATTAAACCTACTCCTGCATTACCCCTATTTGATTTTGTGTTTATAGCCCTGTAGTCACCTGACCAGAAGTCTTGTTCCTCCTGCACCGAACTTCACTAATTCCCCCTATATCTAACTTTAACCTATCCATTTCCCTTTTTAAATTTTCTAACCCACCTGCCCGATTAAGGGATCTGACATTCCATGCTCCGATCCGTAGAACGCCAGTTTTCTTTCTGCCGGCCCGGAGATCCGAATGGGGGACTATTTTACCTCCGGAATATTTTATCCAAGAGGACGCCATCATCATTTAACCATACAGTAAAGCTGCATGCCCTCGGGAAAAATTTTAGCTGTAGTTTCCCCTTGCTTTTAGCCGTTCGCAGTACCACCACAGCAAGGCCGTTTTGGTTAGTGTTACAAGGCCAGATCAGTCAATCATCCAGACTGTTGCCCCTGCAACTACTGACAAGGCTGCTGCCGCTCTTCAGGAACCACACGTTTGTCTGGCCTCTCAAGAGACACCCCTCCGTTGTGGTTGCACCTGCGGTACGGCTATCTGTATCGCTGAGGCACGCAAGTCTCCCCACCAACGGCAAGGTCCATGGTTCATGGTGATGTGTTGTAATTTTGAGTGATTCCATATTTTTGTCCAACCCCTGTATAAGCATAGAGTGAAAAAAATAGTCGCAGTTAACAATGTCTCTCCACACTGCAGTATTTCCAGCGAATGCTTACAACTTATTCCACGCAAACATCAGAAGGGTTTGTGCGTCACCGTTAGCGATAATACAGACACCGGTGGCACGCCAACAGTTCGGGCTAGACCCCCAGGGCACCAGGCTGATAGCAGCAGTACATAGGCGCAGCCTACTCTGAGCGTCGACGCCTTATCTCATGCCGTCACAGGCAGCACTCAGCCAGTACATCAACTACATCTGCATCTCTGCGAAACACTGTGAAGCGTTTGATCCAAGACAATTTTTATTACACCGTATATTAAGGTTCCTAATCTTTCCATCCACGAAAGGACCGTGGAAAGAAAGACTACATGTAGACATCTTTGCGAGCTGTTATTAGCCTTGTTTTATCTGCACGATCTCTACAGGATAGAAACGTAATACATTGATCAAATTCGCGTTTTATATCCTGGAAATGACTCTAGAAGTTATACAAGGAAGTTCTCGAGAGATGCACTATGTCTGTCTTCAGGTGTTTGTGATTTGAGATTTTCGACCTTTCTGTTAAACTCTCTCGCTAGTGAAACAAACGTATAACCATTCACACCACTTTTTCCGTCGAGTCCTCCTGTTTGTTAGATTGATATGGGTGTCATACACTTGAGCAGTATTCATGAACGGGCTGTACAAGAGTCTTGTAAGCACTAGACTGTCTTTCGGACAAACAGTTGTTCTCCAACATCTTGAAAATGAAGCTTAGTCTACTATTTGTTTTACCTGCAGTGAGGCTATACGATTGTTCCACTCCATACCTATCTAAGTTATTACTTACTACTGTTTGTATGATATGGCTGATGATAATTGTTTCCCATTAATCCTGTAGTAAAACTATGACACTTTTATATTTCATGGAGCACACAACTTTGGATTTCTGTGAATTAAGAGCTAATTTCCAGTCTTTAAACTTTTGTATTTAACAGAGATTCAACTGGTTACTACTGCAGTTTTTATTGAATATAATTTCTTTGCTCGTAATTACATCATTTATTAAAAGCTTAAGATTGCGAAGAAAATTATCCGCGAAGTCATCAATGCACAATACCTACAGCAGACGTCCAGATACTCCTCTCAGGGGCGCATCACATAATTTCTTCGTATTTAACAGAGATTCAACTGGTTACTACTGCAGTTTTTATTGAATATAATTTCTTTGCTCGTAATTACATCATTTATTAAAAGCTTAAGATTGCGAAGAAAATTATCCGCGAAGTCATCAATGCACAATACCTACAGCAGACGTCCAGATACTCCTCTCAGGGGCGCATCACATAATTTCTTCAGTCCCTGTAGATGACCTCCATCGTGGATAAAAGTGCTAAGTCCTGCCTGTCAGGCAACTGTCTAACTAGTGGAAAACATGGTTTCATGTCAAATAGCGACGATTGTTCTTCAGCAGTTTTCTATGAGTTGGTGAATCAGAAGCATTTCGAAAAGCCTAGAGTCAGTGAATCAACGAGATTCCTTCTATCCGCGACGCTGAGAACATCACGTTTGAAGAGGGCATGTTGATTTTCACATGATGGATGTTTCTGGAATGAATATTGATTTCTGTGAAGAAATTTAGCACAGAGGCCATGAATACCTGTTAAAAAACTATTGGTGTGAGATACAAGCTACTGCACTTGCCATAGCCTTCAGCAACCCTGCATGGAGCAGTTACGAACACGTAATTATTCATAACGGTCCAGCACTCTCAAATGTACCAATTAATTACATTTTACTATTTTTCTTTGATTTAAAAATCTAAGATTTTGTATCCCATAAAATTCAAGTTTTGTACTCTGTAGTTTGATCAGTTCATATAAGTAATATCGAATATGGTTCATCCATGTTACAAACGACTAGAGAGCAGACTAGGGCTCTGTGTCAATCACAAATTTATCCGAATAAGTATGGTAGCAACATAACAGTTTATCCCTTGCAAATGGCGATACACTGCAGTAACAACTACAACAGTTAATAGAAGATATTGTTAGAAGATCGTTTTTCGGAAGAGACCCAAAACATATACAAATTCACAAGATACAAATTAAAAACCCATCCTCGACCTGCTTATTAACTTATCTTAAATGTATCAGTGATTGTTGCATGCAGTAGTATTAAAACGGACTTGCATGGTATTGAGAAGTAAGGAAATGTTTCGGAAGCAAACTGAAGGACATAGCCTGTGAATCGAACACTGGAATCGCCAGGCACACCTGTTGCGTTCCTTCTCAGAAGGGACCACGAGGGTTGGTCGTCACACAATGGCAGAGGGCAGGCAGATCTTTCTCTGCCGCCCTGCCGCGCCACCATGTGGATTCCGCAACAGAGAGAGCTTCCCGTAGCGACCACTTGCGAGAACATTTTATGTGGTGGAGTAAGGAGGAACCTTAGCATAAAGCACCACTGTCTGCTGAATGTAGACATGGCTTTATGGACACCGAAGATTGCTATCAGGTAGCTGAAAAGAAAGCCACCAGTCTTTGAGAAGTGTGGGATGTCACTGAATGTGAAGTTCTTAAACAAAAACCTTTGATTAGAAACACAAGAAAGACGGATGTTGGTTCATCTGGAAATTTCCCCAGAGTGACTGAGAGAATGGCAGTGCCGAAAGGAAACTCCTTTTTTGGTTGAATAAAGGAACGGAAAGAGCGAGGAACGAATTTTTCCGAGGAAACTGTTGGGAAGAATTTCATTGGTTAACCAAGTTAAATATATCCCAGGAAAGGGGGGCTGTGCTCCCACAGACGCAATTTCAGTGGTCGAGCTCGCAATCAGGTCTCACTTGTAACGAAATACTCGATAAAGGGAGACTTCCTTAACGGATGTCGTCGCACAGTAAAATCGCAACTCATTTCGCTCTTCTGTCCTCCTAGTCACCACGCAGAGCTTCTCCGCAGGACTTCTACTTAAACATCCATCACAGATCTTCAACATACGACGCCAACTTACAAGGAAGGACGCTGGCGCTGCCGCGGATTGAGGTGGCAGTATTTCTCCTACGAACAGCTACAATATTGTGAGACTGACCCGCTTCAGAGTGAGATGTGGGGAAAGTCAAATCGGTTTACAATCTTAATATCTTAGAGCTTCACTCCGAGTTATCTCGAATTTCGTAAAACTTTTTCTTCCACATTCCACAACAGGTGCTACGTACTATCTTCCTTAACTATACGTGTTGCCTTCAGTGGTTCTATCCCTTACTAACCCATTTCATGACTCTCACTGAGTGCTTACATGATATATTTTCCGTTCTCCTTCCAACCTCCATGTCAGATTAACAGATTTGCATTCGCACAGGTTGCCTTAAGTAACTATTTATCGATACGTTGCCACAAAAAGCCTGCAAGAAATATTATTGAAAATTAAGCATTTTTATCACAATTTTGAACTGTCGAGATTGTAATTAAACGAAATGATTAATATATCCATTTCATCCAGTTCCACATTCCTAACAAAAAAACTACATTTTTGGAGATGACTGCCTATTATTCTTACATTGAGAACTCCTGTTAACGTAGTCAGTTCGCACAGAAGAAAAAGATGCAAGATTATACCTCAGTACCTTAAAAATTACTTAACACAATAATATACATTAAATTTAAGAGCTGGCGCATAATCATGTATGTGATTCTTCTAGCAAGGAGGTGAAGAGGTCAGTTGGTATCTGTCCGTCTTTGTGGAGAAGAAGATCCATCGCTGCATTCTTGGAGGGGAAATTTTATTTTGTTTATGTGTTCATATGCTAGAAAATTTCAAGAGTTTGAATTGTCAGCGTATGCTAAAAATTGCTATAGCGAGGGCACGACGTTTAGCTCGTATAATTGAAACTACAAATAATTCAGATAAGTGTATCGGAAATTTAGAGATGGAAGTTCCACCAGACGTTCCACCAGAAGGTATTCACCGACTACAGAAGTGCGACTCGACGGAAGAGATGAATCAGGGAGAACCTAATGTGTTTGGGGAACGCGACCAGGGAACAAGAAATAACGCAGTATCGGGAATAGAAACCGGAGGAACGGTGGAGCGTGAATATTCATCTTATACGGGAAATTTAGAAGTTACGTGACACAAAAGAGCAGAGCAGGGTGTTAGCAGTCATGAACCAACGACGCCAGCACCCACCGTATATGATATACGAACCTTCTGGCTGGAACAGTTCTCTATAAGTTAAGAGTAGAATGACGCAAAATTTAAAAGTATGAAAGAAAAAATCGAGGGACAATATATATAGAACGAAGAGTTGCTTACACAGAACAAAGGTTTACATAAGAAAAGTGAAGAGAACAATTATTCACAATTTAAACGTAGTGAAAAACAAGAATAAGGAGCAGTTCAAAAAATTAAGGGAATATTACAAAGAACAATTTGATCTCTTAAACAAAAAAGTCGATGATCAGATATGAGTCGTAAACAAGAGAAGTATGGCCATGTTAAGAAATGCGAAGAGGCAATAAAAGTTACCAATGCTAAAATACAAGAAGTAAATTTCAGAGCGGACGCTAACACCGAGGACATTAAAAAGATTAATTCATGAAGAGAAGAACATGCCAATTTTCAAAGAAAGGTAGATACTATATTAAAGACAGTGGACGTGAGAGCAGATCAGGTTGGAGTATTGACCACCGCCATGGAACAATTAGCAAACAGCCACAAGACCGCATCTGACTGGACAGTACCCATCGACTTTAGCAAACACGCGGGGATCCATGACCTTGTACAATTTAGAAACCGGCAAGAAACTATCAGTCGCAGGAACAGGGAAATGTTGGATGTGTTAGTTCAAGAACAGGAGAGGAGTTGAAATGCTACAAACGATACAGGAAAATAACAAAGAACGTTTCACAGCGACAAAGAAAAATAAGAGTTTCGCGAGCTAACTGAAAGATTGTATCGAATTCTAGGAGACCTACTACGTTCCACATGCGGCCATGGCTGTGGAAGGTCTGCATTCCATGACCTGTCACGGAGTGCCACGCCTTCCCCATCACCCAGCACTGCGCTATCCCCAGTACTGTCCCTGAGTCGCACAGAAGCGCCAAGACAGAGGCTGCAGGAGGGGGTAATGATTATATACGGTCAGCATCCATCAGAGATCAAACAGACTCCAGGAACGCCTGAAGCTGGCAAGAAGTCGGCTTTCCGAAATAAAGAGCCTGCTGGACGAGGTTGCCCAGCTGGATACCCGAGAAATTTTCAACATATTTTTTGTATTTATGTGAAGTAAAATTATCAGCTGACTTCTAAGTTTTGCAGTATTTTCACAGTTTAGATTGAATTTGCTCAATTTATGTAGAAAAAAGTCATTAGGAAGAAGTAAAATTTTCTAGTTTAATCAATGAACCTTGTTTATATTACATAATTATGAAAAATGCTGATACAAGTTATCTCTCTTCAATGCAGTCTATCGTAGACCTCATCAACATCAAGCTTACATTCCAAGTGAAGCAAACATTTGTGTTTACTGATTAAACGAATAATCCATCGTTTATAGCAAAAGACGTGATTAAAATTTTAAAATATAGAAATAGAATAATCGTTCAAATATTTTGATGATGAAGATACTATTACATTAGAGAAATTAAACCTTACAATATGGAGTTGTTGAAATGAAATAAAATCGTCATAACTCCTAAATGGTTTACGTTAGGACGTTCAAACTGCATAGTTGGCCATGGGGAATGATGGGAATTAGTACATTCATGCACATGCGAAGCTCACTTCCATTTGGATGGGTTTGTCAATAAACAAAATTGACACGTTTGGGGGACTGAGAAGCCGCATTTCGCGATAAAGAAGTCTCTTCATCATCAACGGTGACTGTGTGGTGTGCAATGCCCAGTAGCAGAATAATTAGTGTGATATTCCTTGATGTCACGCTGACTACCAAACCATACGTGAAGGATATGGAAGATGATCTCACCTCAATTATCCAAAGTGACCCTGATTTCGACAAGACGTGGTACATGCAAGACGGATTGCGACCCCATCGAAACAGGAGACTGTTTAATGTCCTGGAGGAGTACTTTGGGGAGTGCATTCTGACTCTGGGGTACCCAGAGGCCCCTGGTTTGGGCCTCTATTGGACGCCATATTCTCCACATAGAAACCCATATTAAAGACAAGGTGCACAGCAATAACCCAAAAACCATTGCTGTGCTGAAAACAGCCATTCAGGTCATGGACAGCTTTGATATTCCGACGCTTCCAGATTCATGCAGAATTTTGCTGTTCGTCTGTGCCACATCATCGCCAATGATGGCGGGTTTAGCGAACATAACCTAAATCTTAATATCTGAAGTGACGTTTATATGTTGAATAAAGTCTGTGTTTGTAATGAATTTACGTTTTTTACATATAGATCAATAACTCATGCTGTATCAACAGCAAATAACTCACTTGGAAAATTTAAATAATATTCAAGAAACAAATGCAATATTACCTGAAGTGTACCTGTAACAACTAATCAAACCTTAAGGCCAACATTCGACCTTTGAAAATTATTTGATGATAACTATGGATATAATTATTATGTCATTAGATCACAATGAAGAAGTTTGAAAGGTAACTGTTAGAACTGAAAATAGACATGCCAATTGTAAAGAAATGTTAAGCTTTAATTATAATCCTTTTTCAGTACATTTATACCAAAGAATGAAAGACACTTCAAGAACTGTTTGTTGGCACAGTTCTTTCAAAATTTTCGATGACTACACACAAGAACAACTGATTAAGAAATATTCATCCTTCATCAAAACCAAGTCATCCCACAACTTTTTAACAACAGTTCTACTCACTAGACAAGAAAAATAATCTACTAACCATTTATCAAAACATTCTTTCTGAAACATGTTATTACATTTTCATTTTATAAATTGATAATTTCATCAGTTAAGAATATAGAACAAGCTTCTTCTGTAGTATATAATATGTTTTATGGTTTTAATAATTTTTGTATGAAACATTCTGATAAAAATTGACAGCTTAAAATATTTACCCAGTTAACGGTTTCTTTAATTCTATTATAAAATCTTTGAACAATACTTGATCACTTGATATAATATCCTAACTTATTTATCTTGAAATTTTCTCATAAACTCTTCAGATAAATTCTGAAACAGTGATATATTCTCCCTTTTCATACTTTTTTAAATTCTCCCATAAAATTTTCAGACAGCAATTGTCCACCTCATAAGTGACAAAATCAATTTTGTCTTGAAATTCTCTCATAAAATTTTGTAATAATATTTATTCACATGATATATATTGATGAAATACTTTATCCTCAAATTCTCTATAAAACCTTCAGATATTTTTGTCGATGTGATATACTATCCCAATTTCTTTTACTTAGAAATTGTGTCATATAATCTTCAGATAATCTCTGAAACACTGATATGTATAAGCAATTTACTTCACTCACAAAATCTACATATTATTTTCCTTCCTTTGATATATGAGTCCAAGCAAATTCAGTAAATGAATTTTTATTTTTGATATAATTAACAACTATATATCCATATGTCTCATTTGTTAAATGGGATTCATATGATTGTACAAAATTTAAATTTTTACACAGGAGATGAATTATTTGAATAAGTTGTTGTTCTTTAGCTGTTAGTTCACTATTATTTTTATTTCTGATACGATCAATAAAATATTACATTCTCAGTTATGAATAACCTTTTGTTACTAGTTGTTCAGCTCTACTTTTTAATTCACTTATTTTTATTCTCTCCATTTATAAGATTTTTTATTCATAAGAAAAATATAAAACTATCTATTTCCAGAAAGAGATATTTGAAGACAAATGTGTGTTGATCATGAATGATATTTTACCATTTATTCATTATAGATTAACCAATAATTCAGCTTCTACTGTCGAAGAGCCTGGAAAAATTCATAAAATCAAGCCAAATAAAATTAAATCTTAAAATATTGTAATCTTGATTGTTGTTGTTGTTGTGATCTTCAGTCCAGAGACTGGTTTGATGCAGCTCTCCACGCTACTCTGTCCTGAGCAAGTTTCTTCATCTCCTAGTACTTACTGCAACCTTCATCCTTCTGAAACTGCTTAGTGTATTCATCTCTTGGTCTCCCTCTACGATTTTTACCCACCATGCTGCCCTCCAATACTAAATTGTTGATCCCTTGATACCTCATAAACTGTCCTACCAACGATCCCTTCTTCTAGTCAAGTTGTGCCACAAATTTCTCTTCTCCCTAATCCTATTCAATTCCTCCTCATTAGTTATGTGATCTACCCATCTAATCTTCAGCATTCTTCTGTAGCACCACATTTCGAAAGCTTCTATTCTCTTCTTGTGCAAACTATTTATTGTCCAAGTTTCACCTGCATGCATGGTTACACGCCATACAAATGCTTTCAGAAACGACTTCCTACCATATAAATCTGTACTCGATGTTAACAAATTTCTCTTCCTCAGAAGCGCTATCCTTGCCGTTTTTATCCTCTCTCCTTCGACCATCATCAGTTTTTTGCTCCCCAAATAGCAAAACTCATCTACTACTTTAAGTGTCTCATTTCCCAATCTAATTCCCTTAGTGGCATCCGATTTAATTTGACTACATTCCGTTATCCTCGTTTTGTTTTTTTCTGATGTTCATCTTATATTCTCCTTTAAATACACTCTCCATTCCGTTCAACTGCTGTTCCAAGTCCTTTGCTGTCACTGAGAGAATTACAATGTCATCAGTGAACTTCAAAGTTTTTATTTCTTCTTCATGGATTTTGATTCCTACTCTGAATTTTTCTTTTGTTTCCTTTACTGCTTGCTCAGTATACAGATTGAATGACATTGGGAATAGGTTGCAACCCTGTCTCACTCCCTTCCCAACCACTGCATTCCTTTCGTGCCCCTCGACTCTCATAACTGCCATGTTGTATCTGAACAAATTGAAAATAGCGTTTCGCTCCCTGTATTTTACTCCTGCCACCTTCAGAATTTGAAATAGAGTATTCCAGTCAACATTGTCAAAAGCTTTCTCTAAGTCTACAAATTGTAGAAACGTGGGTTTGCCTTTCCTTAATCTATCTTCTGTGATAAGTCGTAGGGTCAGTATTGCCTCACGTGTTCCAATATTTCTATGGAATCCAAACTGATGTTCCTCAAGGTCGGCTTCTACCGGTTCCTCCATTCATCTGTAAAGAATTCACATTAGTAATTTCCAGCCATGACTTCTTAAACTGTCAACACCTGCTTTCCTTGGGATTGGAATAATTATATTCTTCTTGAAATCTGCTGGTATTTCGCTAGTCTCATACATCTTGCTCACCAGATGGTAGAGTTTTCTCAGGGCTGGCTCTCCCAAGGCTGTCAGTCGTTCTAATGGAATGTTGTCTACTCCCAGGGCCTTGTTTCGACTTAGGTATTTCAGTGCTCTGTCAAACTCTTCACACAGTATCATACCTCCCATTTCATCTTCATCTACATCCTCTTAAATTTTCATAGTATTGTCCTCAAGTACATCGGCCATCTATAGACCCTCTATATACTCCTTCCACCATTCTGCTTTCCCTTATTTGCTTAGAACAATCTTGTCTATACTGAAGTCAGTACAGCAAACGAAATCCATATTTAATTTTACAAAAGGAATATTTGTATAAAAAGTGGAATACAAACTTAAGCTTTTTTTATAGTATACATAAACAATACATATTTCCTCTCCATTTGTGTTCTATAAATAATTCGCATTCTTATCGGTTAATTGATCTATAAATGTGGATATATCATCATCAGCATAACATACAGACAGAAAATATGGAAGTGTTAATTTTGTCATTCATATCCCAATATACATTTATGTACACCAAAATTTTATTAATAAAAATAAAAATTCTGATAAACCGAATCAATTCCAGGTACATACAGTGCAAAATATATTTTATAATAACAACAAATTTATTGATGAAAATAATAATACAAAGTTTAAAGCAAACGATGTTGCAGGGATACAGGAATTTACCAATCCTAGAAAAATAATAAAGGACCATGTAAGAGAAAAACATCAAAAAATCTATTAAAGTTTAGGGAGGAACAAATCGTTTCCCCTTCAAATATGCAACCACGCACAGTTTTTATTAATGAAGCTCAACTTCCGTGTGACCATTCATTTCTCAGATTTACTCGTCTTGGTCACTTCATGAACTGTACGTGGGACGAAGTAATATGTCAACCTACACTTCTTAAGACGTATGTTCTCGAAGTTTTAATAATTATCCGCTTTGTAAGTGAAAACTCCTCTCTTGTAACGTGATATACTCAAGTTTGATGAACATTTCGTAACAGTCTCGTGCTTACTAAATGAACCCATGACAACACGTTCCGCTCTTCTTAGGGTCCTACGTATTCTCAGTAAAATTCCTGTCTGGTAAGACTTACGAGAAATTCTGTAGAATCAGTATTCCTAGTATTTTGTAAACCACTTTCTTCGTAGATTAGTGACATATCGTTACGATTGCTTAGGTGAATATCTGCCTGGAGTCTGATTTTCCTACAACATATTTAATGTTGTTATTGTTATCTTTAGCACGGATAGTGTTTGATATTTTGAGATTGATAGTGTTTCCAGTAATTTATCACCATTAGTGTAATAGAGGAATTATGGTCTTTATGTCTATTTATGTGCAATACGCTACATTTATTTAGGTCACTAGTGTTCTTCAGATCTTTCTGCATTTCACTTCAGTTTCCTGGAGCTGAAGCTTGTACAAATTTCCTTAATCCAGTCTAAAAGCTGGTCCAATGACCGAAAATAGTGAGAAAGAATAAATCTACGAGTGCTTAGTTTTACCGACTTTCGCGAACGTGAAACACGACAGCTACACCGACACCACATTTGTCGAGTGGCTCCGACGACGTCGGCGAAGGCTGCGATGAAATGTTATCATAGTGGTTGGATTGTTGCTAAAGCGGCCGTCCGACGAAACAGACGCCTGTTAGCAGCAAGTCGTTGTGTACTGAGCCTGTGCGCATCAGCCAGCAGTGAATGGTTCTCGGACAGAGTCTGAGCCTCTCATAGATTCTGAGGAACTGCTATTCCTGAATACTTTCGAAACCTATCAACTATCGGTATCGTCGAATAAATATTCCTATTGTGCGTCCACTAATCAATCACGAGGATTTAGCTGCGCTTTGTCAAGATCGCTACACTCCATATATACGCATCTACACGGTGTACGTAGAAATGGTTCATGAGACATCGTTCAATCAGGGCGGCCAAAACAATACTGTTCGGGAAATTTTTCGAGTGTGGCATGAAATAAGTTATCTACTTAATGAACAGGAGAATTGTTCTTTACAGAAGAGGCAGGAAATAATCACCGTCCTACCGATGTAGTGCTATACGCGATTTATCAATTTTTTGAGACAAGCACAGGAAGTCCTTCTGAAAAAATTAAATACGGAAGATTAGGGTTTAGTATCTTGTCGATTTAAACCACGGAAACGCAAAATCAGAATTGATGGAAGGCTATTTAAGCCGGTGCTCTTTCTAATGCGAAATGAGTCTTTCATAATTGTGTCTGCTCGCTCGGTCTCTCTGACAGATGGCAGCAAAATCGTTCCCAACAATCTGCTCTCACTCTTATTTGCCCCAAAATAAAAAATTATTGGTAGAGACGTCAGGCGGTCTTCGATGTAATGTTTTTTACTTCCTCAGGTATCGAAATCCTTCTCGCTGAAAATGTCATGCACTGGTGCCAATGTTGAAATCCCGATGTTGCGGTATCTCTCTCGATTGGTAATGATAGCAGTGCTGATCGGATTACGTTGCCATGAATTGTCGGAAACACTTTTGGTGCTAGTTTTCTTCTGATCATCCTGTATAATTGAGTGTCCTGTAAAGTCTCGTTTTACACACAAATTAGTTCCTTGACACGGGACACATTTCGTGTTTTATGAGCACGCGCCAAGTAATAGCAAAGTGGAGTATGACTGAGGCGTACAACTGCTATTGTCGAGGCAGCTTGAGTGACGTTAAATGTTTATGGAAGTTAGCAGCGAGCGCAGTAAATGTGTGCCATCCATAACGTTTACACTTCGTCATAAAGAAGAGAGATACCGACTCATGTTGCCTGCTTTATGGTTTGCACAATTATAAATGCAATGCTTCGTAGTTTCGTAAGAAACCTGTCTCTCACTAAGTCGCGAACGACCAAAGATGTTCACAGAGTTGAAACCCCACACAACGACTATGACGAATGACTAACACTGACTGCTAATGACGATGGAAGCAGATCAAAGAATCTCCAAACTTGAAAAATCCTAAACTTCAAAATTTAAAATAATAGTGCCCCAAATGTTGGCATCAAAGTAAAAGTTCCGTTGTTCTAAATAAAAAAAGAAAGGACTTACGAAGCAAATTGCACTTAAATGGTAAGCGATTCTCACCACACACGGAAATTAAAATAGTTGATGGCAGCAAATCAGGAAATTTCAATTTTCTTGGTATAAAATACATTCTTGGCTTACAGGTTTCTCTGTGTCAAATAAATTGTATTACGGCACATTTATTTTGTTTTGTCGGTCTGGGACTAAAAAAAGAATGGATTTCAGCTTCTTTCGGTGTATGTGTAACAAAAAATTTTGACAGGAAAGTCGAGAAGCACCAGAATTCCAGAATACACCTTCAGAATCAAGAGAGTTTTCGGTTGTTGGATCATGGACAAACAGAACATTCAAGTCCTGAAGGAGCCAGACTTCTAGCCATAATTCATAATGCTATTGTGAAACAAAATAAATTCGTGATAGAGAGACTTACTGATGTTTGTTCTTGGAGAAGCAAGATCTAGCATTCGGAGTACACTATGAAGATGTAACTTTCGACAACAAAGACAGTTACCTTGAATTATTGGAACTTTTCTCTAGACAGAAACAGTTTACTCGTCATCTTTTGCAGAGCACTTCAAAGGATCATCAAGCAAAATTCAAAACTAGTTAAACGAATCGGTTACCGATGTTGGAAGCAAGCAGCTGAACGCCGGATGTTTATTGTAAGTCACAAACGAGTACTATTCTGTTCTGTTATTTTGTAGGGAAGACAGTCCCATAGAGAGATTTATTGGTTCTCACAACGTTTATAATGACAAAACTGCTCAGGGTTTATCAGAAATTGTATTCAACGCACCTGATGTTACAGACAAAACAGTGAGCCAAACATATGATATAGCCACAGTAATGGCAAGTGAACTTGGAGGTATACAAAATTTTGTTAAACAAAAATGTCCGTGAGCTATATTTTTGCAATGTTATATTCATAAATGGAATCTAGTGCTGTTACATTGTTACGAAGCTACCAAAACTTTAAGGTTTTCCGTTTACAATCTGGTAATATTCCATTCATTTGTTAGCAAGACCTCAAAGAGAACACAACTCTTAGAAATTAAAAGTGTTAGACTGCCTCAGACATGCACTACACATTGGAATTTCAATTGCTTTTGATTTGCTTAGCATTCTTAATAAAACTCAATTCCTTTTCCTGCTCTGTCTTTACAAAGAAATATTTGCATATGTTACGCTATATTAATACGAGCAATGCTGAAATCAAGAAGACCATCAGTTAGTTAAACGATATGAGTTCAGAATAAATTGTGGCCTAATTTGTTGGAAGATATAACAACAAATTTTACAGGGAAATATGTGACTATAGAATCCTTAAGATGTTAACTTATAAGCTCTTAGACAACATTATAGTACAAAAGCAAGTGTGTTTTGTAGATATTCAGAATGTTAACTTATCGAGTTGTTTGGTAATCGTCAGTTTCACAATTACAAATCAAATTTCCTGGTAATGAAACTGTATGGCATTCTCACAAATTAGACATACTTCGACAATAAACGACTGGAAAATGAGATACGAAGCATTTATGAGGGGTGTTCAAAAGAAAAGGTACGAAATAACCTTGTGAGTATAACTGCAGTCTTCATTCGAAAGTAATCGCCAGATACTAAAGCGCAACTATCTCACTGCTTCACGACCCGAGTAATATCCTGTTTGCATAATTATGTTGTTGTGAAAGGATCAGTCCTCACTGTGTACTTGAATTCGTCGTTCGAGTTGAAGTGCTTCCCTTTGAGGTGTTTTTTTAGCGGTGCAAACACATGGAAGTCGCACGGCGACATGTCCGGGCTGTAGAGTGGATGCTCAAGTTGCTCCCACTTGAACTTGGCCATTACACTTTGTTTGAAGTTGGAGACGTGTGGACCCGCTTTATCATAGAGGAGAATCACGCCCTCCGTGAGCAACCCAGGCCGTTTGCTCTTGATGGGCTCGCGTATGCTACGAAGTGTATCGTAGTAGGCGTCACCGTTAGTGATTTGTCCGTAATCGAGGAATTGAATGACTGTCTGACCTCGGAGGTTGAAAACCGCGGTGAGCATCACTTTGCATGATCAGGACACAGCTTTTAATTTTTGAGGGGGAGGCTACATTGTCTCGCGGCATTATCACAAAGCGACATATGCAAATTTCAACCGGTTTGGTTGTTACGGCGTTGCTACCTTCTCACTTCAAGACTCCTTGTACGCTGGCAAAGATAAATGCTTACCACCTGCACTCCTTCTTAAAATCACAACGGACAATGATTTTCAGAATATTTATAACAAAGTAACGAATTTTATTGAATTGATTCTTACATTCCTGTCATTACAACTCCTCCTAAAAGAAGTAGGAGCACCATCAAAAGAATTCAAAACTGCCTTCCCAATTCAATTACAAACGATAGGTTAGTTCTCTCTGCATAATTCCTATAGTAAAAAAACTGGTGAGACAACTTGCAAGTGATCATAAATTTAAAGATAATGTGATTGACAACTTTGCTACCAAGAAGAATCGAAGCATCGATCTCCTGTATAAAAAGATGTAAGGTAATCCTGCCCACAATAAATCCATTAGCTTCGCCATTGTTTCGTAGTAATAATCTCTCCTTCAACTTCCATCGCTAACCACTCCTTTTCCTCATCTCCCCCCTCCATTTTTCAGCCCCTCTCCCATCACAATACACTAATCCGTTTCCCATAATTTGCTCTGTCTCTATTTAAATCTATTTATGTACATTACAGCATGTAAGCAGACATGTATATTTCTTCTTATATATATATATCCATTATTATAAACTCTGTAGGCCTCCTTGTGTTATTGTTAATCTGATTGAAGCACCATGTCCAGACAGATATCGGCATTTTAAGTAATGCATATTGCATTTATTTACCAATCGGTTTCGGTCCATGACCATGCTCGCAGCAGTGCATGAGATACAAATAAAAAATTAAATAAAATGCAGTGGTAAACTTGACCTGTAAGGTCAAAAATTAGGATGTAACACTCCAAAGTAAATACTTGCATCAGAATGCTATTACAAACGTAACACTTCATACCACCCATCTTACGAAAACATAAGACCAATAAATAATTTCAAACAGGAGAGATCCAATACACAGTGATTGAGTGAGAAGAAGGAGCTGATCAGTTCTAATATAAACATTAAGCTGGCTCGGGAAAGTCAACAACTGAATCACACTGAATCACATATGTTCACTAACATCAGGGTCAAAAACCATGGAATACAATAAAACCACAAAGAGGGATCATATATGAAGAAATGTTAATTTACAAAGTCCTATGGTAAAACAAATGTAAATATAATAATTTACAAAGTAATGTAATGTATAGTATGCAAAACATGTGAAAATATGACTATATATATAAAATTTGTAAATATAAATTTGCTTACACTAATATATATATATATATATATATATATATATATATATATATATATATATATATATATAATGTAAATTTTAAGTTGACAATCCAGAATAACTCGAAAAATAAGCTTCACACAAAAAATTTGTAGAATAAGAAGTTGATTATTTTCGAGGGGGACATCTGCTGGTGTTAAAATCAGCCCGCCACTCTAGCCCCATGGGGGTGGGGCAGGAGGCAACTTTAAAATTTCAAATCAGAATACCCATTTTTGATTGCAGAATCAGATTGTACATAAAAAACTATGTATATTTTGTCCTAAACATTTGCTATATTTTTGGTAGTTGGCGCTGTAATCCTTGTTCTCATTTTTACTTGGAAAATGGTTACGGATAAATAAAAAATACTTATTTACTTCATGATTTTGATTCGCCAAAACTAAAACTCTCCCTCTCTTCCCATAGGGTGGGGTTTGAGAAAGAGGAATTAGAATTTTACAAACGTTGTCCCACATATTAATATTTTCCGCAGATTCGGATAAGTTTTGTTGGTTTCGTGGTCATGAGGCCACACAAGTTTTTAATTATCAAACAAATCATCTGACTAGCTAACTAACTAACCAAACATCCTACTTGCTAACGAGTGAACTCATTAACTAAAAAATTAACTGACTCAGGAACCTATTTTTTTTTTAGATTCGGAGTAATCACTCTTGTTTGTCTAGAAGTCTCACAACTGGGGTGCTTGCTTAATTTGAGTCTTTCAGTTTCGGGTGGAAAAACGTAGAAAACGACATTCATAAATCACATTGTTCACACCTTTATTTTATTTCTGAATATCGCGGCTGTTATGTCGTTTACATTTTTAGAATTATGTACGATAACCGATATGCCCCTCAGCCCTGATCGATAATCGATGCTCTTATCCAGCCCTCGCTGATGAGCGCCGTAATGTTTCGGAGTGCCGCCGATAAGTAGCGCAGAGACGAGAAATTTGCCCTTCTCATAATAAGACTGCGGTTTCGAAATTATAAGTATTAATGTAATAAAACTCACTGTATCTTTTACCCGTCTGAGCATTCAGGCAGCAATACATCGTTTATAAGGATTGTCTTTTGAGCGACTTATGTTTGATTACCTTGTGTGACTGCGTTCGCGATTTTGCTCGCTACTAGTCGCGTTTGACGCAGAGTTAGTATTGCTAGGCGGAATTACGCCGAGCGGGCCGCTTCTCGCTCATAGAAATTCTAACCCTGCCTTTCTCGTCGCCCTTATCTTTCCTCTGTTAAGATTAATTGGTGGCGTATGGCATCATGAATTATCTTTCTGTGGAAGAAAAAATTGATATGGTTTACATTTATGGAGATAGTGTGAGAAATTTTTACGATGCAGACGCGCTTATATGCCGCGTTTTCCTGGCAAAGTACGGTAACGGTCCTCTTTTCTTCGAGTTATTAAGCAATTTACTGCGGAAGGCAGTGTTAACCAGAAAAAAAGAACCCGTGCAGCTACTGTTTGTGGAGAAAACAATCTAGTGGCAGACCTAGCTGCTGTGGCTCACAATCCACATGTGAGCACAAGAGAAATATCAAGACAATCAGGTATTTCACACATGAGTGTTTGGAACATCCTGAAGCTCCAAAAATTTCATCCATACCATGTATTCATGCACCAAGAACTACATGGCGATGACTTCCTAAACCGTCTAACGTTTTGTCACTGGGCAGTTCAGCGGATGCAAACAAACCAAAACTTTTTTGTCAGAGTACTTTTCTCCGATGAGGCAACATTCACAAACCACGGCGAAGTTAATCGCCATAACATGCATTACTGGAGTGAACAGAACCCACACTGGATTCGAGAAGTCAACCATCAGCAACCTTGGTCAGTTAATGTTTGGTGTGGCATAATTGGCGATAAACTGATCGGTCTATATTTTATCGACGGTAATTTGAATGGCAACAAATATCGAAACCTACTTGAAAATGAAATGCCAGATCTGCTTGAACATCTGAGCATCGAACTTCGACACAACATGTGGGTTCAACATGATGCTTCTCCAGCGAATTATTCATTAGTAGCGCGTGATGTGATAGATTGCCTTTGCCATGGTCGCTGGATCGACAGGGCAGGTCCTGTGAATTGACCAGCCAGGTCGGCTGACCTTACATCGCCACTTTTTTTCTTATGGGGTTATCTAAAAGATATCTTTTATCAAGAAACGCCTACCACTCGCGAAAACATGATGCAAAGAATAAGATACGCTTGCGCTGCAATTTCACCAGACATGTTATCATTATGCGTGCAGGGATTTAGAGCACGAGTCAATAAATGCATCGAAGTTGGAGGTCATCACTTTGAACATTTGATTTCATAAAACGGTGAGATGCAAGGAATTTACGGACAACAAGCAGGCCTAAAGTGAGAGGCGAGGGGACTCACTGGAAACAAGCACCCCGAAAGCCATTTACTTGCAATTATTTGCAAACAGTCAACAATAAAACGAAACCAATAGTTCCTTTCAGGATCACCAAATCTTAAACGGGAATACGTTCATCTTTAGTTAGCGTGTGGGTTAGTCTTTTCCTCAGTTAGTCTTATACTTTGTTTACTCTGTTAGTTAATGAATTCACTCGTTAGTAAGTAGGATGTTTGGTTAGTTAGTTAGCTAGTCAGATGATTTGTTCGATACTTAAAATTTGTGTGGCCTCATGACCACGATACAAACAAAACGTATCCGAATCTTCGGAAAAAATTAATATTTGGGTCAACATTTGCAAAAATCTAATTCCTTTCTCTCAACCCCCACCCTGTGGGGAGTGAGGAAGAGTTTTAGTTTCAGCGAATCAAAATTTAGGAAGTAAATAAGTATTTTTTAGGTATCCACAACCATTTTCCAAGCAAAAATGAGAACACGGATTTTCTTGAATTACAGCGCCAACTACCAAGAATCAAAAGAAATGTTTAAGACAAAATGTACGTAATTTTTCCTGTTGAATCTGATTCTGCAATAAAATATGGGGGTTCCGATTTGAAATTTTAAAGTTGCTTCCCACCCCAGCCCCAGGGGGCTAGGGTAGCGGGCAAATTTTAGCAACAGCGGATGTCCCCTTCGAAAATAATCAACTTCTGATTCTACATATTTTTTCGTAGCATATTTATATTTGCAAATAAAATTTAAATAATTATTACATCCCTTTCCCCTCATATAAAACGCATGACAAAAAAGCAGCAAAATCCTATATCCTTGTAAAAAGAGATCTGTAGATGGATAAAGCTACTACTACTACTACTAAATTTTTAAGTGCTACATTGATAGCCTACATAGTAAACATATTCTCTTCATGAGAATTTTCCTAGCCAATTTACAGGTCATAAAACCTACACCACATTGCAATGGATCTTTGAAAGTATTTTACAAAGACCAGAACAGACATGTGTCAGTGGCATCCTCATATAAAAACAGTAAAACAACGACAACGAGGTAAGCTGTCAAACATACAAACTATAAGTACAACAGAGCAAGAACTATAACCTTTTGTCTATCAATACGTCCTAGTTAATCAGCCAGTAGTGGTCTAAATAACATAATTATCGTAATCATGAGACATTAATATATATATATATATATATATATATATATATATATATATATATATATATATATATATATATATATATGTGTGTGTGTGTGTGTGTGTGTCTGCTTTCAGAAACCAGTTGGAGGTTAAAACAGTCACATTCATATATGGCATTTACAATGAGGCTCACACAAACAGGATAGGACAATGAAGGGAGCATAAACTATATAACATTTATATGTGAATAGTCTAATAAATCAATCATAATTAGTCATAAGGGACCTTCATACAAAAATGAAAAAATTAATCCTTATTTATACCAACATGAAACTGTGCAAAACTATACAAATCAAGACTTTATACGTGACAATCAAAATACTATGGTGCAAGAGACTGCAACACAACAACAAGTAAGCCAAAGACATACTTCATCAGTGAATGTTTCATCATTATTAACTATAGATTAAGACACAGCAATAGTGATTCCTTAAGTGCAGGATATAATGAGAACAAAAATCACATTGTCGTATATAAGTTAAATGGAAGGGGGCAGAGGAAAAAAAATAAAAAAGGGGGTGAGGGGAGAAGGGAGGAATGAATTAACAATGTGAAGACTAGAAACGTTAAAGAACGTTGGATCCTAGTTTTATATCTCTCACAGTACCGTGAACGTGGTCTTTGGTGGAAATCAGTTAATGAATAAAATGCAATACAAACCAGCATTCATGGTATCCCTTTCTTAAAATAATCCTGATTGGTTATTCTCTTCAATTACAGCATTGCAAACAGTATCACGATGACACATCGTTAATGGAACTGTATAACTTAGTACTTTACATAATGCAGCTAAGCTATAATTATCAATTCACGAATTTACACCTTTAGTAGTACCCGCTTCACTTGTGGTAACTTTTCACGCCCCAACAACTTCCTCAGTTATCCCACCTTTATACATATTAACTGCAGTAATCAATTTTAACACTATAATAATGGACTTATATACCGATCGTTATGGTTCGGTGGGCTCCGTTTTTAAGTGACTGTAAACACAAATGTTTTCGAATGACAATGATTTCCATATCAGAACCAATCTTGTCTTAATATTGATAATGTCTCCTTTAACTTCCATCGCTACCCAACCCTCCCTTCCTCCCCATCCCCCCTTCATTAAAAACTATTTTGTTTCCCAGCATTTTCTTGAATCTACACATGTACATTACAGTATGTATGCATACATATTGTTTATTCTTATGTACAGCCATTATTATAAAATGTGGAATTGGGTTATGGTTGATTTTGGTTGGTAATTTATTGTATTTAATGCTTTGTAAATAATATCACGATGATACATCGTTAATGGACGTATACGATTGTAACTGTCGCAACACAGCTAAGCCACAAACATTTCTTCGTAAGCGATACTAGTTAACTTCGCCAAAAGACTACACTATTATGTCCACTGTTAGTCGTATGAACAGTGTAGTACTGTACGACATTACTTATTTCATTACTTCATGTATCTAACCCTCTTACGGTTTATCATACATGTTTGTACATATGTTTTAAATGAATTTAAATGGATGATGTGTTAATGAACAACTGTAAATGTTAATCATACATATAGGCTGAAATTTTTGTTTCACAAGCAGTACCATTTATCTTACTGTTAAGCATTCCACATATGCGTCTAACAGCCCAGTTAAGATTTTGAACAAATGTAATACGACAAAGTACTAGCTTTTTCTCATATTTCATTTTAATCTTTCTATAATTTATTATACATGTCTGTAAAATTACTGTATGCAGATGATAGACATACTGCCACCCCAGTGCCCTCTTGTAGCCGACTTCACTTAAGGCCACACACAGTATCAGAATTTAGTTTGGACTTGTCTATTGTTCACAAGAGATGACTAGGCGCGATGTACCCAAATGTTTAGTACATGAAGTGATTTTAAATATGAAGGCTTTTATAAGTGGAAAGATTACTCTATAGACGTCAGTTCGATTTGGTGTTCAATGTAACCGTTTCTTTTGCTAATGATACTAAGTATATATTTTCCTTTGGGCCTTTGAAAATGGCGCATAATCTAAACGCCTAGGGCAGTTCCTATTAATAAACGATGTGGGTAAGACCATTTAAATTTTTGAGTAAAACATGCCAACTACGTAACGTACTGCATTTTTACAGATCAATAATAAAATGTATGCATAGTTTTCCTCATCGATGCTAGGTAGGTTGAAGTCACCATCTACCATTACGTATGTTCGGGTATTTCCATGTTTTTGAGTTTAAGTTATCTCTGATTGTCTCAGTGGCAGACGTGTATGAATCTGGTGGTCGGTGGAAACATCACTATGAATCTCAATCCACGACCACGGTTATTATTGCTCATGTCATTTCTCTCCCTTCCAAGATGCCCATTCTGGTGTATAGCGAACACATGGTCTATAAGTGTTTACACTACACGATAATACTTTTCCCATGGAACAGTAATACAAAAACTAAGAAAACGTTACACATTCGTAACCGTGCAGAAATCAAACCTGAACGCCTAACGGAGGACGTTGTTCGACCATATCTCGACCTCTCCTCCCCGCCCCCCCCCCCCCCCTACCGCAAAAAATATTTTCCTTAAGAGAAGGCTGTACTGGACCAGAATGTCTTCGCACATTTTGACGATGTAACTTTTTTAGGGTTCGTTTCACTCTATTGAAACAGCACGAGCAAATACAATATGGGAAAAGGAAAGTGTAAAAATTTGTAACTTTCTTTAGGTAATATATGTTTTGTGTATTTGTAAAGTTAGTCGAGAACCTTGTACAGCAGGTTCAGTAGGTGGCAGTAAAGATCATGCGTCAGCCCAGACACAACCGCAAAGCGCTAGAGCCGGAGACCATCCAGCACCATCTGGCCGCTAGAAGAACGACCGACGGCTATATATTGCTCATAGGTGATTGTAAAGGAATACTGACGCCGTACACTTGTCAACGAAATGGTTCAGCTATGGTTTTAAGCCCGAGGAAAGGCAGTTACTATCGAGGGGCAGTGAGAAACACTTAGGATAATTAAGTTTGTGTAAAGGGTTGGAAGGACCATATATGTAGCTGCTGTTTGTTCGCTAACAGAAGCTGATGCAGTTAGCTATCGATACGTCTAATTCTACATCTACATCTACCTAGATACTCCTCAAGCCACCGTACGGTGCGTGGTAGAGGGTAGCCTGTACCACTACTAGTCATTTCCTTTCCTGTTCCAATTGCAAATAGAGCGAGGGAAAAAGGCTATCCACATGCCTCCGTACGAGTCCTAATTTCACGTATCTTACCTTCGTGGTCCTTACGCGCAATGTATGTTGACGGCAATAGAATCGTTCGGCAGTCAGCTTCAAATGCCGGTTCTCTAAATATTCTCAACAGTGTTTCTTGAAAAGAACGTCGCCTTCCCTCCAGATTTTCTCATTTGATTTATCGAAGCATCTACGTAACACTTACATGTTGTTCAGACCTACCGGTAACAAATCTAGCAGCCCACCTCTGAAATGGTTCGATGTCTTCCTTCAATCCGACCTGATACGGATCCCAAGCACTCAAGCAATACTCAAGAATAGGTCACACCAGCGTCCTATACGCGGTCTCCTTTCCTAAAATTCTCTCAATCAACCGAAGTCGACCATTCGCCTTCCCCATCACAGTTCTCACATGTTCGTTCCAATTCATATCGCTTTGCAACGTTACGCCCAAATATTTAAACGGCTTGACTGTGTCAAGGAGGACACTTGTAATACTGTAACCGAACACAACAGGTTTGTTATTCTCACTCATTCGCATTAACTCACATTTTTCCACATTTAGGGCTGGCTGCCACTCATCACACCAACTGGAAATTTTGTCCAGTCAGTCTTGTAACTTCCTACAGTCACTCAACTTCGACTCCTTACCGTACACTACGGCATCATCAACAAACAACCGTACATCGCTGCCTGCCCTGTCCGCCATATCATTTATGTAGTCATGGTGCAAGAAGGGAAGCTGCTGCAGTTTCAGAAGTGAAACTGAAAGTGCGTGTTCTTCGGTGAAAGATTGGAACAACTGGTATAGGGCTGGATGTTAAAGACTGGAAATAATTTAATTGTATTGCGCTCATCGATTTGAATTGAAGAATTATCGCAGTGAAATATTCTTCAATTAACTGAGTAGGGGTTTAACTTTTGTACCTGTAACACGGTTACGAGTTTTCTGAGGATAGGGAACCGTGACTCGAAGAAGTATTGTTTGATTTCAGCGATTGGACAGAAGCTATTGCTGCCGCGGTTCCGGTTATGGTGTATTTGTAGCACACTTATAAACGGGCTCTGATTAATTGCAAAAGTTGATGAAGGCGATCTCTGACCCAAAGTAACGGCCGTGAGTGTAACGGATCGATTTGGTATTTGAGGTGATATGTGTGTAGGATTTTGTGGATAGTGAATAATCTTATTGTCGAACGGAGTTCTTGGTTTTTGAAGATAGTTACCGCAAGACCCAGACCGGTGTTCACCTTTTTTAAAATTTTGATAAAGTTTCCCGCACACAGAGTTGGGATAGTAGCATTTCGTGGTGATCCAGACCCTAGCTGAACCATATTTAAGCGGAATTCCACTGCAACCATTATTCCTGTAGTTAATAGTGACGAGCGACATGTTTATTGAGGATTTATTACTCGCATCGTGGATCGCTAAAACCTGAAGTGGCTGAGAATTTTGCAATTTGTGTATTAAATTGACTTAAAAAGTGGTGGTAACATCTACAACTTTTATTTCTTTTTTTTTCCACTCGGTCACTCGAGGGTGTTTATCTCTGTATGTAGTTAATAAAGAGCAGGAAATAAACTGTTATTTTGTTTACAAGTCAAAACCTAGTCCCCGCATTCTCATTTAGTCCGAAGTTACTAAATAACTGTCATTTGAGAGAAATCATCCCTTATGATAGAAACAAGCGAGATCTTATATTGTGGAATATGAGCTAGTACAAGAGAGCTGTCGGAGTCAGAGATTCTTGAGTGACAAATGAACGCAAGATAGGTAATCCAAAGTATTTACAAGTTAAAGAATTTTCACTTCAAGATCATTTAATTGATAAAATCATAATAAAATAATTCGAGCTATAGTTTGTGTTAAAAGGATATAAAAATAAGTTATCTATTTAAATGTACAGAAAATAGAAGGATCTTTTTATTTTGGTTTTTAAGTTGAAACTTTATGAATATAGTTTCGTATCATAAAGACAGAGACGTTGTTTATGTTGCTGAAGGGCGCTGCCATAGCGACAAAATAGATCGTTGACTGTAACGTTCAATATTCATGCATCTGAAACCTTTTGGAGTTTTGGTGAAGGTGACATGCTTAAATAAGAAGTTAGCAAAACATATCAACCTTTCTTGTGATTTCACTAAAACCTCAATAGAGAAGTGAGCGTATCTAAGGTTTCTGACTTATGTTATTGAGCGGCCTGACGTGTGTATTGCTAGTACTGATACTTGGCTACTCTAAAAGGTTACGAATAAGAAAATGAAATTATTTCTGGTATAGGAACAGTTCTAGAGCACTACCTCTTACATACGTGTGTGACAAAATAATTTCAGATCAATTTCGATCATTTTATGGTATTTAATCTTTGGTATTACTGGGCACTGTACGATACAGAATTGCATTTTTCCGTTACTGTCTTGACGCCAATATAAGGGGAACTACTGCTATCGCCCTTAACATAATAATAACACGCAACGGAAAGGTGCTTAAAACTATATCCATAACAATCTACGGAAATAGATGCAATTTGTGTGCTGAATTGCAATTCCCCAGAACCTGAACTTCCGTGTAGCGAGAGTATTAGCGTTCCTTCACATTGTAAAACATAATTATTAAGACTGTTTAAAAAAATTCTACTTACGTGTAGTTTTAGGCGGCAATTACTGCACAGTGTCATTACTGTAAAATAATCCATTCATCTTCGTGAGGACACATGCACTAAATGCATAAGTTATGCCAAATATGGACCGACCGAGGTAGCACGGTGGTAAGCACAGTGGACTGGCATTCGGGAGAAGGACGGAACAAATCATCGTCCAGCCATCCACATTTAGATTTTCCGCGATTTTCTTTAATCGCCCAAGGCAAATGCCGGAATGGTTTCTTTGAAAAGGGCACGGCCATATTGTCCTCCCCATACTTTCGTAATCCGAACTTACGCTCCGTCTGTAATGGCTCTGATGTCGACGGGACGTGAAACTCTAATCTTCCATCCTTCCTCTTCCTGTAACTCAAAGGCATTAGCAGAACATTCCTACTCTATAACATTATTAGAGAAGGAAAGTTGCTATTCATCATACAGCGGAGATACTGAGTCGCAGATAGGCACAACAAAAAGATTCTCACAATTATAGCTTTCGGCCATTAAGGTCTTTGTCAACAATACACACACACACACACACACACACACACACACACACTCACGCAAACGCAACTCACTCACACGACTGCAGTCTGAGGCAACAGACCACAGAGCGAGCAGCAGCACCAGTGAATGATGGGAATGGCTATTGGGTGGCGGTAAGGAGGAGGCTGGGGCGGGGAGCGGGAGGGATAGTACAGTGGGGGTGGCGGACTGTGAAGTGCTGCAGTTTAGCTCGAGGGCTGGGAGTGGTGGGGAGGGGGGCGGGGGAGGGGAAGTAGCGAAAAAGTAGAGAAATAAAAAGCCTGAGTGTGGTGGTGAAATGACAGCTGTGTGGTACTGGAATGGGAACATGGAGGGGGTTGGATGGGTGAGGGCAGTGACTAATGAAGGTTGAGGCCAGGAGGGTTATAGGAATGTAGGATGTATTGCAGGGAAAGTTCCCACCTGCACAATTCAGAGAAGCTGGTGTTGGCGGGAAGGATCCATATGGCACAGACTGTGAAGGAGTCATTAAAATGAAGGGTATCATGCTTGGCAGCGTTTTCAGTAACAGGGTGGTCCATTTGTTTCTTGGCCACAGTTTGTCAGTGGTCGTTCAAGCAGGCAGACAGCTTCTTGGTTGTCGTGCCTACATAGAATGCAGCACAGTGTTTGTAACTTAGCTTGTAAATTACATGACTGGTTTCACAGGTATCGCTGCCTTTGATGGGATAGGTGATGTTAGTGACTGGACTGGAGTAGGTGGTGGTAGGAGGATGTATCTATCAGAGAGGTCTTGCATCTAGCTAGGTCTGTTACAGGAGTACAAGCCATGAAGTAAGGGATTGGAAGCAGAGGTTGTGTAAGGATGGACGAGTACAATGTGTAGGTTCAGTGGATGCCAGAATACTACTGTAGGAGGGGTGGGAAGGATAGTGGGCAGGACATTTCTCATTTCAGGGCACGACGAGACATAATCGAAACCCTGGCAGTCAATGTAATTCAGTTGCTTCACTGGGTGGTACTAAGTTATGAGGGGAACGCTCCTATGTGGCTGGATGGTGGTACTATGGGAGGTGGTAGGAGAGTAGAAAGATAAGGCATGGGAGATTTGTTTTTGTACAAGTTTGGGAGGATAATTACTGTCAATGAAGGCTTCTGTGAGACCCTTGATGTAATCCAAGAGCGACTGCTCGTCACTGCAGGTGCGACGACCACAAGTGGCTAGGCTGTGTGGAAGGGACGTCTTGGTGTGGAATTGGTGCAGCTGTCGAACTGGAAGTATTGCTGGCGGTTAGTATATTTGATATGGATGGAGGTACTGATGTATCTTTGAGGTGGAGGTCAACATCTAGGAAGGTGGCTTATTGGGTTGAGTAGGACCAGGTGAAGCAAATTGGGGGAGAAGATGTTGAGGTTCTGGACGAATGCCGATAGGGTGTCCTCACCTTCCTTCCAGATAGAAAAGATGTCATCAATGAATCTGAATCAGGTGAGGGGTTAGGATTCTGGGTTTTTAGGATGGATTGCTCTAGATGGCCCATGATTATGTTGGCACAGGATGGTTCCATGCGGGTGCCCATAGCTGTACCCCAAATTTGTTTGTAGGTAACGCCTTCGAAGGCCCTAACCTCATGGCTCATACCCCTGAAATAGACCTAGATGCAAGACCTCTCCCATACATCCTCCTAACGCCATCTACTCGAGTCCGGTCACCAACATCACCTATCCCATCAAAGACAGGGCTACCTTGAAACCAGTCATGTGATTTACAAGCTAAGCTGCAACCACTGTGCTGCATTCTATGTAGGCATGACAACCAAGAAGCTGTCTTTCCACATGAATGGCCCCTGACAAACTGTGGCCAACAAACAAGTGACCCGCCCTGTTGCTGGAAACGCTGCCAAACATCATATCCTTCATTTCAATGACTCCTTCACAGCCTGTGCCATATGGATCCTTCACAAAAAGACCAGCTTTTCTGAATTGTGCAGGTGGAAACTTTCCCTGAAGTACAATTTACGTCCCCATAACTCTCATGGCCTCAACCTTTGTTAGTCACTGCCCTCATCCATCCAGCCCCCTCCATTTTCCCATTCTAGTACTACACAGCCGTTATTTCACCACCACCCCCAGTCTTTTTATTTCTCTCCTTTTTTGGTACTCCCCCCCCTCCCCTACTCTCCCCCGCCCTCCATCTAAACTGCAGTACTTCACTGTCAGCCACCACCACCGTACTATACCTTCCCCTCCCTTCTCCAGGCGCCTCCTTACCGCCACCCAATAGCCATTCCCATCATGCACTGGTACTGCTATGTGCAGTGTGGTTTCAGTTGCCTGAGATTGCAGTCGTGTGCGCGAGTTGTGTTTGTGTGTGTGTGTGTGTGTCTATTGGTGACAAATACCTTAATGACAGAAAGCTATAATTGTGAGAATCTTTATGTTGTGTCTATCTGCTACTTAGCACCTCTATTATATGGTGAGTATCAACTTTCCTTCTCTAATACTGCTACATTCCTTCCCGGATTTTCAATTGTTTGACTCCTACTCTATAGGAACAAGAAGTAGTAGACTGCCATAGCAAGATCCCTGACATACAGTTTGTGAAGGAGTGTATCCCTATTCACCATTTCTTGTGTCTCTTCAAACCACTCCGCTTAAAAATACTGTACATTAATAATCACGACGGGACGCTTTAATGTGGCTAATATTATCTCGCATATGCGTAATCCGAGCGTTCTGTAAACCAAACAGAACCATTCGCAGTTCCAGAAAACGTTTATTAACTAAGGTGTGATGACCATCCCATCATGTGACACGTCACAGTGGCACTGGATAGTATTATGGTGAAATTTGGAACGAATGTGAGATCATTAACCCACCTAACACCTCACATGAACTTCCGAACTTTGCCCTTTTTGTACAGTCTGTCGACATAGTGCTGTTTGAAGCGTCGCAGAGTCCGACAGTGTCGTCACAGGGCGCCACGCTTTTGCGCCATTACAGAGGAAAGTTGTAGGCACCTTTGTACTAAATTTAAAACTTCTGTATCGCAATGGGAGGCAATTAATGAGCTTAAACGGAGTGACCCTTTAATTGTGCATTTTTCAGTTTTCTCTGAATTATCTCGTTTGTTGCATCATTTAATATTTTAATACGTCGTTTCACTGCAGTTACACACACATATACTGCACAACAGCGATATTGTGGTGTCGATTTTCAGCATAGGCCGATCTCCAAATTTTACTATCGATCTCCCATGGCTCCAACAGCCACATACTTCGCCCATATATGCGTCTGCTCGCAACCACCATCAGAATCGAGAGTTAAAGTTATCGAAATACAACTATGGTACAGATCCCAGTAATTAAATTCCACATTAACCATAGAGTTAGCTCTGAACAGTTTCTCCAGCAGGATCGATACATCTACAAAATTGTAGCAACGTATAGTGACTTAACACTTTGGCAAAATACCCTTGATCTGTTGCGAAAGTTCTTCAAATATTCCTCCGTCCACGCTTCCACTAGAAAACATGTCTTTCGTGTTAGAAGGACCCGTCAGATACAGCAAGCAACTAAAATTTCAACAATTACCAACAAATTTCATAATTCTACAACTTTAAATAAATGGTTGAGTGCAAAATTCTCCCCTCTAAACTTTTTTTTCATCAACGGACAGGCTACACTAGACAATGATTCACGTAGTTCTATTTACACACCTTTTTTTTTAACTTCCCAAAGTAATTTACATTACGAATTTTACGTTTTACACTTAATCCAGCAATAACTTGTATACACTAACGCATGAAAGCCCCTCTAAATAACAACACGTGATAAATTAAGGTTATTCCAATAAAATAGCATTCAAATAATTTACTCAATTAATTCTCTCTCATTAAATAAACAAATTATCATTATTTTTCGACCTACGTTCACCAAGAACTAAGCAGGCTGCTATCCCTACCTCCTCACACCCAAATTTATGTGCTTTCTCATGCTTTTCTCGTACCACATAGTACCATCAGTTTTCATATCTTCACACACTAACTTTATATATCACCAAAAGTCTAGGAAATATTTATTTACTGTACATGCAATGCATCTATATTTATACATACACCAATTTACATGTGAATTAACACCTACCACTTTCCTACTGAATCATTTGTAACCTGCAAACGAGCACCCGCTGATCACCACTGTGCATCTTGCTGAACTTCAGTTTTCCTTTTCTGCCGTCACATTCGAATTCTGATCATTTTTTTCCTCAATTCAGTGTCGTTTCGTACTTCATCAAAAAGTCGACACCAAACACATTATTGAATTTTCTCATTCTGAAAAGCTCGAGGGAGGGTTCTGTTTTACTTGCTAAAAATATTCAACAGTCAAGATCGCATAAATATTTCTTTATTTAGACAACCGGTTTCGACAGACTTTGTCGTCAGCTTCAGGTCTTAAAAAGTCTTTTGTTATGAAACGCGTTCATTATACGTTTGACTTCATGCCAGGTTGTCATGTGGTTAAAAACTAGCACATTACAAAAGTCTTGCTATAACTAATATATTTAAAAACATTAAGTATTTTGTGCAAATGCGTATGCTCATATATATACATCGCTCACAGATGCTTGTTACGTCACAAAAACTCAGTAAATAGCAGCACATCTGTTTAAATAAGCTGGACATATTCTAAACATGGAAAAACCACCATAAACGGCGTATAACGTATCTTATAATCCTTTTAAGAGAAGTTTTCAATGTTACAACGTCCTAGGTACGCTATGTGCCATTTAAGGTGGATTTTCAATGTCACCAATATGTACAGCTTATGTAAATAGATGTGCTACTGCGGAGCGTGTTTTGTGACGTAATAAGTATCTGTGAGTGATGATTTTATATATATATATATATATATATATATATATATATATATATATATATACATATCAAGATGCTATACGTTTTTAAATATTTTAGTTATAACAAATCTTTTATAATGTGCTGTTTTTTATCCATATGACAATAGGAGTGAGGTCCAACATAGAACGAACACGATTCATAACAATTTTTTTTTTTTTTAATCTGAAGATGACAGCAAAGTCTGACGAAACCGGCTGTTTTAAATGAATACATATTTGTGCGATCTTGACGGTTGAATGTTTTTAGCAAATCTATTATCTTTCGCCAGTGTTTTACTGTAAAATACTGCATAGTAAACTCAACTCCATCACTTTGGAATTCCACAAGCATTTTTTGTTTTATAGATTTGCTTAGCCCACCTATTGCAGTTTTGATTTCTGCATCAGTTACTGGAAAATGTACTAGTTTATTGTTCATATTTCTTTACAGGAATTTTTCCGATACCGCCAACACCTGTCTTCCAGAACCGACAAACACACGTAATAACTTCATCACAGACCTCGATTTCTGTGACTGGCTATACAATTTCAAATTCTTCCCTTTCTGGATATTCCTTCGTTCTCCTCTGTATTTATGGCACACGTCACATCTACCGACCAACCTTTAATATAGTCATCTCCAACAACCAAGTCACCATATGCTTCCTTCACACCTATTTACTCTTTTCTTTGTTCATGTCCAGTTGCCACATTAAATTTTTCCCGCACACATAAATGAGGTAACAATGTCGTCAATATTTTTCGATATGACCTCCATACATTCCTGGTTGATATTCCATTCTGTATTAATTTCATCTCCTGAAAGAAGAGGTTCCAATACCTACAATATTTCCCTGATCTGTTTCTAACATGCCCGTCAAGTTTAGTCTGTCGTCAAGCGCCATCAATTCACCTCCATCAATAGAAATAAATGTATACATTCCTTCCTCTGAAATATTTGTCTCGGTAGCCGCAAGTTTACTATCATTTAAAATATTACCTTCATCTCCCTTTTCCAATTAATCATCCGCTTCCGCCGATACTTTATAAAACTCATCTCCTGTTGATCAAACCACAGCCACGCCTCCTTCACAGACATCCTCATCTACTTCCATCCATACAGAAATAAATCATCTCCAGCTAATGCGACCGCTGCTACACTGCCTTCACAGATGTAGTCAGCTAAAACACTCTCACTTATATCACTACAATTGTTTCTACTAAACAATTTTCCCATCACACTTTTCGGAGAATTCCATCTAAAATAAAGCGTTTACCTTAATATTCTCAGTATCTAGCTCATAGCTACCTTCTGCCATGGAATTATTTGACCTCGGCAACTACATCTGCCTCCGACATTTAAACCTCATTATTACGCATAATCTAGTTTGATCTATCACTTGCCCGTTTCCTAGGTGGTTCAGTTTTCCATCTCCAGATCAAGATATGGAGAAACTTAGTTTCCTGAACCTCTGTATCTCGTTTCCCGACCCTGAACCGCTGGTCCCTCACACATAAACATATGATCCTTGTATCTAAATTTACAATACTTCCAATACTGAAAAACTTTACTAGTATCAGAACCTGATCCTCAGTAAAATACTTGGTTTCTGTTTGTTGTGTTCTCTTTTTACTGCTTCGACACTGACTTTGCGCACAACAGTATCAGTACATTTTACAGTTTTAACCCGAATGTCCAGTACTTTTTTCGATGTATAACCACAATTTTGATCCCTTGAGCAGCATGTACACACTACTTGCTGTTCCTGCTGCACTGCCTGACCACTGATTCACCCTCAACATCATTTTGGAATTTTACATATTCAATCTGTAAATCTACTAGTTTTTCCATCCTATAATTGCAGTCTTAATCGCCAAAGAAACACGTATTGTATCTCTGTCTGCTGTGCTGCTTCACCTTTTCCATTATTTCTCGATTATACATTTTTTATCTGGCCATCGCCTACTTCGTCCACCGCTTCAGTACTTGCGTGCTTAGTTACCTCCTTGAATGTAATTTGCTTTGGTTCGCAGTCCTCCATACCACTACATATTTCATCCTGTAATTCATCAGTTCCATTTCTTACTGATTCTCATACCAGACCGACTTTGTTATCGACATTGGCAACTCCTTTGGATAATATTTCCGCTTCTACTCTTATATCATTTAGCTTTCCTCATTTATTCCCTCAATCTGAATTTAAATCTTTCCAACATAAGATGTCATTTCGAAACCTCCCTTTTCGGTCTTCGAATTTAATTCAAATTTTAGTTCAGAATTTAGTTTCCACATATTTGAATTCAAACTCATAAAATCTTGCCTTAGTCATGAAACTGAATGTTCGGTAGAAGTAATTTTCCTCTCTGATTTCGGACTATCTCACTGTCTAGCATTTACCGACTAACATGAACGTGGTGACTGTGCTGCCATGCCAGTCTCCATCTATGACGGTGAACCTGCACATTCACATACACTTTAAGAAAGAAAAAAAACGGATTATCCGAAAGAGACAGAAATCGGTAGATGTGATTTAAATGTACCGACAAATAAATTGAGCAAGTCAATAACGCGTTGAGCCATCTCTGTCCGTTACGCAAGCAATTATTCAGTTTGCCATTGACTGATGGAGTTGTTGTATGTCCTCCTGAGGGATATCGTGCCAAATTCTGTCGAACTGGCGCGTTAGATTGCTAAAATCCGGGGCTTTTTAGATGGCTCTGCCCATAATACTCGAAACGTTCTCAGTTGGGGAGAGATCAGGAGAACTTTCTGGATAAGGTAGGGTTCGGCAAGCACGAAAACAAGCAGCAGAAATTCTCGCCATGTCCGGGTGGGCATTATCTTGCTGAAGTGTAAGTCCAGGATGTATTGACATGAAGGGCAACAACACGAGGCGCAGAATTTCGTGGACGTACAGTTGTGCTGTAAGGGGGTTGGGCATGAAAACAGAAGGGGTCCTGGTATGAAAAAAATAGCACTTCACACCATTACTCCGCCTGTCGGGACGTATGGTGGGTGACAGTCAGGTTGGTATCTCAATGCTGTCTGCTCCAGACAGGTCTTTACTGGTCATCGAGGCTCGGTTCGGAACGGAACTCATCACTGAAGAAAATTCTACTCCACTCAATGAAATTACATGCCGAAGACGTGTCTGGAGGCGGCCCGGACAGCAGTGGGCTACCAACATCACTGTCAGCCGCCATATGGCCAGACGGTGATGGTCTGCGGCGCCATTTCTTTTCACAGCAGGACCCCTTTGGTTGTTATTCGCTGCATCCTTACAGCATAGCGGTATACCGACTATACTGAGTGCCCTGTTTTGTTGCCCTTCATGGCAAACCATTCCGGGCTTACATTTCAGCATGATAATGCCCGCCCGTACACCCGAGATTTTCTACTCCTTGCCTTCGTGCTTGCTAAACCCTACCCTGTTCAATATGGTCGTCGGGTCCGTCGTAGCATTAAGGGCAGGGCCCGGCAAACAGCACGGGATCTTCGATCTAACGTGCAAGCTGGACAGAATTTGGAGCAATATCCCTCAGGACACCATACAACTATATTAATCAATGCCAAGCAGAATAACGGCTTGCCTAAGAGCCCCAGGTGGACTAACGCATTATTGACTTGCTCGATTTGTGAATCTCTTTCTCTTGAATATATCATCTATTTTTTCTGAAATTATAATTATTTTTTTGTCTCTATATATACGCCACAACTATCGATTTCCGTCCCATTCGGATAATTCCTTCGTGGTGCTTTGTTATTTTTGTCTTAGAGTGTATTTTCATTTTCGGTGCCAGTACTTAACTTCTCAGTCATTTTGTCTGCCACTGCTCTCCTGCTGTCGCTGAAGGTGAAGCTGATGCCAACGCTGAAGCCTCTGCTGATGCTGATGGTGAAGATCTCAGAGCTGCTGTCGTAGCCCCCAATGCTGTAACCGTGCCTGAAGTCTGCACTGCCGTCTGAGTCTCCACTGCTGACAGCCTATGTGTCAAACGCAGGAAAACCGCCTTCTTCTTTCTTCCAATTCCTCTTCATGCCTACTTTTCCCAAGTTTGAATTCTGCTGCATATTCTTACACATACAACTGCACAAAACCTAAGTTTGGAACCCCACCCACAATTGCCTATGACTTCTGGGAGAGGATTACGAAAAATTTGGCAGCATGATTAAATAACGTTTGCGACTGCAGAAGGAATTGAATTAAAATGCGAATCCCGGACGAGAAAAACCCAAATTTTTCGCCACCGGCCCTTATCGCTGATTATTCCCTTAGGAGATCAATCAGTTGTGGCTGTACCTAGACACACGGTTTGGGTGACGCCGGCTCTGTTTGAAGATGTGGCTCGCTGCAGTTAAAGGCTCAAGCCGTACATCACTGCTTTAATACCCCTTAAACAATTTACCTGAAGCAATAGCTACAGTCTGTGATCGTAAGGCCAATTCGTCTAAGTGGTGGGAAGTTATGTGAATTTTGAATAATAACAAGTTGGAATCAAATATAAGAACAATAAGATATCAGATAGGGTTATTATATACTGATGAATTGATGTAGACAATACCACAGGGCTTCTATTGATCGAACTGATAATTTATTCAGTTACTCATATCGACAAAAAGGTGAAAATGATGGTGTTACAATAATTCCAATTAAACACAAAAATTTATACGTAAATAACATTCAGTCATTGTGAAGCTTACAGGAAAGAGTAATTATAGTGGTATCATGACTAGTCAACGACAAGAACAGGGTATCGTACTCTTGAACCAGTCATGAAGTAATGGCCAACTCGTAATTATATTTAGTCCATTACAGTGACCAACGTATTAAAGTTTACGAAATTATGAAGAATTTCGTGTAATCTGTTCAGTATTAACTTCAAAACAGCAAGTAAATAATCATGTTGTGGTGTTGCAACTCTTCTTTTTTCCGTTCAAAATGGTTCAAATGGCTCTGAGCACCATGCGACTTAACTTCTGAGGTCATCAGTCGCCTAGAACTTAGAACTAATTAAACCTAACTAACCTAAGGACATCACACACATCCATCCCCCAGGCAGGATTCGAACCGTAGTGGTCACGCGGTTCCAGACTGAAGCGCCTAGAACCGCACGGCCACACCGGGCGGCCTTTTTTCCGTGCTTGCTATGCAAATGGGAAGAGGAATTCCACCTTATGCAAGGCACCTTTTCAGTTTCACTTTAGCCAGAAATGTTTCAGCACTTTTTTGCGATCTTCAGTGGGTTATTTTATTTTCTTAGTGTAAAATTGTTGTTACATATTAATATTTATAGAAACTTTCGGTACAAAATGTTTATAACTGGGAATGCATAATTGTTGTAAAATATTATACATCAATTGTTTACAGATCACAGTTAAGATACGTATTAACTACCTGGTGCACTGTATGTTGTTTATTACGTTATGTCTAAAGTTATAGTTGTAACTTAATTGGCAAAAGAGTGGTTGTATGTATTAGTTTACATACCTTGCATGAAGCTATTGGGTATTTATGTTGATAGCTAGTCTGCTGCACAATCTACAACTTGTCATTTGCAAACAGCAAAACGCAATTTTTATTTTTCTGTTTATTATCCATTTACGAACGGAAATGAGTATATATCACGTATTTTCTGTGTAACTTACGGCTTCGATGTTGTAGTGTTTTCTCATATGTTTTAGCGAGGTGAATACGCTGATTTCTATGGCTTATAGTCGTTTGACAACGCACTTCCTACGAATTTTCAAACATGGTCAGAATTTTCGCCTCCATTACGTGTTGTTGTACCTGTGTAGTACTCATTTGTTTCGTGGCGTGCTTATCTGGGCGAAGCGCGCTAGTTTCCTGTGTATTTAGCGTTTGTGGTCTTTAGTTTGTGTGTGTGTGTGTGTGTGTGTGTGTGTGTGTGTGTGTGTGTGTTCAAGACGGGGGCAGAGAGAGAGAGAGAGGGTGGTTTTTTTTCTCATTAGTTGTTTTGGTGGGGGTTTTATTTGTGTAGTTCTTCAATTGTGTTGTAACAATGAGGGTAAACACCGATAAAGTTCTGTACATCCTATGATGTTCGCTAACTGTTGAAGTTCCCACTCGTGCGGTTCTAGGCGCTACAGTCTGGAGCCGAGCGACCGCTACGGTCGCAGGTTCGAATCCTGCCTCGGGCATGGATGTTGTGTGATGTCCTTAGGTTAGTTAGGTTTAATTAGTTCTAAGTTCTAGGCGACTGATGACCTCAGAAGTTAAGTCGCATAGTGCTCAGAGCCATTTGAACCATTTGAAGTTCCCACTAACAAAGTCTCACTTCCTTAGAATTTATATATGTATGAGCGAACTTCAGAATATTCCGTCGGCCCTTAACGTCCAAAACCAACACTTTGTTACATTTACAGGTCCCAGAGGCGTTACCTAAAGACTGTCCTACACCAATGCCGACTACTGGATGCCTCAGCAAGTGCGACCCCACGCCCCACACTGCCTGAGACACTGTCTGCTTGCAACAATGAGATCTCAATCCCCACACGAAAATGCACAGAAAATGAACCATCATTTAAATGAAAATAAAGTTACGAATTTGACATGTGACTTAAATACAAGCTCTTTCTCTTCCCGTTCCATAAAGACCGAATACAGTATTTTATATATAAAAGTTTAGACATAAATAACTGAAACATGAATCTTGCCCACAAGCGCTTATGACAGATAACAAAGGAATGTACGTGAAGACATATGTAACAGTAAACTTGTCCGGTTCAGTTTATGCGTCTTTTGACGGTGAGTCTAGTGACGGTATCAAATCTTATGAACAACTTATCTTTTTAAGTTACGAGTGCTTTCAACACTGGCAAAATCAACTTTTACTTAAATAAATCAGAAAAAGGTTAATAATCTAGAAAACCGTAATATGGATACATATGAAGGGCTATGAGAAATGACATACTCCCTTTATTTGTTTTATGACTGCGGAGCATATGATGAGTTGACACATTTACATAATTAATAGTACTTAAAATATGTAAGAGTAAAATAAATAAATTTGATACAAATATGTGACGTTGGGTGATGAGAGCTGTAGTATTAGGCTTGTTTGTCACGATCGTATGAACCGTTCAATAGTTAATACGTTCAATGATTTTTGCAAGAGCGTTCATTTTCTGTGATCACGTATCTTCTGTAGTTCCTGTGATAATCAAAATATTAGCGTTTTATTAAATGCATTTCAGTCCCATGGGTATATTGATATTGTAGGTTTTGCGCTGTGACGAAACATCGAATTACTGCTGAATTATAAAGTATTTCAAGGTAGCCATACTATACTATGTTTCAAATGACGTCATTTTACAATGCACTCACACACAAGACTGCATAACATTTACTGTACAACATTCTTGTAAACCTGTAGTAATTTGGACGTCACACGCAGTATCGATAACCGCAGGAACTATCATTGACTTTCGGCAGCTGTCGATGCGGGCCCCTCTCGCGTGGGTAAAACAGCTCACAAGTCATCGTCCATGCGTGACAACATTTTGACATCACACTCAGTATCGGAGTTTTATTGAAACACATTGTTCTTTTTACAATTTATTATAATTATTATTATAATTAAATGCCACATAATGATTTAACGGAGGCTAAGGTTTTTATGAGGTCTAAGTTACAGCACAGAGTCTAAAATTCCACTTCATCATCGTGTTGTGGCTGTGAGTGTAGAGTTGTGACATGGAAGATTGCTGGTTCGCGTCTTGCCACCTCCACTTTTTCCCCTTTATAAAATATCTTGTTCCTTCTTTATCAATTTAATACAAATATGTTCTGTAATATTTGATATTACGTACATGAAAGAGTGGTCACTCAGGAAAGAGATGTCATTGTCAATAATTCACAAATTAAGCATGAGACACGCAAATGCGAGTAAATGTTCGAAACACGTTTATCATCTGGTAAAACAAATCACCACTCAGAGTATAAAACATAGAAAAGACTGACACATCTGAAAAAGAATTAAAAGGCAACTTTGTCTCAGTCATCTATTAAGTATAAAAGAAAATCTGGAGCTAGTTATTTTAGGACAACTCGTTACCAAACTATAATACAATAATGTCTTGAATCAAAGCACATTTTAAACACAAACATGAAGTTTTCCTCATTTTATTACGACAAATTGTACCATTGATTTCGAGAGGTCCTCAGTGTGCTGGTGTTCTGCAGCAGCAGTTATTCATAAAACTTACGTTAAATGAGCTGTTGCTTTAATTCGTCTGCTGGAATGGTTATCCACCGTTTTTAATTAGAGACCAACTTCTGAAAGTAGTTTTCAGGGTTTCTAAAAATAAACTTACGTTGTTGAGACATTTTAATGAACAATGTTAAATATATCCGTTATATGGATTCAGTGCTGGCTGGCTTCAGCTTGTTTTTTGCTTGTCAATCAGCAAGACGTATCACATTCGGGGTTGGTGAAAAATTATTAGGAAAAACAGGTAGTTAAAATTTTTCACTAAGTTACGAAATTAATTCTTGCAAACACTGTAATCTCTCCTTAATCCACAGAGCAGCTCATATGAATGCATTACTTTTCACATTTATAAAGTACTTAACTTCGAAGTTAACGTACCCTGCAGTAAAGAAAACTCATTAACCTCTACTTCCCTCTAATTGAGAAAAATGTTATCGTTTTGAATCTCATGTTCGCCTCACGTCTTGTGAACCTTTCGATCACGAAAGTCGATAGACAGCAACGTCAGTCTTCGGTAGAGCTTGTGACGTCAAAATGACGTCCCTTTTGCACGAAGTCTTGGGAGATGAGCGTTACCTCACCAGACCAGGCTTTCTGCTTATCAGGCACTTCTCCCAACTGATGCTTTCTGTGAAAACTGGCGGTTATCTGCCTTTGGGCGCTCGCTTGTCGACGACCGCTTGGCTTGCCGTGAAAGCCTTAACGATCAACCTTTGCCCTGACCCTTTCAGCTGAACTGTTCTTAAAATTTATACCCAAAAACTTTCACATGATTGATGTCTTGTCACCGTATGGATTTCGTTACAACGTTTTTTGCTTTCATTCTGAATCCGATGGCAAATTATTAAGCTTTCAAAAAATAAGACTGTACAGTTATTTTTTTGTTTGAAGATACACGTCTGCAGTCCTGGTATAAATTCAAGTTGTGTACGACAGCATGAAACTAGACAAGCCATAAAAAAATGGTACAGCCCACTGATAAAGCTGAGTATCGTGTGGCATTTTGTTCTCTGCTTTTGAAGAAGGAAATCACTGCAATAATACATACTGAGATTGAGGAAGTAAACGGCAGCCGTGTACCACCACATGAGACAGTGGTTAGATTCTACAGACGCTTGTAGTCTGGTCGAACAAATCTGAATGACGCAGAACGAAGTGGCAGACCATTTCTCTGTCAAGAAGCGGCAATCACGCTGGTGCTCGAAGACAGGTATATCACACTCGAGGCGAAAACCTTGAAAATCAGTTATGCATCAGCTTTCAGCATCTTACACGACGTGTTAAACACGACTTCTATGGTTTATAATAAGGTAACGGAATTATTTCCAAACATTTAATATAGCATAGAAGCGGTTCACAGAACGACTCAATAGTCATTACATTGAAAGATGACATTGTAGATTACATTCCTCAGGGACTACCCAAATACGCGAGGGTCATCCAGAAAGTTAGTTCCGAATTATTTATACCAATATTTACATATATTCACTGGCTGCTTATCAGTGCACTTAGTTGGTTAGTTATTTACACTCTCCAGAGATCATTCGAACGATCTTTTATCGAATTAGTGTGGAACGAGTCAGTTTATGGGATATGTCCACATTGTCAGTTTTAACATTAATGAACAAATTACTATTTTTAGTCCTACTCATTCAATTACATTTAAGTATAAATTCGTCAATGAAGTAGAAGGAACTGTCCAGGAGAAAAAAATTTAAAGTAGATATGAACTTGTTTCGCTACCTGTCAGGCATTTTATGTTATTGGGCAAATGATCAAAGTTATTTGTTGGTGCATATTGAACTCCTTTCTAAGCCACCGACAGCTTTAACAATGGGTAATAAAAACTATTTTTCCCTCCAGAGTTGAAGGTATGGACAAATTGTTCTTCTCAAATTGTGAGGGATTATTTATGACGAATTTCATTAGAGAATTTACGTATTGTGACGGCGTAGTTAAAATGCCTAGCTCCTTGAACAGGTACCCACGTGACGTCCCTGGGTGAACACCTTGTTGTTACTGCTCGTTCATGTGAAACCAATACTTTCTAAGTGGTTAGCTACACCAGGACATTATTCCGTCAGACATTATTGAATGGAAATGTGCAAAATATGTCAGGATGCTGATACATTTGTTTCCAAGAATAGCAGTTATACGTAGAGAAAAATCAGATGAACTTGCTGTCTTGAATTGTTTAAGAGTCTCAATAATATCCCTCGACCAGTTCAAGTTTCCATCAATACGCAGAGCAAAAAATTTAGAGCATTCTATCCCATTTACTGACTCTCTCCCATGAGGTACATCCATAGTTGGTATGACTCTGTTTGTTGTACGGAACTGAATGTAGTATGTTTCTCTCAAAATTTAGGAGTGTCCATTCTCAGAGAACGACTTCATCATTTTTTTTTCTTCCGTGGGAACCCATAGCCTCTAAGTGTTTAATAAGAGAATGCATTGTCCGTTGTAGGCTGTAGTATCCTTTATCAAACTCGTGCAGTGAGTCATTACCAAGCACAATTGTTGTGCTAATCTATTTCTTTTAGGTCACACACGTAAAACCAGACGTCTGGTTTTATGTATGTGACATAAAAGAACGCGATGATACAGTACAAGTGCTTCATAATGGCTCTCGGCCAATACTAGTTAATAACACTACTTTAATAAAGCACAATGCAGCCTACAAAGGATAATGTATTCTTTTATGAAACACTTAATAATTCTTCAGAAAATATCATTTACGGAATGTTCTATGGCTTTCTTTCTGATGGGATTTATTGTAACACTAATATCGCCTACCAAAAGTACCAGTTTTTCTTGTTGAATGCTAAGTGGAAGCTCATTCAGATAAAGAAGGAATAGGAGTGAACCAAGAATTGGACCTTGTGGTACTCCCTCTGTGATATTCGTTTCTTCTTCCAATCACTAAAATTTTCCAGCACAAACTTTTGCATTCCATTTGTTAAGTAGGATGGAAACCAGCTGGACAGAAATCCATCAGTTCCATAGAATTTGAGTTTTTCTAAGAGAGGAACAGGAAGTTCACTGAAACTTCCTGGCAGATTAAAACTGTGTGCCGGACCGAGACTCGAACTCGGGACCTTTGCCTTTCACGGGCAAGTGCTCTACCAACTGAGCTATCCAAGCACGACTCACGCCCCGTCCTCACAGCTTTACTTCTGTCAGTACCTCGTCTCCTACCTTCCAAACTTTACTGAAGCTCTCCTGCGAACCATGCAAGACTAGCAGTCCTGAAAGAAAGGACATTGTGGAGACATGGCTTAGCCACAGCCTAGGGGATGTTTCCAGAGGTCCCGAGTTCGAGTCTCGGTCCGGCACACAGTTTTAATCTGCCGGGAAATTTCATATCAGTGCACACTCCGCTGCAGAGTGAAAATCTCATTCTGGAAACATCCCCTAGGCTGTGGCTAAGCCATGTCTCCGCAATATCCTTTCTTTCAGGAGTGCTAGTCTTGCATGGTTCGCAGGAGAGCTTCTGTCAAGTTTGGAAGGCAGGAGACGAGGTACTGGCAGAAGTAAAGCTGTGAGGACGGGGCGTGAGTCGTGCTTGGGTAGCTCAGTTGGTAGAGCACTTGCCCGCGAAAGGCAAAAGTCCCGAGTTCGAGTCTCGGTCCGGCACACAGTTTTAATCTGCCAGGAAGTTTCATATCTGCGCACACTCCGCTGCAGAGTGAAAATTCTCATTCAGGATGTTCACTGTCTACCGCCTTTTAAAGATCACGCAGTTACCGTAACGGTGAGCCACAGTTTCTATGGTCGTGTCATTGGTGTAATATCCATTCCAGCTATATGGAAACAGTCTCGGGGAGTTGTGGCAATACTATTTGCACTGCGTGTACTTCCGTTTTCGGTTTCTGCGACTGCAGTGATCGAGGCAAATAGGTCACATGTGGTTGCTGTTCGCCCTCTACAGGAAACAAACACTAGTAGGGCTGACGGAACTTGTTACTGAAGTTTTTGCATGCTGATTATCTGATACGACTGTTACCTTGCTTTCAGCACCTGAACTTTGACAGTACTTTGTGTGAGTGTGTCACTGTTGAATACTTTTCCACCTGTGTCCTCCAGTACTGACTTGAGCTCACGTTACTTGCAATCGTGAGATTTGTTCTCTACTGCGTTTCCGGCTATCGCCTTAACGTTTGTCTGGCTTTCCACACGCTATGTCGTTCGTGGCTGTCTGTATCAGGCTACAAGACGAAAATTCTAGTCTTCTCCTAAGTCTGGAGTCATGAGATCATTACTATTTGTACCTCAGTATCACCGTGGAAACTTTATCCCGCCAGAAAAAGCTTCAGAAAACGGAACAGATGAAAGTCATTTGAGATCGGAGATGTAGGGTGTATTGTCAAAGATTTCTCATCCAAACTCAATCCATTTGATTTTGGATGTAATGGTCGTGGATTCTTGTGCAAAAGCACAATTTCTTCAGCAGCATTACATGCCTGTTGTACTGGGCCGCTCTTCCCACAATTTGCAACATCTGTCAATACTGATGAGTATTTATGGCCTCCCCTCGTGGTAAAAACTACCCATCATAGAAGCCATTGCACGTGATAGTTCTGGCATAAATGTCTGTCTGAAGTTGGTCTTCACAGGAAAATTACTGTGCCACCGACATGGATCATCCACAAATGTGATACGAAAGAAAAATTCGTCACTTTTCTGTTCTTACCACTGTGGCCAGACATTTGGTTCTCTACATAGCTATCAGCTGTCTTGGCTCGTATCTTGGTGAAAATCAAGTCCTGGGATGAAGATTTCGTATAGCAGTGAGTGAGAGAGTTGGGAAAATTAAACAGCGAGTTCCAAAATTGCGAAGCAGCCGTTGTGCGAAATTCGTTTGCGACATTTCACGTCGTTTCCAGCGTCACCAGGACCGGTCGACCACCACGGTTTTCATCGTGCACATCTATTCGGACTTAGGTGAATGGCCTACACCAATCTGTTTCTCATAATGTCGAGTCTATTGGTGTTCCACAATTGATAGTGGAACACGCTGCAGTTTACTTTTAAGCAATGAAAAATTAGATAATGCACCAACCTAGCACTTGACGCAAGACGATATCAGTGATGCCAGTTTTTCCTAGCACTGTGGAATAATAACTGAAATAATGTGCAGCGCGCTAGCTTGCAGACCCGGACAGAATCCGCTGGGCGAAATAACGACCGTGGGCTGGTGCACTGCCCCGACTCAGTACATACCTTACGTTGTTTCCAACGCTCGTTTAGGCCGTTATCGAGCTGGTTCCCAAATTCCCCTCAAAGAATAGGATGCGCAAATAGTTACAATACGACAACATACAGAACATATTTACGCGATTCAGGGACAGATCGTGCACACGACTTTCCTCCTTTAGGTTGCCCTGACAAATTTGGCGTCAGAAATGGCATCTGGCTACATAGTTAAATAATAAAACAAATTTACCAAATCCTGAGAAAGCTAACCACATACTAGACGGGACAAACGATAGGAAAAAAGATAAACCGTAAAATAACGACTCCTATCACAGTACTGAAACTGCACCACGTTACTTCCTCGCACTCTCTTTCTGCTCATTTCCTGTCTGAATATTCATGAATTCATAACATAATTGTCTCGATATAAATGGTTCAAATGGCTCTGAGCACTATGCGACTTAACGTCTGAGGTCATCAGTCGCCTAGAACTTAGAACTAATTAAACCTAACTAACCTAAGGACATCACACACATCCATGCCCGAGGCAGGATTCGAACCTGCGACCGTAGCGGTCGCTCGGTTCCAGACTGTAGCGCCCAGAACCGCACGGCCACTACGGCCGGCTGTCTCGATATATAAATATTTTCATTTTGTACCGAAATGAAGGGTGCAGGGAAAGAAAACATTCACACTGTGTCAACAAGTATACAGTACATACATAAGAGCAATTTCCCCGGTGCCTGATGGCGCTAAGCGCATACCAGCGGGTAATTCGTCGCTCGCGCCCAGTGTGAACACAGACGCCCCTTCCATGAAATCAATTACAGTCCTCCCAAGATACATTAGCGCTATTAAGCGAGACGCGAGGCTAGCGACGGCTTGTTCTTCGTCCCCTCCCCATCTACTTCTCCCTCTCTCCCCCCCCCCCCCCCCATGCCACCCGGCCACCACTGGCCACTGTTATCCGACGGACCCATCGCGGCACCTGACCATTCGGAGGATGCAACCACCATACACCACTGAAGCAACCGTTACCATAAACTAGCTCTAGTATTTCAACGCATATCTCATATTAAAAAATAACTGAAAAACCGGATTCTCTAATTTATAAGTGTACATGAAATGAAAGTACTGTGTCACGTCACTATGACAAATATCGTTTTCTACCTGGGATACATGAAATCCTAAACTCATATGGACAAAGCTGTTATGTGATTATTTTCTTCCTCACAGCGTATGAGTAACGAATCATGCGTTTAATGAGTCATGGTTCCAAAAGAAGAAGGTAAGTAAATATGGATCTGCACTTTCATTCTAAACGTCTGATGTTGGTAGTACAGATTATTGTGCTCGCCAGTCACTAGATGGGACCGTTCCTTCATCCGCGTCAGATTTCAGCATTGTTACATCATATGCTCTCTGATGTTTCTCAGGGTACTTCTAGCTTTAAGAGTTATTCGATGTGCGTCTGGGTCACAACGTTAATTTCTCCCCGATATTTCGGAAGACAGGCTCGTTGTCATCTTCAGGTGGTTTGAAGACTGCTGCTCTCCTCGGTTCGGCACCTTATGTGAGTTTTCCGTTACCACCTCCATCACTCTACACCCGTTGCTGTGGCTGCGATCCGGCCGGAGTGGCCGTGCGGTTCTAGGGGCTACAGTCTGGAGCCGAGCGACCGCTACGGTCGCAGGTTCAAATCCTGCCTCGGGCATGGATGTGTGTGATGTCCTTAGGTTAGTTAGGTTTAATTAGTTCTAAGTTCTAGGCGACTGATGACCTCAGAAGTTAAGTCGCATAGTGCTCAGAGCCATTTTTTTTTGTGGCTGCGAACTGCGATCTCCAGTTTCCGTGCTATCGTAATCAGGTTCGGATCTAACTGTACGGGAACGTTCTACTTTTGCTCGGTTCAGTGCAGGGATCCACTCCCGACTCAGTTGTAGGCCATTATCTGAGGCCACTAGCTGATTCGGGAGTGGAGCCCTGTACTGAGACAGATAAAAGCAAATAGTTGTCTTACTCGGCGGTAGCAAGGAGACTGGAGACCATAGTTTACAGTAGGCCATCGCAACCCCAGCCAATACAAACATCCATCGCCGCGGCTGCACTGATAATGATATGGGACGAGTGATGGAGGGTGTAACGGCTAACGTATATAGGACGCGACCCAAGCAGACCAGCTGCCATTAGGAACTATCTGAAAGTAACAACGCGTCTGTTCAGCGAAATATCGTGAATAACTTACGACGTGACCCAGGAAGACACCGGAGAAATCTACAAGTGGCCACATGTTCTTGAGAAGTAAACCGACACTTGTATAATACCTTTAGTAGCACACACTAAAGTACAACACAAGTGCATACACTAGTTACGTGGATTCTGACCACTAACGAAACAATTGATTACCACAGATTGTGTTCAAAATTTCAAAATGACCACCAGCAGCGGTTGTACACGCTCCTAGACTCGTAAGGAACGAGAGCTGCACACATGCTAGCATTTCAGAGGAGATGTCCGAGCAGGCTGCGGTAATACGTCGTTGCATATCATCGGATATGGCGTGTCCTGTTTTAATGTGCATGGACAGAAGTTAACACGATTCCCATAATCGTTTCCATGCAGCTCTTGAGGGAGAAAGGTGTCATAGGGATGGAACCTATGTAGATGGAATGCGAAGGACGCTTGCCTGACACTGGCATTTCCTCGTGCGATTGCGCGGGAGCTAACTAGCAGATCAACTGCAACAAGAGCAAAAACATTAATTTCCCCCTCTTTTGTAGTAACTTTTATTTCCCTCTGTTACGTGTTCTACGTGTTACACTTCCACTTTCACGTAAATTGCTGAAGAGGTTGGCAAATAATTGGTTGATGTCTATTGGGATATCTTGTCGCATACACCGTAGAAGAAAGAACTGCATTCTTCCTACTCTATCCATGGACCATGAGCATGTCGGCTTTTTCTCCAGTGGTAAGTTCCATCGTCCATTCGTGAACTGCTGCTTGGACTGCCATGCACTAACTGACTAGGAAGTCGCAGCTCACTCAAGAAATACGTAAGCACACTGTAAGCAAACATAATGGCATCGTACCTAGCAACTACACAGGTTTAATGGCTCAAACAAGTGTCGGTGCGGAAACTTTTCAACGACTTTCACTAGGTTTCTGCAACAAACGCCCCTGACATGCTCATTTACCTTGTTTCTACTTTGTTCATGTCAACAGGCATTATTCCATTTAAAAAGTATGTTTGCTAAAAGATACACTTTCTAAGTGTTATTACAATCTGGTTATTGCCTAATAACACTAGTCCCTCACTACCTATCCATTCTGTGTAAAACGCACATCAGTAGCACTTTCCATTTCCGCAATATTTGCGGTTCAAGTTTTATATGGTCCACCCTGTATGCAGGGAGTTCAGTAACAGTCTGCAAAGCTTGAAAGGATGTTGCAGAGTAGACTGTGCCGATAAATATTTGTTAAGAAAAAACTCGGTACATTGCGTCGTTTCCGAGTTAATTAACACTGAAGTTAGCCCGTAAATTCAAGCTGCCCGACTGATACAATTAATGTCAGTTGTTCTCATAGCGTATATGGTAGCGCACGAGACTACTCACAAGGGAAACTCCACATCGCATCCCCCTTAGATTTAATGGTAAGATGGCCCCGTGGATAGCCGGTCAAAATCTGATCACAGATCAAGCATGAAAACAGCAAGAGGGTGTACTCAACTGTGAGAAAAACCAGAATAAAAACACTGAACGGTCCAATCTTAACAAGTAAAATGTCGGGAGGAGGTTAAAGAGCGGTGGCCTCGTGGTTTAGCCGGCACGGTAGCTCAGCGTGTTCGGAAAGAGAGCTGGCTGGGTTCTGTAATACGAAAACTGTGTGAAAGGACCAATAACAAACTTAAACGGATGTCATGTGACGCCTGCTACGAACAACTACAACGAACAATAACGAATAGAATTAAAAAAAAACAACAGAAAAAAGTGGTCGTGCTGTCTGACTGTAAGCTAGACGAGCCGTGTCCAAATCTCCTTTGTACCACACATTTATTTATTTGTTTTCACAATATGAACTGTCAGTGCGGTCGCTGAAATGTTTGTACTCTTTCTGCAGTCTTGGCAGTTGTCATCCTATACATTGGCTGTACAATAAGAGTCATGTGGTAAGAATACGTTAACGTCGCAAGTAAATGTGATGATAGTGAGAGCAGGCGAGATGTCACATAGACGTCTCACAGAAATGTAAACAACAAATAAACAGGTGTGCGCTGTGTTACAACAAAGGAATTGAAGAGTCAAAACTTACAAAAACGAATGCAACTTCAAACACGTTAAAAAAAATATTATTACAGAGCATACAAAAACAGTGTGTTGGTGAAACTGTTGCGTTAATTTTTTGCAGCTTATGTGACAAACTACTATGTTTTCATCATTTTCTTGTAAGCGATCTCATTCACATTCATTCGAACACGTAAATCGGGCAAGGAGGCATATCTCGCTCACTTACCAGGCGTACTAATTAAACGCGTCGATAAGAGATTCCTATCACATGACGTACGTGCTGTCACTAGTGGCGTGTATAACACACCAGTCGTGTTTTCCGGTGGAGGATTCGGGTGACTTGTCGCCTTGTCATCAAACGTTTGCAGTTCCCATTCGAAAGCCACTTCCTTTCGGCTTCTAATGGAATAGCTGTGCAGGATCAGAAAACTGTCATCATAGGGTTCCACCTTACACCTCGCTGTTGCAAAAGGACGTTTCACCACGATACAGACACAAATTAGAATATAGCGAACAGCGAAATAAAAAAAAAAATATATTGGCAGGAGGGAGGTTTGAATACAGCTCGCCCGCCTGGCAGTCAAACACCGTGACCACTTTCTTTTTCTTTCTTTTTTTCGTTTTGTCTTTATTCTGTCATTTTGTTCGTCATTGTTCGTTGCATTTGTTCAGGGCGGACGTCCCCTGACAAGCGTTCAAGTTCATCGTTAATCCACTCACACAGTTTTATTTTTTATTTTTTTTATTTCAGAGGGCAGCTAATCCTCTGACCGGCGACTTGACATCGACGCCCTTGCTCTGGCAGCCTGCTCTGTATTACACTTCTCGTTCTTGGCCAGTTCACTGCTTCCATTTTGCTTTTTTTCACAGTTCAGTACACCTTCTTCCTGTTTTCACGCTTGATCTGTGTTCAGTTTTTGACGAGCTGTCCACTGAGCCCTCTTACCTCTAAATCTGAGATGGGTGCAATGGGAAGTTACCCTTGTCAGTCTTTGGCTCGGTTTCGATTCTTACTACCGTCCCATGTCCAAGTTTTGTATCGAACTGTTGTTTGGTTTTAGGAATCAAAACAAAGAACATGTTTGGTGACACCGCCTCTGACGGGCCGCTTGCATCTGCGCGTGCAGCGACCTGATTGTCCAACTTCGATGTTAATTAACTCAGAAACAGTGAAAAGTATCTAATTCTTTTCTTAACAATTGTTTCTCAGCACAGCCTACCTTGAAACACCCTTATAAGCTTTTCGGGCTATTTCTGACGATCGTGTATACAGGCCTACCTGTATATCTCTCACATGTCTCCATTTTATGTATATCAATTTATGCATAGTGTATGTAATGTTTCCACCAGATTTCTTATTTATATATTGCTAGGTAACTATTAGAATACATTACTATTTGTTTATGGCCCCAAAATTAAACTTGGATTGGCGTGCGCCAATGGGCAGAAAGTGTTCTGTGGATTATGTATGCCGGCCGCTGTGGCCGAGCGGTTCTAGGCTCTTCAGTCCGGAACCGCGCTGCTGCTAGGGTCGCAGGTTCGAATCCTGCCTCGGGCATGGATGTGTGTGATGTCCTTAGGTTAGTTAGGTTTAAGTAGTTCTAAGTCTAAGGGACTGATTACCTCAGATGTTAAGTCCCATAGTGCTTCGAGCCAATTTTTGGATTATGTATGAGAGGGAGTCGCTGTTTGTGTGTGTCTGAGAAGTTCGCGCTTGGTAGCAGGGCACACTGGTCAGACCTTTTCATTGTCGAGAATGTTTTAATATGATTTGTATTATGTGTAGAGCTGTCAGTATATTGGTGGCACATGGTCTTTAAATAAATTAATAATTGTGAAAATAGAATTTTTTGTGTAAATGAGACAGAACTGTTAAAATGAACTTAATTTTTACGTGTGAGTCGACTTCTCTGTTAACCTACGAGAGTCATAGATCTTTCTGGAACCCGACAGTACACGATCCTGCTGTCAGTTATTTAAAATTGTATACATAAACGAGTGAGGTTGTGGGAGTTAATTAACCTATACATTCATCATGCAGCAAATGAAACCAATAAGAAATTTGGAAAAGAAATTGAAGTTCAGGGTGAAGAAATAATGAGTTTGTGGAACATTAGATACACTGAAGAGCCAAAGAAACTGGTACACCTGCCTAATATCGTGTAAGGACCCAGCGAGCACACACAAGTGCCGCAAAACGACGTGGCAGGGACTCGAATAATGTCTGAAGTAGTGCTGGAGAGAACTGATACCATGTGCTGGGGGAACCGGGAGGAAAACCAATTTGCCGAAAATCCTATCGCTCCAAGAGCTCCTATTCGATGCGGTCGCGGATTGTCATCTATAAAAATTTAGTCAAGGCCAAATGTAACCCTGAAAAGGTGCAGATGGGTAGGGAACAGTGCCACAAAAACGGTGATTGGTGCATGTGCGGTGTTGAAGGATTTGGAGGTCAGTACGCCCATGCAATATTATGCTTCCCCACACCATAACACCTGGATGACCAAAGCTATCATTAATAAATTTTTTTTCGGGCTTCCAACCGCGTCAGGTGGTTAAAATCTCACGAGCTTTCGACCGAGCTCTCCTCAATCTTTGTCAAGTGGTAAGGTTGACTGCTCTGTCGGCGTGGCCACGTCACTAGTGATCTCTTCCTCGCCATATAGGGTAATGTTTTCAACCCGCGTCCGTCACGCCCGTGTTAACCTCGCGATGGTCGGGTCCCAGGCTGTGCTGAGCTGCAAACCGCCGTCCTTGTTGATGGTGTTTTCAGACGCTTTTATTTCAATAACTTCTTTTATGACGCTATCCCAAAATCCCTTCGTCCTCATAACGACAGATGTCTCGTCGAATAGAATTCAGTGTGCATTTCTAAGGCGTGTTCTGCCACGGCTGATTTCTCTGGATAGCGTACGCGTAAGCACCTCTCGTGTTCCGTCCGGCGTTGCTTCACAGCGCGTACTGTTTGGCCGACTTAGTAACAGCCACACTGACATGGTATCTTGTGCAAAAATATGGTTCAAATGGCTCTGAGCACTATGGAACTTAACATCTGAGGTCATCAGTCTCCTACTGCTACAGTCGCAGGTTCGAATCCTACCTCGGGCATGGATGTGTGTGATGTCTTTAGGTTAGTTAGGTTTATGTAGTTCTAAGTTCTTCCAGTGTTGACTGCTTTAGAAGCTCTGATGTCTTCCTCATTATTCTTGACGTCGGGTCCCGTGGCAGTTTCCGGTATGTATCCTCTTCAAGAATCAACTGAATTTTGGCGTCGTAGTCAGCTTTATTAAGAATGACGGATGCATTACGCTTGCCAACTGGCAGAACCACGATGAGGGGGTCGTTTCGGAATGCGTGAAGACCACACACACAGATCGGAATCTGCACGCATCAGCCACCACCATGCCGAACAATAGCCTTGTCGATTGTGCTAAAGTCGGCTGAGGCGCTGAAAGTCTACCACTGGAACTGAGCCACTTCCGAAAAGTCTTGCGGAAAATCGGGTACAGCCACGGACAGGTGTCACAGGCTATATCTGGTGTGACACGCAAGAATTTCAAACTGTATTGTCTGAAATGCGGGAACAGCGCACCATGCGGGAGAGTAATTCTCGCAATCTAGTTGCAATTCGTGGCCAGCTGTTCGGACAGAGAATCAATCATTCATCATAAGAATAAACCTGATGTAACCAAACACAAACGCGATGATTGGTCAGAAGCCGTATCACACGTACACTGGTGTTATTACGGTCTTGGAAGGAGGTACTACTTATGTATTAGATATATTATTACTAAGTTACGTTAAGTGAAACTTTAAGATATTTAAATGTATTAACAGCCATCAACGTTTTTCTTAATCACGCTTTAGCTACGTAGTCTTTATTTCAAAAATCGTGTACAGTCACAGCCTCTGCAGCCTTGTGCTCTGACTATAGCGCTGTTAATGCGCAATATAAAAATGGCTGAGGCTGCTTTCTCTTATGTACTGAAACACGCGCGTGGAACACGGTTAAAAAGTGCCGAGAAATAGGCTATTCTTAATATTTTTCATAAATTTACGGAGATAATCGGCTTTGAAGTTTTCCCGGGCTTGTATACAGGGTGTTACAAAAAGGTACGGCCAAACTTTCAGGAAACATTCCTCACACACAAATAAAGAAAAGGTGTTATTTGGACATGTGTCCGGAAACACTTAATTTCCATGTTAGAGCTCATTTTAGTTTCGTCAGTATGTACTGTACTTCCTCGATTCACCGCCAGTTGGCCCAATTGAAGGAAGGTAATGTTGACTTCGGTGCTTGTGTTGACATGCGACTCATTGCTCTACAGTACTAGCATCAAGCACATCAGTACGTAGCATCAACAGGTTAGTGTTCATCACGAACGTGATTTTGCAGTCAGTGCAATGTTTACAAATGCGGAGTTGGCAGATGCCCATTTGATGTATGCATTAGCACGGGGCAATAGCCGTGGCGCGGTACGTTTGTATCGAGACAGATTTCCAGAACGAAGGTGTCCCGACAGCAAGACGTTCGAAGCAATTGATCGGCGTCTTAGGGAGCACGGAACATTCCAGCCTATGACTCGCGACTGGGGAAGACCTACAACGACGAGGACACCTGCGATGGACGAGGCAATTCTTCGTGCAGTTGACGATAACCCTAGCGTCAGAGTCAGAGAAGCTGCTGCTGTACAGGGTAACGTTGACCACATCACTGTATGGAGAGTGCTACGGGAGAACCAGTTGTTTCCGTGCCATTTACAGCGTGTGCAGGCACTATCAGCAGCTGATTGGCCTCCACGGGTACACTTCTGCGAATGGTTCATCCAACAATGTGTCAGTCCTCATTTCAGTGCAAATGTTCGCTTTACGGATGAAGTTTCATTCCAACGAGATCAAATTGTAAATTTTCACAATCAACATGTGTGGGCTGACGAGAATCCGCACGCAATTGTGCAAACACGTCATCAACACAGATTTTCTGAGAACGTTTGGGCAGGTATTGTTGGTTCTGTCTTGATTGGGCCCCATGTTCTTCCAACTACGCTCAATCGAGCACGTTATCATGATTTCATACGGGATACTCTACCTGTGCTGCTAGAACATGTGCCTTTACAAGTACGACACAACATGTGGTTCATGCACGATGGAGCTCCTGCACATTTCAGTCGAAGTTTTCGTACGATTCTCAACAACAGATTCGGTGACCGATGGATTGGTAGAGGCGGACCAATTCCATGGCCTCCACGCTCTCCTGACCTCAACCCTCTTGACTTTCATTTATGGGGGCATTTGAAAGCTCTTGTCTACGTAACCCCGGTACCAAATGTAGAGACTCTTCGTGCTCGTATTATGGACGGCTGTGATACAATACGCCATTCTCCAGGGCTGCATCAGCGCATCAGGGATTCCATGCGACGGAGGGTGGATGCATGTATCCTCGCTAACAGAGGACATTTTGAACATTTCCTGTAACAAAGTGTTTGAAGTCACGCTGGTACGTTCTGTTGCTGTGTGTTTCCATTCCATGATTAATGTGATTTGAAGAGAACATATTTTCTTTCTTTGTGTGTGAGGAATGTTTCCTGAAAGTTTGGCCGTACCTTTTTGTAACTCCCTATATACTGCAGTTGACAGACAAAGCCATGTCGAACGTGTTGCGCAGTCGGTAGCGTAAGGGAAACTGAACCAAATGCGGCTACTCGTGCGTTGCCCACTATCATTTTTTTTTCTCGTTGAATTAGAAATACCTACTTCTCGTAATTATAAGACTCATCATTTTTTATGAATAATGCACGTCTTCTTGTTTCTAATTGCATATTTGGTGCGAAATTTCTGTTTCCATTTCAAATACAAATTCTTAATTATGTAGATGTTTTACGAAAGTCTGTTCATAAAGTTGTTTAAATTAAGAAAACATAACAATTTAATTTTTAAGGCAAAAATGGATAACTAAATCGTCTTTATTTGGACTGCGTCCATCGCTTTATACCACAGAGGTAGGTAAGTATCGTAGAAATATGAAAAACAATCATTTTCACAGCATCTAGCACATCATACAAATGCTACATTTTTACATTTTCTGCTGTACCATTACAATATAAACCCAACAGATCTGGAGCCAATCTGCGGGATTCGGCCCGAGAAGTAACAAGACTGTTAAGCTGCCAGACGTAGTGGAACTAAAGCACGCAGCCTTTTCACACGTCACTGCCGAACGCTGGCGGGATATAGAACGGCTCATCATAAAAGAAGAAGAGAAAATGCTGCACCTGGTTGCCTTCGTGGATTCTGTTGTTGATAGGCTAGTTATCAACGTAGCAGGTGAAACTTCCAGAACTGAAATATATTTCTAAGATTCGGATAAGGAAGGAACTAAGAGATTACCAGACGACTGACTGTATTACTACAGTGGATTCAATATTTAACAATAAGGTGAAATCCTTCAATACTCTCTTACGTTGCACACAGCTTAAGCAGAAAAATGACCCTGTGGTTAAGTCAGGAATTTTCATCATTCTTGTTTTCAGCTAAAAACGATAACGTGTTGTGGTTTTCGTCTAGTCGTCTAAGGAGCGTATTGTGGTAGATTTGAAATGTATTATTTCATTCCGCTTAAAAATTATTGATATTCGATGCTGTATTGCTCCTCTGGTCGTCTCTTTTTACGTGTGAACTGCAGCTGGCCACGTCACTGCGGCCTAGCTTTACCAGCTGACCGGCCAGAGCTGTCCAACTTAAATGCGCCGGTAAAGCTGTTGTCCCGTACTATCGCTAAGTGGATGTGCGCGTAACGCACAGCACAAAACATACCCTTGTTATCGTACATGACAGTACTCGAGACAGCTTGGCTGCAGTCCCACGTGAAACGGAAATCCAATGAGGTTTCAGCAAACGCGGAAGAACAGATAGTGCTATGTTTACATCAGGTTTATTATGATGAACGGATTATAGCTGCTTGCAGTCAATCGAGGGGGAGTCACAGAACGGCTGAAAATTGGGCCGTCTTCCTACATGAAGCGAACTGCAGCACGCCTGCTTGAGAAGGGAAGAGCGCGAAATGGCCTGGCGGCAGAAAGTGCAATATTTAAATAATCAAATATTCACTAAAAAAACTCAAAATTGACTACAACTGAAAAATAGAGGATATAAAATGTTACCGAAATCGGTAGAAGCTCTGGAATTACATAAAATTGTCGCCATATTTTTACGACATCGTGTTTAAAAATTATAAGGGGCGATCAAAAAGTTTTCGTTGGAAGACAGTAAAGTCCAGAATCGGTATGGTGATCAGGCAAAATCGCCTTGAGCATTGAGGCAATACTCCCACCGATGCACCAGGTTGAAGATAGCCGTTTGATAAAACACCATGTCCTGCTGCCTGAAGAATTCCGTAACTGCCTGTTGCACATCCTCCGTCCAACAGGATACCATTCCAGCAAACGATCAGCCTTTGTGCTGTACAAGAGGACTGAACTTACAGTTTCTATTCATTTGTTGGTTGTTAATACTGCCCAACCGTCAACCTGAATCGCGAGGAATGTTACGTAGTCACTTCACGAGATTGTGAGTAAAGAAGAATAATCTTACTAGGATGTGAATTTTATGGTTGGCATCTCTAGAATTATTTAAGTAAAGCATTAGCGAACGATTTCTTTCTGTAGCACGAAGATGGCCATCCTGATTATTTTCTGACAAGCAGCAACCATACGAGAACCTCTCAGGAAGAGCTATTTCCAATGACCGTTAAGAGCTGACGTCGAACTGCAGTGAAAGGTGGGTTTTCGAGTGAGACAGGGTAAACCTCATACCACGCAGTAATGTATAGTAAAATGAACTATTTCAAATGGATAGTAGATGAGAAAACGTACAACCAATGGGCTCGCCGATGTTGTATTGTTTGAGGGTTAGAAAAAGTACAAGTTTTGCATTTTTACATTTTAACATGTCTAATTTTAAAATCCTTATCGAAATAAACTTTTCAAAAGTTGTCATTTTTATCGAATGTATACGTGAAGGATCATAATATACGCGTTCGAGGCTCACTACTTTTGACGTCTAGCAGACTTCGTGCCAGGACGGCAATTCGTACGAGTACGGTGTCGCATGTTTTACTATTGGATTGGTGCTTCTTTCTCGCAGCCTAGCACCATAGTTACTTGCGACTGTTAGGACACTTAGTTTACTATTCTCTCCAGGCCACAAACGTCACCATTGACGACTGTCATGCACCTTATGACCAAATACGGACACCTAATGAACCACCTGCACACTATTACAAGCCCTCATGTTACCTGAAGTATACAACGAGTTCACGTTTGAATAGCCTCTTTCCTTCCGGGCGTCCTGTGTTCCCAGTCTCCTCCATATCTGGTATCCTCATTTTCTACCCAGCCCCCATTCTCATCCCCTACATCAGGGGCGGCCAAGGTTTCGGCTTGCAGACCGTGCCCCGGCACGAGTGCCATAGCACTCAGCCTCACTGCATATTTTCTCCACCGCCACGCCACGTTTTCTGAGCGGTAGGAGGGGGGAGAGAAGGAAACTACGATTGTGGCGCAACTAAAATTGCAGTGCAGTAGCATTGTATACGATATGGTTTTATATTTCACATTTCTCAACAACGTAGATCGCAAACAAAACGAACTGCCAGTATTATTTAATTATTTTTGTTATTTTTGTGGAGCTGAAGACAATTTCTGTCTGGTACACACTGCGGCATACAGACAGGAGAACACAATTTCACAGATTTTCGAACTCAAGTTGCCACGTAATCGTGACTTACTCAGTTTCATAATCGAAAAACGGTCTTTCACACAAATACGTCGATTGAAATATTGTAGCACTTTTACCACCTCATTATAGAGACGTAGAATATCTACCTAAGGAAAATAATGTAGACGTCGTGGACAGTCCTAACATAAAAGGATTTGTTATTAAAACAGGAATTCTCTTGCAGGTCAATTAGTTACATCTACATATGCGCAGGGGCACTTTCAACTCAAACGGCAAATGGTCTCAAAAACAGACGTAAGATTAAGTATCCCGAAAAAATTTAATAAACTATATTAGTAATTGTTCAAAGGCCACAATGAATTCTTGAAACCTCGCATTTCCTTTAACGGTAATGAGCTTAGGGAACTGGACTGTGCTTGTCTAAATGTGTCCCTTGTACAACGCAATTTTCTTTTTAAATGTATCCCCATCAGTTCAGAACGAAGTTGTTCCACACCTTGCACTGTCTTACCGTAGGCAGTGTGCAGTCAGTTCCACTCAAAATTCTAGGTCTGCAATCTATTCCGGATGTTCTAATTTTGGCTCCTGCTCTCATTTTTCCTTCATAAATTCAACAACAGTGAGTTTTAAATCGAATAATAGTTCTAGCCTTGCCCCTTGACTTAACCATCTTACTTTGCAGCAATATATAGTCTCCACACCCTTCGTTTAACCTCAGTGTCTTTCTTTCTCTGATAGTGCCGTTGTCTCCTTCGCTCTTTCTGTACCACAGCTACTGTCTGCTATCTTCTAGTAATAATTGCTTTTCCGTCTCTTTGCCTTGGCCTCCCTTAGCACAAAATGCGCGAATATGTTCCCATGCCAAAATTTTTGTGCAGATTTTTGAAGGTGCTGAGGAAGGTAGAATGAGGCAGCTGGTACCCCTCTTTTCAGCCAGAGTCTTTTAAAACAGGAGCATATTAGCCTTTTTTGTGATCCGACAGGGGCATTTTTTCCGCTGGTTCACTAATTTTCCCTGCTACAGCTGAGCATCTCGTTCATATGGAAAGAGCATCATGGGTCGGTAAAATTTTGATAGTTAACTTACGTGAAAATTTAAATAACGCAAAAGTAATTTTACACCTCAGACCGGATTTTAATTGCACAAAAATTTTACATGTGCTTCAGTACTATAAACATGTGCCTCTTAGAACTCTTCTGATTATAATGGAGATACTTTACTGCATATTTATCCGTGCTAGGTAATTTCATAAACTAAATTTTCTCCTCACACCGGATATTACGTGCGTATTGTACATATGCAACATGTACAAGTAGGGTAAATTTGAACCTCTGTATCTATAAAACGGAAAAAGATACGAAGAAAATTATCAAGGTTGTTAGAGAGAGGGATCTTAGGAACGTATTGTAAAAATTTCAGCCATTTGCTGTGCATAGCCATCTTGGAAACGATTTTTTTCGAGTTTTTTTCAGGGACCGCCCATGAACTAAAGAATTTTTCCAAACACTCACTGAAGGCCCACCATAGACCACATATGATGCAAAGGAACCACCTGATTTGCTCCATGTACATAAGGTGGAGGAAATGTGTCATATTGAAACTTTGACACTGTACTGTAGGATAGTTAACAGTAAGACGATCCTTCCGCTGGATATACAAATGATCCTCTACCCAACGGCTATATAAAACACTCGACTCTACCTTTCTATCACCAATAGATCCCAATGCATAAGCCTTGGAAAAAACCGTTTTTATGAGCTGCGTTTTGGAAGATACAAGGCAACGCAAACTGTCGCATGCGTACCGATATTGGTGTAAACTTTGTTACAGGTTCTTTCAAGCTATTAACTAGCAAAAACATATAATAGGCTTGGTACCCACTGAGAAGAATGTATTTTATTCACACAAGCAAAAAGGTTTTAATATACAATAAGACTATTATTTGAATATTTCATGTCGTTCAGGGACTCGAACCCGGAATTGCTGCTTATCGCAAGCAGTTGCTGTGGCCATTAGACTATCCTAACACTCTCCATCTCTGACTCAAAGCCTCAGTCTCACTGATGTCCCAACCTGTGGTTTGATTACCCGACACTACAACCATATGTTCTCCCACAAATTGGACCGCTGATTGGGTGGAGGACCGTGACTAACCGTGTCCCCATGAATATATACCAACTGAATTAAATGCACTAAAATGAACTGCAGGGATCACTAGGGATAAATTTAATGAAGGCGCAGTGGCATGACGGTCTGGTAAAATTTTCAGTTGTCACTGCGTGGTCGTTACACTGTGTGTTCAGTGTATCTGAATGTTTTGCACTAGCATTAATTTCAGGTCATTCCATCCTCGTTAATTTCAGCCCATCGATCCATTATTTTCGTTTCGGAGACTTTATTTCATTTTATTAAAGAAATTATATTTTTCTTGTGTACTTGATAATGTGTTACAAGGTGCATACTTGGTCAGATATGCGCCAGAGGAAAAAATTCTTCCCGAGCTGAAGCGCATTACATGGACTCTACGTATAAAGATGTCTTACAGTGAAGTAAGACACTGTGGAATCCATTACTTCGGATAGTCCACGCAGTTCCAGGGGCAGAGCCCGCATGCGGGCAGACGAACGGCGACGGGCAGTTGCGGCAAACTGAGATCGTTTGCGGACAGTGAGAAGTTTGCACACAACACTAAGAGATTTCGTTAAGGAAGAAAATAATAACCACATACTTGTGCGAATCAGTTCAAATTTTGTAAGGTGGGCCAACGCATGTAATTAATGGTCGTCCTGAATGAGATTTTCACTCTGCAGCGGAGTGTGCGCTGATATGAAACTTCCTGGCAGATTAAAACTGTGTGCCCGACCGAGACCCGAACTCGGGACCTTTGCCTTTCGCGGGCGTGAGTCCTGCTTCGGTAGCTCAGTTGGTAGAGCACTTGCCCGCGAAAGGCAAAGGTCCCGAGTTCGAATCTCGATCGGGCACACAGTTTTAATCTGCCAGGAAGTTTCATTGGTCGTCCTGCTGTTCTGTGAAATCATTATCCGTTGCCAAGATATAAGAAACATGGATCGAAAGACAATAAAAACATATACTGCACCATTCGTCCCCCGAGTAAACAAAATTCTACGTGGTTGTCAAGGCCAGGACTTATTCGCCTATTTTGCGCTACGATAGGAGCAGTTTTCATTCTGGTTCCCAACTTTTACTCTACCATAACGTTGACATTATACCGCCACAGCTTGACAACCGGCGTAGATTTTTGTTGACTCGGGCGACGAATGGTGCAGTATAGGTTTTTTTATTGTCTTTCGAACCTTGTTTTGCCGGCCGAAGTGGCCGTGCGGCTAAAGGCTCTGCAGTCTGGAACCGCAAGACCGCTACGGTCGCAGGTTCGAATCCTGCCTCGGGCATGGATGTTTGTGATGTCCTTAGGTTAGTTAGGTTTAAGTAGTTCTAAGTTCTAGGGGACTAATGACCTCAGCAGTTGAGTCCCATAGTGCTCAGAGCCATTTGAACCATTTGAACCTTGTTTCCTACATCGTGGCAACGGACAATGATTTAATACAACAAGAAGAGGTAAGCAAGTTACCTCCAGTTGTACTAGGGAAAGTGGGTACGGATGTTGCATTCAGACATCTACCATGTTTGTTACACCTGGCAAATCATTTTTGGCGGAAAGTGTTACATTCAGGAAGTGACGGGGAACCATTTGAGTTTTCCTTGGTTCAAATGGTTCTGAGCACTATGGGACTTAACATCTGTGGTCATCAGTCACCTAGAACTTAGAACTACTGAAACCTAACTAATCTAATGACATCACACACATCCATGCCCGAGGTAGGATTCGAACCTGCGACCGTAGCGGTCGCGCTGTTCCAGACTGAAGCACATAGAGCCGTTCGGCCAGAGTTTTCCTTGAAACTGCTAATATTTTGAATACTGAATGCCACAATTATTACATTTGGCATCACCTACAACACTCATATTCGTTAAACTTTATCATCCCTGTGCGTGAATGTAAAATTAACGTAGAAGAAAGCGTTTTGAACAAGTGCAACCACATATTATTTGTTACATTTGGCTTACCCGAAACAACTTGCAAACGATGTATGATCGATGTGGCAGGAAATGTTTTGGGACAAAAGACATTGCGCAGTGAAAATCACACGTGAATTTTGAAAAACGGTAATCAGAGAGCGATTCGTTGATTTGAGGACTGATGGTACCACTTTCAGACGTGTGTTTTTAATATTTCTTTATTCAGTATGACCGCTTTCTGCACCGTCGTCAGTGTAGCACCTAAACCGGTAGCACTGAATAAAGAAGTTCTAAAAGCACGCGGCTGAAAGTGGTACCATCACTCCTCACATTCTGACCAGCCGTCGTCCCGTTTCACGTGGAAGATGGATATACAATAATCACGTGGAAGATGGATATACAATAATGATCAGCTGATGTGGAAGGAATCTTGAGCAGTGCGTATCTGAAAAGAAATGTGAATTTTAACCTTGCTGCGGATGATAATACAATACGAACAGTGAATTTAAAGATTCCTGTGTGACTACTGTGTAGGAGTGGTATTATTTGTTACGAACTATACGTTTTAGAAGAGAACATTACTTTTAAGCCGTGGTTATGAAAAGAATGTTATTAATATTTATTATAGGAAATCGTTTTAAATATCAGATGGGGACAATTAGTTAAGGAACTGTACTAAATATTCGGTGAGACCACGTGTTTGGTAAGTTGCTGTGCAGTGTTGCAGGTATGAGGTACTACGAATTGATGTTTTCTGACGCAATATTAATCTGATGATGATGTTCATGCTGCAAGTGGAGTTGGACGATTGTAGACGACGTGATCAGTGGACAGCATGCTCGGCTTCGAGTGCAACGACGGCTGGGGCGTGTTACCGACAACTGGATTTGTCTTCATTTAATTTATTGGATATTTAAAGACCGGCAACCTGCTACCTGATATTTTAAAAATCAGGTCGTGCATCAAACAGTTTTATATATAATAGTACATTGTTCCATATTACGAGCAAAATTTGTTTTGAGCAATAGAAAAAGGGTGATAACAATTACAAACAAAATTAAATTACATATAGGAAACGGAGTATTAAAATAATAAATGTTAGTACTTCAGAAGAAATTATTAGAAACATAGGGAAGGAACGAACTGCAAATTTTTCTTTTACAATTAAAACCAAATATAACATATAAACTATGGTTCGTGTTGTTGCTATTCCAGGGGGGAGGGCCTGTCTTTTAACTTTACTAAATGAAATACATTATGAGTGACTCTGTGTGTATTTTTTTCTATTGTCTCATAATTAGTACGACTAGTTACGTGTTTTAAGTGCTAATGACAGGCATACCCACTGCGCTATTTGCGTTACTATATGGTTCAAATGGCTCTGAGCACTATGGGACTCAACTGCTGAGGTCATTAGTCCCCTAGAACTTAGAACTAGTTAAACCTAACTAACCTAAGGACATCACAAACATCCATGCCCGAGGCAGGATTCGAACCTGCGACCGTAGCGGTCTTGCGGTTCCAGACTGCAGCGCCTTTAACCGCACGGCCACTTCGGCCGGCTGCGTTACTATATCTAGACGCAATTCTACATCTTGTATGTGCTGTTATGTTGTATGATAGTGTGCATTATGCTGGAGTGGTCTGACCGGAAAATGTAAGTCGGCAGGAGCGGCTTCAACTTGGCGGCGCCGGCGACAAGTGGCGGGCCGCAAGCGAGAATTCACGTGCGGAGGTCAGCGGAGAATTACCGGCGAACGTCGGGGGTCTGGCAGGGTTGGCACCTCGGCGCACGTGGCTTCAACTCTGCGATAATGTGGCTGCGGTGCCGGACTTTGCAGTGGTTAATGTAAACTGAGCTTACATTTTTGTTAAAGGTAGAAACTCTTGGCTTAGTTGTAGGAAACGTAATCCTGGCATTTTAGGGCTTATAATTATATGTTTTGTGAATTATTACCATAGCTAATAAGGCAAGATGAGTTCTGTTAATATTAACAGGGGTGATGGGTTCCCAAATCAAGCAGATGTTGCAAATAATGAGGTCTATATTAATGACTTAATTAATAAAGGTAATAATAATTTACTACCACTGAGTGGATGTCAAAACGTTGCGTTTGACGAAACTGTTGAGGTAAATAGGGGACAAGATGTTGATGACAATATAAATAATGTTGACAATGTAGTAAATGAAGACAGTATTGAAGTAAACGGGGCACATGATGTTCATGACAGTGTAAGTCGTGTCAGTTCAACGGAATTACCAAGTAGCCACGATGAGATTAGTATTGAAACACCACAAAATGTTAGTCTTAGAGACTTGTTACTTGAAATGAGACACATGTCGAAAGAAAATCATCGCCATACACATGATTTTTCGAAAGCTTTGGATAGGGAAACTGGGCAAACTGATAATGAATTAAAGCAAACTAAAACTCACACTGATAAATCTATGGAGAATCTGGGCTGGAAAATTGAGCGAAATAATCATGAGTTAAGGCAAATTGACCATGAGATTGATGAATCTAATAAGCAATTTCATTAGCTGACCATTTTATGAATTAAGAAATGAGATTAAAACTGAAATTGATGAAATATACTCGGAATTGAGGGATTTGAAAAATTAGTTAACTGTAGGAAGGTAGGTTCAGAAAATGATGAATTAAATACCGAACAGGAAACGTTAGTAAAGTTATTGGTGATGAATCTAAAGCACAGGACTATGTCGATAAATTGTGAAAGAGTCATGTTCAGAATAATGAAACAAAGTTTCATGTAAATGGTGTCAATGAAAATATGGAAGTATAAATGAATATACGGGAAACAAAGGTGAAATATGTTGAAAATTATGTAGAATAAGGTAAAAGGAATAATAGTATTGTTGAAGTAATGGAAAACGAAGTTAACAGCTGCTCAGAGGGAAGCAATAACGGAATAATGGCCAGTGCAGGTAACATGGAGTAGGAGTACGTAAAAAAACCTACTTGTGAGAAAGATAATACTTTTTGTTACGTGATAAACCACAACACTGACATCAAAATTTGTAGAATAAAATTTAACTTTATTTGGCCGATGAATAACATCAATGAAGTAGTTAGTGATCAGGTAGCTCAGACTAAAGTTTATAATGAAAACAAAGCATTGGTAAGACTTCTCAGAAAGCATCACAAAATATTTTTGAAATTTCTATTAATTTCTGTTATTCAGAAAGACTATGCTTACTGGTTTGACGAACAAGTTCGTAGATAATAACAACCACTTGCTCAATTACATTGTTAGAAGTAAAAGCCTTATTTAATGTTTATTGTGAAGTTATTTCAATATTGCTAATATGGCGCGGCACTGACAGCGAATATTGTCTGTGTTTTATATGTTTAAAATAAGAGAGACTCCACAGAATTGATGTACAGCGTATGGATTGTTAAATCAACTGAGTGCATAATGACAGTTCTTAGGGCGTGGCTAATGTTGTGCTATGTGACGAACTGCCAGCCACCAACTGTTGCGGCAAGGTTGTTGGAGTGGCATTTGACATAGCTGTATGTGAATGACACATCGCTGTCTGGCGTGCAGCAAACTGTAAGCGGCCATTTAATAGTTACAAACAAGCTAGGTATTTAGTGGCCTGTGGAATGGTAATGAATGGTACACTTAAGTTACTCTGTTGAGATTATTATTCATTTATGTAATTTGTATTCTTGTAATTTTCTTTTGCTTCCACGACGATTGTGATATTGAATGTATCTACTGTTTATATCATTCAATTAATTTCACAACGCCTGAACGACACAAGCTAGCCATGGATCAACAGATGACTCTGTAAGCAGCCGCAGAAAAAAATAAGTGGACGTAATATGGGTGTGTCGAGAGCGTTGAAAAAGAGAGTTCTTGTTGTGGTGTATCTAAAAAAGAAAAAAAGATTAGCGTTATAATCAATTCTCACAATGCATTCAGAGAGCCAGAGTCTTTATATGAATATGCATTTCGCTACCACCTTATCTCTTAAGGCAATTTTGAAACATGCATACCAAAATAGTAGTAAAATCGTAAGAGTGCAGATTAAACCTTAATGAAGTTGGAGTATTTTTTATTTTCCAAATTTACTAGATGTAGATAAACAAGAAGCTGATTCAATATTCCATGCGCTGGTATATTTCTAACAGAATTATCGAACGTCTTCCGCAAGATAAGAAACACGGTATCAACGTAGACAGGGTTATTCACTGCCGTCTGTATGTAATAGACGAACAGAGCGAAATTAACAATATTCATCCCTAAAGAGAACATTTTCGTTCTGCAAGGAGGTATCATAACACATATACAAGGGACGTGCAATAAGTAATGCTACACATTTTTTTCTCACCCATTTTCCGTTCAAAAAAAATGCAGAATTTGTTGTGGGACATCGTAGAATATTCCTGCTTCAGCCCCTATGTTTCATGAAATTCCGGTAGGTAGTGGCGCTATACGCAACCTTCAAAATGGAGTGTGTAACGCAGGTGGGTTCCAGCCAGAGAGCTGTCATCGAGTTTCATTTGGTGGAAAGGAAGAGCATCGCATGCATTCACAGGTGCTTGCACAATATCTAGGGAGACATGGCAGGAACAAAAGCATGGTGAGTCGTTGGGCGAGATGTATGTCATCATCGCAGCAAGATCGAGCAAACCTGTCCAATCTCCTGCGTGCCAGTCGGTCGCACACAGCAGTGACTCCTGTTATGTTAGAACCTGCCGACACTCTCATTCGAGCCATGCGGGATTAGCTGAGCGGTCTGAGGCGCTACAGTCATGGACTGCGCGGCTGGTCCCGGCGGAGGTTCGAGTCCTCCCTCAGGCATGGGTACGTGTGTTTGTCCTTAGGATAATTTAGGTTAAGTAGCGTGTAAGCTTAGGGACTGATGACCTTAGCAGTTAAGTCCCATAAGATTTCACACACATTTGAGCATTTGAACCCTCATTCGAGGTGATCGACGGATCACAATTAACCACCCTGCTGCTCAACGAGACATCTCTGTTGTTAGTGCTGACACACTCGTCCACCAGTTGAAGTACTCAAAAATGAGTAGCCGCTGGGTTCCTCGCTGCCTAACAGAAGACCATAAAGAGAAACGAAGGACAATATGTGGGGAATTTCTTAGGAGTTACGAGGCTGAACGCGACAATTTTTTGTCGAACATCGCCACAGGTGACGAAACATGGGCTTGTCACTTCGAACCGGAGACAAAACGGCAATCCATGAAGTGGAACCACACCACCTCTCCTCCGAAGAAAAAGTTCAAAGCCGCACCCTCAGCCGGTGAAGACATGGTGACGGCCATTTGGGACACTGAAGGGGTTAGTCTGTTTGACGTCCTGCCTCATGGTGCAATGATCAATTCTGAAGTGTATTGTGCTATCCTCAGGAAATTGGAGAAACTACTTTATCGTGTTTATCGCCACAGAAACGCTAACGATCTTCTCCTTCTCCACGACAACGCAAGTCTGCACACCCGAGAGGAGCTCGCAAAACTTCACTGGACTGTTCTTCCTCATCCCTCCAACAGCCCAGACCTCTCACCTTCCGCCTTCCATCCGTTTAGCCCAACGAAGGATGCATTCCGTGGGAAGCAGTAAGTGAACGATGGGGAGGTTATTGATGCAGCAAGACGTTTGGTTCCGACGTCGACCGGTAGAGTGGTACCATACGGTCATGAGGGCATACAGGCCCTCCCAGTAATGTGGCGTAAGGCTGTCTCATTGAACGAAGATTATGTTGAAAAATAGGGTTTTGTAGCCAAAGGAGTGGAGAATAATATGGTATATTGGAATCCTGAATAAAACCAACATGGTTTCAGAACAAAATATGTTGCATTACTTATTGAACGTCCCTTACACAACGTGCTTGCCAAGGTAACACCAGAACATTTTAATCTCTAATAATCGCACAAGGGCTGTAATCTTATCACAGAAGCGTTAGTTCAGTGATTCTAGTAAGGTTGTAATGCATGATTAGACTATAAGTTTGCGTTGCGGACCCAAGAGACGGAATTTTAAAAATTTCGTGTATAGCTTATTTCATTCTACATAATGCTTTTCTTTCTGAGCTATCCTGTGAGTTTCTTGGGTATATCAGTGACACTCTCGTTCTCCCATCCCATAGCCAGGGAAGCAACCATGACGAATCGCGAAACTCTCTACTGAACCTTTTATCTTTTCAGTTAACCTGTTTCTTCTAAGGATCCCGATCAGACTGACAACAAGCGAGACAAGATGAAACAAAAGATCAGTAAAAAGTTTCCCTTGTAGACCATTACAGCCCTTAGATTTTTGTAGTGTAAATGTTTATAAACTGCTCTGTGTAGGCCTACATTGACGTGTACGTTTTATTTTAAGTGTCTGTGGTTGGCAACGTCTAAATGTTTGACTGTTGTTAATGATTCTAATCCTTAGATACAAACGATGTATAAACGTGTCGTCCGTTTACGTGTATTGCCTTAAGTTTACTTTTGTAGCGCTTCCGGTCCCAATTTTTGTGCTAAATAGTGACAATGTACAAGTATTTCCTTACATCTGCTTGTGTATAACCGTGCTGTTTGTGAACTATCTCATAGAGCTACCAGCTGTGTATTTTAGTTATTTACATTCACCATGAATAGTTGGGAACCTGATACAGTTCATACCTGCCACCACTTTCGCTTCCAAGGACGCCTCTGCAGCCACATAGTGAAATGGAACTCACCAGAAGGAACAGCAGTTTCTGTTTGTACATAGTTTTTAGTATACGAAAAGCAGAGTAGCATCTATGTTACCTAGTGTATGGTAACTTTTATAACTTTTGCTTAAGTTTTAGTGCATTTGCATTGTGTGAGCTGACTTTGGAGTGTAGCATAAACCAGAAGCAGCGCAGAAATGTGTATTTAAATTGCATCCAGCATGTCCTTGGGTTAGTCTTTCTGGTATAGACTAACCTTGATTAATGATGGGTAGGGGCTGCACCTGTTGCGAACGATTACAGGGGGACTGGGCACAGCTGGAAGCTGTATAGGACACAGTCGTCTAGTTTCAGGTTGCTGTCGTTAGCTACAGTGGCGTTGGCCCATCTGAGATAAAATTTGACACCTCTGGTGGCCATAGCGTCGTCTGTGATCGCTGATTTCGACGAGCCGTCCGATTCGCTAGTCCTGGTAGGTCGACACTTACTGAGAGTGCTTGGAGAACAGTGGCGGGGTCACGATTCTCTGGGCTGAAGGCGAAAGTAGGTCTTGGATGTACGGCTGTCCCCTAAGGCCTTATAAACAGGTGTTTGGTATTGCCCACTGCCGAAAGTACATCTGAATCAGCATGGGACGCCTCGTCTGTTGGGACTGAGGCCGATCAACTTATCGACGAAACTGCATCAACTTCCGAAACTGTAACAGTTAGGCATTAAAAACATCGATTATTTTTTTAGTGGAATACATAATGCAATCACTTCGACCTCACTAAATTAGTCACACGAAATTATCGCAAATAATGAAGGAATCTGGATATCCAACTGTGACAATATTAATTACGTGTGATCAAAATCTAGATCTGTAAATATTGAAGACTTTTTATCCTTCTTTGTTTATATTTGCTTATTACTCTACGTAACATTGATCTTCATGCCATACGAAAGAATAACCCAAAGCACAAAAAATTGTTTCTTTACTTTTCTTTAATTAACCAAAAACTTCACTGCATGAGAGATATAACTGTTCTGCTGGTTTTCGCGGCGGCTATGCTGCTGTCGTTTGTTTATATTGCAGCACTAAACGTCACTGAAATGACCTCCCTGTCATCAGCAACTTCAGTTACTCTTAACCTTATCCTAGCTGCTATTTCATTTCTAATTAGCATGTTTTCCTACTCTCTTCTGTCCCGTAACATCATTTACAATGTTGTCTAAGCCGTAAGAGACATTGGATCCGCGAGCAAATTAATATTGCTAGAGGGTTTCCGAACAGCTTCAACAATGGCTTCCATGTGGATTTCGGTGTAGAGGTCACCTATCCTAGGGTAGTGGTTCGCACGCAGTATCCTGCAACGACTTGTGTTCCATGGATCCTGCAAATTTTTTATTTATTTATTTATTTTTTTTCTTCGTAGTATGGTGTGGGCTATCGCCCTCACCAATATATTATAGAGAATCTTCTGTATAGAGATAGCGTTTGATAGGCGTGCCTAAGTTCACGCTATTGAAGATAGACATGAATTGCCTCACCATAGACTTGGCATTTGTGCGTAGATCCCCGACGTGGTTGTCGAAGAAAAGGTGCTCGTCAGGGAGAACGCTGAGGTATTAACCCGAGGGACTACACCTAGTGCCTTTATCTTGCAACCAGAGGTCTAGGAGCAACGCCCTCTTCATGCTGAAGTGCAACGTCACCGTCTATCTGGGCTAAATTTCACTTTGTTGCAACGACACCATTCGTTGGCCAAATCTAGCTGCCTTTGAAGTCGTCGTATATCGGCTGCATGGAGTCGGCCCAACGTGAAAAGAACAGTATCATTCGCGAACTGGGCCAATTGTACATTTGGGGCTGTAGGCATGTCATTGACGTAAAGGGCGAACAGTATCGGCCATAAAACTGAGCCACGGCGTAGGTCGGCAGTGGTTAATTTTGCATCCATATCCTGTTTGCAACCCCCACAATCACGCGCCTGTTGGGAGAAATCTGACGAGCAGTCGTTGGTAACAGTCTGGTACTGTGGTCTGTTCTCATACCTTCCACAGACGATTCTCACGCTACACCTTGCCATACGCAGACTCAATGTCAAGGAAGACCACAGCTGTCAATCAGGTTAAAATGAAGTTGACAGTGATATGTTCTGTCAGTCGGGGATGTTGCAGTTCAGTGGACATCTTCTGTTGGAATCCCCATTGCTCGTAGCGGATCGGGTCTACTCAGTAAATTTATTAGACAGTAGTTCTTTTGAATCGGGATGACCAGAACCGTCTTCCGTTTGTCCGGTATGTAATGGACCTGCAGACGGTCTTTGTAAACGTAAGTAGCACGAGTGTCCTACGTGGTAAACTCTTGAGTGGAGATTCGACATTCCGTCCAGCATAGGGTTTTGGTAGCGTTCAGCTTCTTGATGAACCCTCAAACCTCGCTGGGTGTGATAGGTCTTGGAAATGTCTATAGAGCTTGCATCTCCAGCCAAGCAGCCAATTGACTGGATGTTGATGATGATGATGATGATGTTTGCTTTGTGGGTCGCTCAACTGCGCGGTTATCAGCGCCCGTACAAATTCCCAACCTTGCTCAGTCCAATCTCGCCACATTCATGAATGATGATGAAATGATGAGGACAACACCCAGTCATCTCGAGGCAGGTGAAAATCCCTGACACCGTCAACTGACTGGAGATGTGCTCATATTCCTGTTTGACAACAGCCAACAGTTTCTGGAATAACAAAGTTTGACTTTCGAAAGCTTTAGCAAATGTTTCAGCCTTATAGACGGCTCCACCATAAGTCCAACGTCACTGCGTAGCGGATATATTGGGTTTTTATACTCCCTGAACCTCCATACGGAGCGCCACTCATCCCGAGTCTGCAAAAGAAAGGTGGCCATTCTATGTTCCCAGACTTCGTTGCGCCACAAGTCTGCTGCAGAGTTCACGTTCCAGCCGATGTAAGGTCTCTCTCTGACGATGGTTGCGTGACTTGACTTCTTTGCCAATTATCACTCTAAAATCAATATTTTTCGGAATACATTTGAACGTGATGCAACCTTTTTTTTCGCTGCGAACAACAACAGCAAGTGAAACAATGCTTAAAGGTGCACTGATTATGAATGTGTTGCCAACTGAACTCTGAACACATACACCGAATGCTATATGTAAATTGAGGGTGGAGGGGGGCAAAGGAAAGGAAAGTGAAGGGTTTACTGATGTCAGCTGCATCAGGACATTACACTGGATCAGTGGCGATGAGTGACTATGTGTACCAGACCAGGATTCGACCCCGAGGTCTCCTGCTTACTAGGCAGGTGCGTTAACCTCTGCGTCATCCAGGACACAGTGTTATCGCAGCTGCGTGGACTATCTTGGTATGCTTCACGGTTGATCCACATTCCCACTGAGCGCCACCTATAGGCAGTCCCTGTCTATTTTCTCCATGCTTACTATCCTGAGATTCTCGCAGGAGGTCCGACGTAATTGTCCATCTGCACTGAAGAAGGTGGATCCATTGCCCATCTAGGTGAAAAAGTTAAATGAGTGCATGCTGTCTGTTCTTTCATAAATGTCTGAACCATGTATGTCAGACACCACGCATTCATATAACAACACTACAGACTGATTTACATGGTAACACACCATAAGGCACAGGGAGGTTAGTTTGCGTTACTGTAGGTATTATCCACCACAAGAGGTGTTGCATGTTGTAGGACCATTAGAATACAGTGAGGAATTGGATAAGGTGCATGTTAATAAAGGTGAGCTTATGGTTCCTGTTAGCCTAGATAACTTTGTCACAGGTGAGACTTAGTCTGCCAGAGGACTTAATGATTCCCACTTTACATGGTTTGGATTAAGAATCTTTTGATAGATCCTCTGATGACCAAAGCTGCAAGCATCCCATTGGCGCATCTGAATTACGTAAAATTATGCATCACTTACAAGGTAGCGATCGACACATGATGGAAGCACTACTGATACAATTCATGGAGTTGTTTAGTACAAATGGTCCTTAACCAGAAACATTTGTTACATACAACTGCATACTCGCACCTAAAGGAATGGTCCGACCACTTAGCTGTGTGGGAATGTGCTTGCCTCTCATGTGTCAGGCCCAGGTTCAATTCTCCTCCAGGTTGGAGATTTTCTCCACTCAGGGACTGGGTATTCTGTTCTCCTAATCATTTCATCCTCATCATCGGCTGCCAGTCACCCAATGTGGCGCCGACTGCAATAAGACTTGCATTTGGCGGCCAGACCCGACTGGGACGTCCTGGCCAACACTGCCATATGACCATTTCATTTCACCTAAAGGAATCCATACAGGATACAAAGGTTTCTGCACCCATTAATGGAACAGTTCATTAATTAGAAAGTAGTGGATGGAAGAACAGAACAATGTGACAGGTCATGGGATGCAACTGTGGTCACCATCTGCAAAAAATCACCAAACGGTACAAAAAGGTACAGATTATGTTGTGACTAGCAATATCTCAATGCAAAAACTGTCACTGATGCAAATCCCATCCTTAATTTCTTAATATTAGGGAAACAACGGACAACTTATACCAGCACAAGAACTTTTCAACAATAGACCTGAAAAGTAGATATCAACAGCTAGAAGATATCCCAGAAGATAAACCGAAAACTGCCTTAATGATACCATGGGTCCTGTATCAGTATGACAGAAAGCCGTTTGGATTCAAGAATGCACTGGCTGCATTTGAGCGACCTAAGAAGTGTATGGTATATTTCGATGACATCGTAGTATTGCCGAAAGATGTGGAAGAACATATGAGATGTTTGGAATAGGTGTTCAACAGACTTGTGATGCTCATCATGGACAAATGCCATTTCGCATTAGCATCGGCAGTCAGTGTCATCTCTATGGCACAAACATCAGAGAACCTACAATCATTTCTACGCCTGTGTAACTATTATAGGAAATTCGTCGTTGACTTAGCACAAATTGCAGAACCATTGATTCGTTGATTAATGAAAGGGCAAAAATTTGAGTGATCAGCAGAGTGTCAACAGCATTTTATATACTGGAAAAAGCGATTATATAAGATCCAGTACTTATATTTCTCGCCTTTGAGAAAGATTTTATCTTGTAATGATGCACTAGGCTGTCTTTTGTGTTGAAATGTAGATGGTAAAGAACATCCAGTAACTTGTACACCAAGGCAATTAAACAGGGCACAGCAGAACTACTTCACTACTGATATGGAGATACTGCCAGTTATTTATTGAATTATCAACTTTCACTGCTCTTAGTCTGGTCAGAAATTTAATGTAGTAACAGTTCACACATCGCCAAAATGGTTGCTGGGTTTAAAAGAACATTCCAGTAAATTAACAAGATGGGCACGCAAACAAGGTGAATTCGATTATGAAGTCGTGCACATAGTGAGGAGGAATCATTGAAATACAGGAAAATTTGAGTTCAGCAAGCACTGGGCAAAACTGTTGCTGAATAGCCGAAAGCAAAAGCATCTGACATAGGCCACCAGGCATTTAGGTCACATCCACACTTCGTGTTGGAATTAGATTGCTCTGCAGCTTGATGAACTGCAGACTATGTATGGTGGCTCTGACAGTGGTCTGGGATGACATTTTACAACCTGTACATGACGACATGTCAGCAGGTCATGGCAGGTGCAGAACAATGGGTAGGTGAGCTACCAGGAAATTCTGGTGGAAAATGAGGCATATGATGTGGAACAACATGTGAGAGACTACATACCTGGTGTGCACAGGGCTGAGCTTAATTATCAGAAAATCCCATTACAGAGAGTGGCAGAGGCATTTGCAATGATTGAGCTAGACATTTTAGGACCATTTAATACAACACTGGCACAGAATAAGAATATACTAACGATAAAAGACCATTCTTTTCGATTAATAAGAATGGTAGCAGTTCCTGACGAACGAGCTAACACAGTAGCGGAGGCTGTGGTAATTAGTTGGATACCCAAGTTTGATGCATTAGATACCTTAATTACAGGTCAATATATGAATTTATGTCAATTTCTTCTCATTCGAAAACTCTGAACAAGTCCTGTTTATGGAAAGGGTAAATAAAATTATTTCTAAAATGATAATCCACCATGTAAACAGCCAGCACAACGTCTGGGGCACACAAACTGAATTTATAGTCTCTGCATACAACTTCATAGTACATACCAGTACTGGCCTTTCGCCATACGAGGTAGTAAACGGTGAAAAGATGCTGCTACCTTTCGATGTGACAAAACCTAAATCTGGAGTTGATAGTGAATCAGTAAAGGAATTTGTGAAACGTTTACGTGACGTTTGACAAAAAGTGAAGTGAGCTGACACAAAAGTCTTAGAATGTCAGGAACAGACAGGTCGACGTATAGTGAAGCTGCTGTAGTATAGAAATGATGAGTGGGTATTACTAACAAACCCATATATGCCTGAAGGTAGACCTAAGAAATATTGAACTAAGTACTATGGTCCGTACAAAGTTTTTGAATCAATTTCGCCAGTAAATGTTAAGTTACGATTACCCACAAAAACGTCTATTGCTCATGTGAGCAGGATTAACTTATTCAAAAGAACTGTAGATGCATTGCTGTAGGTACCATCAGCCACACTAGTGCCAAAGAAAACTTCCAAGAGAGTCATGGAAAATATTACCTAATGATAATCAGAATACACACAGTATTCCTTACACACTCATATCATGGGATAAGTAGCTCGTGACAAAGTTTTCATATTGTTTATGGCAATATTGTATACATTCATTGTGTTAATTTTGTTAAGTGTTACTATGAATTTATTTCTGTGATACGTATCATAGGTTTTGGAAGTGCTTTATCCATTTCTTGTCGATGAACATGGTAGGGGTTATTCCTGTATATGGAATTTTTTCTCGTGTATATGCATGTTCTGAAGAGGGAGGGAACTGATGATGTACACTTTCTCTTAGATGGCGTACCAACATGGATGTCAGGGAGGCCTGTCATAGTCGTGGTGTAGCTTTCACTTCGTCAGAGGAGGAGTACAGAATACAGTTCAGAAACAGGGTCTAAATTCTGGAATATTGTTCTCCAGACAGCTGTATATGTTGCAGACTAGCCGTTGGTAGACACGGAAATTACCTTTTGACGTATGGGAACTAAGGAATGAGGGTCGCAGGCTACGAGCTGTATTCTTGGAATTACACTAGGTAGAAGAGAGGGAGGAAGATCTAGAAGAAATACAGGATGAGTTCGAAGAGTTGAGCTTCTTGTGAGTGAAATTCAGAGCACAGCTAAAGTAAGTAAAGGACTTAGTACCACAGTCACTAGTACTAAGAAAAAAAAAAGGATGGCTGGACGCAGGACGAAAGTTGCTGAAAACAGTGTTTGTACAGCGAACAGTGAAGACACACAAAACTTGAATAACACTGTATGATAAACACAAACAATAGCAGACACCACTAAAACCACAGTGGAATGACGTATTAAGCAGCTGTCAAATCTGGAGCAGTGTGTGTTTAATAACACCAAGACGGTATGGGAGCTAAATACTGAATTAGCGCAGTATACGAGAAACACTATGCGGACAATAAACAACAAACCAACGAACTAGACAGAGTAGAGAATCGATTAAGTGCACTAGTTGGAGGACTGAATGTAACTAAGATTTATGAGCATTGGCAGATAGCGTCAGCGACGCAAGAATTGAAGCAGCAAAGCTTCAAAAAGCGGTTTCACGCGAGTTCTGAGTTCTGCACTGTTGACTGCGCAACAGTTCTTAGCAAGATTGCCCCAGACACTAAAGGAACTTCTTGCAGAGCTACTAGATGACGTAGAATAAACTGAGAATAATTTGACTCTAATCCATCATACAGCAGATGTCGAGGTTAGTACTGGTACTGCAAAATGATGTGTATCAGTCCGGTTTGCGGTAGTGGGCATGAACGCACGATATCAGTGTTCCATGGGTCATCCAAATCCATTAAAGTGGGGAACTATTGGCAAGTGGATACTATTACAAACTCGGGACGTACTGACATTTTCGGAGTAGGGAAAAGTTTACATTCTTATGTCAAAGGATAACTTGATGGAATGTCTGAAAGAAAGAACTGCTTTTTGACCAGCCAGAGTGTTGGAGACTAACGCACAGGCATGAGACGTAGAGTTGTTCTTCCGCAGAATGGAAGCGACAGGGTGCCAAACCTCATTTCCAGATAGTGGAAGTGTGCTGGATTTATTCAGTTTTCCCGACAGAAATACCAACCATGAATTGTTACGAGGACGCAAAACAGAAGGGCTTGAAAAAAATAGAGTTACAGAGCAGTGGAATATTGATAAATGGTACAAACTGTGATATAGCAGGAGCACAGTGTCGCCTTTCAGCTACAATCGCCCGTTTGACAACAGTCAAACTATCACTGCTTCGTTGTATTGATCGGAAAAAAAGTTAGAAGTTGAAACGTCCCCTTTGAACAATTCTACAAGACTGTGCTTAAACTGACACACAATATTTTTAGCGCAACGCAATCTGACTTTCAAAATTTCCTACTAAAGAATGGCCCTGACAAACATTAAACTATACCTTTCACAAATCACTTACCTCACAAAAATCTTCGCTGCTCAAGCTACTGCAATACAGCGAGCGCCACTACTGCCAGCTAAATAAAAGATTCAAACTACTGAAGGCACTAACTACTGGTAGGGATAGTTAGCAAATGAAAGATATTAATAGAGAACAAACAATGTATTTACCTTGATATCATCATATATAAATATATCAGTTCATGAAAAATTACAAAACTCCGCCATCTCTCTCCCCACATCCACCACTGCTGGCGGCTCACCTCCAACTGCGCAACGCTACGCGCTGTTCACATCCAGCTGCCGCTGCCCAACACTACAATGGCAGACAACAATGCAAATTAGCGACAGACTGCACACAGCACAGCCAGTGATTTCATTTTGAGCGCTACGTAACGTTGCCAAAACGAAAACATAAACAGCCTACTTACATAGCCCCCATGCTCCCCACAAAAATTTTTTACAAATGGTGTTGGGCACTGGCCAATACAGATTTGACAAAAATTTTTCACAATTACAGTAACAAAGATATAAAATGCACACACTTACTAATATTATGTTGGTCAAAAGATCAAAATTTCTCACAGTCCATAAAGACAGTCCACATTGTTCATCACAGTAAAAATGCAGAATTTTTCTCAAAGTCCAAGCAGTAAAAGAAAATGCACATAGAAGTAGTGGATTTCCATGCAGTCTTGAAGAAGTAGTGTTGTCCTTCCAATGGAAAGACAGTGCTGACTCTCGACATGCAGACAGGTAATGGGCCACAACAGAGCAAACCCACAGCAGAGTCAGTCGAAATTTTGAAGAGTATTGATAGGTAGGTCATCACAGAACAGACCCACTGTAGTCCTTGTAGAGATAACGGTATTGGTGGGCCACCAGAGGTGCAGACCCACTGCAGTCCTTGTAGAAATGGCCAGCAGCCATCTGTTGCGACTGTGCAGGTGCACAATCACCATTGAAGAGTCTTGCGGATAATATAGCAAGTCCATAAACCACCACTTGTGCACTCACAAAGTTTTTGAAATTGTCCTTAGAACCAGCAATGCTGTTATCCAGTCCCTTGCTGAATCATTAACACACGTGCAAACACTAACAGTCCCTACTTCTCACATATTGTCCATATACTATGACCAACAGAAACGTGTGCAGTGAAATGTAACTTACAAGTTAATAATATCATGAACTGGTGACAATTACAATTTTATAACAGAAGAATACAATAACAAAGGTACAAAATACATCATTAAAGAACATAACAATACAGAGAACATTTGTAGTACAGGCTTTACAAAAGAATAGAAATAAACATATACATCAGTGTTACAAAAATAGTGACATAAGTACATACATAAAATAATGAGAATAGTTTTCGAAACATTAATTTCACACATGAACATTGAAACAGAACAGAATTGTAAACAACTTTACAAAGAAAATAACATATTATTAATGCAACTTATATTTGAGGATAACAGTATTCCTCCTCATAGTGAATATAGCTTAGTATTAGAAGAGAAAAAAATTCTATGAAACAGTACACAGAGACAGGAAGAAAACAAATACTCAAGGGTACACAAACACATAGTGGGATAACACCAATAGGAAAGGACAGGGTTCGTTGTCAGTGTAACATGTGGTACTGCAGTCCAACCCAAAACTTCATATATCTTTCCTCTTATTTCATCCTTTGTTTCCACCAAAAAAATTCGATCTAAGCATGCTTTCTGTATTTATATGTTCACACATTTCTTACCTCATTTTTATTTTCCATTATCTTACCTCATCATTTATTTCCGAGAAAATCCTACCTATACCTGCTTTCTGTACGTTTTTCGTATAGATTCTCAATGCATTTCTTCCAATTCATCGCAACTCATTCTCTTCTATAGTCTACCCCCTCTTAAGCTAACTTAAATCTACTGAGCTCAGATATTAAACTAAGGGACGAGGCAATGCAGCAGCACAAAACAAGTTATCACAAACAGCAATGACAAAAAAAAATGCCAATTTGCAAAGCAAGCAGCAGCAAATCTAAATTAACAGATAAAATGCAAAATTACAACTAATATGAGCCAATGTGCAGCAACATGAAAAATCAATGAGTAGTAAAATTGGCTTAGCAGAGTAACACAAATTAAAGTTCAGTAGCACTATGCCTGGCAAACAGCAGCAGCAAATATAAAAAATATAAAAAATATAAAACTTATATCTATACATGACAAAGCTCAAGCAGAAAAGATATTGCAGTAAAAACAACAATGCAGATAAGGGAAATGTATATTCACATCTTAATGTCTATGTAATTAAAGTGGTGCACCACAAGAAGTTATTCTACCAAAAAGTTACCAATTACTTGAAAAGAAAATTATGAATGCAGTTACTAGTTCCTTCTTATTGTTCTTTCCTTTCCAAGTGCTCCTTTTTTAAAGAATGTGGATCATAAAATAATTATTTAATAGATCTGTTGACAGAAAGTGTTCACATTAGCAAATGCATTTTATTTTATAAAAGCAATGCTGCAACACAGCTGGAAAACAAATGTCAAATGAAATAAGCAACTACGAAAAGCAAAGTATAAAAATATCATTCAGTAGTCATGTGACATTTCATAAGTTAGTAGAAATTCTCTCAACTCTCGTAGAAAGACGCTTGTCGTAATCAGGTGTGCAGATGTAAAAATATTTCCGAGGATAATGGCCTCCCCTTTTTTTTTGTTCTACCTGTGCCGCTGAAAAGGACTCGCAATAATGGCTTTTTCTCCAGGCGTCTGACAGCTGGGTGCCCGCGACGCATTACGTGCAGGTGGTCACTTAACTTTCGTACGGAAATATTTACGACAGCAGTTTCTGCTACCGTTGCAGTCACATTTAAAAATATTTCACAGGTCAAGAATTAGCGTTGCAAATCTGTAGAAACAAAATGCTATTGATATAACAGTGTCCAAAAAATTTTCGTCTGCATTGTAATACATTCATGCATATACACACACATTTCATAACTCTTAAAGTACGATTCTTGGTTTCCAACAACCTTTTCCATAAGTCAGAGTCCCTAATCCCTACTCCTTATTCCTTACCTTATTACACATATATGTATCCATCGACACTCGTCAATATTTCGTCATTATAAATATGAAGCATAATCAAATAACTCATATAGTAGCCTCAGCCTATTAATCATAAACATACCTCAGCAGCATAATACACATCGTCGTCGTAAAAATAACATCATAACACCTCAGTCAAATCTCAAAATCGTCGTAGCTTCCTCCAATAATTACAAACCTAAAGAAAATTCTCTGCTCATGTCAAAAGTGTCATCTGCCTCAAACGTACTTTAAAAATCATGAATCCATACCAAATACATCATTCAAAGCTCTCATAGTATCACAATGGTTCCGAAAAAATATGAACAGTTCACACAGTACAGACAAAATACAATTTCATAACTGTGAAGTAATCCAACTCTGTAAATGCGTAAACATCTGTCACTGATGTAGTAAAAAGAATGTTTGTTTCTCTGTCAAATACTCAGATAGCTGTGTAATTCTGTGTTAGAGAAATATGGTACCGAAGTGTAAAGTTGTATAAGCAAATACCATATTAGCTAGGGTTCCTTGTGCTTGCCAAACACATGGTACACAAAGTAGGCGTGTACCCCCCTGAGGATAATCTATGTAAGTAGGCTGTTTATGTTTTCTTATTGGTAACGCCACGTAGCGCTCTATATGGAAAATCACTGGCTGTGCTGTGTGCAGTCTGTGGCTGCTTTGCATTGTTGTAATTCTCGCCATTGTAGTGTTAGGCAGCTGGATGTGAACAGCGCGTAGCGTTGCGCAGTTGGAGGTGAGCCGCCAGCAGTGGTGGATGTGGGGAGAGAGATGGCGGAGTTTTGAAATTTGTCATGAACTGCTATATTTATATATGATGATATCAAGGTAAATACATTGTTTGTTCTCTATTAATATCTTTCATTTGCTAACTATCCCTATCAGTAGTTAGTGCCTTCCATAGTTTGAATCTTTTATTTAGCTGGCAGTAGTGGCGCTCGCTGTATTGCAGTAGCTTGAGCAGCGAAGATTTTTGTGAGGTAAGTGATTTGTGAAAGGTATAGTTAAATGTTAGTCAGGGCCATTCTTTTGTAGGGAATTTTGAAAGTCAGATTGCGTTGCGCTAAAAATATTGTGTGTCAGGTTAAGCACAGTCGTGTAAAATTGTTCAAAGGGGACGTTTCATATGGTTGTAGTTAAGAGATTGCTCATTTTGTTTAATATCTGGTTTCCAGCTGTGTTGCAGCATTGCTTTTATAAAATAAAATGCATTTGCTAATGTGAACACTTTCTGTCAACAGATCTATTAAATAATTATTTTCTGATCCACATTCTTCGAAAAAGGAGCTCTTGGAAAGGAAAGAACAATAAGAAGGGACTAGTAACAGTAACTGCACACACAATTTTCTTTTCAAGTACATGGTAATATTTTTTTTACAATAAGTTGTTGCGGTGCACCACTTTAATTACATAGACATTAAGATGTGATTATACATTTCCCTTATCTGCATTGTTATCTTTAGTGTACTATTTTTTCTGCTTGAGCTATGTCATGTTTAGGTATAAGTTGCTGCTGTTTGCCAGGTATAGTGTTATTGAATTTGACTTTTGCTCATTTATGCTGCTAGCTTTGCCAATTTGCATTTTTTGCATTGCTGTTTGTGTTGATTTGTTATGTGATGCTGCATTGCCTCGTCCCTTAGTTTAGCATCTGAGCTCAGTAGATTTAAGTTAGCTTAAGAGGGGGTAGCCTCTAAGAGAATGAGTTGCGATGAATTGGAAGAAATGCATTGAGAAAACAGGTTTAGGTAGGATTTTCTTGGAAATAAATGATGAGGTAAGATAATGGAAAATAAAAATGAGGTAAGAAATGTGTGAACATATAAATACAGAAAGCATGCTTAGATAGAATTTTTTTGGTGGAAACAAAGGATGAAATAAGAGGAAAGATATATGAAGTTTTGGGTTGGACTGCAGTACCAAATGTTACACTGAAAACGAACCCTGTCCTTTCCCATTGGTGTTATCCCACTATGTGTTTGTGTACCCTTGTGTATTTGTTTTCTTCCTGTCTCTGTGTAGTTTCATAGAATTTTTTCTTCTTTTAATATTAAGCTACATTCACTATGATGAGGAATACTGTTATCCTCAGATATAATTGGCATTAATAATATGTTATTTATTTTGTAAAGATGTTTAGACATTATTTATTCTGTTTTGTGTTAATGCTCATGTGTGAAGTTGATGTTTCGAAAGTTATTCTGATCTTTTATGTATGTACTCATGTTATAATTCCTGTAACACTGACGTATATGTCTATTTCTATTCTTTTGTAACGCCTGTTTTACTACAAATGTTATCTGTATTGTTATGTTCTTTAATGATGTATTTTGTACCTTTGTAATTGTATTCTCATGTTATAAAATTGTAATTGACACCAGTTCATCTTATTATTAACTTGTAAGTTACATTTCACTGCACACGTTTCTGTTGGTCATAGTATATGGACAATATATGAGAAGTAGGGACTGTTAGTGTTTGCACGTGTGTTAATAACTCAGCAAGGGACTGGATAACAGCATTGCTGGTTCTAAGGACAATTTCAAAAACTTTGTGAGTGCACAAGTGGTGGTTTATGGACTTGCTATATTATCCGCAAGACTCTTCAATGGTAATTGTGCACCTGCACAGTCACAACAGATGGCTGCTGGCCATCTCTTCAAGGACTACAGTGGGTCTACATCTTTGATGATCCATCAATACCATTATTTCTACAAGGACTGCAGTGGGTCTGCACCTCTGGTGGCCCACCAATACCATACTCCCTACCAGAACTACAGTGGGTCCGCTCTGTGATGACTTACCTACCAATACTCTTCAAAACTTCGAATGACTCTGCTGTGGGTTTACTCTGTTGTGGCCCATTACCTGTCTGCATGTCGAGTCAGCACTGTCTTTCCGTTGGAAGGACAACACTACTTCTTCAAGACTGCATGGAAATCCACTACTTCTGTGTGCAATTTCTTTTACTAATGAGACTTTGTGAAAAAAAGCCTGTAATTACTGTTATGATGAATGATCAGGACTATCTTTATGGTCTGTGAGAAAATTTTAGCTTTTGACCAACACTGTATCAATAAGTGTGTGCATTTGATTTCTTTGTTATTGTAATTATGAAAAATTTTTTTCAGATCTGTATTGGCCACTGCCCAATCCAATTTGTAAAATTTTTTGTGGGGAGCATGGGGGCTATGTAAGTAGGCTGTTTATGTTTTCTTATTGGTAACGCCACGTAGCGCTCTATATGGAAAATCACTGGCTGTGCTGTGTGCAGTCTGTGGCTGCTTTGCATTGTTGTAATTCTCGCCATTGTAGTGTTAGGCAGCTGGATGTGAACAGCGCGTAGCGTTGCGCAGTTGGAGGTGAGCCGCCAGCAGTGGTGGATGTGGGGAGAGAGATGGCGGAGTTTTGAAATTTGTCATGAACTGCTATATTTATATATGATGATATCAAGGTAAATACATTGTTTGTTCTCTATTAATATCTTTCATTTGCTAACTATCCCTATCAGTAGTTAGTGCCTTCCATAGTTTGAATCTTTTATTTAGCTGGCAGTAGTGGCGCTCGCTGTATTGCAGTAGCTTGAGCAGCGAAGATTTTTGTGAGGTAAGTGATTTGTGAAAGGTATAGTTAAATGTTAGTCAGGGCCATTCTTTTGTAGGGAATTTTGAAAGTCAGATTGCGTTGCGCTAAAAATATTGTGTGTCAGGTTAAGCACAGTCGTGTAAAATTGTTCAAAGGGGACGTTTCATATGGCGACCCTTAGCGCAACGCAATCTGACTTTCAAAATTTCCTACTAAAGAATGGCCCTGACAAACATTAAACTATACCTTTCACAAATCACTTACCTCACAAAAATCTTCGCTGCTCAAGCTACTGCAATACAGCGAGCGCCACTACTGCCAGCTAAATAAAAGATTCAAACTACTGAAGGCACTAACTACTGGTAGGGATAGTTAGCAAATGAAAGATATTAATAGAGAACAAACAATGTATTTACCTTGATATCATCATATATAAATATATCAGTTCATGAAAAATTACAAAACTCCGCCATCTCTCTCCCCACATCCACCAGTGCTGGCGGCTCACCTCCAACTGCGCAACGCTACGCGCTGTTCACATCCAGCTGCCGCTGCCCAACACTACAATGGCAGACAACAATGCAAACTAGCGACAGACTGCACACAGCACAGCCAGTGATTTCATTTTGAGCGCTACGTAACGTTGCCAAAACGAAAACATAAACAGCCTACTTACAAAGTGTTAGCTGCGCAAAATCTTAATTTTCTAAATAACACCTTGAATCCTGATTGATTACACCCATTGGATGAATTTATATCATCACAGAGAGGACCAATTTTCACGGAACAGAAGTTCCACCATGTCCAGCTGTATCGAGGTAAACAACATTACATCACGACTATAAGTCATGATTCCAATAGCGGCTTGTGTATTTTTTTTTTTTTCACCAGACTTATGGAGACATGAGATACCTGTGGTTTGCTTCCTAGTTAAATAAGGACCAGAAGGTGTAACGTAATGAAATGTTGAATTTGTGTTAGCATATAAGGAATAAACAGAGGCAGCGTTGGATTAAACCAGACGAGTGTGCAATTAACCGAACATAGAAAGTAGTGTCATAGAAGTAAGGAACCATTCCTCTCACTGAACCTATAAAGTAAACGACTTTTACGATTTTTTTTGGAAAAACTAATGACGTAAAGAATGCAAACGTATTTCCACGTCATTTATTGATTCTTAGACAACATCTCCGATTTTTTAAAGAAATTCAGTCATTATTAAGCCCCCATCCGAGGAGCTACAGTTGCTCTGTCCAAAATGTGGTGTGGCCTTGACGGAGGTCGTGCAATCTGCTAATCTTATAGGAAATAAAGAAACAAATCAATTTATTAATCTTTAGGTTACTGCACACCCAATAAGGCACAGTTTATTGGAATTTGAGAAAATACTAAAATGACGGACGTTGAAACAGAAATGTAGTTTTGTCGCATGTTTCGAACACATTTTTTGCAACAACAAATGAATAACTTAAAGTTAAAAAGTTATACTATTACTCGTTTTGTACGTGCCCGAGGAGCAAGTCAGCCAAATCTGAAAAATTTATCAATAATTAGTGTGCCCACAATCAGTTCCATAAGCTTGACATACACTGAATCTCAAGTTTTGCAGACTGCAAGACTTCCGTCATCGACACACCACAATTTCGACAGAGCAGCATTAACTCTTCGGATACGGGCTACATGATGACTGAATTTCTTTAAAAAATCAGAAAATGTTGTCCAAGAATCAATAACTAATGGACAAAAGAATAACACTGCTTGCTTCATTAGTTTCTCCAAAAGAATCGTAAGTGTCACCTATTTTAGAGACTGACTGAGGACAATAGATCCTTAAAAAGCAAAACAAGAACCTTGTGGTTTATTTATCATGAGCATCCTACTCATAAAACCGGTATAAAGTATAATTTTCAACGTAAAATATATGTAACGAGACTGTATCTGACGTAGCCTGAGAAAAATTCGGGGTGAATTTTCTGAAGAGGTCGGAATGTTGTTCCACAAGATGGAATTCTGACTGAACCCATAATTTTTAAAGTTTCTTCCAGGCAAGTAGATAATCGAGCTCAGAAAGTTAAGTGTCTCAATGAGACTGTAAACCACGAGAGAAATCCAGTTCTGTAAAAACCGAGGCATTATCATACAATACTCGAGCAGAGAGCGCAGAATGTGACCGCAGCTGAATGACCACACTATAACGCCATCCTGACAGCGATGCAACGTGAATTAATACCGCTTAACCCACAAGTGAATATTTTATACCAACAGTTGGGACGCCTTGGTACAGTAAAAAGCACTGACAAATCTAGAAAACGGGCTCAAATTCGCGCATCGCCGCGGCTCGGTAACTTCATAGACATGAGCTAATCAGTAAATGCTTGTACTTTTGAAGCACACGATCAGTCGGTATGACAGTCTTGAAAGTTACAGTGAATCCACGTCGAAATAGTTCCGTGATGTACCGCTTTTAGTTCGTCCGATGACTTCAACTATAACAAGGTAACTGCCAGACGTGAATATTTCAGTATATTGACCAGCAACCCACTGGGGTCCAATCGAAGGTGAACCGCAAGCTACCGACCTCACACCTGGGAGAGGTGCTTTACGCCGTCCCCTAGCTGTAACTGTGAGCAGCTATCGGTGTCTTGGCCATCTCTTTCTGGGAGGTCATTGCATACTTCTGCACGGCTACCGTCCTCACGAGCGGAGCTGTTGGACGCCAACCAGGCCGCATACTATGATGTCCATGAGAATGCTTTGGTGGAATGTTTCTCCAATCTGTTAGCATTCCGGCTGGAGGGGCAACGTCTGCAGACCTTAGGGCCTACATCCTGTACGACACCTCCTCCAGCGACAACGCAGTCCCTAACCACACCAGGCAATGTAGACACCTGTTGAGTTGGGCGAGTCAGCAACACCCAGCCACGTGCGCCGCTCTGATCACTGCGGGTCAACGCTGTGGATAAGTTATTTCGCATCGTGTAAATCCTAACAATAAATGTATACACAGCCAACACTGTCTTACTGACTCTCTTTGGTGTGCCACCGACCACACGCCTTAAGTCTGAGCTTTGCACATCCTGCACACTGGGTCCCCACAAAAGTCTAAGTTCCAAAGATAACACGCATCAAATATATACCTACCCATATGCATACGCTTCTCTGCTTTTGGCAAGATCAATGTGCAGTATCAAGGGAGGTACATAGGATCTCATAACATAGTGCGGCATTTATGGTACATATAGAATCCTCTTAATCAAATCATAACTCCGAAACGTTTGTGCACACATTATTAATTTACCTATGCCTTCCTTAGTTATATATTACGTGTCTTACCTCCAAAAAAGGGAGGCGGAAGCTGAGTCTGAACTGGAAAAAGTCTTTAAACACATTTCTCAATCACTACAGAGACTGAGTCCAGAAAAACAACCATTCGAATAGGAAAGGAAATACTAAGAAGAATACGAAGAAGTTAAAGTCTAAGAAAACCAAGTATACAGGGCGAATCAGCTATAACTTATACCATAGATACTACGGAATTGAATTGGAAAGTGTTATTGATATGCGGTTTTCACAGAATGGAATGATAGTCAGGGGTTCGTATTGATAGCCAATCAACAAATTATAATAATATTTAGAAAGCGCATTTTTTGTTCAGTCATACTTTTTTAAATTAAACAACGCCTATTGATATTAACAGACTAAACGTAGGGTAAAATCGAATGTCAGTGGTGTTTGTTGCAGGATTCTGAAGCGAGTCATTTGCGAGGTATCGCATTTGAAAAGTTCCCGCACCGACGTCACTTGTACAATACCTGTGGTAGCGTACGATAGTTATGTGGCCTGTGACCAGTAACGAGACAACTGACCATCACAGGTTGTCAGCCGATCAGCTGATTCTGACGTTCCGCGACGGCGAGAGACACGCTGGCGTCGAGCCGGCGTTGACCTCTCCGCAGCCGCCGCGAACGCCAAGCACCGAACATACCAACCGGCGCCGTCGCGAGCTAAACGTCGCGGCGTAGATCATCAACAACACCGCAATCAATAATGTCGATATATTAATTGTTATAATGACCTCATTTCTTTACATAGCGCAACGAAAAATTGTTCGTAACGTATGCACATCCTGTACTCCAATGACATCCCAGAAAGAATTAAGTGAAAGTAGCCATAGCAGTTAGTCTGTCGCTCCGCCGAGGTTTTCCCCAGGGTTTCCCTACGGCCGCGCCAAATGGGGAGCGAACAGTTGACTCCACCGGAACTTCAAGAATTACAGACTAACACGTAATTGTATACCTCTGAACACTGCATAAGCTGCAACCCCAAAAAGAAGCATCCAAAATGAATGCACAAATGTAACAGGTCATAACGTAACTATCAAACTAATTGTATTCTATGTCCTTGCCCTAAGGTGGGAACGTTACGCAAATATTTAAAAAAACATAAACAAAACCAGGAACTAGGACGAGCCCATGTCCGATCGTGACATAATCAGATTAATAAAAATGAAGTTGCCCAGTGAAATTAAAAGATATTTCATCAATGTGCCGGAATATGATATAGAACAATTCATGGAAATAGTGGATTCTGTTGACTTATTGATCGAAGACATGAAAACCGAAAACAAGTCGAACCATGCAGGCTGTAATCAACAAAAACCCGATTACAATGGCAGCCACAGTAACGGTAGTAACTTAGCACCAAACGGTAACGGGAATAGGCAAGAGCACCAGCAACAGAATCGAGGCACAAACAATGGGAGTGGTTATAACGGCAAGGGTTATAATAGTCAAAATCGGAAGAGACGTCATGATGGACGCGTGACTAGTGGATATACTGGTAACGGCATTCCGCAATGGCGGAACAACCGAAACCAGTGGCGTGGTTGTAATGACCGACACCACAGTGGCAACAAAACACAGCGCCACAATGGAACGCCAACCCAGGCCCATCACAGAACATGTCTGGAAGTTACAACCGACCACCGCAAAACCAGAGTCACACACAGTATCGAAGTACACCATCGGGGAGGCAGGGCGGCCAACCCAAGAGTAGCAACAACAACAACCAGAACCACAATCTAAGATTAGTGGAAGTGACAGACAACTGTTAACCCATTAATGCTCATCCGTTGAACTAAGAACAGCCACAATACGCTCTCCGTTGTTGGCTGCAGGATGGTGTAGTGAGGGCACATTCACGGATGACAGCTATAAACTTTGTATGCTGAGATACAATGAGGGAATAAAAATAGAAAAGGAACTCGTAGACATACCGCAGAAATGTAACCGAACCGACAAAAGTGTTGTGCAGGCTATATTGCAAGCAGATATGTACGGAGGACCAATACAGATAATAGTCTATACCGGTGCGTCAACCAATGTCATGAGTGCAAATTTTTACAAGTACTTGAGTCAAAATAATAGAATACCAGTATTTCCAGCGAAGAATTGTCGTGTGACTGGTGCAATAGATGTACAATCTCATATCATAAAGCACCAGGGGCAAGTCGAGTTTACGGTAGGAAATGAAGCAATGAAAAGCTCGTTCCTAGTAGTTAAGGGATTAGGTGCTGCTTGCATCCTGGAGATGGAATTTTTACGCCAGAGGGACGTAAAAATCGACCTCTTGTGCGGGGAAGTAAGCCTTATGAATGGCCGGCCGCGGTGGTCTAGCGGTTCTAGGCACTCAGTCCGGAACCGCGCGACTGCTACGGTCGCAGGTTCGAATCCTGCCTCGGGCATGGATGTGTGTGATGTCCTTAGGTTGGTTAGGTTTAAGTAGTTCTAAGTTCTAGGGGACTGATGACCACAGATGTTACGTCCCATAGTGCTCAGAGCCATTTGAACCATTTTTGAACCTTATGAATGAGGGTAGACATGTAATTTTGCCATTTTTGAGGACACGGGAATTGCATGGTAAATATTGCCGGAGCTTTCAGTCTAGATTCGAAGGAATACAGGTAATTAATTTATATTCTGACTCAAGTACAAGATAAGCATGTTATAAATTCATTACTGAAGACAGACAGGAAAAAATGAAACTGATAGCCATGAAAGTCATGGAGTCAGAACATTTGACTGAAGCACAACAAAACGAATTGACTCAGCTACTTACAGATTATGAGAATGTGTTTTCGGAAAAACCCGGTGTTATCGAGGGCTACACCTATAACACCGAAGTGGTACCTCTCGATACTTTTGACATAGATATTTCATATTTCATGTGCGCAGTGTCCACACGCAGATTTTTTTCCTTCACAGTTTACATATGTCACATCGGATGTTTCAGACGTTGTACTTAATGATGTTTAATGCACACAAAGTAATACAGATGAAGTTATTTACATAATAATATAGTATACAATTGGTTACGAATATAGTCATGTACAAAAGAAAAGGACATAGAATACAATTAGTTTGACAGTTACGTTATGACCTGTTACATTGGTGCATTCATTTTGGCTGCTTCTTTTTGGGGTTGCAGCTTATGCAGTGTTCAAAGGTATACAATTACGAGTTGGTCTGTAATTCTTGAAGGCCCAGTGGTGTCAACTGTTCGCTCCGCATTTGGCGCGGCCGTAGGGAAACCCTGGGGAAAACCTCGGCGGAGCGACAGACTAACTGCTTTGGTTACTTTCACTTAATTCTTTCTGGGATGTCATTGGAGTACAGGGTGTGCATACGTTACGAACAATTTTTCGTTGCACTATGTAAAGAAATGAGGTCATTATAACAATTAATATATCAACATTATTGATTGCGGTGTTGTTGATGATCTACGCCGCGACGTTTAGCTCGCGACGGTGCCGGTTGGTGTGTTCGGTGCTCGGCGTTCGCGGCGGCTGCGGAGAGGTCAACGCCCGCTCGTCGCCAGCGTGTCTCTCGCCGTCGCGGAACTTCAGAATCAGCTGATCGACAGCACGGTTGGCGATGCGTTTCTGTCTCGGCCGGGCGTGGCGGAGTGGGATGATATCCGCCCCCCGCGCTTGTTGGCAGGAGTGAGCTCTGCTACGCATCTCCGACGTAGTACATGAAACATACACGCAACCAACGTAATATTTCCCTCCCGCTGCAGATGGTTACGCTAGTGGGAAAGAAGCATTTATTAGTGCCGCAGTTGTTGTTAAGTTTTCGCCAGTTTCCGAGTGTCAAGCCAGCATTGTCTTGCAGAATACATGACATGGATCTTCTCCCGTGAATGCAGTTTTGATGCGATACTGTTTCTATTACACGTCAGTTTTTTTGATAAAATTATTTATGTTTTCGCCGCACTCGCTGGCACCGGTGAGTGTCCAAATACGAGCTTAGCACAAACATTCGCCGTTTTGCGGTCGCAGTTTTGCAACAGTCTACGCATCGCATTCCAATCTCGCATTATTGTATTCACTGAAATTACAGTCGGTCCCAAAAATATTGACTGTGGGTTTACTCCACGTTAACAGTTCACATTTATTAGCAAATTCACAGTTTTTCGTGTGTAATATTCGCGTTTGGCGTCTTCACCGCTGTTGAACGTTCAATACTAGCACTTCGCTGTCCGTATCACAGTTTCACCTTCACAGTTTTTCACACTGCTTCAAGTACTGTTTCGATTAGTTCACAAACACTAATGTATTTCATTCAGTCTGACCTGGATTTTGGCTGGTGCTGGATTTTACCAGTCTCTGGCACTAATTACCTCGTTCCATTTTCCACTTACAGAGTCGTACTTGCCTTCAGACTTTTGACTATACAATCGTATTTCCGTCTCATCTGAGGTAAGTCCCCATGTCATGTCTGCCTATTCATTGAGTACTTGCCCTCCAGAGCCAGGCTCGACTTTACAAAACTTAGCCTCTCGCATTATTTTACACATTTTGTAATCTAGGCCTAGCGTGCAAGTTCCTAGATTAGTGTTAGATTTGTGACTTTTGTTTATACGATGAATTCGTGCAAATCTCTACCTTAGCAGATGGCAATATATTTTAACAGTGCTTCGCGTTAGTCACGTTTACTGATTTGCTTTGTTCCTTGTCCACAACACATGAGGTACCGTCGATGATGTACACCCCGCACTCATGCTGTGTAGTAAATTATGATTGGTCATATTTCAGGATCGGTATAGACATAAATACATGGAATAACATATACACTATAATATTGAATTTCATAAATTTCGCTACTACCACAGTTCAAAAATATTCACGACACACGAATGAAAAATTCTTTCATCATTACATACTGTTGAATTTTTTTTAAATATATTTAAAGCATTTTTTAAATAAAATTTGTAAAATATTCTTAAACCAACGTTCATTTTTTTCAATTACTTTGAAATTATTGTTATTCCTTAACATCTACAAAATTGAATCACGCTAATCCTGTGTGCCTCATTGTCTTTACCAGTTACACTAAAATCTGAACATTTACATACAGAAAAAATTCACTATAAACTTAACCTACTACTCATATATGTAAAAGTTACTCTACTGCGCTAACTTATTTAAGTGTTTGTAAGTATTTTTTCTTATTTCCTTCGTAACTGCCTCCATATCTGAACACGGGATGGTGTAGTTTGCGTGACAGAAAATACCGTGAGGTACCACTTCGATGTTATAGGTGTAGTCCTCGATAACACCTGGTTTTTCCGAAAACACATTCTCATAATCTGTAAGTAGCTGAGCCAATTCGTTTTGTTGTGCTTCAGTCAAATTTACTGACTCCCTGACTTCCATGGTTATCAATTTCCTTTTTTCCTCTCTGTCTCCAGCAATAAACTCCTTATAATATGCTTGTCTTGTACTTAAGTCAGAATATAAATTAATTACCTGTATTCCTTCGAATCTAGACTGAAAGCTCCGGCAATATTTACAGTGCACTTCCCGTGTCCTCAAAAATGGCAAAATTACATGTCTACCCTCATTCATAAGACTTATTTCCCCGCACAAGAGGTCGATTTTTGCGTCCCTCTGGCGTAAAAATTCCATCTCCAGGATGCAAGTAACACCCAATCCCTTAACTACTAGGAACGAGCTTTTCATTGCTTCATTTCCTACCGTAAACTCGACTTGCCCCTGGTGCTTTATGATAGGAGATTGTGCACCTATTGCACCAGTCACACGACAGTTCTTCACTGGAAATACTGGTATTCTATTATTTTGACTCAAGTACTTGTAAAAATTTGCACTCATGACATTGGTTGACGCACCGGTATAGACTATTATCTGTATTGGTCCTCCGTACATATCTGCTTGCAATATAGCCTGCACAACACTTTTGTCGGTTCGGTTACATTTCTGCGGTATGTCTACGAGTTCCTTTTCTATTTTTATTCCCTCATTGTATCTCAGCATACAAAGTTTATAGCTGTCATCCGTGAATGTGCCCTCACTACACCATCCTGCAGCCAACAACGGAGAGCGTATTGTGGCTGTTCTTAGTTTGACGGATGAGCATTAGTGGATTGACAGTTGTCTGTCACTTCCACTAATCTTAGATTGTGGTTCTGGTTGTTGTTGTTCTACCGTGGGTTGGCCGCCCTGTCTCCCCGATGATGTATTTTGATACTGTGTATGGCTCTGGTTTTGCGGTGGTCGGTTGTAACTTCCTGACATGTTCTGTGATGGACCTGGGTTGGCGTTCCATTGTGGCGCTGTGTTTTGTTGCCACTGTGGTGTCCGTCATTACAACCACGCCACTGGTTTCGGTTGTTCCGCCATTGCGGATTGCCGTTACCAGTATATCCACTAGTCACGCGTCCATCATGACGTCTCTTCCGATTTTGACGTTTACAACCGTTGCCGTTGTAACCACTCCCATTGCATGTGCCTCGATTCTGTTGCTGGTGCTCTTGCCTATTGCCGTTACCATTTGGTGCTAAGTTACTACCTTTACTGTGGCTGTCATTGTAATCGGCTTTTTGTTGATTACAGCCTGCATGGTTCCACTTGTTTCCGTTTTTCATGTCTTCGATCAATAAGTCAACAGAATCCACTATTTCCATGAATTGTTCTATACCACATTCCGGCACATTGATGAAATATCTTTTAATTTCACTAGGCAATTTCATTTTTATTAATCTGATTATGTCACGATCGGACATGGGCTCGTCCCAGTATTTTTCAAAATATTTGCGTAACATTCCCACCTTAGGATTGTATATTTCTGGACTGTCAACTCCTTGCGTAGTCTTTCTTGGACGCTATCGGACCAGAATTTTTGCAAGAAAGCACCTTCAAACTATTGCATCGTTAGACATTTTTCGGACACGTCGGTGGCCCACAGTGCCGCGTCACCTTGAATGAAGGAGACCACGAACAATATTCTTTGTCTTTAAGTCCATGTCCTGGGAAACACATTCCTGAAGCTCTTAATGAATACCACAGGGTGGACATTTCGTTTCTCGCTATTGAAGGGTTGAAATGCCCTGTGTTTAATCACATTGTCCTCCTTTTTGCACATCTGATTGTCACCTTCTGCTACATTCATTACTTCGTGATGTGCGCTGCACGGTATCACATGTTGTTCGTGCCCGTAATTCACATTAGGTTGCGGTTGCGCACTCACACCCTGCATACCGTCTGCGTTATTATAGTAATCAGTACGCGGAGTCGGATTCATCTGTCCGACACTGTTTACATTGTTTTCCAACGCCGACAGTCTCTGCGCGACCTCGTGTTGCCAATTCGGCAACTCCGCTGTCACACGGGATTTGATCTGTGTTAATTCGGCGTGTAGTGCGGCAGCGCTAGCGTCAATATTTACACTTGCGGCCGCAGTCGCTTGTTCTACAGCTGTTTTTACATCGCTTTCGATCTTTGCAGATATCTCGCGATCCTTTACTTCTAGCCATTCGTTAAATTCTTTTCCGACTTTTTGAGCTTGCACCTCCAAATATGTATGAATACTTTTCCGTGCATCTATCTCCACCTTATCCACGCGGGTGGTTAAAGTCTGGACATTGTCTTCCAGCCTAGCCTGCGATATCTGTAATTTTTGCATCTCGCCGGCTAAGCTTTGCACAAGATCGGGTATTCCTTTGCAAGCGTCCCGCATCTCGGCTTTGGATACTGTCTAGTTTCGCTTCACTTCGCTATTCTTGCTCAGTGAGCTTTTGCGTTAATTTTTTCTCCTGTTCATGTAGCATCTGAGCCAGTTTTTCGTCTCTTTCTTTTTCCCTCTGTTCTGGCATTATTTCTTTTTCCCTTTCTTTCTGTTCTCTTTGTTGCTCTTGCTCACAGAGCATCTGAGCAAATTTCTGATCTCTCTCCCTGTGTCTTTCTTCTAACCTGCGCAGAAATTCTGCAAATGGGTCTGCAATCGGTGAGCATACTGATGCCCCGCGTAATCTAGCACTCGATTGCCCCCCCCCCCCCCCTGCCCAGGCAGTGGAGTTGTTATTCTATTCCCATTCTGCTGTGGAGCGTTATTCACCGTCCACAGATCCTCGCCCGCCGCTCCGGAAATTATGTCATCCGAGGCGGTGGCTTGGGATTCGTTTACGTTTTGCAATTGATCCTCACTTTCCATGTTAACAGAATTTTGTTCGTCTGGGACGGATGCTTTAGGTTGTCCTATCTTACCCATAATAAATTCACTTTAAGCCACTGACAAATCTTTAACACTGATACTTACACGAATAATTATCCCCTCCAAAAACTAAACACATGAACACACAAATACACACAATTTAATTTGCACTTTGCTTACTATTTTTTCACCGCTGGTATCTCATGTGCACATGGGTTCGATATTCCGCACAGAGCTACACAGGATGCTTGCACAGTAGGCCTTACATTTGTTATTTCTCTTTCACGTAGTCCTTTTTATTTTCTATACGTTTTCTTCTCAAGATCTCCTCAGGGTGTGGTTTTGTTGTTCTACATGTAAAAGAATTCGTATAGGCACTAATATTTTACAACAATTAGGCACATACATAATTACATTCATTACAATAGTAAGTATCATATTGATCGCGCCCCAAAGTTGCGGCGCCAATCTCGCGTCCGTCGGCACTTTTATTTATTGGTAATGTTTATTGTTGCCGACTTACGTGGTGGGCCTTAATCCAAATATTTCATTCAATTTTGATTTACAATTAAATGCTTTTGTGAAGTTCTCTTTTTTAACAATATTAATCTTAAATTATTTGTTACGTTAACGAATGTTAGACTGGCTGAATCTTAAAACATGAGCATATAAGTTGAACAATGGAATAAACTTTTCATGTTAATTTCCTCGGCTAGTCAGTTCACTTTAGAGCAAAGAATCTTTAGTTATTAATTACAATTGCGGCCCGCACACGCGCGAGAGTATTTCTTCTTGCCTCCGTTAACCATTGCATTGTAGTCGGAGTCCTGGCTCTGGGTCTCGGCTGTTATACTGAAAATAAGAATCTTAAAGCTACATATTTTCTGCAGCGTAGGGCGGCTGTGGAGAAAAATGTATATTATGTTAATAGCGGGCTAGTTTTTCGCTTCAGCTAAATTTTATAAGTTAATATCGCCACGTAAAGGCGTCGTTGGCTGCATCGGCCGCTGCGATTGTTGAACTGTAAATTACTCGAATGCAGGTTAATTCAAAGGGAGGTGGACATGAAATCTGGGTCACCTCTTACAAATTAAAAGTGAACAATGATATTAAACTAATATATTATCTGCTTAATTAGTACAAATATGCTTACATTGGCCAGCAGTCGCAAGATGTCCGTCTACACGCAACCAAGGCAAGAGAAGAAGTGAAGACGACTAAAATATTAACAAAAGAGCGCATCTTGTCGTCTCTTTAGATCATTTTGTTATATATCTTTGCCCTCGAAAGTTACACAAAGAAATTATTATTTTACGGGTACCTGAGAAAAATGTATATTATTCAATTTTTAAATGTCTCTTCTTTATAAATACTGTTTTTTAAGTCTTTTCGTATTATGTCACTGGGGACGCTATAAGTGGCAATACACGCATCCAGTCTGGTATGGAACAACTCCTGCACACGTGCTAGCATTTCAGCTGAGATGTCAGAACAGACTGCAGTAACATGTTCGTTGCATATCGTTGGGTGTAGTCGATATGTACTTGTAGACATCGTCTTTCAACTTTACCCACAGAAAAACGCCTACAGGCATCGAATACAGGGAACGAGGTGGCCGAGGTACAGATCCTCTCTGTACAATTCAACTATTTGGAAACAATTTGCGAAGACATGCTGTAGTATTTCGTGCACTGTGGACTGAACAGCCATCATATTGGTACTACAGCTTCCTCCTAGTCTGCAGAGGAATGTCTCCTAGCATCTATCGAAGATGGTTAGTACTTGGGCGGGTAACCGCCTGGGAACACCGGGTGCTGTTGGCGCCCTCCATTTTCACCTTTTTATGTCGCTACCCCTGCCAGCCCTCTTTACATTATACCTTCATAATGTGACAAAGATGCTTTCATTAGCATTTTGAACTACTGCGCGGGTTCAGTGTTCCGTCTGTGAAAAACGAGCCTTTGAGCTGATGTCTCTCTATCCCACACCACACGTTTACACTCCATGGACGCCGACTTTCCACCTGGCAAAGTCAACGGGGATTGCCAACAGACTGAAAGCGCATGTTTCGGCGGATTACCTGGCCATGATTGGTAAATGTGGCTTCCTCACTAAACAAGATACTTAATGCATCTGAAGTATCCTGTCTTAATGCCCAAGTACAGAAGTTAACATGACTTCCTAATCCTTTCCATGCAGCTCTTGATGGATAGTGATGTGAAAGGGTTGGAACCCATGACTTCTGCCTGCATAAAATGGCCGCATTACCATAATCCTGACCACAATGCAGCAATGGCTTCTCTTACCTATCTAAGTGGGAACTATCAATCGAGTACATCAGAAGTTCTCTCAATTCCCTTGGCATAAACCTCTGCTAAAGTCTCCTCCTTAATTCCATTTCATAAATATCACTTTCTCTTCTACCACTTTGCACATCATCCTGTCAAAATGCCACCTCCCTCCCACCTTTCTCCTCTAGCTCTCAGTTCTGTGCACGACACCTTGTCACTCATTTTCTACATCCACTTGTCTTTCCCTCTAATATGCCTCCACACATCTCCCCATGCCTGCCTCCTTCCTTGCCAATATTACTGCTTCCCAGCTGCCAGTGGAGCAGACACAGATGGGAGATCACCCTAGCAAGGACATGGGCTGCAAATGGGGAAATCCATTGAAATAAGTGACTCTGACAAAGGGCAGATTATTATTACGCAGATCCTGCGAACGAGTTCTCGAAAACAGCAAAGCTGATCAAATGTTCACATACTACTGTCGTGATCATCTATGGAAAGAGATATGACTGTGAAACTACAACTAACTACTAAATGGCTGGATGTCCACGACTCTTCAGCAGACGTAGGGTTCAGAATGCGTAAGACACTTGCCCGACTCACGCCACTTTCACGTGGGATTATGTAAGAGCTGACACGCGGGTCAAATGCAACAGCAGCAAGAAAATTAATATCACTTTCTTCTGTCGTCACTTGTTTCCTTCTGTTACGCTGTCTGATTGTTACACCATCACTTTCAAATAACTGATTGAAGAGGTTGGTAAATAATTTACCGAGATGGTTGACGTCTATTGGTATATCTTGGAGCATACGCCGTACAAGAACGAACTGCATTCTTCCTACTCTCTCCATACATGAGCATATAGGCCTTCGCTGCGTTGGTATGATGATACATCGCCCACTCACGACGTACTGCTCGACCGTTACGAACTAACCGACTAGCAAGTCGCAATGAAGTCGAGGCACACACAAGCACACTGTAAGGAAACATAACATCATCTCACCTAGCAACTTCGCAATGTTGAATGGCAAAAATCAGTTTCAGTGTGTACAATACGATATCTCGTAAGCGACTCACCAGACTCCTGCAAGAAACACTACTGACATTCCAATTTACTCTAATTTTAGTTTGTTAACATCAACAGGAATTTTACATTTAAAAAGTGTATCTTTGCAAAAAAATCTGTTTCTAAGTATTATTATTATCTGTTGACTGGCTAACAATACGAGCGCCTGACTACCAACCAATTCTGTGAAAACAGCTCACCAATAGCACTTCCATTTCCACAATATTTGTGATGCAAGTCTTAGATGATTTACCCAGTATGTGAAAACAGAAAGCTGCGAAGAAGATGGAGATACTGGTAAAGGAGAAGGAGGAGAAGAAGCTAATGATGATGACGATGACGACGAGGTATGAAAGAAAATTATAGCAGTGACAGGAGGTAGACTGGGAGCATTGTTTCCTAATAACCCATTAGATGAAGTATGTCTTAGTGTATACGGCATCAAATTCGATATGATAACAAGGATGTCGATGACTGATGATTCATCGATATCTGCTGATGGGGATTATTTCCCAACGTAAGATATCCAAGAACGTGAAGATTATGTAATTTATTGTTTAAAATTAAACCCAAAATAATACTTACACAGTACAAGGATTTCAAAATTCAGCTAAAATTCTACCAATGCTTACAGACAAAATTCTCTCTTTTGCAGACCACTAAATTCCAACAGAGGCTGCAAGTATACCAATATCATTAAGCCTGCAATAGACAGACGTTTCAGACCATCGTTGAGATATGATGAAATAAAATCAGCATGAGAATGTACTGGTATGTAGAGAATGAAAATGAACTTAATGTTAAGGATTGGAAGAAAGCCTCCAACGGATAGTCAGCTAGTTTCACAGGAGTAACCCGGGTGCTTTGGTAGTGGGATTAATTTGCTTGCTGTGTTCGAAAGCGCCAGGTAGTATTTAACACGATAATGAGATAATGTCTACTGAAGTGGAACTAGCTGAAGTGGAGATACTACTTGAGATTTAAGTTGCTGAAGATAAGAATGGATACAGAAAAAAATTAAGTGAAAGACTCAATTTCAGAATAGAAAATTCCTTATGAAAACATTCCGTCAGTTGAAAGTGATTTGGAAATAGTTCACGAAATTATTGTGTAGTAATTTCGTTTATAAAACAGCATGTGCTTTGGGTCTTTGGAATGGGCAGCAAGAGATTGTAGTCGACTTCAAAGGAGAAGTAACTGTATTGGTGGAATTATGTTCCTGTCATCACAATTCCATCGCAAAAGAACCATATCTCGCTTTGTCTGTTGCGTCTCGAGATAAATGTGTGTGTTACCTAAATGACAATCGACCATCGCATGCTGTGCCTTATCTCAAGGTATGCGTCAACTGAAACGCATGTAACTTTATGTGAGCCTGCTTGCTCCACCCAGCAGAGCAGCAGACAACTATGCAGTTTTAATCACCTCTGGATGAGAACGATGTGATGTCCCTTTCTCCCCCCTCCCCCTGACCCCACCCCCCTACCCGAGCCCCGCCTGAAAATGTAAACCACTGGTTCTCGATGTATTATGAAAATGTAATTGTAACCAACATGTTATAGACGTTTTATGATTATGAAAAGTATCGCAGTGGTTTCAAACGTAATATGGAAATGTAACACGCTGCCTATAGGTCTAGAAGATCTGCAATTTATGTGTTATTAACACATAACGAAAAACTTCCATAATACGAGCGGCTCGGGGGAACACAGTGGTAAGCGCCACTGCCATGTTTTTTGAGTTATAAGGCAATCGGCGCTACCTACAGTATATGCAGAAGAATATTGTACATTAGGAAAGAGTTCTAAGTCGACTCAACACAAGTCAAGGTGATGCTTCATGGGAAACGCCAATGGCTGCCTGCTGTGCGAACATAATGGTAAGCGACAGGCAGAATGGCTGGTCCTAAGAAGGACCCGCTTACTCTTTCCGAGATTATCGCCGCATTTGACGAGTTGCAAGAAAACGATGATGTTCTAAGTCGTTCTGATATCTCCAGCCTGAATCTTGAGTTCATCCCCAATGACCCAGAGATATGTAAATTAGCAACTCTGTTGTACTTATGAATCACTAACATAATTACCGAGCGAGGAGGTGCAGTGGTTACCCCATTGGGGAGGACGACGATTCAAACATGCGTCTGGCCATCCTCATTTAGGTTTTCTTTGAGTTTCCTGAAACGCTTCAGGCAAATTCCGGGATGGTTCGTTCGAAAGGGCACGGCCGACTTCCTTACCGATCCTTCCCTAATCCGATGGGAACGATGACGTCACTGTTTTGTCCCCTCCCCCAAATCAACCAATCAACAGACATAATTGTATATTCATGTACTACCACGATGTTCCTGAAATGCATGAAATATCAGAAATGGCTCCTGTCAAAGTCTTGATAGTGTATATATTCATATTTCTTCATTTCTATTCGTAATAATAATAATAATAATAACCTTTGTTGTTATTAATGTAATCTGCGAAGGATTTCGAATTGGCCTTACCGAGCATCCTGTCACTTTCTTTAACTGACTTGAAGCAGAAGAAGAAAAGACGAAGAAGTCTTCCTGGAAAATGATGAGGTGCTCATCACAACGGAGGTTTAAGTAGAAGAGGTGTAGTAACGGCGATTAAAATGTATTTCGTTCTGAAAAAAATGATAATTAAAATGGATAAAGGGACCTAACTGTCACTGTGCTCTTAAAAGTTTTGAGAAATTAGCTGAAAGCAGTGTGAGACACACGTTCACAACATTCTGTGAATTTGGAGACTTTGATGTTCAGAATGCACCTGGCTGTCAACCTAAGGAATGCACGCAGATGGAAGGTGAGTTCGAAGTACTCATCATCTGTATTCATCAGTAAAACATTATTTCATGACATCTGGCGCAAAGTGAGTGTCAGAAAACACGGGACGCAACACTCATCTTTCATTATTCGATTAAAATACGATGGACCCACATTCACTGAAAAGCAGAAAGTTGTTGACGTTCTGTACTCTTGGATTACGTCATTCTCGTTCACCATGGATTTTTCTTGTCACTAAAACCAACAAAAAATGGTTCAAATGGTTCTGAGCACTATGGGACTCGGTGCTACTTAAACCTAACTAACCTAACGACATCACACACATCCATGCCCGAGGCCGGATTCGAACCTGCGACAGTAGCGTCGTGCAGATCCAGACTGAAGCGCCTACAACCGCTCAGCCACATCGGACGACACTAAAACCAACAGGTTTGTACAATGGGCACATGTGTAATGAGAGTGATGGGTGATTAAGTATTTTCAAGCAACGAACTATACAGTTAAGTCTTCACATTATCCTGAGTAAACGTTCTCATATGACTATTTATCGATATGTTTTGTTCTCAGCGTCTGTGGTTTTGATAACATAATGGTATGTCCACTACAGCATTATGCTTATGTTTGTATATTTTATGTGTTATAGTATCTTTTTCTTATTTTTGTGTCTATATGGAATCCCTCCATGAACTATGGACCTTGCCGTTGATGGGGAGGCTGGCGTGCCTCAGCGATACAGATAGCCGTACCGCAGGAGCAACCACAACGGAGGGGTATCTGTTGAGAGGCCAGACAAACGTGTGGTTCCTGAACAGGGGCAGCAGCCTTTTCAGTAGTTATAGGGGCAACAGTCTGGATGATTGACTGATCTGGCCTTGTAACACTAACCAAAATGGCCTTTCTGTGCTGGTACTGTGAACGGCTGAAAGCAAGGGGAAACTACAGCCGTAATTTTTCCCGAGGGCATGCAGCTTTACTGTATGGTTAAATGATGAGGGCGTCCTCTTGGGTAAAATATTCCAGAAGTAAAATAGCCCCCCATTCGGATCTCCGGGCGGGGCTACTCAGGAGGACATCGTTATCAAGAGAAAGAAATCTGGCGTTCTACGGATCGGAGCGTGGAATGTGAGATATCTTAATAGGGCAGGTATATTAGAAAATTTAAAAAGGGAAATGGATCGGTTAATGTTAGATATAGTGGGAATTAGTGAAGTTTGGTGGCAGTAGAAACAAGAATTCTGGTCAGGATAATACAGGGCTATAAATACAAAATCAAATAGGGGTAATACAGGAGTAGGTAGAATAATGAATAAAAAAATAGGAGCGCGGGTAAGCTAGTACAAACAGCATAGTGAACGCATTATTGTGGCCAAGATAGGCACGAAGCTCACACCTACCACAGTAGTACAAGTTTATATGCCAACTAGCTCCTCAGATGACGAAGAGATTGATAAAATGTATGATGAGATAAAAGAAATTGTTCAGATAGTGAAGGGAGACGAAAATTTAATAGTCATGGGTGACTGGAATTCGGTAGTAGGAAAAGGAAGAGAAGAAAACGTAGTAGGTGAATATGGAATGGGGGTAAGAAATGAAAGAGGAAGCCGCCTGGTAGAATTTTGCATAACTTAATAATAGCTAAACCTTGGTTCAAGAATCATAAATGAACGTTGTATACATGGAAGAGGCCTGGAGATACTCGAAGGTTTCAGATAAATTATATAATGGTAAGACAGAGATTTAGGAACCAGGTTTGAAATTGTAAGACATTTCCAGGGGCAGATGTGGCCTCTGACCACAATCTATTGGTTATGAACTGTAGATTAAAACTGAAGAAACTGCAAAAAGGTGAGAACTTAAGGAGATGTGATCTGGATAAACTGACAGAATCAGAGGTTGTAGAGAGTTTCAGGGAGAGGATTAGCGAACGACTGAGAGGAATGGGGGAAAGAAATACAGTAGAAGAAGAATGGGTAGCTTCGAGGGACGAAATACTGATGGCAGTAGAGGATAAAGTAGGTAAAAAGACGAGGGCTAGTAGAAATCCTTGGGTAACAGAAGAAATATTGAATTTTATTGATGAAAGGGGAAAATATAAAAATGCAGTAAATGAAGCAGGCTTAAAGGAATACAAACGTCTCAAAAATGATATAGACAGGAAGAGCAAAATGGCTAAGCAGGCATGGCTAGAGGACAAATGTAAGGATGTAGAGGCATATCTCACTAGGGGCAAGATAGATACTGCCTATAGGAAAATTAAAGAGACCTTTGGAGAAAAGAGAACCACTTGTACGAAAATAAAAAGCTCAGATGGAAACCCAAGTTCTAAGCAAAGAAGAGAAATCAGACAGGTGGAAGGAGTATATAGAGAGTCTATAAGAGGCGAGGTACTTGAGGGCAATATTATGGAAATGGAAGAGGATGTAGATGAAGATTAAATGGGAGATATGATACTGCGTGAAGAGTTTGACAGAGCACTGAATGACCCAAGCCGAAATAAGGCCCCGTGAATAGACAACATTCCATTAGAACTCCTGATAGCCTTGGGAGAGCCAGCCCTGACAAAACTCTACCATCTGGTGAGCAAGATGTATGAGACAGGCGAAATACCCTCAGACTTCAAGAAGAATATAATAATTTCAATCCCCAAGAAAGCAGGTGCTGACAGATGTGAAAGTTACCGAACTATCAGTTTAATAAGCCACGGGTGCAAAATACTAACATGAATTCTTTACAGACGAATGGAAAAACTGGTAGAAGCTGATCTCAGTTTGGATTCCGTAGAAATGTTGGAACACGTGAGGCAATACTGACCCTACGACTCATCTTAGAAAATAGATTAAGGAAAGGCAAACCTATGTTTCTAGCACTTGTAGACTTAGAGAAAGCTTTTGAAAATGTTGTCTGGAATACTCTCTTTCAAAACCTGAAGGTGGCAGGGGCAAAATACAGGGAGCGAAAGGCTATTTACAATTTGTACAGAAACCAGAAGGCAGTTATAAGAGTCGAGGGACATGAAAGAGAAGCAGTGGTTGGGAAGGGAGTCAGAGAGGTTTGTAGTCTATCCCCGATGTTATTCAATCTGTATATTGACCAAGCAGTGAAGGAAACAAAAGAAACATTCGGAGTAGGAATTAAAATCCATGGAGAAGAAATAAAACTTTGAGGTTTGCCGATGACGTAATTCTGTCAGAGACAGCAAAGGAACTGGAAGAGCAGCTATACGGAATGGACAGTGTCTTGAAAGGAGGATATAAGATGAACATCAACAAAAGAAAAACGGGGTAATGGAATCTAGTCGAATTAGATTGGGTGATCTGAGGTTATTAGATTAGGGAATGAGACGCTTAAAGTAGTAAATGAGTTTTGCTATTTGGGGAGCAAAATAACTGATGATAGTCGACGTAGAGAGGATATAAAATGTAGACTGGCAACGGTAAGGAAAGCGTTTCTGAAGAAGAGAAATTTGTTAACATCGAGTATAGATTTAAGTGTCAGGAAGTCGTTTCTGAAAGTATTTGAATGGAGTGTGGCCATGTATGGAAGTGAAACGTGGACGATAAATAGTTTGGACAAGAACAGAATAGAAGCTTTCAAAATGTGGTGCTTCAGAAGAATACTGAAGATTAGATGGGTAGATCACATAACTAATGACGAAGTATCGAATAGGATTGGGGAGAAGAGAAATTTGTGGCACAACTTGACCAGAAGAAGGGATCGGTTGGTAGGACATCTTCTGAGGCATCAAGGGATCACCAATTTAGTATTGGAGGGCAGCGTGGAGGGTAAAAATCGTAGAGGGAGACCAAGAGATGAATACACTAAGCAGATTCAGAAGGATGTAGGTTGCAGTAGGTACTGGGAGATGAAAAAGCTTGCACAGGATAGAGTAGCATGGAGAGCTGCATCAAACCGGTCTCTGGACTGAAGACCACAACAACAACAACAACAACAACAACAACATGGAAGAATATAGATGTCAAATGTCATCCAGAACAAAAGGGATGTTTGAATAAAATTATTCAGATTATTAGTTCAATTGCAAACTTTAATCCTCTCTGTCTCCAAACTCCCAGTTTGGCGCTTGCCATTTTGTTCCCCGTGCAGCTGATAAATTATGAGCTACCTACAGTATCTCAGTGTTTTTCTTCTGATCCACACCTATCATGTATGTTTGAAACTACATGGCAGACGAAAAATTCCATCTCCATCCCTAATGTATAACATTGGCTAGATTATATCACGTCATAGTTTCCAGAGGGTACATGTGTAAGGACGTGGCTGCATGCAGACAAAGGAAATATATGCCTCTTCCCACATGTAAGGCGAAAAATCACGAAACCGCAATCAACACTGGACTTGAGTGACGTAATCCTCGTTCTTACCGTAGGAAGTCCTCCGATAGGTTTTTTCATTTTTATGGCAGTAAAATTTAAGATTTGACTGAGAGATCTAAATATGTGTAACACAACTGGCTTAGAAGCTCTATCATTCCGCTTTTTCCAAGAAAGGAAGGTGGCTTCAAAATAAGTTGAAGAATGTGATTGGACGAGATAAAAATGGCAGTAAAATACTGAGTTGTCATTAGAAGGGCTCAATATGTGTGTGTTGACATCGAAGCAATCTGACTCGTATATTTCCAGGAATGAGGCTTGGCTGGATGGTGTAGCTTAGAACTTGGCGAGGAGAAGGGAGGAGGGGAGGGGAGAGGAGAGGAGGACAGGACGAAAAGGTCAAGGACAAAGGTCAAAGGTCAAACGTGAAATTTGGTCCACAGTTTCTACTGCATTCCTATTGTTGACTTTCATTGACATTTTATTCAGTGTCCAGTTCTGTGTACAGACATATGAAGTTGCAATGGCGATCCCTTTGTCACCTACTATTACTAATCTGTTTACAGAGGATTTCCAGGAACGTGCCCTGAAATTGCCTGTTGTTTGAGATGCGCAGACGATACTTTTGGTGTTTTTCTGGTGGAAGTGAGAATCTAAATAGCGTTTTAAAGCGTCTCAGTTAAATCCATCAAAATATTCCTATGGCGGTCAAAGAGGATGGCTGCCTTCTCATTCTTGATCTATTGGTCAGGAGGTGGGTTGATGGATGGTATGCTGGGACATGCCATTTATAGAAAACCAACTCTCATCTATTTGTGTTTAATTGTCACCTTCAGCTCAGCATGAAGGGCTACTTTGTACCTTGGTTCATAGTTTCCACGCACCTCAGATCCTGAAAGTTGTCAGCCGATTTAGCTCACCTGGAAGTCACCTTTCACCAGAATGGTTATAGCAAAAGACAGATCAAATGTGTGTTTAACTATCAAGCAGTCATGAACCTCGAGATTGATGAAAATACAAGGTGGCACCTATATCTACCTTTTTGCCTTACACACGTAGCATTTCCAACAATAATTATCGTATTCTACGGAAACACAGTGTGAATTGAGTTTTTAGAGCACCACATACGATTATGGCTCTTTTAAGGTCTACATGCTGCCTTTTTCATATTGAACTAGTGACCACAGTAATGGAAAGAAATCAGGTTAAAATGTAAAAATTCTTCTACATCCAGGTCATTAATGCAGGAATATGGAGGAAGAGTCACGCTGTGGCCTTTCTGAAGGAACCATGCCATCATTCAAAATTAGGATGGCAGGAAGCAGACTTGAACTCCTATCCTCCCAGCTGATTCTGCAGTGTCCTTTCCAAGATCCCAGTCTGTTTGATAGTAAAGTAACGTCCGGCAGCAATGACTGAAATGCGTCCGGACCTTATTAGGAATCATAAACATTACAGGTGGAAGGACAAGGTTGTTAAATAGGTCAAATGCGGCAGGTCTAATGCACCTGAGACGACGCGTGTGTGGAGGCCCGACTGGGGTCTGTCCTTGGGCGACAGGAGGCAGGAGGCACCCACGGCCACTAAATCAGTATCGAGCCGCGCGCCCTGGCCCTTAATTAAGCTAATTAAGGTGAGGAGCCCGCTATTATCTGCGAACGCCTTTCACCTAACTTTCAATTAGGCAACACACATGCCAAATAAATAGTTTAACTTCAGCGCCCGTAGAATAAGTCACTTCTCATTAAGGCGGGCTATACATCGGCGCAACTTAACGAATCAAAGCGGGGCAACCTACCAAGTTAAACGAAAATGAACGAGCGAAGACTGTGTGAATAGTGCTGGCGATGGAGAAGGAAGGGGGTAGTCTGTTATTAAGAAACAGGTAATAACCAGCATCGGAAGCGAACCTGTGAGAGGTAAAATATTAATTAAATCTTTCTAGGGCGACCTTGGTCTCTGTTTGAACGCTTATGAAGCATCATTTTATTGGCTTCGCCTGGTGTTAGCCTTCCGCAGTGGCGGTGTATGGTTTCCTCTCTGTTGACTAGTCCCCTTAAGTTTGTCCTTATTCGCACAAGAGGCATAAAGGACCTAAAGCCGATGTACAACAAGTTTCGTGCACCTGAGATTACCCTGTAATTACGAGAGCAGATACACAAGAGGAGAATACACACACGCATAAGGTTCACAGGACTTTGGGAGAATGTAATCATAACTCCTTGTGGCAATCGTTTCATACTCTGATGTGATGCGACTGATTCCAGTATATTTTCGCGGCTTTTAATATCCACTGTTTTTAGATTTTCGCTAATTTTCGAAATAAATTTGTTGCAAATGTACAAACTTTTATAGTAATTTAGCGAAAGAAACATATTGAATGTTTTAAAGCACAATTTTGCTCAAGAGGAGAGCTCAAGGTGAGTATACACAAGCTTTTATAATCAAGCGAAATGATAATATGTAATCAAATGTTACTATTAGTGCAACGCTTTTAAAAAATTTACCAATGGAACATAAAGGATTGAAATGGAATTTTATTCATATTCTGCAGGACATATCTTTGTGATTCTGCACATATTATAAAAGTGGACGTATGTATATATGTTGCACCTTTCCTCCGTAAAGGTTGATTTCAACCAAACTTTATACAGTTATCATTTGCTGTCGGGAAAGAACCACTGTGGAGGGGGTGGGAGGGAGGGAGGGGTTGGGGGGGGTAAGAACCACCTACCACTCAAAGGGGTGGGAGTGGGAGTGACAAAGAAACATAGCTTACGTCGCGGATACAGCCAGATTATATTCGTCCAGCATTTATTGATGAGAGCACTTTGTGACTTGCAATCAACTTTTCTCATAATATGAAACCTTCACTAGAGATTTTCACGCCGACACACCTCATACAATGATGTAGAGAAAAATTTTGTCGCTTACTACGTTTTCACTGTTCGTGTAGTAAAACTTCAGCGTTATTCTTGACTTTTAATTTATTACTTCTATGTTATAAGGAGCGATCAAACAGTTACCGTTTGAGGCCGATGTTGCTGCGTATACGCAACCCAGTGCGTTTCCGATGCGACTAGGCCTGTATAAGCACCCAAATGTAGGTAAGACGTTACTATGCTTTCGAATGGAAACTATTTGATCGCCTCTTATACTAACTCTATATGCAACACATTTTCCACACACTATCCACATACACTACTGGATGTACCTGCAAAATTATATCATTGTACGACATGTAGTTCAGGTGATATGATCTCATGGACACTGAGCTGAGTGAAAACGAAACTGCAGGGCGAAACTTTCTAGCGATGCAGATGAAATACGAGTTCAAATATATGTGAAATACCAGTATATATAGAGAAGAATGTCCGTTATTTGTATGTTTGTAATTCACTCAAATCTACAGTTTTATTCCCATCCTGATGAAATTTTGCACACTTCACATTCAAGACAAGAGGAAGATCACTACCTACATAAGTTTTCCTAATATAGCGGGTGAGTCACTAACCATTGCCACATAGAACAGCTTCGAAAGTATGATAGTAGCTGAAAAGTTTTTGGGACAAATATTGCATGGGACAACGGGGGCCAAAATATGACGTTGGTTTTTTTATTGCTAGGTGGGGTCGCGTCAGAGATATGAAGGTCAACTTTGTTTTTTTTTAATGGGATGCTATAATCTGGTACTTATTTTCTGATAGGAGATGTTACAGTGATGTGCAACAGTAAGGCCTTTGAAGGTCAACGAAGGTCACAAAGGTGGCATGAACGTCCATTTACACATGGTGTTCAAAGTGATGACCATTCGTATCAATGCAGTGCTGCAATCTTCTTACCATGGATTGAGAGGTGTTCCTTATCAGTTAGACACTTACCGAAGTACTTGCTCTGACACCTTTGTGACCTTCGTTGACCTTTAAAGACGTTACTGTTACACATCATTGGATTCTTCTCGATAGCCGCTATCAGAAAATAAGTACCAAATTATAGCACACCATTTAAAACAACAATGTTGACCTTATATGTCTGAAGCGACCCATGTAGCAACAAAAAACCAACGTCATATTATGGCCTCCTCTGTCTCATGCAACTTGTGTCCCACAATCTTTTCAGCTCCTAGCATACTTTCGGAGCTATTTTCAGTGGCAATAGTTAATGACTCACCCTATATATCCTATGTCCACCCAAATGTTCATTAGAGGATCGCATAGAAAACTGAAGTAAATCGGGCAAGAATTTTTGAAGATCTTTGGTAACACTATTTCCCCCTTTAAATATTACACACACATATGTTTCAAGTCAGATTACGAAATCTTATGTAGACAGTGATCTTCCTCTTGTCTTTAAGATGAAGCGTGAAAAATTTCATCAAGATGGAAACAAAACTGTAGATTTGTGTGAATTACAAACATACAAAAACAAGAACATTCTTCTTTATATATATGCCGATATTTCACACACACACACACAACTTTGTTACCAAACATCTGGAAAAGTACTGGACCGACTTACTTCAAATTTTCGCATTCAGATGAAACAATAATGAACATTAATGAAAAATTAAATGCCCAAAAACGAAATATATCATATTAAAATGACTGTAATTCCTAGTACGAGAATAATTTACAGCTGCAATATCTGTCTCCCATCTTTGTGATAGTACCATCAGACGTCACTAGGTCGCGGAACCAGTTAAAGCTTGACAATTTGACACAAACATAATTACGAACTCTTATTTATTGATTAGTTGCCGTTGTTACACATGAGATATACCCTAGAAGATATTTTAATTCGGGTTTCCACAGTTATTTTTATTATTCAAATTCATAGCGGCATACAAAGCATATATTGTGATATAATTGTTATTACTAAATTTCAGGGTTGCAGTTTTACATTTGCGAAAGTCAGATCAGGAAGCCTGAATTCTGATATTTATGAATGCCGCGGATGAAGACGTATTCTTTCGTCGCATCCCAGTCACACCCTGTGGTTCATATATCACCCTCGACAGAAAGAGACAGTAGTTTCCATGCGGCTTGGATTTGCTATGAATATGAACAAGACACACGACCAGTCTCTTTGTGTGGTAATATTAAACGTCCTGGGAAACGCCGAGGCCGGCCGGTTTGGCCGTGCGGTTCTAGGCGCTTCGGTCTGGAGCCGCGTGACCGCTACGGTCGCAGGTTCGAATCCTGCCTCGGGCATGGATGTGTGTAATTTCCTTAGGTTAGTTAGATTTAAGTAGTTCTAAGTTCTATGGGACTGATGACCACAGACGTTAAGTCCCATAGTGCTCAGAGCCATTTGAACCATTTTTGAAACGCCGGGCACTGCAGCAAGAGTTAAATATCTGTGAAATGTATTTGACGTGTGCGTACGTTGGCAAAGCCACGGTAAACCCTTGGATCGATTTCAGTCAAACGTGGTACACATATTACGATCTGGAAAGAAATGCTGTGGGGGTAAGAACCAGTAACCTTTTATTGGAGTGGGGATGATAATGGGGAGAGAGAACAGGATAGGAGGAGATGGTCAGACAGAGAGGGGAAAGAGGATATGGACACAGACAGGTGGAGAAGGGGACTGACAAAGGAAGGGGAGGGCGAAATGGACAGAAATGGAAGAGGAGGAAATGGACAGACAAGAGGGGAAGGGGGTAGGGGGGAGGGAATTTACAGAGAAAGGAAAGAGAAGCAGAGAGAGAGGGGAGGAAGACATGGACTGGGAGAGGGGGAGGAGAAGATGGACTTGTATAAGTCTGTAATAAATACATACCTGGGCAACACAGCTTACTCAGCTATTATAATAACAAAATCACTCTTAAAAAGTAACCTGCTGTTTTGACGACTTGTGAGCAGTTAGTGGGAATGCTACTACTCAGGGAATAATCACTTGTAATATGGGACCTCTTGAGTGCGAGGTCGCAAGCTCAGTCTTTAGGAAGGCTCATTTGAAAGTGTCAACAGCTGTGATAGGAAAAATATTAGCTACTAATCACTCACCATGTGCATCAGGAGGGAGACAGAAAATGAGTGCCGGCAGATGCAGAAATCAATCTTCTATGGGATGTATGTATTAAACCTCACAAAATGGACTTCGTCGACATTCAAGAAATGTTAAAAACAAACCATTAACTTGCACCATGAACACTGCATGAAAAATGGTGCGCCACAGTGATCAAAAAGGTTCGCACCAACAAGATCGAAGCTAACTCCTTTGGAGTTGCAAACCGTGCTGGACGTTCAGCTAGGTATCTACTCTTACGAAATGCATATAGAATCATATTGTTGTAAAGCGGTGATGAGAATTGATGGAATGTGATGGCATGAAACCGAGTATGAAACAGTCTGTCGTGGAGATTATCGTGAAACTCGCTATCTTTGAAGGTACAGCTGCAAATAGTGGGATAATATGTTTTATAGGCAAGGAAAAAACCAAACATCCAGAATCTAAATTTGTCTAGAGGTTCCAGGTGGTATGAACTGCAAGTGACACACTTTTCACGAGGGACAGTGTTCTCTAAAGGAGTATAGTTAATACACGCGACCGAGAATCAAGCGAAAGAAAGTTAATTTGACCACCTGTCAGCTAAAAGCAGTGCTCATACCATAGTTGTAGTTCTCTGACGCCCATTTTCCTACTCTTACTTTCTGTAACGTTAGTATTCCCCTTGAAAGAACTGTAGGGATCAGAGCATCTCCAACTTCTTCAAGCACAATAAATAACTCTCCAACCAATTTACTATCCAGATTAATAGTCGGCATAACTGTATATGAATGCATTAAAGCATTCATGTTAGTTGATCTTGAACTCTTGGTACCTTCAATTTGCAAGGTTCATATGTATTTCCTCTTCAACCTCCGATTGGTTGGAGATGAAAACAAATTCCTTACTAAACGATGGGATAAGATTCTTTATCTCATCTACAAATTTTCGGGTCGATTCCGCAGATTGCTGTGAACTGTCAGGTTGACATTTTATTTGTAACTCCGTTATCTAACATCTTGTAATTCTGCAGCACTGTTTGAAGTTATGTAACCATCCACTGCTACCCTTGAAATTACTGTAATCTATGTCGCGCGCAATCTAATGTGCATAACGTAGCAGGGCACTATCATACACATACTGTAAATCGTATCGAACATCCTTGAAATGCACAAACACCAGTTTTTGGAACAAGTGCGCGTTTTTACTATGTTACAGATCATCTTCCACATACATAAGTACGTTTAGTACCAGGTCCTTGGACAACGACTGTCCTCTTCTACGTTTCACTGGGGGCTTTGTAGCTCCCTGGCTGACAAGTATGATGAACTACATGGCTGGACACCTGTTTCGGTGTCACTTTCACTTGTTAAGCACGTATCAGCATCATTGTACTCCACATGCACATTTTCCGTACAGTAGAGCGTATACGGCACCACATATTCCACTGACTCGTCTTGCAGAAACGCTAATATTTCATCTGCCACTTCTTTCTCACTCTGCGAAATTCCTTGGGTTCCTTTCTGACGAAATACCAACTTCGCCAACTGTTGTTGTAGATATAATGCAATGTTTGCTTTGTATCAATACCACTAACGCTGTAGCACTGTCGTGAGTTACTCGTCGACTAAGCAGCTCAACTACGCTCTGTGGTCTCATCCTTTGCTCACTACTGGACACCTCCAGTCCCGCCCACTTTGCCATTAGCAGCCGATATTGTGGTTGCATGGTAGACAACATGTGGGCGTCGAATGCCGTCGACTGCACCCGTAGCCCACTGATAAAACTTTAGTAATAACATAATTATTATTTCGGTTTTCTTTTCTTTTTTTACAGCACAACTGTCACATACAAAATTACTGTGAGATTGTTGCCGTCTCTGAGATAACAGCTCAGCAAAGCTCCGCTGTGCCGCTCTTCCATTGCATTCATTGAACCCACATACGAAGTGACTATAAGTGGTTATCGGACATTTCTTTATCAGTAAAGCTATCCATATTGTTTTCTATCGCTACTAACGTGCAACTAACAGTGCTCGAAAAACAGACTCGTGGCTGAAGCGAACAGTACTGAATGCAAGCTTGAGAGCGAGGAATAATGTAGGCATTACTGTTGTCAGCAGCAGATACAGTGAGTCAATGGAACAAAATTACTTGCGAAAGAGACACAGCAATATTTACATTATTGTGCAGACAGTTTCAGTCCAGTATAGGTACAAAAGTAAATTAGAGTAAATAATGAAACGAAATGCAATTTCTGAGTAACGACCCACCAGCGACCACGGGTCCCTTATACCAGTGGTTCCCAACAGGTGGTCCGCGGACCCCCAGGGATCCGCGAGCTATGCCAGAGAGGTCCGCAAGATGCTATCACAATAAAAAAATATATATTAAATGTATTACGTATGATAAGATTTTTTGTTTTGGCCGCTTCCTGTATGAGCAGAGCTTTAGCAAACGCTATCTTCTGCGTCTTGCACCTTCCTAGAGCCAACTAACACTAGCACACTCTAGCGCAAAACTAGAATTAGATAGAGACAAATAGTTCTGCTGTATGCCTTAGACTGAGGGCGCTGCCTCTTTGCAGTTTACAACTGACCGTCACTTTACACAGAAACTCGCATTTCAGACGACAATCGGAAATTATTTTTTAAGGAGTTTGTTATGCTAAACACCCAGATTTGAAGACAAAGATTTTGGGCAATAATCAAAAATTTAACAATAAGAATGATGGCAAAATTGAAAAAGTTTTAAGCTCAATATTTTTTCAATAATGAATATGTCAAAGTATTTTCTAAGTACCAAAAATAGAAAACGTATAAAAAGACTCTTAATTTGGCTTTTTTAGGTACTTGATACTGTGATATGACAAGGTACCGATCATGTTCGATGAGGGGGCCCTCGAGAAAATTTTGTTGGGAACCCCTGCCTTATACCAAAATACTCAGAAATTACCCTTACAAAACTCCAAAGTTTGTCGGTGGAGTGAAGCACAACAAAAGCCAGACAAAGTTACAGTCGGGCTAGCCTTTGTAGTCGTGTCCCTTTGCAGTACTTACGTTCTTGTTCTGTACAGTTTTCGACTGTGTAAATTGCGTATTAATTATTAACCAACCCTGAAACCCTTTAAACACGTTGGAAGTGCCGGTTCCATTTCTATATGATTCTTTTAAAATGTATTTTGCTTTAGTTTAGCTCCATATATTACGTCCATGATTATGATGGCTCTGCCGGGCAGATGCGACACGAGGACGCGGATTGTCGACTGCCGATCTCTAATGATGGAAGGAGCGCCACGAAACGTTGGCCTAGCTGTCACAAAGACCCTATGAGGCTCAAACTGACACAATAGCTTCCAACCACAATGCTTCATACCTTCCCGAAGACGTCTGACCGCAATAATGCCCCTACTTTAGCTTTACGTTTGAACTAGTGCGGCGTCTCACCATACGCTTCGGTGTCTCACACTGGAGGAAACAATTAAAGCGGTGCTATGAGACACCATTAGTTATCTCGACAATCATCGCCGCTGTTAAATACGTTTGCTCCAAATAGTACTCAGTTGGTTAGGGAAATAGCTAAGGTACAAAAATCCTCTGTATTCAGTACGAGCATGATGTTACATTTCCTGCAGATACTGGGCACGCTGTGAAAAGCTGAATCTCCATATATTATTTGTAGGACAGCAGCAAACAATTCTTCTCTTCCCATACAGTTTGTTAGACATGCATCCCACTCGATATTTTATTTATTTATTTGCCGTCACGTGTAAGGTCTGCCGTCTAGAGGCTATATAAAACTGTTATAAATACTACATTGAAAAGAAAGGTTCATTAGAATTTCATAAACTGCAGCATAATGTATTACTGAACGACTTCATGATGTTCGATATAAACCATTTACACGAAGTTAATTTAAAGCTGCAGCTATTCATAATTAACTCATATCTCAAATGCGTCTTGGTATCAGCAGACTCAGATGTATATATCCAAAGCAGTCATAAGCTGAGTTGCTCGGTTAACCACATACTCCATTACTACTTTGCAGAAGTTCTATTGCAGGCGTGTGGAGCTAGTACTCCAAGATACATTGTTGCAAAATGGTGGCTTCTCAAACGCCTAGAGGATTGTTTCTGGACAGAATTTTTATTACCCTGCAGCATTGTATGCACTGATTTGTAATCTAAAGGTGTGAGTCCTGGCTGGATAACTCAGTCGGCTGTCAGAGTGCAGCAGTTAAACAGGAGTATTGGAGCGAAGAGAGCGTCACCACACTCTCCATTGTAACCAGATTAATTCGCGATGGCGGATCCAAGATGGCGGCGACAGATATGGCAACGTTGCAATAACATCATGGCAGGACGTTCAAATTTTGGCAGGAAGATCAGTCAATTCGGCTACCCCTTCCCCTCCTCCGTCCCCTCCCCTCCCCACCCCTCCCCCAGAAAATGGCAGGAATTTTAAATTCCAGCAGGACAATGCTACACACTGCGGCTACCTCCACTAACCTAAGAAAATGGCGGGAAAATAGGTCACTTGCGCTATCTCCACTAACCTAAGTCATCCGACCGCCACCTCTCCCTAGGAACTAGAGGGAAAAACTCAGCCTGTGCAGTATAGGATGGACATAAATCTTTATTTTACAGACAGTCTTTATTTAAACCATTTGAGGCAGGGCCGCCATCCAGTGTGTCAACCACGAGATCCGAAGTCCAACTGACCTAGTAAACGTACTGCCACCAGAGGGCTCTGTCACCGATCCTGTGACATAATCCAGGAAGGCAGTCTGGAGGGGAAAAATGCCAGGAAAAGGCCTCAGCCTGTTCAGGGCTGCTGGAGAGAGGAAGAAGTGAACTTCATTTATTTCGGGACAATTTGCTTAGGGACGGATTTGATATAATATATTTACTACACTCACCCTGACATCCTTAGGTCGTATTAAATAGTCTACAGACCTGTAAACTACTCGTAAATAATGCAGTACACTGATGTGCACAGACGCAAACAACTCGTAAATTACCGAAATAATGCAGTATGCAGCTACGGACATGCAAACAACTCGTAAATTGTCAAAAAATAATGGATGTGTAACGCTATTCAAACAAGCTCACAACGCTTAAACACCCGAAAATCATGTAGTGCACAAACACTCACTGCACGTAAAAAACGCAACATAGCAGCGAACTATTCCAGCATGGGCACTCACTTTGCAGCGCCACCTAGACGCAAGCCAGCGCTGTCACGCCTCTGCTGACGGCAAATGAAAGTCGCATCTATAGTTAGAGTTCTGCAAGTGTTATACTGACGTCGCATTTCTATTGAAATTAGCGCCAAGTCACCCTTTGGACCGCGCGCATGTGTCCGCCATTACTGACGCGATCCCTCACTCTACCCGCGGACCAGCGAAGACCTAATTGCCGCATGACTCACCCTCGCAGACGCTGCAGAAATAGCAAAGGCCCAGAATAGCAAAGGCTGCATTGTTCCTATCGATTCTAATGGGATATACAAGCTGCATCTAGCCGTGCATGTATGCTTACCTGCCCAGCGTGGCTGACCCATCACTGCAAAATGTTTGCACAGCGACCAGGGCCTGTTCACAAAAATAGCCCAGAATAACACCAATTTCATTCACCATGATGGTCGTAATGAAACATCACATGTTCCCTTTCTATAATTAGTGACAACCTGCTGTCAACATACGTCTCAGAAACGTTAAACATTCTCACCGCTAAAAGCCTTCATCATGTCTGTCCACGCTCGTGAAACCACCATCAATCACAGAAGGGGGAAATCAGAACAATTACACAAACAGAATTGGAAGCATTGTTCTACAGAAGAGAAAAATGGTTGGAATTTTCGGTATCCTACAGCTACTGTTCTGGAGATGTCCTAATGCAACAGTGGCGGGTGATTGACAGCATCCCCGCCAGAGACGGATGGTCAGCTTCAACTTGTCTTTGATAACTTGCTTTCTCAGAACTCTCCATAGATGCTTTGCCTCCATCTTGTTTGAATCAGTTTGTAGAGACTCCTATGTCCCGTAACAAAGGATGTCTTGTGAATGAATGGAGAATTGTGATTGGCTTTTTCTGAATTTACCCACCAAATTACTCATGCTGCAAGTGTGGAAGCACTGTCCACCTTTTCTTTCTTTATGCAGAAGAGACTTTCAGAGGCAAAAAACAATTTTGCACAGATCACCATATTGCACCGACAATTAAACCCTGCACAAAGTGGCCTACAGATCGTCAGATACGGAAGGACTCTTACTCAATTACGCCACTCTGCCACTGAGGGCAGGAGCTTGAATATTAAAGCGTGAAACCACTCTCCAACCCGGTAATATATGTCACCGAGTATCCTGTCGATGTAGTAAATATACAATTTTTATCCTGCACCATAGAAAATCGCCCCTTTTACATCATTTGTATAACTATCGACCACCAGACACTCGTACACATACCATGAAGACAGACAGCACTGTATATAATCCTCACAGCACTAGATATTTTCCCGCAGCCGACAGTCATAAGTCATCCACTCCCATCACGCGACGAGAGCGCCCTCAGCGAACAGAAGTCACTCTGAGAACTGTTCTACAAATACCCGGTCAGCTCCCCTCAGTACTAACGTGTTACTGTTTCTGGACCCGACCTGCTTGTTCTTGCTTTTCTACACACATCTCCATACTCTGGGATTACAAGAACATGTGTATTTTCACATTGTTTGCCATAATATTATTCCATTTAGACGCTACTTCTCGATATCAAGCACATAGCAGTATCCTATCGATCGATCGCGCAATGTAATTCCGAAGATATACGCTGGAAATTATTTTTCTACAAACCCGAAACTTTAGCGAGGTCGAGTGTGCTGTAGACCTCTGAGTAACTAGAAACTTATCCCATCTGTGAAGACCTTTATGTGAGAACTCGAAAAAAACAAAATAGAGGAATCTGATATCCCACCCCCCCCCCCCCCCCAAATGTCGATGGCGGTGAAGTAGCGGATTCCAAATCATCCCTGTAATTTACAAAGTCAACTAAGGTGTTTCTCATGTCTAGAGAACCAGGAAACGTGTCTTCGAGCCATCCTTCACTTGCTAGATGCACACACCACAATCGATGTTCCCTCAACTAAATAAAGCCATGAAATGTGCAGACACAGTCAACCGAACAATTTACATGGGAGGGAGTAACGGTCCAGCATAAACACACGTCCATATCGAATCTTCTCAAATTTCCCCGGGATCACGAAAGCTATCAAATGGTTCAAATGGCTCTGAGTACTATGGGACTTAACTGCTGCGGTCATCAGTCCCCTAGAACTTAGAACTACTTAAACCTAACTAACCTAAGGACATCACACACATCCATGCTCGAGGCAGGATTCAACCCTACGACCGTAGCGGTCACACGGTTCCAGATTGTTGTGAGTAGAACTGCACGGCCACACTGGCCCACCGAAAGCTATCCAACACATACTAAGTATTAGTTCGCTATTCGTTCGTGTAGAGGACGACACGGCTACGTCAGCTACATTCCTACAACTCAACAGGCCTCTCCATTCGGACAGCTCCTACCGTTAGCCAGAAACATGAATCATTCCTGGCACAGGTCACAGGACGACGGTTCAATCCCGCGTCCGGCCATCCTGATTTAGGTTTTCCGTGATTTCCCTAAATCGCTACAGGCAAATTCCGGGATGGTTCCTTTGAAAGGGCACGGCCGTCTTCCTTCCCCATCCTTCCCTAATCTGATGAGACCAGTGACCTCGCTGTCTGGTCTCCTTCCCCAAACAACCCAACCCCACAGGTCACAGGTGCAGCATGCCAAGCACACATAGACAGAATAGTCCTAGGAAAAAACAGGCCTCATATATATTTTATCTCTGTACTTACAATTAAATATTACGATCGTGGTCTCAATTGGATGACATTCGACAATGAGCAAAGTATTGTAAATACATCCTGCTGATGGCTGTAGCTCTGGAAATAGAAATATCTGTACCATGCTTATGAACTGACATACTCTTCCCTTTGCTATCACAGTATTCCACGTCAAATCCATACCTTCCTTACAACTGGACATCGTCATTTCCTTTGCTTATGTCGGAACACACACACATTCTTTATAAGCCCGATTCTCATGGCGAATCTATCACGCACCCCCTACTACTAAGTATAATACTTCGCCAATAACTGATCGCCGGCGGTACGAACTAATACTGACCGAAAATCAGCGATGGATGAACATGTCTCATAAGTTTTCTAGCGAGTGCTACCACTGTGTCTCAGAAAGAGAGACGTAATCGTCGTATAAACCATTAGATGTTAAAAAACACAACTATAATATCAGCACAAGCGGTCTTTGTTGTACAGGTGCCTACAAGTATGCATGTTAAAAGCTATACTGGCTTTCTAAATCTACATATGGCATTACCTCTGAATGAAGTGTTTTTTGTCCAGACAAATACCGTGACACTGAATATAGACTGTGATCGCCGGTGTGTATAGTATCAGACTAAGAGTGCGGTTACACGTCGCCGACGGTGCAACCTCGTAATAAAATAACCGAGTTTTGAAAGTGATTCAGCTGAATAGCGTGGTATGAAACCGGTATTTGCAACTCCTTCACGCCGCTGTCGCTAGATATTTCTTCAGTATTTGTAAGGCATTCTGTCTCGACGCCATGTCAGAGGTTCGGTGATACATCGACTGGGTGATACGCGATGGTTGACTGAGAAGAATCACAAACAGTAGTAGATGGTGTGCTGATTGAAGTCGCAAGAAATGTACACTAGTTTTTCAGATCTCTTGCGCTACACTTTCGGTAGAAATACTGTCTGGGATTTGGAATCAAGGCTTTCCATTAAATCACATACTCCTTGTTGGATCCTATGGAGAAGTTCAAATGGTTCAAATAGCTCTGAGCACTATGGGACTTAACTGCTGAGGTCATCAGTCCCCTAGAACTTAGAACTACTTAAACCTAACTAACCTAAGGACATCACACACATATATGCCCAAGGCAGGTTATACGCAGTAGGTTACACTTACTAATATTGAGAGATAACTGCCAGTCATTACACCAGACATTTATTCTCTGCAAATCCTCATTGATTCGGTCACAACTTTCGTGTGATACTACTTTCCTGTAGACTACAGCATCATCGGCAAACAATCTAATGCCGCTGTCAATACCATGAACCAGATAGTTTATGTAAATCGTAAAAAGCAGAGGACCTATTACGCTGCTCTTTGGCACACCTGAAGTTACGCTTGTTTCTGTTGAAGTCACCCCGTTCAGGACGACGTACGGCTCTCTGTCTGTTAGAAAACTTTCTATTAACAGCGTATGTCATCGGATAGACCGTATGCGCGCACTTTTTGGAGAAAGCGACAGTGCGGAACTGAGTTGAACGCCTTTCGAATGTCGAGAAATATGGCATCAACCTGGGAGCGTGTATCTAGAGCCTGCTGTATATCATGCACAAAGAGGGCCAGCTGCGTCTCGCATGACCGCTGTTTCCTAAAACAGTGCTGGTTTCTGCAGATGAGCTTCTCAGAGTCTGGAAAGGTCATTATGACTGAACATATAATATGCGCCACGATTCTACAACAAATCGATGTCAGTGAAATTGGCCGGTAATTATGTGCATCCGATTTTCTATCCTTTTTATAGATTGTCATGACCTGGACCTTCTTCCAGTCCCCTGGAACTTTCCGCTGTTCCAATGATCTCTGATAGATGATGGATAAGAATGGTGCTATATTTGTAGCACAGTCAACATATAAAATTACGGGAATACCGTCTGGGCCAAATGCCTTCCTGGCGTCCAAGGATCTCAACTGTTTTACAATCCCAGATACACTGAACACTATGTCAGCCATCCTTGCGTTTGTTCGATAAATGAAATGGGGAATGGTGCTGCAGTCCTGTACCGTAAACGAGTTTGTGAAAGCTAGGTTTAGAATTTCGGCCTTCTGTTTATCATCACCCGTTACATTACCTGTACTGTCAGCAAAAGGAAGTATTCATAGATTTTACATACGACCAAAATTATTTCGGGGTATTTTTAGAATCTGCAGATAAATATTGCTTTCAAATTCGTTAAAAGAATCTCTCATCGACCTTTTAACAGCTGCTTTCATTTTTCATATTTTCTGTTTGTCAGCGGGGCAGTGACTACGTTTAAAACGACTGTGCAAAATTCTCTGCTTTCTGAGCAACTTCCTAATATGTATGTTGTACCAAGGTGGATCCTTTCACTACCCTATATTTCTGTTAGGCACATACTTCTCTAGCACGTGGTGGACAATACCTTCAAATTCCTTCTAGATTAACTAACTCAAAAAGATCAGGTCTGTTTGTAGTCAATATATCTGATATGTTCCTATCTCGAGTTGGTTTTATAACCAATTGCTCAAGGTTGTATGTTGAGAGCGCTCCTAGAATAACTTCACATCAGTCTTTGCTTTTCCCAGTCAATGGATGCCAGATTAAAGTCTCCACCTATAACTAATGGATAATTTGGATAATTGTTTCCTATGTACTCAATACTTTCCCTGAAACGTTCTTCGACGTCTGTTGCAGATGCTGGTGGTCTATGAAAACATTCTAATACAATGGCCAATCCTTTTCTGATTGACATCTTTATACAGACTACTTCACATTCCGACTCAGTATCGATCTCAACTGCGTTTAAAAAGATTTTAACTGCAATGAACACACCACCTCCCACAGCATCAGTTCTATCCTTCCGAAACATTGTCCAATCCGAGTTCAAAATTTCACTGCTATTTACGTCTGGTTTCAACCAGCTTTCCGTACCTAATACAATATTGGCATTGCTACTGTTTATTTCGGAAAGTAGCTCTGGGATCTTGCTACAGACACTTCGACAATTTACTAACATGGCATGTAGCATATTTAAATCCTTTGGAATGACCCGTATAGGCGAACTAACAATTTTTACAGTTGGATCACATACATCAGTGCCATGAACTGGTAATTTTTCAGGTGAACTGTTTGTTTCCAGTGGGGAGGAGCCTAATCTAAAACTCCCATGTGCACATCACAAGTACCGTGCCACCCATGTAGCTGCTTCCGTTATGTATTGCACCCCTGATCTATCGAGAGGCGTCCTACAACTTTCCACCCCATAGCGTAGGTCGAGGAATCTACAACCATTCTCGTCACACAGTCGACGTAGCGTCTGGTTTAGATTCTCCACTCGACTTCAAACCAGAGGACCCCAGTCCACCTTGGATAGGATGCTGCTTGGCTTCCACTCCTCGAGAGATGGAGGCCGCCTTCGCCAATTTAGCCAGTCCTCGAAGACCTAAGGACTTCCTCGGAACCCCGACAACAGGCATCGTTGGTGCCGACATGTGCAACAATCTGCCGCTGGCTGCACCCCGCACGCTCGATAGCCGCTGGAAGAGCCTCTTCCACATCCCGGAAAAGCCCCCTCCCCCCCTCCCCGGCAAGCACACCGAGTGAACATTGGACATCTTCCCTGCCCTAGCCGCTATGTTCCTGAGGGGCTCCATGACCCACCTAACATTGGAGCTCCCAATAATTAACAAACCCCTGCCCCAACGTGCCTGCCTGTTTGACCATACTGAAGGAGCTGCCACTATCCAGGCAGAAGGTGGATTCTGATCGGGCTGAGCCTCCCCCCCCCCCCCCCCAATCATCAGACAGCACACTGAATCTATTGGCAATGTGCATGGGATTTGGCAGGAGACTATGTCCCCCATGCAACCTTCGCCTTGAGGCTCGAGACCTCGACACAGTCCGCCACCCACACTGAGGTGAGAGTGGGACAGCCTGCTCAGTCGCACCTGAGGTTGGCTCAGTGACAGAGAGCTGTGACATCCTCCTCCCCCCCCCCCCCCCCCTGCACATCTAGTACAGTAGAGGATGCCCCAGGCACTCCATCCCCACCTCACCTCAAGGCGGCACTTTGGAGCTTGTTGACTGTGGCCAACAAAGCTTCCATCTGCGTTTGGACTAAGGCCAACTCCTCCTGCATCCGCACACAACAGACACAGTCCCCATCCATCTAGGTAATAACTGATTTACTATAAGAAACTTAAGGAAACCTATTGCCACACAAGGTTAACAGCTACACTCTAGTTGGCAGAAAGGACACTCAACAAAGAAAAACAATAAAAATGAATGGTAGAAGCTAGATCTGGTGGTTTTTTCCCTGCTAGGGGCTATCTAGTGAATACTAAAGAATAAGACAGTGACCTGCAGTAAACTGGCCGGCCGCGGTGGTCGTGCGGTTCTAGGCGCACCAGTCCGGAGCCGCGCTGCTGCTACGGTCGCAGATTCGAATCCTGCCTCGGACATGGATGTGTGTGATGTCCTTAGGTTAGTTAGGTTTAAGTAGTTCTCAGTTTAGGGGACTGATGACCCTAGCTGTTAAGTCCCATAGTGCTTGGAGCCACTTGAACCATTTTCTTGCAGTAAACTGCTAGGGGCTATCTAGTGAATATTATTAACGAATTAAACAGTAATCTACGGTAAACTACACCTACTAATTATCCCTCGTATTTATAATGTAATCATGCGTTTACATACACGCGAAAATGACCTAATAAAACTATAAGAACTACTACCTTAAATTACCAAGTCTAAATGACACTAATGAATGTAAATACAAAGTACTGTACACTGACAGATGCAGGTACAAAACAAAACCTTTAGCTAACAATAAGAGATCAGAATGTAAAGTACAAAGACGAGCTCTACTTTATAGGAATCGATGGACTTCCAGTACACGATCGCTAAAGCCCACAACAAGCTAAGGAATTTAAGCAGAGGGCGAGATGAGTTTTAGCTTTATGATAACTAAACCATACATAAGAAGGGCTTAGAAGTTGTATTGTAGCTCTGATTTACTCAGATATTGTAGTGTAACACTAATTTACCACGTACTTTACGTTTGCTTAATTGTTAACGGTCGAAGGTTGCGCTAGTCAGAAGTAAGCTTAGAATTCACTGTCAGCATCACTTTCCCTAATAAAACGTATAAAAACTGCTACCTTCAATGTATCGAGTCTAAATGACACTAATATGTACACACATCCATTGAGTATTGTGCATTGACTTAATTGATAATTCCGCGTATTTAACGTCAGTTAAGAATGTAAACAAACGTTTGCGTACACACGAAACTGTCCAATACAGAAACTTCGCTTATCTTATTTAGACGCAAATAAAAACTGAAACCTTCAATTTATCACGTCTATTTGACACTAATGCACGTAAATACTATAAGATATACGGCAAAAAAGATTAATTACTAGCTAAATTACTTATCTCGTAACACATCAAGCGAAAAGCACTCTTACCCTGCGTCGGGGCTGCCAACCCAATCCGATAGATAGCGCGACAAGATTTTTACCGCATCTCTCTCCTCCCATATATCGAAAATAAATACCGTCTGCATGCCAGCATCGAGCTCATGTGACGATCCTATTAAATATAGAGCTATTTATCCATTGCATGAACCAGTGTAAAGGTGCATCACATGTACTCTAGGAGGATGACCATATCCCACAGACTGTACTATTAAGTCGAGGAGACCCTCCCTGTGACTCTGTGTCGTTTGAAAATTGTTTTTTCTGCTGTAACACGCTTTGTACACCGCCATACATTTTGTATTTACCGCCACGACTTCGAGGTCTGTGTCAGGTTCTAAACGGGCATTAACCCGTTCAGATCCATTGCTTCTCACAGAAAACTAGACATCGTACGGTATAAATCATGTTGTTACTGCCGCTACCATAATACACTACATACACACTGGATGATTTTAAATAAAAGACACTTACAACATAAGGAAACTGGAAGCGTTTGCGGCGTTGTGGAGAGTTTCCAAACTGCTGTCTGAAGGTGACTGACTACCTCTACATATTAAACTCATCTGTCACAGTGATGGACTAGCTGATGGCTCTACGTTCTGTTTCGGGCCGGCCGCGGTGGCCTTGCGGTTCTAGGCGCTGCAGTCCGGAACCGCGGGACTGCTACGGTCGCAGGTTCGAATCCTGCCTGGGGCATGGATGTGTGTGATGTCCTTAGGTTGGTTAGGTTTAAGTAGTTCTAAGTTCTAGGGGACTGATGACCTAAGATGTTAAGTCCCATAGTGTTCAGAGCATTTGAACCTTTTTTTTTTTTTTTGTTCTGTTTCGAGTGTTTCCTCATATTGCAGTCGTATAAGCGATCATTGTTTCGGTGCTAGCCATCCCCGGAAGGTCTTACCTCTCCACCAAAACTCTTTATCCAACTCAAACAAGCGATGTCAGTCGATCATTATGTTATAACTAACAGTATACCGGTGGATGGATTCGATGTGAAAGACACCGTCGATGTACTGTAATAATAAACACCACAGTTGATAGTGCAAACAATTTTAGCAATTTTACAGTAATTTCAACACCAACCAATGATGGGACAGCATGTTTCCCAATTTCAGTAGCCGGCCACGGTGGCCGAGCGGTTCTAGGAGCTTCAGTCCGGAACCGCGCTGCTGCTGCGGTCGCAGGTTCGAATCCTGCCTCGGGTATGGATGTGTGTGATGTCCTTAGGTTAGTTACGTTTAAGTAGTTCTAAGTTCTAGGGGACTGATGATCTCCCATAGTGCTCAGAGCCAATTTCAGTATCATAGCTAAACAGACCCATCTCTACTTTGCGATTATCAGTGCGAATGTAGATAGATGACTGTGCACTACGTCCATTCATTGTTAATTCTCGAACATCATCAAAGTATGCCAGACAGCACTCTACATATTTCTAGCACCTCAAGCATAGTTCTTAATTTACACTCTCTCTCTATGCGGATGGGAATCACAGAGCACTCTCGCAGTCTTAGGATAAAATTAGCGACCTAAAGACCCCCTTGTACTGTCTTTATATGACCAACCCCCTCTGCAGCACCGTCACCGATTTTATCTGCAGCTGACAGTCCACGTATCGCGAATGAATGGAGCTTGCGGAGTCCTCGCCCATCCAAGTGCACAATATGGCTCCAGACGCGTCCATGTCGAGGAGGTTAGCACCCCTTATCAGTGTATAGTAGTAGATTTGAAAGTGTTGTGATGTAATAGCAGATGGCTAAGAAGAACAAGAGAGGGTGATTTTTATGCGTGATGGAGCACCAGACGGATGGAGTTCGAAGCATTTTACGTAAACCAACTACGCTATCAATTTTAAAGTATTGTTCTAGTGTCTGGGATCAGCACTAGGAGGGTATTGGTAAGAGGGAGCATAAAAACACACACTCCTAAGGCTACGTGGCTCTGCACTTAAAACAGGCTATAATGTTAGATCGCTTCAGTGTCGGACCTATCAGTCATGTGGAATGCAGCGCTGTTAGCATTCCAATATAGGAAATGTATTTCCATCGCAAGGCATACATCCTTCTTGCAGACTTCTCTACGATAAACTATGGTAACAAACTGTAAAATGAAAAAAGAACGTCATTAAAATATCGTTCGTGTGTGATACGTGTACAGTGTAGCTTTCCAGAGATGTATTGCATCCACTGCTCACATCCGATCACGGTTCAGAAATTATACTATGCTCGCATCACTCCTACATAAAATGATCGTTAGTAATGAGGAATATCTCTTACAAGGAAACAGAGAAACGCATAGCAACAGCGTCAGACGTGTGAAATTACACATCATACCGCCACTAATTCTGTAAACAGGACATCTGTCAAACAGATGTATTCATGGGGATTGCACTGTCTCACAAACACCTATCGCTAACTTAGAATCATCTTAGTTCTGAAACTGAAGTCTCAATTTTATACTCAAGATGTGAAAGGAAATGGAGTATATCGTATAAATCTTCGTTCGTTTAGAGGAATGTGTCGAAACAGGATGGTCACCTTTCATCGCACATTAGATGGAAGTCCTCTGATGATGGAGGGGTTTGTGTTAACGATCGAAAGTAGACAGTGCTGTAAGTCAAATACAGAACACGTGGCTGTATATGAGTCGAACACAGCCTATGTCATGCGACTGATGTATCCAGACAGAACAGGGGAATAAATGGTCAAATGATCTGCGCCAAAATCTTCCTCTCTCCCTAGAATGCATGATCAGTCTGCCATTAAATCGTACCTCGTTACAGCTCCATCTCAATCAATCACCCCACCCACTCTCTGTTATCCTTTAACACAAATGCATGTATGTTTAGAGGCAGATGATTCTCTGTTTTCCTTAAAAGATTCAAATACAGTAGTCAACTTGCGTGTATCACTGTTACCTCTATAGACATACAGTAGAATGCCATCTCGATAGAAAAAAGTAGCTGTTTCCCTGGTTCCCTTCGCTTCTCGTAATCCTCTTGCTGTCCATTACTTACCCCCATGTACAAGAATTGTTCTCCGCCAGCCAGAAGACATGCAATTACTTCCTCAATTTCCACCAATTTCAGCGTATTTTCCCTCAATTTATATGTATTTTCCATCATTTTCCGCAATTCTATCGATTTTGTATGACGCTTATACCCATACTATCATGACATAACATCTCATTCCGTGTTCTAAAACTGCTTCTTAATATAGTACAGCTGCCAATACCTAGCGCAAATTCACTATTTTTCTGATAGAGATATAATTCACTGTCTATATCTTCGGAATTCTATTGCGTGAGAGATCGGTAGGATACTGCTACGTGCTTTATATCGAGAAGTGTCGCATAAATGGTATAATATTATGGCAAACCATGTGAAAATACATGTGTTCTTGTAATTCCAGAGTCTGGAGGTGTATGTAGAAAAGCAAGAGCAAGCAGGTTGGGTCCAGAAACAGTAACGAGTTTGAGCCGAGGGGAGCCGACCGGGACTTTGTAGAACAATTCTGAGAGTGATTTTGGTCCACTGAGAGCGCTCTGCTCACGTGTCGTGAGTGGATCACTTGGGACCGTCGGCTGCGGGGAAATATCTAGTGCGGCGAGGAGTAGATACGGTGCTGTCTGTCCTTAGGGTATATGTACGAGTGTCTGGTTGTCAATAGCTATACGAATTATGTAAAAGGGGCGATTTTGTATGGTGCAGGATACAAACTGTATGTTCACTACACCGACACGGTTCGCGGTGATATACATTGACGGGTTGAAGAGCGGTTACACGCTCTAAAATTCAAGCTCCTACCCTCAGTGGCAGACTGGTATAATTGAGTAAGAGTCTTTCTGTATTTGACGATGTGTAGGCACCTTTGCAGGGTTTAATTGTCGGTGCAATAAGGTGATCTATGCAAAATAGCTTTTTGCCTCTGAAAGTCTCGTCTGCAGAAAGAAAAAAAAAAGATTAACTGTGCTTCCATATCTGCAGCATGAGTAATTTAGTGGGTAAATTCAATAAGAGCCAATCATAATGCTCCATTCATTCACAAGCCATCCTTTGTGCTGGGACATAAAAGTCTCTACAAACTGATTCAAACAAGATGGAGGCAAGGTATCTACGGAGAGTTTAGAGAAAACAAGTGATCAAAGACAAGTTGAAGCACACCATCCATCTCTGGTTGGTGTGCTGTCACTCATCCGCCACTGTTGCATTAGGACATCTCCAGAGCAGTAGCTGTAGGATACCGAAAAGTCCCGCCACTTTTCTCTTCTGTAGAACAGTGCTTCGAATTCTGTTTGTGTAATTGTTCTGATTTCCCCCTTCTGTGCTTGATGGTGTTTTCGTGAGTGTGCACAGACATGTTGAAGGCTTTTAGTGGTAAGAATGTTTAACGTTTCTGAGACGTATGTTAACAGCAGCACGTCACGATTTCCAGAAATGGAACAGGTGATGTCTCGTTAGGACCATCGGGGTGAAGGAAATCGGTATTATTCTGGGCTATTTTCATGAACAGGCCCTGGTTGCTACGCAAACGTTTCGCAGTGATGCGTCTGCCACGCTGGGCATGTAATCACATGTGTATGTCTAGACGCAGCTCGCATGACCCGCTAGGATCACTAGGAGCAATGCAGCCTGTGCTATCCTGGGAGGCAATGGCTTGGATTTCTGCAGCGTCTGCGAGTGTGAGTCGCTCGGCAACTACGTCTTCGCTGGACTGCAGGCAGAGAGAGGTATTGCGTCAGCAATGGTAGACACGTGCTCGTGGACCAGAGGCTGACTTGGTGTTTATTTAAATAGACATGTGACGTCAGTATAACACTCGAAAAACTCTAACTGTAGATGTGACTTTCAACTGCCATCAGCACCGGCATGGCAGCGCTAGCTTGTGTCCAGCTAGCCCTGAAAAGCACTTGCACACATTGTAACAGTTTGCTTATACGTTGCGTTTTTACATGCACCGAGTGTTTGTGCACTACATTATTTTGGGTGTTTAAGTGTTTAAGTTGTTTGCGTGTCTGTATGCTATGTACTGCATTTTTCGGTAATTTACGAGTTGTTTGCGTCTGTGCTCATCAGTTTACTGCATTATTTACGAGGAGCTTGCAGGTCTGTAGACTATTTACTGCGACCTCAAGCATGTCAGTGTAAGTGTTTTGTATAATGTAATAAATATACTATGTCAAATTCGTCCCTAAACAAACGGTTCCGGCCGCTTGGGATTAGCCGAGCGGTCTAGGGCGCTGCAGTCATGGATTGTGCGGCTGGTTCCGGTGGAGGTTCGAGTCCTCCCTTGGACATGGGTGTGTGTGCTTGTCCTTAGATAATTTAGGTTAAGTAATGTGTAGGCTTAGAGACTGATGACCCTAGCCGTTAAGTCCCATAATATTTCACACACATTATTATTATTATTATTATTATTATTATTATTATAAGCTGTTCCGAAACAAATAAAGTACACTCCTTCCTCTCTCCAGCAGCCCAGAACAGGATGAGGCCTTTTCCTGGCATTTTCCCCCTCCAGACCGCCATCTTGGATTACATCACAGGATCGGTGACGGAGCCCTCTGGTGGCAGTACGTTTACTAGGTCATTTGGACTTCGGACCTCGTGGTGGACATATTGATGGCGGTACTTCCTCAAATTATTGAAATAAAGACTGTCTGCAAAATAAAGACTTACGTCTATCCTATCCTGCACAGGCTGAGTTCTTTTCCCGCCAATTCCTTGGAAAAGGTGGTGGTCAGATGACTTAGGATAGTGGAGGTAGCCAAAGTGACCAATTTTCCCGCCAATTTCTTAGGTTATTGGAGGTAGCCACTGTGTGTAGCATTGTCTTGCTGGAATTTGAACATCCCACCACTTTCTGGGGGATGGGTGGGGAGGGGGAGGGGAGGCGTTTAGTTTAGTGGATGTAGCACAATTGACCTATCTTCCCACCAAAATTTGAACCTCCTGCCACGATCTCATATCGACATTTCCATATCTATCGCCGCCATCAAGGATCCGCCATCATGAATAAATATGGCAACAATGGAGAGTGAGGTGACTCTCCCTTCACTGCGCAACTAACAGGATGCCGAAGATGGTGTTAATCCGATGGCCAAGGAGACGTGTTCGAAGGAAGTTCCCTGTTTTTATTCCTAGCTAAGTGTTTAGCCGACATGGTGACTGCCACCCGCTGCGGTCTAGCGGTTCTAGGCGCACAGTCCGAATCCGCGCGACTGCTACGGTCGCTGGTTCGAATCCTGCCTCGGGCACGGATGTGTGTGATGTCCTTAGGTTAGTTAGGTTTAAGTAGTTCTAAGTTCTAGGGGACTGATGACCACAGTAGTTAAGTCCCATAGTGCTCAGAGCCATTTGAACCATTTTTTTGACATGGTGACTGAGAAGATATTAGAAAAATTGAAAGGAGCGGCAATAGGCTTTTTTTCCTATGTTAAAAGTATGGTTCGGATTGTTATTACCCTAAATGATTATGACATTAAAATGGTATTTTAGGTCACTATTCTCATAAAATATCTGTTATTTTTATGAAATTAATGCTCCAAAATAATTAAATTTCAATATTTGGTCTGTTACTGGCTGAAGGTCTGATAACGTCACAGGCTAGGAATAAGGCGAAACTGTACGTGTATTACAAGGGTGGTAGCCGCAGTTGCTAGTGTTTTTCAGTATTTTTTCTGCAAACAGTTTGGTTACTTAGTGATTTAAAAGTCGTTTACAACTTTTCAGTAACAACGGAAAGATATTTTTGAAGCATGATACTAGAAACCCTCTGAAAGTAGATGCGTTTATGATCTCTTCGTTTTCCAAAAACAACCCAGATTTTTATGTTCCGGTTAAAGGAAACGTGAGAACTGCATTCCATGCCAACAGGAAAGGAAGTACTGTAACATAGCACTGCAGTCGCAGAACTGTATTAAAAATCAAGTCTGTGATTACGGTCAGAATTACTACTGTTTTTCAGGTACCTTTTTTCTCAGTTTTAAAATTTTCAGTCAGCATAATAACGCTCGTGGGGAACTACAGTGCATCTCCGTGTTTGCCTGCAATAGCTTTACACGTTGCTGCAGTTTCTCTGTTCCTCCAAGCCGTTAATTTAAACCATCGGAAAGTTAATTCCATAAAATGTGCAGGTAATGCAGCAGAACCTTAAAGTACCTGTTCTATTGCATACCTAACTGCTGCTGGAACAATAGGCTTTAAAAGTGCTTAACCAGGACTAACTTCCGTTTCATCATTACGCCAAGGTCTTCTTACATTTCCTCGTAGGTTTTAAAGTGGGTGCAGGTTTTCTCTTTGTCAAAATCATATAGCTCCATCATAGCCTCACTGGAAACAGTTAAAACAGCAAATTATTGTCTTCAGCCACTTGTTTGGGAAGAATAACATGGTCGGAAATTGTTAAATGGCTTCTCAGATTCTTCAGAATCGGAGCTACATCGGGCATGAAACATAGTTTCTTCACAAAATTCTTGTGATTCATCTCATATTGATCAGACGGAAACGGTACCATGCAATATGATACAGAATACTTAATATGAAATGGAATTAAAAGATCTCGCATAACTGTATTACAAATACAGGGTGTTACAAAAAGATACGGCCAAACTTTCAGTACAGAATCCTCACACACAAAGAAAGAAAATATATTATGTGGACATGTGTCCGGAAACGCTTACTTTGCATGTTAGAGCTCATTTTATTACTTCTCTTCAAATCACATTAATCATGGAATGGAAACACACAGCAATGGAACGTACCAGCGTGACTTCAAACACTTCGTTACAGGAAATGTTCAAAATGTCTTCCGTTAGCGAGGATACATGCATCCACCCTCCGTCGCATGGAATCCCTGATGCGCTGATGCAGCCCTGGAGAATGGCGTATTGTATCACAGCCGTCCACAATACGAGCACGAAGAGCCTCTACATTTGGTACCGGGGTTGCGTAGACAAAAGCTTTCAAATGCCCCCATAAATGAAATTTAAGAGGTTTGAGGTCAGGAGAGCGTGGAGGCCATGGAATTGGTCCGCCTCTACCAATCCATCGGTCACCGAATCTGTTGTTGAGAAGCGTACGAACACTTCGACTGGAATGTGCAGGAGCTCCATGGTGCATGAACCAAATGTGTCGTACCTGTAAAGGCACATGTTCTAGCAGCACAGGTAGAGTATCCCGTATGAAATCATGAAAACGTGCTCCATTGAGCGTAGGTGGAAGAACATGGGGCCCAATCAAGACATCACCAACAATGCCTGCCCAAACGTTCACAGAAAATCTGTGTTGATGACGTGATTGCACAATTGCGTGCGGATTCTCGTCAGCCCACACATGTTGATTGTGAAAATTTACAATTCGATCAAGTTGGAATGAAGCCTCATCCGTAAAGAGAACATTTGCACTGAAATGAGGATTGACACATTGTTGGATGAACCATTCGTAGAAGTGTACCCGTGGAGGGCAATCAGCTGCTGATAGTGCCTGCACACGCTGTACATTGTACGGAAACAACTGGTTCTCCCGTAGCACTCTCCATACAGTGACGTGGTCAACGTTACCTTGTACAGCAGCAACTTCTCTGACGCTGAAATTAGGGTTATCGTCAACTGCAGGTGTCCTCGTAGTTGTAGGTCACCCCCAGTCGCGAGTCATAGGCTGGAATGTTCCGTGTTCCCTAAGACGCCGATCAATTGCTTCGAACGTCTTCCTATCGGGACACCTTCGTTCTGGAAATCTGTCTTAATACAAACCTACCGCGCCACGGCTATTTCCCCGTGCTAATCCAATGGGCATCTGCCAACTCCGCATATATAAACATTGCACTGACTGCAAAACCACGTTCGTGATGAACACTACCCTGCTGATGCTACGTACTGATGTGCTTGATGCTAGTACTGTAGAGCAATGAGTCGCATGTCAACACAAGCACCGAAGTCAACATTACCTCCCTTCAATTGGGCCAACTGGCGGTGAATCGAGGAAGTACAGTACATACTGACGAAACTAAAATGAGCTCTAACATGGAAATTAAGCGTTTCCGGACACATGTCCACATAACATCTTTTCTTTATTTGTGTATGAGGAATGTTTCCTGAAAGTTTGGCCTTACCTTTTTGTAACACTCTGTATACACACATCAAAAAAAGTTTTGCATCACTCCGGTTCCCAGAACTCCTGTAGTTAGACGTTGCCTGTGGATTCTGTATCACAGGCACAGTCCCTTTGACTGTTCAGAGATGTCACTAAACTCGCCCAGAGATGTAAATAACCATGAATGAGCAGCGCCTATTAGACGGAGGGGTTCCGACAGCCGATCAGTTCCTGTCATTCCACCAGGAAGGCGGTACACGGCTCGTGTTGTCTGTAGTTCAACCATGCCTAGACGGTCAATACCGTGGTTCGATCACGTCCGCATTGTTACTTCATGCTAGGAAGAGCTCTCAACAAGGGAAGTCTCAGAGTGAACCAAAGCGATGTTAGGACATGGAGGAGATACAGAGAGACAGGAACTGTCGATTACATGCCTCGCTCAGGCTGCCGAAAGGCTACTACTGCAGTGAATGTCCGCTACCTACGTATTATGGCTCGGAGGAACCCTGACAGCAACGTCACCATGTTGAATAATGCTTGTGCAGCCACACGAGGTCGTGTTACGACTCAAACTGTACACAATAGGCTGCATGATGCGCAACTTCACTCCTGACGTGCATGGCGAGGTCCATCTTTGCAACCGCGACACCATGCAGCTCGGTACAGATGGGCTCAGCAACATGCCGAATGGACCGCTCAGGATTGCCACCACGTTCTCTTCACCGATGAGTGTCACATATGCCTTCAACTAGACAATCGTCGGAGATGTTTCTGGAGGCAATCCGGTCAGGCTGAACGCCTTAGACTTAGTGTTAAGTGCAACAAAGTGGAGGTTTCCTGCTGTTTTGGGGTGGCATTATGTGGGGCCGACGTACGCCGCTGGTGGTCATGAAAGGCGCCGTAACGGCTGCACGATACGTGAATGCCATCCTCCGACCGATAGTGCAACCATACTGGCAGCATATTGGCGAGGCATTCATCTTCATGGACGACAGTCCGCGTCCCCATCGTGCACATCTTGTGAACGACTTCCTTTAGGATAACGACATCGCTCGACTAGAGTGGCCAGCATGTTCTCCAGACACGAACCCTATCGTACATACCTGGGATAGATTGAAAAGGACTGTTTATGGACGACGTGACCCACCAATCACTCTGAGGGATTTACGCCGAATCGCTGTTGAGAAATGGGACAATCTGGACCTACAGTGCCTTGATGAACTTGTGGATAGTATGCCACGACGAATACAGGCATCCATGAGTGCAAGAGGACGTGCTATTGGGTATTAGTGATACCGGTGTGTACAGCAATCTAGACCACCACCTTTGAAGGTCTCGCTGTAAGTTGGTACAACATGCAATGTGTGATTTTCATGAGCAATAAAAAGGACGGAAGTGATGTTTATGTTGATCTCTATTCCAATTTTCTGTACAGGTTACGGAACTCTCACAACCGAGGTGATGCAAAACTTTTTTGATATGTGTAATATACTTGAAAAAAATTGTTACGAAGGAGAATCGATCTTGCGCATACTGCATTACAACTCCAGAACGCTACTTATTACTCCAGACATGACAACGTGGACGGGGGAGGGGGGTATACTGACATTTTTATTTTTATTTTTTTACAGAATGTCATATCAGATACCTTTCAGCCGTCTAAATTCCCAAATTGTTGTTTTATTGGGCTAAATGTTCCGGCGATGTATTACGCAATCTTCAGGCCCGTATTCTGACTGGACCAGAAGTGGGAAGCTTCCTACACGTCGATCATGGGTCCCGAACTTGGCGTAACATATCGCCGAAATTGGTAGCCCAATAAAATAATAATTGGGAAATGTACACGGCTGAAAGGTGTTTGACTTGACATTCCAATTTTTCAGGACGTTTTAGAGATGCATTTGTACAATGTAGTAATACACATCAATTGTAACCCATTTTTCGTAACGTAAATTCCAAAACAAGATGTCGCTACAAATGAGCTTTATGAAAGTAGGAGCAACGCGCTAGCCAGTGACGTCACGGGCATCAAGTGACCTTTTTTTTAAAAAAACTTACTGAAACTCGTTATAAAAGAAAGCATGTTATGAGTATAAAACGACATAATTAATAATTTAAGAGGATTTCCAGGAAACAGTTAAATACCGTATTTTACACAGGGTATAGCAAAAATGTACAGCTCAAATTGCAGGACACATTCCTCACACGTAGACGAAGAAAGTATGTTATATGAGCATAGGTCGGGAAACGATTTTTTTCCATGTTACAGCTCATTTTCTCGGTAATCATGAGACATACACAAGAATAGAACGTTTGAATTATGGGGAACATGCACTGTTGGTGACGTCTGGTTACGTTGTGCACCGCTAGTGTTTTGTTTTATATGCACCTGTTGCCATACGACATACGTCATTGCTTTTCCAGCGATCAGTACGACCGTTGCAAGCACACGGGTTAATATCACAGACTTGGCTCGTGCAATGGCAGAGTACACAAATGCAGAGATGGCAGATGCCCATTTGATGTTTGGATTTGCAGACGGCAATGGCGCTCGCGCTCAACATTTGTACCGGGAGAAACTTCCAGGACGAAGGTGCCGCGATAGGAAAACGTTTGAAGCCATTGATCGTCTACTTAGGACACATGGGGCATTTAAGCCTGGTACTCGCGACCAGTGAAGGCGTCGAAGGACGGGGACACCGTAGCGGGAGGCGGCAATTCTTCATACATCTGACGACGACCGTAGTGTCAGTACAAGTTATGTAGCTGGAACACTGCATATTGACCACATGACTGTCTGGAAAATGTTACATGAGGACCAGCTGTATCCATAACATTTATAGCATCTGATTTTCCTACACGTGTACTCTTCTGAGAGTGGTTTATTCAACAAAAAAATGGTTCAAATGGCTCTGAGCACTATGGGACTTAACATCGGAGGTCATCAGTCCCCTAAAACTTTGAACTACTTAAATCTAACTAACCTAAGGACATCACAACCATCCCTGCCCGAGGCAGGATTCGAACTTCCGACCGTTTCCATCGCGCGGTTCCAGACTGAAGCGCCTAGAATCGCTCGGCCACACCAGCCGGCTTTATTCAACTGTCAACCCTAATTTTAGTGCAACGGTGTTGTTCACAGACAACGTGTCGCTTCGACGAGATCAGATTGTAAATTTTCACAGCTGACATGTACGGGTAGGCGTCAATCCTTACGCAGCTGTTGAAGCAAGTCATCAACAAAGATTTTCTCTTAATGTTTGGGCCGGCAATTTTATGGCCATTTGGTAGGGCCACACTTTCACCACCCAGACTCAACGGACGAATTTATCATAATGTCGTAGAGGATGTTCTACCTGATCTTTAGCATATGTGGCTTTAGCTGTGCGACAAAACATGTACATCATGTACGGTGGAACACCTCCTCATTTTGGAGTTAATATCCATCGGCCTCCAATTAACAGATTCGGTGATAGGTAGATAGGCAGAGATATACCATTTACCTTGACTCCACGCTCTCCGGATCTAAACCTACTGGGATTTTATTTGTGGAGGCATTTGAAAGCTCTTGTGTATGGAACCCCAGTACAATACGTTCAGTCTCCGTGCCTGTATTATGCAAGGCTGCGAAACCATACACAATACTCCAGGGATACGTCACTGCATACGAGATTCACTATGACGGATGGTTGATGGACGTATCAATGCTCACGGACAGCATATTGAATATCTTCTTTGAGAAAGGGTTGCTTGTAGTGCTTTCTGTTGGTGTGTGTTTCCCATGATTAATGAGTTGGAGAAAATGAGCTGTAACATGAAAACAAAGCGTTTCCAGACCCATGTTCATATAACATAATTTCTTCCTCCTACGTGTGAGAAATGTGTCCTGCAAATCGTGCCATACGTTTTTGTTACAACCGCTATAGTGACGTTTTGTTGGCCATGCGGAATAACACAAGAGTGATCGTCACCATATAAATGAGGAAGCCCGTAGAAAGCAGAGTAAAAAGAATATCAGTGACAAATGTTTGGTATCTTCAGACGGAGGAGCGAAAACCTTATAACAACTGCCCACAGGGGGATTTAAGGCCACCTGGAGGCATTGTGGGCACGTGTCGTGGTAAGGAAAGTACGTAAGCGGAGATGAGATAAATAGGGAAACATTCAACATTCTAGCGAAGATACTGGCTGTGAATGGGGAAATCCGCCATTATAAGCTATTTATACAAAGGGCAGAATTCTACAGCCCAGCATCTGGGGAAGAGTATCTCGGAAATGGGAAGGATGGTCGGCTGTTCGCGCTTTATTGTCACGAGCAACTATGGAAAGTGATTGAACGATGGAGAAACCACGAGTATGTGACAAGATCGTTGTGTCGGTAACAAGATAGCCAGTAAACACAAGACGACATCTACAAGAAGGTAACACACTATTAACTTCATTTATACTACAGGGTGACAATTATTGAACTATATGAAATAAAATCATAAGTTATGAGCGGTTTGCGTTAGGACGTTCGAACTGCGCGGTTGGCCGCGGGGAATGATGGGAATTAGTATGTGCATGCATGGTTTGGTTTAGCTACGATGCCCACTTTCATTTGGATGGGTTCGTCAATAAGCAAAATTGGCGCCTTTGGGGGGACTGACAGTCCGCATTTGGTGATCGAGAAGTCTCTTCACTTTCAACAGGTGACTGTGTAGTGTGCAATATCCAGTCACGGAGTAATCGGTGCGATATTCCTTGACGGCTCGGGGCCTACCGAACGATACATCCCCATTATCCAAAGGGACCCTGATTTCGACAATATATGGGTCATGCAAGGTGGAGCTTGACCCAATCGAAGCAGGAGAGTGTTTGATGTCCTGGAGGAGGATTTTGGGAACCGAATTTTGGTTCTGGGGTACCCAGAGGCCCCTGTCATGGGTCTCGACTTGCCGCCATATTCTCCGTATCTGAACATATGTGACTCATTTTTGTGGGGCTACATTAAAGGCAAGGTTTACAGCAATAACCTCAAAACCATTGTTGAGCTCAAAACAGTTATTCAGGAGGTCGTCGACAGCGTCGATGTTCTGACATTTCAGCCAATGATGGCAAACATATCGAACATAACCTAAATCCGAATACATGTAGTGACGTTTACATATTGAATAAAGTGTGTGTACGCCACAGTTTGTAACTAATTTACGTTTTCTTTTAATATAGTTCAATAATTGTTACCCTGTATGTATGCTTAATAATTTAGTTGCATAGAACTTTGAATGCTGTGGGTTTTTGTGTGATGATGAGTCACATACAAATGATAGTAATGTTCTTGATTGTAATAAATAGGCTTTAATGCTGATACAGTTATGTAAGTCACTGACTACCAGCAGTACTTACGAGGAGAACACGGCAAGTGCCACACCTTGATTTCCCAGAAACTTCGCTCAATGCAAGAGGGGTCAAAATTAACAAACACTTGTCTCGGCTTATCCGTAAATATTCGACTGTTTCAGAGAAAACGACGGTCAAATTTTTCAAGATATGCCTTTTAACGGGGAAACAGTTCAACTAAAGCGGTATCACAGTGGCTACCGTCGTGGATTCCCACTTTTGCGCTCCGTACTAGTAACCCAGTTATTATTTTCATGCATATTTTTGATTTTCATTTACCTATCCATGTCTGTAGAAGATTACTAAACGAATGTTTGAAATAACGTCGTCCTTCTTCGTCTGCTAATTGTGTTTCGGGTGAATGGAAAAATTATTTGAAATGGTTTTCAGTGAAATTCTTGTAGTGTATCTTGACCCATAAACAACTGCAACCGTCAGTTTTCTGACAAATGATGCATTATGCGTGGTTTCCTTCACAGTAATACCAACGCGTGAAATCATCAGCAACGTTAAAGATGTTTCTTTCCTGAGTGAGATTCATGGGACGAAATGTCGCTGTGGCAAGCCTTCTTTCGTGCGATGCTCGTGGTGTTCGGAATTTCTGTGTTTCGAATAGTTCTACGATCGGTATCGTCCAAGGGAATGAGCAAAACCTTTCATAAGAATAAACATAAGAATAAAGTATAAGAACTGATGTAAGAATATGATAATTTAAAAACATTATAATCCCTGAAAGTACCATACACACATATAAACTGAAGCGCCAAAGAAACTAGTATAGGCATGCATATTCAAATACAGAAATTTGTAAACATGCAGAATACGGCACTGCAGTCGGCAACGCCTATATAAGACAACAAGTGTCTGGCGCAGTTGTCGGCTACTGCTACAATGGCAGGTTATCAAGATTTAAGTGTGTTTGAACGTGGTGCTATAGTCGACACAGGAGCGATGGACCACAGTATCTCCGATATAGTGATGAAGTGGCGATTTTCCAGTACGACCATTTCACGAGTGTGCCGTAAATATCAGAAACCCGGTAAAACATCAAATCTCCGACATCGCGGCGTCCTGGAAAAGATCCTACCCCATTCGTGTATCTTGATGAGTGTACGACTCGCCTGGGCCCGTCAACACCGACATTGAATTGTTGATGACAGGAAACATACTGCCGGATGAGCCTCGTTTCAAATTGTACCGAGTGGATGGACGTGTAGGGACAACCACATGAACCCATGGACCCTGCATGTCAGAGGGGAACTGTTCAGGCTCTGTAGTGGTGTGGGTCGTGTGTAGTTGGAGTGATATGGGACCCCTGATACGTCTAGACACGACTTTGACAGGTGACACGTACGTAAGCATCCTGTCTAATCACCTGCATCCATTCATGTCCATTGTGAATTCCGACGGACTTGGACAATTCCAGCAGGACCATGCGACACCCCACACGTCCAGAATTGCTATAGAGTGGCTCCAGAAACACTCTTCTGAGTTTAAACACTTCCGCAGGTCAGCAAATTTCCCAGACATGAACATTATTCAGCACATTTCGGATGCCTTGCAACGCTCAGAAGAGATCTCCACCCCTTCGTATTCTTACAGATTTATGGACAGCCCTGCAAGATTCATGGTGTCAATTCAGACATGCCATACCGTGTTGCGGCACTTATGCGTGCTCGCGGGGCCCTACACGATAATATGGCAGACATATCAGTTTCTTTGGCTCTTCAGTGTATATTACATAATAAATGCGTGATACTTATTATGGAACCCAGCTGTAATTTTACAATTAATATAACGCCCTCGTATGCCCTAACTCGATAAGAGACATTCGTGTACCAACAGTGTACGGATATATGTAAATAAAACAAATAAAAAATAACCAGACAGCGAACGTGAAATGCGGAAATGGGAAGCCGCGATTCCAGGCACTAGGCCAAAAGATGGTGTCAACTTATTGTGCACTAAAACGTGTCTCTAAGTTATCTCAAAAACTTTCATAGTCGTTTTCTCAGAAACGTTCGGGTATCTGCAAACAAGCCGACACATGTGTTCGGTTACTTTGGCTTCTCTTCCACTAAACGAAATATTTGGGAAATATGGTTACGACCCTTGCCGCGTTCTCCTCGTTAGTAGCGCCATGACACTTCAATGTAAAAGCACACCGTCTTCAGGCCACGAGTGGTCTACCTGGACCATCCGACCGCCGTGTCATCCTCGGTGGAGGATGCGGATAGGAGGAGCGTGGGGTCAGCACACCGCTCTCCCGGTCGTAAGATGGTATTCTTGACCGAAGCCGCTACTATTCGGTCGAGTAGCTCCTCAATTGGCATCACGAGGCTTTGTGCACCCCGAAAAATGGCAACAGCGCATGGCAGCCGACATGGTCACCCATCCAAGTGCCGACCACGCCCGACAGCGCTTAACGTCGGTGATCTCACGGGAACCGGTATATGACACTTCGATGTAATGTTACTTATTGCAGCCTTTCGCATTAATGGTCCTAAGTCTACAGAGGCACTAGATCTGGGGCCGAGCTCTGAATTGCGTCTGCTTCGAAAGATGAGCCGGCCTATCAGAGTTTCGAGCAGTGAGGTTACGTGGAATCCGTGTCCTTCAGTGGCGTGTATGCGTGGCGCCACCTAACGGAGAGCAGCGAGCGATGCGTAGCGAGCTCACCCCCATGCCCAGCTGGCTAGAGGTTCAAAAGTGCCGTCTCTCGCATAGCTGTGGATGGCGCGCGGCACGCTGTGTGAGGCCATCGCAGACGCCGTCGATACAGCAGAGTTGTTCGTGAGCACCTCTTTGAATATCCAAAATTCTCGATTATTTGAGACACACTTCCAATGCTGACCGACAACTGTAGATCCAATTGACGAGTTGTGATGCGCCGGTCGGCACGAATAATGGCATCCGCACGATTCAGCATGTCTGCAGCAGTGGTTGTGACAGGAGGTCCCGAGTGTGGCTGATCGTGGAGCTCTGTTTCTGCATTTGCTGAGCTCCAACTTTCTTTACCCATCGCCCGACTCTACTCCTATCAACTGCAGCAAACATTGCACACAAATGTTTATGGATGTTCACCACGGTTTCTTTTTCTGCACACAAGAATTCAATAGCAACACGCTGCTTGTAACGTGAGTCGTATGTAGACGCCATTTTGACGCTGTACTACGGCTCTGCCGTCTGCCAGAACGATTCGAAATTTCACCGGCGCACAGAAGAAACATCAAATGTGATACTCCAACAAGGGCGTTTGTCTATGTACATTAATGGCTTTTTTACGTGGGACTTTACATATTGAACGATCCTCGTACATATATCTTACTCTGTGAATATTTTCCTTTATACGGCTACTGCAGTTACGACTGTGGCTGGGAGGGACGTCAAAACTTCTCTGCATGTCAGTAATTGCTATTTTTCAGCATAGATTACAATATTCACCTTACAATTTTCCGGAACAAAACGAGGGAGACAAGGATATGATAAAAAGAAAGACTCAGGCCATTGGCTTTATGCACAATATGGGCTCTCTTATACATGGCTGAAAAATGGCCAGGCAGAAAGACCTTTGAAAATCTCATGTTGAACAACAGTTTGAGGGAAATCTCTACATCTGCATAAAGTGCAAAAGCAGTAACAAGGTCGTGCTGCAGCATTTTACCATGAAGGTGGATACGGTAAAGAGACCATTCTGCCATCAGGATGTTATGGAAGATGCGAACCCCTTGAGCTTATCTGCTCCAAGTAAGTCAACGTTTGTACAGCGAAATCAAGCACAGAGCTTGATCAATAGCACTGCCATTGTGGCTGCCGCAGGCGCCACTGTTATTGCGTCTCCCAGTGGCTGACTGATTTACCTCTGACTACCTCATTTACTATAACTAAGATCACTCAGTTTGTAGGTGTTCTGAGCTTTCTCTTATTGCATGAGACATGTCAGGAATATGTTTGTTATTCCTCTCAGTTGGTGCTCTTTTATAAATATCATCAATCTACAAACGTCCAAATAGTTCTGAAGCTCTTCTTCCTGTAGCATTTATGTTACTGTTAGCAATCAGTTGACTCTACGGATGAGGTTTTATCAATGTAATGGTGGTGTAGCGTATCGACCGCATTCAGTCAAAAAGTGCGTCAGTGTGGAAGTAAGGTGCAACAAAGCCAGCCACAGGCAGGCAAGCGTGTTATATATTGTGAAGTAAAACACGGCCGACAGGCACTGTGAAGCAGAGCCAGCTGGGCACGGCGTAGCAACAGCTGATGCTGCAATATACTAGTCGAAGGACGGAAGCCTTTCCTCACTTGTCATCATGGAAAAGTTTAGAGTATATGTATCACGCCCTAAACGAACACAGACAGGAGTGTGTAAGTACTCAGCCATTCGTGTACTAATATATTCTCATCTCAGTATCATAGGGCAACGGCCTTGCCACAGTGGATACACCGGTTCCCGTGAGATCACCGAAGATAAGCGCTGTCGGGCGTGGCCGGAGCTTGGATGGGTGACCATCGGGGCCACCATGCGCTGCTGCCATTTTTCGGGGAGCACTCAGCCTCGTCATGCTAATTGAGGAGCTACTCGACCGAACAGTAGCGGCTCCGGTCACAGAAAACCATCATAACGACCGGGAGAGCGGTGTGCTGACCACACGCCCCTCCTATCCGCATCATCAGCTGAGGATGACACGGCGGTCGAATGGTCCCGATGGGCCACTTGTGGCCTGCAGGCAGAGTGCTCAGTATCATAGGCTACACCATGAGCCTGTGACTCGCAGAACGATATCCTGGAATGCAGTATGGTTTCCACTGTTCGACCAAGGGATAGGACAGCATGGCCTGAATCATGAGAGCAGCCGCCGCCACAGCAAATAGCCTCCCGGTCGCTGGAGGGAGGCCACGGCACCCTTCACGGTATCGTCAGCTGCGCTGCTGTGCTGTCATCACGGACGCAGGCAGAGATGTCGCTGACAGCAGCACACACGTGACGCAACTCTTGGCCCCTCAGTGCTGGACTGCCTATTATTTCGTATGAGAGGCTACTGGACCCCTCCACCGAGCTGCACCGTGCTGTTCCTGATGTACCAAGGCCGAGAACCAGAATAAAGAAGTTAATTAAACAAGTCTACTGTCACTCTGACTTCTCATTTCACTCTCTGGTTGCTCTAACACTGGTGTCAGATCATTGACATTGCCTTCTTAGAGCAACATCCGAGCTCAAAGCTTATGGTACAGCGAGTCCAAGAACTTTTGATTGTATTTTGGTTGTGGAAAAAGATTTGACAGTTGTGCATTTTGTAAAAAATATTATATTGCGAGTAGAGACTCAATGAATTTGTCTAGTTTTAGTAGTAATGTAAGTCATGATTGGTTAGGGCCTGTAAGATATGCACAGTGTAACATTGAAGGCCACTCAATGCCATGTATGGAATTAGTTCCAGTAAAATGCTGTACATGTAATCGTTAGGGGCATATAGCTAGGCAATGCCAGGAGTCGAGATGGCTCATGACTGGCCGTAAGAATTAACTTAATGTATTTTGTTTTCTTGTCTTGTGAATGTTAGTTTTCAAAATTAGTGCTGTCAAGGACAAAGCTTCGACATAACCAGAGAAGTAATGTGTGTCAGAGCCAGAAGCAGCACGCATATTGTTAGAAAAGGTAGCCGGCCGCAGTGGTCTAGCGGTTCTGGCGCTGCAGTCCGGAACCGCGGGACTGCTACGGTCGCAGGTTCGAATCCTGCCTCGGGCATGGGTGTGTGTGATGTCCTTAGGTTAGTTAGGTTTAAGTAATTCTAAGTTCTAGGGGACTTATGACCTAAGATGTTGAGTCCCATAGTGCTCAGAGCCATTTGAACCATTTTTAGAAAAGGTAGCACAATTAACAGCAAATAATACAAAACTGCATGGATTACTAGAGTCGCAGTCATCACAACGAGGTGTAGATTTGTCACTTGAAAGATTCATTGCTCCTTTTTCTGGCAAAGCAATCGAGAATGTGCGGGACTTTGGCCGGCCGCTATGGTCGAGTGGTTCTAGTCGCATCAGTTCGGAACCGCGCTGCTGCTACGGTCGCAGGTTCGAATCCTGCCTCGGGCATGGATGTGTGTGATGTACTTAGGTTAGTTAGGTTTGAGTAGTTCTAAGTCTAAGGGACTGATGACCTCAGATGTTAAGTCCCATAGTGCTTAGAGCCATTAGAACCCCTTTTTTTTTCAGAACTTTGTGAGAGACTTTGGAAATCTGGCGGGGATGGAAGGTTGATCCGATTAGGAATTACTGAGTGTTGCAAAACTGAAATTAGCAGGGAAGCTGAAACTTGTGTTGGGTATACAGAACATCTTAAGGAAGCCACAACATTCGAAGAATTTAAAGAAAGGTTAACTGAGAGATATACGAAACGAAATAGTGCCACACATTATGGGGAACGATTAGGGGTAATAACTAAGAGAAATGCGGAAACTGTGTAACAATTTGCGGATAGAATAAGGTAAAATTAATGGATGAACCTATGAATTAAGACAGTATGTTGTAGTAAATGAAACCATTTTGCAAGCAGCTGAGCAGAGGACTCTCGATGCTTCTTAACAGGGTTCCATGAAGAAATGTGAAGACATGTGTGGAGAAATGTCCGACAGATTTGTGCACAGCAGTGCAGTTAGCTATGGAGCGTGAGAAGATCGACTTGTCGACTGGAATGTATGATAAATAGACAGTTTTTGCAGCTAATATAGAATGCTTCAGGTGTGGATGAAGGGGGCATATAAGGAGGCAGTGTCGCCAGCCTCAGGGTGATGTGAATAAAGTAAGAGAAAGTAATAGTTTTAGAAGTAGAGGGTCAGGGAGGAATAAGGTGTTAAACGCCAATAGGAACCACAGGTCTACCTATGGTCATTCACAGTAAGATAGGATGCTACGAAATCACATGCAGAGGTGGATTGTACAATTAGAGGAACAGGGAGAAAAAAGGGTTGCAGGATATTATTGGACACAGGGGCGCATATGTCGGTCGCCAGTAGTGATCTGGTGAAACGTAAGCAACGGGACCCTCCACAGTACAGATTGAGTCAGTTGGGTTCAAAGTGGCTCTGAGCACTATGGGACTTAACGTCTGAGGTCATCATTCCCCTAGAACTTAGAACAACTTAAACCTAACGAACCTAAGGACATCACACACATCCATGCTCGAGGCAGGATTCTAATGTGCGACCGTAGCGGTCGCGCGGTTCCAGACTGAAGCGCCTAGGAACGCTCGGCCACACGAGCCGGCGAGTCAGTTGGGGCATAAAGGTGTCACGCCATTATGATCGGTGGACATAGACTTTTGCCACGATACAGTTTAATTTAAACAATGTGTAGAGATTGTGGTACACTTGAGTGAGGGCTCCAACATGGTTCTAGGATTAGATTTCCTATATCAACATGGTGCCATAATCGATCTTCGGGAACATGGGGTAGACCTTGACGAAAAAATGTCTAAGTTAGGTGAAGCCATTGCCAACGTAGCATTGTGGTGAGGGGAGTCTGTCACCAGAAACAAACCGATTAAACTGCGAACGATCACACTATGACTTGATTCGCACAATAATGTGCCCAATGCTACTGGGAAATCACTTTGAGTCAGTGTTGAGTATAGCTTGCTAGTAGGAATTTTGTGTGTGATGGAACCGTCAGAACAGAATGACCTATTAGATCAGGCGGGTTGCTTAGTTAAAAGAGGTCCTATACGTGTATAAGAAAGAAAGTGTGAAAAGAAGTTACCTGTTCATATAGATAATTTAGTGCAGTGGACATAGGAGTAACAAAGGGATTGTTAATCACTAATATGGGTATCCTGGAGGAAGAAGTATGAGACATGAGGGATCTCAGCCATGAACAGTCACCGAACACCACTGAAACTACATTACAATGAAAACTGAAGCACCTAGAGGGAATCAATAGAGAACAGACGGAAAAATTACTTTTGGAATTTAAGGATTTATTTTCTCCGGAAGGCCCATTACCAGTTGCACATATTACACAGCACTGCATACCAACAGGAAATGAATCACCAGTCTGCTGCAAACCATACAGAATACCTAGGTGCTTACAGACAATTTTGGAGGAATTCATCGATCAACAGCTGAAAGATGGAATACTTGAAGAAATTAATAGTGCATGGGGGCAGGAACAGTCCTCGTAACAAAAACATCAATGGATGATACCCAAAAATGTATGTTTTGTTGTGATTACAGTCATCGATATGCGAAAATCATAATCGATGCCTATCCTTTGCCAAACATCACAGAAACGTTGGACCATTTAGGGCAATGCAAATATTTGTCAATAGTGAATTTGAAGTGTGGTTTTCACCAAAAAAAGGACGAACCACAGGGTCGACACAAAACAGCGTTTTCAGCACCCTTGGGATACCACGAATTCAGAAGAATGCCATTCTGAGATTGTTGGCCTGAGCACTCAGAGGATTACAACCACTGCAATGCTTAGTGAATCTCGATGACATAATTGACCATGGGAGTGATATGGAAGAGCATATGCAGCGATTAAGTGATGTACTCCTAAGGTTAAAATTAGCAAAGTTAACCCTGGCTACAGAAAAGTGTAATTTTGTGATGGAAGAGGTAGCATACATGGGTAATAATCATAAGCAAAGATTGGGTTGAGATAGACACAAGATTAATTAGAGCTGTACGTGAATTCCCTTCACCAGAATCTGTAAAGGAGTTGCAATTGTTCTTAAGTGTCGTGAACTATTACCACCGGTTCGTAAGATGATTTTCGGATACTGCCTGACCGTTGACACAGTTGTTGAAAAAGGACACTAAACTTGTGTAGTTAGAAGAGTGTCAGAATGCTTTTGAGAAACTAAAAGAAGCTTAAACATCGAGTCCGATATTGGCATTTCCGGATTTTTGTAGAGAATTTGTTTTATCATATGATGCCCCAAACCATGCACTTGACTCTGTGTTGTTGGAAGAGATAGACGGTGTAGAACATCCAATAACTTACGGATCAAGACAACTAAATTCTGCAAAAGGAATTTGTTCCACAACGGAGAAAGAGATGTTAAGCCTTATTTATGGAATCATATATTTCAAATGTTACCTGTACAGTAAAAAGTTTAGAGTAACAGCAGATCATATGGCATTAAAATGGTTGTTGGGGTTACAGGATCCTTCCAGTAAGTTGACGCGATGGACAGTGAATTTCATTTTGAAGTCACGTCAAAACCTGGGAAGATGCACGGAAATACAGATGGCTCAAGTAGAAAGGTAGCCGTGTTACATATTAGGGGTACTGGGCATAAGGAATAACAAACTGCACAAAGAGCAGATGACGAATGTCAGCAGTACTTTATGCAGCTACAACTTTGTATGCAGGATGGGTTGCTATGCAGAGTAACCAAGTTAGGACGACTTGTAGAGGAACCAACGAAGCTAAGGAATAGAGAGCTACAAGAAGCTCATGATCACATGTTAGCGGGTCACAGAGGTTGCAGATCTACCAACAGAAGAATAGCAGAAAGGTACTGGTGGAGGAGTAGGCAGACGGACGTAAACGAGTATGTGTGGAATTACATACAGTGTTCAAAGAAAGCAGATTTGTGTCGAACAAGAGCACCATTACAGAGGTTACTTGAAGCATTAACTCCATTCGAATTTCTGGGGATTAATAATTTAGGTCCATTCAATTAAACACCTACATGGAATAAGTTGGTTGGTTAGTTGATCAGGGGAGGAGACCAAACAGCAAGGTGATCAGTCCCATAGGATTACGGCAGGACAGGGAAGGAAGTCAGCCATGTACTTTCAGAGGAACAATCCAGGCATTTATCTGAAGCGATTTAGGGAAATCACGGAAAACCTAAATCAGGATGGCCAGACGCGGGTTTGAACTGTCGTCCTTCCGCATGTGAGTCCATGGTACTAACCACTAGGCAACCTCACTCGGTAGGGAATAAGTACAAACTCACAATCATAGGTCATTTTTTACGATACGTAGAAATGGTCGCGATGCCAAACCAGCCAGGCAACAACAGTGGCACAAGCACTTGTGAATAATTTGATAATGGAGTATGGACTGCATGAAATAATAGTAACGGGCCAGGGAACGAACATCATCTGAGATCTATTCAAAGAATTGTGTAAGTTACTGAATATGAAGAAGATGAAGACCAATCCTCTTTATCCACAAGCCAGTGGAAGAACTAAAAGAGTGCATAGGACAATTGGGAAGATGCTTGGATACTACGTTGACGCACATCACACCAATTGGAATGTCTATTTGAAGTATTTAGTCTCTGCCTAAAACTCAAAACGGCATGCAAAAAAAGGATTATTGCCGTATGAAGTAGTATATGGTCGTAAAATGCCATCACCGTTCGACATATTGTAAATAAAGAAAGGGAAGACTGAAGAGTCTGCCAAGGAACTTGCCAGAGCGATTAGGGAAATTTGGAATAGAGTACGGAGGGCAAATACACGAACACTGAAGAAACCTGAAGAAGCAGTAGGTCGTGCGGCAAGAACACCACGGTATTAGGTTGGTCAATGGATGATGCTCTCAACTTCGTATACGCCGAAGGGAGAGATAAGGAAGTTTTTTGCAAAGTATCATAGGCCACACCCAGGGGTAGAGGCTATGTCACCAATAAGTGTAAAGATTAAATTGTAGAAAAGAATGAAATTTTGCATGTCGGGCGATTGAAACCTTTTCAAATAAGTCCGGAAGTTACTCCAGGGATAGGAGATGCGGACCGGAAAGGGAGAGTGAGGACAAAGGTATCGGAATATAAATAGGAGGTTGTGAATGAAACGGTAATGAGGAACTCGTATGGAGTAAGGCCTTGGAGTTTTTTTTTAGATTTGTCATAGATTTAGTGTAATTAGTATAAGCAGCTGCACAGTAGCATCGAATTCAAGGAGGAAGCAAGAGATAGGCATCCCTGTCCGTAGGTGAAGTACAGAGAAGCGATATGATGCTGTTCATAGAGGGACTACTCGTTTTCATCGGGTGGAAGCGTTACGGAACCAGCACTTGGAAAAGGAAGTGAGGTTCGCCAAGCAGCAGGAAGACGTAGTGATCTCCAGTTATAGCTGGGAGATAACTGGCGGTATTCATCGCATGGGATATGCGCAACGAGGTGAGAAGAGTGGAAGAAGCATTCGACAAATTCCGTCAGGAAACAGAAAGGCATTGAATACTCAAATGAAGTACCACGGCATGTGAGAAACTACGTAAAGCGTAAGAGAAATTAAGAAGTGGGTTGACGCAAGTACTGGGGGTTACTCCACACACGCGAAGGAAGAGGGGTTGGATCGACGTTGAATGTCGGCTTATGATTCAAATGGCTCTAAGCACTATGGGACTTAACGTCTGAGGTTATCAGTCCCCGAGAACTTAAAAGTTTTTAAACCTAATTAACCTAAGGACATCACACACATCCATGCCCGAGGCACCATTCCAACCTGCGACCGTAGCGGTCGCGCTGTTCCAGACGGAAGCGCCTAGAGCCGCTCGGCCACACCACCGGCGAGTCAGTTGGGGCACAAAGTTGTCACACCATTATGATTGGTGGACATAGACTTTTGTCACGATACAGTTTAATTTAAACAATGTGTAGAGAATGTGGCACACTTGAGTGAGGGCTCCAACATGGTTCTAGGATTAGATTTCCTATATTTTTTTTTTAGTTTCTAGATCATCAGAATATTAATATGAGAATTATCGAGGATAAACTGTGTGTAATAGACTGCTATGTTACGTGCAAGTAAGAATAAAACTAACCGTTTTAATGAAGGATTCAATGAAAGCAAATCTTTATATAAAAAGAAATTTAAAAGGATAGCCTGGAGTGGTGTTCCACACAGCGACTCACAGTAACATCTGGGAATGTGAATGAGACGGCATAGGTGAGCAGACGATACTGGAATGCGTGGAGATCATCAAGTTGTTGAAGATTAATTAAGTCAGACTACCAAGATCTGTAACAGTGTTCGTTGTCAATCAGATTGTTACTAAAGCTTGCTCAGCAGGGTGAGAACAGATTCAACACTATTTGCATTCCATAGAAAACACAGTCTGTTTTTTGGTAGTTAATAATGAGCACGTCTCTTGTCACTGCTTTATGCGGTAGCTAATAACAACGATCTACTTATTGTTAAACATTTGTTTGTTCACGTGATTCGGCCGTAGCCCGTCATCGCAACATCATATTGAAGTTCGTACACATTTTTGATCTGGTGATGGAAGTAGCAAAAATGAAGTAATAAATAAAGAAATATATTAAACGACCTGGACAGTTTTATTTACAAAAGATAGTGTTGGATCACGTGATCTCAATCTTTAATTACCGCAAATATTAGGATTGAAATTATTTGACACGATACTGTGTGTTAAGTCCTTTCATATGATCTTCTGTGATAGGCTAGGCCCTATATCCGTAAACAAATAAATTTTTGGCAACAATTGAGCTGTTATTATTAGCGACCCAATGAACCGGTGAGAAAACCAGGTGCTCAGTATAGAAATAATGGTGGCGTGGACCCTGCAGGACGTTATGTCACAACTGATACGTCGCCATTTAATCAAAGCATTTTGCTGTATGCATACACCTTTCTTTATAAGATTTATTATCGTCCACAGCTAACTGTCATTTCGTTGTGAAGGCGATCGATTGCACTCTCACAACTCTTGACAGTTCATTGTATTATTTATTTCACAGCTCTTAATTTTATTGACCGCTAGGTTTTGGAATGAATAGGCGTTGCACTTTGGTTCATGAGAATTTTTAGGTGATAAAGTGCCATCACAAAATAATGACAAAGAGCGGGATGACGTTAAGGTTCTGCTACATAGACATCAAAACTAATGCTTACAAATCACTTATATTTTTGTTCAAAACTAGACATGTTCGGCATAAGGGAATATCCGCGATCTTTGTTTGTACAAAACTGTCCAATTTCAGTCTGCAGATCACTTTTATTTGTTTTCAGATAACCCTTTTCGGGCCAGCTGCCCACCTTCGGATCATTTGCTGTGGTTACAGTAAGCTTGCAGTCCTATATGGATAGGTTACTTTGTAACTGCAGCAAACGATCTGCAGATGGGCAGCAGGCCTCAAACTGGTTATTTGAAAATAAATTAAAGCGACCTGCAAACTGAATTTGGAGAGTTTTGCACTTATGTTATCCCAAAGAACACATAAATTGAGCCACTTGATGGATTAGAGTTTTATTTGCCTTTCCTAAGATGAGTCATCTTACATCTGAAGCTAGTATTATTTCAGAAAGCAAAAAACTGTGCCATTTTGCAGATTACAATTCTAATCACTTATGCTAAAATGAGGATCTTTAACTGCTGTAGTAAGATGGTAAGATGGCAGCATAAAATTCTTGAGTACCAACCTGTCTGTAGCCACTGACACGTTCATATTTACTCTTTACTGTCAGCTTATACTCCATGAACTTTTCGAAAAGTACAACGCAATTTTTCAGATTCTTCTTTGTCTGCGGCACACTTGCGAAGCACTAGCTCTACCTCACACGATTTGTTTCTTAGTAAAATGCAGCCGAAACGTGAAATGCTAGCCGCCATCGCTGTTTTACATTCCTAGAAATATGGCTATACTATCTTCACCAAAAGAATGTCTCATTTCAAACATTTTTAGTAGAAGCTTTCATCTTTGACAATTATAATGACGAAATTGTATCTTCATGACACAATTACGCATACACTGATCAGCCAGAACATTATGACCACCGATCTATTATCAAAACAAATCCGTCCAGGCTATAGCGGCGTCCCCTGGCGAGGAATGTCAGTTCATGTAGTATCAGTGAGCGTCCTGTCCGTGTATAGAATGGGGAAGGCGCGGGATATATCTGACAAGGGGAGGTCGCAACGTGGGGATCACAGATTTACTTCAGACTTCCTACACCTTTAGTGTGTTAGTGTTAGTGATTTTTTTAACGTCCCGTCGACAACGAGGTCATTAGAGACGGAGCGCAAGCTCGGGATAGGGAAGGAAATCGGCGGTGCCCTTTCAAAGGAACCATCCCGGCATTTGCCTGAAACGATTTAGGGAAATCACTGAAAACCTAAATCAGGATGGCTGGAGACGCGATTGAACCGTCGTCCTCCCGAATGCGAGTCCAGTGTGCTAACCACTGCGCCACCTCGCTCGGTTTCTACCCCTTTAGTAGGCCATTAAAACAACATAATGTCCATGTAGTAAGGTGCACTACTCGGGTGTTCCGAAAAAATCGGAAGAGCCGTTTTACGCGTCTATTATCTACCGGATGCATCTGTGCGTGGTTGCTGGCTGCAGATGATCAAGTGATGGTCAAGTGATGCCGGTACTATAACTCACCGTGTTCGGTCAGAGCGGTAGCAGCCCTCTGTAGTAATAATACTATAAAAAAAAAGATGAACTTGAACGAGTGTCACGGGACGTCCGCCCCAAACAAATGCAACGAACCATATCGAAAAAAAAAAAAAATAATTGCTTTCGCGCTTCGGAAGACGAACTTGTCTGAGAAGACAGTTCGAATCCCTCTCAAACTTAATTTTTAAGCTATATTTTTTTCATCACTGGTCATTTTATTTAATTTATATGGCATTTGAGAGGTAATACAATTAAAAAACACTTGTATATCCATGAAGTTTTAGTGAATTTCATGTTATTTGACTACTTCCTATTTTTAATTTAATTTAATTATTAGAACAAACATATTTATGACAATCGACACAGAGTTTTCCTGAAAATGTATGCTTGTCGTGATTTGTGAAATCCCTTATAAATGCAATATGGTGAGGTACACGGAACTGATTTGCACCTCAACGCTTCGAGCTGCAGACACAGAGGCAGGCCCCATTTGTCAATTAACCCACCTAGCAATGAGACGTTGCTAATGTAGCAAAACGAATAGTGCAGGTGCAAATTTATTTGAATATCTCAGAATTTACACTTGTATTACAAAAATGAGGGTTTGAACTGGAGTCGAACCGTCGCCTCATGCACCTTCGTCTTACGAAGCTCGAACGCTAATCACTTATTTTTTTCGTGGCATTTGATCGTTCAGAAGCACATGATACCCGCTGAAGTTCATCGTTGATCCCTTCACTCAGAATTATATTTTTAGACGTGTAAAACTTCTCTTGCGACTTTCTCCGAGTTCCCTAGGTAGTGCACCCTACTACTTGCACATTATGTTGCTTTAATGGCCTACTGAAGGCGTACAAAGTGAAGTAATCCGTGATCCAAACGTCGTGGCCTCCCTTAGTGAGTTTGATCGAGGGCAGGTCGTTATGGTTCAAAATGGCTCTGAGTACTATGGGACTTAACTTCTGATGTCATCAGTCCCCTAGAACTTAGAACTACTTAAACCTAACTAACCTAAGGACATCACACACATCCATGCCTGAGGCACGATTCGAAGCTGCGACCGTAACGGTCTCGCGGTTCCAGACCGTAGCGCCTAGAACCGCTCGGCCACCACGGCCGGGAGGTCGGGATGGCCAGGAGCTTCTGCACGAGCTTTTCGGAAACTAAACGACTTGCCGAGTGTTCGAGAAGCGTTGTGATGAGTGTCTTCAACACGTGGAGAAATCAAGGTGAAACCATGTCCAGACGTCGTGGGGTTGGGCGGACGTGGTAGGCTGGGCAGACTGGTAAAACAGGACAAGCGACGAAGTATAGCAATGCTGCGCAGAGTACAAGTGTGTCTCAACACACAGAGCACCGAACACTCCTAACGATGGTCCTCCGCAGCCGACAACTCTTGCATGTGCCAGTGTTAGCGCAATGAAATCGGCAGCTAGGACTGAAATAAGCACATGACCACCGACACTGGATATTGGTGCAGTGGCAGAGCGTTGCATGGTCTTATGAAAATCGATACCTTATTCATCACGCAGGTGGTAGGGCTCACCAGGGGAGCAGCTCCTTCGCACCTGTGCTGCAGGACGGAGACATGCTGGCGGCAGCTCCATTTTGCTCTGGGGAAAATTCACTTATAAAAATGGTTCAAATGGCTCTGAGCACTATGGGACTCAACTGCTGAGGTCATTAGTCCCCTAGAACTTAGAACTAGTTAAACCTAACTAACCTAAGGACATCACAAACATCCATGCCCGAGGCAGGATTCGAACCTGCGACCGTAGCGGTCTCGCGGTTCCAGACTGCAGGGCCTTTAACCGCACGGCCACTTCGGCCGGCAAAATTCACTTAGGCATCCACGGGTCTATTGGAGCTCGTGCAAGGCACCATGATGGCCAAGGAGTACACTGCTTGCCGATCACATACACCTCTTCATGACGATCATTTTTACCGGTGAGAGTGGGATTTTTCAGCAAAATAATGCGCTATGTCACAAAGTGATGGAGTGGTTCGAGGAATACAGTGGTGAGTTCCAATTGATATGCTGGCCCCACAGTTGGCCAGATCTGAACCCGATTGAACACATCTGATTGAATGTGGCGTCAGAGCTCATTGCCCCCTCCTCTGAATTTACGAGAATTAGGTGACATGTTTGTGCAGATGTGGTGCCAACTTACTCCAGCAACCTACGAAAGCTTCATTTCTTCTATGCCACGACGTGTCGCCGCTGTTATTCGTGCCAAAGGTGAACATACCAGCTATTTGGTGGGTGGTCATAATGTTCTGGCTGATCGCTGTATAAACACATAATAACAAAATTGTATAAGTCGCAGGATATTTTACGTAGATTTAAAATGTGTCCGTGGCGTTATACCTATTCAGAAAATTATAAATCTTAGTTAGAACCGACGTGAAACAACGTGATGTGTTCTGTAGGTGCGCTGAATGAAGCCTGCCTGAAGTTTGTCTCCGGTAGCCTAGCGTTCCAACTAGGTTTGGGTAGCAACACTAGAGGGAGATTTTGAGGGCCATACAAAAATATGTTCCTGCGGTTGGCAAGGCTTAGACTTGAAACATCACAAAGTTCTTTGGCAAATCTTCGATCGTAGACTTACTTCCGTGACTGGCGCTGAATTATATTTCCAAATTCATTGTTTTTTTGTTTTTTTTTTGTGATTCTCATGTAATATTATAAGCAATTCTTATATAATAAGTGACTATGGGAGAAGTTAATTTTCCAATTGGAAGAATGTCATGTCATTTTACTCCTAAATTACAATAATTTCCCTCAGTTGACATCCTTTCTCCCTTAGCTACTACTACAGGAGTGAGATAATGTTCCCGGCACCGGCGCCTCACAAGCTCTGTGATATCGTTTTCGTTTTCTGACGCGAATTTAACTGTTGCCATAGGGTCGATTATCGCTGGAAAAGTGGCATATGTAAACTCAGTTATTTTTCCCCTTCTCTAATGTAGCTGGAAAGAAACGGAATGAAATTCAGCAGAAAATCTGTGAGTTAGTACTGCAGGTTTTGTATAGACAGAACAGGCTGCTTTTCATGATCGTATGTTGAGTTATGGAGTGCGCCACCCTTTTTTGATTATCACTATAATTTTATTATTGCTACTATTATTTATTCGTTCTCAGACACTTTTGTGTCGTTTATTTCCACAATTTTTGAACGATTAGATGGAAAGACAGAAGCGTAGGATATTCACCACACGCAGTATTCTCCTTTACCTTCACTGTTCAACTGATTTTCAGAGTAAAAGAAGAACACCCAGTCAGAAAAGCTGATAACAGGGAGTCGGTACTCTAGGTACAAATTTACAATCATTTCTAATGATTTGCCACTGTAGTGACAAATCAGTTCACGCGTCGCATGTTACCCAAATGTACGAGTAGAATGAGTAAATGCACTGAAACTACCGGAAAGCCTCGGATGGGTGTTCCTGATTAGCCTAGAATAGTTTCCTCTTGTTTAATCTGTTGGTGAATTAAATGCAAATGGCAGTAAATGTTGCATGATACTTGGATTATTCTCAGTTGAAAAGTGAGTTCTCGTAACAGCACAATGAGATGCAAGAGCTTCTGTGAAGTAAACGATGTAGGAGCTGAGGTTACACTATCTGAGGCATCCATTTGTATACAGCCATTAATGTTAAGATGCTACTTTTTCCCCTGTCTATTAAATGATGTGAGGGTTTTCCGTGATGGCAAGAGAACAATTCTAATGTACACAGTGGGAGAGTTTCTTGAGATTTGTAGGGTAAACATTTAGGGGCCAAGACCCATGGGTGAAAGAAGGCGCCCATAAAACTGTACCTAACTGTGCTAATTGAATAAAATGCATAGGTCACAAGCAAATTCATGGCCCGTTTTGAACTCGTGAAATACAGGAGTCTGTGGCTATACCTGGGCCATTGCACAAGAGAGAGGTCATTGTGCCCAGAGCAACGCAGCACATGTTAATTATTTTCCGTAGTGTCCTAGTTTTATAAAACAGACATTTGAGGTTCATACAAAATTTCCAAACTTATTTCAAGTGCGGAAACACAACAAGACATCAAGTTACGCTTATGTGTGAGATTATAATTTATGAGAGTCCCACTATGGGGTTGAGAATGGGCGGAGCAGTGGGGTGTATGGTGTGCACAATGATGCTATAGTCTGTTACTCTTATTTATCGTTTCCAAAATGAGGTGACTGACCGTTATGAAGAAATTAAATCATTTACAGAAAAATGTAAGCAAAGGGTGTATTGCTGTGATTAACTAGAACGTGAAGGGGTTGTGTTGTCTGTGGGATACAAAAGAGTTGCTGCTTATCAGGCACTGTAGAGCAACACTATCAATGCCAGAAATAAGTCCGACTTATAATCTGCCTGACAATGAGCATTGTTAAAGAATCTTTGTATATTGACTTAATGACTCAAGAACATTTGGATTGTCTCCACACATTCCAACACCGTATATCCGTCTATGCAGTCACATTCGTATCCCCAGATGTTGCTGTGGGTCGTTGTGTGTAAACACCAGTCAAGGCTAGTTATTTATATTTAATTTTATTTCAGGACTTTCTTTCATTGAGCACTTCGTTAGAGTGATTAGTTGTTTTTTTTATTCGCACTTAAAGTAGAAGTATATTCTAACAATTTATCCTTGATAATTTTCATACGAATATTCTGACAACATAGAGACTAAAAAATAAAATAATAACAGCTGTAACGGGGAGAGCCGTCCAATTCGTTAGTCTCTACTCTTACTTTATGGTGTTTCGGTTCCCTTACGTTCATATGTTATACCTATCAACTTGGCGGCTGTTTTCGATGCATCTTTGAAGCGTAATTTCCTACCCTTAGATTGAAAGGCCAATCAAGAAACACATCGACTGTGGAAACGTACTCCTTCATGCTACGACGATGATTAGGACTTGGCAACATTGTAGAATATGTCTGGTAACCCTGTGATAGTCGGGTTACCTCCTGTAGTGATCCGGAATTAACCTGCTAAATTCATTTGACAATTTCTTTATATTCCAATTAAATATTCTGAATGAATTTCGCTTACGATGTGCATCTGACTACCAATGCATGTTTTTAGTCCAGGGAGGTCATTCCACGGAGACATTAAAAGTTTTTTTTTTTTAGAATTATGTCTTAGATATCATTAGGTTGAATTATCTGTCTTATAAATCACTCCGACAGTGAGAGAGAACTGAATGCCGCAGTTGGTCACTAGGTCTGTGTAAACGTCGTCGCACTGTAATGCCAAGGCTGCCTTCGTTGTGGTTTCAAGTCTCGTGAGACAACGGAATTTTATCTGTTAAGTGACAGAGCTACAACCGTTGGGCTTCCTGAATGCGGCGGATAATTCAAGCCAAAACCATCCTACGTCTACATCTACATACACATCGTTACTCTGAAAATCACACTAAGTGCCCGGCAGAGGTTTCATCGAACCACCTTCACAATAATTTTCTTATTCCACTCTCGAACAGAGCGCGGAAAAGACGAACACCTATATCTTTCCGAACGAGCTCTGATTTCCCTTACTTTATTACGATGATCGTTTCTCCCTACGTAGTCGGCGTCAACAAAATATTTTCGCATTTGGACGAGAAGGTTAGTAACTGAAATATCCCGAGAAGATCCCGCCGCATCGGGAAACACCTTTGTTTTTGTGATGTCCCCCTCATATCCTATATCATGTCCATAACACCCTCTCCCCTATTTCGTGATGATACAAAACCTGCTGCCATTCTTTGAACTTTCTCGAAGTTCTCCGTTGATACTATCTGGTAAGGATCCCATACTGCGCAGCAGTACTCTAAGAGAGGACGGACAAGCGTAGTGTAGGTAGTCTTTTTAGCAGATCTGTTGCATCTTCTAAGTATTCTGCCAATAAAACGTAGTCTTTGGTTCGCCTTCTCCACAAGATTTTCAGTGTATTCTTTCCAATTTAAGTTGTTCGTAATTATAATTCCTAGATATTTAGTTGAATTTACAGCCTTTAGATTTCAGTGATTTATCGTGTAACTGAAGTATTACGGATTCCAAGCATTCATGTAAATAATCTCACACTTTTCATTATTTAGGGTCAACTGACAATTTTCACACCGTATAAATATATTACATAAATCGTTTAGCAATTGGTTCTTAGCTTCTGATGACTTTACTAGACGATAAACGACAGCATGACCTGCAGACAGCCTAATATGGCTGTTCTGCTCGTCTCCTAAATCGTTTATATAGATAAGGAACAACAGACGGTCTCTAACACTACCTTGTGGAACGCCATAAACCTCTTCTGTTTTGCTCGATAACTTTCCGTCAGTTACTACGGTCTGTGACCTCTCTGACAGAAAATCATGCATCCAGTCGCTTAATTGAGACGATATTCCATTAGCACGCAATTTTATTTCTAGCCTCTTGTGAGGTACGATCCAAAATGCTTCTGAAAATCTAGAAATACTGAATCAGTTTGAAATCCCTTGTCTATAGCACTCAGCACTTCGTGTGAGTAAAGAGCTAGTGCCGGCCGGGGTGGCCGAGAGGTTCTAGGCGCTACAGTCTGGAACCGCGCGACCGCTACAGTCGCAGTTTCGAATCCTACTTCGGGCATGGATGTGTGTGATGTCCTTAGGTTAGTTAGGTTTAAGTAACTCTAAGTTCTAGGGGACTGGTGACCTCAGAAGTTAAGTCCCATAAAAATAAAAGAGCTAGTTGCGTTTCACAAATGGCTCTGAGCAGTATGGGACTTAACATCTGAGGTCATCAGTCCCCTAGAACTTTAAACTACTTAAACCTAACTAACCTAAGGACAGCACACACATCTATACCCGAGGTGGGATTCGAACCTGCGACCGTAGCGGCCGCGCGGTTCCATACTGAAGCGCCTAGAACCGCTCGGTCACACCGGCCGACTGCGTTTCACAAGAACGATGTTTTCTAAATCTGTATTGACTAGGTGTGAATAGACCGTTCTCTTCGAGATAATTCATAATGTTCTAACACAAAGTATGTTCCAAAATCCTACTGCATATCAACATTAATGATGTGGACCTGAAATTTAGTGCATTACTTCTATTTCCTTTCTTGAGTACTGGTGTGATCTGTGCAACTTTCCAGTCTTCGGGTACGGATCTTTCGTGGAGCGAGCGGTTGTATATGATTTTTAAGTATAAAGCTATTGCATCAGCATACTGTGAAAGGAACCTAACTGGAATTCAGTCTGGACCGGAAGACTTGCCTTTATACAGTGATGTAAGTTGCTTCACTACTCCGAGGGTCCTACTTCTCAGTTACTCATATTGACAGTTGTTCTTGATTCGAATTCTGGGATATTTATTTCGTCTTATTTGGTGAAGAAATTTCGGAAAACCGTGTTTGTTAACTGTGCCTTAGTGGCACTGTCATCGATAGTATTTCCATTTCTATGGTGCAGAGAAAGCATTGATTGTGTCTTGCTGCTAGCATACTTCACATACGACCTGAATCTCTTTGGATTTTTTGCCAGGTTTCGAGACAAAGTTTCGCTGTGGAAACTACTATACGCATCTTCCACTGAAACCCGCGCTAAATTTAGACCTCCTCTAAAATATCGCTAGTTTTGGGGGTTTTGCATTCCTTTAAATTTGACATGCATTTTTCGTTGTTTCTGTAACAGTGTTCTGATCTGTTTTGTTAATTTATTTGGTACAAATCTCCCAATGTGGAAGGAGTAGAGATTGCCTCTCAGGAAGGCGTCAGGAGAGTTTTTATCCGTTTTCTTTTTCTTTTTTGAATATATGTATTTTTCGTTTATTTTTGGTGGATTTGTGAGTTACAGTTTTCAGTATCGCTATGACAACCCTATGTTCACTAATCCCTTTACCCGTTTTAATGCACGTCATTAGCTCAGGAATGTTTGTTGCTAAAACATCAAGTATGTTTTCACAACCGTTTACTATTCGAGTCGGCTCATGAAGTAACGGCTCGAAATAATTTCAGAGACTGCGTTTAGCACAATTTCGGGTGACTTGTATGCGCACTTTCGGCTTTAAACCTGGATTTTCGCGAACATGTCGAGGGTAAATTGAAGCCACCACCAACTATAATTGTGTCAGGCGAGTACGTGTTTTAAATTAGATTCAAGTTTCCTTTGAATCTTTCACAGATTGTATCATCTGAGTAGACATGTCGGTAAAATGATCCAATTATTATTTTATTGCCGGCCGAAGTGGCCGTGCCGTTAAAGGCGCTGCAATCTGGAACCGCAAGACCGCTACGGTCGCAGGTTCGAATCCTGCCTCGGGCATGGATGTTTGTGATGTCCTTAGGTTAGTTAGGTTTAACTAGTTCTAAGTTCTAGGGGACTAATGACCTCAGCAGTTGAGTCCCATAGTGCTCAGAGCCATTATTATTTTATTCCGGTTGCCAAGAATGACGTATAATCATGCTAACTCACAGGAGCTATCTACGTCAATTTCGGTAAAAGATAAAATACTTCTGACAGCGACAAACACGTCACCGCCAAACGCGTCACCAGTAATGCGAGCCTCTGTGACTGGCCAGATCTTTCAGGCTAATGAAAACTGTTTTCTGACCTGATTTCTTCGATAGCACTCACCCAATACTAGGCCCAAATTTTCACCCTCCTACACTGCTTTCACATCTCCAAAGAAAACAATATGTCACAAATTTAAAAAGCCTCGTCCGTTTAACACCTGACCAAGTAGTTGGTAGTTGATGGTTGGAGACACAACATCGTTGTTACAGGTAGTCTGCGGAAACCAGTTCATAGATGTTGGCCACTGATAAATCGTGTGTACAACTGGAACCAACCGCCCTCAGTGTCAGTTAAGGGCTGAAGATGGTGTACTGAAGAACCGAAACTGGTAGCCATATAGTAAATACCATCGCAAGGACGGCTCTAGGTGTAAATAATTATACAGAGTTTTTGCATGTAAACTGCACTTGTTTCAAAAGTAATTGCTTGGTTATATAAAATAGCGGAAGTTACGCAATCAACTAAGTTTTATTAATAATTTATGTATGTAACTGTCTACTGCCGTGAGATATTGACGGGAAAGCATTATCAGTTTGAGGAACTGAACAAAAAGAAGAAACCAAAAGTAATATACAGAGACAAAAACGAAAAAATTAAAATTGTTTCTCTGAAAACCAACATCATATGTAGTACATACAAAACTAAAACAACTGTAGCTATATAAATGTGTAAAAGACACTTTAATATACCAAAGGTAACATTGGTAAAACGCAAAACTCAACATAATCGGATTTTGAGAAACTCTTAAAAATTTACATAAATTCCACATGCAGGTCTAGCAGTTAACAGGCGATTGTCATCTCATGCACAGGTGCCCAAAGAGTATAACACCATAGAGTAAATACATACAGTCAACAGTACAGTCATTGGTGAAATCAGAGGGAACAACTACTTGATAAGATAATTTCAATGCTGGCACTATGTGGTGCTGTGAACAAACAATATGCTATGAGTGCAGCACCAGGAAAACAACGATTGAACGAACGTTAACTTGCAAAACATCTCAAACACATACAATGTACACATGAAAATAATGCCATATTCAACTGTTTCACCTAGCTATCTTTTAGTATGCGATGTTTAAGGTGCAAACAAATGTTTTACTTCCTTGATTCTGTATAAAAGCTCATTTTCCCATACAATACGTATTTTGCAAAAGTTCAGTATCTTCAACTATTACTCTTGTTGGCTTATCATTTTGTTGGTGATAAAAATGCCATTTGGTACTGCAATGAAAATTTGTAGCCTTCACACTTCCTCAGCTTAATTATCGTAATTATTTTCTACAAGTAGTTTATCAACGCCATTATTATAGCATTACATGGTTCATTCATGGCATTACTTTCATATGTAAATAGTTTTTGTTTACATGTTTTGCAAGTTAAGGTTCGTTTAGTTTTTGATTTCTTTATGTTATACAAATAGGATGTTGACTGCTCACAACACCCCATGGTGCTAACATAGAAATTATCTTAACTAGTTGTTCCCTGTGATTAAACCATTGATTACATTATACATTGTATGGTTTTACTCTTTTACTCTTTGATATTAGACTCTTTGGACATCTATGGGTAAGTAGGCTTAAGACATCAGTCGCATGTTAACAGTCAGGCGTGAACGTATAATTTATCTAAGTTTTTAAGACTTCGTCAAAATCTTATTATTATACATTTTGCCAATGCTACATTTGGTACATGAAAACGTCTTCTATGAGAAATATGCATTTCTAAACCAACAGATGTTATAATTTTGTAAGTACTTCATATGATGTTGGTTTTCAAAAGTACAACTTTAAATTTTTTGGGTCTTGTCTGTATATGTTACATATGGTTTCTTCTGTTTCTTTTTTTCAGTTACTCCAGTTGATGATGGCTGAAACAGCCGAAACCGGTCGAATAAACATAATTTATACAGCTGATTGGCAAATAAAAATTCTTTTCTATAATTTTTATTACTAATAAAATGTAATTTGTATTTTGTAAGGATATAAAATACACAATGGGCTAACACTAAACGAAGTGTGGTTATAATTACGAAAAACAAACAAAAAAATCAGAAGAAAAAGAGAAGACGTCGGCTCCCATTTTCTCTCACACCCACTAGTTTATGTTTCTTTCCGTATCAATGCTAATAATATTGCCGGTAGTAAATAATGGTTTGCTGAGCGTTCACCAGTTGTATCAATCATAGCAGACAAGCAAGCCAGGAATTAAGTTTCATATCCCTCCTAAAAATAATGAGAGGAAACAAATATGGATAAATGCTTCTAAACGTGCAGATTCGTTTTCAGTTGAAAATGGTTGTGTCCTTGTAGGCGTTAGCGTTATCCAAAAAGCCTGTAGCAGTGGCTTTAGTCACTTCAAGTTTCGTGTCACGATTTCAGTCACTCGTAGACGTTTTAATTCCTCACAGAGCTCACGTTGAAACCCATATTGATCCACTCGTATTGTGCCTTCTGCAATAAGGGACTCCAAAAGACAGGCGAGTATGACCCTCTCAAACGTTTTGCCCAAGCCACTAAGAATCTTTCCACAGCCTGGGGATATGGACTACCTTATCAATCTTCCAAGCGAATGTAACACACTTTATAAGGAGATAGCCATTATAAATCCTCGTGAGAAGCACCCAGGGTTTACTAGGAAAGTGCTTCAGGTGTAGGTTAGTAACCTCGTCTACACCGAATGCCTTGTTTCCACTCAGTTTTCTGATAATACCCCTCACTTCGCTGGGAGTTGATTACGCTGATACAGATGATCGTCCTCCGTGATGATCCTGTCGACGTCGTGAATGATAGTAACTTCATACTCCCTCTGTGCAAAAGTGAGTAGTTCTCGTAAGAGCGTCGTCTTTTGTGCAAAGACTGCAACAAACGTTTCCACCATAGTGAGAGGGTTCTCTGTAAGACTTTGGGAGGCCGGGGACGGCCGCTTAGACGTGCAGTCTGTCTGTAAATTCTTGATAAACTCCCATTCTTCCCTGGTCTGTAGGAAAGAGGACGTCTTGTCGTCCCACGTGTCCGTACGTCATTCTAAAGGCCGACGTCGGAGCCGGCTTTCAAGTCTGTGTAAATGCCGGCAGTAAGCCGGGTTTCTCGTCCATTGCCAGAGTTTGTGCCACCGATTCTTCTGCAATCGCAGTCCTTCAAGCAAAGGAGGCAATGGATCGTAGGTCTGACGGACTTTACTGCAGTGAAGGAGGATAACTTGTGAGCCTTCCAAATTTTACGTGAGAGGTAGTCCACAGCGAAATCGATATGAGATGGTGTCTGGACCACCAAAGTAGCAGAAATATTATTTTACAAATAACACTGGAAATGATGCCATTTAGCTTCCTGGTAGACACACCGAGGTTGTTTGTCAGGACAAAGCTATGATCGAATGATAATTCGCTGACTGTGTTTAACATTTTTAAATTTTCGGATAATAAGTTGCCGTCTCTTTATCTAAGAATAGATGATGAATGCAACTAGCCGCTATCTCTGTGTATTGTCTTGTCTGTATAGACGTGTATCTGTTGCCTTTAAGATCCCTTCACCTTCACACATAAATCTATACAGTAAAGTAAGGCCCTCCCCGATCTTGGCTGATCCGTGATAAGACAGGCTAAAAATTAGACTAACGGAGGATTATTAGTATTATCCCTATTTTCATTCGCTCTCTCTCTCTTTCTCTCCTTTATCTATGTACAGTTTTTAATATAATTTTTCATTACGTGAAATCAGCCAAATAGAATCTTTGGTGGATTCCTTCTTCTTGGTAATCAGCGGCTGGCTTGTTGTAAGAGAACTTTAAATTTATTATTACTGTTAAACACTGCAGTCAGTCGGGAGAATCAATCGTGTGGACAATATGTTCCTTTTACGAAAGATTGCGATTCCAGATGTGTACGAAGCCTTTTTGGACGATTTAACACAGACTCAGTGATTGCAGCAGGCTCTCTTCGACACAGCTGAAACTTCCCCACTAATTACAGGGCCAACGTGATCATCAAATGATTCAGAAAAAACCTCGTTCGTTCATTCACTCCAGAACAAAAAAGTCACAAACCTTATTTATGGACGAAATCGTGTATTAAATCCATCTCCATTACATGTCCAGATCTCCGGTGATTCCACGCCTTAATTATTTTCCTTTTACAGTCTCTTTCTCTTCAAACAAACCGCTGGCGGCACACATGTTAATTGGCTCGCTTTAGCGAGAAGAAAAGCAGAATATGTATCTCTCAGAAACACTTCAATCCCTCAACAAATACTCCAGAAGCTGTCCTAGTTACCACTCTAACAACCATGGAGAATGCATATATGCATCTCTGTTATTTCAAAGAATAAACGCACTAGAAAATACTTTGGCGTCGACGAGCTGTCGCCGCATATATTACGAGAAAATCAGATCAGATAACTTTTCCAAAGTGAATGAATGTGGATGGTTTGATTGAAAATGATTAATTGGTGCGTGGTAGAGAGTATTTTCTATGGGGACATTACATGTCTCAAACCGAGAGTCCACCCCGAGACCATGGATGATGGTAGTATAGAGTACACTCGGGAGCTGGCGGCTGGGGAGGAGAATATAGGTCGGCTCTAAGGGACCCCAGACTTCCAAATCCGATTCCTGTTCTACTCGACGTAACTGAAGCACTTGGGGTTGGTGGTCGGCAGTGCCAGGTGGGATGTTTCGCATTCCAGTCACCGCCGATAAATCTCTTTCCATGAGAGGTGAAGACAGCGCGTACATAATTATTGAAGACCTGAGCGTTGGTACATGGTATCCCGAAAAATGGTAGCTCACCTAGCTCTATCCTCGCCTCTAAGTACTACAGCGGTGGGAGACTGACTCCTTGGTAAGCAAAGGTGCGACGGAGGTAGATGGCCGTGCCACCCCCACGTTCATGAGGTCGGTCGTAGCCGTAGTCCGAAGCTTAAGGACTTCATAGGTTTAAAATAACTCTCAGATGGCACCAACATGTCACTCTTGTCGCCGGTGATAAAAGCTTCCACTTCGAGTTTCTTATTCCGCGCACCGTTAGCATTCCAAATGAAAATACGAAATTCCGTCTTATGAGCTGCCATGTTGCTGATCTGGACCCTCGAGTTTCGCTTGCGTTTCGACCTGAATAGCTGTCTTCGACAGCTTGCCCTTCGCCGTCACCATCTTTTCTCCAGCGCAAATGAGCTTGTACAAGAAATTTTGGCTGCTAAGAAACTTCAACGCATTTGTAACTTCTGTAATCTGAGCAACGGTGTCGGTGTTGCGCTGTGAGCCCCTTAAAATAGAAGCAAATGTATGGTGTGCGCGAATCGGAGACGTTGGCTGCGGCTGGTCCCGTGGAGGGGGCGGAGGAGGGTGTTGGGTAAATGTTCCGTCACTGTCACCCACTACATGTTTCATTTCACTGGCTGGCAGCCTCTGGTGGATTCTGAGACTTAGGTTGGTTCGGCGTCGACGACCAGAACTTCTTAATCACCTTCTAAAACTCATTACAGCCTTTCGAAGATGCAGCATGTGGTCCTTGGCAACATTCACACTTATTTTCCAGTCCTTACTGGTTGCATGTCACCAAAATTTATGCAACGCGCCGACAACAGCAATGGTTCGTCGTGTGTCTCCAACGTTGGCAGCGTTTGCTCTGGGAGAGCTTATTGCGAGAACGATAATCGTCCACCTTCACCTTAGGAGACAGAACATAACGAACTCCGTAGATAGTTTTGGACTTGTCACCTTTTAGCAGTGTCACCGCATAGATCGGGTGGAGAAGGAGCTGCCGTTTACGATGGAACTGAAGCACATTGTTAATTCTAAAATCCTGAGCCAGTAGACTTCATTGGCACAGACCGAAGGTGGGAGGTCCTTGACGGTCCTTCAAATCCTTATTAGAGGCATCCCGGTACAAATGGAATGGCAGATGCCGTCTCCGACAAAAATCTAACACATTTTAGTAATCTTCAAATGTATCAAGGAGAAACTTCAGTCCATCGCCAGTGTACGCCAGTCCTACGCCGCCACAGATGAAGTCCTTCAGCTCCCTGGACTGCTTAACGTGGTTGGGTCAATTGTAAATCATGATGGGTGGTACCTGTGATGGTGAAGTCGCCGCTGGAGGCACCGAGAACTCGGCAACTTCAGGCGGTTGTGGTGTCTCTCCAGCTGTAGTGACCTATCTGTTAGTTGTAACCAGCGGTTTTGGGTCTCTCGTTCCATTCTACTTCTTTTTCTGGCTGATTGTCATATTACGGCGCGCAGGTTGGAATCTTTCGTTGTCTGCTGCGTTCTGCAATTCTCGACAGTCCATATTCTCGCCACCGTACCATTACAGTGGTATAACGTTCGTCCTCAGACGCGGCGAGAGTAGAAGCAGCGAAGACAACCCGCCAGTGACATCATCTGTATCTTCCAGGATCTGCTGTTGAACACGACGTATTGCCTCCAGTGCTTTTTTACGACGACTTTGACGTTCAGCGTGTTTCTCTTCATGGTGCTTTACTTTGGTGTCCGGTATAGACAAAGCTTTTGAAGCTTCGCTTGGCATTTTCACGTGGTACTTGTTCCGCAGTCTCACCCAGGACGGAGTATGAAGCGAAGTCTTTGGCGCCAGCCAGATCGTCGTCGAGTGGGGGAAACTATGGTTGTCTGAGAGTTAGAAGCCATTCTCGTGAAGCTGGAGACGCCAGTACGAAGCATGGCCTACAGACCACGGGCTAGTCCCGCAGAAACAGGTGTCCTGGATCCTAAATGTCCTGTGCCTAGCTACTCCGGAGTCTGTCTTCTACCAAAACGCCCTAACACGTCCGCTAAGACCGTCCACTAAAACGCCACAATGTTGATGAAACGTAGTCGTTAAAACAGCTTTGCAACAACAATTTTGCTTAGAATGCACGCTACGATGCTGTCGCTGTGCTGACTGAAGTTTTTTTTTTCTTTCTTTTTTTATCCTTGGCGTGTAAGGTGAGCCGAAGTACCACCTTGCATTAAGGCTGGACTTCTGGGATGGCAGGGTACAGGGATTTATTCAAGCTTTATTCAGACGTAAGCCCGTGGCCCTACTAAAGGTGTTAGTTATTGTTCAATCCAGTTACTGGGGGGCCTCGATGATTGCACGAGGGACCCGCACTCGGTGCCACCGTTGTGGAGCGATAGAGCCAGTGTATTCCAGTTGTCGGGTAATGGGCCTGAGTTCATCGATCCTATGAAGGAGTTTCTGTGTTGCATATGTGATGTGATCTGAAATGCGTGGGATGTTCAGTTCGGCGTGAAGGTCGGCAATCCGGGCTCATATTGGAGCTCCTACGATGATTCGGATGCAACTGTTTTGAATGTCAATGACTTGTAGTGGCCGAAGGTCGGATGGGCTGGTAGTTCTCCACGTGGAGCAGCCATAAAGAAGTGCAGGTAAAACTGTCGCTCAGCACATACGAAGCTTCGTTCGAACATTCATCTGACAACTGTTCAACAGTGGGTATAATTGGTGTAGGGAGTATAATAGTTTAATCCTCTTGATGTCGACATGACATTTGAAAAGGAATTTTCTGTGCAGGGTGACCCCCAAGTATTTTATTTCGTTCATCCATGCAAGTTCTCGATACTGTAGAGTAAGCCTGTCCCGCAAGTCGGGGTATTTGCGAGTGAAGAGGACAGCCTTAGTTTTGTCGGCGTGATTATCTGATGCCCACTGGTCCGTCAGCGTGAGCTGCCGCTGTAGACTCCCCACAGCTGTAGTAATCCGCCCCCAAAGAGTAAGTAAAGCTGTGTTTTCTGCAAACTGAGCCAGGAAGACCTGGGGCAGGGTGGGTAAATCGTTAACATAAACGATGAGAAGTGTTGGGGATAAAACTGAGCTCTGTGGGAGGCCTTCCTGTAGGCGTCTAACGCTAGACCATTGCCCAAGGTCATCAAAGGTGTTTTGAGACTGGTACGCCTCGACGAAAAGTTCTGCCTTGCCAAGCGGGTCATATATTACTCACTGTTGGCCTTGGAGCGGTCGTTTCGGTGGCCGTGGTTGGCGAAGGTGCCTGACCAGACTTCAGCTGTCGCGAGTATGGAGAGCAAAAGAGGTCATTTTGTCTTCCCACATTTCCTCGTGGTGTTCTACAGCTCTGCGGTTGAGTTCTCTGGAAAGCCTCTTCATCTCCCTCTGGTCATCCAGATTCCTATGTCGTTGGCAGCGCCGTTGCGCCCTGTTCTTGAGGTATTTCAGTTCTTGCAGCAGTAAAGAAAACGTGTTTTGGTGGTAGATCTGGTGTACCATGGTAACAAAGGCCCGGTGGAAGGAATGCTTGATTTTCTCTGTCAAACTGTAGATGACTTCATCGATGTGGTCAGTAGTTGACACGTCGTCGGCCCGGCACCGCTGAGGACGTCCCTAAATATGGTGGAGGCGCCAGGATACTGTCAGAACTATTTGTGCACACGGGATCCCACGGAATCAAGTAGGCCTGCGAATCCAGTGACCTCTGGTGGTGAAGTTGCTGCAGCCTTCTGGTGAGGTGGGAGTTTGAAATGACTGTCCTCATGCTTGCTGAGGCAGCCCCTGCAGTTCGCTATGCAGGCCACCCGCTGGACGCTGGTGTCTGACTGGTTGGCGAGTAACCGCGACACAGCAACTTCGTAGTGGTCTTAGCTGACGTGAAGTGAACATTAAGTGTTACGTGTGGTGTTCTGACTTGTTGTTTTATTATATGCATAAAATAAAAACAACAACTCTGCAGAACACCGGGAAGCACACTATTAACCAGTTACGCCAAGAAAACGTAAGAGATCGTCGTCTAAGTGAACCACTGGTGCTAATTTGTACCAAGATCAAAGTGTAATTAGTAATAGCCTCTTGTCAGAGACGGCAGTCCAGGTGTGAATCGCTGTATCACTACCCTTCGAAAGCAGAACGGTGAGTGTGAGCACTCCTACTGATCAGTAGTACCAACAGAACGATCACTGCGATGCGAATTCCTACGAAGAACCATCCAGTCTTCGGCAGGCGTTCCATACGGCATCGCTGATATCCAATTATTTTCAAGACCTGTGCTCGTGAACATCATGGCGTGACTCCAAAGTGTACTAATCTTGCAATAAAAAAGACGTATCCGTAATAATTTCCCATTGGAACGCATAAGTTTGTATTTTTGCTCTGCAATGGTGCAAAAGTGTTGTGCCTTGCGATGTCACACTCGGGCTCGACGACCCTCGTGTGGCGTGATCATGGACATGTGCGTGAATAAAACGGTGAAGGTTGCCTCTAAGTCCGTGCAGTTCGGCATTACCCTAGCTGCCACCCATGCATCATTGTTAAAAACGTTACAAATGTACATGCGAGAAAATGGTCATAGCTCGTAAGTTCATGTGAGGTGAAAGGTAGGTTAATAATACCACGTAAGCACCATGTTTCATCAAAATTCTGCCCAAAGCCATCGTGGACGTGTAACACGATGGGAAAGTCGTTGCACTCCCTCTTACACACATTTAAACCTTTCTTTTGAGGCCCCTGCCATGGAGGTCAGTACCGTGACACACAGCGTTGAAATCATGCCGTTTTATTACGGGTGGCCGAGAAAAACATTTCATATGCACCGCCGCTGAGAATCTACGCGAAAAGCCCTCTGGAGATGGCATAAAGGACGTCAATGAAATCATCCCTTTCCTTGAGGCGTTGATTCCCGCAAAAACAATTCGCGGTGTGACGAGCATCAGGACAACGTCCTTGACAACGCTCGACGCTGTTGAACCCCTCCCCCCCCCCCCCCCCCCGTTGGGGATGATTAGATACTGCTCTAACGACATCGTGGGGCTGCAACCCCATTGAACATGATCTGATTTTTGCTCTGCTGCAAAGGGTGAGGCCACTAGGGACCGTTCAATACCATTCGACGGAATTTGAACGTTTTCCGAAGCAGTAAAGGGTGTTTATGCTTTCTAAGCCATATTATATGCACACTCGTGTGGCGTGATCATGGATATGTGCGTGAATAAAACGGTGAAGGTTGCCGCTAAGCCCGTGCAGTTCGGCATTACCCTAGCTGCCACCCACGCATCATTGTTAAAAACGTTGCAAATGTACCTGTCAGAGACTTTGACAACCATTCAGTTGGGTGGTGTCTCTCGGCTGCTTAGTGTCTGAGGGCAGGCAACCCAACCTAAGGAGTGTTGCGTCCCTCTACCATCACACTACAGGAGGGCATCAAGCAAGAGGGCTGAAAAACAGTAGCTAACCTTTGTTGATTCGGATCCAAGTTCAAATTTCGTCGAATGAGTGTGAGCGGACCCTTGCATTCCACTCCGTATACAAGAGCAAAAATTGCGGTCGTTCAACACTCCAGAGGGGCAGATCACATTCAACGGGGTTCCAGCCCCAAGATGTCCATAGAGTAGGGTTTAATCGTTAGGGATGGGGATGTGAGCCGTGTCGAACGTTGCCAAGTACATATTCCTGTTACTCATCGCTCTGCGAACTGCACTTTTTGACTGCGAAATGCGTGGGAACCGACGCCCGAAGGGAATGGGTAGTTTCATTCACGCCCTTTATGCAAGTGCGCTTGTTATAGTCTCATTGTAATATGCAGTACAGTTCACACAACCTTTACAGCACATCTCTATGAATTATTACCTTAGGGCAGTTTTTTTGTTTCTATTTCACAGCTTGACAGGAATTAATATTTTACATTTTACACCAGGGTAACTATAATGTTGGAAGCCGACTATAAATGGTATCCTTCTGCATCTTTATTCATCTGTTGTTGTATATTAAAGATTGATGTTACGTGATGCAGTGTACATAATAGTTCTATAACACTGGGTTGCTCCGGAAGCTACTTTCACGTCTGACAGCTCAGCCTCATTAAGAACGAAGTGTTTATTACTATCAGCTAGGAAGTCCTGAATCAGGCAAAAATCAGATGCAATAAATAGAGAGATCATATCTTGTTCACTAAGCGATAAATCGAATCTTTATCAAGTACTGAGTGACGTAAAGAAAGAACAATTTTGGAACGTGTTGTGGGAACATTGCGAGGTAGGTGGCGCCGAATGACTTATATAATGCTGGTCGCTCTGTCTTGCCATTTAGTACACAGTAAACATGGAGCAGTTGAACGGTGTGTAGTGTGCCTTTTCGGTAAAAGCCTATTGCAAGAATGGAAGCGTGCAGCCCGCGCGTAGTCAATTTAGGCGTCATTTCAACATCGGACGTCATGTTATTGTTATCTCAGTGCATGCAATCAACATCTGGGTCCGCAATCTTGAAGCAACAGGTTCTACATTAAAGAAGCAATCTGCAGGGAGATCCCCCGAATCACTCGTATGGGAGACAATATCGAGGCTGTGCGGACTGTTTTCGTAAGAAGCTCACACTGCTCTGTTCGACGTGAAGCAGAATCTCAACAGTTGCATCGTTAGATTGCTCAATGAATGCTGAAAGTGCATTCAAAGTTCCATCCGTATAAGCTGTAGATCGTTCAGCACTTCAACCTAACGATCTGCTAATGCATAGACAATATGCAGAACACATATTAGCAAAAATGCACGGCAATGACAATTCCGTTAACAACCTGTGACTGTCGGAAGAAACTCACTTCCACGCCAGTGGCTTTGTCAATACACAGAATTTTCGCTATTCTTCTCGGCAATATCCACGTCACCTACATGGCGTCCATCGCACAGTAACACGGTTACTGTATGGAGTATCATGTCATCGAGTGGTGTTATAGGCCCCAACTGTCTTGAAGATGATGGTGGGTGCACAGTCACTGTAACGTCTGTTCGGCATGTTTCCATGATGAAAAGCTTTGTTGCGCATGAACTGCCCCATTTTCCTGCCAGCAGTTGGTTTCAACATGATGGCCTACTGCACGGATTTCGATGGGAGGTGTGCGACGATTGTTTGGTGACCGTGTTATTTTAAGGCCCGGTGACACTCCGTGGCCCTCAGTACCGTTTGACCTGACATCGTATAATTTTTTTCTTGTAGGGCCACCTGAAGAACGCAATTTACCGTATTCGAGCTGCTACTACTGAATAACTTAAACCAAGAATATGAGAGGAAATCTCCAGGATTCCTTTTGGAATGTTAGGGCGAGCTATGCATAACGTTCCTATGAGGCTACAGGAATGTGTTCGCTGAGGGGGGCTCATCTACCAGATGTGATGTTCAAGAAACAAAAATCCTCGTGATAACCAGTAATCTCATGCTCTGTAGTATACAATGACATAAATCAATAAATTGTAAAGTACACTGCTGGCCATTAAAATAGCTACACCAAGACGAAATGCAGATGATAAACGTGTATTCAGTGGAAAATATATTATACTAGAACTGACATGTGATTACATTTTCACGCAATTTGGGTGCATAAATCCTGAGAAATCAGTACCCAGAACAACCACCACTGGCCGTAATAACGGCCTCGATACGCCTGAGCATTGAGTCAAACAGAGCTTGGATGGCGTGTACAGCTTCAACACGATACCACAGTTCATCAAGAGTAGTGACTGGCGTATTGTGACGAGCCAGTTGCTCGGCCAACATTAACCACACATTTTCAATTGATGAGAGATCTGGAGAATGTGTTGGCCAGGGCAGCAGTCGAACATTTTCTATATCCAGAAAGGCCCGTACAGGACCTGCAACATGCGGTCGTGCATTATCCTGCTGAAATGTAGGGTTTCGCAGGGATCGAATGAAGGGTAGAGCCACGAGTCGTAACACATCTGAAATGTAACGTCCACTGTTCAAAGTGCCGTCAATGCGAACAAGAGGTGACCGAGACGTGTAACCAATGGCACCCCATACCATCACGCCAGGTGATACGCCAGTACGGCGATGACGAATACACGCTTCCAATGTGAGTTCACCGCAATGTCACCAAACACGGATGCGACCATCATTATGCTGTAAACAGAACCTGGATTCATCCGAAAAAATGACGTTTTGCCATTCGTGAATCCAGGTTCGTCGATGAGTACACCATCGCAGGTGCTCCTGTCTGTGATGCAGCGTCAAGAGTAACCGCAGCCATGGTCTCCGAGCTGATAGTCCATGCTGCTGCAAACGTCGTCGAACTGTTCGTGCAGATGGTTGTTGTATTGCAAACTTCCCCATGTGTTGACTCAGGGATCGAGACGTGGCTGCACGATCCGTTACAGCCATGCGGATAAGATGCCTGTCATCTCGACTGCTAGTGATACGAGGTCGTTGGGATCCAGCACGGCGTTCCGTATTACCCTCCCGAACCGAACGATTCCATATTCTGCTAATAGTCTTTGGACCTCGACCAACGCGAGCAGCAATGTCGCGATACGATAAACCGCGTATCGCGATAGGCTAAAATCCGACCTTTATCAAAGTCGGAAACGTGATGGTACGCATTTCTCCTCCTTACACGAGGCATCACAACAACGTTTCACCAGGCAACGCCGGTCAACTACTGTTTGTGTATGAGAAATCGGTTGGAAACTTTTCTCATGTCAGCACGTTGTAGGTGTCACCACCGGCGCCAACCTTGCGTGAATGCTCTGAAAAGCTAATCATTTGCATATCACAGCATCTTATTCCTGTCAGTTAGATTTCGCGTCTGTAGCACGTCATTTTCGTGGTGTAGCAATTTTAGTGGCCAGTAGTGTAATTGTGCTCATCTGTTAATCCACATTCCAAACTTTCCCATTTTGTTAGTCACCCTGTGCTTTCTGGACGTTAAGAAACACAGCATTAACGTGGTAACCGTTATCTACTGCCTTTTGAGTTAAATATACGAACAGAGCGAGCTGATTTGCCCAAGATCTGTGTTTTCGGAATCCATTTCTATTGATGTAGAGTTGATTTTTTCCTCCTAAAAAGAAACACATAAGCATAAACCATGATACACATCAGTGATATAAGTTTATGATTACCTGCCTCTGTCCCACAACATTATTTAAAAACTGGAATGCCGAAGCATTTTTCCAATCGCTTGCTATCTTTTGAAACTCCTTCGACATATAGTGCACTGCTGATAAACGGCAAGCAATTTCCTTGGCATGTGTAATTTCACTTGTGAATAGAGCATTTCGGTCGTCGGTCTGTCATCTTCCGTTTCGATACCCGTATGGCTAGTATGCGACTGAATAGCTGACTTTCTCTTATTCTCTTTCTATAAGACCGTACCGTTTTAGAATTTTACCAGATCGGTCCGCGAAACCTTACTTAACACTTGACTGAACCCTTCTGCCATTGTTCTCCTTACGCATATTTTGGCTTCGTTCAGCTGTTGTTTGTCAAAGAAACTTTATCTTCACTTAATTATGCGTTGAAGCTCTCTTTGATTTAGTAGCAGTTTTCTGTCACGGTGTTTGAACTACGGCAGTTCTTTCCCATCCCTTCCAATCTCGCTCGGTGTTTGAAGCAAATTGTACAATGATTTCGAATCTTGTAATATAATTTTTTATTACATGTCTTCTTCCCCAGAGAACAAGACTCACTGCTCAAATTATCTGCAACCTTTTTCCCGTCGCAATTTGTCAGGTAACAACCAGATGTCGATAAACTCCGGAACTTAAAACACGGAAGTGGCTGTGCCCACGGGTCTTGTATTGACAGTAACAGGGGCGCGCGAGCTCTTATGGCAACTACGAGGGAGCGGCCGATGCTATGGCGGCCAATACAGGGGCGCATGCCGCGCAAGGGGGTGACGAGACCTTTTAGCAGACGACAGCTTTCAGACTCCGCGTTTGGCGGACACTAGAGCACCTGGAAGGACAGGCTGACGGGAAGCTAGCAAGTATATGGAGAGCGTTACTGCAGCATTACTGACGGCGGAAAAACGTTGGGGCAGCGACAGTTAACAGTGCATGGTGGGTTGAGGCTGCCTCATTTTACTCTGGATTAACATGTTAGATGTATAATTACTGTACGACAAATGTGTTTTTGGAAATTTGTCATTAGAGTTGAAAAGTATCACAGGTGGTAGTCAGGTTGGCTCGGGGTTAGTTCTCATCAAGCTTTGAAGAAGTAGGATCTATGATGAATGCGCGACTAGTGAGCCCCTTCGTGAACGTGTCGCAGTGTTTCAGAGTTCAGTTTCGGGACTCGGAATAATTTCACGTAACAGTGTGTAACACTACATCAGTATAGTTAATAAGTTGTACTGATTAATCCTACATAACGTCAAGTGTGTATTCTTTATTATGAAGTGTCTTTGATCTACCGTAAAGAAGTGGAAAGGTAGTGTGACATCTTTACTATTTGCAGTTTAAGTTCTTTGTATTATTTGGAGGAAGTGGTATTTAATTATGTATATTTGTGTTGACTTCTTAATAGATTTCAATAATAAGATTTTTTAAAATATGTTTGCTGGAAACTATGTAATAACTGGTAAATACATAGGGACTTTGTAGTGTACAGAGAGAAACCCAAAGTAGTTCCCCTCTGCAACGTAAGTGAGTTGGAGCACTAGAAAAAGGTGGATGTGGCGCTCAGTCTGGGCGGCAAGTGAGAGAGCACAGTCAGTCGATAGCAAGTAAATGACGAGTGGATAGCACAGGTGCCGGATGAGACTTACAGTATTGCATTTGGAATGGAATGGCCTCGGATTTAATACTCGGCTGTAAAATGGTGCTCTCGATTTGGGGAAAGCTCTAAAAAACGCCAAGAAGAGGTAAATAGAGCTAATTATTGCCAATGGAAAGACTACCTAGCCGCCACATGCTCGCCACCACGATTGCGCAACCACTTCGTTACAAATACGAAAGTTCAGAACTGTATTACAGTATGAACCAATAATGTTGTGTTTGGTTCTGTGAAAATATAATCCTAATGTTCAAAATGTGTTTGAACAATGTGTCCATCCTCTGCACCTATCCAAGTAGGATCCTCTCCTTTAAGTGGTGAAATCCGAGAGTGTCCTTTGCATAAAAAGCATTAACAGTATTACAGTGCTTTTTATTGATGTGTGGCAAAGTTATGCCAGTACTCTTAATGTGAAGGGTAAAATTTACTTGTTTTTCATAGATATAAGACAGACTATTTATGTTTGAGTATTTTGAAATTTAACTAGAAAATGAACTTGAGTATCAGCTTGGGAAAGAGTATTACTTGGAAAAAAAAGTGTTCTAATGTTTGTTGCTTTAAAGTTGTTTCCAAAAATTACTTGCTTCACTAGTGATATCATAAAACACTTTGTCTTGAGGTTACTTGAAGTAAAAGTTTGTTGGAGATTATCTCAGATTTTGTAGAGGTTTTGTCAGGGTAAAGTTTTAAAATAGTACAAAATTAATGGTCTCAAACGAAACAGTAATCCAATTCTACCTTAATGCTACATAACGTTGAATGTGTGTACAGTTTTGTTGTTACAATCAAAGGGATAATTTGTGAGACGACATTTCATTTCCATCATAATAAAAAGGATAAATCAGATTAGTAGGTTTCTGGCTAATTAATCTTGAGGTGATTACTGAGAAGTAAAGGTATAAGGTGTGTATACTGTGTTTCCTTATTGATTTTGTATAGGAAACGTGTGTATTAATTGTACTTGATTATTATCATGTGCTAACTGTCTTGTGTGGGTTGTGAAGAGCACGTATGGACTATATTAGTCAAAGGCAAAAGTAATGATTAAATTAAACAAGAAAAAGGCTTCATTTGCAAATCTTGTGACTGCTTTACTGCAAAAGTGACAAGTTCTGTTATTCACTGTGTAATTTGTCCATTTGGGAGTGTTCATTGCACTTCATAGTATTTAATGAACGTTCGTTTTGAATTAGGAAAAATAGGTTCTTTATTAATAATGCTCTTACATTATTATGCCTAATTAGGCTGGCGACCGTATAACTGTTTCGATTAACAGTAACCAATTACTGTTACTTTTTGCAAAATGATTTTCTTTTTGCTAACTACTTACAGCTATTCTTACAAAATTAAGGTTCGATATCAATTTTCCGTTAGGTAAACTCGGTCAGACTTCTAAACTCCTCTCAGAGGGTAACATCTGCTGCAGATCTAGGCCATATTTGGCAAATATGCAACCGCAATAATGTTATACGTGGCTGCCTTGTGACAGAAATAAACCTTGTCGTCACTAGGTAAACTGCATGCCGGTATAACAACCGGAGCAGTAGTGTTATAAGTGCTATGAACGAAAATGAATTTATACATTGCCTGTGATTCTTTATGTGTTCTTATCGATTCTGGTATAGTCTCTATCGAATACTAACTATTAGGAAGCGATTATCAAGATTTATCTTATATTTATTAGCTTCGCAAGAAATATAGTTGATATGTGCCATTTCTTTGACAGTAATTTTAATTTGGTCAAACTTCGTCCTTTCTGTACTAAGTATTTAATCCCAACATCCTCTTTTCGAATGGAAGTATTCGTCTATGTACAGTGTTTAGTGTTAAAAAGATTTTTCACTAACTATAAATGTGTTATAAAACAAGTGGTGAAGAAGGAAATCAGCCACTCTCCTCGTGATCGTCGTCATTGTATACTAGGACATGTTACATTTAGCTTTTTAAACCGGTATTATCTCATCAAACGGACTAAATAGATGAAACTTATCTCCATAATGTAGGGAAGATGTCAATAAACCTGTCAGACCATGAGCGGCAACATTGTGCACAAAATCCCTTACTATGCATATTGACGAACGTTCCTAACGTGGCGTGTGTGGTCCCCAGCGGGCTTTCTGATGGGTTGGATATGGTGCAGCACAAAATTTGTGCACAGGCATTCGGCACTAACAGCAACAGGCTGATGATACTCAGAAGAAGATCTTATAAGGAGAGAACTACAGAGTAAAGTCAAGGGTTTACAGAGGCGCCTTGCAGTATAAATAAATATTGCAAAAATCTACCCGAATAAGGCTGACTGGTGATGTGAACACTAGTCTAACAAGACTGTATTACGTATTATAAATATATGAAAGACATTATCTCTCTTCCAGCAGTATAAATATAAATTATCAAAGTAACGCTTGCATCCATCATCCACAATTATTTGCTGGAAACATTCTAAACTTCGTTTTCTCCTACTCTGTGTTCCTATCCTTGCCTGTTCTCCTTAGTACCTTCTTATGTCTTCCTTTATTAGCGCAGATAATTTTAAACACACTACAGCACCACATTTCACACGGTTACATTCTCATCATTTCCGGCTTTCCCAGAGCCCATCACTCACGCCCATACAATGCTGTGCTCCAAAATTATATTTGTAAGTAGGCTGTTTATGTTTTCTTATTGGCAACGTTACATAGCGCTCAATATGTAGGCTGTTTATGTTTTCTTATTGGTAACGCCGCCGCCACATAGCGCTCAATATGAAAATCACTGGCTGTGCTGTGTGCAGTCTGTGGCTAGTTTGCATTGTTGTCTGCCATTGTAGTGTTGGGCAGCGGCAGCTGGATGTGAACAGCGCGTAGCGTTGCGCAGTTGGAGGTGAGCCGCCAGCAGTGGTGGATGTGGGGAGAGAGATGGCGGAGATTTGTAATTTGTCATGAACTGCAATATTTATATACGATGATATCAAGGTAAATACATTGTTTGTTCTCTATTAATATCTTTCATTTGCTAACTATCCCTATCAGTAGTTAGTGCCTTTAGTAGTTTGAATCTTTTATTTAGCTGGCAGTAGTGGCGCTTGCTGTATTGCAGTAGTGGGAGAAACGAAGATTATTGTGAGGTAAGTGATTTAGTGATTTGTGAAAGGTATAGTTTAATGTTAGTCAGGGCCATTCTTTTGTAGGGATTTTTGAAAGTCAGATTGCGTTGCGCTAAAAATATTGTGTGTCAGTATAAGCACAGTCTTGTATAATTGTTCAAAGGGGACGTTTCATATGTCGACCCTTGGCCTAGGATACCTCACTGGAGTCTTCTGATTTTTTTTCTTGTAGTTTGTGTAATTAGTGTAGCCTTTGTTTATTGCTAGCGCGTAATTGTAGAGAGAATCTCCTTTGTAGTTGCAGTCTTTCATTGTGGTACAGTAAAACAGTTGTAGCATCCATGCAGTTTTACACCAAGTATTTCTCAGCAGCGCGTGCAATTAACTAGATATTTTTTCAGTGTTATGTTAATGTGTTCTCTTATTTTTGCTCTTCAAATTGTGCTTTTCTGTGTTGTCGTGTGAAATATTGTGACAATAATGGCGTGTGAAAAACGTAATACTAGGCTCCAAAGTAAACTGAGAGATGACAGTGAAGACGAAAGCAGTGTGTTAGCGCCGCAGAGTAATGAATTAACAGACATTCAAAGTAGTGGTGGTGGTGGTGGTTAGTGTTTAACGTTTCAAAGTAGTAATTTGGTAACTGTGCATAGGGAAATGGAGCGGGCGGCAAACAATGGCGTGGACAGTGAAACAATTAGTGAAGAGGGACGCATTATCGAACGATCGGTCGGCAACAGCTCGCCTCAGGAATCGGAAATGACAGGAAACAATCTCGCAAATACTGTAGATTCAGGTTTTGGTTCCTCACCGTTTTCTCAAATAAGTCAAGACACATTTTCTGCTTGTCAAAATGTGAATGTTGCCGGTGCAAATTCACTGCCGAAAAGCACTGAGGAACATGTTCCAGACACAAGTGCATTGTTATTACAATTAATACAGCAAATGGGACAAACACAGCAAAAGCTTCAAAAGTTAGACACAATGGAACAAAATCTTCGAAAGTTAGACACAGTGGAACAAAATCTTAAAAAGTTAGACACAATGGAACAACATCAGAGACAAACACAGCAACAGTTAGACACAATGGAACAAAATCTTCAAAAGTTAGACACCACACTTGAACAAACACGTGAAGATTTAACTACTGAGTTACATAACATTGAATCTAAATGTCAAAAAGTCTGTAATGACGTAAAAACACAAATTTGTGAGCATTTTCAACCTATTTTTTCGCGGCATGAAAATGCATTACAGAATCACGAAGCAGCCATAAAAGAACTGCAAATAATTGTTCATGAAAATCATGAGACCTTGCAAGCTAAATTTGACTCAGTTGCATCTACCGATTCGGTTACGCAACTTGCAAAAACTCAGGATAACTTAAAGGACACAGTAGATTCGATTTCAACACAAATGGACACTCTGAAACTTGGTTCAGAAAAACACACTGAGGAAATGTGTTCATTATCAGAGAAAGTAGTTGAACTTTCGGATCAGCTAAATAATTTATCTACGAAGGTAGATGATAATCTGAATGACGCAAAACCCGTAGTCTTTAATGACACAGAACAGAGCGAACAAATTAGGAAACTGAAACAAAATCTGAATCAAATTGATACGCAACACCAAAGAGAAATCCGGGAAGTACAAGATCAGCTGACACAGGTAATACAAGAATTACGTATTTCAGAAGACACTCGCGCTCCAACACGGGAAGAGGAACTTAGAAATACGCAAAAGCCACAAAATAATAACACAGGGCATTTCGGTAATTATGAAAGAAATTGGCAAGGTACACCGAATTTTGAGATGGAACCGCCGACACGACGTAACTATCACCGAGATGCTACTCGCCGACACGATGATTTTGACTATAAGCTGTTCATTACTACACGTAAATTCAAAACGTTTAAGAATTCTGCCAACGACATTCATCCACAAGCGTGGCTCCATCAATTCTCTCATTGTTTCCCTCCCAACTGGTCATTGGAGCACAGGTTAGAATTTTATGTGTGGCTACTTAGAGAATGAACCAGGTGTAAGAATGCGATCGGTCATTCACGATTGTCACAGTGAAGGAGATTTTTATCATGCCTTCCTCTCAGCGTATTGGTCTCAAGCTACACAAGACCGTGTAAAACATAACATCATAATGATGAAACACTTCGAACAATCTGAATTTTCCAGTCTTGTGAAATATTTTGAAGACATGTTGCACAAGAATCAATACCTGTCAAACCCATACAGCCCCTCAGAACTCATCCGCATTTGCTTAATCAAACTTCCTAAACATTTACGACATATTATTTTAGCAGGACGTTGCAAAGACGACATTGAAGCTTTTCAGGGACTGTTACAAGAACTAGAAATTGACACTGATAATCGCGGAACGCGAAAACAAGGACACAACAATTACAGGTCACATCCGTCACAATTCCGTGACGACAGAAATAATAACTGGGCGCGACAAGGCTATTCTCACAACGTAAATCGTGACCAAAACAGACACCACCCGTATGACAACCACTGGCAGAGTAATAGTTATAGAGAAAGATCGCACTTCCGTAATTATGAATATGACAGAGATAACCATAGAAACAGACAATTTGGGAACCAAAATAATTATTATCAAGGGACACAGAATAATTTCAGACGCAACAGTTCAGCGCGCAGTTACGATTCAGGGAGAAATTCTCCACCACGTGACCGACACGAAAGAAACTGTGTAAACTACCGACAAAACGACAGACCTGAATTCCATCAGAACTGGCGAGCTTTAAACAGAGCTGGGCCCTCTCGGCAAGGCGAATTTGTGGAAGTTAGGCCTCCTAATCCCAGTAACGAAGCGCGGCAACAAAGAGACAGACAATGACTCGCACCGCAGGCATACACGTACGCCGGCTGGCTCCGAGAAAAATAACATTATATCTGGTACTGCTAATGAGATTTTAATGCAACATTTTGGTTTACTTGAAAATACATTCCGGATTTAAAGTACTTTCTGTGAGATACCAGATGAGACAATAGTTAGTTTATGTGACAGCTACACGATTTTATCACGACGCTACTAATGAGTGACAATTTACAATGTTGATTTTGCGGTGTTTCTGTTTTATATCTGCACAGTTTTTCTGTATTATTCTGGAAAGTAAAACATGTTTTAGTAGTAACTTTTATGGTATAGCTACAAGGAGACAGCCTTTTCTGTAGCACAACAATACGTTACAGCGCAGTACTTTCTTCATCACGGCAATAAGCGTAATAAGTATGATATCTATACGCAAAGCATTTCACTTTGTTTATCATGAGGTCAGTACATTGACTTCTGCAGAACTTAGCTTTGGGGGACGATAACTACGACACTTCCACAGAGATTATCTTACAGCAAGACGCATGTTTAGCGCTACAGGACACATATTTGAGTGATCAATTTTGTACTAAAAACATTTATTTTCAAAGATATTTGAAATACAATGATACAAAGTTTTTCCGTGATACATTTCATTCCATTGCAATAATCTGTAACACCTGAGGGTATAATTACATTAATCCTCAGGGGGGTACACGCTTACTTTGTGTACCATGTGTGTGGCAACCACAAGGAACCCTAGCTAATATGGTATTTTGCTTATACAACTTTACACATCGGTACCATATTTCTCTAAAACACAGAATTACACAGCTATCTGATTATTTAACTGAGAGAGACAAACATTTATTTTACTACATCAGTGACACATGTTTACGCAATTATACAGTTGGATAACTTCACACTTATGAAACTGTATTTTGTCTGTACTTTGTAAACTGTTCATATTTTTTCGGAATCATTGTGATACTATGAGAGCTTTGAATGATGTATTTGGTAAAGGGATTATGATTTTTAAAGTACGTTTGAGGCAGATGACACTTTTGACATGAGCAGAGAATTTTTTTAATTATTGGAGGAAGCTACGACGATTTTGAGATTTGACTGAGGTGTTATGATGTTATTTTTACGACGACGATGTGTATTATGCTGCTGAGGTATGTTTACGATTAATAGGCTGAGGCTATATGAGTTATTTGATTATGCTTCATATTTATAATGACGAAATATTGACGAGTGTCGATGGATACGTATATGTGTAATAAGGTAAGGAGTAATGAATAGTGGGTAGGGACTCTTGACTTGTGAAAAAGGATGTTGGAAACCAAGAATCGTACTTTAAGAGTTATGACATGTGTGAATCATGTGTGAATGTATCACAATGCCACTGAACATTTTTTGGACACTGTTATATTCATAGGATTTTGTTTCTACAGATTTGCAACGCTAATTCTTGACCTGTGAAATATTTTTATGTGAGACTGTCACTGTAGCGGTAAATATTTCCGTAAGAAAGTTAAGTGACCACCTGCACGTAATGCGTCGCGGGCACCCAGCTGTGTCAGACGCCTGGAGAAAAAGCCATTATTGCGAGCCCTTTTCAGCGGCACAGGTAGAAAAAAAAGGGGACGCCATTAACCTCGCTTCTGACATTCCTTTGTAGAAAGCATCGCAAAAACGACACGGTCGAACTTGAAAACATATGATTTTTGTAATGCGTTGTGGGCACACAGCTGTGTCAAACACCTGGAGAACAAGCCATTAGGGTGTGCCTTTCATCGCTATTGCAACACCCTCGTTACTTGAAAACATATGATTACTCGCACTTTGTGCTAATTACTGAAATGCTTATGAATTGATGGGAAATATTCGTACATCTGCACACCTGATTACGACAAGCGTCTTTCTACGAGAGTTGAGAGAATTTCTACTAACTTATGAAATGTCACATGACTATTGAATGATATTTTTATGCTTTGGTTTGCGTAATTGCTTATTTCATTTGATACCTGTTTTTCAGCTGTGTTGCAGCATTGCTTTTATAAAATGAAATGCATTTGCTAATGTGAACACTTTCTGTCAACAGATCTATTAAATAATTATTTTATGATCCACATTCTTTAAAAAAAGGAGCACTTGGAAAGGAAAGAACAATAAGAAGGAACTAGTAACAGTAACACATAATTTTCTTTTCAAGTACTTGGTAATTTCTTTTGTAGAATAAATTGTGATGCATCACTCTAATGTTAAGATGTGACATAGGTATTAGACATGGCCATTTTAGTGTAATATTTTTTCTGCTTGCGCTATGTCATGTTTAGGTATAAGTTACTGCTGTTTGCCAGGCATAGTGTTATTGAATTTGACTTTTGCTCATTTATGCTGCTAGCTTTGCCAATTTGCATTTTTTGCATTGCTGTTTGTGTTGATTTGTTATGTGATGCTGCATTGCCTCATCCCTTAGTTTAGCATCTGAGCTCAGTAGATTTAAGTTAGCTTAAGAGGGGGTAGCCTCTAAGAGAATGAGTTGCGATGAATTTGAAGAAATGCACTGAGAGGCTATACGAGAAAAGTACAGAAAGCAGGTATAGATAGAACTTTTGGAAATAATGAAGAACAAAGGGAGATCTCCAAGAAGTAAAGGAAGTTTTATTTGCAAAATACTGCAGTAAAACAAACCCTGTCCTTTCCTGTTGTATTATTCCGCTATATGTTTGTGTACCCTTGTGTATTTGTTTTCTTCCTGTCTCTATGTAGTTTCATAGAATTTTTTCTTCTTTTAATATTAAGCTACATTCACTATGATGAGGAATACTGTTATTCTCAAATATAATTGGCATTAATAATATGTTATTTACTTTGTAAAGATGTTAGACATTATTAATTCTGTTCTGTTCAATGCTCATGTGTGAAGTTGGTGTTTCGAAAGTTATTCTGATCTTTTATGTATGTACTCATGTCATAATTCCTGGAACACTGACGTATATGTTATTTCGATTCTTTTGTAAAGCTTGTACTACAAATGTTCTCTGTATTGTTATGTTCTTTAATGATGTATTTTGTACCTTTGTTATTGTATTTTTATGTTACCAAATTGTAATTGTTACCAGTTCTTCAAATTAAGTTACATTTCACTGCACACGTTTCTGTTGGTCATAGTATATGGACAATATGTGAGAAGTAGGGACTGTTAGTGTTTGCACGTGTATTAATAATTCAGCAAGGGACTGGATAACAGCATTGCTGGTTCTAAGGACAATTTCAAAAACTTTGTGAGTGCACAAGTGGTGGTTTATGGACTTTCTATATTATTCGCAAGACTCTTCAATGGTGATTGTGCATCTGCACAGTCACAACAGATGGCTGCTGGCTATCTCTCCAAGGACTACAGTGGGTCTGCATCTTTGATGACCCACCAGTACCATTATCTCTACAAGGACTACAGTGGGTCTGCATCTATGATGACCCACCATGCCATTATTTCTACAAGGACTGCAGTGGGTCTGCACCTCTGGTGGCCCACCAATACCGTAATCTCTACCAGGACTACAGTTGGTCTGCTCTGTGATGACCTACCTACCAATATTCATCAAAACTTCGACTGACTCTGCAGTGGGTTTGCTCTGTTGTGGCCCATTACCTGTCAGCATGTCGAGAGTCAGCACTGTCTTTCCGTTGGAAGGACAACACTACTTCTTCAAGACTGCATGGAAATCCACTACTTCCGTGTGCATTTTCTTCTACTGCTCAGACTTTGAGAAAAACACTATTTTACCGTAATGAATGATCAGGACTGTCTTTATGGACTGTGAGAAAATTTGAGCTTTTGACCAACATAATATCAATAAGTGTGTGCATTTGATTTCTTTGTTATTGTAATTATGAAAAATTTTATCAAATCATTATTGGCCACTGCCCAAAAAAAAATTTGTAAAATTTTTTGTGGGGAGCATGGGGGCTATGTAAGTAGGCTGTTTATGTTTTCTTATTGGCAACGTTACGTAGCGCTCAATATGTAGGCTGTTTATGTTTTCTTATTGGTAACGCCGCCGCCACATAGCGCTCAATATGAAAATCACTGGCTGTGCTGTGTGCAGTCTGTGGCTAGTTTGCATTGTTGTCTGCCATTGTAGTGTTGAGCAGCGGCAGCTGGATGTGAACAGCGCGTAGCGTTGCGCAGTTGGAGGTGAGCCGCCAGCAGTGGTGGATGTGGGGAGAGAGATGGCGGAGATTTGTAATTTGTCATGAACTGCTATATTTATATATGATGATATCAAGGTAAATACATTGTTTGTTCTCTATTAATATCTTTCATTTGCTAACTATCCCTATCAGTAGTTAGTGCCTTTAGTTAGTAAAATTGTTCAAAGGGGACGTTTCATATTCTCTGAAATTTCTTCCTCTAATTATGACAATACTTTTGGCCATAAATGGCAACTTTGTCTCCACTGCTCTTAGTCTTATGTCTTCCTTGCTTCGCTTACCTTGTGTTCTGAAGTAGAAAAATTCGTCCACTTCGTCTACTTCGTAGTTCGCAATTTTGATGTTATGTTTGCCGCTAATTTCATATCTGTCATTTCCCATTACTTGAGTCTTTCTTTAGTTTGCTGTCATTCATTTTTCTGTGCTCATTAGACAGTTCATTTCATTCAACAGGTTCGTTAATTTTCTTCATCCTCACTGTAGTTTACAATGTCACCAGTGAATCTTATCACTGATAGCCTTTCACTCTGAATTTTAATTCCATTCGTAACATTATCTTTTAAACTCGTCATTTCTTCTTCGATGTAGAGATAGAACAGAAAGGGAGGAAGACTGCATCTCTGCTTAATGTCCTTATTAATTAGAGTAACTCTTCCATTCGTGTTTCTCTGTTTTGGTTTTTGTATACATTGCCAGTTAATAGCTTTTTCCTATAGCTTTCACCTATTTTTCTGAGAATTTTGAACATCTCGCATCATTTTTCATTGTTGATTACAGTAACTTCTTTTATTCAAAGGTCAGTGAGAAATAGTTTGCTAGTGAAATATTTTTTTCACGTCAGATAGAAAATTAATTGGTAATAGAAATACTGAACCTATGTCCATTTTATGATCCTACAGTGAAAATTGATAGTAATATTGTTGGGACCATTCAGTTTGACTAAGCCCTGAGGATAGTAGTGTGTATCGTTATCTGTTATATTTATGCAAATAGTTTTTTCTGCTCTAGCTGTCAGCTCCAACCTCAACGTTAACATATGCAGGTGTCAGAGTTCATTGCACTCGCGTGTGGCAAAGTATAGGTTGTGTTTGTCCGTTAAAGTTACTCATACCTACTATCTTGAACAAGAATGTTAATCATTCTCTTCCTAATTAGGCTGGCGACAGTTTCCTTTATTCTTTGAACAGTGTGGATAGGTAAAATATTGTTTATTACTGTTTAAATATTTACGTAATTCTGACTTTCAGTTCCGATAAGCCACCTCCGTTAGGTAAATCGCGCTCAACATAACAAAAATTCTTTCAGAGGGTAACACTGCTCTGATTCTTTATACTATAATTGCTTGAATAAAAATAATTTCACTATACGAACTGCCTCCAGCTTTGAGGTTATAGTATAACAGTAGCGGACGGTAGTGTTATACGTGGCTTTTCCGTGACAGGACTATTTGTTCTGTTGGGGTATAGTACGTTATAAACCAAATTTGGTATTTGATTGCACAAGCTACGTAAAACCGGATGCAGTGTTATACACTGTTTCAACCATCCTGACTTTTGCCTTAGGCGATTTATGGAAATCACGGAAAATCTAAATCTGGGCGGCCGGATGGGAATCTGAAACGTTATCCTATTGAATGCTAGTCTAGTGTGCTAAGCACTCGCTCGGTTGCAAAGACAACGATAAAGTGTGCATAGCTCTTTTGTCACGTTCACACTTTCGTTGTGAACAGAGCGTAGTCTCTTCGTGAATATCACACCTTAATTACACAACGAAGACAGTAGTCTCCTGTTGTGTAGAGTTCAATCCTCGAAATCTTCGAGCACATCAAACTCAGTGCATAGTCTCATTATCACAGAACGTTCCACAAAGACTCAGTTCACGACATTGGCAGAGGTTTATAGAGACAACAATTGTTAGTTGAAAGCCACTACAAAGTCAACTGAGAATTATTACTTCAAATGCAATATTTGGCCTTAACTGCACTTGTAACAGAACAATGACGTCAAGAAACTACCTTTGCAATTGTAATTTTCTAGTAAACTGTGTGTCAGGATCTCAGAGTAGTTACTGTATCTGACCACAAGTATCCGGACACCTCTACGTATTGCGGAACTGACCAGAGAACTGACGGACACTACTGTGTCTCGCCTACTCGCCAACCTAACATCAGCGTCCAGCGGGTGGCCTACTCAGCGAGATGCAGGGGCCACCTCAGCAAGCGCCAGGACACACTTCAAACGCCCATTTGACCAGCGGGCTTCGTCAAGATCGCCACCAGAAGTCACCGACCACACGGACCTACTTGCTTCCACATATAGTTCTCGCAGTATCCTGATTCCTCCACCGTATTTAGGCCGGCAATTCCTGGGCAAGGCACCGATCACAATAGCAGGTCATCAATCAGAGTCTCGGATAGGAACCATCATGCTTGGAGGACATTCGACGCACATCGTTATATCCCGCCAACACCTTACCCCTTCTGCAGCGCACAGTTGTGTGGGCACTGGTATAGGGCCGTCGCAGTGTTGTGCACTTAACTTTCAGTTCCTACTGAATCAAGGACAGTGACTTTAATTTAGGTTATTCAGACTTTGGCCTATCGCCAATGAAGTGCACATTGATTCTCTTTGCAGAGACGAAGACTAAACAGATAACTTCTAATGGTGCTATTGACTTTAAAACAACCATAGTGAAGCCAGAATATGAACTGTTGGTTATTGCAGTCTTTGCCCCTGCCAGTTAATCATTTATTGCGTCTCTGCTTGAGACTTGAACTACCAAGCGAATTTTCATTTGTGTGTAAAGCAAACACCCAGAAAGTTTACGTTCAATCGCTATTATTGTCTCCTAACTGAAAAATGTGCTTTGAACACCGCGATTCAAAGCGAAGGAACAGGTTTCAGACATTTATTGCCTGCAAACTACAAAACATTGAAACACATTTCCAACGTTCCTGGAAAGAGAAAACTTGTAATTTTTATGCATTCAATGTGAGCACCATGTGTTACACGAAAAATATCATTTCCTGCCACACACGAAGCATCTGGTCTCTCGTTATGGAATTCATAGCTTCAACATTACAATGACGCAAACTTTCAAGAGTGTCAGGCATAGGTGGGTAAAAACGCGCTCTTTTACGTAACCCCACAGATAAACGACACAAAGGTGTGAGGTCTGAAGTTCTGGAAGGCCACCGGCGATGAAGTTTATCTTCTGCGCCTCCTCTTCCAATTCAACATCCCAAAAATGGACAAAAACTTGCATCCCAGAAGGTAGAAAAGAGAGAAGACTAAACAATTATGTGAAGTTTTCTACCCGATAGTCGGCAGAGATGTGTTATTCCTCTTCAAATCCTGACGGTCATTCTGAGCACATCAGGATTATGACCGGGAGACAGTCACTGTTTGATGCTTTCACGTCGCAGTAGGCTTACGCCTGACCGACTGAGCCCAAAGTGGCTGACACGACTCTTCATTCAGCGGTTCAAAGACATTTTTAAAGCGTCCATACCACGCGCCATTCAGTCCAACGGAGGTTAGTGGTTACAATGTACTAACTCATCAATGCAAGTATTCACTTCTTAATTGTGATTTCCTTTAGGGCTCTGTGGTAATAATATTCTCCTCTCGTTAGTAAAATGACAGCAGGAACTCTAAGCTATGTGCACTGAGGAGCAGAAATCTCTGATCGGCGAATATTACGCCCGCTGGACGCTACGGTCCGTCAATACAACCGTGGACTATTCGATCATCAATTACGCCGGGAGAAACTGATAATCACTTTATGATCACTGTACACTACAAATCTCAATCACGCCTGGTGGCATTCCAGGCTCATGACACGGTAAGGAAAGCCAACAACGAAACAAGTAAATAATCCTAATAGACACAAGTCTGGTAACCAATGGCTTCTCCAGTTCTATGTGTGCACAAGAGCCAGCCAACAACAGACCACAATGATATACAGCCGACGAAAAAAAGTGAGATAGGCTTTAATTGCAAAAAAGGTATGATATTGGATGCTGGATCTGACGCGAAGTCTACGTTCTAACTCATCCGAAAGACGTTCCACTGCGTTGGGGTCGGGACTCTGGGCAAACCAGTCATACCAAAGGTACAACACTGTTAATTTCTAAGGTTACATTTATTTTGAAACATCACAAGTGAGGCGTAAACTACAAAGTAGTAAACTACCCTCGTTTGATTTTATGATCATTTCTGATACCGAAGTATTGTAAATTGCGTTTCGACAAGTGTGTCGGTTCTAGCTCGCGAATGCCAAGGCCTTCCATCTCCTCCCTCTTGAGCCCGGTGGATCATTTTGTGTGGGGCTGTTTAAAAACTTGTGTGTTCCAGAGCCCTCGAAGTGTCAATGAACTCTGGGAACCCATTGTCTCTGGTTGTCAGTGCATTCCGAACACCCTAGCGATTTTTGAACCTCTGCAGACATTCACGAAGAGACGTGCTGACGCCTGTCTTCACGTGGAACGCTTTCATGTGGAATTCTCACTGTCATGTGTACGTTCGCAAGTTCATATCCGCAATTTAGATACTCTAGTGCTTCGTTATAAGATGTTCATGTACTCATAATACGTCGAATCAGGGGGAAAAGGCTGGTTTCCAGATCTGTACTTGTTTCTTTGTTCTCTACTCGCTCAGTGGATCAGAGACGAACGGGAAATTGTTATAGCGACGGTACGGGCTGCAAATGGGGAAATCCACTGACTAAAGCGACTTTGACAAAGGGCGGATTCTTATGGTCCGGCACCTGGAAAAGTACATCTCGGAAAGGGCGCAGCTGGGCGGCCTTTGACTGTACTACCGTCCAGAACATTTGTGGAATGTGGTTCAAGGACGATGAAACCACGAACAGGAGACTTCTCGCTCTGTAAAGTACGATAGGTGGCGATTTGTGGCACATTTGGCGAACAGGGTACAATGCTGACGTACCCACAAGTGTTTCGGAGCACACTGGTCAGCGCCCACTGTTGAATACGGGGCTCCACACAAACGTCCATATACATTCCCATGTTGACTCAACAACATCGTCAATTGCGATTGTAATGGCACAGGGTCATCGAGACTGCACCGTGGATCAGTGGAAACGTGTCACGTAATCGGACTAATCACATTTCTCGTCACATCAGGTCGATGTTCGTGTCTCAATGCTCTGTCATTCAGGCGAACGGCTCCTCGAAACATGCACCACTCCGCGGACACACCCCATTCAGGACAGTATTATGCTATGCGAAACATTCACCTGAGATTCCATGGGATCTGTGGTAGTAATCGAAAGTACCATTACAGCTATGAACTACGTGAACATTGTTGAGGATCTCTTGCATCCATTCCTGCTCGGTGACTTCTCCGATGGCGATGGCAATTTGTATCAGAATAACTGTGCGTGTCTCAAGGCCAGAATAGTGCATCAGTGCTATGAGAAGCATGATAGTGAACTCATGTTTATGTTTTGACCACATTTTCGTCTGGTCAAAACCCTATGGAACACATCTGGAACGCTATCGTTTGACGGTTTTGCGCCAAAGAACAACCGAACCATTAATGACCAGAACTGTGTGATCTCTGCGTGGACATCTGTTGTAACACACCGCCGGCCGGAGTGGCTGAGCGGTTCTAGGCGCTACAGTCTGGAACCGCGCGACTACTACGGTCGCAGATTCGAATCCTACCTCGGGCATAGATGTGTGTGATGTCCTTAGGTTAGTTAGGTTTAAGTAATTCTAAGTTCTAGGCGACTGATGACCACAGCAGTTAAGTCCCATAGTGCTCAGAGCCATTTGAACCATTTTTGTAACACATCTCTGAAAGCCTGCGAAGGACTTATCGAATTTGTGCTGCTCATAATCACTACTGTATTGCGTTCCGAATGCGAATCACCACGGTATTAGGCAAGGGTTATAATGTTTTGGCTAATCTCTCTCTCTCTCTCTCTCTCTCTCTCTCTCTCTCTCTGTGTGTGTGTGTGTGTGTGTGTGTGTGTGTGTGTGTGTGTGTGTGTGTCTGTGAGAGTGTGTGTGTCTGTGTGTGCCACAAACGATTTCACAGATTTAATAGTGCTTTCGAAAACATTGTTAATCTCTCTTCGATTTACAGCGCTATTTGGAAAAAAGTTATTGAAATTGTATATATCCCTTGTTTAGATGCAATCGCGCAGTGTTCGTGCCGTAGCTAACCAGAAAGGGCTACGCGTCTGGCACAAGTTTGCGCTTCATAGACCACGCCGAAATTCGCAAGCTATAAAACCAGCCGAACTGCTGTCGAATGACGTAGAAGAAATAATGTAATGAAATTTAAGTTATCGAAACATACTAAACTACGCATCTAAACATCTTATATTTTTCTATCGCTGTATAAAATAATAAAAAAAAACTGGAAATAATTGAAGTAGCTAAGTTGCCTCTGTACACACATTCCCAGATTCCATAATGAAGTCTTAGAAACGACATCCTTAAGGATCATCTCACTTACGATCTGTCGAAGAAAATATCATTTCTTATTTAAATATGTCTCCTTCTTTCTCTGTCGTGTTTCACATCATCGAGGATCTCTTCGTTAACATTAGCAAATGTACCTAACCCATTCTTATGTAATCTGTGAACATGAACGACATATACTCAGAAGCAGGAACGAATTATCATTACATTAATGGGATATTTAAATTGATTTCTGTACTTTCATTACCTGTTTCGGTAAATCTACACTGGAACGGTATACACAACGCAATAACTTGCATTATCATAAGGAACCCACTTACCTCAACGATGATCAGTGGGTAGATATACACCATTGCCCAAAGGACAAAATTAGGCTGAAACATATTTCGTTGACAAGTTGGTGGAAGGACTACAAAAGAATTTTAATCATATTCGGAAGACATGAGACGTGGATTGGTGTCCAAAAGAAGTAATTAAAGAAGTTATGACAGCAAATTTATAGTATTTTTTTAATGCAAGAAAATAAGAAAACTTCTTCCGCACCAAAAAAGCTCTAAATGCGGAGTAGTATTACCCATAGATTCCATAAGTATTTGGCATGCTCTCTATGAGCATTCTAGAAATCTATCAGCTCTATAAATCCCCTTCCTGAGAAAAAACTGCACTGAGGTCTTCGGGAGGTCTTACTGGTGTTTTAGGAGTTGCATCCACCACTACCACAAACATCGCTAACCCACGCCTGTGGGTTGACATTCGAACAGAGGTATTTGGTGCGAACCATGGTCGTGGAAGAAATCTTAGAACCAGTATATGGCCAGCAAGGAGAGGAAAGGCAGTCATCCTGATCAACAGAAATCCACCGAATGTCCTAGATTATGTTCCAAATATCTCGGCAGCGTCTCATGGATTATATGTGTGTAATATGTGATCCGTCCGTCGGATGTGAACTTTAAGGTGGAGAGCCCCTTGGTGCTATTCGATAGGGGTACTCTATGCAGCGGCATAGGGTTTTATCCTCTCCTTTGTCACAGCAGCGTTAAATCTGAGTTACATGATAAGTCGCACAAATCTAAGGGCTGTCATTTCAACTAAGTACCTAGGAATTACAATGACGAACAACGTAAACTTTAAAGATCACATAGATAATGTTGTGGGAAAGGCGAACCAAAGACTGTGTTTTATTGGCACAATACTTTGGTTAATCCAGCGTGACTAGACGGAATAAGCTTGCGTAGGTAGTTTCACTGCAGCTCATTTATCATAAAGATGGGAGCAGCAAAATGAACAAATCAAACTTAAAGGAGATTGAGGAGAAATTAAGTGTTAATGAGGCAGTTACAAATAAATTGGTAGGTGTCTATAAATGGAAATTGTCTAATAATTTACTAAATTTTCGTTTGGGAACCCGTAATATGTTGCTACATGTTTTTAAATTTGACCGGCGGTATCCTCACTCCAGAAATATTTTGAAAGAGGTCAAAAACTTAGTGGCTGACAATTGTGTAGAAATGTATGCTAAGGACTTAAGGCCATCTAACAGTATAGGCTTTCTAAATTCAGGACAAACATTGATCGAAATAGGAAAGAAATATAGGCCAGTGGATATAAAAAATCACATTCTGGTGATATGCGACACAGTGCGAAGAAAGCTTTGTATGAAAGAAAAGCTGCTTCTTTCCGACATGCACTTATTGCGTTAACATAATACGAAAAATGAAATTCGTGTTTGCTAGAATGCGTTTAGGGGATTTATAATGAATTATTTTTGTCATTTAGAATGAATTCATCGAACCCGGAGTACACGTCCTGGAACAAGTAATGAAAATTGATATAACTGGGAACAATTTGGCCGGAACACACCAAGGTTACAGAAAATAGACTTATAAAAACTTTAGTTAACGTTGTAATGGGATTTTATATTCCATGTTTCAAGGTGCAAAGGATCTCGACCTTCAGAGATGGTATGCTTACTACAGAAAACATGTATTAGAAGTAACCTGATGATGGCTCGAACTGAGAACAGCCAGTACCAGCCGAAAGAAGGTTGAAGCTACAGAGAAAACCATTCAGTTCGAAATAAACAAATAAGCCCCAGATAAACTGATAAGGAAAAAAAAATGACAAATAAAATCCACCATTTTCTGACATACGTTGATCCAAAATGAATACATATTTCACTAGTGAACCCGGCAATGTACTTCCTAATTTCGTATTGGAAATGGATTTACGTCTTAATCTTCGTCTCCCCCTTCCCCCCCCCCCCCGCCATCTCTATTAATCTCTTCCACCCCCTCCCTCCTCTCTTTGTCCATCTGCTCCTCTCCCTTTTCTCTGCTTCAGCGACAGTATTTTTCACGCTTTTAATCTGCGAACGCGTAGTATTACAAAGTTTAGGACGATTGATATTCTGTAACAGTATTGTAATTATGAGCCGATAAGCCTTATTCCCGTTTTCTGTTAAAACCGACTGCTAAGAATATAACGAATCAGCACATTGTAGTGTATGCAAATTTTATTCATAGGAGAAACAGTTCGTCTAATAGCTTAAATACTCTGGTATCGTAGTTAAAACTGATTACGAGAAAGAAAACTAAACCATACATTTTCACAGCATAACAGTACAGATTTTCTTCTGGAAGTCGGTAAGTTTCGCTTCTTTATACTATTTTTGGACAGACGCTATGAAACACATGACCACAGCATTTAGTTGTATGGATCTTATTGTTGACACTCCACTCGCAAATAATGCGATAGGCATAACCTTCTGAAGAAGGACACTAAGTGCCCGTAACCAGCAAAGAAATTAAACATCTTTTTATGCAACTGGTTGCTTACTATTTCGTTCTGTAAAGGAGCTTGTTAATGAAATTTAAGGAATTAAAATTTGTGCCAGACCTTGATTCAGATCCGGATCTCTAGCTTATCGCGAGCACTCGCATAAAAAATTAAGTTATCTGAGATCGCCTCTACACCTTAGTCAAACGTTTCTTAACGCTGATACTTTCTCCGATCGTTTTCCGAATACTACAGGCAGAGGTTTGTAATGGATCTGGGAGATGTTATTTTTTTTACCGTATTTGTCGATACTGAATTGAAAATGTTTTCTTATATTTTTGTCAGAATTTATTATAATTTGTCTTATTATATGTTAATTTACTTCTGTTTTTGAGAGTGAAAGCATATTGATTACTATTAGAAATGTATCGAAGAATAGCAAAGAAACTGATTGTGTAAAATATCTTTGACGTTGGAGTAGTCTTTGATTATAGTCAGTCCGAGTCGGAAGCTAACTCTTGGTGTGTGGTGATGGAAGAACAATGTGAAGGTCGCAGTCATAAATAATTTTGAATTATGTTAACTATTATTTTTGTATTATCTGAAAAGAAGAAACTGTATTTAAAACACCAAAATGAGAGAAACACGCTGAACCACGTCATTTTCTGCAGCCGACAACGATGCATTGTGGAATCATACTTAGAAAACTGAAGCCAAGACTTATATTTGCTTGCAAACGTCTAACGGAAAAGGTACTGTCACGAAATATGGCAAATTTAAGTTTATAAAAAAATAGTGACCATATTTTCAACTTGTGTAATAGCCGGGATGCCATATTTCAGGTTCTCCCACAGAATATGTTGCAATACTTCCAGTAGCGGAACTGATTCGCTGAAGGACATTGGCTTACCCTGCCACAGAGATATGTGCAAGTTGAATTAACTTCACCGAAATGAAATGAAATGAACTTCCATGAAATGAACTTCCACGAAATTATATCAGTGAAACCCATTCAGAAATGCTGCGACCGCAAAATATCGAATGTGCCGTAACAAATGAAGAATTTTATTTCATTTGCAACATGGATTTATAAATCAAATAACTTGTACAAACGAAGGAAAGGATTTCAGTACGCTAAGTAAAATATGTTTGTCGCCTGTTAACGAAATTCACTCATATACACTCACAAAGGCGTGTTTTACTACCAGTAGAGTTTTGTACTGGTTGATAGGATTGTACAGTTCTTGGGATACCAAGTTTCCAGTCATAATTTTGTAACATAGTCTGAAAAATTACTTAGGAGGAATAGCTGTTTTATTATCTTGAGGAGGAAAAACAAATAAGGTTCAAAATGGCTCTGAGCACTATGAGACTTAACTTCTGAGGTCATCAGTCCCCTAGAACTTAGAACTACTTAAACCTAACTAACCTAAGGACATCACACACATCCATGCCCGAGGCAGAATTCGAACCTGCGACCGTAGCGGTCGCGCGGTTATAGACTGTAGCGCGTAGAACCGCTCGGCAACAAATAAGGACAACGTGCGTATACACCACATTCTCTTCGTTAGGAACTTACAAACTGGTTTTGTTTTTCTGTTTAGTATGTCGCAATGTTGTCTTTACAATTCGTCACGAAAATGTTTGCCTGTAATTTCATTATTACCGAGCAACATAGCGTGGTGCTCACGACATTGGACAAGTATTCGAAGGCAGAGAGGTTAAGGCTTTCCGAAATTTTCCTAAATCACATATAGCGATGCTTTCCAATGGTTCCAGTGGCTCTGAGCACTATGCAACTTAACTTCCGAGGTCATCAGTCGCCTAGAACTTAGAACTAATTAAACCTAACTAACCTAAGGACATCACACACATCCATGCCCGAGGCAGGATTCGAACCTGCGACAGTAACGGTCGCTCGTCTCCAGACTGTAGCGCCTAGAACCGCACGGTCACTCCGGCCGGCAGCGATGCTTTCTCTGATTACTTTACGAATGCTGCAGCCAGAGGTTTTCCCATAGAGTATGTTGTAATATGTAAAAGCTGCACTGGAGGAATTTATAATTTTCTGTCCAGTCAACGTCAAATGCGTTAATGTTACATCTGCAATAATCTTGACGCCTACAAAATATTAAACTCTAAACTTCCATCGTTGAAGCTGTATTTGGCTGTCAATCACATTCATCAGACAGACGAAGTGTTTATCTTTTGGTTGCTAGTAATGACAATGGAACATTGTCCATACGATACGTAATAAAGTGATGACAGAAACTATCTAGGGACAGAGTTCTAACCAACGTTTTATCATGGTATCTTCTTTCTTTCCTACAATTTGCATTTTTACTGAAGTACCGGTTTCTATTCTAGTCCTGTAGGCAGGAGTGTGTCTGACGTTCGTACGGTTACTAAAAGGACTAAGTTATTTCCGAATCCACACCTGTGTTGCCGAGGTCGCTATTTCACGCTTGTGCGTTTGAGTTTTGCTCAAAGATAAATGGTTCGAACCCTGTAAGTGGAAGAAATTTTCATCGCAGCCTAGCGGAATAAAGGTCGTGGCGTAAAGTTTCTGATGACCCGTCTTTGCGCCTGGCATAAATTACAAACTTCCTCCAAGGTGTCTCAAGAAGTAATTCGTCTGTCAGAAGGGGACGTTAAGCTTAGTAGCCCCCAAGGTGCTCTTCGGAAGGCGTAGACTATCTACTGGAAATGGATTTCATCCTCTCGCTTTCTGTAACCCGAAACCACAAACATGTGACTGCATTGTAATATCACTCATCACAGACGTCCACACAGTACATATACTCGACTGTAATTTCATAACAGATCGGAGGAAGACAACGAGAAACTACTTTCACTGGCATGGGGTCAATGATAGACATTCTGGTTAGTCACATCTATCCCCAATCCTTATTTCATGAGTATGGGACTAACGTTGACACACAGAGTGTGCAAAACTGTTGGCATCAAAATTATACTGACGGTAGAGGATCCTAAGCTGAGTATTTTGAACTCTTTAGCCAAGGATCAGACATAATTATTTCGTGATTTCTTAAATGACCAATATGTGTGAGGCACGTGCTTGTAAACTGTTTGCATTTCATAAGAAATAGCTGCCTGCTGTATCAGCGTCGGTGGAGCTGCGTAGAAAAAAATACGTAATAGCATGTTATGTGTCCCTAGTAGTGTTTATAGGTATTTACAGTGCCTGATTATTTGTTAAACATGGAGCACTGCGCTTTATAAGAACTTCCAGACATGCGTTTAATTTATGGCACAGCAGGATTTACTGCCACAAAAGTTGAACAAGTTCAGAGAAGTCACACAACAACCGTAATCCTATGGACTGAAACGCACAAGAAACTTGACCGTTGGAGAAACAGAGAGCTAGCACAAGTATTTCGCAAAGAACTGTTCGCGCTTCGTTCAGCATAATGTAAGGAGATGACGTAGGATGTTACGCGAGAAGATTATTCTATAAACACTCTTGAACCTCCGCGAGAAATCCATACTTCAATGAAAACAGTATGGAGAATACTGGCGAAGTAGTAATGACACAGTTATCATAACCAATGTGAGTGGGAAGACAACGAGTAAGTAGGATCAAAAATAGGTTGAATGCCGTATGTACTGCCTTTCGTTGTCCGTGACATCATCCATCTTATCGAAGACGTCATCAATCTTTTCATTGATTTCATCATCACACGAAAAGCTACGCTATCCCCCTCCCCCCTTTTCCCTCTCCTGCAGCATACCCGTACCCCAGCCCACCAATTTCCTCTCCACCAAACACAGGCTAGTAGTCTAATAGCCCTTGAAAACAAAACAACCAATGACATCCCAGTAATTTACACATCATTAAAACGAAACAGACAGTCATACTATAGTCCCAGAGCCGCCATTTTGGCCGTGGTCAAAAGTACCCAAATGGTCCGAATTTTTTGCGCTATGCAATTAAGCAAGGGGTGTAGTTTCCACATCTAAAATACATGGGCACAACACACACACACACACACACATACACAAAATGTTTGTGGCGCCAACTTTAAAGTTAAGCAGCACTTGTGAACATCCATTCTCTCTACCAAACTTGGTGCAAGGCACTACGAACAGACCATCATATTAAAGATTTTCCACATCTAAATTGTTGTATGCTGCTTATATATGTACGTATATATTGCTGCCTAAAACATGATTTTAAATTCTCAAATTAAGTTCCTGGATGCTATTTTCCTCCCTAAATAGTTACAAAATAAATTTAGCTAGAAAATAACATTGTGATGAGGCAGTTCACATTTCATGTTAGACCGAAACGAGGCGATGTGACAATTCAAACCTTACTAAGCTTATAATTCCACAAAACACATGCTGGCTAAATTGCGACTCTAAGTACACGAACATACAGGCAGTCTGAATTACTGTCAGCTTCTGCAAGAAAGGATTTACTTCCATTTTTAACCCTAAACTTGCTGTAAGCTACAATAGATCCTACAATTAAATATTTCCACGTCTAAATTGTTTTATAACGCTTGTAAAGTCTTGCAGAGTTAATTCCTTGACCAAAACATCTACAAAAATCCATCAGAAACACGAGGTTTATGTTGTGAGGCGACGGCCTGTTTCAGGCCTTCACCTCACATTCTCATCGTATTGTCATACCTGATTTGCATATGAGATTGTTCTTACTTCATTTACCTTCCGATTCAGTTTTTTGTTGCTTACGTTTCACTTCTGTTACGTGCTGATAATATGAGTGGTTGGGACGCATGTCTCTGTACTTAATCTGACAAATCATACTTTTAGTAGATATTTTTCTTTAATGTATGTGCCTTTGGGACCATGGAAACTTCTTTTGCTTGGAACGAGCTACAGGTGAAGACTTTGCACGGTCTCGAAGATCCAGCAGTAATTCAAAGTGCAGCTTTCGCTGTAGCTGCTCACACAAACAGCCGAGCAAGCTTTCCGGCACTAATCCTGTGGATGCGATGACAGTAGCACAGAAGTGCGATAGGAATGTCCAGTGTTTTCAGTAGCAGTATGAGAGACCAGTAGTGGTAGGGATGAGAATTCTGTTAGCAAACTTTCGATGGTGTCTTCAGCTCACCACTTGTTGATATCCCGCTGTGTGTGTTCTTCAAACTCCCTATCACAATATACATAATACACTCCTGGAAATGGAAAAAAGAACACATTGACACCGGTGTGTCAGACCCACCATACTTGCTCCGGACACTGCGAGAGGGCTGTACAAGCAATGATCACACGCACGGCACAGCGGACACACCAGGAACCGCGGTGTTGGCCGTCGAATGGCGCTAGCTGCGCAGCATTTGTGCACCGCCGCCGTCAGTGTCAGCCAGTTTGCCGTGGCATACGGAGCTCCATCGCAGTCTTTAACACTGGTAGCATGCCGCGACAGCGTGGACGTGAACCGTATGTGCAGTTGACGGACTTTGAGCGAGGGCGTATAGTGGGCATGCGGGAGGCCGGGTGGACGTACCGCCGAATTGCTCAACACGTGGAGCGTGAGGTCTCCACAGTACATCGATGTTGTCGCCAGTGGTCGGCGGAAGGTGCACGTGCCCGTCGACCTGGGACCGGACCGCAGCGACGCACGGATGCACGCCAAGACCGTAGGATCCTACGCAGTGCCGTAGGGGACCGCACCGCCACTTCCCAGCAAATTAGGGACACTGTTGCTCCTGGGGTATCGGCGAGGACCATTCGCAACCGTCTCCATGAAGCTGGGCTACGGTCCCGCACACCGTTAGGCCGTCTTCCGCTCACGCCCCAACATCGTGCAGCCCGCCTCCAGTGGTGTCGCGACAGGCGTGAATGGAGGGACGAATGGAGACGTGTCGTCTTCAGCGATGAGAGTCGCTTCTGCCTTGGTGCCAATGATGGTCGTATGCGTGTTTGGCGCCGTGCAGGTGAGCGCCACAATCAGGACTGCATACGACCGAGGCACACAGGGCCAACACCCGGCATCATGGTGTGGGGAGCGATCTCCTACTCTGGCCGTACACCACTGGTGATCGTCGAGGGGAGACTGAATAGTGCACGGTACATCCAAACCGTCATCGAACCCATCGTTCTACCATTCCTAGACCGGCAAGGGAACTTGCTGTTCCAACAGGACTATGCACGTCCGCATGTATCCCGTGCCACCCAACGTGCTCTAGAAGGTGTAAGTCAACTACCCTGGCCAGCAAGATCTCCGGATCTGTCCCCCATTGAGCATGTTTGGGACTGGATGAAGCGTCGTCTCACGCGGTCTGCACGTCCAGCACGAACGCTGGTCCAACCGAGGCGCCAGGTGGAAATGGCATGGCAAGCCGTTCCACAGGACTACATCCAGCATCTCTACGATCGTCTCCATGGGAGAATAGCAGCCTGCATTGCTGCGAAAGGTGGATATACACTGTACTAGTGCCGACATTGTGCATACTCTGTTGCCTGTGTCTATGTGCCTGTGGTTCTGTCAGTGTGATCACGTGATGTATCTGACGCCAGGAATGTGTCAATAAAGTTTCCCCTTCCTGGGACAATGAATTCACGGTGTTCTTATTTCAATTTCCAGGAGTGTATATGGCCGCATGAGCATCTGTAAATTTTCCAAACTCTGTCATTCCGTGAAAAAACACAGATCAAGTTCACACCAAAATTTCCAGAATCTCCTAAGATGGATCTGCCCGTGAGAAAGTGGCCACACTCTGTTCTCATTTCCGAAAACCCGAAGCTCTTTGGCGATTAAATTATTAATTTGTTGGTGCCAGTTGGTGAACTGACTTCCAGATCCCTTATTGGAGGAGCACTTAGGCCCTTTTTGTGAATGGCTAGAGAGATTGTGCAGAGGTGCCTTTCCGAGGTCTAAAAGGAAGTGATGAAACGTTTTTAGGGAGACTCTTGGTCTGGACGAGCCTCATGGTTCCGCGCTCGTCCCTGTTTCCTTGACTTCGATCTTCTGTGGAGACTTCGAGGCTTAACATTGAACTTGCTAAACACTTACTGATTTTTCCGCATCTGCTACCAGTAATCAAGATCATGAAGAGATTCGCGGCTCTAAGTCACAACGTTCCAGCCGACAGCAGTCACAGCTAGCAGCCACTGCAGCACAGCTCATGCCTACCCGTCAGCGGCTATCTCAGTCTCAACCACGATAAGACTGCGATTACAATGCGCTCATTGGAAGTCGTTACGGAGGGAGGGGGAAGAAGTTTATTTTCAATTTATGGCCGCAGCTTGTGCATTATATGCTCTATGCGCTTCACGCTCTTATAAGCGTGTATCCTGTAGTTTCATTTTCTGTTTCAACGAGATCTTTTCCCGTATTCATATAAACATTCAAGTTTCTATTAATTGTTGAGTTCATTTGCAGGAGTTCACTTATCTTGTGATGACCTTTCTAGCCCTTTCATTATTTCATTGTCTGTTGTGCACTATGTCCAGATTCATTCAGTTTTACGTTTTGTATGTTTTTTATTTATTATAAAATTTTATATCACTGTCTGAATTCACAACTTGTGCCCTTTATGTGTCTGGGCACCGTTTCAATCGCAATTGTCCAGCATCATGCTGATGGCGAGCCAAATACTTATTAATTTTTATTATTTTATTCTGTTGATGGAAGCCATTATAAAGTTCTTTTTTATCTCACATTAAATTTTTTCTGCTTAATTTCTATTCTTCCTTAACGAATTCATGTTTACCAGATCAAACGATATGATTCAGTAACTAATAAAGTAATTTATCCAACTGAGTGTCCGGACCTTCCCACTATAAGTAATAGGAAAGTTCCCTGATAAGTTTAGGAACTTATTTTATTTCATTTCCAGTGCGCACGAAGTTTATTTCTCAAGTAGCGTATTTACTTCATGACATTATCATTCTATATGGTCTTGGGTGATGGAATTGAATTTTAATACCCCAGGAGCACCTTCTGGGTTAGTGGTTGAGTGCACAGCACACCTGGCTTTTGGTAATGGCTATGTTATTTCCTCATCACTACAAAAAAATGTATCAGCAACACACACAACGCTTATTTCAAGTGTTAATGCTTACATAAATAATGTTGTACCTATTACATTGAGCCAGATCCTTCTAAGTTGCTAACTGAATAAAACCTGGGTTAGATGATAATATTAGGTACAAGTATCAACAACTCCACCTTCGCAGAGGTTTTTGTGACTGGTACGGACAATCGCTGTTTGCAATATTAACGAAAAACATTCCTTGGTTATGGCATTCTGATCGTATTGCTATGTGAAATGCATTCCAAGCATGGGACGATGCATGGATTAATGAGAACTAGTTGAAACTGTTATTTGCGAGCAGGTAAGATGCTGTCAGAACCAATGCGTTACACGTCTGAATAACGTACCGAAATGACATCACCTGCCGTTTTCACAAGTTTTTCAGTAATGTTTCACCTCAGAAAGTACCAATGCAGGGGGAAGAATATTATGCCTCACGTTGTACATTGCAACTATATTCTATGTTATTAACAGACTAATATTGCTATTTATTTGCATTTAAACTAAACCTACACTGGTTATGTGCAAAATAAACTTTCAAGGTATGCTGCAATATTTACTGAAAGCCAAAGACAAACGAACTGACCAACAACCTTTTTAGGAAGGAAGGAAGAAAGTGCTTTTACGAGACCTTCATAGCGAATTTCGGTTAACACACATGCTGGCAAGCTGTCAGCGGTGCGGAATCAATGAAAGGGTGATTTTTGGCACAGTTTGAACTGAGCTGCGCCAGACGACCGCAGCTGGCGGTGATAGGCTTGCATAAGCGATTCGTCACTGGTAAATGTGTGGTTTTTCCCAGACCTCTGGGGGAAGAGGAGTTGATTAGCCAATTGGACGGTGAGGGCGCAAAAGGAGAAGTCACTAAATACGTCAACTTTCGCAAAACGGCAGATAATGGATGCTCAGCAATACTTTGAAATTAAGCAGTATTTCACAAATTCATCGCACCGCGCATCAAAGTACCATACAATATAATTGTATGTGTGACATGAAGAAGCAATCAGCCTTAGTAGCAGTGTTAAGACTTTCTATAATTTCCCAATGACGCGTTTCACCTTTATTTGGGCATCTTCAGGTTGCTTGATATTTGGCAGGGATGGGTACATGGGTACATTTACCTGCTGGGATATTTTTATGCACTGTGTCCCACGTACCCATCGCTACCAAATATCAGTCAAGCCAAATATGCCTATATAAACGTGAAAAGTGTCATTGGAAAATAATAAAAGAATTTAACACTGCAACCAAGACTACTTGCTTCTTCACATCATAAACTGATAACTATTGAATGCTTCATGCGATCTTCACGATCAAAGCATAGGATAATAGCTGAATGTCTCACATTTGTACATACTCTATTTATTGAATTAATGCATGTTTTATTTGTTTCTAATCGTACAAACGTATCTCATCATTGTATTCTCCACACTTAACACAGAAAATGAATGTATCAAATGTACAGTCAATTAAGTGATTTCTTGCTTATTCCACTCTTCTATTCCTTTTTACTGTAGGAGATAAGTTTTTATGTAACAAATAGTCATTATAATGACCTGTTACTTGATTTTAATTCTAGATACTGAATATTTTGCTATTTTTGTCCAAATTAAATATGCAAATACTTGAAAATTCTTCACGCCGACCGGGGTAGCCGAGCGGTTCTAGGTGTACAGTCTGGAACCGCGCGACCGCTACAGTCGCAGATTCGAATCCTGCCTCGGGCAGTCCAGGTTAGTTAGGCTTAAGTAGTTCTAAGTTCTAGGGGACTGATGACCTCAGATATTAAGTCCCATAGTGCTCAGAGCCATTTGAACCATTTGTTCACAATGTCATGACGAAATCTTGTATTTTGGTAGAAATACATCCAAGTCATAATGTTTTCAGTAGAAAGTGACATTTTCCACAAGTAGGCAAGATAACATAGAATGAATCTCATTCCATAGCCTAATACAGCTCTATACTTTGATACACATTATCTAAAGGTAAACTTTACCATATGTGTAAATAAATATGTTCCTTTTAGATATCTACAGATCACTGTTGTCTGCAGACTGGGCTTTGCAATCTGCACAGACGTAGGGACATGTAGCAACACGTTTCTTGCAAACGGATTTGTCACATATATGACCTTTTCCCATCCTTGGATGATTTTCGCACCGGACAGGTGACTTCCACCTACGTCTGGTGATTTCTCATGAACAGCTAGAGCAGCGATCCTGGTTTCTTTATAATCTTTGGAAAATTTCTACACATGCTTGAGAAGGAAACTCGTTTTGTTATTTTGAAGTTTGTTGTATGTTGTATGTTAACCGAGGACCTAGAAACGACGGAGAGGCTTCGTGCCTTCCGCAGCCGCAGTGGTCCACAAGCCCATGACGGCTACCGCAGTCCACTTCACCCCTCCGCCGCCCCACACCGAACTCAGGGTTACTGTGCGGTTCGGCCCCCCCCTGGACCCCTCCAGAGAACGTCTCACACCAGACGAGTGTAACCCCTATACTTGCGTGGTAGAGTAATGGTGGTGTACGCATACGTAGAGAACTTGTTTGAGCAGCAATCGCCGACATAGTGTAGCTGAGGCGGAATAAGGGCGACCAGCCCGCATTCGCCGAGGCAGATGGAAAATTGCCTAAAAACCATCCACAGACTAGCTGTCTCACCAGACCTCGACACAAGTCGGCCGGGCGGATTCGTGCCGGGGCCAGGCGCTCCTTCCCACTCCGGAAAGCCGTGCGTTAGACCGCTCGGCTAACCGGGCGGGCTCTTGAAGTTTGTTACTTTTAGATGACACACTCACCGAGTTCTTCAAAAGCTAGAATATTACAAAAAATATGATCAGGCCTCCTTTTACCACCATAGTACTTAAGGGCCATCTGGTCAAAATCATTTACTCCATTTATAGTTTCATTGCAACATGAAGCTGCTTCAGGCTTTGACTTCGAGTCAGTTCCAACTGTACATCCATCACTGTCTTGCCTGCATAGCATTATACTTCCCGCTGTGTCATAGTATGTGTTAGCATTAACAACAGAAGATGACAAATGAAGTTTACAGCAAATTAAGGTTATTATGCTAATATAAAGTCACTTTAATCTTTGTGTAACTTTGACAGAATAGCAATCCTCATTTCTTTCCTATATGTATCGCTGCTGTTCGCTATGTGAATTCATCGAAGCGTCGTGTATTTTCCACTGCATATTACCATTATTTACGCTGCTGTTTGACATATTAACGAAAGGCCTTCATTGTTGGTAAGCATACTGATCATAGTATTATGTTAAATGCATTTCAAGATGGGCAAGATGTATGGATAAGTGGTGAAGAAGCTGAATTTGCTATTTGCAAATATAAGATGTCAGTGCCAGTGTTGTGGGGATAACATTTGTTACTTTGGTAATTATGGACAACAAGTGCACTTTAAGCTGTAAGTTAAATCAGCAGTGGGCGTATTTTGAAGTGTTACAGAAAAAATGTCTATGTATTTTCATTGGTACAATGTATGGTACAAATATCAAACTATGCGTGATGAATAATTTATAATTCATTTCATTAGCGCCAATAAGTAAACCACATTTACTGTAATAGTTAACAGATAATTTAGATGAGTAAATATTTACTTTGATGGCTCATTGTACTTGCATTGTGGGATACAGAGATCGAACAATTAGAAGAGTACTGACAATATGCAAACCAGGTATTTTTTTTAGTGTAACAGAACATTAAGTTATGATGGTAGTGTCGTGTGTGTATTGTACTCAAAATCTTACAAATTTTGTGAAGTAATACAATTTAATTTCGACTTTTCGTTCATGATTAGAGCTCTGTAATTGTACTTGTGTATTACAAGAAGCAAGCTCTGTGTGTATGTGTGTGTATGCTTTTGTGTGTGTGTGTGTGTGTGTGTGTGTGTGGGTGGGTGGGTGGGTGGGTGGGTGTGTGTGTGTGTGTGGGGGTGGGTGGGTGTGTGTGGGTGGGTGGGTGGGAGGGTGGGTGGGTAGGTACGAGCGTGTGTGTGTGTGTGTGTGTGTGTGTGTGTGTGTGTGTGTGTGTGTGTGTGTGTGTGTGTGTGTATGTGTGTTTTCACTGTAGATTAGTACTTATTTTGATAAATAATGTTATTTTGGTGGCAAAGATTTATTTCTGTGGTATCGTTCTTTCAGCTCTCCCTTGATGCACCACTGTATGTGGTCATGTTGCATATAAACATTTCATATTATAAAGTTTTCTTTCTGTAGTAGGAAAATATGCAGTTCCTTAATAAAATTTTCTCAGGCTTCCAACCGCGTCAGGTGGTTAAAATCCCACGAGCTTTCGACCGAGCTCTCCTCAGTCATTGTCAAGTGGTAAAAAGTCATCGTCAAGTAGTAAGAATTCTTACCACTTGACAAGGACTGAGGAGAGCTCGGTCGAAAGCTCGTGGGATTTTAACCACCTGACGCGGCTGGAAGCCCGAGAAAATTTTATTAATTCATATCGCCGCGAAACCATGCATTCATACATGCTGTCCCTTCCTTAAATGGTGTTTTGGCAGTTTGCTCGCACTATTTTCCTATGTTGTGTGTTTTTACATCATGCATTTTAATTAGAAGTTCGGTGATATTTAGTAGTTGATTATTGGAAATACAGTCTATAAAAGTTTTAGAGAGGCTTTACACCATAGTTTCGGTCAGTAAATGCTGCGACCTTCCTCAGAAGCTCGTTTCATTCATAATCTGTAGTAGGTTTAATTCAAATGCAAATAAAAAGCAATATTAGCCTGTTAATAAAATCGAATATATATTTTTCTAGTGCAGTATATAATGCATTATCTTACTTCCCGCTAAATGGTGCTTGCTAACGTGCAGCATTACTGAAAAACTTCTAAAAACAACTGGTGGTGACAGTTCTATGAACCAATAATCTCATACTTTCAGATCGAGAAACCAACACACTAAACGTATTTTAGACGTGGGGATACCACTGTAACGCTTGGTATAAAGTTTTTGTGTGTTAACAACTTTTTTTTTTTTCAAAATGAGGATATAATATTGACACAAAGGTTGCACTGCTGGCGTATTTTTGCAGGCATTTTACGAATCGAATTAAGTCTATGACACTTGTCAATCATTAAAGAACAGTTAAGGCGTGGAAATATTTATTTTGAGGGTCCACTGTACCCTACACTACATGTAGGCGTAAAGCTGGAGTTAGCTGTATTCTTCTAGTAGCAGGCACTAATTCAGACTTCCTACGGGTCGTGTGCTTGCCTGCTTAGTGTAGTACTGAAGCCAACATGTGCGCTGTGTAGTTATAAACTTGGTCAGGATTGCTAGGGTACATCACCTCATTTAGACCTAACATGAAATGTGAACTGCCTGTTTAGCATTTTATTTTTTAGCTAAATGAGTTCTGTAACTACTGTGTTTAAGAATGAAAAGAGCATTTGGGCACTTAATTTAACTTCATAATTCTGTTTTAGGCAACAGTTTCGATATATGTAGTTCAATTAACATTGTGACAGTTGACAAGCACCACAGAACAATTTAGATGTGGAAAATATTTAATCTGAGGGTCCATTGTGCCTTACACCAAGTTTGCTCCAGAGTTCGAAATTTTTATGTACGCAAGTGCTGTTTAACCTCTTGGCACAAACACACACACACACACATATATATATATATATATATATATATATATATATATATATATATATATATTCCGATACAGGAAATGTTTGTAACATGGCAGTACACCAACGCACTACCATATTTCTGTATATATATATATATATATATATATATATATATATATATATATATATATGTATGTATGTGTGTGTGTGTGTGTGTGTGTGTGTGTGTGTGTGTGTGTGTGTGTGTGTACTGCTCTTACGCTAATACTCTGAGTAAATAGTTTTAAACTTTGCACAATATATTCGAATTATTCCTACACTTTTGAACATGGCCAACATTGTGCCTGACTGTTTCCTTTTAATGACCTGTACATTACTGGGACGTAATTGGGTGTTTTGTCTTCACAACAAGTAAAATACTAGGCTCTGATTGGAGGAGAGTCGTGGGGAGGGGAGGGGAATGCGGAGGACTGAGGAGGGGGAGAGGAGGGGAGGGCATGTCTTGTTATGGATAATGATAGCGCCATTGATAAGAGTGATTACGCTATCGATAATGGTGATGACATCACGTAAAGAAACGCAGTACACACGGAGACTCCTGTTGATCCATAATCCCCTTTTTCCCCCTTTACATGTGTCAGCAACGCAGTCAAGTGACTTTGAATGTAGAGTGCATTTTTGGCGACTGAATATCCGGTGCAGTACTGGACTACCGAATTTCCAACAGTTTCTATTGTTAAGGCTGACACTTCCTCGACTGTGATGTTGTAATCCACTGCTACACTAGTAATATCCGGGGTAATAAATATCCGTCACCTCTCAGATCACCAACGACTCTGTATCAACCCTGAGGGCTGCAACTGCACAGGAACGACTAAGAGTACTATATTTTCAGCCACGAAGTTTGAGTGGTGCTCGTTATCTTGTGTTCATTCCAGAACTTTTCTCTATGGTAGTCTGAGTCTATACTTCTTCTTATCCGAGAGAGAATATGTTTGTAACATGGCGGTACACCAACACACATCTATCTTTCTGTCAGTAACCACCCGTATAACAGATCCATCTCTAACGACCTCGATGTCTACAGGACGTTAAACATTAATCTTCTTTCTTTCTTTCATACAACAGATAATTTCATGGTGGGATTGAGAACAGTGTTCCAGTCCTACGACCGAAAATTATTTTTATCTATAGTCTTGGAAGAAGCTCCAGCACAAGCCGATGTGCATCTGGATGATACAGTCGTAGCTGCCCCTCTCACTGTCCAACGAACAACCGGGGTAGTTGAGAGACTGCAGGAAAATTTTATGCGTTCTTGGAATGCGTGCGACGAGGCTGACAGTCATCACTTGGAACTGCTGGTATGAACCAAGCTTGTTGCTATAAGTTTAATATCGATCAAATGCATATTGCTTATTCTGATAATTATCTCCTTATCTCGGAGTAAGCAATTTTCAGTTGCTGATACACTATCATGAGCACACTCTATACTCTCTCTCTCTCTCTCCCACTTCCACAAACCCATAAACACACACATACACCGTGAGCGGTTATGCAGCATTTGATGCACTGGACTGGCGTACGGTAGGAGTGGGATTGAAATTTCCTTCTGTCTCTACAGACTTAGGTTGCGTGTGGTTTCCATAAATCTATGTTGGCAAATGCTGCGATGGTTTTTTTGGAAACGACACAGACGATTTCTTCTTCCATTTTTGCCCTATCCGAGTTTCTGAATCACCTTTAGTGACTTTATCGTTAAAGGGCTGCTACATAATAACCTTCCTTCGTTCTCTTGCTCTTTCTCTTTCTCTCTCTCTCTCTCTCTCTCTCTCTCTCTCTCTCGCTCTCTTCCTCTCTTTTTTTGTCTCTACCTGTAGGTTCACTGAATAATTAACTGTAACATTCCGAGTGATGGTGGATCACACAGTGAGCTAAGATAGCCTCTTATTGTATCCGAACACCCGCTGGTTTAGTACGCCTGTCAGACCCAGCGTTCCTGTAGTGCGTTTCCCCACGCCGTAAATAGCACGTTTGTAACTCATGGAAACACTTTACACACACAGTCACTACATGTGGACACGCAGAACGGTTTTTACAATATTCCCGGTCAGATGGCATAATGAGTCTCCCCCCTATCCCGTCTGTAATTAGCTCTCCGCCAAATGGGATTGTTCCATGATTTTTTTTCCTACGCTCTTGAGTTAAGACAAACGTGTGGAGCCACTAAGAATCTCTTCCCACAGGAATAATGTAGAACTAAATCTGGAATGAATAACTCTACATGAGGTACCCAAAAAGAGGAAGGTTTAAAGATCGTACGTCAGTCTGTGACTTTTCTTCAGTCTTACCACTAACTTTAATTTAAAAGCCGTATGTCTAACTGAAATCAGTTAAATATTCCCCGAACGACAATCAGTGACAGCAATAAGAAAACTGAAAAATGAGATTTTAAATCGCATCTAAAAAATCGTTTACGCAGGAGGATCGTATAGACACACCATCGTTCGACCGTCGCGCAGACTCCTGTATGGGGAACACAGAACTAGGGCTCTCTGGAGCCGAGAAGAAGCTGAATGAGTTAAAGACAAATAAGTCACTAGATCCGGATGGAATCCCAATACGGTTTTACGGAGAATATTCATCAACACTGGCCTCTTACTTAGGTTGCATTGCCCGCCCGGCTAGCCGTGCGATGTAACGCACTGCTTCCCGACCGGGAAGGTGAGCCGGTCTCCGGCACGAATCCGCCCTGCGGATTAGTGTCGAGGTCCGGTGTGCTAGCCAGCCTCTGGATGGTTTTTAAGGTGGTTTTCCATCTGCCTCGGCGAATGCGGGCTGGTTTCCCTTATTCCGCCTCAGTCACACTATGTCGGCGATTGCAGCGAAAACACTGTTCCCGGTGGGGGGGGGGGGGGGGGGGGGGGGTTGCGTACCACTGAGAGCTACGGAGGGGACGAAGCCTCTCCGTCGTTTCCAGGTCCCCAGTTCAATACATGCATACCTACATACATAGCTTGCATTTATCTCTAATCTCATGCCCAATGCAGAATGCAGAGTTCTAAACTGCTGGAAAAAGCGGAAGTGTCTCCGTATATAAGGAGGGAAATAGAAAGGACCCGCAAAATTACAGACCGCTACAGATCAGGTCGGATTGCTGCAGAATTCTTGAGCATATTCGAAGTTCGATTATAATAAATTTTCCTTGGGAGAGAAAAGTTTTTGTTTAAAACTTAGAACGGATTTATAAAGCATCGTTCGTACGATGCTCACATTGCCCTTTTTCATCACGATATTCTGCGAAGCATGGATGAACGGCAATGGGCAGATTCTATATTTCTAGACCTGTATATGAGATTTGATACAGTGCTAAACTGTAGACTGTCAACGAAGATCTTGTAATACGGAATACACGCTACGGTCGCAGGTTCGAATCCTGCCTCGGGCATGGATGTGTGTGATGTCCTTAGGTTAGTTAGGTTTAAGTAGTTCTAAGTTCTAGGGGACTGATAACCTCAGAAGTTAAGTCCCATAGTGCTCAGAGTCAATACGGAATACATACTCAGATACATAGACTTTTAAGTAGCAGTACCCAATACGTTCACCAGAGACAAGGGTACCGTCAGGAGTGCCCCACAGAAGTGCGATAAGATTGTTTTGTTCTCTGTATGCATAAGCGATCTGATTGACAACATGAGTAGCAATCTGCGACTGTTTGCTGATGACGCTGTAGTGTACCAGGAAGTATCATCGTTGAGACGCTCTAGAAGGGTACAGGATAACTTTGACAGAATCTCACTTTCGTATGACAAATGTAGAATAATGCAAGCTAACGCAAATGAGCAGGAAAAAGCAACTGTGTAAAGTTCGAATACAGTGTTGGTGGCGTGCTGCTTGACACAGTCCCGCTGATTAATATATAGGTGCAAAGTTGCAAAGTGATATGAAGGATTAACGACCAAGTAAGGATGGTAGTAGGGAAAGGGAATGGCCGACTTTGGTTTATTGGGGGGATTCTAGGAACGCGTAGCTCACCTGTATAGGAGACCGCATGTAGAACACTAGTGAGACACATCGTTAAGTACTGCTCCAGTGTTTGGGATCTCAACGAGGGAGGATTAAAGCAAGACATCGAGGCAATTCAGAGGTTAGACGCTAGATTTGTTACCGGTAGGTTCGATTAACACGCGAGTATAACGGAGATGTTCTACGAACTTAAGTAGGAAGACGGCGTTCTTTTCGTGAAACATTATTGAGACATTTTAGAGAACCGGCGTCTGAAGCTGAATGCAGAACGGTTCTACTCTCGCCAACGTACATTTCGCGTAAGGACCACGAAGATAAGAGAAAGTAGGACTCGTATGGAGGCAGGTAGACACTCATTTTTCCCTCGCTCTGTCTGCGAGTGAAATCGAATAGGAAATCACCAGTAGTGGTACAAGGTACCATCCGCCAAATGCCATACTTTTGCTTGCGGAGTACGTATGTACATGTAGTTGTATACACGCACTCACTTAGCATCAGAAAATCACACTGTTACAGTAATATTGAATAGTCACTCATGGGCAGCTCCGGAATAAACTGACAACATACAACTTATTTTCCGTATACCTTCACAAGAGGGTTTTTATTTCAGCGGTTTCCCTATGTGAGTGTACTCTCTGCAAAGTGTTTATAAAGACGATTGTTGTAAAATACCATTATGTTAAGACTTCTTCTAGGAGTACTTGGAATTCGATTCCTAGAGTTTCACAGAAATTCTGCCTCGCAGGTCCTCAAGAAAGTGTGCCTGTGCACATTCGGTAAAATTATCGTCCGTGCTGGTCTGCGGCAAGTCCCTAGGGAGCAAAGTCCCCAGTGTGGACTCCGTCTTTTAGGGTAAAGACTTGCAAAACATCTTGTGATCTCAAGAGACACGCACGTAAGAGAAATGAGTGAATGAGGGAGAGGGGAAAGAGAGAGAGAGGGAGAGGGAGAGAGAGAGAGAGAGAGAGAGAGAGAGAGAGAGACGGAGTGAGGGCAGTAGAAGTCACAGGGGAGTAAGGAACACGAATTTCAAAGCAGAGAACGAGGAGGGAGGTTTGCGGGAATGGCGGAACGAACTGCACAGGAAGCCACTGTAGTAGTTGGCCGGGCGAAGCACTGTCGCAGTTTTCTGCGAGGGTCTCTGCTACTGCGAGAGAACATATCGGAAGCTTGTAATAGCAGCAACTCGAGACGCGAGAAGAAGCCGATGGAGGCCGCAAGAGACGCCGCGAGAAGCACTCCTCCTAAGCCGAGCCCAGGAACCAGCGTCTACTTTCATGTAACATTCTGTGCGCAGAATAAACTTCTTTCAAAACAACGCCATTAAGCTGTGTACAACTCTTTTATTTTTGGAATGATGCTCGGAGCCCAACCATCATCAGGAGTATACTGGTACTAATCACATTCAAGGTGGCATCATATGTATTGCATATCAATTGTTGCATTTTTTCTTCTTTTAGGGAAATGTCATGAAAAATACACTGAAGCGCCAAAGAAACTGGTATAGCTATGCGTATTGAAATACAGAGGTATGTAAACAGGCTGGAATGCGGCTCTGCGGTCGGAGCGCCTATATAAGACAACACTTGTCTGGCGCAGTTGTTAGATGAGTTACTGCTGCTACAATGGCTGGTTATCAAGATTTAAGTGAGTTTTAACGTGGTGTTATATACGACGCACGAGCGATAGGACAAGCATCTCCGAGGTAGCGATGACGTGAGGATTTTCCCGTACGAACATTTCAAGAGTGTATCGTGAATATCAGGAATACGGTAAAACATCAAATCCCCGACATCGCTGAGGCTGGAAAAAATCATGCAAGAACGGGACCAACGACGACTGAAGAGAGTCATTCAACGTGACAGAAGTGCACCCCTTCCGGAAATTGCTCCATATTTCAATTCTGGGCCATCAATATGTGTCAGCGAGCGAACCACTCAACGAAACATCATCTATATGTGCTTTCGGAGCCGAAGCCCACTCGTGTACCCTTGATGATTGCACGTCACAAAGTTTTACGCGTCACAAGAGCCCGTCAACGCCAACACTGGACTGTTTATGACGGCAAACATGTTGCCTGGTTGGTCGAGTCTCGTTTCAAATTGTATCGTGCGGATGGACAAGTACGGGTATGGAGACAACTTCATGAATCCATGGACCCTGCATGTCAGCAGGGGACTGTTCACGCTGCTGGAGGCTCTGTAATGGTGTGGGGCGTGTGCAGTTGGAGTTATATGGGACCCATGATACGTCTAGCTGCGACTCTGTCAGGTGACACGTACGTAAGCATCCAGTCTGATCACCTGCATCCATTCATGTCCATTCCGACGTAATTGGGCAATTCCAGCAGCACAATGCGACACCCCACACGTCCAGAATTGCTACAGAGTGTATCCAGGAGCACTCTTCTGAGTTTGAACACTTCCGCTGTCCACCAAACTCCCCAGACAAGGACATTATAGAGCACATGTGGGGTGCCTCGCAGCGTGCTGTTCAGAAGAGATCTCCACGCCCTCGTACTCTTACGAATTTATGGACAGCCCTGCAGGATTCATAGTGTCAATTCTCCTCATCGCTGCTTCAGACATTAGTCGAGTCCATGCCACGTCGTGTTGCGGCAATTCCGCGTGCTCGGAGGCCCTACACGATATTGGGCAGGTGTACCATTTTCTTTGGCTCCTAATTGAATAACGATGTAGATACATGGTAACTTCTTAAAATCGTGAGGTCGATCCAACAGTTCATGTTAGCTTCGGTAGAATATCAGTAGTCTTGAATCCTCGCGTTTGGTGCCCCGTGATGATACAGCTCCAGCGTCGAACTGATGGTTCTACGTCGTGATTTTAACAAGTTACCATGCAGCTACATGGTCACATTTTTCAGGTTTATCCCTCCTAAAAGAAATAACGCCGGTAGGTGCCGGGCAATGCACAATACATGCTGCCAATATGGATGTGACTAATGCCAGTGTAATATTCGTGCTAATGGAACAGTCCCGAACGCCGTCGAATAATAAATAATGTGTACGCAGTTTAATGGTCTTGTTTTGAAAAATATCGTTTATCGAAAGTATATTAAAGTGATTCTTGAAGTTTTCCGGGCGGATATAACATTCCATAATCTTTCAGACGTACACCCGGGACAGCATTACTACATCTTCATGGCGAGTCGTTAACTGTATTCAGACTTTCGCAGCGGCGAAATGCTAAAACCATGCGACAAAAAGATGTACTGTGGAGTAAATTGCGCATGTGTCACAGATAATTTACAGACAGTCGGCTCAACAACACCAGTCACAAATAAAACTTACTTCCAACATAAAAATGTAGCAATAGCCCAGTCAACAGATTTACAGTTGCGCAATTTACTCCTCAGTATCCTTGCATCTATCTGAGTGGTGTGTGTTCTGTCGGACATTCCCTACAGAGCAGACATCAGTCGTGATGGTGCGGCTGGTACTTACATGTAAAAATGAAATGTAGGAAGGAGAAGGAGACGGAAAGGATCGATGGGAAATTGTGAAGTCTATTGACACAGGGCAGTGTGGCAATGTAGTGGCGGAAGTTGAAAACTTGTGCCGAACCGGCACTCGAACCCCGATTTAGGGCTTCACCGCTTTGGCCATCCGGACACGGTCCCTCACTGACACAAATTTCCAACTTCCCACACGCTGCAGTGCAGCGTCCCTTGCCCATTAAACTGTCTAGTCGCGAATTCTGATTCCCATGGGAGTTCGGACAATACCTCTCTACCCGCAGTGAAACAAACTTCGAGGAGCTGTTATCCTCTTTTTCAGAAATATGTGTAAAGAGTGGCGTCTGTATTGTCGGAAACGCAACTGAAATGTTCATCCTCTGAGGAATAGAAAGTTGGGAGGGGAGGGGGACATGAGACGTATTTATACAAAGTAAAACATTTAAAGAATATGATCTAGTGAAACGAACATATTGGTTAGTTTCCACTCACGCAGATGAAGGCAAATGAGGCAATATTATGCATTTATAGCTGAATTCCTCAATTTGTGATAGATACGTAAACAGGTGAACAGGTATATGCATACAAATCCGTAGTAAATTATATATGCAATTCACATCGTTTTGAAACAGAATGGAGTGTACGAGAGAGATAAGAGAGGAACAGCACGCCATAAATTGTCCCTGGTCGCATGCCGGCAGGATTTTATACAAAGGCCGCCGTGCGAGACACTAACTGAGACTGAGAGCGAAGTCGTTCCACTTCACTCTGGAAGATACGCAGAAATCGACCTTACGAGGAGACCTAGCGCAGACAAGTTTTTGTTTAGTTTATTTAGAACGGGGAGGAGCATGCTTACAAAGACCAATTGGCTAAGCGAAGATGAGTGCAGGAGGCTTACTTTTTTCCCTAGTTAATTTCAACGTGAATACCTTATTCAGCCATTAACAACTCCTCTATTTAAGGGGAGCCGGAGGTGGTCAAATCCAAAAAATTACGATTTTTTTTTGCTACCGAAAATTAATTGGAACATTCCTCTTTAATGTAAACTTTGAATTATTGTTCTACTCGCCCTAGAAGTGGAGTTATTACCATTTTCCCCCACGCCTGCAGAGGAAATGGGCGGCCGCTGAATGCATCTTACACCCTCTCGTGACTTCCTGGTGAACTGCTTGAGATTTTCTCGGCCTGTTACGCATACAGCGCCTTATGTTACGCATACAGCGAGTGTGCAAGGGTTGGCTACATTGTTTTCTGTGACAAATGAAGCGCTAAGAGCGCGGAACATCGTCTCTTTGCTGTTTACCGTTTCGAATTAGTTCAGTGTTGCGCCTGTTGTTGGTAGTATTATACTTCTTGTGTAAAGCGTTGTTCTGGTTACGATGCCACTTTTTAGTAACCGTGTATATAAGAAAAGGAAGAACGTAGGGAAAAGAAAATTAACACTAATACCAAGTTGCGATACTACAATTACTGAAACAGTGCGTTCTTCTGCTAAGCAACACATGACCGGCCATAACACTGTGACATCTTCTAGCAAGAAGCTGACTGGTGGAAGTGACAGATTTCGTGAATATGTTAGTGACACTGTACGAGCACTAAGAAATATATGCAATAAAACCAATTTTTCATGACTTAGCACAGCCAGAATTGTTACACAAATGTCTACACGGAAAGACGCAGAATCCTAATGAGAGCGTAAACAATTTGATTTGGAAAGTGATTCCTAAAAGGCTGTTTGTAAGCATAAAAACACTGCACTTTGGCATTTATGATGCAATAGCAACCTACAACCAAGCGAACAGTGTGAAGTGTGAAGTTCTGAAGGCATTAGGATTTACAGCTGGGGTGAACACTGTACGAGCACTAACAAATATTGACAGAGAAAGGATAAGAGGAGCAGAAAGAAGAGAAAGGCATAGGAAGTATGATGGAACAACAGGCCAGAAAAGATGACAGAAGAGGAAGCTTTTGGAGGATGAAGAAGAAGACCCTGATAATCCATCCTATAGTGCAGGAATGTATTGAGAAACTTTGATAGCCATTTCCCGTAAATTAGATTTTTTCGAATATAAGGAACATTTTCTCAAAATCCACTCAAGCTAGAGAGATGAAATTTTCATGCAGCACTCCTAGTGGTCAAACTTACATTGTAACACAGCCATTTGGCAATATGTTCAGTAGTTTCATTTCAGTTTCATTATAAAGCAATTATTTGTAAAAAAATTTGGGTCATTAATAAAAAAAATAATTGGAAGGAAACTAGAAAAGATACTCCAAAATCACTCTGTCATAACTGCAACACTAAACCACTCTATATGTAAAACAAAAATTCAAATTTTTCTACTTGGTAGTTTATTCATAAATGTTCCTCAAACTTAGTGATTTTAACATGGGCAGCATAGGCACCTCCGGCTCCCCTTAACCTTTAGCAATTACAATACTTAGTCAGTAACAAATACAACAAATTTATTTCTTATAAATACCTAAGCTAACTATATTTTAAAATAATTAAACAATTTTTTTATCCATTTTGATTTTGCAATATTTTCAACAGTGTTATTAATAACAATATTTCTGCACAATTAACCAATAAAGGACATTTTAATAATTTTTAAGACACAGAAGTAAAAATTATATTTCTATTGACAATGAAATTTTTACAAAAATGATTGTACAGTCATTACGTTTTTAGAAACAAACATATTTTATTAACAACTAAATAAAACGGTGATGACATGTTTTCCATAGATTCATGGCCACATTTTTATATTGTTATATAAAATAAATTTCATCACACATCTAAGAACTGCCTAGTCGTTCTTTAACAAAATATGAGTAATGCTTGTAGGGAAAGTTACCCCAAACTTACTCGGTTCTCCGAGGAAGTATTCTCTATGATAATGTAACTTAGGCAGTCGAAGACTAAACGTTTAATACCACTAACATCTGAACTATTGGAATCACAAGCGTCCATATTTCATAGTTTTAAATGATACTATTGGAAAGTGTAGTTGCTGTGATAGAATCTCATGAGAGTGATAGTAGATATAGCCCTGGGCTTTAATGATCTGGTGTGAAACAAAGGTAAGCGAGGCATGTCGACTTTGTCGTAGCCATAGTGGTCTCGTTTATTTACATTTGACGTTTTCCATTACTCTTCCCGCTAGGACCTTGATTTCATTTTAACGTTATGATAGAAGTGGATGAAAGGTAATTGGATACCAGGTAAGCTCCAGATATAGCAGGTTCAGTGGTCAACCGGTTTACTGTTCCGCTATACAAGAAACCTGCGTGAGCTTTTATACAAACCAAATTAATTTACTGAAGGGAAAGAAATCATAACACCAAAAAATAATTAATTTAGAGTGATGAAATTCCTGGAATGCATCTGTCTAAATAACATATTTAAGCCATTAACATAACAAGATCATAGGTAAGCGGGAGATTATCCATTGCAAATTTGAAATGCTGGTACATTATTAACCCATGTATGGACCAAAGACCTCAGTAGTTTGGTCTCATAAAATCTTACCACAAATTTCCAAAAAAAAAAAATGTAACCGCCAGAGTGTTGAATACAAGCACGCGAAAGTGCATGCATTGTGTTGCACAGGTGCCGGATGTCATTTTGTGGGGTGGAGTTCAATGCCTGTTGCGCTTGGTCGGTCAATACAGGGACGGTTAATACTGGTTGTGGATGACACTGGAATTGTCGTCCGATGATGTCCAATATGTGCTTGATTGCAGACAGATCTGGTGATCGAGCAGGCCAAGGCAACTTGCCGACTCTCTGTAGATCATGATGGGTTAGAAAAACCGTCTGTTTCCGAGAGTTATCCTATTAGAAAACATACCTTGTAATGCTGTTCATTACTGACAGCACAAAATGTTGGGTCACCAGACTGACGCACAGATTCTGCAGTCAGGGTACGTGTGATAATCACGAGAGTCTCCTACTGTCATACTCCAGGTCTAGGTGCAGCGCATCTAGCACGGAGATGGCTGGTTGCAGTCCCTCAAGTAGCCTCTTCCTAAACACACGGCCATCATTGGCACCGAGGCAGAGCCGGCTTTTATCAGAAAACGTAATAGACCTCCACCTTGCCCTCCAATGAGCTCTTGCTTGACAGAACTTAAGTTGCTAATGGCGGTGGTTTGTGGTCAGTGGAATGCAAGCTACAGGGCATCTGTCCAACACCGACTCAAAGGAAGGCCTCGGCGCTTGTTCGTGGCGTCACGTCAGCTAGGCACGGCGAACGCCAGGTATGTTTTAGGCAGAAACGCCTGGGCGTGCTTATCACTATAAATCTCTTATTTTTGGACAAAATGTTTGATATTGTTTTGGATTCTGCAGTTTTATTTAGATGAAAGATTTTGTTACTATCGTAAAGCTACAAATGAAGATCATAGTTCTGTATTACTGAATTCTCTTTTGGAAAATGTAGTTCACATACCTAATAATTTCGAAAATAATGACTGAAGTTGAACACTAATTCGATTGTATTAGAGCTCATAACTTCGAATTTACACATCGTACTATTATTTTCAGTGGAAATCTTTGCTAAAACCTGACTTGTCACAACACAGCTAACTGTATGATATTTACTCTGAAAAGCAGTCTTTGCCTACATGCAGGTCAAATAAATCGTTCCTTCAAGTAAATAAAAATAATGTAGAAAATGCGATTTCGTATATTCAAGTGTGAATATTAGTTGCTGAACTGACCGGTCAAAATTCGTTTACTACGTAAGACTGACGACACAAAACCAGTAGTGGTGCCTGGGTACAATATCGTACAGGTCTTCAAAAGGTATAAATAAAGAATAAGGAACTATAAAAACTGAAAACGTGGAACACTATCGGATTTACATACTTTGGAATATTTGTCTGGTGAAAATGCATCCCTGTGAATGGCGGCAATCCACTTGCGACGAAGGTCTTCGTCGTTAGGAAACGAAAACACTTGGACCTTAGGTCCATTTGGACAATTCTCGTTACAGCGAGGAACACAACACTTGTACACCCTGGTGAAAACTCTCACTATAACCGCCGTAGTCGAAAAAACACAATAAGTAACACAAAAGGAACGGCACTGCACAACCAACACTACGATCATACGCCATGTGGCATGCCTAGGCGTTGTGACGTCACTAACGACTGATGACGTAGCGCCAGGGCCTTCTATAGAGTCGGTGTTGATCTGGCTCGGAGTTTTCGTTGAAGTAACAAATTTGCAACAATTCGTTGTGTCACTCTGGTGCCATCTGCTGCTCAAATTGCTGCTGCAGAAGCAGACGGAGTCATAAGCCGAAACGACGGTCTTCCCTCTCGATAGCGTAACGCGGCCTTCCGGATCTCAGTCTTCTTGCAACCGTACATTCCTACGACCACCCCTGCCAGCAAACATGTACAGTGGCTACTTTCGTGCCAAGTTTTTTTGCAGTATTACTAAAGGAACATGCAGCTTGTCGTAGCCACATTACATGAGAACTTTCAAACTTAGTAAGGAGTTGATAATGGCATCTTTGTCGCATTAAAGTCATTCTTGATTAACATCAACTCACCACGTCCAATCTCAAAGGTAACTAACGCTCACGACTGTTACAGCGTGTCTTTAAAGCAAATGTGATTGACATCCTCATAGTGGCACTACTACCGCCAGTCTTACGGGACTGTCGTGAAACGTGAATAGACATCATATTTCAGGTATACAAACGCGCCTACCTACTTTCATTTATGTCGCACAACTCCTTGGTGTTGCTTTTTCCCGTCAGTGTATATTTAATTTATCGAGAGTCTTCAGTCACACAGCAGATAATGTCGATAGGAAATTCACTACTAATGTTAAGAAAAACTACCACAGCTGTACTTAAGGTTCGTCTATCTCGCCAAAACCAGTGCCGTTCTAATGAACAGCACCAGTTGAGCTGACATTCAGTTCTCACAAAAGGAGTTACGTAGACTATTGACAAATTTTCAGTGTCACTTGGTAATGTTCATTAGAATGATAAATCTTGTGACTTAAGAAACTTATTTTCAATACAGCTGTGGTCGTTTTTATTAACATCAATGTGAATCGATACGATATTGCAGTGCTGGAGTTATTCTGATGACGATGCACTGTGGTGACCAAAGCCGTTACGAAACATGTCAGATGAAATCGCATTTGAGAATAATGACTGTCATCAGCTGTAGAATGGAATAACGACAATGAAAATTTGTAGACACATTTGTAGACGCATGGTTGACGACGTATGGAAGCTTGGGTCTGGCCGTGAGTCATGCACGGACAGGCATACGGGCAGTCTGCTTCCCTCAGTCGTGCGACTCGGACGTCTGTTTCCGTACGTTCCTGCCGCAGAGCTTCGTGCGTACGCGGTTGTTTATTTCTTGTTAGCCTTTGCTAGTGCTTGCACTTTCAAACTAGAATGGCTCTTTCTACCGACAATCTACTATCAAGATCAGCTTTAATAATGAGTTTGCACGACCGAAGGCAATTTGAAGTAAAACGATTTATACGTGAATAAATTAAAATTTAACCACAAGATATGATTCACATCCACTTCTCTATCACAAGCAGTGTGGTCTACATCAAACGGATCAACAACACCGTGTCTGACAAGATCGTACGCGACCATGAAGATGGACTTAAATTTAAACATTCAGACGGCCACGTCGGAACGGTATCTACAGGGTGTTACAAAAAGGTACGGCCAAACTTTCAGGAAACATTCCTCACACACAAAGAAAGAAGATACGTTATGTGAACATGTGTCCGGAAACTTACTTTCCATGTAAGAGCTCATTTTATTACAGCAATCATGGAATGGAAACACACAGCAACAGAACGTACCAGCGTGACTTCAAACACTTTGTTACAGGAAATGTTCAAAATGTCCTCCGATAGCGAGGATACATGCATTCACCCTCCGTCGCATGGAATCCCTGATGCGCTGTTGCAGCCCTGGAGAATGGCGTATTGTATCACAGCCGTCCACAATACGAGCACGAAGAGTCTCTACATTTGGTACCGGGGTTGCGTAGACAAGAGCTTTCAAATACCCCCATAAATGAAAGTCAAGAGGGTTGAGGTCAGGAGAGCGTGGAGGCCATGGAATTGGTCCGCCTCTACCAATCCATCGGTCACCGAATCTGTTGTTGAGAAGCGTACGAACACTTCGACTGAAATGTACAGGAGCTCCATCGTGCATGAACCACATTTGTCGTACTTGTAAAGGCACATGTTCTAACACAACAGGTAGGGTATCCAGTATGAAATCATGATAACGTGCTCCATTGAGCGTAGGTGGAAGAACGTGGGGCCCAATCAAGACATCACCAACAATGCCTGCCCAAAGGTTCACAGAAAATCTGAGTTGATGACGTGATTGCACAATTGCGTGCGGATTCTCGTCAGCCCACACATGTTGATTGTGAAAATTTACAATTTGATCACGTTGGAATGAAGCCTCATCCGTAAAGAGAACATTTGCACTGAAATGAGGATTGACACATTGTTGGATGAACCATTCGCAGAAGTGTACCCGTGGGGGCCAATCAGCTGCTGGTAGTGCCTGCACACGCTGTACATGGTACGGAAACAACTGGTTCTCCCGTAGCACTCTCCATACAGTGACGTGGTCAACGTTACCTTGTACAGCAGCAACTTCTCTGACGCTGACATTAGGGTTATCGTCAACTGCACGAATAATTGCCTCGTCCATTGCAAGTGTCCTCGTCGTTGTAGGTCTTCCCCAGTCATGAGTCATAGGCTGGAATGTTCCGTGCTCCATAAGACGCCGATCAATTGCTTCGAACGTCCTCCTGTCGGGACACCTTCGTTCTGGAAATCTGTCTCGATACAAACGTACCGCGCCACGGCTATTGCCCCGTGCTAATCCATACATCAAATGGGCATCTGCCAACTCCGCATTTGTAAACATTGCACTGACTGCAAAACCACGTTCGTGATGAACACTAACCTGTTGATGCTACGTACTGATGTGCATGATGCTAGTACGGTAGAGCAATGAGTCGCATGTCAACACAAGCACCGAAGTCAACATTACCTTCCTTCAGTTGGGCCAACTGGCGGTGAATCGAGGAAGTACAGTACATACTGACGAAACTAAAATGAGCTCTAACATGGAATTTAAGCGTTTCCAGACACATGTCCACATAACATCTTTTCTTTATTTGTGTGTGAGGAATGTTTCCTGGAAGTTTGGCCGTACCTTTTTGTAACACCCTGTATACAGGGTGAGTCACTAACTGTTGCCACAAAGAATAGCTCCGAAAGTATGATAGGAGCTGAAACGTTTGTGGGACAAATGTTGCATGGGACAACAGGGGCCATAATATGACGTTGGTTTTTTGTTGCTAGGTGGGGTACGTCAGAGATATGAAGGTCAACTTTGTTTCTTTTTAAATATGATGCTATATTCTGGTACTTATTTTCTGATAGCGAGACGAATCCAATGATGTGTAACAGTAAGGTCTCTGAACGTCAACAAAGCTCACAAAGGTGGCATGAACGTCCATTTACAGAAGGTGTTCGAAGCGATAACCATTGTCATCAATGCAGTGCTGCAATCTTCTTATCATGGATTGAGTGGTATTCCTTATCACATCGGCACTTATCGTAGCACATGTTCCTACAATTCTCTCTCGCATATATTCAGGTGTAGTTTGAACGTCTTTCTAAAATAATGTCTTTTACAAATCCCCACAAGAAAAAATCCAGAGGCGTCAAGTCTGGCGAACGAGCCGGCCACGACACATGTCCTCCGCGTCGGATCCAACAATTTGGGAATTGTCTCTGTATCTCATATCTAGCCATCAGCTAAAAATATGCCGGACACCCATAGCATTGTTACCACATTCTGTTCCTTGTTCCTAAAGGTATTTCTTACAGTAACAGACCTAATGTTTCTTGCACTAATGTGGTGTACTTCCTACCATTGAGATTTCCTTCGTTGGATTAGAGGCCTATAATTCAGTCCTCCAGAATCCCACAGCATACATTCACCGACCACGGTTTTTGGTGTGCAACTTTCCACAGCCAACATGGATTTTCAGTTGCCCAATAATGCATGTTATGCAAATTAACATTTCCATGGTTCGTGAATGTAGCCTCCTCAGTAAATAAAATCAAATTAATAAATGTGTCTTCCCTCTGAATCTGAAGTTGGGCGCATAGGCAGAATTCAGTGCGACGCATTCAATCGGTACCAGTTAACTCTTGGTGGAGATTGATATGGTAAGGATGATATTTAGGGCGATGCAGAACACGAACAACACTATACTTGCTCATGTCAGAATCCATTGCGATTTGATGTGAACTAACACAAAGGATCTCGAACCACAGTGGCAAGAGTACGAATTTCAGTTTCCTCGTTAGTAACTTTCCTTTCCTGGATACGTTTCCGAAGCGTTTAAGATCCAGTTGTTCTTAATTTTTCATACACATATTTAAACGTACGACGTATAGGGTGAGTAAGTTGAGGATATCTTTCAGCATATAAGTCTCCAGCTCTCACTGAATTTCGTTGGCATTCTCCGTAAATGAGAAGCATATCGACTTGTTCTTCGAAGGAATACATCATTCACATTCGCTTGATTCGACGATACTAGTCTTACCTTTCCTATTAGGGTTGTCTTGCGAAACCGTTGAATGGTGTTTACCTGTCAATGGTACGTTAGATGGATACGTCGTATTCGGCGAATATTTACTATTTGCACGATATACGAGAGAGAATTGTCAGAGCATGCGCTTCGATAAATGCCGAAGTGATAAGGAATATCACTCAACCCATGATAAGAAGATTGCAGCACTGCATTGATACCAATGGTAATTACTTCGAACACCATCTGTAAATGAACGTTCATGCCACCTTTGTGACCTTCGTTGACCTTCAAAGACCTTGCTGTTACACGTCATTGGATTTGTCTCCATAGCCGCTATCAGAAAAAAAGGACCAGACCATAGCATCCCATTAAAAAAAAAAGTTGACCTTCATATCTCTGACGTATCTCACCTAGCAACAAAAAAGCAACGTCATATTATGGCCCCCATTGTCCCATGCAACATTTGTCCCACAAACTTTTCAACTACTAATACTTTCGGAGTTATTCTAGGTGGCAATAGCTATTGATTCACCCTGTAGATCATGCGGGACTTGGATTGAGAACTATAAGAATATCTGAGTTACCATTTGAGGTTCCGACTGAGATCGTGGTAACTCGCTACAACCATATGGGCGGGTACTTAGTCACATAGCAGAAAAATGGACAACCTTTACCACGTACCCGGTACTTAATGGTGTGCAACAAATACGGATCGAACTGTCTAAACATGTGCCTTCTTATCTCATAATTGGAGGAAGCAGAACGATAGTCATTTACGACGGTCAGCCGAAAACTTGCTCAGGTTGTGGTCAGGGAGGCCACGTTCTCTCAACGTGCCTCCAACGAAGAAATGCACAAATACCGACAGGTGAATCTGTAGCAACACCTGTGGCGACGTCTCTCCCTCTCACGTATGCCAATGTGTTCCGGTAAGAAGCCCCACCGAATAATGACAGCGCCCAACCGCTGGACAGGCCAGTCGAAAAGGCGACGACGGCTGATGACACGAGCATGGTGACGGCTGCGACGTCCCCCACCGAGCAGCACCGACCGATACCACCAGTACAGAGATCGGTTGAGTAAATGGTCATCGACAGTCGAATAGTGCCAACGGCGGGCTTCGTGTCGGACTGCGGTGGTGACTGATACACTCGCCCACATTCGGATATGGAAACGGACACGTGCAAGTAACGGTCTCCGAAACGGCGCAAGAAGCGACATCTAAGCCCGTCGGACGACTCCTTAATACGTATGCAGGGCGACGATCAAGAAACGACCGAGGAAGACGGCCATCTTACACAGCGTTCCGAGACTCCTCATCCAGAACACCACCGTCACTACAGCAGTATACGCCAAGAGCGACCTGAAAAACTTAACAACGCTCGGCAACTAGCAGTCCACTACCACTCCCAAGTATTAGAAGAGGAGCCACACAGAGCCGGGGCTGCCGAGCCCCGGCCGACGGAAACTTGTCCCAAGGAGACTGAGCTGATGATTGTGAAGGGGACCCACCGACAGTGGCAATAGGCGACACGGCGGGGGCTGTGCCCCTCTAAAGTTCAATGTATAACCAACGACGGCGGGCAGGACGGGGTCACGTAACGTACCAGTACAACAGCAGACGGCGTAGCCTCCCATGGCCGATATACGAGTGCGACGTAACGAAGACAAGCATATCAGCTTTCGTCTATCAATATCAATAATATACAGTCGCAGATTAATATGTCATTACTCAAAGACTTGCTCCAAGCAGCAGGCATCGACATCGTCCTCCTACAAGAAGTATACGTCTATGAATTTCCTTTCATGTACGGATACGTATCCTACATATCACATGCCTCCGAAACTGGCAGCGGCATTGCGATATTTCTTAAAGAAGTCATCACGGCAGAGGATGTACTGTACGGGGATTAGCAATGACAGTACTTGTTGTACGACTCAAACATCTATGCACCTTCCGGTACAGAAAGGAGGCGAGAGCGTTCCCGCTTCTTCGCAGACGAAATTTCCCCGCTCGTCCAACGTCGACACGACCGATTAATCCTATGCGGCGATTTTAATTGTGTACTTGCACCGAAAGACCAATTTCGTCGATATACCCTGTGCCCATAATTACGAATGCTGGTGCAGAGTATGCACCTGGTTGACATCTGGGAGATCCGTCCTGGATGCACCCATACAACGAGTCACTCTGCTAGCCGTCTCGACAGAATATATGCCACACGCAGTCTTAACGTTGACATCCTGGAAGCAGAGCTGTAGGCTACAGCCTATACCGACCATAAAGCGTAAATATGTACAATCTCCCTCCGGCGGCAGCAAGTGTGGGGTAGCCGTGGTCCTTGGGAAATGAACGTCGCTTATCTGCGGGAGCCAGCTTGTCGAGACGAGGTACTGGCAGAAGTAAAGCTGTGAGTACCGGGCGTTGAGTCGTGCTTCGGTAGCTCAGTTGGTAGAGCACATGCCCGCGGAAGGCAAAGGTCCCGAGTTCGAGTCTCGGTCGGGCACACAGTTTTAATCTGCCAGGAAGTTTCGTCATTGAAGATGTCTAGAGATCTTGCAAATAACGCCTTCGGTCACATCCCACAACCCTAAGTTGGTGGATGGGTTGTGCAAAACCGGCGCTGCCCCGTGCAATGATGACACGTGGTCGTGAGCAAGCAGTGTGGCGACGTCAGACGATGGACTTCTATTTCACTGTGTTAAGGGAATGTGCCTAACAAATGCCTTCTCCGGAGCGACTAGAGGCGGTACAACGAGCAAAGGCCAAAATTAAATCCATCATGCGACGCCATCTCGTTGGTCAGGGCGCGGACACTTGATCGGGTTGCAAGAGAACGCCCGTCGTATCACATCATCAACGAAAACAAAAGACGACCAAGGGCCCTAGTACATGCTGTGGACACGGATGATGGCAGACACCTTACATCACAACAAGAAATAGGCAATGCCTTTGTAAAACATTACACTCAACTTTACACCGCAGTAGGTAGCGATATGGCGGCCATTAACGAAGTTACGCATATGATTTTCGGCACCATTGATGCAGAGGCGAAAGCACAACTGATGGAGGAGATTACAGAGGAGGAAGTGATGGAGGCCATTGGTAGGGGAGCGGTGAACAAATCGCCGGAGCCAGATGGCCTCCCTCTGGAATTCCACAGGATCTTTAGCTATGTGATCGCACCACGATGGACTACTATCTGCCGCGAATTAATGTCTCCTGACTTGTCCTTACCACCGGCTTTTGTGGAGGGGCTGAATATCCCGACACACAAACCGTCGGGTGGTACACGAATACGGGACTACCGACTACTGACGCTCCTTAACTGCGACTTTAAAATATTCACCAAATTATTAGCAGCGCGTGTCCGAAGAGTAATGCGCCCAGTGCTCTCACTTGATCAAACTTCGCTCGGAGGAAATAACAACATCGAGACGGCGCTTGTTGAATATCGCGATTTGATCGCCCTAGCAAATACGTGCCGCCTTCGCGCAACACAGGCGTCAATAGATTTTGATCACAACTATCTTGCAGAAGTCCTGACACACATGCGATTTCCACGACCATTTATCGCTGTCGTAATGCGGCTACTCAGCAATGCCTCTTCCAATGTGCTCGTTAATGGACGTACTACAAAGTCTCTAGTCGTAAGATCAGTCAGAGAAGGATGTCCCTTATCATCGATATTATATGCACTGGCTCTCGACCCGTTACTTTGCGGCCTACGACACCGCTTGACAGGACTGACTGCGAGGATACACATTTACGTGCAAGTCGTATGCGGATGATCTGATGCTAATAGTACGGAGTCAAAACGATATGAGTGTGGCCTTAGATTGGATACGCAAATATGGAACGGCCTCTGTCAGCCGTATAAATATGGACAAGTCTACGGAGATGAATATTGGTGTTGGACTAACAGAAGAATGTTTAGCACCCTTAAGGCTAATGGATACCCTGAAATGCCTAGGTGTTGTTTTTACCAACGACGTATGTCGCAGAGATGCGTACAACTATAAGAGTCTACTACAGTCAGTCCAGACGGACGTTTGAGGGAACATCACACGGACATTAGACATGATCCAGCGGATCACGTATTTTAACACCTACCTGGAGCCACGAATCCGCATTTTGCTCAAGTACCACTGGGGGCCGAACGGCACAATAACCCTGGGTTCGGTGTGGGGCGGCGGTGGGATGGGTGGCCTGCTGTGGCCTGTTGTGGGGTCGTGAACCACTGAGGGCTACGGCGGGTCTAAGCCTTTCTGTCATTTCTAGGTCTCTGGTTTAATACATGATACAATACGCAAGGTGAATGAAAGTGGTATCCAGTAGGAAATACCGGCTATACATTGTGTCCTACACCGCTTTAATCTGCTGGCAAAATGTGCCAATATAAGTGGCACCACGGATGGTGTTGTAAAAACAGTTAGGAAAATGAGATCTCTGTTTAAGACATGGGCAGTTTAAATCCTTCCTGGCAGATCTGAGGTGTGGTAACGGCGATGTGTCACATTTTTGTGAAGCGTGTTGGCTGTGTCGAGGTTTTGTTTCAGAAGGTTTTTCAACTTGCATGAAATTAATGCCAGTAAAAGAGTTCGATTCTTCCCGGTGAACACTGGATTTTGCGTTTCTAACTGACCTTAAGAAGTAGCTGAATGCCTTGAGACCACTTTGCAGGGTACATATAAACTAATTACCGATGTTTTTGGCACTAGCTGTGATTTTTAAAAGAAAATTGCTGTTGTGAATATAGCAACTTGCACACTATTCGGATATTGCACTATTTATAAAAGAACTTAAAAAGCAGACACTGACAGAATGTTTTGATGAACCTGTTACCGTGTTACAGGCTTTTTTACAAAACTTTGATAATAGATTTAATGATTCAAATGGATTTGAACTTGATTTTGCTGTTTTTGCAACTTTTTTTGCAGTGGGCGTTGATAGTGCGGCTCCTAAAATTCAGTTGTAGCTCATTGACTTCCCGCCAAAACAGTTTTCGCAGTTGTTTCTAATAGCAGTTCGAGTCTGTAATATGGTTGGGACCACTTATTTGTGTAAAAGTGTTTTTTTCGACTGTGAAATTGACAAAATCGAGTCCTAGAAGTAAGTTTACTGACGTTCATCTGAATGGAACAATGCTTTTGTTGACCAATAATTTCCCTCAAAACAAATAGATGCTACGAACAAAACATTTAAACACAAGAGAAGAGTGATTAAAATAGATGTTCCCCTCTTTTACATAAGTAATAGGCCAGCTCCATTTCTAATGGTACTCAGTAAGACTGCTTGTACGAGGATAATCAAAAAGTTAGGTCTCCTATTTTTTTACAAGTACATAGAACTGTTTATTTCTACAATCGTTTACATCAGTCACATAGGGCTTTGTATACAAATTATTAGATGTAAAATTTGAGTGAAATTATATGTTTTCTGTTTTTTTTTTTTTTTTCCTACGCGACCAGCTCGTACTCGAATTTCTACTTTCTTCTGAGTGTGAATGTATCGTTCCAGCTTCGTTCGAAAAACTAAAGGCAGGTACACACATTCAGGTGACAACAGCAGATGACAGAAAAGTGGTTGACAGTCTGTATTTCGCAGAGGCGCAACACAGCGACGAAGAAATAAACAAAGAATTTTCTCGTAAATCCTTAATGAGTACTGCAGTGCTGCAAACTAATACATTGCATGCCCGCCCGGCTATCTGCGCTGTCTAACGTGCTGCTTCACGAGCGGGAAGGCGTGTCGGTCCCCGGCACGAATCTGCCCGGCGGATTAGTGTCGAGGTCCGGTGTGCCGGCCAGCCTGTGGATGGTTTTTAAAGCGGTTTTCCATGTGCCTCGTCGAATGTGGGCTGGTTCCCCTTATCCATCCTCAGTTACACGATGTCTGCGATTATTGCGCAAACACTGTCTACATATACGCGTACACCATAATTACTCTACCACCCAAACATTTGGGGCTACACTCGTCTGGTATGAGACGTTCTCTGAGAAAGGGGGGGGGGGGGGGGAGACTGGGAGCCGAACCGCACAATAACCCTGGGTTCGGTATGGGGCGGTGGTGGGGTAGGTGTACTGCTGTGGCCTGTTGTGGGGTTGTGAACCACTAAGGGCTACGGCGGGACGAAGCTTCTCCGTCGTTTCTATGTTCAGTACACAATACATACACAATAGGTTGACAGAAAGTCACATATACAACAGAGACGTAAAGTAACACGCTAACAACATGTGATATTTTGTTCAACGTATATTTAATTGGTTCAAATGGCTCTGAGCACTATGGGACTTAACATCTATGGTCATTAGTCCCCTAGAACTTAGAACTACTTAAACCTAACTAACCTAAGGACATCACACAACACCCAGTCATCGCGAGGCAGAGAAAATCCCTGACCCCGCCGGGAATCGAACCCGGGAACCCGGGCGCGGGAAGCGAGAACGCTACCGCATATATTTAATTAATCGAGGGTAATCTAGAAAGTAAGTTCTCCTATTTTTTACAAGTACATAGACCGATTTATTTCTACAATGGCTTACATCAGTTTACAGCTTGAACATTTAGCTATTTTTCGACATAGTCACCATTTCTGTCGATAAATTTTTGTAGACGCTGTGGCAGTTATTGTATGGCCAAGTCATACCAGCTCGCCGCCTTGCTGTTCAGAAAGTTATGAATCTCTTCTTCTTCTTCTTTTTTTTTTACATCCATACTCCGCAAGCCATCTGAGGCGTGAGGTCAGTCGCTTGACGGCGCGTTTCGGCGCGGGCCCGCCCGTTGCCAGCGCGCCGTAAGGCACGGAGGCTCGCACTGGGGCGTATCGCTTTCCAGTCGGGCGTGCCGCGGCAGTCCTCACTCGGGGAAGTGAAGCGTCTCTTACAGCCTCTCCTTCCCAAGTAGCTCTTTCCGCCTTCCCGTGGTGCCAGACGTCAAGCTCGGCATTCTGCCTTGCGTCAAAAGGGAGAGCTGCGACCCAACCCGATGCGAAAGCGAAGGGTGCGTGGCACAGGGGGAGCTGTGTCGAGGGACCGAACACCAGTCCCTTTCTGTTCGCAGGGCACAGACCAGCAGGTGCTCTGCATGCCGGCGACCTCGTTTGTCGGCGTGGGATAGCGGCGCGAGTCGGCAAGGGTGCTTCGCCGCGCCCCTGGGTAACCGGGGCGTGTTCTGCCAAACCCAGGAGGTGGTGACATCGCCTGGGCTAGGTTAGATGGGCCCAGACCGCCGAACGACTGGGGGACCGACCCACCACCTGAGTAGGAGTGGGTCCTCGGCCTTCAGGTGGAAACTCGGGCTAGTAGGCGGCGAAGGGCGAGGGGTGCATCCGCCTCTCCGGAGTGCGGGGTGCACTTGCCGAGGAGCGTCGAGTGAAATCGTCGACGACGAGGCCTTCGACGGGGACCAGTGCGCTGGCAACGGCGCGTTGAACCCTGCAGCTCTGGAGTGCCCTTGACCTAGGGGCGAGGTCGGTGGGCGAGCTGCAACAGTCCCCCCCCATGCCAGAGGAGCCGGTCCGGGGCAAGAGACGGGCTCCCACTTCTTTTATCACTCGTTACCTATGATGGCTGAAACCGAAGCGAGTGATACGAGTGCGCCTTTACGGGCTTCTAATATGTCTGCTCCCTCACCACAGGACGTGATGGGACAGGCAGATGATGAGAGCGTGGTACAGAGACACACAAGAATAACTATGCTCTTAGAGCAAAATGTTAAGAACGGTAAGATAAGTCAAGCGGCTCTTAATACAATTAAAAATGAGCTATCGGCCTGGGCCATAGCTCATGCAAGATTGGAAGGCCGCGTAATGGAGTTGACAAAGGAAAACGACAGGCTAAGAAAGCAACCTAGTAAGACTTGGGCGGCTGTGGCTGCACAGGCGCCAACTAAATCGACTTCAACAAAGGACACTATAGAAAAAGTTGCCAAACGGTCAGACACAGCAGTCTTCTTGAGGACTCTGCCTGGCCAAGATACCAGCGTTAAGAGAATCCAAGAGCTGCTAACAACAACAATAGATCCAGTGAAGGATAAAATCAAAATCAAAAAGGTCAAACCAAGTAGGAATTCGGTTATTGTGGAAGTTGCTAGTGAGGAAGACAAAGAAAAACTTTTAAAAAATCAAAAATTAAATGCAGTCGTTAAGTGTGAGCCACCTAGAAAAAGAAACCCTCTAATAATATTATACGATGTACCCACGGTTATGACCAATGAGGAACTACATGAGACAGTCAGATCACAAAATTTCGATGACATCAATGAGGAAGAATTCAAAAACTCTTTTAAGCTGAAATTTAAAACAGGACCTCGAGATCGCGATGTGGTACATCACGTGGCCGAGGTCTCTGCGCAATTATGGAAAAGGATAAGAACAATGGGCAGACTTTATGTAGGCTTTCATGCCATTAACACCAGGGACTATATAGTGGTACCTCGCTGCCATAACTGTGGCGACCTGGACCACATTCTGAGGCACTGCACCAGGGGGTCGGCTTGCTCCAGATGCGGTGAAAGTGGTCACAACCGCAAGGAATGTAAAACAGCAGGGGTATGCATTCCATGTAAAAATCGGGGAAAGAAATCCTGTGGTGCCACGGGACGGAACTGCCCCACTTACCGGATGCTTGAACAACGCCTGATCTCAAGAATTGACTATGGCTGAGCAGAGCGCAGCTAACAGGATGCTCAAACACAAGTCCCCGAGTAAAAGAAGGAGGGATGCTGTGAGGGCTAATAAATTTAAGGAATTTCTAAGGTCGCTTTCGGGCACCTCAAACATTATGACAGTTGAGAGGGAAATTCAAACAGATCCCTTTATGGTGGACAGATGTATACAAACCGATTCTCCGGACGAAAACACAGCTCCCCCTTCCCTAAACCGGGGAGAAAGGCCGAACAACAACCTACAACGGCAGAAGCATCCTGTAGTGGTGGCGGCCTCCCTGGCCCCCACACACGAAGCTGTACAAACCAAACAACCTCTCCAAGAAAGTACAGTCACTAGCAGCAGCACCACCCCAACTGAGGCAGATACCCCAGTAATCAGGCTACCGCCTGTAGATCCGATTAGGGTGTATCCCAATATAGAATTCACAATGCAACTGGCAAGATTGGAGCAGCCGGCTATCCTGACCACTGCCTTAAGACATGTGGTCCGGGTAGGACACGAGGACGGAAGAAAGGTCACCTTCTCAGTAATGGAGGCTGTGGATAGAATACAGTTAAAGTCAGTGAATCTTCCCACCGACTTCGGGGCCCTGCGAGACTTACTTAAGAAAGTGTTTGACAGACGTGGGGAGAAGTTTGACTTAAATGACATTTACACTCAATCAGTCCTAGCTCATGGTCGGATCGCTTTTGATTGGAGCAAGACTTGGCCTGAAGACAGAATGCACACTTACTTCCCATAATGACAAAATTAACTGTTGGACAGTTGAACACGCATAACAGCAGACTAGTGATGCAGGAGCTCCGAAGAGAGGTGGAGGAGAAGAGGCTTGATGTACTCTGCTTGCAGGAGCCGTACTCTCAAGCTGGAAAACTCCCATTTGCAGCCGCTACATGGCAGATAACGAGTAGTGGGGAAGCCCCCAAAGCGGCAATTGTAATCACAAACCAGTCTCTACGAGCAACAACACTTGCACAGTTTTCTACCAGTCACTGCAACGTCGTGGAGGTACAGGCCCCCGTGGGAATTATAACCTTTATAAACATGTACTTTCAATACGGGGAAAACATCGAACAACATCTGGATCACCTGACCAGAGTAGCCACGGCGTTGCGAGGTCGCAAACTGGTTATAACAGCAGATATAAATGCAAAATCCCCCCTGTGGTACAGTGGCACAAGAGATGAAAACGGGGAAAAAGTAGAGGAAATGATTATGGCTCTACAACTTGTAGTTGCAAATAGACCTGGCAACCCTCCCACTTACGCAGCGGGAGGGGGGCGCGGCACTAATATAGATGTAACGCTAGTTACACCAAATTCTGTTAACATCATTCAGAATTGGGAAGTTAAGGAAAACGCGACAACAAGCGACCATAATCTCATAATGTTCAGCTTAGGAAATGGAGGTTGCCACTGGACCGCAGGGTGGGAGTTGCAATTGAATTTCAAGAGAGCTGATTGGGAGAGACTAGCGAGAGAGTGCGACATTCCTCCACTACCAGAGGGTGATGCACAACAGGACTTGGACATAGACAAGCGAGCTGAAGAGCTGGTAGGCGCAGTAACAAGAGCGGTCAAGGCAGCTGTACCAACCAGGAGGAGAGCCATGGCGGCCTCCCCGTCACCATGGTCAGCTGAACTTCAGGAGATGCGTCAGTCTGTCAGAAGGCTGAGGAGGCACTACCAGCGCAGTGTCGTCTGGTGGGAAAAACAACGATGGTTACAGTTATACCGGGAGGCAAAAGACAAATTCCAAAAAGAACTAAAAGAAGTCAGACTACGTAGTTGGGAAAGATTTGTGCTGGACCAGCTGGCCCTGGATCCATGGGGAGTACCCTACAAATTAGTGAGGGAAAAGATCCGGTCCCCGATGATGCTATCAACGGTCAGGTGCTGGGATGGGATGACAGAATCCTGGCAGGAGACTGCCGAGGTTCTTCTCCGGTCCCTGCTCCCTGACGACGATGAGGCCAGCGACACGGAGGGACAGTCCCAGGTACGAAATCGAGATCTGGATAGAGTTGCTAACAACAGGGCAGTCTACCCCTTCTCTGAAGAGGAGGTGGCTGGCCACATTAAAGCACTGAAAACAGGAAAAGCCCCCGGCCCAGACGGTATTGTGGCGGAGGTAGTGCAGTTCCTGGCACCTCAACTGGTGACACCACTAACCCAGTTGTATAATGAATGCCTAAGACAGGAAAAATTCCCGAAAATCTGGAAAGAGGCAAACGTGGTCATAATCAAAAAGGGACCTAACAAAGACCCAGCGGATGTTAAGTCTTATAGGCCAATTTGCCTATTGAATATCCTTGGGAAACTATTCGAAAAACTGCTAGCTGACAGACTGACTGCACACCGAGTGCTGTGTGGGATGAGTGGCGGGCAGTTCGGCTTCAGGCCGGGGCGATCGGCAACTGATGCGATCGCTCTGGCGGCTGAGGTCTGCGGCTCTACCCCATACAAGTACGTGGTTGGCATCATGGTTGACATCAGTGGCGCCTTTGACAACCTGTGGTGGCCTTCGCTCTTCTCCTGCTTGCGGGAGAAAGAGTGTCCAGGGTCGTTATATGGTTGTCTGAGGAGCTATTGTGAAGGGCGGGAGGTCTGGCTATCATCTCCTAGCGGCAGAGTAGGAAAATCCATAACTAAGGGATGTCCCCAGGGCTCCGTACTAGGTCCCCTGTTCTGGGACATCCACATGGAACCGCTTTTAGACAGTTTGGAACAGAGTGAAGAAGTGCTAGAGGTGATAGCCTACGCGGATGACCTCCTCCTGCTGATCGGCGGCCGAAGCCGCGAGGACATCGAACCAAAAATAAACAGAGCGATGACCAAACTACAACTATGGTGCACAAATACTAAGATGACGATCTCACCGACCAAATCGACGTACTTATTACTGAAGGGACAGCTGGCGAGGAACCCTACAGTTAGAATCGGAGGCTCACCAGTAATAAGACGACAAGAGACTCGCTACCTGGGCGTCATCATCGATGAAAGGTGGAACTTTGGAAAGCACATTGAGTCCGTATCCCAAAAAGCATTGCAATTGTTAAACAATCTTACCTCAATAGGTCACAAACGATTTCATCTGCCACCACATCTAATCAAGTTATATCACAATAGCATATTAACATCAGTAATGGGTTACGGATCGTGAGTCTGGGCACATAGGCTCACAAGGGTGGTGCCTGCCATGGCAGTGAGAAGGGTACAAAGAAACATGCTTTTGAGATCCATAGGGGCGTATAGAACTTCTCCAGGAAATGCACTCTTAATAATAATGGGGCTTTGTCCTTTAGACATCAAAATTAGGGAACAAGCAGCTTGGTACTGGGTAAAGAAAGGGAACAACGCGAAAACAGAGAACATCATGGGAATATTGGTAATAGATAAGAGAGAAATACGTAAAAGGGGGGAGGACCTGTGGCAACAGTCTTGGGAAATGGAAGAAACTGGCAGAAGAACCTTTCAGTTCTTGCCAGACGTAAAAGAAAGGCTAGGGATGAAGTACTTCGAGCCAACACGGGGTCTAATACACTTTCTCACTGGTCATGGGCCCTACCCGACATACTTGTGTCGGTTTGGGAAAAAGGCTACACCCGAGTGTGACTGTGGTGCCTTGGAGGGCACTCCCGACCATGTGGTTTACGAGTGCCCCCTTTTCGATGATGTAGCAACGACACTAAGACAACAACTTCCACACAATAACACATATGACTTATTAAGACACAAAGGAACTTTCGACACTTTAAACAAATTGGCAGACGAGGTGTCACGAAAAGTATTGACGGCATACCTGACTGACTTCCATGATTAAGACATAAACCAAATGTGTCTCATTATGAGATACCTGAGGGTCGTTCACGATTAGTGACATTTACCGAATGTGTCCATTTACCCTCATCCTATACCGCCTGCGCGTGGACAGGTCGACTTCTTAGTTGCAATCCGCCACGTGCAGGACTAGGGGGGTCAGGGTACACCAATGAAGACTAAAAAGCACCGGAATTGACGTAGGTTAGTAGTAGTTGTAGCTCTAGATATAGAAATTAAGTTAGGAACCTGCAGCGACAAACAGTCTTGGCCAGCCCAGTGTCAGGGGCACGCTCATCGGGATTAGCTCGATGAGCAGGGCCTAAAGCAGTAGGTTTATATCTTTGCTGACACACCTGTAACGCTGCAGGCAGTTAGGAATTAATTAGTAGGAAGATATTAACAATTAGTAAGTAGTTTTAGTTGTAGTCTGCCTATTGTCTTCTAGTAGTCTGTCTGTAGCTTACAATAACTAACATAGCATAATATAATAATAATAAATAGAAATAGCTGCTGAACATCATGTATGTAGATCAGTTAAGACCCACTAATCATTAAGGTAGTGGGTTCTATTGTATAAATATTATTAATGTTGAATAAAGAAATTTTTAAAAAAAAAAAAAAAAAAAAAAGCCATCTGACGGTGTGTGGCGGAGGGTACTTTGAGTACCTCTATCGGTTCTCCCTTCTATTCCAGTCTCGTATTGTTCGCGGGAAGAAAGATTGTCGGCATGCCTCTGTGTGGGCTCAAATCTCTCTGATTTTATTCTCATGGTCTCTTCGCGAGATATACTGCTTGACTCCTGGGTGAAGGTATGTTCTCGAAACTTCAACAAGAGCCCATACCGAGCTACTGAGCGTCTCTCCTGCAGAGTCTTCCACTGGAGTTTATCTATCATCTCCGTAACGCTTTCGCGATTACTAAATGGTCCTGTATCGAAGAGCGCTGCTCTCCGTTGGATCTTCTCTCTCTCTCTCTTCTATCAACCCTATCTGGTACGGATCCTACACTGGTGAACTTCCTTTGTTTTCGGATTGCATTTCCTTAGGATTCTTCCAATGAATCTCAGTCTGGCATCTGCTTTACCGACTATCAACTTTATATGATCATTCCATTTTAAATCACTCCTAATGCCTACTCCCAGATAATCTATGGAATTAACTGCTTCCAGTTGCTGACCTGCTATATTGCAGCTAAATGATAAAGAATCTTTCTTTCTATGTATTCGCAGCACATTACACTTATCTACATTGAGATTCAATTGCCATTCGCTGCACTATGCGTCAATTCGTTGCAGATCCTCCTGCATTTAAATACAATTTTCCATTGTTACAACCTCTCGATATACTACAGCATCATCCGCAAAAAGCCTCGTCGTCGGAGCTGAATCGTTTTCCTGCGAAATGTTCTTTTAACCTAGGGAACAGGTGATAGTCACTGGGCGCCAAGTCAAGACTATAGGGTGGGTGCGTGATTATGTTCCACTGAAACTGTTGCAGGAGAGCAACTGTTTGCCGAGCGATGTGTGGGCGAGCGTTGTCATGGAGAATGTGTACGCCCTTGCACAATATTCCTCTTCTCCGGTTCTGAATTGCCCGTTTGAGTTTTTTCACAGTCTCACAGTACCTGTCAGCGTTAATTGTGGTCCCAGAGATTCAGCTCCGACTACTAGGTGAAAGAAGTAGTTCATAATTTTCTGAACAGCATGGCGGCGAGCTGGTATGACACGGGCATACAGAAACTGCCACAGCGTCTACAAAAATGCATCGACAAAAATGGTGATTATGTCGAAAAGCTGTAAAATGATGTAAACAAAAAAATGGTTCAAATGGCTCTGAGCACTATGGGACTCAACATCTTAGGTCATAAGTCCCCTAGAACTTAGAACTACTTAAACCTAACTAACCTAAGGACATCACACACACCCATGCCCGAGGCAGGATTCGAACCTGCGACCGTAGCAGTCCCGCGGTTCCGGACTGCAGCGCCAGAACCGCTAGACCACCGCGGCAGGCTGATGTAAACGATTGTAGAAATAAACAGTTCTATGTACTTGTAAAAAAAATAGGAGACCTAACTTTTTGATTATCCTCGTACAAGCAGTCTTACTGAGTACCATTAGAAATGGAGCCGGCCTATTACTAATGGAAAAGAGGGGAACATCTATTTTAATCACTCTTCTCTTGTGTTTAAATGTTTTGTTCGTAGCATCTATTTGTTTTGAGGGAAATTATTGGTCAACAAAAGCATTGCTCCATTCAGATGAACGTCAGTAAACTTACTTCTAGGACTCGATTTTGTCAATTTCACAGTCGAAAAAAACACTTTTACACAAATATGTGGTCCCAAACATATTACAGACTCGAACTGCTATTAGAAACAACTGCGAAAACTGTTTTGGCGGGAAGTCAATGAGCTACAAGTGAATTTTAGGAGTCGCACTATCAACGCCCACTGCAAAAAAAGTTGCATAAACAGCAAAATCGACTTCTAATCTATTTGAATCATTAAATCTATTATCAAAGTTTTGTAAAAAAGCCTGTAACACGGTAACAGGTTCATCAAAACATTCTGTCAGTGTCTGCTTTTTAAGTTCTTTTATAAATAGTGCAATATCCGAATAGTGTGCAAGTTGCTATATTCACAACAGCAATTTTCTTTTAAAAATCACAGCTAGTGCCAAAAACATCGGTAATTAGTTTATATGTACCCTGCAAAGTGGCCTCAAGGCATTCAGCTACTTCTTAAGGTCAGTTAGAAATGCAAAATCCAGTGTTCACCGGGAAGAATCGAACTCTTTTACTGGCATTAATTTCATGCAAGTTGAAAAACCTTCTGAAACAAAACCTCGACACAGCCAACACGCTTCACAAAAATGTGACACATCGCCGTTACCACACCTCAGATCTGCCAGGAAGGATTTAAACTGCCCATGTCTTAAACAGAGATCTCATTTTCCTAACTGTTTTTACAACACCATCCGTGGTGCCACTTATATTGGCACATTTTGCCAGCAGATTAAAGCGGTGTAGGACACAATGTATAGCCGGTATTTCCTACTGGATACCACTTTCATTCACCTTGCGTATTGTATCATGTATTAAACCAGAGACCTAGAAATGACAGAAAGGCTTAGACCCGCCGTAGCCCTCAGTGGTTCACGACCCCACAACAGGCCACAGCAGGCCACCCATCCCACCGCCGCCCCACACCGAACCCAGGGTTATTGTGCCGTTCGGCCCCCAGTGGTACTTGAGCAAAATGCGGATTCGTGGCTCCAGGTAGGTGTTAAAATACGTGATCCGCTGGATCATGTCTAATGTCCGTGTGATGTTCCCTCAAACGTCCGTCTGGACTGACTGTAGTAGACTCTTATAGTTGTACGCATCTCTGCGACATACGTCGTTGGTAAAAACAACACCTAGGCATTTCAGGGTATCCATTAGCCTTAAGGGTGCTAAACATTCTTCTGTTAGTCCAACACCAATATTCATCTCTGTAGACTTGTCCATATTTATACGGCTGACAGAGGCCGTTCCATATTTGCGTATCCAATCTAAGGCCACACTCATATCGTTTTGACTCCGTACTATTAGCATCAGATCATCCGCATACGACTTGCACGTAAATGTGTATCCTCGCAGTCAGTCCTGTCAAGCGGTGTCGTAGGCCGCAAAGTAACGGGTCGAGAGCCAGTGCATATAATATCGATGATAAGGGACATCCTTCTCTGACTGATCTTACGACTAGAGACTTTGTAGTACGTCCATTAACGAGCACATTGGAAGAGGCATTGCTGAGTAGCCGCATTACGACAGCGATAAATGGTCGTGGAAATCGCATGTGTGTCAGGACTTCTGCAAGATAGTTGTGATCAAAATCTATTGACGCCTGTGTTGCGCGAAGGCGGCACGTATTTGCTAGGGCGATCAAATCGCGATATTCAACAAGCGCCGTCTCGATGTTGTTATTTCCTCCGAGCGAAGTTTGATCAAGTGAGAGCACTGGGCGCATTACTCTTCGGACACGCGCTGCTAATAATTTGGTGAATATTTTAAAGTCGCAGTTAAGGAGCGTCAGTAGTCGGTAGTCCCGTATTCGTGTACCACCCGACGGTTTGTGTGTCGGGATATTCAGCCCCTCCACAAAAGCCGGTGGTAAGGACAAGTCAGGAGACATTAATTCGCGGCAGATAGTAGTCCATCGTGGTGCGATCACATAGCTAAAGATCCTGTGGAATTCCAGAGGGAGGCCATCTGGCTCCGGCGATTTGTTCACCGCTCCCCTACCAATGGCCTCCATCACTTCCTCCTCTGTAATCTCCTCCATCAGTTGTGCTTTCGCCTCTGCATCAATGGTGCCGAAAATCATATGCGTAACTTCGTTAATGGCCGCCATATCGCTACCTACTGCGGTGTAAAGTTGAGTGTAATGTTTTACAAAGGCATTGCCTATTTCTTGTTGTGATGTAAGGTGTCTGCCATCATCCGTGTCCACAGCATGTACTAGGGCCCTTGGTCGTCTTTTGTTTTCGTTGATGATGTGATACGACGGGCGTTCTCTTGCAACCCGATCAAGTGTCCGCGCCCTGACCAACGAGGTGGCGTCGCATGATGGATTTAATTTTGGCCTTTGCTCGTTGTACCGCCTCTAGTCGCTCCGGAGAAGGCATTTGTTAGGCACATTCCCTTAACACAGTGAAATAGAAGTCCATCGTCTGACGTCGCCACACTGCTTGCTCACGACCACGTGTCATCATTGCACGGGGCAGCGCCGGTTTTGCACAACCCATCCACCAACTTAGGGTTGTGGGATGTGACCGAAGGCGTTATTTGCAAGATCTCTAGACATCTTCAATGACGAAACTTCCTGGCAGATTAAAACTGTGTGCCCGACCGAGACTCGAACTCGGGACCTTTGCCTTCCGCGGGCATGTGCTCTACCAACTGAGCTACCGAAGCACGACTCAACGCCCGGTACTCACAGCTTTACTTCTGCCAGTACCTCGTCTCGACAAGCTGGCTCCCGCAGACAAGCGACGTTCATTTCCCAAGGACCACGGCTACCCCACACTTGCTGCCGCCGGAGGGAGATTGTACATATTTACGCTTTATGGTCGGTATAGGCTGTAGGCCACAGCTCTGCTTCCAGGACGTCAGCGTTAAGACTGCGTGTGGCATATATTCTGTCGAGACGGCTAGCAGAGTGACTCGTTGTATGGGTGCATCCAGGACGGAGCTCCCAGATGTCAACCAGGTGCATACTTTACACCAGCATTCGTCATTATGGGCACAGGGTATATCGACGAAATTGGTCTTTCGGTACAAGTACACAATTAAATTCGCCGCATAGGATTAATCGGTCGTGTCGACGTTGGAAGAGCGGGGAAATTTCGTCTGCGAAGAAGCGGGAACGCTCTCGCCTCCTTTCTGTACCGGAAGGTGCATAGATGATTGAGTCGTACATCAAGTACTGTCATTGCTAATCCCCGTACAGTACCTCCTCTGCCGTGATGACTTCTTTAAGAAATATCGCTATGCCGCTGCCAGTTTCGGAGGCGTGTGATATGTAGGATACGTATCCGTACATGAAAGGAAATTCATAGACGTATACTTCTTGTAGGACAACGATGTCGCTGCCTGCTGCTAGGAGCATGTCTTTGAGTAATGACATACTAATCTGCGACTGTATATTATTGATATTGATACACGCATGCCGATATGCTTGTCTTCGTTCCGTCGCATGTACATCGGCCATGGGAGGTTACGCCGTCTGCTGCTGTACTGGCACGTTATGTGACGCCGTCCTGCCCGCCGTCGTTGGTTATAAGTTGAACTTTAGAGGGGCGCAGCCCCCACCGTGTCGCCTATTGCCACTGTCGGTGGGTCCGCTTCACAATCATCAGCCCAGTCTCCTTGGGACAAGTTTCCGTCGGCCGGGGCTCGGCAGCCCCGGCTCTGTGTGGCTCCTCTTCTAATACTTGGGAGTGGTAGTGGACTGCTGGTTGCCGGGCGTTGTTAAGTTTTTCAGGTCGCTCTTGACGTATACTGCTGTAGTGACGGTGGTGTTCTGGATGAGGAGTCTCGGAACGCTGTGTAAGATGGCCGTCTTCCTCGGTCGTTTCTTGACCGTCGCCCTGCATACGTATTAAGGAGTCGTCCGACGGGGTTAGACGTCGCTTCTTGCGCCGTTTCGGAGACCGTTGCTTACGAGTGTCCGTTTCCACATCCGAATGTGAGCGAGTGTCTCAGTCACCAACGCAGTCGGACACGAAGGCACCCGTTGGCACTATTCGACTGTCGATGACCATTTACTCATCCGATCTCTGTACTGGTGGTATCGGTCGGTGCTGCTCGGTGGGGGACGTCGCAGCAGTCACCATGCTCGTGTCATCAGCCGTGGTCGGGTTTTCGACTGGCCTGTCCAGTGGTTGGGCGCTGTCACTGTTTGGTGGGGCTTCTTTCCGGAACACATTGGCATATGTGAGAGGGAGAGGTTTCGCCACAGGTGTTGCTACAGATTCACCTGTCGGTATTTGTGCATTTCTTCGTTGGAGGCACGTTGAGAGAACGTGGCCTTCCTGACCACAACCTGAGCAAGTTTTCGGCTGACCGTCGTAAATGACTATCGTTCTGCTTCCACCAATTATGAGATAAGAAGGCACATGTTTAGACAGTTCGATCCGTATTTGTTGCACACCATTAAGTACCGGGTACGTGGTAAAGGCTGTCCATTTTTCTGCTATGTGACTAAGTACCCGACCATATGGTTGTAGCGTGTTAACCACGATCTCAGTCGGAACCTCAATTGGTAACTCACATATTCTTATAGTTCTCAATCCAAGTCCCGCATGATCTACAGGGTGAATCAATAGCTATTGCCACCTAGAATAACTCCGAAAGTATTAGTCGTTGAAAAGTTTGTGGGACAAATGTTGCATGGGACAATGGGGGCCATAATACGTTAGTTTTTTTGTTGCTAGGTGGGGTCGCGTCAGAGATATGAAGGTCAACTTGTTTTTTTTTATTATTATTTTTTTGAAATGGGATGATATGGTCTGGCACTTTTTTTCTGATAGCGGCTATCGAGACAAATCCAATGATGTGTAATAGTAAGGTCTTTGAAGGTCAACGAAGGTCACAAAGGTGGCGTGAACGTCCATTAACAGAGGGTGTTCGAAGTGATGACCATTGGTATCAATGCAGTGCTGCAATCTTCTTATCATGGATTGAGTGGTATTCCTTATCACTTCTCCACTTATCGAAGCACACATGCTCTAACAATTCTCTTTCGCATATCGTGCAAATAGTAAATATTCGCCTAATACGGCGTATCCATCTAACGTGTCTTTGACATGTAAACACTATTCGACGGTTTCGCAATACAACACAAATAGTAACAGTAAGACTAGTATCGTCGAATCAAGCGAATGTGAATGATGTATTCCTTCGAAGAACAAGTCGATATGCTTCTCATTTATGGAGAACGCTAACGAAATTCAGTGAGAGCTAGAGACTTATATGCTGAAAGATATCCTGAATTTACTCACCCTATACGTCGTACATTTAAATATGTGCATGACAAATTGAGAACAACTCGATCTTTAACGCATCGGAAACGTATCCGGGAAAGGAAAGTTACAAACGAGGAAACGGAAATTGGTACTCTTGCCACTGTGGTTCGAGATCCTTGTGTTAGTTCGCATCAGATCGCAATGGAATCTGGAATAAGCCAGTGTAGTGTTACTCGTGTTATGCATCGCCATAAATATCATCCTTACCATATCAATCTCCATCAAGCATTAACTGGTACGGATTGTATTCGTCGCATTGAATTCTGCCTAAGCGCTCAACTTCAGATTCAAAGGGATGACACATTTATTAATTTGATTTTATTTACTGACGAGGCTACATTCACGAACCAGGGAAATGGTAATTTGCATAACATGCATTTTTGGGCAACTGAAAATCCATGTTGGCTGTGGCAAGTTGCACACCAAAAGCCGTGGTCGGTGAATGTATAGTGTGGGATTCTGGAGGACACAGTTATAGGCCTCTATTTCAACGAAGGATATCTTAATGGTAGGAAGTACACCACATTCCTGCAAGAAACATTAGGTCTGTTACTGGAAGAAATACCTTTAGGAACAAGGAACAGAATGTGGTAACAACACGATGGGTGTCCGGTACATTTTTAGCTAATGCCTACAAATGAGTTGCAGAGACAATTCCCAGATCGTTAAATCCGACGCGGAGATGTGTCGTGGCCGGCTCGTTCGCCAGACTTGACGCCTCTGGATGTTTTCTTGTGAGGATTCGTAAAAGACATTGTTTTATAAAGACTTTCCAACTACACCTGAATATATGCAAGAGAGAATTTTCAGAGAATGTGCTTTGATAAGTGTCTATGTGATAAGGAATACCACTCAATACATGATAAGAAGATTGCAGCAGTGCATTGATGCGAACGGTTATCTCTTCGAACACCTTCTGTAAATGGACGTTCATGCCACCTTTGTGACCTTCGCTGCCCTTCAAAGACCTTACTGTTATACATAATTGGATTCGTCTCGCTATCAGAAAATACGTACCAGACTATAGAATCTAATTTTAAAAGAAACAAAGTTGACCATATCTCTGAAGCGACCCTACCTAGCAACAAAAAACCAACGTAATATTATGGCCCCTGTTGTCCCATGCAACATTTGTCCCACAAACTTTTCAGCTCCTATCATGCTTTCGGAGTTATTCTTGGTGGCAACAGTTAGTGACTCACCCTGTATAGATACCATTCCGACGTGGCCGTCTGAATGTTTAAATTTAAGTCCATCTTTATGGTCGCGTACGATCTTGTCACACACCGTGTCGTTGATCCGTTTGATGTAGACCACACTGCTTGTGATAGAGAAGTGGATGCGAATCATATCTTGTGGTGCAATTTTAATTTCTTCATGTGTAAATTGTTCTACTTTAAATGCCTTCGGTCGTGCAAACTTATTAATAAAGGTAATCTTGATAGTAGATTGTCGGTACGAATGAGCCATTCTAGTTTGAAAGTTCAAGCACTAACAAAGGCTAACAAGAAATAAACAACCACGTACGCACGAATGTCTGCAGCAGGGACGTACGTAAACAGACGTCCGAGTCGCACGACTGCGGGAAGCAGACTGCCCATATGGCTATCGGTGGACGACTCACGGCCAGACCCAAACTTCGATACTTCGTCGACCATGCGTCTACAAATGCGTGTACAAACTTTCATTGTCATTATTCCATTCTACAGCTGATGATAGTCATTATTCGCAAATGCGAATTCATCTGATATGTTTCCTCACGCCTGTGGTCGCCACAGTTCATCGTCATCAGAATAACACAGGCACTGTAATTTCGTACCGATTCATATTAATATTATATATACTTCCTGACTTGTCCTATACCCTCGAGATTCATCAAATTTTTGGGCCTATGGAAAGAAAACTGAATCTAACCTAATCTATCTAAGCTAATCTATCTACTTTGTGCATTTGGTCTGAAATTCTAATGATTTTCTTATCCAAGATTTTAGCTCCCTATTACAAAAAATATAGGGCTGCACAATTCACTAAAAATAGCTGTCTTTATATTATAGCTGTGTTTTCTGTTCAGATTTATAAAAAATCTTCCTTTATACATTATGTACATTTCGCCGCTTATCATCACCCATGGCTGCCTGCTTCCACGAAGGTCATGTGTGAAGAAGTATTGCACTTGTCGCAGAAGAGAACCTAGCGCCGCTGGTCGAGGTTACATTCTAGATGTTTCCGTGACCACCATTCTCACGCAACACGATGCAGAGTTATTTGTGGTGTTGACCGTAATGGACATCTACATCTACATCTACATCTAAATCTACATGACTACTCTGCAATTCACATTTAAGTGCTTGGCAGAGGGTTCATCGAACCACAATCATACTATCTCTCTACCATTCCACTCCCGAACAGCGCGCGGGAAAAACGAACACCTAAACCTTTCTCTTCGAGCTCTGATTTCTCTTATTTTATTTTGGTGATCATTCCTACCTATGTAGGTTGGGCTCAACAAAATATTTTCGCGTTCGGAAGAGAAAGTTGGTGACTGAAATTTCGTAAATAGATTTCGCCGCGACGAAAAACGTCTTTGCTTTAATGACTTCCATCCCAATTCGCGTATCATATCTGCCACACTCTCTCCCCTATTACGTGATAATACAAAACGAGCTGCCCTTTTTTGCACCCTTTCGATGTCCTTCGTCAATCCCACCTGGTAAGGATCCCACACCGCGCAGCAATATTGTAACAGAGGACGAGCGAGTGTAGTGTAAACTGTCTCTTTAGTGGACTTGTTGCATCTTCTAAGTGTCCTGCCAATGAAACGCAACCTTTGGCTCGCCTTCCCGACAATATTATCTATGTGGTCTTTCCAACTGAAGTTGTTCGTAATTTTTACCGCCAGGTACTTAGTTGAATTGACAGCCTTGAGAATTGTACTATTTATCGAGTAATCGAATTCCAACGGATTTCTTTTGGAACTCATGTGGATCACCTCACACTTTTCGTTATTTAGCGTCAACTGCCACCTGCCACACCATACAGCAATCTTTTCTAAATCGCTTTGCAACTGATACTGGTCTTCGGATGTCCTTACTAGACGGTAAATTACAGCATCATCAAGAAGCATATTTGGTCGCGTGGAGACCGATGGAAGTTGTGTCGATACAGCCCTCACAGTTACCTCTAAAAAGGCATTGCACAGCCCTGTTACACTCTCCCCGGTCTGTTTACGAGTTCTAATATGTGGGTAACGGTTATAAAGTGTTGTTGTTGTCCGTTAGTGACCGCTACGGGTAGCATCGCAAATGTTGTGTCCGTCTGACACGCCATTCTTAGTGATTCACAGCATATTGATGAAGAGTATACGAAGCTGTGCTGCTCGTTTCATCTATGTGGAAAGAACAGCAGACATACCGTAGTGCGCTCACTTTCTCTCTTTCACCAGCCGTTGGATCCCCACAAGTATGACCCTCATTATAACGTGACCTGTTCGATCCTTACATTTCCATGATGACAAAGTAGTTTTCAAGCGACTGATTTTGATGTCGACGAAGCAGTCTGTCACTTACTTTCACGTTCCAGTTGCGACTGACAGCTTTTAGTCAAAAAGCTTGGAATTATATTAACCTATTAACTTCTGCAGTCACACAAAAGAGAACATTGCTGGGCCTAGCATACAATCTCACTTACTAAACCTAATCATTTAGTGTCCTTCCCGTCGTCCGACTTGGTTTCACTTATGGCCTTTTTTCTGTTTACTGCAATTTTCACATACGTTTGCACACATTAAACGAAATAAATCTCTAGAAGATTCATGCATGGAGACATACTATTATATTATCCGTCGGAGTAGTGTCCTAGCACTTTTCAGTATCGAAATGTCCACTATGTTCATGCTGGGAGCTCTTGTACAGGTACAGACGAATCCCATCAACTGTGAAATATTTCCTGCACTCTATGTGATTCTTGATTCATGTAGTAAGGCGGTTAACTGTCAATTTAAACGACTTCTCTAAGCAGTTCAGTGGATCCACTTAAAAGAAACTAATATGTTTAGTTTGGTAATTTAGAGGGGACGGGCCTTAGTTCGAAAAATCGGGAAACTGCTCTATCTCCGATAATAAATTCTAAAAGGAGAATGGATTCTACTGTGGCTTCCTGTGAGGTGCTGCAACATACTGTAATGCATTATATGCTGTTTAAGTGTTGTGTCACATGTCTGAGACATCGGATTCACCTTCAATGTGGAGATACAGCACTTGCAAATTTCATCATTCGTGAACTGAAATAGATATATGGTAATGGGTTGAGTCCTGCTGGTCTGTGGGCACATGTCTGGTGGTGGAACACTCCCTCATTAACTGGTGTGCGTTTCCCATGTAGGGGAAACTGGGGCTAGTTGTTACAATTTCTTCAATAATTTTTGTGCAAGGTTTTAGAGCCATTTTAATGCGAAATACCTGATAACTTAGTACCATTTATATAGATTCAGGATAAATTTTTCCTTATCCTCAGATATCATAAATATCGCAACATGATTTACAATCATACTCATTATAACAGTTTACCCCACAGTGGGGTTTGTTGTTACTGTGAGCATGGTAAAATGTTACACGTAGCGTAGCTTGTTAAGGATTGGTCCAAAATACTATATTATTGTATTATTTGTTGTTGTTGTTGTTCTCTTACATGCAATTCATTATGAGTATTATAGAATAATACGTTTTGTTTTCACAAATTACTGGTTATCAGACATTTTCAAGAGTCCCTGTTCTGATACACTAGTTTCATTCCATTATCAGCACAGGATTTCTTGCAAATGTAATATTTATTAAAATTTGCAGAACATTCACGCGCCCCACTGTATATGGAAACTGTTTTGTTGGTTGACCTGCTTTTGGAATAGGTCTCATAAGACTCAACACAGAACCAGCCGTCTTCTTCGTCAGATGATCTCTCTTGCCGCAAATTTTTATTATGCATTTTTGTGTTTGGTAAGTTTCATCAGTTGAACTTAGAGATAACTGTCTTTTCACTATAGCGTCACGAATTTCATTCCACATTTATTAGCAGCCTTCCTCAGCGAAGGAGCAGCCATTTTTGCTTTCGCCGTTTCGCTATTTGTTTCTTTTAGCACTGTCCTCTCCTTGTCTTCTTTTTTAAATTTCTCATGCAGCTTTCACAAGGAAAGTACGAGGGCCTGCTGAAAAGTAATACCTCCGAATTTTTTGTGTGAAAATATTTAAATCTTTTTAAGTAAAACAAGTATTAATAACATTCTACGAGTACATCTTAATTCTCCTTGGCTACATATTTACTGCTCTCTGCCGCTAGAGGGCTCCGAATTGTGTGTAACATGGCAGTGTGGAATGTTAAGTGTCAGCGCATGAGAAACAGCATGGTGTACTTCAGTTTCGAATTGGAAGAGTTCGTCCACACATGGAACACCCTCTCCCCCGGCATGACAGTGCCAGAATACGCACAAGCACTGTAACATCCACAACAATCCGACACCTAGTGTTCACTACCATCGACCATCCTCCATACCGTCCAGATTTCCTGCATACGATTTTCACTTGTTTTCAGGAGTTAAAGGACATCTTCGAGGACTTTACTCTGATAGCGCTGAAGCGCTACAAGTAGAGATTAGGTTAGTGCTGAAGCGGTGGAAGGATAGGTGAGGCTATAGCTCCATCAACGATGTGAAACATTCTGCAGTGATGGTATCAACACACTTGCCTCTCTTTGGAGGAAATATGTTTGTCACCATTGTGACTATATTCAGAAATATGCATGTACAAATGAAGAACAACGATGTAGAAAGTTAATAAAGTTTGTGTTCTTTAAAAAGCTTTAAGAGTTTTCACATAAAAATTAGGAGGCATTACTTTTCAGTACATGCTCGTACATAATAAGAAACTGCACTTGGCACAGGGCAAGTTGTTATACAGTAACAACTACCACAACGAAATTGTAATAAATTGCCCCATACATCGCCATTTCATATTCGATTGCAGATAAGCACCATATTTCAATTGTAGAGAAATTATAAACACTTCATCACTCAACTGTAGTTAAGGATTTAATCTGATACAGCACTTGCACTGATGTACCGAAAGACTATGTTGCCATTAAAAAAATACTCGGGGACGAAAACAACTACACACAGGTGGGGACAGAATGTTTTCCTTCGTTGTGTCTCTAACACCGATAGCACCAGCTCCAGCACTCCGCAGGACAACTGTATTATCAGATGCTACCATCTACTGGAAGAAAAGAGCATTGTTACCATTGATTAATTCCAAATTCGCATGTAACAAGTTGGCCCGTGTTACAAGTAGCCTCGATCTCCCTTACGTCTAAAGTCTCGCATTCTGCTTTACAAGGGTACATGGAAGGACATGTTTCTGCCTTATATTCTCCTGATGGTTACAACATAATTTTAGATCAATTTATGGAGAACCAAGAACTCCACTCCTGCTCTTTTCCTGGTTTCCTACGATAAGGAAATGGTTAATTATGACCTCGCGACAGATTACGAAATTATCTTTATTTAGTCAGTACTCTTCACTCTAACAGTGAAAGAACAGTGCTATAGGCTAAGTGAAGCAATTGTTACTGCTAGGCTATTTTTATGTAACAATATTTTTGTATTCTGCAGCTGCCCAACTTCGACTTTGTTGTCATTCCAAATAGCACCGCTATTCACACGAGTGAACGATCGAATAGATTCTTTTAATAGATCGTACATCGTGGTAGTCAGACATTTAAGACATGTAATATACTCCAAACCATATCTGCAGTCCCGAAGGCGACCATGTTACATGTTCGGAAACTCAGGTATGTGTGGCATATACCATATCTTTTGAACCTCTGACAGACATGTACGATCTCTTAATAAAAACGTATTTGAACGCAAGAAAAATGACTATATTTAATAAGTACTGAAAATCGTACGTAACATGATCCATTGATTTCGGGCAGTGTCTCGGTGAATTAATGGAAACAGTCCACTAGTGTTCCTCAGGGCTCACTTTCAGCAGATTTGTATCAGACACTATTACGTGCCATAATTATGAAGTTAGTCTATATTACGGATTTGTTAACGGAGATCAAATCGCTGATTAGCAGAATCCGCAACGACAAAAAAAAGCTTACAAGAGATAGGTGGTGCAGAATTATGATGCGGTAATGCTGGAATCTATGCTCTACTCCGTGTTTGGGAGGCACACAACTGGACGAAACGACGTTTCCAGTAGCTCAAAAACGGCACGAAGCTCACCCTATAGAAGCCCTATATCACTCCTGTGCGGAGTTTTCAGTAGGAAGGTGCGAGAATCACGCATTTAAAGTAAGGAAAAGTTGAAGGGAGCAGTATTAAAAGTAAGGTATGAAATTTCGCTTCATACACGAAACAGACTAATTCAGCTTAGGAAACGAAGGTACACAGCGGTCATTAAAGTAAACGTGTATTAATAATTATCATCATCAGAGTAATCACCAGCCATTTGAAGTGCTCTGCTGGACAGAGTTCTCTAAGCTTTTCCGTACATTAAGGGCTTCCACTATACGCACCCATGCTGTCGTTGAATGTTTTGTAATGTCATCTACCCACAATCTATTAGCTCGTAATATGGATCTTTTCTTATCTCCTGAAATCCAGCAAAGAACTTCTTTGGTCAATCCATATCAATTATCCCGGCTTTCTCGTTGTGGTCATAAAAACGTTTTCCACTCTAGTTTGCTCCCAGATCCATTTGTTTGTTCTACTGTGTGTCCTAGTAATCCTTACAGGTTTACAGCTCTTAGTTTTTGAATTTTCCCCTTGAAGTCCAGTGTCTCACTACCACACTTAAAAACTAGTAAAACACACAGATCGTAAATCTCCGGTTTCAGTCACATCTGAAGCAAAGTTTTGAAAGCTCAGTTGAGTTTGGCACGCAGCCCACTTTCAGGTTCTGCTTATTTCTTTTGCTTACCATTAAGTTACTGGCTTCAGCTCGTCTAAATACAGAAACTCATCCACTGGTTCTATGACTTTTTCGGTACGTTGATTATTTGTTGTTTTAGTATCATTATAATTAATTTTCACCCTACTTTCAAACAACCTGCATTCAGCTATCCTATTCATTACTGAAGCATTGCTGCACTAGGGGCAAACAATCACAACAGAAAATCGAATAGTGTTTAAACACGTTTCGTTAGCATGTTTTCCTTATTTGTTTTCGTATCTGAAGGATCAGAAAACTTCCTCTTACGCTGTTGAGGTTAGTATTCATGATATGGAGGCTCTTTATACTGAATCCGCTTTCAATTCTGAACTTACCACACTATCACACATGTCTTGTGCAAAGGGTAGGGTACAGCAATATTGGGACACTCTTAATAATCCGTATGTGCAGGTAAATCGTCATGCATAAAAACACAATACTCGCATGACTGGATCATTAATGTAAGATTATAATCTTCATTTCAGTAAATTTTAGCTTCTTTATTTAAAAAAAATAGTAGAATAGGTCGGGTGAGGAAGGAGTGCCCGCCGTTTGGCCAATTTTAATCTCATTTCTGCAGTACAGGGAGAAAGACTTTTCGACTTGCGGGTTCTGTCACTTGCTTGCAGAACTGCGGAGGGTAAGAACAGGCCCTCGTCACTGTTTCAGAATGGCATGGTTTGGCTGTACAGTGAATTTTAGTTTGTCTGTTAATCTTTCATGAGTAATAACTTGTACTGACGGGCAGTTAAATCTGAGGAGGTTGCAAAGAACGACCCACAGTTTAAATAATGTCGCATATTACAACTGATAGCACTGAGATTTATCATGGTTTGGCAGTTTGTGGGCTAGTGGTTTAAGTACAATGTTAAATAAATGTTCCTTCTTTGAAATGCTGCTAAGCATATTATTATTACGGGCGTAGCTTCGTGGTGACATTAGACTTAAATGGCCATTCGCTGCACACTGTAACATTCCTCCTGTCCGAAATGTGTGATGTTAACAGTAGACATATCTCCAATGCAATGCAGAGTCGGAAAGAAAATTTATACGTTACAATTGATTCTTGGTTATACCTATACGATTGGTATTGTGATACTATATCCTCTCTCGTGGGATTAATTAATAGTCGATTTCTAATTAAATACTTATAGCCACTGTACCTGTACGGCTCACTGGAATAAATGGACGATAGACGTTCGTCGCATTTATGTTACTTGACGATTACTCAGCAAGAATAACCTCCCACATTAATCAAAATATTAGTTACAGATGCGATGTGGATGAATAGCGTTGGTTCCATCCTACTTGCAGAGCACAGCAGCCTTAATGTGATGTTGGAGCTTTTACTGAGCCGCAAGGTGGGCGCAGAGAACAACATCAATCTGCTGTTGTCCTTGTCATAGATAAGAAACTGTAAACATCGGAAGTGACATATATTCTTAATGAAAATTAAATGAAAAATCTGAGATCAGAAGAAGTTGCAAAAATTCTATACCACGATGGTAATTATTTGATGAGATATCATCATTACACATTCACGTAGCAGATTAGTTGTAGTAGTAATTCAACGTCAGTACATTATGCAGATTTACAGTCATGCCCCTTTACCCAGTGTATGTACGGCACTGAGAGCATGCCAGGGTGCCATAGGGAGCTACAATACCAAGACGAATCGCTTCTCAGCTTTTGGCAAGATCAATGTGTAGTATTTTTTTTTTTTGCACAAAACAAATTTATTTATGGTAATAAAGTATACAATCAACATAGATTAGAAATACAAATTGTACACTGCACTCTTAAACAAAAGTTGTAAGGTGCCTGACTCATTTCCATCCGTCGAACGTGAGAGAATTCAGAGGAGCAATCGCGCAAGGATTTTGCTATGCACGGAGAGCGCAGTTGCACACTACAGCATAGATTGTGGCGTCAGAAACGAACTAGAAGCATGCGCGCATTCTGAAAAGTAATGCCTCCGAATTTTTGTATGAAATACCTTAAAGCTTTATGAATAAAACAGACGTTATGAACAAATGGTTCAAATGGCTCTGAGCACTACGGGACTTAACTTCTGAGGTCATCAGTCCCTTAGAACTTAGAACTACTTAAACCTAACTAACCCAAGGACATCACACACATCCATGCCCGAGGCAGGATTCGAACCTTCGACCGTAGCGGTCGTTATTAACAAAATGGTTCAAATGGCTCTGAGCACTATGGGACTTAACAGTGGAGGTCATCAGTCCCCTAGAACTTAGAACTGCTTAAGCCGGCCGGAGTGGCCAAGCGGTTCTAGGCGCTACAGTCTGGAACCGCGTGACCGCTACGATCGCAGGTTCGAATCTTGCCTCGGGCATTACTTTTCAGAATGCCCGCATGCTTCTAGTTCGTTTCTGACGCCACAATCTATGCTGTAGTGTGCAACTGCGCTCTCCGTGCATAGCAAAATCCTTGCGCGATTGCTCCTCTGAATTCTCTCACGTTCGACGGATGGAAATGAGTCAGGCACCTTACAACTTTTGTTTAAGAGTGCAGTGTACAATTTGTATTTCTAATCTATGTTGATTGTATACTTTATTACCATAAATAAATTTGTTTTGTGCAAAAAAAAAAAATATCCTACACATTGATCTTGCCAAAAGCTGAGAAGCGATTCGTCTTGGTATTGTAGCTCCCTATGGCACCCTGGGATGCTCTCAGTGCCGTACATACACTGGGTAAAGGGGCATGACTGTAACTCTGCATAATGTACTGACGTTGAATTACTACTACTGCGAGGTGCCGGGGCTAGAAGTGTATTTAACACTAAATTCTTCTAGAATCCACATATGTAAATGATGCTCTAAGCCCCCCCTATTCTAAATCCGACTTTTGCTGTTGCACAAGGATAAAAAAAATACGCGAACTGACTCTAATGAACCCTGCCAGTGGAGCAGAAGAGAGTTTGGCACCTACAATAATTTAATTTGATAAATAAGTTAAATAAACGAAGGTTTCATTAACATAGTGAGGAATGATAGGGTTGCTCTACCGATTAACAGAATGAAAGTTTTGTCCAAAATAACAATATGATTTATTGAGACTAAACACAAAATAATAAACAAAAACACTTGAAACCTTTACAATACATCAAATTGACTCAAATTGGATATTCAAACAAACGCTGTGAATGTGAAGTTGTCCCTAAACTAGATTGTGAGGATTATGACGAAGTGGTATGTGGAGCCAATTGCTTGCAACTCAAATCTTAAGAGAAAACACACAGCCAACCCAACATTAATTGCTGCTACTCAAGACAGAACAAAGTTAGAAAAAGACGAACAGGCGCGCTCTGCTGAGCTCTGATTATCACCTAGGAAAATACCTATCTGCCGGTGCTGCGGACATACATTACCAAACTGTCTTCTTAACTGCAAGAACACGATCTGGCGTACCGCAGGCGATGGCTGGTTGCTTCGACGTCCTCGACCGAAAGGCGAGAGCCGACTACCCAGAGCACCCGTACAATGCCGAACACCGAACATTCCCGCCCCCACGACAGTGGCCGTGGTGAACGTTCCAATCAGCAACTCGAAAACCGGCGGAAAATTCCACTCCATTGCCGGAGCACTACCATTCCACCAATGGAGATTCTTGGCGCCAATTTCTGCGCTGATTTTGCTACGTCACGGAACTATGCCCTGAGCAAGCCAATCACAGTTACTATTTTTGCAGAAAGCGCGGGAATTTTCCCGCCACAACTGCCTGGGTACACAAGTCATTCCCACGCCTCGCTGGTAGCCCGCCAGAAAGTGTTTTCGCTAAGATTCTGCGAAGTAACGGAACCTCTATCCCAGCGGCTACTTCAGACCCCTCCGGGCGTGTCTTTTGACAATGTCGGCGTCTGCAAAGCATTCACTCGACTTCCTCACACCCGTCGGCTTAGCAGAGCCCGCCTGTCACCGGACCACCCGGGTGACGAGAGACGCTGCGTGGGAAGTCCGCGTGTGAAGGAATAGCAACTTTTCACCGCATGCAATTAGAGAGGAGAATCGTAAGATAGAAATATGAGAGGGGGCTCATGCCACCTCTCACTACAACTAATCTGCTACGTGAATGTGTAATGATGATATCTCATCAAATAATTACCATCGTGGTATAGAATTTTTGCAACTTCTTCTGATCTCAGATTTTTCATTTAATTTTCATTAAGAATATATGTCACTTCCGATGTTTACAGTTTCTTATCTATGACAAGGACAACAGCAGATTGATGTTGTTCTCTGCGCCCACCTTGCGGCTCAGTAAAAGCTCCAACATCACATTAAGGCTGCTGTGCTCTGCAAGTAGGATGGAACCAACGCTATTCATCCACATCGCATCTGTAACTAATATTTTGATTAATGTGGGAGGTTATTCTTGCTGAGTAATCGTCAAGTAACATAAATGCGACGAACGTCTATCGTCCATTTATTCCAGTGAGCCGTACAGGTACAGTGGCTATAAGTATTTAATTAGAAATCGACTATTAATTAATCCCACGAGAGAGGATATAGTATCACAATACCAATCGTATAGGTATAACCAAGAATCAATTGTAACGTATAAATTTTCTTTCCGACTCTGCATTGCATTGGAGATATGTCTACTGTTAACATCACACATTTCGGACAGGAGGAATGTTACAGTGTGCAGCGAATGGCCATTTAAGTCTAATGTCACCACGAAGCTACGCCCGTAATAATAATATGCTTAGCAGCATTTCAAAGAAGGAACATTTATTTAACATTGTACTTAAACCACTAGCCCACAAACTGCCAAACCATGATAAATCTCAGTGCTATCAGTTGTAATATGCGACATTATTTAAACTGTGGGTCGTTCTTTGCAACCTCCTCAGATTTAACTGCCCGTCAGTACAAGTTATTACTCATGAAAGATTAACAGACAAACTAAAATTCACTGTACAGCCAAACCATGCCATTCTGAAACAGTGACGAGGGCCTGTTCTTACCCTCCGCAGTTCTGCAAGCAAGTGACAGAACCCGCAAGTCGAAAAGTCTTTCTCCCTGTACTGCAGAAATGAGATTAAAATTGGCCAAACGGCGGGCACTCCTTCCTCACCCGACCTATTCTACTATTTTTTTTAAATAAAGAAGCTAAAATTTACTGAAATGAAGATTATAATCTTACATTAATGATCCAGTCATGCGAGTATTGTGTTTTTATGCATGACGATTTACCTGCACATACGGATTATTAAGAGTGTCCCAATATTGCTGTACCCTACCCTTTGCACAAGACATGTGTGATAGTGTGGTAAGTTCAGAATTGAAAGCGGATTCAGTATAAAGAGCCTCCATATCATGAATACTAACCTCAACAGCGTAAGAGGAAGTTTTCTGATCCTTCAGATACGAAAACAAATAAGGAAAACATGCTAACGAAACGTGTTTAAACACTATTCGATTTTCTGTTGTGATTGTTTGCCCCTAGTGCAGCAATGCTTCAGTAATGAATAGGATAGCTGAATGCAGGTTGTTTGAAAGTAGGGTGAAAATTAATTATAATGATACTAAAACAACAAATAATCAACGTACCGAAAAAGTCATAGAACCAGTGGATGAGTTTCTGTATTTAGACGAGCTGAAGCCAGTAACTTAATGGTAAGCAAAAGAAATAAGCAGAACCTGAAAGTGGGCTGCGTGCCAAACTCAACTGAGCTTTCAAAACTTTGCTTCAGATGTGACTGAAACCGGAGATTTACGATCTGTGTGTTTTACTAGTTTTTAAGTGTGGTAGTGAGACACTGGACTTCAAGGGGAAAATTCAAAAACTAAGAGCTGTAAACCTGTAAGGATTACTAGGACACACAGTAGAACAAACAAATGGATCTGGGAGCAAACTAGAGTGGAAAACGTTTTTATGACCACAACGAGAAAGCCGGGATAATTGATATGGATTGACCAAAGAAGTTCTTTGCTGGATTTCAGGAGATAAGAAAAGATCCATATTACGAGCTAATAGATTGTGGGTAGATGACATTACAAAACATTCAACGACAGCATGGGTGCGTATAGTGGAAGCCCTTAATGTACGGAAAAGCTTAGAGAACTCTGTCCAGCAGAGCACTTCAAATGGCTGGTGATTACTCTGATGATGATAATTATTAATACACGTTTACTTTAATGACCGCTGTGTACCTTCGTTTCCTAAGCTGAATTAGTCTGTTTCGTGTATGAAGCGAAATTTCATACCTTACTTTTAATACTGCTCCCTTCAACTTTTCCTTACTTTAAATGCGTGATTCTCGCACCTTCCTACTGAAAACTCCGCACAGGAGTGATATAGGGCTTCTATAGGGTGAGCTTCGTGCCGTTTTTGAGCTACTGGAAACGTCGTTTCGTCCAGTTGTGTGCCTCCCAAACACGGAGTAGAGCATAGATTCCAGCATTACCGCATCATAATTCTGCACCACCTACCTCTTGTAAGCTTTTTTTTGTCGTTGCGGATTCTGCTAATCAGCGATTTGATCTCCGTTAACAAATCCGTAATATAGACTAACTTCATAATTATGGCACGTAATAGTGTCTGATACAAATCTGCTGAAAGTGAGCCCTGAGGAACACTAGTGGACTGTTTCCATTAATTCACCGAGACACTGCCCGAAATCAATGGATCATGTTACGTACGATTTTCAGTACTTATTAAATATAGTCATTTTTCTTGCGTTCAAATACGTTTTTATTAAGAGATCGTACATGTCTGTCAGAGGTTCAAAAGATATGGTATATGCCACACATACCTGAGTTTCCGAACATGTAACATGGTCGCCTTCGGGACTGCAGATATGGTTTGGAGTATATTACATGTCTTAAATGTCTGACTACCACGATGTACGATCTATTAAAAGAATCTATTCGATCGTTCACTCGTGTGAATAGCGGTGCTATTTGGAATGACAACAAAGTCGAAGTTGGGCAGCTACAGAATACAAAAATATTGTTACATAAAAATAGCCTTGCAGTAACAATTGCTTCACTTAGCCTATAGCACTGTTCTTTCACTGTTAGAGTGAAGGGTACTGACTAAATAAAGATAATTTCGTAATCTGTCGCGAGGTCATAATTAACCATTTCCTTACCGTGGTGGTGGTGATGGTGGTGGTGGTTAGTGTTTAACGTCCCGTCGACAACGAGGTCATTAGAGACGGAGCGCAAGCTCGGGTTAGGGAAGGATTGGGAAGGAAATCGGCCGTGCCCTTTCGAAGGAACCATCCCGGCATTTGCCTGAAACGATTTAGGGAAATCACGGAAAACCTAAATCAGGATGGCCGGAGACGGGATTGAACCGTCGTCCTCCCGAATGCGAGTCCAGTGTGCTAACCACTGCGCCACCACGCTCGGTGCATTTCCTTATCGTACGAAACCAGGAAAAGAGCAGGAGTGGAGTTCTTGGTACTCCATAAATTGATCTAAAATTATGTTGTAACCATCAGGAGAATATAAGGCAGAAACATGTCCTTTCATGTACCCTTGTAAATCAGAATGCGAGACTTTAGACGTAAGGGAGATCGAGGCTACTTGTAACACGGGCCAACTTGTTACACGCGAATTTGGAATTAATCAATGGTAACAATGCTCTTTTCTTCCAGTAGATGGTAGCACCTGATAATACAGTTGTCCTGCGGAGTGCTGGAGCTGGTGCTGTCGGTATTAGAGACACAATGAAAGAAAACATTCTATCCCCACCTGTGTGTAGTTTTTTTCGTCCCCGAGTATTTTTTTAATGGCAACATAGTCTTTCGGTACATCAGTGCAAGTGCTGTATCAGATTAAATCCTTAACTACAGTTGAGTGATAAAGTGTTTAAAATTTCTCTACAATTGAAATATGGTGCTTATCTTCAACCGAATATGAAATGGCGATGTATGGGGCAATTTATTACAATTGCGTTGTGGATAGTTGTAACTGTATAACAACTTGCCCTGTGCCAAGTGCAGTTTCTTATTATGTACGAGCATGTACTGAAAAGTAATGTCTCCTAATTTTTATGTGAAAACTCTTAAAGTTTTTTAAAGAACACAAACTTTATTAACTTTCTACATCGTTGTCCTTCATTTGTACATGTATATTTCTGAATATAGTCACAATGGTGACAAACATATTTCCTCCAAAGAGAGGCAAGTGTGTTGATACCATCACTGCAGAATGTTTCACATCTTTGATGGAGCTATAACCTCACCTCTCCTTCCACCGCTTCAGCACTAACCTAATCTCTACTTGCAGCGCTTCACCGCTATCAGAGTAAAGTCCTCGAAGATGTCCTTTAACTCCTGAAAACAAGTGAAAATCGTATGCAGGAAATCTGGACGGTATGGAGGATGGTCGATGGTAGTGAACACTAGGTGTCGGATTGTTGTGGATGTTACAGTGCTTGTGCGTATTCTGGCACTGTCATGCCGGGGGAGAGGGTGTTCCATGTGTGGACGAACTCTTCCAATTCGAAATTGAAGTACACCATGCTGTTTCTCATGCACTGGCACTTAACATTACACACTGCCATGTTACACACAATTCGGAGCCCTCTAGCGGCAGAGAGCAGTAAATATGTAGCCAAGGATAATTAAGATGTACTCGTAGAATGTTATTAATACTTGTTTTACTTAAAAAGATTTAAATATTTTCACATAAGAAATTCGGAGGTATTACTTTTCAGCAGGCCCTCGTACTTTCCTTGTGAAAGCTGCATGAGAAATTTAAAAAAGAAGACAAAGAGAGGACAGTGCTAAAAAAAACAAATAACGAAACGGCGAAAGTAAAAATGGCCGCTCCTTCTCAGAGGAAGGCTGCTAATAAATGTGGAATGAAATTCGTGACGCTATAGTGAAAAGACAGTTACCTCTAAGTTCAACTGAACAAACTTACCGAACACAAAAATGCATAATAAAAATTTGCGGCAAGAGAGATCATCTGACGAAGAAGACGGCTGGTTCTGTGTTGAGTCTTATGAGACCTATTCCAAAGATGGTTAACCAACAAAACAGTTTCCATTTACAGTGGGGCGCGTGAATGTTCTGCAAATTTTAATAAATATTACATTTGCAAGAAATCCTGTGCTGATAATGGAATGAAAATAGTGTATCAGAACAGGGACTCTTGAAAATGTCTGATAACCATTAATTTGTGAAAACAAAACGTATTATTCTATAATACTCATAATGAATTGCATGTAAGAGAATAACAACAACAAATAATAAAATAATATAGTATTTTGGACCAATCCTTGACAAGCTACACTACGTGTAACATTTTACCATGCTCACAGTAACAACAAACCCCGCTGTGGGGTAAACTGTTATAATGAGTATGATTGTAAATCATGTTGCGATATTTATGATATCTGAGGATAAGGAAAAATTTATCCTGAATCTATATAAATGGTACTAAGTTATCAGGTATTTCGCATTAAAATGGCTCTAAAACCTTGCACAAAAATTATTGAAGAAATTGTAACAACTAGCCCCAGTTTCCCCTACATGGGAAACGCACACCAGTTAATGAGGGAGTGTTCCACCACCAGACATGTGCTCACACACCAGCAAGACTCAACCCATTACCATAGATCTATTTCAGTTCACGAATGATGAAATTTGCAAGTGCTGTATCTCCACATTGAAGCTGAATCCGATGTCTCAGACATGTGACACAACACTTAAACAGCATATAATGCATTACAGCATGTTGCAGCACCTCGCAGGAAGCCACAGTAGAATCTATTCTCCTTTTAGAATTTATTATCGGAGATAGAGCAGTTTCCCGATTTTTCGAACTAAGGCCCGTCCCCTCTAAATTACCAAACAAAATAGATTAGTTTCTCTTAAGTGGATCCACTTAACTGCTTAGAGAAGTCGTTTAAATTGACAGTTAACCGCCCTACTACATCAATCAAGAATCACATAGAGTGCAGGAAATATTTCACAGTTGATGGGATTCGTCTGTACCTGTACAAGAGCTCCCAGCATGAACATAGTGGACATTTCGATACTGAAAAGTGCTAGGACACTACTCCGACGGATAATATAACAGTATATCTCCATGAATGAATCTTCTAGAGATTTATTTCGTTTAATGTGTGCAAACGTATGTGAAAATTGCAGTAAACAGAAAAAAGGCCATAACTGAAACCAAGTCGGACGACGGGAAGGACACTAAATGATTAGGTTTAGTAAGTGAGATTGTATGCGTAGGCCCAGCAATGTTCTCTTCTGTGTGACTGCAGAAGTTAATAGGTTAATATAATTCCAAGCTTTTTGACTAAAAGCTATCAGTCGCAACAGGAACGTGAAAGTAAGTGACAGACTGCTTCGTCGACATCAAAATCAGTCGCTTGAAAACTACTTTGTCATCATGGAAATGTAAGGATCGAACAGGTCACGTTATAATGAGGGTCATACTTGTGGGGATCCAACGGCTGGTGAAAGAGAGAAAGTGAGCGCACTACGGTATGTCTGCTGTTCTTTCCACATAGATGTAACGAGAAGTACAGCTTCGTATACTCTTCATCAATAGTCTGTGAATCACTAAGAATGGCGTGTCAGACGGACAAAACATTTGAGATGCGACCCGTAGCGGTCCCTTTATAACCGTTACCCACATATTAGAACTCGTAAACAGACCGGGGAGAGTGTAACAGGGCTGTGCAATGCCTTTTTAGAGGTAACTGTGAGGGCTGTATCGACACAACTTCCATCGGTCTCCACGCGACCAAATATGCTTCTTGATGATGCTGTAATTTACCGTCTAGTAAGGTCATCCGAAGTCCAGTATCAGTTGCAAAGCGATTTAGAAAAGATTGCTGTATGGTGTGGCAGGTGGCAGTTGACGCTAAATAACGAAAAGTGTGAAGTGATCCACGTGAGTTCCAAAAGAAATCCGTTGGAATTCGATTACTCGATAAATAGTACAATTCTCAAGGCTGTCAATTCAACTGAGTACCTGGGTGTAAAAATTACGTACAACTTCAGTTGGAAAGACCACATAGATAATATTGTGGGGAAGGTGAGCCAAAGGTTGCGTTTCATTGGCAGGACACTTAGAAGATGCAACAAGTCCACTAAAGAGACAGTTTACACTACACTCGTTCGTCCTCTGTTAGAACATTGCTGCGCGGTGTGGGATCCTTACCAGGTGGGATTGACAGAGGACATCGAAAGGGTGCAAAAAAGGGCAGCTCGTTTTGTATTATCACGTAATAGGGGAGAGAGTGTGGCAGATATGATACGCGAATTGGGATGGAAGTCATTAAAGCAAAGACGTTTTTCGTCGCGGCGAGATCTATTTACGAAATTTCAGTCACCAACTTTCTCTTCCGAATGCGAAAATATTTTGTTGAGCCCAACCTACATAGGTAGGAATGATCACCAAATTAAAATAAGAGAAATCAGAGCTCGAACAGAAAGGTTTAGGTGTTCGTTTTTCCCGCGCGCTGTTCGGGAGTGGAATGGTAGAGAGATAGTATGATTGTGGTTCGATGAACCCTCTGCCAAGCACTTAAATGTGAATTGCAGAGTAGTCATGTAGATTTAGATGTAGATGTAGATGTAGATGTCCATTACGGTCAACACCACAAATAACTCTGCATCGTGTTGCGTGAGAATGGTGGTCACGGAAACATCTAGAATGTAACCTCGACCAGCGGCGCTAGGTTCTCTTCTGCGACAAGTGCAATACTTCTTCACACATGACCTTCGTGGAAGCAGGCAGCCATGGGTGATGATAAGCGGCGAAATGTACATAATGTATAAAGGAAGATTTTTTATAAATCTGAACAGAAAACACAGCTATAATATAAAGACAGCTATTTTTAGTGAATTGTGCAGCCCTATATTTTTTGTAATAGGGAGCTAAAATCTTGGATAAGAAAATCATTAGAATTTCAGACCAAATGCACAAAGTAGATAGATTAGCTTAGATAGATTAGGTTAGATTCAGTTTTCTTTCCATAGGCCCAAAAATTTGATGATTCTCGAGGGTATAGGACAAGTCAGAAAATATATATAAAACGTTTGGATATAATACTCAGTATCCTGATCATCTGTCAGGAGATGGTCAAAATATGTAAATACATGAGGATAAACTGGAACTGCTAATATTTGCAGAATTAGGACAGTGTCAGAATAAAACATAGTTATGCACTTTTAATAAATTTATCATATACAAAATGCCTAATCTTGACTGTTGTGGCCAAGTGCTGTCAAAACTGAAATCTAACAGACATTTTTACCCTTAAGCTGGTCTAACAGTCCCTTTTAAGATATTCATCTATAGGGTAGAAGGAGTTGACAATGGAAAAGTCTTTCAAACTCTGTTTAAACTGTGCTTTATCTGAAAACTAGTTTTTAATGGCTGCTGGTAGTTTATTGAAAATGTGTGTTCCTAAATATTGGACCCCATTTAGGACCATGGTAAGGGATTTTAGGTCCTTATGCAGGTTGTTCTTATTCCTAGTATTGATACTATGTTTTTACTAATGATAATAAATGAAAAGCATTAGTTTGCTTTTGTTCTACACTATCACTTTTTTTGCGTTTTCGGCTTAAAAGACCATCTTCAGACGTTTGCTGACTCACTAAATGTCTGAAGATGATCTTGTAAGCCGACAACCGGTTAACACATTAAAAGTAATACTGTAGTACAAAACAAAACTAGCGCTTTTGATTTATTATAATGTTGTTCTATCAAGAACTGACGGAAGAATCAGTTAACATGATACTTACTATTGGTTGGAAATAGAGATATATTAATTGCAACAAATTTGACTAAGGAATAAATATTCTGAGAAGCAGTGGTTCAAATACAAAGTTCATGAACATGTTTCTAGGCGATGTTCTTAAATTTACACCACAAATGAGTCTTTCTATATGCTTTTGTACGTCAAAAACTTTTGCTCGGTTCGATGAGTTATCCCAGAATATGATCACGTTCGACATTATGCACTCAAGTGCCAAAAAAGGTGGTAAAGGCATGCGTATTCAAATACAGGGATATGTAAACAGGCAGAATACGGCGCTGCGGTCAGCAACGCATATGTGAGACGACAAGTGTCTGGCGCAGTTGCTAGATCGGTTACTGCTGCTACAATGGCATGTTACCAAGATTTAAGTGTGTTTGAACGTGCGATGGGACACAGCATCTCCATGGTAGCAATGAAGTGGGGATTTTCCAGTACGACTATTTCATAAGTGTACAGTTAACATCAGAAATCCGGTAAAATATCAAATCTCCGACATCGCTGCGGCCGAGAAAAGATACTGGCCCACTTGTATACCATTGATGACTGCACGACACAAAGCTTTACGCCTCATCTGGGTCCGTCAACACCGAGATTGGACTGTTGATTGGAAACATGTTGCCTGGTCGGACGAGTCTCATATCAAATTGTATCGAGTGGATGGACGTGTACGGGTATGAAGACAACCTCATGAATCAATGGACCCTGCCTGTCAGCAGTGGACTCTTCAAGCTGGTGCAGGTTCTGTAATTGTGTTGGGCATGTGCTGTTGGAGTAATATGGGACCCCTGATACGTCAAGATACGACTCTGACCAGTGACACGTACGTAAGCATCCTGTCTGATCACCTGCATCCATTTATGTCCTTTGTGCACTCCGACGGACTTAGGCAATTCCAGTAGCACAATAAGCTTACATGCTATGATTGGACGCCTCTACGGAGAGGATATGTCGATTATGGTACGATGACTGGAGAGCCTACGTAAGAAGAAAGCTCAACAACTTTGTTCACTCACTTTTTTGCTACGTTGTCGTGACACTGGGACAGTTCCGAAGTTTTTGAAGGCGAGAAGAATGTTCCATACAGCGCAAGCGAACCGTATTTATTTACGCATGGAATTGGCGATGCTGCGGGAGCGGATCCATCAAACACGTCGAGGACTTGCGGTAACTAGTAGTCAACTGTTAAATCTTCATTTACGTGCTAGCAATACTATGCGGCTGGGTGATTGGAATAAGGTGGATAGAGTAACATTTAGATCTATGGAACTTAGCGCAGAAGTGTCCTTTAATAGGCAGAAGAAGAAGTTTGAGCATTTACAAAAACCGGAAACATTGATTACAGACAATTCCCATACAGTTATCAACCTGTCCGGGAAAGAACTATCCAAGGAAGAAGTCTCTGTTCTTTCGAAAGGAGGAAATTTTGCTATCACTCCATCACAGATTCCCAGGGAAGATATTGTAGCCAATATAGAAGCAGGGATTCGTCTTTTATCACCGCATTCTGATATGAATGAAATCAGGATGGAAACAGCCAGGATATTACGTAAAGCGAAGCCACCCAGCAGTAATTTATCCCTAGGAGAAAGGAAGGCATTACGGGAGATTAATGCGAACAGGAATATTATTGTACTTACTGCTGATAAGGGTAATGCTACTGTCGCGCTGAAGAGTGAGGATTATCATAAAAAGATCAGTGACCTCTTGGATCCTACCACCTACAAAAAAACTGAAAAAGGACCCTACAACGAAAATGTTTAGTGCTACCCAGCGATTAATAAAAAGCTCTTCCATTCCTACAGAAGATAAAAGATACCTTTGCAAAACTGAAGCTTACCCTCCTAGACTGTATGGGTCACCTAAGATACACAATCCCAATGTCCCATCGAGACCGATAGCAAGTGCCATTGGGGCTCCTACTCAAGAGCTGGCTAGATATCTTGTTTATTTGTTGCAACCGTATACAGGTAAAACTGACACTCATATTAAAAATTCCATGCATTTTATCGAAAAACTGGGGGAGATCACAGTTAGTCCAAGTGACATCATTGTCAGTTTCGATGTAGTACCCTGTTCACCATGGTCCCTGTTGACGAAGCTCTTTCTTACATAGCTGATATGTTTCCTACTAATATAATAGCTTTGTTTAGACATTGTCTATCCTCGACTTATTTCCAGTATAACAACGAGTTTTACAAACAAATTGAAGGGGTGGCCATGGGTAGTCCTCTAAACCCTGCTATTGCTAATCTATTTATGAAATTTTTCGAACAACAGGTGCTGCAGTCGGCCAAGAAAAGCCCTTTTAAATGGTATCGATACGTGGATGACACCTTTGTGATATGGAATCATGCTGAAGAGGAACTGAGTGATTTTTTGGTGCACATAAACAGTTTCAATCCAAGGATACAATTCACCATGGAGAAAGAGAGTAATGGAGAACCAGATTTTTTTGGATGTATTGGTTATTAAACGGGCAGATGGGACTTTAGGGCACAAGATATATAGGAAAGACACACACACCGATCGTTACCTGCATAAGAATTCGAATAATCATCCTAGGCAGAAGAGAGCAGTCATAAATACTTTAGTGGACAGAGGTAATAACATCTGTGAGCCAATTCACTTGCAAGATGAATTAAGTCATTTGCGAACAGCTTTCAAGAGAAATGTGTACAGCCGGCCGGAGTGACCGAGCGGTTCTAGGCTCTTCAGTCTTGAACCCCGCGACCGCTACGGTCGCAGGTTCGAATCCTGCCTCGGTCATGGATGTGTGTTATGTCCTTAGGTTAGTTAGGTTTAAGTGGTTCTGAGTTCTAGGGGACTGATGACCTCAGCTGTTAAGTCCCATAGTTCTCAGAGCCATTTGAACCATTTTTATAAATGTGTACACTGACAAGGAAATAGATTGAGCACTCCACCCTAGAAGAAAAGTGTCCGAAAATACACGACAACAACAACCGTCGGCTGGAAAAGTTTTTCTTCCATTTATTCATAACATCACGGACCGCATTGGTAAAGTTTTGGCCAAGTTTAAAGTGGAGACAATCTTTCGACCTACCAAGAAAATTAGTGAAAGTTTAAGATCGGTGAAAGACGCACGACACCCCTAGCTACCCCAGATGTGTATAAAATTCCATGCAGCTGTGGCATGGTTTATATAGGAACAACTAAAAGGAGTGTTAATACCCGCCTAATGGAACACAAAAGGAACTGTAGATTGGGACAGATTGAGAAATCAGCTGTAGCGGAACACGTTTTCAAAGACGGTAATCACGAAATAAAATTTAGTGAGAGAAACGTGATAGCTAGGACCTCACATTATTATACTCGCATGTATAGAGAAGCTATAGAGATCTAAAAGCACGGAAATAATTTTAATAGAAAAGAAGAAGGAATAAAACTAGACAAGATATGGCGGTCGACTTTGTACCAACGAAGTGACAATCGATTACCTGTAATCGAGAGAGATGGCACTAGCCAGAGGTAGTTTTAAAGTCGAAAGCACGTGACGAGTGGCGGCGCCATCTAAACGCTCTATATAAGTTGGACCACCAGGGCCTAGCAGCCAGTCGCCGACTCACCTCAGAAGATGTTGCCCGCAGCCGGCAACGAAACGTCAGGAAGGAGAAGAAGTTTTATATATGGACCACGGCAATTCAGCCCGGAAGTTTTAATTAATGATTACACACAGTTTTCAGTAACACTCTTTATTCAAATTTGGTGCAAGACTTTACGATATTTAAAAAAACAACAATCATTTAACGAATAATTCACAATTTACGATAGGAAAAGACTTTTAAATTATTAAATTATTGTTAAGAAATTCACGCCAGTAAAAGGCAAGTACAGGCAAGTAATTTAACGTATACAACGAGACGCTGTGTAATATTTCAAGCCCAACTAAATTACAGGTGACTTTCACTCCATTAATATATGAATACAATTTGAATATATGGCTTCACTTTTGGGCAGACAAATTTCCCATTTGGTTACAACAGCCGTAGCTACGGCCGCCAACAACAGCCTCACTCAGGCTCATTAAATGGCGCAAAATCTAACTTGTCTGCAACATATAAATACAATTCTGTTTACAAAAGTTTTAAAAATAGAAAAACCAAAAAGCATGAATCATGCACCGGGGGGGGGGGGGGGAGGGGGGGAAGGGGGGGGGGGAGACTGACAGTTAATAACAAAAAAATGGTTCAAATGGCTCTGAGCACTATGGGACTTAACATCTGTGGTCATCAGTCCCCTAGAACTTAGAACTACTTAAACGTAACTAACCTAAGGACAGCACACACATCCATGCCCGAGGCAGGATTCGAACCTGCGACCGTAGCGGTCACGCGGTTTCACATTGAAGCGCCTAGAACCGCACGGCCATAGCGGCCGGCAGTTAATAACATAAACATTTCCAAAATATATATAAAAAAAACAAATTTTACAAATTTCTGCCAGTTAACTTACGGCAAACACACACGCTCGCAAAGTAGGACTTGCGACCCTTGACAACATTCTCATTTCAAGCCAATAATTTCTAGCCGTAAGGAAATGGCAAACTTTTGCATGGCAAGAAAACACACTAATTACCAACTACCTGTGTAAAACACATAAGCACGTTAAGTTAAAAGGTATTGAATTGGAAAAACACACAACAGTTCTTGATGGCTAGAAACAATATAAAAAACCACTACGGCATTACGACTCCCAGGACTGAACCAACGCAGCACCTCCAAATGCTCTGCTGAGCCGCCCGCTGCCAGCCGTTTCAACGGACGCAGGAAGGCGCGCCGATTTTCAGAACCTCCTCGCCGGTCGACAGCATACGGCCGAACTGCAAAGTTAGGACCCACGCTCAGGAAGATTCCTTTCGCGACGTGCAGTTAACGCCCCATACCACGGAGACGCTGTTCGCGTCGCTTACGCTAATGCCGCGGTCTGCGTTCTGTCCCTCTAACACCGGCAGAGAAGTTGCTTCTTGATGCCCCGACTGCCAACTCTCCACGAAAGGCCATACAGCCACATCTTAAACCCACGCGAACAGCCCACTTTTCCCCTTTCCCGCTAGAGGGAGACACCGAAGCCTTCAATTGCAACAACGGCGCTAACAACGGCGCCAGCGCCAGAAAACGGAGGGCGACTGCTTCACGCTACGCGCTTTTCAAAGTTGACTTTACTACGGCTCACCGCACTAAGAATGCGTCTTGTACGTCTTTTAGAGAGAGAAAATCATGTAGAAAGCCATTTAACATATTTGCCTAAAAAAAAGTGAAGTACGCAGAAGGGGAGGAAGAAACAAAATGAAACTATACGTTTTGAGAGGGTACGTGATATTTCAGTGATTTCAAAATAGAGTTAAATTTACGAAGAACTTGGCAGTATGAACCCACTTATCAGTATGACGTTGCACCCGTCTCTGGAGTGGATACATGCACTGAGTCGGTTGGGAACGACGTTATGTTCTTTGTTGAGGCAAGCTGATGCACAACTGTTTTGACTGGCCCTTAGTATCGTGGATGCTGTCTCTGAGATATAGTTGACGTCCGAACTGGTGCCACACATGTTCTGTCGGGGATAGATACGTGGATCTGGCCGACCACTGGATTACTTCACCATCACGTATACAGACCGTTGGAGGGGTCCATTATTTAAAGGCACACGCAGATGAGAAGGGATTACGGTGCGCTACATGCACCATAAGGCAGTCCTCTCTCTGGGTGGTGTAACCCCTCGTTACATATCTGGTATTTTTTTTAATTAAAATTTATTCGAACTGTCCATGAACAATTCCCATATTTCATATAATTTCAATAATTCTCGTTTTAAAGCAGAAAAATTAAATAAAAGAATAATAAGAGCCAATGGTATAGAGAATTATATGCAAAGTAACAAGGGACTTTATTCAAAGAGTTTCTAACGAACGTCCCTTTTGTTTCATAACGATTATATAAACCCAACGCACTTATTGTTAACTTGTTTCGCGATTGTTAGTGTCTAGCATCTGTGAGTCTTTAGCGTATGGGAGTTTTTGTGTTCGAGATTTTAGTGCCCGAGCTTTTGGCGTTGTAGTACTGAATATTCACGACTCTTAAGTTCATTCGTCACTGCGTCAAATAGTTAATCTTATTGGAAGCCGTGCTAATTAAAAGTAATTTTCTTTGACTTTCGATTATAGACCTTGTTTGGTCATTTATTATGGGGCTTACGTACGACCATCCATCGTAGTGAATCATATCAAATAAACTGTGTTAAGTGAACCCTGTGACTTTTGAAGGAATTAATTCGGTGTGCATATGCTACGCAGAATCATAGATACCAAGCGATTTTGAAACATGAATCGGCCGCCTAGTAACTGTTAATGAGCAACTTGGGCGGGCCGGCTCGCAGGTTCGAAACCTGCCTCGGGCATGGCTGTCTGTGATGTCCTTAGGTTAGTTAGGTTTAAGTAGTTCTAAGTCTATGGGACTGATGACTTCAGATGTTAAGTCCCATAGTGCTTAGAGCCATTTGAACCATTTGAAATTTGATTTTTCTTGGGCGGCAACCGCTAAACAACTCAGTTAGATGATGATAATAATTTGAATTTAAACTTATTGATCAACAAATATTGACTGCATTGACAGTGTTGTGTCTCCTCACTTTCACGTTTCTCGACGAGGTGAAGAATACCATGCTTGGCATAGAAAAAAGACATTACATCGCTGATCGAGGAAGTGCCAGTAGGCAGCAATAGGAGGCGCCACAGTGGGCAGACGTGGCCCAACGAAACCTTGACGGCGAGCATACCTCCCCTGATGTCTCCGTGCAGTACATATCATCGGGCCGCTGACACATCCGAATGCCCCACAAATCTGGATGCTGCACGATTCGGTCAGTTGGCCAAATGGAGACCCACAATGAGGCCCCTTTCGAATTCTGTAAGGTGTTGATAAGCTGTCTCACACCATTGTGCGGCATCTCCACGTCCTTCAAAGTGATCGCTTAAATCTGACGCTGATAACGTCCATTATATACCCTAGCCGACCTATAACAACTCTAAACACCAACACTAACCCATACTCGTGGCCGTTCTACATGTCACAGAGAATTTCAATTCAGATCGTCTGCATTCCCATCGATGGTGTGTTCGTGCACGAAGTTATGTTAATATCCGAACATGTCTTCCTCGTGCTTCATTTTCTTTGTCGGACAGTGTATAAAAACTAAATACAGGATCAAGTACTTTTACTTCTGTACATGCAAATTACATTTGCTGAGGATACAACGTAACAGAAATTAAGAGCTTTCTAAGGTGCAAGTGTAGTAAATTTTATTGACGATCGAGAAAAGTGATTTATTTGGTGCTCCAAGTAAAATGATTACAGCTGTCTTGATTGACATAGTGTCATAGGTGATTAAACAGGTAGCCTTATGAAATACCGTTGTAGTGTAGTTTCAAGTGTTCTTACTTTCTTTGTCCTACACCTTGTCCAAATTACTTCTAAAATACTGGAAATAATTTAATAAATTATTCAACGAGAGCTCACTTGATACGGTGTACCCTCCCCTCCCGAACATTATGTTAAGAATCAGCTTGTACAAGGGAACACAGTAGGAGAAGTGAGCAGTCGGTAAACCAGAGCAGCGGCGCATCTGCAATGCGGAGTGGATTATTTGGCAGAGGTTCAGTTCTTGGCCTTTTTTCGGGCAGGTCGATGTCTGTGCTGACAGGCGCCGCACAAACAATGATTTCCGCCGCAGCCTTGTCCTTGTCTGTTAGGCACCTGATCACAGTCGCAAATCACACATCTGCGTCCCACTCACATCGGAGCAATCACGCGCATGAACAAGATCCAAAAGAACTGCAACATTTGACGGCAGTTTGTGGAGGAAATTAATGCAGCCCTGCTTCAACTTCAGCAATCCCATATAAATAATCAAGGATTAATAATTGTTTTAAGATTTATACCTTTTCTGGCTGCTTGATTCCTTGACACCATAACTGGACGTGAAGCTACTGTAGAACACTGCGTATCGATCTTGGGAGACTGCTTCTGGACGTTATTTAGCATTCAGACATAACTAGACAGGTAACTTGTCAATATTTCATAGTTTAAGTTAAATGCTTTGATGTCTCAGTTAATCAACACTGTGTTTTAATACACACTGTGATTGAAAGCTGATACAGAGTCACAATGAAAAGACACATCAAAACTAGCATCCAACTGAATGACGTGCGAGTTGTGATACAGTTGGATGGATGAGTGGTAACCATCCCATTAAAATAATCTCCCCTTAGAACTAAACTGCATGCTGTATCTCGATGTATGTAACGATCCACATCACCGTCACTGGAAAAAAATCTATTGTCAACAACCTAAAGACCGATAGGAATGTCATGGGCAGTCAGGTGTTTTGAACTTAAATTTCACTTCATAACTATCCACACATTTATAGCAGTTTTGACATGCAACTCAGAGATCGGCATTAGCATGATGATACGTGCACGAGTATTGAGATACCAGTGCTCCAAGCATCAAAAATTTAAACATCTGATCTGAACTACTCAGTTTTTCCCAATACTATCATTTAAAGAAAAAATTACTCACAGAACACAGCGTGATTATAGGATTTATGGGGGAGTTTCCATAAGTTAGTTTTGTCAACTTAATATTCCTTAACTCAGACACATTCGCAAAAAACATAGTTATCAGTTACTAAAACTTGGCGGACGAATTTCATATTCTCAATATAGAGGTAGGAAGAAGGCGTCGGATACACATACCAGCTCTCCCAGTATATTTCAGTATTTCATAAACTTTTAATTATATTATTGATACACTCACGTTCAGAAAAAGTAGAACACCTTGAACGACTAGAGACAGGACGTTCATGTTCACAGGACATGTATATTAGTATGTTCTGCAGAAATGATTAGCATGTTAGTCACCTCAGTTCAGCATGGGTTCTGTTGCCTAGTGGCACAGGGTCCGCCATGGGCCCTGATAACTTGTTACATGCGTAACGGCATCGTCGCGTATAAGGCGCGAATGACGTCCTGTGATATAGCCATCCGTCCTGCATTCAATGGTTCCAATATTCATCTTTGGTGGTTGGCATTCGGTCGCAGTGGTCATTTCACCGTGTCAAATATATTTTCGATTGGCGACAAATTTCGTGATCTGGCTTGCCAGGGCAAAAGACTGACATCCTGCGACACCAAGAAGGCACTTGTTCGTGCAGAAATATGTGGTCATGCATTGTCTTGCTGAAAAATGGCGTCTGGGGTATTGTGCGGAAAGTGTATGGCTACGGGTCGCACGATGTTATTCACGTAGGTCACTCTGGAGACAGTACTCTAGACACACCTCAGCTGTGATTTGTGGTTGTACCCAGTAGCAAACCATACCATAAGGCCTTGATCTGCCGCTGTATGTCTTGTGCGAATGCACTCACTCTGATGCCGCTCCCCGAGCCTGCGGCGATTCAAAATGTGGTCATCATTTTCAAACAAACAGAACATGGATTCTCGAGAAAACACTATCTGATGCCATTTCTGTCTCCCGGACGTTGTTCCATACACCATTGCCGTCTAGTGCGTTTCTCCGCAGTCGTCAAAGGTAGGAGGAGAAGTGCACGAAGCGCACGTAACCCATGCCGTAATAAACGGTGACGGACTGTCACCTCTGATAGTGTGCGATGTGTTACACTGTTTCTCTGTTGCGCCAGAGCCGAGGAGGACGCACATCTGTCCTACAACGCCATTTTGATGAGGTGTCGAACTTCTCGTGGGGTGATCTGGGTGCTGAAACCTGACCCTTCTCATCGTGTTCTACTGCCTTTCGCGAACCATTTTGCACTGCCAAAACACGTCGTCCCACACGAGCAGCAGTTTCCCGGATGGATGTATCACATTCTCTCATACCAATAATGCGCCCTCTTTCAAACTCACTGATTTGACGGTATGGTTTTGGCATACCTCTGTAAGGCATCCTGCATGTCTGCTCAAATCACACTGATCCATTACCTGCAGTTTATTAGGACAACGAGGTCGGCAGGCACATTTTACCGGTAGGTGGTGTTAAGCCGTGATATCGATGTTGACCTTGCACCCGCTGGCCGACATGGTTCAAATGCCAATCATTTCCTCAGAACATACCAATGTACATATCCTGTGAATATGAACGACCTATCTCTAATCGTTCAAGGTGTTCCGTTTTTTTCTGAGCAGGAGTATGCGTTGGTGGTAGGTGTTTTGCAGACAGAAACTAGTCACTCATGTCACACACACTCGTGTACCTGACCTACGAAAATTGTATGGGAATGAACGAACGCGAATCAATATTAACCAAATCACTACCAACGTCTTGTTTAGCCATCTGATAAATGTTATACAGGGTGTTTTCGTACGAGCATGCAAAAATTTAACAGTCCATAGACGATGCTTCACTGAACAACTTGAGGAACGGAACCTGGGGTCGGAGAAGCCAGCTTAAGGAGATGACAGGAATAAAATCAACACATTAGTGTGTACTTTTCTATTTACATTTGTTGCAGTTAACTGCAAATACCGTCACTGACACAATGAACGTGCCATTTGTACTGTATCTTACATAATGTGTTGAAATTAACGGCCATCGACCTCAATGCAAGCATGTCATCGGCCAACAAGAATCTGACGCACCCTGACAAATATACTTGGTGTGTTTCGAATCACATCACAGGCAGCTGCAACTCTGGCAACTAATTCCATCTCCGTATCCACTGGGACCTCACACACAAGTGGCTTTAGATGTCCGCACTCAGGCCATGTAATAGGACCTCCCCTTCCAGTCCAGCGACCAGAAAATTCAGCGTTGAGATGGTTGCGGACGTCCATACTGAAGTGAGGCGGTGCACCATCAGGCAGAACTCTTTGAATGAACCTCAAGCACAGGTGGCCATTCAGACAGCCAGGAAGAAGATGTGGCCCAACGTGATTGTCTCCCACAATGCCAGCCCAGATATCCACAGCAAAACGTACTTTATGGTGTGACTCTGCTACAGCGTGAGGGTTTTCCTCATCCCACACATGCCTATTCCTGCTGTTAGAAATATCATCCTGATCAAATGAGGCCTCGTCAGAAAACAGCACGATCTGAAGGAAATCTGCTCGATCAATCCATTGTTGGAACAACCACTAACACAATGCAACCCTTTGTGGAAACTCAATCACAAGCATTGCATAGAATCGTTGTGGGTGATATGTGTGTAACTGTTCGTAGGGTACTCGCCACACGCTATTATATGCAACGCCTATTTCAGGTGCAGTACGATGAGTAATTGTAGTGGCGTCCGTTGCAACAAGATCCAGCAGCTCCTCTTCAAAATCGGGTGTGAGAGTAGACCCCATGCTGCCAGGTCTCTCTTCTTTCCAATGAACCAGTCTCGCTCATTCGTCGATCGACAGAAATAAACACTCGTCGTGACGAATGATGCCTTTTAGGAAATCGTTCCCTGTGCAGCCTTTCAGCAGCGATAGCATTGCAACGTACTTCCCCATACACAAGCTGCATGTCAGAGAGTTCTGCGAAACTGTGCCGGTACTGCTCCATCGAATTGTACTGTACTTCTCTGAATAGCACTGAGTAATGAATGGGTCTGTTGTTGATTCATAGCACATTCTGTCATGGGACAATGTAAATACGATACAACAGAGCCACCTTATGGACGAGTAAAGTAAACAAAATCTGCATCATGACTTCCGAGTAATCAGGCTCGTCCTCGTTCCTTGCAGGAAATAAAGAATGTACAAGCAAAATGACAGCACAGTACGTGTAATCTTGTACGCATGTTAATTCTAAATAAGCTGGAAAACAGTAATGCTAGACACAGCGGTGTCCATGTTTACTTCCATATTTCCTTAAGCTGGCTTCTCTGACCCCACATTCCCTACCTTAAACTGGTCATTGGATCATTCTCTTTGTCCTGCAACATTTTTGCACGCTCTTACAGAATCACCCTATACAGAGATAAGTCCCATCTGATTCCAGAACTGTACTCCGAAGTAATAGACGCCATGTTAGTATTAGTGAAGTATCATAAGCAAGGTCTCATTTGTGGGAGTAGCCAGTTATCAAAGTAGGATGCTAGCGACCAGCTGTATAGAACGGTATGATGAAATTTTGTAACGAATGCAGTTCGAATGTTCAATATAAAATTGGCAGCATCTGGGCGTACAGTAATGGAGGTGTTCAGTTTGTAACATATTAAGCACTGAACGTCCGCTAACATTGTCATTTGAAACAGCAACTTATTGCATCACTATATGTTGTTCAATCTGTATATTGAGCAAGCAGTAAAGGAAACAAAAGAAAAATTCGGAGTAGGTATAAAAATTCATGGAGAAGAAATAAAAACTTTGAGGTTCGCCGATGACATTGTAATTTTGTCAGAGACAGCAAAGGACTTGGAAGAGCAGTTGAATGGAATGGACAGTGTCTTGAAAGGAGGATATAAGATGAACATCAACAAAAGCAAAACAAGGATAATGGAATGTAGTCTAATTAAGTCGGGTGATGCTGAGGGAATTAGATTAGGAAATGAGGCACTTAAAGTAGTAAAGGAGTTTTGCTATTTGGGGAGCAAAATAACTGATGATGGTCGAAGTAGAGAGGATATAAAATGTAGGATGGCAATGGCAAGGAAAGCGTTTCTGAAGAAGAGAAATTTGTTAACATCCAGTATTGATTTAAGTGTCAGGAAGTCATTTCTGAAAGTATTCGTATGGAGTGTAGCCATGTATGGAAGTGAAACATGGACGATAAATAGTTTGGACAAGAAGAGAATAGAAGCTTTCGAAATGTGGTGCTACAGAAGAATGCTGAAGATTAGATGGGTAGATCACATAACTAATGAGGAAGTATTGAATAGGATTGGGGAGAAGAGAAGTTTGTGGCACAACTTGACCAGAAGAAGGGATCGGTTGGTAGGACATGTTCTGAGGCATCAAGGGATCACCAATTTAGTATTGGAGGGCAGCGTGGAGGGTAAAAATCGTAGAGGGAGACCAAGAGATGATTACACTAAGCAGATTCAGAAGGATGTAGGTTGCAGTAGGTACTGGGAGATGAAAAAGCTTGCACAGGATAGAGTAGCATGGAGAGCTGCATCAAACCAGTCTCAGGACTGAAGACCACAACAACAACAACATATTTAGCAATCAAAATCTACATGAATTCAGTGCCTGATCTTCCAGTCTCCTGGACAACATGAAGTGCGACCAAAGAACGTTGGAGGTAAGTATTCACTTTCATATGAGTGACAGACTGGACACGAAGTGTACCACAATAAGTACTGACTTTGAGCCATTTTTAACTATAAGATGACAAAGGTAGGTAATTTAAACAGCCACGTCACGACTCTCGCACGTACGCGCCCTGGTCTTTGCTATTGAGTCACTTGTCATATTTTGGCTCTGTAGGAAACTTCTAGAAGCACAACCCTCTTCATTTCCTTATGGCCCACTTGGGAGTCAGTACTTACGTTTTCCACAATTTCTGATAGAAATGAGTTTCCTGCTCATATGATACACCTTTAACGTTGCAAAGTGGTGGAAAATTGTCCAGTAATGTACTCAACCCTGCGATCGGATCGGAAATTTGGTGTCATCCCCATTCATTGAAAAAGTGCTAAAGTGTTGATGTGTTTGTCTGTCTCTGAGACGTTGCAGTTACGTAGTTCTATTGAAATTAATGGCATGAGGTTAGGAATGTTTGCGTGACATACGGCCGTGTGATCTCCAAAAGACGAGACCTTAATTTCGCACTCAGCTGACACCTTGCTAAGGTTCAGAAGCGCGTATATTTCAACCTGTGATTGCAGCATTTAGTAGTATCTCACTTATGGCAACTGGAAGAAGTGATACATTTGTCGAAATATAATTATTTCATTTTCCTATATACTCACGAAACTGAAATTTAGTTACATGTACATCAAAATCCATATCAATATTCTATGAAATGAATGCTGAACGGTATTTTTTATTGTATATATGTATTACTGTCTCGCAAAGAAACGAGAAACGTGCCCCCTCAAAGACTGCAGTCCACTCAAGAATCTCCGTATAAATGAACCCATCGCGCGTTTCCTGGGCAACGACAAGAATATCGGCTAAATCTTTCACACCAAAAGCAACATCTGGGTGTTTTACAGGACAACTCTCAGTCATCTCAGTGAATATTAAATGTATTTCTCGATCGAAAGAGGAGCTGATAATAAATCTGTGCAGGCAAAATAAACGCGGTGTACGCAAGTAAGCTGTGACCTGCGGAGACCTCGAATCAGTAGAATGCTACTGATTATTGAAAGCACCCCCAAATAAATTGAACTGATGGCTTCTTTCGACAGACTTAACATTTCATATCAACAGACTTCACTGGGGTGGAAGATACTGAAGTTTTAACTATGGGCATCAAATGATGCACTACAATGTCGCTATACAAACCACCAAATGCTGATTTCAGTGCCAAAATACCTGCTAACTTTCAAGGCCAACATACACAAATTCAGACAGACGACTTTAAACGAGACAGCAACACAAGCAAATGTTAGCGTCGTGATGAGAATAGTACAGCACTGCCAGCAGTAGGGTTAAGGCAGCTATCTGAGCTTTAATCATGACCCAAAGCAACATCCGTATTTTAAAAGTAGTAGCTGTAAACACGGTTAGGAACCAGAACTGATATTTAGCATTGATAATATGTCATAACAGTGAATCAAAACAGTCCGCACTCCTATTTTAAACACACCACATATACCAACCAAGTGTCAAACACACGTAGCAGTAGAACCCATTCCAAAGGGGATTTAGCATCAAAAAAGCTGACATAAAAGTTAAGAGACTAGCTGGATGCTGCAGTTTCAGCCTCAGATTGACAACTGAATCATAAGATAAATTCATTGATGTCGGAAAGAGATGCTCCATAATGTCGATACTTCGCAGTTATCCAACTTTATACATCTCTGGTCTTACTTCTGAACGCTCTGTTCAATTTACAGAGAACAGTAATATACTTAAAAAAGACTCATTTGATGAAGAGACAGTGGAAGCTGTGGATACGCCGTCACAACACAGACAGCATCGAAGAGAAATACTTTGTTAAAAACCACAGAAGAACTGGATCTAATTAGAAGCAACAACAGAGCATGCAGGTTATGATATACCATGAACGATCCAATCGGGTGTACTACACGTTGAAGCGTCACTGCAGTCCAGATACCTCACCAACAACCCATGTATGGTTCGGTCAGTCACAAAGTCAAAGTACCTAAAAGGTACCACGAGGGGTGTTAGAAGTCCAATGGTCTTTCTGTTATTTTTCAGATGTCAGAATTGAGAAAGTCTGCCAAGGACAGAAAAGCTGATAAAGCTGCCAGCTCATATGGTATCCGAATGGACAAATCAAGAACTTCGGCCCATCAGTAAGAGAGTGGATTGTGAGACCTCTCAAACAACTGTATCACATAAAATACGGCTATAGAGCAAGATGACGGCTCCTCTAAAACCAGGAAAGCAGGAAATAAGTGAGCCCAAGAACTTCAGGCCAGTTTGACATTAAAGACGTCTCCGCAACAGCTAGAACTCATGACTCTGGATAGAATTACAGTTATAATTGACCATCTGCTCACACATGAGCGATCAGAGTTCCAACCCAGTAAAATATGTAGAGGGCAACTATTACTCTGCAACAACTTACTCAGTCTATATAAGAGGGTTTGAAACTCGTCAAGTTACTGGTGTGACTTTCATGGGTCCGACAGCAGCATACGTCACATTCAATCACCGATTATGTCAGATTGTACAGCCTTCTCAGGGATTTTCGTCTCAATGATGTGACCAGCACTCTACTACAAAATAGTAGGTTTTTCGATGACTTCCATGCACAGTGTAGTCAGTGGAAAACATAGAAATATGGTATGCCTCTTGAATGTGTTCTCGCTCCATTTCTCTTCAACATCAATAGTAACGACAAACCTATAACATTAAACACATGAAGTTTCCTGTACGTAGGTCACCTGGTCCTTGCTCCACAGAGAAAAAGCTTTGATACTGTGGAGAAAACTCTGTCGAATGTATTCAGAAATCAGACTACTATAATAATAAATAGCTAAGACCCCATCCTGTGCATTCATTCAACATAGGAGAGAAGCTCGTCGTGAGTTACATATAGTACGACCAGAAAACTGATTACAGCATTGTCATGCTCCAAAATAGTTGGAAGTAGCGCTTTACATAACTCTTTAATTCAAGAACTACTGTAAGAACAATAAAATGAAAATCACCACACAAAACAACCTGATTCGCGAACTGGCAGGGTCGAAATGGCGCTTATATCCTCCAACAAACCGTGCATCTCTAAAAGCACTGCGTTTTTCTTCTGCAGTCTGATACAGACCATCGTGTACCAAACAGATGGACATAGTACTCAATGAAACGTGTTGTCTGATTATAAGTTACCTCAAGCCTTCTCCAGAAGATGAACTTTATTACCCAGCTGGAATATCGCCACTCTCTGTATGAAGGGAAGTGGCTGCTTATAAGGAGGTGTTTAGCGTGGAGCAGGTAGAACTTCCTAAGATCATTTGAAAAGTTTACCAAAACTCCAGAGAAAGTGATGCTGGAACTGTGGAAGGAGAGAACACCCCATCTACGCAGATGGATTATAGCAGCCGAGCAGCTACCCTCTGGAAGCAGTGAAAGCTGATTGTTCTGGAGGTCGCTAAGCGGATTACTATCCGGAATGTGGAGATCCAAGGTCTATATGAAGAAATCGGGCTTTAATTTCGATGACATGTGCTGTGAATGTGGAATAGAGCAAACTGCTACTACAGGCTTCAAAGCCGTCTGTGCCCAACATCCTGCACGAAACGTGCTGTTATTCATGCCAACCCGTGTGCCTTGGAGATTGCCAAGTTCTGGGCACATGTTATACAGATAGACAAGCTCAAAACATGTTATTTGTTTTACCAATCTAATTTATATATCTCCTGATTTGATTGTCAGTCTATTAAACTGCATGTTTCTCACTAGGAAAAATAATACTCTTATGGATTTCAGGGAAGTAGGTATAAACTTCGTCATCTGCCTATCACCATGTGTCCCTTACCGCAGACATCACTCCATATATATTTATTGTTTAGCCATAACAGCTAGTTACCTTGACAGGCCGTATAATCCCACATATATTCGGTTAACATTTACTTTTATAGTAATTATAACCACTTACTACAAACCAGTGCTACAAAGCTTCGAAAAAACTAACTCTTACTGCTACAAACTTTCCATCTCCAGCTCCATCCGCACTCCACTAAAACAATGTTAAGTGCGTTGTGGGTGGGACTTATTAATTGTAACAGTTACTACGGTTTCTTGTCGTACCCTTTTCATTTTGGGCGTGAGAACAATAATGCAAGTTGTTATTTTTTAAGCCAACGGCCTTTCCACAGTGGTAAAACTGGTTCCCGTCGTATCACCGAAGTTAAGCGCTGTCAGTTCTGACTAGCTCTTGGATGGGTGACCATTCGAGTCTGCCGAGTGCTGTTGCCAAGCGGGGTGCACTCAGCCCTTGTGAGGCCAATTGAGGAGCTACTTGACTGAGAAGCAGCGGCTCCACTCACGAAAACCTACAACGTCCTGAGAACGGTGTGCTGACCACATGCCCTCCATATCCGCATCCAGTGATGCCTAAGGGCTGACGACGACAAGGCGGATTCAGGCGCTCAGTCCGGAACCGCGCGATTGCTACGGTCGCAGGTTCGAATCCTGCCTCGGGCATGGATATGTGTGATGTCCTTAGGTTAGTTAGGTTTAAGTAGTTCTAAGTTCTAGGGGACTGATGACCACAGATGTTAAGTCCCATAGTGCTCAGAACCATTTGAACCATTTGACAAGGCGGACGGTCGGTACCGTTGGAACTTCAAAGTCTGTTCAGACGGAATTTGTTTTGTTATTTCTCAAATTTTCGCCGTGCGGTCCTACGGGGTAGGTATGAGGGAGTACCGAAATGTAATGCCTCCGAATTTTTGATCTGAAAACTCTTACAGCTTTCTAAATAAATCAAACGTTATTAACATTCAGCATCTTCATTCTTCCCGTTTACATATTTATTCTTCAACATTGTCACCCTAGCGATGAACATATTTCTCCCAACGAGAGACCAGTTTGTTGATACCGTCAATGTAGATCATTTGACATTGTTGAAGGAGCCACAATCGCACCTCTGCTTGCACCACTTCGTGACTACCAAAGTGAAGTCCTCGCAGCTGTTTTTTATGTTTTGGGATATGATAAAACTTGAATGGGGCCAAGTCGGGGCCGTATGCAGAATGATCGCTGACAGCGAATTCAAGGCGTCGGAGTATAGCAGATGTAGCGATAATGTGTGGCCTGGCATTGTCATGCTGAACGAGAGGGAGTCCCACTTATGGACGAACTCTTCGAATTCGAAAGTCGATTACGGCACCTTGTTTCTCATGCATCTGCATGGTTACGTTGCACTCTACAATTCAGAACCCTCTAGCAGCAGAGGGCAGCAAATATGTTGGCTGGAAGAATAAAGATGTAGAATGTTAATAACGTTTGTTTTATTTAAAAAGCTTTAAGACTTTCACATAAAAAAAATCAGAAACATTATTTTTCAGCACGCCCTAGTGCATAAGTGGCTGGAAAGTATCCGTAGCTTCTGCCTTGAAACATAGTTCTTAAAGATTTCTTAATAGGTTCTCGCGTAATGAACTCTGTCTTTGTTTGAGTATATGCTTGTTTAGATTTTTCAATCTTTATGTTGCACTTGTGCCTCAGCGATACAGATAGCCGTACCACAGGTGCAACCACAACGAAGGGGTATCTGTTGAGAGGCCAGACAAACGTGTGGTTCCTGAAGAGGGGCAGCAGCCTTTTCATTAGTTGCAGGGGCAACAGTCTGGATGATTGACTGATCTGGCCTTGTAACAATAACCAAAACGGTCTTTCTGTGCTGGTACTGCGAACGGCTGAAAGCAAGGGGAAACTACAGCCTTAATTTTACCCTAGGGCATGCAACTTTACTGTATGGTTAAATGATGATGGCGTCCTCTTGGGTAAAATATTTCGGAGGTAACATAGTCCCCCATTCGGATCTCCGGGCGGTGACTACACAAGAGGACGTTGTTATCGGGAGAAAGAAAACTGGCGTTCTACGGATCGGAGCATGGAATGTCAAATCCCTTAATCGGGCAAGTAGGTTAGAAAATTTTAAAATGGAAATGGATAGGTTAAGGTTTGATATAGTGGGAATTAGCGAAGTTCGGTGGCAGGAGGAAAAAGACTTCTGGTCAGGTGAATACAGGGTTATAAATACCAAATCAAACAGGGGTAATGCAGGAGTAGATTTAATAATGAATAAAAACATAGGAGTGCGGGTAAGCTACTACAAACAGCATAGTGACTGCATTATTGTGGCCAAGATAGACACGAAGCCCACGCCTACTACAGTAGTACAAATTTATATGCCAACTAGCTCTGCAGATGACGAAGAAATTGATGAAATGTATGATTAGGTAAAAGAAATTATTCAGATAGTGAAGGGAGACGTAAATTTAATAGTCCTGGGTGACTGGAATTCGATAGTACGGAAAGGAAGAGAAGGAAACATTGTAGGTGAATATGGAATGGGGGTAAGAAAAGAACGAGGAAGCCGCCTGGTAAAATTTTGCACAGAGCATAACTTAATCATAGCTAACACTTGGTTCAAGAATCATGAAAGAAGGTTGTAAACATGGAACAAGCCTGGAGATACTAGTCGGTATCAGATAGATAATATAATCGTAAGACAGAGATTTAGGAACTAGGTTCTAAATTTTAAGACATTTCCAGGGGCAGTTGTGGACTCCGACCACAATCTATTGGCTATGAACTGCAGATTAAAACTGATGAAACTGCAAAAAGGTGGGAATTTAAGATGAGACCTGGATAAACTGATTAAACCAGAGGTTGTGCAGAGTTTCAGGGAGAGCATAAGGGAACAATTGACAGGAATGGGGGAAAGAAATACAGTAGAAGAAGAATGGGTAGCTTTGAGGGATGAAGTAGTGAAGGCAGCAGAGGATCAAGTAGGTGAAAAGACGAGGGCTAGTAGAAATCCTTGGGTAACAGAAGAAATATTGAATTTAATTGATGAAAAGGAGAAAATATAAAAATGCAGTAAATGAAGCAGGCAAAAAGGAATACAAATGTCTCAGAAAAGAGATCGACAGGAAGTGCAAAATGGCTAAGCAGGGATGGCTAGAGGACAAATGTAAGGATGTAGAGGCTTATCTCACTAGGGGTACGATACATACTGCCCACAGGAAAATTAAAGAGATCTTTGGAGAAAAGAGAACCACTTGTATGAATATCAGGAGCTCAGATGGAAACCCTGTTCTAAGCAAAGAAGGGAAAGCAGAAAGGTTGAGGGAGTATATAGAGGGTCTGTACAAGGGCGATGTACTTGAGGACAATGTTATGGAAATGGAAGAGGAGGTAGATGAAGATAAAATGGGAGAGAAGATGCTGCGTGAAGAGTTTGACAGAGCACTGAAACATCTGAGTCGAAACAAGGCCCCGGGAGTAGACAACATTCCATTAGAACTACTGACAGCCTTGGGCGAGCCAGTCCTGACAAAACTCTACCATCTGGTGCGAAAGATGTATGAGACAGGCGAAACACCCTCAGAGTTCAAGAAGAATATAATAAATGTGAAAATTATCGAACTGTCAGTTTAATAAGTCACGGCTGCAAAATACTAACGCGAATTCTTTACAGACGAATGGAAAAACTGGTAGAACCCGACCTCGGGGAAGATCAGTTTGAATTCCGCATAAATATTGGAACACGTGAGGCAATACTGACCCTAAGACTTATCTTAGAAGATAGATTAAGGAAAGGCAAATCTATGTATCTAGCATTTTTAGACTTAGAGAAAGCTTTTGACAATGTTGACTGGAATAGAATCTTTCAAATTCTGAAGGTGGCAGGGGTAAAATACAGGGAGCGAAAGGCTATTTACTATTTGTACAGAAACCAGATGGCAGTTATAAGAGTCGAGGGGCATGTAAGAGAAGCAGTGGTTAGGAAGGGAGTCAGAGAGGTTTGTAGTCTATCCCCGATGTTATTCCATCTGTACATTGAGCAAGCAAGAATGGAAACAAAAGAAAAATTCGGAGTGCGTATTAAAATCCATGGAGAACAAATAAAAACTTGGAGGTTTGCCGATGACATTGTAATTCTGTCAGAGACAGCAAAGGACTTGGAAGAGCAGTTGAAAGGAATGGACAGTGTCTTTAAAGGAAGGTATAAGATGAACATCAACAAAAGCAAAACGAGGATAATGGAATGTAGTCGAATTAAGTCGGGTGATGCTGAGGGAATTAGATTAGAAAATGAGACACTGAAAGTGGTAAAGAAGTTTTGCTATTTGGGGAGCAAAATAACTGATGATGGTCGAAGTAGAGAGGATATAAAATGTAGACTCGCAATGGCAAGGAAAGCGATTCTGAAGAAGAGAAATTTGTTAACATCGAGTATAGATTTAAGTGTCAGGAAGTCGTTTCTGAAAGTATTTGTATAGTGTAGCCATGTATGGAAGTGAAACGTGGACGATAAATAGTTTAGACAAGAAGAGAATAGAAGCTTTCGAAATGTGGTGCTACAGAAGAATGCTGAAGATTAGATGGGTAGATCATATAACTGATGAAGAGGTATTGAATAGAATTATGGAGAAGAGAAGTTTGTGGCGCACCTTGACTAGAAGAAGGTATCAGTTGGTAGGACATGTTCTGAGGCATCAAGGTATCACCAATTTAGTATTGGAGGGCAGCGTGGAGGGTAAAAATCGTAGAGGGAGACCAACATATGAATACAGTAAGCAGATTCAGAAGGATGTAGGTTGCATTAGGTACTGGGAGACGAAGAAGCTTGCACAGGATAGAGTAGCATGGAGAGCTGCATCAGACCAGTCTCAGGACTGAACACCAAAACAACAACAACATGTTGCACTCAACCCTTTAAGTCCCCTCTTAGCCTGTCTTGACGTATGTCTCTACAGGATGAACCAGAAATCCACCGACAAACTTTCAAATGTTATAGTATGGACCAAAACAAGAAAGGATGTCCAGTAAACATCAGCTCTAAAATGCCTGCCTTAAGAACTATGTGCACTTGTTCAGTAGAAGGCATGTGTTTCACGGAGTCGAAGATGGACAAGTACTCATAGCCCTTAAAGTATGCGGTTTAAAGCACAAATTTATGTGAAATTTTTTCTTTTTTTGACCTATAGTACCACCTCTGAAATTGGTCGGTGGATTTCATCCTCTATACTCGAGCGTGTAATCAAGTGTGAATCGTATAAGTTTCTATATAACTCCTGTTATAAGTAACCTGCTGTTTCACAGACTTCTTCAAACCGAGCGAGGTGCGGCAGTGGTTAACGCAATGGACTCGCTCTCGGAAGGACGGCGGTTCAGATCCCCGCCCGGCCTTCGAGATTAAGGTTTTCGGTAATTTCCGTAAATCGGTTAAGACAAATGTCGGAATTGTTCATCTTAAAAGACACGGCTGGTTTCCTCCCCTTTCCTACCCTAATCTGAAATTGTGCTTTGTCACTATTGACCACGTTGCCGACGGCACGTTAAAAACTAATCTTCCTTCCTTTCTACAAATCTTCAAAATGAATTGCAGCCTACAATTTCCGTCACTTTCAAACGTATAACTATAAAACTGAGCTAGATACGTCCGTAGAAAAGGAAGAATACCCTGGACTTCTTCCAGCATGAGAAACTGCCCACTAGCCATTTACGCTATCTAATCCGTCCATAATACAGTATTGAATCTAAGCCATGTTCTACAGTGTCAAATTGTCGCTGACGTAAATTAAAACCGGAGAAGAAATTCAGATCGATTCACTTAATTGTTGTAATATTTAGTATCAAATGTTATGACTGATATAAAATTATCATACTGCATTGTAAAGGTTAAATTATTTCTTGATTCTGACATAGCAGAGTGGTTTTAGGTACGTATGTCTTTACGTAAGTAATTCGAGTAAAGGTTTGAGGACATCGAGTCTGAATAAGAGTATATGCAGTAGAACTACTGCAAACGAGGATATCGGAATAAGACATAAACGATTACAAGAACACGTTAAATAATGGCAAATGAATATAGTGAAAACCGTGTTCAGAGTCTTAAATAGTAATGTTCTTTACTTTTGTTGCTAACTATGCATATCAGATTTGTGCCTGTAGAGAAATCAGTGTAGACAGACATCGTACTAAAAGCAACGAAAATGCAGCATCACACTGTGTTGCTAACCACATGAAACGCAGTGCCACTGGTCGTGTAAGCGTCTGCCGACAGCGGAATCCCCATTCTGGCACTATAGGATTCAAAGAGCTTTTAAATGTTACAACAAAAACGAGAGAAGATTTCCCATCTAATTATTTTCCTTCTTTTAGTTGTCAGCCACGTAACAGAGAAGAGAAGGTTCTTCCACCACTCCCCCGGCTGTGAAATGTTAGATGTGTGTTTAGCATTTTAATATTTAACACAATACTACATCCGATCTTAGCTTCGAACCTTATTGGTTACTATACAAACGATTTCTCAGTAACAATGGTATCTTCTCTTCCATAGCCACGTGAAGCTGATTTATGTACATCGACGTACCAAAAAATGTAGCTTCTATCTGCTAGTATTCTCGACCACTTCACCGCTTATCCCCTGCAACTGACTTATCATTTACCATAAATGAAGTATTTGCTACTGAATAAGCTATTACTCTCTTAGAGTTAGTTAAAAGGCTAGACTCAACGTCCTGGGGTTATTTTTTAACACATTTGCTCACATATTTCGTTAATTTCTGTTGTACATGAAAGAGATATGTTGCATTTTCCCGTTTTGTATGCAAATAAAAATCTACAGCGTAGCACTAGCTCGAGGTCATTAACGATTTGTGCGGCAGAATAATGAAATTGGCCAAATTTGAGTACAGACGTGGTAACTGTGCATGCAGCTACAGCACTGTGCATGAGGCGGTATTTATAAGCATTCTGAACGGATTTACAAATAACAACTCATTTTAATCCACCGGAACGAGAAAATATATTCTTTAACAAGATTCCCAGCAAATCGGTTTTACTGTTTGAAATTTGACTCATCATACTCAACATAGAGAAGAAAGACTTGATCCTGAAGTCCTGTGGATTTCAAGTTTGTTAAGGAGTGAACACTAATTTACATTTAGTAAGATAAGAATGGGTCAGGAATTTGGCTACGCCGTTGTGATGGAGTCATAATTGCTTTCGCCTAAAGGGATTAAGGGAATTCGAGGAACACCTATATCATGGTGTCCGAAAAGGATACGAGCTGTCTCTTCACCATCTGCATGGCGGCAAATAAAAAACCTTATTTTCAGTGTAATCTGAAAGCAGTTTTTTCCATTAAATTTTATCTCTAGACGTATATATGAATTTTTTCCCATAACCATATGTTGTCGCACCTTTTTCTGTTTTCCGTTTTAACCGACCTGAAATGTTCTGTTCTTAAGATCCTCGAATTCAACGGATTGTTAACCCTCACACAGAGAAGCACTGCCATGTCAAAGTAACCACATTTCTTTTAAATAATAGTATCTCACCAGAAATAAATTTAACTTTACCTATAGGAAAACATTACACTGTATTCAGGAACTGAATCAAAAGTGGTTCAAATGGCTCTGAGCACTATGGGACCTAACATCTGAGGTCATCAATCCCTTAGAACTACTTAAACCTAACTAACCTAAGGACATCACACACATCCATACCCGAGGCAGCATTCGAACCTGCGACCGGAACGGTCGCGCGGTTCCAGACTGAAGCGCCTAGAACAGGAACTGAATCCTTCTCCTAGTATGAGTCAACAACAGCCGTTCGCTGCGTCAGCATGTTTTGCAGCTGACCGACGAGACGTTGCTGTGGGATATCTAAAAAGGTTTGCCACTGAATCTAAGACTTCCTGAGAAGCTGGGGGGCAACAGGTTATCTCAGAAGGAGTATCATCTAAGGATGCTGAAATAAAAATATCTGGGGTACTTCTAACTGTGTAAAATTTTAATGATTTGAAGATAGTATTGATTATAATCTCGGGCTTTTCGTAGGTGATACAGTTGTTGTTATTATTATTATTATTATTATTATTATAAAGCAAAAAATTTGGTATTTAGGACATTCGCAACTGAGAGGCGTGATAATTAGGGAGCTCCGTTTCAATTCTAGTATTATTTATTTAAAATCCCGTCTTCTAGTGTATGAAATTATAGTTCTTGGCGGCTGGGTAGCCGCACGGTAGGAACGCTAACCTTTACCGTTATGTATTACCAAATACTATAATTTCATACACCTGAAGATGGAATTTTAAAAACTCAAATCCGGTCTTTGTTTAAATAAATATTGATGCAACTGAAGCGAATCTCTCTAAATTAATGGTCATACTATTAGCAAGCTTCACAAGTTACGAAAGCTCTACGCTACTGACTTCAGAACTTATTGCCAGGTAGTTCTACCTTGACAATTAATGTTACAGTCCATGATACGTAAGATTTTCATATCTTCTCTGGTGTTGCAGAAGTAATACAGCCTAAGTCTTCCAAGATGTCTTCTTCCTTGAAGATCTTCTGTACATACTTGATAGATTTCCCTTTCTTATTGAGTTTGACGTGCGCGTCGAGTCGCCATGCTTTAATTTTGGATGGAACGTCTGGCTCTCCCTGTAGACCATAAACAGCTTTGTTAATATGGTCCATTCCACTGTGCTATTATGTGGAATCCTGTTAAATATTTTGCTCAATATTTTTCTTTTAAAGATTACAAACTTTGCTTCTTTTGATTTTGTGAACGCCCATATACCACAGGCGCATATCAGAACAGGTTTGATAAGATGTTTGTGTATGCGAATCATAATTTCTTGAAACGAGTTTGCTGTTTAACATGTCCAGTAATGCTAAACAACATCAATTGTTTTTTTGTACTCTATTGTTTATTTCTTCTTGGATGTTGTCTGTATTTAGCGAAATTCTAAGATGGGTTACTGTTTCGATTTTCTTTGCACCAATTTTATAGGTATGACCTGGTTTAGATTGCAGTGAGACAATGAAGTATTTGGTTTTGCTGGTGTTAATAGAGGGACTGATGAAACAGTAGTTTAGTCCTGTTAAACACATAATTATCATCATCATCACTTCTGTTACTTTCTAGACCTGTTCCGAGTAAGATGTTATAGAATATTGTCCAGAGTGTGGCTTTTTTTCCGTGTGACTAGGGCCTCCCGTCGGGTAGTCCGTTCGCAGGGTGCAAGTCTTTCCATTTGACGCCACTTCGGCGACTTGCTTGTCGACGGAGATGAAATAATGATGATTAGGACAACACAACACCCAGTCCCTGAGCGGAGAAAATCTCCCACCCAGCCGGGAATCGAGCCCGGGCCCTTAGGATTGACATTCTGTCGTGCTGACCACTCAGCTACCGGGGGCGGACCTGAGTGAAATTAATTTCTATGACAGAATTTGAATAAAATTTGCAGTAATCTACAGTAAAATCTCGAGAAAACACCAGCCGGGCGCAAGGCTGGCCACTAGCTTTTCAGATGGGAAAAACAGCGTTGTGCACTTCACAGAACTAAAGGAGTGCTATCCTTTGACTACAGGTTTGATGCATCACAAAAGGAGACACTCATGTCATAAAAGGATTTGAGAGTAACAGTTTACAGGGATATCAAGATCGCCGGCTAGAGTGGCCGTGCGGTTCTAGGCGCTACAGTATGGAACCGCGAGACCGCTACGGTCGCGGGTTCGAATCCTGCCTCGGGCATGAATGTGTGTGATGTCCTTAGGTTGGTTAGGTTTAAGTAGTTCTAAGTTCTAGGGGACTGATGACCTCAGAAGTTGAGTCCCATAGTGCTCAGAGCCATTTGAACCATTTTTTTTAGATATTAAGATCACATAGTCCAGGGCCGGCCACAGGGTGCCAAACTTAACGCGTGCAGCTCGTGCTGGCCCCGGTCGTGCCAAGGCCCGGGCTGTCACCCCGGTTTGCTCGGTCCTTCTCACAAGTACACGGAACAGAGTGACATTTCATTCGGCGCTGCGATGCGGCACTTCTCGCTCGGCACAACTCTCTAAGTTCGGCAGAATCGTGGGGCCAGCATTGTTTACCCTTCGCTATTTGTTGTGGTATGAAGGACGTTCACAGGTCCAGTTGTTGTTTTCGCAAAAAGAGGCAGCCTAGCGATCTGTCATCACAGACCTTTAAAATGAATGGGAATGGCAGAAGGGCAAGATGAGGATTCTTTATTCGCATAAGCGACAGGTACTGGTTATTTGCTGTGAAACAACATTACAGTACAATGGAGAGAGAATTTAAATATTTAGTTGACAAAGAAAAACAAAAAAAAAATACAACGATCGACAGACGGGGTTCATTGTTCTGTATATCAAGAAGTACTTCGTGCTAAATTTGTAGGCATGGAGCAGTTGAGGAAATTGGTGGTATGAATAGCAAAATTTCTAAAGTCGCACCCATTATTCAATTGTCAGTTGCAACAGTTTTCAATAGTAATCAAGGAAGAGCACGGAGACTTGAAGTATTACACCAAATTACTTCATGTTCGTCAATTAGAGGGGCATGCCTGGAACGATTTTTTCGATTTAAGACTCACTACTGTTGAATTTATGAAGGAGTGCAGGAATGAAAATTATAACATCCGGAATAGATTGCAGACTTTTTATTTTAAGTGGACTTGACTGCACACTGCCGACAGTAAAACATAGCAAGGTAACTTCTTCCTGATTTGATGGAGGTGAATTTAAAAGGAAAGTCAAGTTGTAGAAGAAATACATTCTGACAAAGACATTCCAGTTCCCTAAGCTCACTGGTGTTAAAGAAAGTGCGAAATTTGCAGAATTCATTGTGGCCTTGCAAGAATTAAAAGAATAGTTTTAAACAGGTTTTTAGGACACTGTCAGTCTTACATCTCATTTCAGGTTGTTTTCTAGACCGTTTACCGTTTCAGTTTGCGGCGGAGCGGTGTTAAAATAGTTCGCTAGCACTGAGTGAAGCACGCAGCAAATTAATGTACACCTACCTCAGTACAGCGTTCGTTCACCATCCGTTGCCCTGCATTCGTAGGTACTATGTAGACGATGTTAAAAGCAGCGTTGAAGAAAACCATCGTCCATACTTACGATTGCATAGTCCGCGTAACTCAGGTAACAAAATAAACCTGTAAATCTCTACTAATAACGGGCAAAAGTGGATACTTCCTTCCTTCATTGAAAATGTCCGCGTCCCGATACTGATGTTTTTAATGTCTTCTAGTCATGGTGTCAACAAGCCCACATTTACGTCGATAGCACATCTACTACTAGTTCATGCAGCTTGTACCACGCGCAAGACAGCCAGAAATGTACTAAGTCCAACCCGAAATATTACGAGATTAATACAATCAATACTCTGCTACGAAATGAGTTTCACACTCGGTCCTTTTCAGTGGATTCTTCAAAGGAAGATGCTCGCCAAAAAATGTTCTTTAAATGCATACTGAACACGCCACGCAGAATTCTTCACAAAGCCGATAGTTTCACACGCGGTTTTCTCTACAACAAACACTCAAAAATCTCCCAGACTTCACAGAACAGGCCGTAAATACATCTGCTTGCACGGCGATACAAAACACAGACAAAAAAGAAAAAAACAGTCACCTCTTCATTTTACAAATAACTTTTTCGGACACGGCTAACTGTTAGACTCTAATATGACTTTCTCGTCCGGCAGCTAGTACACGACTCTCCCAATGCCGTTGCTCACAGCGCATATACTACTTGATAGAGCGCGGGAAAGACTTCGCTCTGATTGGTTGATCAAATGAACAGCCAATCACTCAATCTTTCAAGGTCATATTCGCACCTAAACTGTTTTACTCCAATCAACATTCACTGATGCATTTACATCATTTTATGCTGCAAATACTAATAAAATGTTCCACCAAAGCAAACCAAACGCTCTGCCTCGTGATGGTGATGACTGGGTGTTGCGTGCTGTCCTTAGGTTAGTTAGATTTAAGTAGTTCTAAGTTCTAGGGGACTGATGACCATAGATGTTAAGTCCCATAGTGCTCAGAGCCATTTGAACCATTTGAACCAAACCAAACGAAAACTAAGAGAAAACCATGCTTGAAATATACTTAAGAACTGATTATCCTCTTATTACCTTCCTGGCTGCCTTATTACAAAAGCAATCACTTCGTAGACATACGACATCCGCCAGTGAGGGGGATTTACAGTTTTCATGACACCCTGGTGGCGTAACACTTGCTATTTACGTAAGGTGTAATACAATACAGAATTGAAATTTGACGTATGTCCCACATACACTCTATCATTCACTCTCATTTACTCTCACCCTAACACAAAATATAAATATTAACTTTTAAACTGTTATTTTCATTATGAAAGAAAAATTATTGAAAGTTTAGAACTGAAAATCTTTATAAAATAAATCGGCACACTGAGAGTGCTCTTACTGTTTTCAAATAACAAAAGAAATATAAACTGTTATTGTTCCTTTCTGAATTTACTTTCTTAAGTGTCGGTTAAGTACTTTTTAATGTTTTTTTTATATCTCCCAAACTATTATAGGTAGCGGTATCAAATTTTGACACAAACTTCGTCTGAATAACAAAAGGTCATGTACCAAATTTGGAATAAAACAGATAATATTTAACATACTTATATAGTTTCTTAGGTGAGGTGAATAAGTGATTTTAGTACGTGCCACAGTGAGCATTCTCATGGTCCGCTTTAGCGACAGGTGTGGCTATGACGCATACGGCCGGCCACAAGTCGGCCGCCGCCGAATGCTACTATACTGCAGGGTTCCAAAATAGCTTGCCATAACGTAACAAAATTTACTGCAAAAATCTGCAGTCGCGTAATAGCTGCGACGCTACAAGTTAAGAGTGCCTTGTCCATGTGCACATGTAACTGATTGATCTATAAGGTAATTCCAGTTTCAATGACAAATCCTTTTCCCGTTAAAACTGTCCAGGACATAAACATTGCTTTCCTCAGATAGATTTTCCGAGTCTCCATAATGCCGCTAAAGAAAGTGATACAATATTTCGATCGACATATGTGTGTGAAAGACGTTTTTTCGAATATGAAACTAAATAATTCACGATTATGTGACAACTTATATGGTAAACTCTGTGAAATTGCCTGCGTCTGTGTATATGCTGATAGTTTGTACAAGATAAAAATTATTTTATGTCTTCAGCGCCCCCAAATATAATTAACTGATATCGAAAACCTGTTTCGTTTGTGATCTATGTTGTTGATAAATGTGTTGTCCTGTTCAGACAACGTGGCGCGGGAGTGGGGAAATGTGAAGCGAGGCTGGGCGCTTTGGCATTCAGGCGCGGGCATAGCCTGCCAGCCAAAATCTTGGCCATCCCTGACATAGGCTATGTTGTAGGTAACGCTAATGACAGGCTGCTATTCATTGCTAGGGTATTGGAAAAATGAAGCGTGTAAGCAAATGAGATTGATTACAGTATTCGAGGGCGTACTGAAAAGTAGTGCTTCCGAATTTCTTACTCTGTTCTCAGTATCTGTTGAGATACTATATGTCATGCATATTGCTTGGTCGACTTTGCCGCTTTGCTGACTAAGTTGCAACCATCTGCCGCTAGAGGGCTCCGAATTATAGCGTGTAACATGGCTGTGTGTAACGTAACTGTGTCAGTACATCAGAAACAGTTGGCTGTAATCGAGTTTCTAACCACAAAAAACGTGCCTCCAACTAAAATCCATATAAGAATGAACACTATGCACAGTGAGGTCCATGGTTCATGGGGGGGGGGGGCTTCCATATCAGCTCGAATATCTCTAATTTCACCATCACGGTCTTTTCACGAGATTTACGTTGGAGAAAGGAATATTTTAATTGAGTTCTCTAGAAGCGTACGTTCTCGGAACATTAACACTGTAGCACGCCTTGATGTTATGCAAAATTACCCTCTTACAGCGTCTGCCACTGGTGTTACGAGTAGCTAAGTATCTCCGTGACTTTTCGCAGTCACTAAATCAACCTGTAACGAAACGCATTGTTCTTCTTTGCATCTTTTCTACTGACTCTCTCAATCCTGTCTGGTAAGATTTCCAGACTGAAGCGCAATATTCAGTTATTGGTCGAACGAATGTTTTGTAGGCTACCTACTTTGTGAATAGACTACATGTCTTGAATATTCTTCCAACGAATCTCGATCTGGCATATGCCTTTCCTACAGTTAGTTTTATTCCTTCGTTCCGTATTAAGCCCCGCCGTGTGCATACTCCCAGAAACTTTTTGGACCTGACTCCTTCTAGTGATTGGTCGGCAAATCGTGCATTCATACAATAAAGCGTCTTTCTGCAGCGTTACGTCTCGTCCGCCTGTAACATCGGCATCCCGCTTCACAGAACACAGATGCGGGATGCCTGCAGCACAGCGAGTGAAACCAAAGCACACGTTTACGGTACGACCAAGGCAGGTGACGGAGACGAAAACAGCTATTTTCCTACGTCACTCACGTGATCGAAAATAGTCGCAATCGATCCATCCGCCAACCGGCCTTATAAGCCGGTGCACCGCCGGCCACAAGGACTGACGATAGGCCCAATACGACCACGTTTTTCTGCCCGTTCCGTACAGTCACTACAGTGATCTGTTCACGTCCAGCCACTTTTCTCCTTGACAATAGAGTTGGCGCATTACTTCACCCCTCCTCTGTCTTCCTCCGTCGGCTGTTATTCAGCCGTTGCTTCGAGTCTCCTCATACTCCACTGAGACAGTTGGACCGGATCTGAACCGGTGACGCTGCGTATTAGTAACCAGCCACAAAAAAAGGCCACAATGAGATCGACACGCAGCTCGGACTTGTAGGCATCTGCTATCATGGCCGCAACATCCATGCGCCTCGTCCGTTTGTGTCCGCCGCTCTTAGTCTAGTGGCTAGCGTTGCTGTTTGTGGATCACGGGGTCCCACGTTCGATTCCCGGCCGGGTTGGGGATTTTCTCTGACAGGGACTAGGAGTTTGTGTTGTGTTCATCGTTTCATCATCATCATTCGTGGCTGTTGCTAGTTCGGACTGAGTAAAAAACTGGACTGTGTAAAAATTGGTACTTCGTACGGGTGCTGATGACTGCGCAGTTGAGCGCCTGACAAATCAAACATCATCATCATCGTCCGCTTGTAGTTCCTCAGGAGTGGTAGCTTCGGACTGTGACTCAAGAGTGTCGTGTAACTGTGGTCTGGCGTTCCTGAACAGCTTTGTGGTAATGCTGTGCCGACCACAATCTAGTAGTTTTGTTTTCGACTTTTCTTTGGTGGACTTTCTCGAGAAAGAGACCTGTGAGGGAAAGATTTTATGTAGTTATTCTTCTGTTATGCGATCGGAACTGGGAACCCACACATTTCTTGCTTGAATGTTGTTTTTGTTTTCGACTACTTTCTCGACATCAGCAATGTTCTTGTTTATTGGTGTTCCCCAATAAAAACAGATTGAGGAATAACATCCGCGTTTGGCTCTGCTACCGCATATACACGACTTTCTGCCTCTTTGTGAGGAATACACTACATTTGTTTATGATGTGTATCAATTGCCAATCCTTGCACCAAGCCTCGATCATCTACAGGTCTTCATGAATTTTACAGCGTTGCGACTTCGCTGTGGCTAACAACATCATAAGCGAAAAGCGTCTTGGGACTTCCGACGTCATATGTGCTATGAAAAATTAAGTGTACTATGTTATTCAAATCGTTCAAATGGCTCTGAGCACTATGGGACTTGACGTCTGAAGTCATCAGTCCCCTATAACTTAGAACTACTTAAACCTAACTAACCTAAGGACATCACACACATCCATTCCCGAGGCAGGATTCGAACCTGAAACCGTAGCGGTCGCGCGGTTCCAGACTGAAGTGCCTAGAACCGCTCGACCATACACTGAAATAGTTTAAGCTTCGCGTTTCTTCGCAATTGGCATCATGATCCAGATACGTAACATCTGAGAATTTTCAGGTGTACAGTTTCTAAGCATTTTTCAACTAAAATAACTAATTCGTAATACGTGTATTTCTTTGTCATTTTTGTATATGACGTGGTCTTCTACAAACCATTGGTCTCCCGGTGTTGGAGACATCTTTTCATATGATGACGATGGGCTTATAAATTATTCAGTGTAATTTACTTCTAAAAATGACTGCCCCCGTAGCTGAGTGGTCAGCCAGACAGAATGTCAATCCTAAAGGCCCGGGTTCGATTTCCGGCTGGGACGGAGCTTTTCTCCGCTCAGGGACTGGGTGTTGTGTTGTCCTAATCATCACCATTTCATCCCCATCGACGCGCAAGTCGTCGAAGTGGCGTCAAATCGAAAGACTTCCACCCGGCGATCCGTCTACCCTACGGGAGGCTCTAGTCACACGACATTTACATTTTACTTTGAAAAATAAATAGTCCAACACTTTATTAGTAGCTGTGCAAATGCAGCTCATATGTAAACACTGTCTTGCTTTCATTTGAACGCTGAAATCTTCAGATGCCGCCAAAGCGGATTAAGGACATCGTTCAGTGACACACAACTTGCCTACAATTACGGTGACTGAAACTACAAGGCCACGAAGGCGGCTTGGACTAAACGTCAAACTGGCCATACTGCTTGAATGCACGAATGATTGGCATTTCAGTACGCAGCGAAAAGCGGGTGGGAACAGGACCACCTACGCACAAAACTATAGTCCCATATCTCAGACGTCCATCCGTTGTAGCATTTTGGAACTTGCTTTATCATCGCGTATTATGATATTTTTGGAGACCGAAAACCTCCTCCGTATGAATCGACATGGGTTCAGAAAACAACTATCGTGTGAAACCAAAGTCGCTCTGTTCGTACACAAGACCTAAAAAACAATAGATACCGACACCCAGATTGATGTCGTGTTCCTTGACTTCCGAAAAGTACTCGATGCAGCTTCGCACTGCCACGTAATGAACAAAATAAGACCGAACACAGCGTCAGACCAGCTGCGTCATTGGATGGAAGAGTTTCTAGCAAGCAGTATGTTCCCGACAGAGACAAATCAGACGTAAAAGAAACTTACGGATTACCCCAAAAAAGTATTACAGTACAATTACTTTTCATAATATACATAAATGACTTCGTGGATAACGTCCGAAGTTAACTGAGGTTTTTCGCAGATCGTGCTGTCATATAGAGAGAAGTTGCAACTCTAGAAACTTGTGGCGAAATGAAGGAAGACCAGCAGATGATCAACCCTTGATGCAGGGATTGGTAATTGATACTCATCAAAAATATGGTTCAAATGGCTCTGAGCACTATGGTACTCAACAGCTAAGGTCATCAGTCCCCTATAACTTAGAACTACTTAAACCTAACTAATCTAAGAACATCACACACATCCATACCCGAGGCAGAATTCGAACCTGCGACCGTAGCGGTCACGTGGTTCCAGACTGAAGCGCCTAGAACCGCTCGGCCACACCGGCCAGCCCGGTAGCTCTAATACCCAGTAGCACGTCCCCTTGCATTGATGCATGCCTGTATTCGTATGGTATACTATCCACAAATCAATCTAGGTCCAGATTGGCCCACTCCTCAACGGCGATTCGGGGTGGATCCCTCAGAGTGGTTGGTGGGTCACATCGTCCATAAACAGTCCTTTTCAATCAATTCGAGGCATGTTCGATAGGGTTCATGTCTGGAGAATATGCTGGCCGCTCTTGTCGAGCAATGGCGTTATCCTGAAGGAAATCATTCACAAGATGTGCATGATGGGGGCGCGAATTTTCGTCCATGAAGACGAATGCCTCGCTAATATGCGGCCGATATGGTAGCACTGTCGGTCTGAGGATGGCATTCACGCATCGTACAGCCGTTACGGCACCTTCCAAGACCACCAGCGGCGTACGTCGGCCCCACATAATTCCACCGCAAAACAGCAGGAAACCTCCACCTTGCTCCACTAGCTGGACAGTGTGTCTAAGGAGTTCAGCCTGACCAGATTGTCTCCGAACACGTCTTCGACGATTGTCTGGTTGAAGGCATATGCAACATTCATCCGTGAAGAGAACGTGATTCCAATCCTGAGTGGTCCATTCGGCATGTTTTGGGCCCATCTGTACCGCGCTGCATGGTGTCGTGGTTGCAAAGATGGACCTCGCCATGGACGTCGGGAGTGAAGTTGCGCATGATGCACACAGATTGAGTCGTAACACGACGTCCTGTGGCTGCACGAGAAAGGTGCTGGCGTTGCTGTCAGGGTTCCTCCGAGCCATAATCCGTAGGTAGCGGTCGTCCACTGCAGTAGTAGCCTTTCGGTGGCCTGAGCGAGGCATGTCATCGACAGTTCCCGTTTCTCTGTATCTCCTCCATGTCCGAACAACATCGCTTTGGTTTACTCCAAGACACCAGGACACTTCCCTTGTTGAGATCCGTTCCTGGCACAAAGTAACAATGCGGACGCGAACGAACCGCGGTATTAACCGTCTAGGCGTGGGTGAACTACAGACAACAAGAGCCATGTACCTCCTTCCTGGTGGAACGACTGGAACTGATCGGCTGTCGGACCCCCTCCGTCTAATAGGCGCTGCTCATACATGGTTGTTTACATCTTTGGGCGGTTTTAGTGACATTTCTGAACAGTAGAAGGGACTATGTCTGTGATACAATATCCACAGTCAACGTCTATCTTCAGGAGTTCTGGGAACCGGGCTGATGCAAAACTTTTTTTAATGTGTGTAATATTTTTCAACTTATTAAGAATGTTAAATTACCGCTTATTTCTACTAAATTGTAACAGTTTCTTGAATGCCTGTCTCAAATCTGCAGAAACTGCATTGGATATGGGTCGTTCGGAGGTGACGTGGTCAGAAAATCGTCCACCTGCCCACAGTCACACGCTGGTGTTGCCCATTCGCGTGTCTTGCAAAGACAGGCATGGTAGAGTCCGCGCCCTGTTACGGAGTGCACTAGTCCTATCGTGGGACTGTGCTCTTTTACTCTTTACTTCTCCTCAACGCAGGATAACGTTTCATGTCTTTCGATCTGTGCCACAGGTATCCCACCTTTCCTGCAACAGCACTATGGCCTTTGACTTAATCTGCTTGTTCGTCTATCGCGAAATCAAGAGGTCAGAGCCCCGTGACCATCTGCAACCGGTCACTGGCGGGTTCTCTACGCATCAGCACTCTTTTCTACACCATCGTAATTGTCACAGCGGGATTAACCAACGTGAGTCTGTGGTGGTGGTGGTGGTGGTGGTTAGTGTTTAACGTCCCGTCGACAACGAGGTCATTAGAGACAGAGCGCAAGCTCGGGTTAGGGAAGGAAATCGGCCGTGCCCTTTCAAAGGAACCATTCCGGCATTTGCCTGAAACGATTTAGGGAAATCACGGAAAACCTAAATCAGGATGGCTGGAGACGGGATTGAACCGTCGTCCTCCCGTCAGTCTGTGGACCAAGACGCCGGAACCATAGCGCACGATTAACTGAGGTATGTTGTTGTGATATATCGTCACCAGTCCAGGGGAAGCATGAAACCTACTATGGTCAATGGATATTAGTATATTTAGCGCTTACCATGCTCTTTTTGATAATGCGCTCCCTGAAGTTGCATCGTTCATCTGTGATTACTGGTCTCCTTTAGCCTTCAAAATGTTGTGTTATTGATCCTGATGATCAATTTTTCCTTGAGGAAGCTTTAAATTGATTTTTGTGGTGCTATTGCGAGTCTGGTATTCTTGCACTATTTTGATACGATGTTCATATCAGTACCACGCACGTGCCGACTTGGTCTTAAATATGTGAGCTCAGTACATTTTCGCCATTATTTACCTGAAGTTAGCCAGAAGGGTCTGCTCCGAAATATCGTGGCAGCAAGTTGCGTGATGCATCCAGGTGGAGGTGCGCATGCGCTGCTCGCCTTATCGAAATTAAATCAACGGCATACTCCCCTTCAAAATGGTTCAAATGGCTCTGAGCACTATGGGACTTAACAGCTGTGGTCATCAGTCCCCTAGAACTTAGAACTACTTAAACCTAACTAACCTAAGGACATCACACACATCCATGCCCGAGGTACTCACCTTCTCCAAGTCAATAGGTGCGCTGTTGCTGAACGTTGTATTTCAACTGGTCATTTGATGAAATGCCATGAAACAATAGCTGTGGCCCATATGTCAAACATCTGGAGCTCCATCATAAACACACCAGTGGAAATACGACTGGTTGAGTTCCTTATCAATTGCGACGGCGACTTTCAGTCAAATTCAACGTGGAATCTTACCATAGAAAAACTTTGTTCTCTAAGAAGCTGGCGTCCTTCTGCGATTTTACCGTACGAAGACGATCGATTTACTATTGATGAGCTCACCTGGCGTCTTCTATGGTTGTCACGTGGATGCCTTTTGTATATATTGATGTCTCTATTGGAATCTTCTTCTCATCAGGTCACGACTTCGTTGCTCCTATACTGAATGGTGCAAGGAGGAACAGTGATGCAAAATAAAATTCCAAATTATTACTCGGCTGAAATAAAAGAACAGACACCGACTTAGGATCCCAGAAATTCTTCTCCGGATTTATTCAAACTTTGCCATGAACAGCTAGCAGACGCATAGAGCCAGTAAAAGTAAATTCTGAGACTTGAAATAGTTCCTAAACACTGAGAATAACAGTCTCATTGCACGCATAACATTTAGTTCATATATCTTCCGGCAATATCACACGAAACATGTCAGTGTTCTTTCACTTACAGCACACGTCTAGCCATCTTTCAGCCCCGATCGCGACTCCTGCAGACGCTGAACACCGTTTCGCACCTGTCTCCTGCTGCTCGCTTGTGACTGCTCCATCTTGTTACGGCGTAAAGTCAGCGCCGACACGCCAGTCGGGAACGAGTGAGCAGAGAGGGCTGTGACGAAGACGTCAGTCAATTGCACGCTGACCGACCCCTCTCCAGGACGACAACGCGACAGCAGCAGCCTCTGTGCGAAGAGAACATAAGCGCCGCGCCCGACTGGCCGCGGCCAGTTCTACGAGGAACTTCAAGACAAGCGACCCGAACAGAAGAGTCATAGCTCATTGCTTTGCTCGTACATTCTATGTAGCTCAAACTTGCAATTGTTATACTGAAGAGATTTCTTATTTTGTCTGTCGTCCTTTGCTTGCGACTCATCTGTTTAACACAAAGTGTGTGTGTCATTTTCTTTTCGTAATAAAACTCATAAATACGAACTGCTTGAATTGTTGTCTAGCGATCCGAGAAAGAAGGTTTCCTAGGCACCCCACATTTGACGACTAGCCAGGAATTCAGGCACAATTATAGAATGCTAGGCATGAACCTGTAAGGGATCCACAGTCCCTTCCTCAAAGACAAGCGTATGACGCACCCACCGATTACTACTGTTGTCAGGTGCAGCTGGGTCAATGATTAGGGTTGATATCGGAATGCTGTAGCAGGAGACATATCTTACCAGGTGAATGCGTGTCCCTGTCGGCGTGGGTTGACTAATCAGCGAACCAGAAGTCGGAAGTAGTATCCCGAATTGTGACCAAGTGGTTCTGCCAAAAGCTAATTAAAAAGACGGAGTGCCGATACTCCGTACTCGCGTCTACAGCGCCGGCCCATGGACAGTAGTGAGGATAGTATGTAGATTATTGTAACTCTGTGTGACGAAATTTCAAAGTATGTGACGTTTGTTGAGAGTAACATGAATAGACATATATGACAATAGTAGTGACAGTATTTAACGAGAATATACATAATTTTAGTTAGTTAGTGCAAACGTTTGCAACTTTGATTAATGCGAAGCTTCTAATCTTTGAATACAGCATTACTGAGCCGCCAAAATCCAATGGAAACATCTCCCAGATCGATTAAAACCGATCAGCACTTATCCATTAGATCACAGTCAAATTTAATAAGGAGCGTTTCATCTTGTTTACTGTGCCTAGGATATGTTCTTAGAATCGAACAATAATGAACATTAACCTGTGGAGAGCGTATTACAACGTAATTTTGGAAGTAAAAAATCGCCAGAAGGAATAATACTGTATTATTTCGACTGTACAGTGCGGAAATATCTTGTATATCGAGAAGAAGCGTGTGTACATCACATCAAACAGTAGAATCTGCGTTAATGAACAGTGTCTAAAAGTGTAAACGTTAAAATCCGAGTCGTAAACTGTGATATTCGTACACTAAAGAATAACACATGTGGAAATTATCACGCCTAAACATGCCAAACATTTGTCACGAGCTGTACAGATTAATGTTTTCTTGTAATTTTATTCCCGAAATTGTTTTCTGAATGGCTAAGATCGGATGGTTTTACGTGGACCCACAAACTGTAACATGTACGCTAGTTCGCGTGACAATGCAATATTTAGTACATTACGCAACCATGCTGGGGCAAAGTGCACGCACAGTATCCGAATTAAAAGGTAGAGAGTAGTAAGGTGATTTGCACGCCGCTAGACCTGATTTATGCACGGAATTTGGACTTCGCAGACGAACTTTACTGTGCCTTCGATATTAGGGACTTGAAGTGACAATAGTAGGAACAGCAACAGCCGACCTCGACATCTAGTGGCAAAACTGCAAGCAAGACAACAGCTGCGCCAGCGAGTGGCTTTATTTTGTTTCTCATATTTCATATCAGTAGACTGATAGGGATAAAAATGAAATAGTTATTAATTTATGGTATGTCTTCTCTCTGTGTAGTGCCTGAACAGATATAAAATGATGGTGGTGGTATGGACGGCAAAAGTCCCTGCTGACAGGACGCAAAACCAAAGGAGCAGCTGAAAGAAGTCAAAAGAGTGTTTTCGTGATGTGCTGCAAGAAAGCGAGTAGCGGGAGGCATATAATAGTACCAGCTGAATATGTGTCATTGTCGCGTGTTGACCCCTAGCAAGCCGGAAGAAATATGACGAATGGTGACCAGGTATTTCGACCAAAATGTGATTACACACCGAAGGGCCAAAGAAATTGGTACATCTGCCCAATATAGTGTAGGGCGCCGCGACCACGCCAAAGTGCCGCAACACGACGTGGAATGCTTATAGGTATAGGAAACTTTAGAATTTTCTAAATGTTTAAAAAACTGTGGTAAAAATTGAGATATTAACTACAAAATTTGAGTTTTTTCTAAACATGAAATTTAAAATGTAACAGCTCATTCATTTTTTCATAAATTAAATAAATTCTAGAGTTTCATACACCTGTAAGTATTGTTTGTATGCTGTGCAAAATTCATCGAAGAATCCCTCTTACATATGAAGAAAAGTGTACCTATAGCAACAAATGCAGCGAATAGTAAGTGAAAAAATGATGAAATTACACTTATAAACAAAAATTATTTTATTATGTTTTTGAACTTTCACTGCTTTGAGTGTGAATCCTGAACCCTTTCTGGTCATGCTGACAAAGTTTTATGAAGTTATTTGTGAAAGTATAGACAGTGAAAATTGAGATGTCCTGTTGTGCCTCTCCTGCTACAAGTCGGCTCGTTTGACGTCCTGACATGAGGTTTGTTTTGTGTGGAGATTTAAATATAAACTTTCTATCTGATTCTCTACAGAAAATAATGTTAATAGATTTATTTGAATCTTACAACGTGGAACAGACAGTGTACTTTTGACCTCGAGTCCAGAGAAACAGCAGAAACATCATAGATAATATCGTCCTACATTGCTCACCAACTCATGGACGCAGTGTGAAAACAATTACTACTGACCTGTCACATAATGATACACGGAGAGTTATACTGAAAGGAATCGCGGCAGATACACATAGCAAAGTAGAAGACAAAGATTTAGATGTATGAGGCCACTGGCAAAGCAGACACATAAAGCAAATCTCTAACGACAAATCTGGAAAGAAATTTGTAATACAGACAATCTGAACGACAAATATAATACGTTTCGTCAAATCCTAATCAGTTTCTTTGGTAGCTCTTCCCCATAAAAAAGAAAAAAAAACTGGAGGCAGATTTACGGTACTAATAAGCAACCGATTTCGATAACTAATGGCGTTAGAATATAATATTTGAGGAAACGGGAGCTGTATCATAATATGAGAACAGTCAGAGCTAGTAACAGAACGCCACTACGGACAATACTGCGGCATGCTGAATGCCAGTAGTCTTAAACAAAGCATTAGGCCAAGAGAATACAAAACTCTCAGAACACATTTAAAACCATGTTGTCAATTGTGAAAGGAATACATATGTCAGAAGTGTTATTGTGAAACACGTGGAACGTAATACAAATGATGTCTCTAACAGGGCAGTCAGTAATATCAACACGTGACTTTCTGTAACAGCTTGCAATGCATACAGTTTCTGCCACGGAGCTCTGGTAGGAGCGAAATTTTGACGCCTCAAGGCGGTCAAAATTTTATTCAGGTCGACCATTTCAAATTCTTTGGACTGAGGTTACGGTTGGAGGCTTTTCTGAAAGTATCACGTGCGAGATCTTGGCAGAAACAGAGTGCTGGTGCTTTCACTGTAAGGAAAATCTCCACAGTTCTGACACTGAAACTCGAAAGCTTGTTTAGTTTGCTTACTATCACGCTATTATCTCTTTTGGTTTTATATTTTGGAGTAACTCTCTCCACCCATCAAGAACATTAAAGGGCGGTCAGACGGATCTGCGGCATCACTTCGCGAACTTCGCATAGGCCGTTGCTCAGGAATCTCGTAATTCTAATTCTTCTATCTCTGTACATATGTTCCATCACAGGAATTGTTGTTGACAGTAATGATTCATTCAGAAGAAACGGCAACATTGATTCAGTGAACATTAGACGGGAAAACGACATAACTCGAACAATATTTCCTTAAGTATTGTGCAAAAAAAAGTTCAACTGGCTCTGAGCACTATGGGACTTAACATCTATGGTCATCAGTCCCCTAGAACTTAGAACTACTTAAACCTAACTAACCTAAGGACATCACACAACACCCAGTCATCACGAGGCAGAGAAAATCTCTGACCCCGCCGGGAATCGAACCCGGGAGCATTGTGCAGAAAAGTATGCGCCATTCAGCAGATTCCACTTTCAGTTGGCTTCTAGCACTACTGGAAAAGTTGAGTGGTAGCCCCAAAGTATTCGGGTCCAAGTTCAAAGTTTTCTTTTGGCACACTCTTACTCTGTTCAAAAGGTCGTCTTAATAGCTCAGAATTTTTCTCTGTAATTTGTGTTTTATTTGCATACTCTACAACAGTTTTTTCGTGTTGTATAAATTCGTAATTTTTTGTTTATAAGTTTTCTAACCATCATTCTGTAAATTATGTAAGGACTCGTTTCATGAACATGTAGCTTTTGCTCGCATGGTCCCACGGAACCTGATAAATACAAAAAGTAAATTCAAGCAAACAATAACAGGAACGTGATACGAGTATACTGATTGAACCGTAACTATTTGTGCAGTAAAATGGGGATGATTTAAGACGATACAGTGAAATTTTTATAAGAGAAGCAATTCTTCACTGGTAAGATTATGAGGAAAACACTGAATTCACTAGGTCGGTCGTTTCTACGTTTCGCGGTCAGTACGATCTCTGAGGGACCACATAGACGTCTATGTCAGTTTACGAAAGACAAATATGTTTCAGAATTTTTCGTCACAATGGTAAGCATAATAATATAATATCTTCATGGATACCCACAGGAACAAAGCGTTGTCTAATTATAATATAACACTTGTCAGACCATTTTTGAAATATCGGTTTCTTTTCAGTATAAATGTTAGAAAAATTGTTTGCTTATAATTGATAATATTATGTTTTTCTTAAGATACAGTAGAACAAAACAAAATGTTGAATTAAATTTTCGAACTTACAATACGCGTATCAAATTTCCTCAAAACACATAGAAAGAAGGATCCTTTATTGTACGATTATATGATAGCGGAACAAACACTGGTAGCAGTTACTTCTGTAAAATATCTGGGAGTATGCGTGCGGAACGATTTGAAGTGGAATGATCATATAAAATTAATTGTTGGTAAGGCGGGTACCAGGTTGAGATTCATTGGGAGAGTGCTTAGAAAATGTAGTCCATCAACAAAGGAGGTGGCTTACAAAACACTCGTTCGACCTATACTTGAGTATTGCTCATCAGTGTGGGATCCGTACCAGATCGGTCTGACGGAGGAGATAGAGAAGATCCAAAGAAGAGCGGCGCGTTTCGTCACAGGGTTATTTGGTAACCGTGATAGCGTTACGGAGATGTTTAATAAACTCAAGTGGCAGACTCTGCAAGAGAGGCGCTCTGCATCGCGGTGTAGCTTGCTCGCCAGGTTTCGAGAGGGTGCGTTTCTGGATGAGGTATCGAATATATTGCTTCCCCCTACTTATACCTCCCGAGGAGATCACGAATGTAAAATTAGAGAGATTAGAGCGCGCACGGAGGCTTTCAGACAGTCGTTCTTCCCGCGAACCATACGCGACTGGAACAGGAAAGGGAGGTAATGACAGTGGCACGTAAAGTGCCCTCCGCCACACACCGTTGGGTGGCTTGCGGAGTATCAATGTAAATGTAGATGTAGATGTACATATACCCCTCTGAGGGTATGTAGTATACTTTACCAAATGTAGGACATATTAAAAACCGCTCACAAAATTTAAAGTTCACACACATCGTGTGCTATGCACCGTAAATTGTGTGAGCAATGTTTACAATCTCTGTACCAGTGGACTACAAGGTAAACCGAAGTAAAAGATTTTTTTTCAAAATTTTCCGTTAGTTCGACATAAAGATTGATCATTAATTACAAATTGCACTGTTCGTACATAACATTAAAGGCAATACAATAATGCAGCACCTTATGTATGGAACATATCGTGCAGTAATTGCATGACTAACGAAAAACGCACTTCAAAATGAAAATCATTTTCCGAACAACGTCATAAAATAAATAATTAAAAAGAAAATCATGACTGGTAACGGAGAGAAGGTATTTTATAAACGAAATCATTGTTTTACAGTCTCAGGCTTTCACTTCACCAACAATTTCTATTGGACAAAATAAAAAGTGTGTAATTCACCATTTTTCAGAATATACTCATTACTTGGGTTACTGAGGTAGTGTTGTTTATAATAGCAGAGGCTCATTGGTGTGTAGTGTAGTAAAAACTGATACGTACAGTATTACCTACGCAAATCACAATAGATCAAGTGTCACGGAACAGTTTACTGAAGCAGTTCGCTAAGCTTACTATGCTATTATCATCGACGTGTACTCCTGACTGCCAATAAATGTTAGTGTAATTTGACATGAAAACAAAACCGTTTATTAGATTCACTATCAGACATGCACACGAATAAATGTTTACTGTACCAGGCATCAAATAACTCAAAACACTGCCAGGAAAATTAAGGCGTTGTCACGATTACAACTTGTAGGTATTCGATGTACAACAGAAACATTACATAAACGATTATGAGCCAAAGAAATTTACGTCTAGAGGAGTAAGTCAGTTATCGTCTTGGTACATGTCAATTGTTATCGTTTAAACTCTGCAGTTAATTGTAATTAAATCAGAACTCAAAATATGTAATGGTTTGCTAAGACATTTCAAGTATTTGCATTATCCCAGACAGTCAATTTGAAATAGCAATACCGTTTGATTCTGCCATGAAAGTTGCGAGTACTATCATATTTTGATGTCCTGATAGCGCAAATTACGACGGCTCTATTGGCACACACAGTGAAACTCTACACGTGTCTATGTGAAACTTTTACTCCCAATTTTCATTCGAACGTCTCGTGAATAACGTGCAATTTCTTATGGTCAAAATTACACAGACGGCACAGAAGCCTAAAATCAGTATATTGAGCTAACGAACGAATTGTCACAACTGAATATTTCTGATTGTACTAGGACTTGAATGAACTCTGCGAGTGAGGTACGAGTTTGTAAATGTCTTATGTTTCATAACAAATGTTTCTTGTCGCAATGAATTTGGTGGCGCCACTTTATTAAATTTCCAAAGTTGTTCACCACTGTTTGTAGTTCATGAATGGTTGTCGAATATGGAGCTTCGCTCTTTGGAAGAACTTACAAATATACGTATAATGGGTGATTCAGGAAACTGTAGCGTCCGGAAAGCCGGAGAGTTGGGAATAAATGTTTCGCAATAGATGTCATCTTAATTGGATGAAATTATTTCCGTGCAATGTGATATGACCTCAGTATAGAGACTGGTTTGATGCACCTCTCCACATTAGTCTCTCCTGAGCAAGCCTCTTTATGGCTGCTTAACTACTACAGCCTACGCCCACTGAGACCTGCTTATTGTAGTGAAGCCTCGTCTGCCTCTTCATTTCTACCACCCCCGTCGCTCACTCCTGACATGTCCCTCCACAACAAAACTCATGACTCCTTGATGGTTCAAATGACTCTGGGCACTATGGGACTTAACTTCTGAGGTCATCAGTCCCCTAGAACTTAGAACTACTTAAACCTAACTAACCTAAGGGCATCACACACATTCATGCCCGAGGCAGGATTCAAACCTGCGACCGTAGCGGTCGCGAGGTTCCAGACTGTAGCGCCTAGAACCGCTCGGCCACTCCGGCCGGCACTCCCTGATGCCTCAGGATGTTTCCTATCAACCGATCCCTGTGTTTTAGTCAAGTAGTGCCACAAATTTCTCTTTTCCCCAATTCGATTCAGTACCTCCTCATTTGTTATTCGATCTAACCAACTAATCTTCAGCTATTTTCTATAGCACCACATTTCAAAAGATTCCATACACTGCATGTCTGAACTGCTTCTCATCAACGTTTCACTTTTGCACAAGGCTACACGAGAGATAAATACCTTCACATAAGGCTTCCTAACACGTACTTAGATATTAACTCTTAACAAGGTCCTCTTTCTCAGAAATGTTTTTCTTGTTGCTGGCAGTCTGCATTTTATATCCAGCTTACTTCAGCCATCATCAATTAATTTGTCTCCTAAAGGTCAAAACCCATCATCTCATTTCCTAATCTGATTCCCAGATCATCGCCTGATTTAATTCGACTACATTCCTTTATAATTGTTTTATTTCTGTTGATGTTCATTGATATTCATTTATAATCCCTTTTCAAGACACTGTCCATTCCTTCTAACCGTCCTTCAGAGTTTTTTCTCGTTCCTGATAGATTTTCATAGTCATCGTCAAAGCTTAAATATGTTTTCCTTGTCCTTGAACTTCAATTCCCTTTCCAAAATTACCCTTCGTTTCCTTCACAGTTAAGTCAATGTACAGATTTAATAACTCCTGAGATATGTTACAAATCTGTCTCATTCCTTTCTCAACTGCTGCTTCCCTTTCACCCTCTTCGATTCGGATAATTGGTGTGTGGTTTCTGTTCAAGCTGAAGATAACTTTTCACTTCTCGTTTTTTACGTCCGCTGCATTCAGAATTTTATGGAATGTAAGCCAATCAACAGTGTAAAAAACTTTTTCTAAATTTAGAAAGTGTATCAACTTAGGTTTGCCCTTCTTCGGATATCTTGTAAGAAACATCGTAGGGTCAAATGGTTCAAATGGCTCTGAGCACTATGGGACTTAACTGCTGTGGTCATCAGTCCGCTAGAACTTAGAACTACTTAAACCTAACTAACCTAAGGACATCACACACATCTATTCCCGAGGCAGGATTCGAAGCTGCGACCGTAGCGGTCGCGCGATTCCAGACTGTTACACCTAGAACCGCTCGGCCACTCCGGCTGGCCATCGTAGGGTCAGTATGACCTCACGTGTTCCTACATTTTTTTCAGAACGGAAACTGGTGTTTCCTAGTGTTGGCTTTTACCATTCTCTCCATTCTTCTGTAAACAAATCGTCTCAGTATTTTGCAACCATCATCAATAAATCTGACGATTCTTCGGTATTCACACCTGTGAGCACCTGACTTCTATGGAATAAGAATTATTGCATGCATCTTGAAATCTGGGAGTATTTCACATGTATGATACACCTAGGTCAGATGGTGGAATAGATTCGTCTTGGCTAGCTCTTCAAGGCTCTCAGTAATTCTGAGGGCATTTCGTTAACTCCAGGGGCCTTTTTTCGACTTAGGTCTTTCGGTGCTCCGTCAATTTTTCTTCTATCTCATTTTCACCTACCATTTTTCATGTTAAATGGAGTCTTCGAAGAATGTAGTGTGGACTGTACTAGTGGAACAGCAAGTACACTTCTATCACACAGAACGTTCCCAAACAATGGGGCCAAATGATTTTGAAACAGAGCAATTGATTATGCCGTAACAGCTGCGATGAAACTGGAAACTGTCACTCAGTTGCTATAAGCTCAAGTTTATGCTGGAAGCAGACGTTGCTTATATCAATACAGAAACAATATTCCTTTCAGAACATTAGTTCCTTACTTCGTATTACTCAGTCTAAGTCTGGATTATTTTGACCCTAAAGGCCTGTATCGCACTGTATACTATTGCCCCACCAGCGTGGTGTATCAGATATCAGTTGGCCGGCCGGTGTGGCCGTGCGTTTCTAGGCGCTTCAGTTTGGAACCGCGTGACCGCTACGGTCGCAGGTTCGAATCCTGCCTCGGGCATGGATGTGTGTGATGTCCTTAGGTTACTTAGGTTTAAGTAGTTCTAAGTTCTAGGGGACTGATGACCACAGATGTTAAGTGCCATAGTGCTCAGAACCATTTCAACCATTTGAACCAGATATCAGTTACTACAAAACGCGTGCAGTACTGTACCGCAGAATCTGACGACTATCGCGATACCATTTTTCTTTCGTGGGAGCGAAATTAGTGATGAGAGCAGCCATCAGTACCGGCAATGCGTCCGTCAGCTGCCGTCAGCGGCACATCTTTTAGTACATAAATCCGTTCAAGAGAGCGCGGGGCTCTGTCATCTGCAGACGGCGTGCCGAACCGAGCAAACAAATGAGAGTACAGCCGCCGCTTGCTCCCACTTCTCTAACGGATGTGCGGTTGTAGAAGACGCGTCAGCTCCATGGGCAGCTGTATGCCATTACACTTAACGGAGAGACTGGCGTAAATGGTGCATTCTAGTCTGAATGAAAAGCAAGATCGCTATCCATAAATCGTGTTCCAATCAGTAAACACACAGCACAGTACCAAAAGGCCTGCATCTTCCGCAAGCTCACAAATCTACACCGTTTCTCGTCCTCGACGAGGGACTTCTTCTGCGCCTACACCAGTGGATCCCATCTACTCTCCAAATTCTTACCAATTAATGTGCGATGTGGGTCAGAGGTTAAAGATCATTCTCAGAAGATGCAGAAAAGAATATGTTTCGTAGTATACTCTCTCAAGGAGGACGATGCCTTTTGTAAGCATTGTGCGTTTTTCACTATGGCAAGTTGGTTAGTTGTAAGCATTGTGCCTTTTTCACTACGATAAGTTCGGGTAAAGGTAGTCATCAAAATGTTGGAGCTCCGGTAACGTCCAAGTTTTCGAAGTGCAAGCATTCCCTTGAATATTTCAACATCGCTGCGAGCAACGCTTAACATAAGGCTGCTGTAATCGATGGCGACAATTTTTTTCACGCTTTGGTGAGCAAAACAAAAATATAAAACGTACCACAGACCAAGGCTTGGGGGAGCATGTGAAAAAAGTAGAAAACGCTTAGTCCCTATCATCGAGGCGTTGATTCTCTGCGGGCGTCAGGAGATTTCGTCAAGGGACACGAGGACTTCGGACTTTTGAAGCTGACAAATAAGATGACAAGAGCACGGGTGACCTTCGCTTGATTACAGCCAATAGTGAATCGTATTCGTGGCACTTTCATATTTTGAAACGAGTCACCTTTTTCGAACCTATCTTCTACAATAAAACTCCAACGTGGTTTTTTAGGCAGCCCCTATGCATCTTGCAACTGTTCCTCAGACTCTGCCCCACCATATCTGCAGCTTTGTGCATGTGATTGTTGCAATTTAAATCGGAACTGAGTAGAATTCAGGGAGCGCTATATCTACAACCTTCTGCGACCCCTGCAGAAACAGGTTGAAATGAGTTAGTGGGACAGGACCATGTTTTGATGACTTGGTGGAAATGGGAACGTGTCGTAGCTCCGCCAACCATGTACAATGTGTAAGGGCAGTGCCAAACGAAACTTTCTCCTGCAACACGAGGTTGTTGTATAAAAAGACGGAACACGAACTGGGAGAAGGGCGAGGATTTTGCTACGGCATTGCGATGCTTCTCCAAACTACATACAGGTACAATTAACAATGAATGGACATACTGCACAGTCATCTATCTACATTCGCAATGGTACTCGCAAAGTAATGGAGGGTTGGTTTAGTGATGATACCGAAATTGGGAAGCATGCTGCCGTATCATTAATCACTATTGATATTATGGTAAAATTGCTAAAATTGATCACACCGTCAGCTGTGATGCATATTATTACAGTACATCGGCAGTATTTTTCCATCCCATCCATCAACTGGCAAGCTGTTGATTATCACATTATGACTCGTTGACATCGCTAGTTTGAGATGGAGAAAGAGCCTTGGTGGAGGGGCTACACATTCTAGCGCCGAAACAGTAATCACATACATGACTGCAGTATAAGGAGTCAATCGATAGGGAACGCAGAGTCATCAGCTATCCCGTCATTGTGAATCATGAGTTTAAGAGTAGAGGTTGTCAGTCACCTTCGGACAGAAGTTTGGAAATGCCCCACAATGCTGCAAAACCCTTCCAGTTTCATTATGTTGTGACCATCTTTTATTTCAATCACCCTGTGTGTGTGTTGTCGGAGCACAAACAGCAACATGATTTACACCGTGCGATGTCTAGTTTTCTGTGAAAGTCAGTGGATTGAAATGTGTTAATGTCAGTTTAGAACCTGACGCAGACCTCAAAGTCGTGGTGGAAAAAAAAAGTGTATGGCAGTGTAAAAAGCTGTGTCATACGCTGATTGGATATGTTACAGCAGAAAAAAAACATGTTTCAAAAGACTCAGGGAGCCTCTCTTCTGACTGACAGTCTGTGGGATATGGTCTTCCTCCTCTTAGAGTATGGGTGATGACACTTTACACTGGTCTGTGAAGGCGACTGAATGGATATTCAGTGGGGTCGGCGCTTATGCTCGATACCAGCACATACACAGTATTTGTTTCGAGTTCTCTGTTGAATGAAGTTAGAGGAGTTTTTTATAGTTTGTAAGACCGATTGTCATTGTATCATTGTCGTTGCGATCGTGTTTTTAACATTTGGTGGCCCGTAAGACTCTTTCTAAGACACACTGGTACCACTCGCAAGAAAAACATCAGGCCTATAAAGTATGTGTGTGTTCCGACATGTACAAAGTAAATGACTATGCCCTGTCGTAAGGAACGTATGGATTTTACGTGAAGACACTGATAGGGGCAAGGGGGATGAAAGCTTTTTTTTTTTTTTTACTTGAAAATATTAATTCCAGTCATAGCAATAATACAGATATTTCTATTTCCAGAGCCACAGGTGTCAGGAAGGGGTATTTCAGATACTTCGCTCATTTTCGAATGTTGTCCAATTGAGGCTGGCCGGCCAGTGTGGCCGAGCGGTTCTAGGCGCTTCAGTCAGGAACCGCGCGACCGCTAAGGTCGCAGGTTCGAATCTTGCCTCAGGCATGGATGTGTGTGATGTCCTTAGGTTAGTTAGGTTTAAGTAGTTCTAAGTTCTAGGGGACTGATGACCTCAGATGTTAAGTCCCATAGCGCTCAGAGCCATTTGAACCATTTTTGAACCAATTGAGGCTGCAATCATAACATTTAATTGTAAGTACACTGGTAAAAAATATGTGGCCAGTTTTCTAGGACGCTTCTGTCTGGTGTGTGTTGCGCGCGGCGGTGGTGGCCTGTGGCAGGAACTATTGTCGTTTCAGGCTTACGATGGGAGCCGCCCCAACTGGAGGGGCCAACTGGAGCACAGGACTGTAGCTGACCTGACCGTGTCGCCCTGTGGACATTGGAACAGCGAAACAATACTCAGTATCTGTTGGGCAGCCATCGTGATCACGTGTGTTCTCCATGGAAATTGACGTATGTTTGCGCTGGACTGTTCTTCCCTCCCATATCAATTGCCTGTGTGGCCGCGCGGTTCTAGGCGGTGCAGGTTCGAATCCTACTTCGGGCATGGATGTGTGTGATGTCCTTAGGTTAGTTGGGTTTAAGTAGTTCTAAGTTCTAGGGGACTGATGACCACAGATGTTAAGTCCCATAGTGCTCAGAGCCATTTGAACCAATTGTCTGGTTGACTGCTTTTGCTCATTTCTCGTTATTATTTGGTTGAGAGAACATCGATTGTGGAGTGTGTTGTGTGCACCTAGATGGTGAAAGACGGGTGGAGACGCGTTTGCTGGTTCTCTAGACGTAAGAAACACCTTAGTTGACTTTGTAAAGTAGAAAGATGATGTGAAATGTTCTTGATTGCCTTAGCTAAACATAAATTCCGCTAAGAGACATCAGTCATAAGTTATTTCAAAAATTAGTTCAAAGGTGGTTAAGATTATTCTTGTAAACGTTAAAATTGGGCTTGTGTAGTGTAGAATATTACGCCAGTATTCCATTGAATGAGGTGAGAAGTTGTAGCGAACAGAGACGTTTTTCATAGTTAAGGGCTGCTTTTTGTGACGCGGAAACAGGTGGCCTGCCATTACTAACAAAAAACGGACGAGACAGGGGCAGATTTTACATGTATATTCCGCCCTTGAGCTGTGGTTTCCAGACGCTACATTTCAATTCTGTACTGTGTTCCAACATAGAAGCAAAAGCAATAAACGCAGAGACATTTATACGTAATATTTCGTACTTAAATTTAGATTCCCAACTTCGGCTTTTTTGTCTTTTTAATCGAACAATATTTAGAAGCCCTTCACTTCGGGTTCACGGTTAAAAGGACTGTCGGGTTTGGTTGTAAATTCAGCACTTTACTTAGTTTTGCATGTTACATTTAAAGAAAATTCATAGGGTAAAATATAGTTTCATTTTACATAACACAATAAAACAAAACGTCTGAACCGTCACAAATATACGCATATTGTGAAAGGAAGGAAAAGAAAAAATTTATCACCTGCATTTGTCACTGTCTTCACAAACTGATGTTCAAGTAGACACCGTTAGTCGCCATATTGATATAGATTTTTTTTTTTTTAACAGATATAATTTTCTGTTGGCGTGTGCTACACTGGACACAAAAATGGAACGGTCTGCAGATAAGTGGAGGCAATCATAACGCTGTTGGTATTGTTCGGTTGAATTCTCATAGTCCATTCTCACTGCCACTCACGTAACAAGGCCATGAAGATAAAACAAGTACGTAATCTGAAAATGGTCTAAAAGGCTTTCCTGTTCTCTTCAATCCACGTGCTAACATTGCAGCTGCACTTGATGAAAAATACTGGCTATTCTACTGAATACAATTGTGAGGTCTGTTTTCGGGTAAAACAATCTATCTTCAAATTAGCAACTGAAATTTCTATTTAGTAAAATTGATCTACAGAACATATTGCATCACCTTATTTCCGCATTGAAACCTAACCCATTTAATTCCATGCAGCACCTTGTAATTTTCAGATTAGAATGGCTACTTTAGTGCAACTGTTCATCTCTAATGATTTCATTAACTGTCTGCCTGTTCTATCAGTGTTATTTTATTATCTGACTTCAACGAGTGCCTCAAGAATACTAATTATTAACACGTGTTATCTTAACTCCGGCTCACCTACGTCTGGCTGGCTACTTCGAAACGTTCCAAAAAGTGCTTGCAGGTGCAGACAGCGGGGGTTGCGTTCATGTTCCTCATGGAACTCACTCACCTGCAAGATAAGAAGACCCTCTCTCACAATACAGAAATCACTTTTAACTGGATCTTAAACAGTTGTAAAATTTTTCCATGATATAAGGATGTTCCTCAGAGAAAATGTGTTCATTTAAAGCCTTTATTCATATAAACAGAATTACTGTAACCTTTTTGATGATGGAAGTGGTTGCACACTTTCTCCTCCAAATCTGCCTAATTAGAACGCATTGTAACTTGAAGAATTACGTTTGCAAAGTTAAGAATTGTTTCAGCTTCATGATTTTACTTGTTGGGTATGGTACTGAAAGTTGTAACATCTAAGACAGCCAAAATATGCAATTTCTAAAGTCACGAATGAAGGATCCTGTCAGCTACTAACAATACAACATACAAACACTCAGGACCGCGCACAGCAATGAACAAAGTGTATCAAATGAAATGCTTGGTACGCAATTCATAGATCGGCTGAAGTGTCTAAACCTGAATGCACCGCTGTTAAGAATACCCCCCCCCCTCCTCCTTACAAACAAGGACAACACAAAATGGTAGGTCAACATATCTGGTAAAATACTGACGGCATATAGAAGCTGTTGTGAACAAATGCTGTTGTTGTTGTTGTGGTCTTCAGTCCTGAGACTGGTTTGATGCAGCTCTCCATGCTACTCTATCCTGTGCAAGCTTTTTCATCTCCCAGTACCTACTGCAACCTACATCCTTCTGAATTTGCTTAGTGTATTCATCTCTTGGTCTCCCTCTACGATTTTTACCCTCCACGCTGCCCTCCAATACTAAATTGGTGATCCCTTGATGCCTCAGAACATGTCCTACCAACCGATCCCTTCTTCTGGTCAAGTTGTGCCACAAACTTCTCTTCTCCCCAATCCTATTCAATACTTCCTCATTAGTTATGTGATCTACCCATCTAATCTTCAGCATTCTTCTGTAGCACCACATTTCGAAAGCTTCTATTCTCTTCTTGTCCAAACTATTTATCGTCCATGTTTCACTTCCATACATGGCTATACTCCATACGAATACTTTCAGAAATGACTTCCTGACACTTAAATCTATACTGGATGTTAACAAATTTCTCTTCTTCAGAAACGCTTTCCTTGCCATTGCCAGTGTACATTTTATATCCTCTCTACTTCGACCATCATCAGTTATTTTGCTCCCCAAATAGCAAAACTCCTTTACTACTTTAAGTGCCTCATTTCCTAATCTAATTCCCTCAGCATCACCCGACTTAATTAGACTACATTCCATTATCCTTGTTTTGCATTTGTTGATGTTCATCTTATATCCTCCTTTCAAGACACTGTCCATTCCATTCAACTGCTCTTCCAAGTCCTTTGCTGTCTCTGACAGAATTACAATGTCATCGGCGAACCTCAAAGTTTTTATTTCTTCTCCATGAATTTTAATACCTACTCCGAATTTTTCTTTTGTTTCCTTTACTGCTTGCTCAATATACATATTGAACAACATCGGGGAGAGGCTACAACCCTGTCTTACTCCCTTCCCAACCACTGCTTCCCTTTCATGTCCCTCGACTCCTATAACTGCCATCTGGTTTCTGTACAAATTGTAAATAGCCTTTCGCTCCCTGTATTTTACCCCTGCCACCTTTAGAATTTGAAAGAGAGTATTCCAGTCAACATTGTCAAAAGCTTTCTCTAAGTCTACAAATGCTAGAAACGTAGGTTTGCCTTTCCTTAATCTTTCTTCTAAGATAAGTCGTAAGGTCAGTATTGCCTCACGTGTTCCAGTGTTTCTACGGAATCCAAACTGATCTCCCCCGAGGTTGGCTTCTACTAGTTTTTCCATTCGTCTGTAAAGAATTCGTGTTAGTATTTTGCAGCTGTGACTTATTAAGCTGATAGTTCGGTAATTTTCACATCTGTCAACACCTGCTTTCTTTGGGATTGGAATTATTATATTCTTCTTGAAGTCTGAGGGTATTTCGCCTGTTTCATACATCTTGCTCACCAGATGGTAGAGTTTTGTCAGGACTGGCTCTCCCAAGGCGGTCAGTAGTTCCAATGGAATATTGTCTACTCCGGGGGCCTTGTTTCGACTCAGGTCTTTCAGTGCTCTGTCAAACTCTTCACGCAGTATCATATCTCCCATTTCATCTTCATCTACATCCTCTTCCATTTCCATAATATTGTCCTCAAGTACATCGCCCTTGTATAGACCCTCTATATACTCCTTCCACCTTTCTGCTTTCCCTTCTTTGCTTAGAACTGGGTTTCCATCTGAGCTCTTGATATTCATACAAGTCGTTCTCTTATCTCCAAAGGTCTCTTTAATTTTCCTGTAGGCGGTATCTATCTTACCCCTAGTGAGATAGGCCTCTACATCCTTACATTTGTCCTCTAGCCATCCCTGCTTAGCCATTTTGCACTTCCTGTCGATCTCATTTTTGAGACGTTTGTATTCCTTTTTGCCTGTTTCACTTACTGCATTTTTATATTTTCTCCTTTCATCAATTAAATTCAATATTTCTTCTGTTACCCAAGGATTTCTACTAGCCCTCGTCTTTTTACCTACTTGATCCTCTGCTGCCTTCACTACTTCATCCCTCAAAGCTACCCATTCTTCTTCTACTGTATTTATTTCCCCCATTCCTGTCAATTGCTCCCTTATGCTCTCCCTGAATCTCTGTACAACCTCTGGTTCTTTTAGTTTATCCAGGTCCCATCTCCTTAAATTCCCACCTTTTTGCAGTTTCTTCAGTTTTAATCTACAGGTCATAACCAATAGATTGTGGTCAGAGTCCACATCTGCCCCTGGAAATGTCTTACAATTTAAAACCTGGTTCCTAAATCTCTGTCTTACCATTATATAATCTATCTGATACCTTTTAGTATCTTCAGGGTTCTTCCATGTATACAACCTTCTTTCATGATTCTTAAACCAAGTGTTAGTTTTGATTATGTTGTGCTCTGTGCAAAATTCGACCAGGCGGCTTCCTCTTTCATTTCTGTCCCCCAATCCATATTCACCTACTATGTTTCCTTCTCTCCCTTTTCCTACACTCGAATTCCAGTCACCCATGACTATTAAATTTTCGTCTTCCTTCACAATCTGAATAATTTCTTTTATTTCATCATACATTTCTTCAATTTCTTCGTCATCTGCAGAGCTAGTTGGCATATAAACTTGTACTACTGTAGTAGGCGTGGGCTTCGTATCTATCTTGGCCACAATAATGCCTTCACTATGCTGTTTGTAGTAGCTTACCCGCATTCCTATTTTCCTATTCATTATTAAACCTACTCCTGCATTACCCCTATTTGATTTTGTGTTTATAACCCTGTAGTCACCTGACCAGAAGTCTTGTTCCTCCTGCCACCGAACTTCACTAATTCCCACTATATCTAACTTCAACCTATCCATTTCCCTGACTTCTCCAAGGCATACAGTGCAGATCCGCACTACCACCTAGGGAACGAAATATGAGCTTAAGGAAAACAGGACCAGATTTCCACTTAAGTAGAAACTTTGATAGCAGATGTTACTGCTGCTGCTTTTGTTGTTGTCTTCAGTCCAAAGGCTGGATGTATGCAGCTCTCCGAGATATTTGTCTGCTTATTGTATTCGAGTATTGGATTCCCTATACAACTTTACCCAACACAGTCCCCTCAGTAACAAAAATGTCTTCATTAATGTCTTAGGATGTGTCCTATCAACTGATCCCTTCTTTTAGTCAAGTTATGGCACAGATTTCTATTTTTCTTAATTCGATTCAGTACCTCCTCCTTATTTATCAGATTTATCAATGTAATTTTCAACATTCTTCTGTAGAACGTAAGGAGACAGCCCATTGAGTAGGCGATAGACCCTGATTCCAGACGTTACCACGCGACCGTGAGCTCCTAAGCGGCGGTTAATAGCTTGTTTTGACAGTTAAGGTCGGTTTGACAGGAGCACGTGGGGAGTCATTTCACACTTCTCTCCGCAGACGGCGGTGACTTTGAGACATGAACGGAGAAACACCGAACAGTTGAAGCGGGGCAATGGAGACCTTCTCATGGCACCATTTGCGCGACTACGTGAAAAATAAACTTATTCAGACATTAATAACTATCGATCCTTATGTGTCAGTAAAGAACTAGTAAACTCACCTTAAGCAGAAAGACGATTATGCGAGTGAAGACACGCCCTCGGTATCTTAATTAGTTTGTAAGTTATTATAAATTAAATTTTCTGAACCATAAAAGCCAATATCTCGGCAACACATTGTGCGTTTACGAAAACCAAGGTCTCTACGGATACATCTCGTAGAGCTGTATCGTACAGTCACAGTAAACTCACTGAAACGGTACACATTTTAAATGACAGGCCTAAATGCACATTTCGCACAGTAAAAAGAGTTTTTTTTGCTAAATGGCTATAAAAATCCCAAAGGCTGGGACAATACTATGAACTAGAAATAAGTAGGAAATTATAAGAATGTAAAGTGTAAATTAGTTTTAATACTTGTTCCTAACAATCAGAAAACTAAGTAGAGCCGCATAAACACGTTATTTATGAAGAAGAAACTATGCCAAATAGAAGAAAACGAATAGCAGCATGAAATTTATCTCAAAATTTCCGTGATAATTGATGTATAATAGGTACATTAAATGTTTAAATTATGAACTTCGGCATTGTCTTACTAAGTTTTTGATTTGACTTCACGGTCATAGATCTAAAGTTTACAATGGCGGCGGCCATCTCTATATGGGGCGTTTGGTATAAACTTATCTTGGGGCAGTCATTGTGTGAGTCGTGTTTGTTGAACGGCAACAAAGCCAAGGCTTGTAGGTGCTGAATATTCTAAGTCCCCAACCCTGGATTTAGAGACTTTCTTGGTGGGTCGTTTCTAAGAACTTGTGATTTTTTTTAGGTTTGCGTGTGCAGAATTATTCTAAGTGCCCAATCTTGATTCAGAGAATTTCGTGGTATGTCCATTTTGAGTGTAACAAGCTCGTGAGGACATTATCTATTTTAGGCTTTTGCACCCAGCTACAAGTTGGCATTAGAGTAATTTTAGTACAAAGCCAGTGTAGGACTGGCGTTGTGCAAATTTAACAATTTTTTTGGGGATATCTCACGGAGTTTATCGTGAATTAGTTGATAGCCTGCACTGATAGGCCGGCCGCGGTGGTCTAGCGGTTCTAGGCGCGCAGTCCGGATCCGCGCGACTGCTACGGTGGCAGGTTCGAATCCTGCCTCGGGCATGGATGTGTGTGATTTCTTTAGGTTAGTTAGGTTTAAGTAGTTCTAAGTTCTAGGGGACTGATGACCACTGTAGTTAAGTCCCATAGTGCTCAGAGCCATTTGAACCATTTTTTGCACTGATAGATAAACGCTCGATCTGGCTGTGAGTTTTCAAGGATAAACTGTGAATGACATTTATTTACTTTTCGTCCTTATGGGAGAAGCAATAAGCTTCAATTGCCTAAACTTTAACCAACTGTTAGTGAGTACCTAATTTCTGGTGTATCAATTCCTGCATGTATTAATTTTTTAAAAGATGTTTTGGGTACACTGAGACAGGTGTGAGTTGGCGCCCTTAGACATAAAACGCAGATACATTTTTTAGTCCAATCACATCCTACGGAGGCCCATTGAACTGTCTGTGCTGGATTGTATGTGGGTGATATTTTCGTTCATTAGCACGTGGGGGCACAGAGCTGATTTATAGAGAAAAGGCGAAGTAACTGACTCTAATTTTGTCTAGTTTCACAAAACCATTGTTCATCACCCACCACAGTGTTAGCAAAAGTCTGTGGTACGGTAGCAAGTAGTAGATTTAAAAAACTTCTTTTCTATCCTTTTTTGAACTGCTTTCTGACCACGTTTCACTTCCATACAAGGTAACAGTCCATACAAATACGTCCAGACAATACTTCCTAACAGATTTATAATTGATGTTAAAAATTTCTCTTTCTAAGGTACACTGTTCTTGTTTTAGCCAGTTTTCGATGTACATTCTCTCTACTTCGACCATCATCTGTTACTTTGTTGTACAAATAACAAAACTAATCTACTGGTTTTAGTGTCTCGTTTCCTAATCTTCTTTCCGCAGTTACACTCGATTTAATTCAACTACATTCCATTACCTTTGTCTTATTTTTCTTCATGTTCGTCTTATAACCCTTTTCAAAACACTGTCCATTCCCTTCGGCTGCTCTTACAAGTTCACGGCCGGCTCTCATGGAATTAAAATGTCATCGGCAAACAGCAACATTTTTATTTTTCCTGCTTGACCTGTCATTCCCTTTCCAAATTTCTCCTTGGATTCCTTTATTGCTTTCTCAATGTACAGACTGAATAATACACTCCTGGAAATTGAAATAAGAACACCGTGAATTCATTGTCCCAGGAAGGGGAAACTTTATTGACACATTCCTGGGGTCAGATACATCACATGATCACACTGACAGAACCACAGGCACATAGACACGGGCAACAGAGCATGCACAATGTCGGCGCTAGTACAGTGTATATCCACCTTTCGCAGCAATGCAGGCTGCTATTCTCCCATGGAGACGATCGTAGAGATGCTGGATGTAGTCCTGTGGAACGGCTTGCCATGCCATTTCCACCTGGCGCCTCAGTTGGACCAGCGTTCGTGCTGGACGTGCAGACCGCGTGAGACGACGCTTCATCCAGTCCCAAACATGCTCAATGGGGGACAGATCCGGAGATCTTGCTGGCCAGGGTAGTTGACTTACACCTTCTAGAGCACGTTGGATGGCACGGGATACATGCGGACGTGCATTGTCCTGTTGGAACAGCAAGTTCCCTTGCCGGTCTAGGAATGGTAGAACGATGGGTTCGATGACGGTTTGAATGTACCGTTCACTATTCAGTGTCCCCTCGACGATCACCAGTGGTGTACGGCCAGTGTAAGAGATCGCTCCCCACACCATGATGCCGGGTGTTGGCCCTGTGTGCCTCGGTCGTATGCAGTCCTGATTGTGGCGCTCACCTGCACGGCGCCAAACACGCATACGACCATCATTGGCACCAAGACAGAAGCGACTCTCATCGCTGAAGACGACACGTCTCCATTCGTCCCTCCATTCACGCCTGTCGCGACACCACTGGAGGCGGGCTGCACGATGTTGGGGCGTGAGCGGAAGACGGCCTAACGGTGTGCGAGACCGTAGCCCAGCTTCATGGAGACGGTTGCGAATGGTCCTCGCCGATACCCCAGGAGCAACAGTGTTCCTAATTTGCTGGGAAGTGGCGGTGCGGTCCCCTACGGCACTGCGTAGGATCCTACGGTCTTGGCGTGCATCCGTGCGTCGCTACGGTCCGGTCCCAGGTCGACGGGCACGTGCACCTTCCGCCGACCACTGGCGACAACATCGATGTACTGTGGAGACCTCACGCCCCACGTGTTGAGCAATTCGGCGGTACGTCCACCCGGCCTCCCGCATGCCCACTATACGCCCTCGCTCAAAGTCCGTCAACTGCACATACGGTTCACGTCCACGCTGTCGCGGCATGCTACCAGTGTTAAAGACTGCGATGGAGCTCCGTATGCCACGGCAAACTGGCTGACACTGACGGCGGCGGTGCACAAATGCTGCGCAGCTAGCGCCATTCGACGGCCAACACCGCGGTTCCTAGTGTGTCCGCTGTGCCGTGCGTGTGATCATTGCTTGTACAGCCCTCTCGCAGTGTCTGTAGCAAGTATGGTGGGTCTGACACACCGGTGTCAATGTGTTCTTTTTTCCATTTCCAGCAGTGTATATAAGGAGGCTAGAAAGCTATCTCACTTCCTTCTCAGCTAGTGCTTCCCTTTCAAGCTCTTAGAGTCGTGCTATTGTAGTCTGGTTTCTATAGATGTTGTAGATAACATTTCGCTGTCTGTGTTTACTCCTGCTACCTTCAGAATTTCGAAGATTATATTTCAGTCACCATTGTCAAAAGCTATCGTTAAATATAAAAGTTCTCTCTTTAACCTGTCTTCTAAGATAAGTCACAGGGTCAGTATTACGTCGCGTGTTAATACATTTCTCTGTAACATAATGTGATGTTTCCCAAAGTAACACTCTACTAGCTTATTACTTTCTTTTTTATTCTTCTGTAAATAATTAGTGTCAGTATTTTCTAATCACGAATTATTAAACTCATGGTTCTGTAGTATGAAAGTCTCTCGCAACGATCTCCAGTGTTCTGAGAAAATGTTGTTACTCCAGGGGCCCTATTCATGCATTGGTCTACAGCCTTGTGTTTTTCCTCTAGGTATACCTGATTAGACAGTTTGGTCTATCTGTCTACCTCATTTTTAGGCATCGTTCTCCTGCTTCATAAGGACACTCATATTTGTTCAAGATGGGCAGAATAGTTTGACGAGAAAGAATTTAGGGATTTCCCCAGTACAGTGTTACACGGTCGTTAGCGTTCACGCTACACACAAATGATCTTGGAAACCCCATGTTTGCGGATGATGTTATATATAGATAAGTCGTGAGGAAGAAAACTTGAGTGGAACGCTTGGATTGCGCTGGCGCAGTGGGAATACACTAAAGTCCTGTCCTAAATGACGGCGGTTCCAATCCCCGTCCGTCCGTTCGTACTTAGTTAATCCGTGATTTCCTTAAATCACTTAAGACAAGTGCCGGTACACTTCCTTCCGGAAAGCAAGGTCTATTTTCTACCACATGCTTTTCGAATCAGAGCTGATGCTCCACCGTCCACGGGACGTTAGACCCTAATCTTCCCCTTCCTTTAGTAATACCTGTAGAGAATTAGCGTTTGCTGCAGAAAGTGACAGTTAACCTTTGACTTAAATAAAAATGACGTACTGTCGCTAGAGAGGAGGAGAGTTCTCTTGTTGTTCGATGAAACGATTGGTGATATGTCAGTGGAAACAGTAACTGTTCTTTTTCTTTTTTAAAAAAGAACTATCATTCCAGAGCGACAAAAACTAGAACGTCCATATAATATACGTAGTAGCCAGCTGACTGACTCAGTTTCTTTGGAAGAGTTAGAAAGAAATATAATTCAGCTACGTGAGAAATAGATTACAAGAGAGTCACGGAGCAACTTATCAAACTATAATGGTATACCCTACAAGACAGATGTAATGGATCACAGAGGTTTTTCCTCCATAACTTCTGAGCACTACGTTGCAAGAAGAGCCAGGAAAGATATTGGTTCTTCTCAGGTACATCTTGCAAAATGACCATAACGGGAAAACCAGGAAATTATAGCTCATACTGAGACTTACCGACTGTCATTGTTCCCACTCAACGTTCGCAAGTGGAACTAGGAGGGAGGAAAATCACAGTGGTAGCAGAAGTACCCTCCGCCAGACACCAACCTGGCAGCGGAGTATGTGTAATTCTCTCTTCAAGCACTCTACGGATAAGCGACACCTTGCGATGGTATATGTAGAGTCCCAACTCGATTTGCTCCTCTGTGTTACGGTACTGTATCTAGTAATTTAACACGGAATCAGATCTCATAGAATAGAAAGCCGTCACCTATGGTTTATAAATTGCGTTATACAAAGTTTAAGCCACGAGCGGTTTAATACCTACGTCCATTTCACGTGGCACGCATCTTATAAATATTCCTACACTAAATTCCTTAAAAAATAATAAAATAAAATAAAAAATAAAAGAAAAATCTTGCCTTTCGTAAAACTTCTAAGATATTTGAATCTGATACATCATATTCATCAAAAATTAGTCCTGTGGCCCATAAGAGTTGCGGTCATTATACGCCAATTTGTTATTAATTTTAAAACGTAGCATCGGCAACAGCGCAAATAACAATAGCAACAGGTCGTGTATGCCAACATCATGACCACGTGTCGGCAACTTTAACCGGAGTATATTTAGGAAATTCCATGTTAACAGTATGACTGTCCCACCCAAAATGGACATAATTTTTCAAAAATTTATGTACAGTCATACTCGAAAGTATCCGAACGACCTGAACTGCATTTCGCCTGATTCGCATGCAACCGGCATAATGCGGCTGTCTAGCACGTCCTCTAATCGCTCCTTTGTACAGTCGTTTTACTATTGAAAATGGTTCTAACATGTCACCACTAGCAAACACTGCTCTGTATCGCAGTAACTCTAGATGTAAAGTAATATCACGATGCTACAAATATCACGGAACACCTTATCACAGATAAGACTGTCCTTAAGACTTGTAAGCTCACATTTATCACAATAAATGACATACCTGAAATGTTACCACTCTCATTATTACGTCAGATGGGTAATGCACGTAGTAAGTTCGTCGTATTCATGATTTACTCTTCAAATTACCATACAGTGTTTATTATTTAACACAAAATGACATTAAAAATTTAAATTATCCACGAACAGCTAGTTGAGAATATGTATGAACTTCAAATGACACGACGAACCGTCTCGTTCTGCATATGGATTCAAACCCAGGTCATGTTTATCTTTTCGTCTGATAACACTGCGTAAGTATTTTGTCTAAGAGGTATCACAAGTAGTGTTCCTGTAGCTGTGGGAATCATTGGTTGAAAACCTAACCTGGTGTCACTCAGAGCTAGAGTTTATGGTCAGCGACTAAGTGTAGGGTCAATGAGTCGGATGCGAGTTTTGCAACTGTGAAATACTTTCCTACATTATAGAAGCGAATATTAAATTTGAACTAATACTGCGAAAATTTTGTACTTGGATAGCTTAGAATGAAAATCTTTCTGATTATTTCAAAGGAAAACAATTGATTTTCTGAAACAGGTCATGTCGACCAAATCATATGGAAGAACTGACAGCGACATATACCGGAAGGCAGTAAGATCTCTTGCCTTTTGGTTTGGCAGTACTCGATAGCCATTTCTAGGCGCAAGTAAATGAAGAAAGGCAGCGCGTTTTTGTTATCAAGTAACGTCTTCATCAATTACTTTAGTTTTAATGTAATCTACGAGTAACTGCTGATGTTTGATATTAACATGAAAAGGATTCCGTAGACAGGGAAGGAACCTGTTCTTGGGAAACTACTTCTATAGTGACCAAGAGGCATTAAATGATCTTCAAGCACGTGTGTTCCAGCAGGGGTATGAATAAAATGATAGTAATAATGACGGTAATAATCGAATATCCGGTAACTTCACACTTAACAGTGGATTTTCTCGAACTAAGAAATTTGCTCAATTTGTGAAATTTCAAAATGGCTTTACTTCGAGCCTATGATGCCTAGAAGAGTCTTTACATCCTGCTGACATGAGAATAGCATAATCTCCGGGTCATAAGCTTGCTTCTACTTAACCATTTAATAGACTCGCATTTTTTCCACCGTGACTAATTTGGTAAGCTAAGCACATCATCCGTTTCAGCACACTGTTGAGGCTGGGAAATGTGGCCACAATGGTCTGGTGGAACGAATTATCACAGGTGCACTGCTTGGGTTCACGAATTTACTTTTAACAGGCAGAAACAGATTTATTTTACCTCTGGTAACCTCAAGAGAAAAACGTTATAATCCATAACCCGCATTAAACATCACGTTCCTTCATTACCAACTGGGCAGAGCCGGTTTACGTTGGGTAATGATATAGCGGAAATAATGGCAAACAGAAATACAGTCGCCAGTAAACTTACTTACAAAAGGACATTTTATTTTATTTGATGAACCGATAGCCATTTAAAGGAACAGGTCTCTTATTTTACTTGTACTTGATTGAACTAGAGACGCTGAAAAATTTGGTGCTGGACTGTGATTCGAATTCGTATCTCCTCTTTCGAGGATCTGAATCTCTCAGAACAGTATAGTTCAATCATTTCGTTCCTTTTCCCAAGACTGCAATCTTCTCTAGGTCTCCTCCAAAGGATCCAGTACAAAAATATTCATAATTTCATTTCAAGCCCTATCAAGTGCACACCCACCTGCTAGTGAAAATTAACGTGCATTTTTAATGTCTGTTCATGTGTTGCAAACAATCGCAATAGGGGTCGTTATTTCTGGTCAAACACGAACACATCTTACTGTTGGTGAGTAAGCAACTGATACTTAAGCTATATTCGTGGATGCACGGGGTAGGTGTGCAGTTCGACTGTCGCTTAGGCACAAAAGTTTGTACCCTTATTTTAGATTCAAACACCTAGCAGCTAGTAAGAAACACCGATACGTAACAATTGATTTTTCTTAGTTAACAATCCGATTACGTGTTGGGTTCGTATCTCCGTCACAGAACTGCACATCATGCACTTCACCTTCAAATGCATACACACTTTGTTACTTCAGAATGGAGCATATCAGACATCTTTCGTGGTTAGCTAACAGGGACGAAAGGGTCTTGATAGGAGTTCCAGTTTATTACAAAAATTTTCGTCTTTTATTTTCAAGTTTAGATTTGGTTACTGGTATTGGCAAAAATTTCGATAATTCATGACTCTTCATGGCTAGTCATCAATATGATGTTATTAGATTAGATTAGATTAATTCTTGTTCCATAGATCATGAATACGACATTTCGTAATGATGTGGAACACGTCATCTTAAATGAAAGATTTCTTTACATACCATGATTCAATTTCTTTGCAACAATGTTTTACACACACACTCTCTCTCTCATGCTTTTTTATTTCTCTCCCCCCCCCCCCTCTGTCTCACTCTCTCTGTCGCAGACACACACACACACACACACACACACACACACACATTCTTTTTTTTATTTTTATTTGTTTGTTGTGCTCGACTATCGGCGAGGCACGAAAACGCATGTGAATGAGTTTCTTGGTTTTGAGTACACTTACGAAAGAAATATAAAACCAACTATGAGAGTGAGTGATTTATGATGCTTCGTTTGCAGTCGATTCTGAGTATTATTAGCAACTACGCTCCAGTCCCTAAACCTAGTTACAGAAATGCGAATCAGACGCATTACGTATTCCAGGCCGTAGCAGTTGCGACTTGGAGACACCAGCTATGGTCACTTCCCAGCCCGCTGTAGGATCACATTGGTTCGTCTTCTTCCTGCTGGTACTGTAACTGAGATTTGGCAACAAGGCAACGTATGTTTGGCAACTCTGTGATCGACGAGTTACTTCCTTGTGTGCACAAAATTAAGCCTCAAAGTTCACTTGATTTTACCTGTCATTTCCATTGAATAATAAGTAGCGATTCTTTCAAAGAATTGAATTCCAACTGTGCTTGTTCGTCCCAGTTCCAAATAGTATTTTTTCCAGCGAGAGAACAAAGTTTTGGTGTAACAAGAATTTCCATATTCAGAAAACGACGGTAAAAATTTACGAGACCTAGAAAACTGCGGACTTGTTTTTTTGTGGATGAAACTGGAATGGCTCTGATTGCTTCTAACTTTTCAGGATCCGGCTGATGCCTTCAGAAGAAATAATATGTCCCAAAAACTTCACCTTTGTACTACCGAACTCAGATTTTACCAAGTTAACTGTAATTCCAGAGTCTGCAAAAATATGTAACACGCTGTTGAGGATGCGATTATGTTGTTCCCATGAGGCTTCTGCTATCAGAATATCGTCCACATATAAGGTGATGTGACGTTTTAAGAACTCAGGTAATATGGAATTTAGCCCGCGAATGAACGCTGCCGAAGAAATGTTCAAACCAAAAGGAAATTTCCGAAATTGATAACAAACGCCGAAACAAAGGAAAGCTGTGTATTTTCTACATTCTGGATGAAGTTCGATCTGATAAAAGCTGAATCTGAGTTCAATAGAAGACAACACTTTTACACCATTAAAATTTTGAAGAAGTTCTTCCAACATTTGCGGCCTGTCTGTTTCAGGAATAATGATAGTATTGATTTGTCTCGAATCTAAGACAAACCTGATCGATCCATTTCTCTTCTCAACAACATGTAATGGATTTTTGTATGAGCTTACTGCAGGCTCAATAATGCCCTCGTCAAGCATAGATTGTATTTCTGTTCTAACACGGTCCCTATAATGTGTTGAATTTACGTATGGTCCAACACAAAATTTAGTATGCTCGCGAACACGAAATTGGTACTGAAATCCCTTGATTGTTCCTGTTTTGTGAGTAAAAACTGTAGAATGTGCTTGTAAAATCTCAAAAAGGTCCTGCCTATCAGTGTCATTACAATACTCAATTGTTCGAATTTTATTCTGAATTAACTCATTAGTTTCAAATATGCCGTCGATATCATCCCTGTCAGTACCTCCAGAGTGATTGCTAGTGTCTAGTTCCGTAGAAAATTCCGAACTGTTGTCTAACAGAAGGTAAAGCCGATTAATTTCCTCGTCATGGTTTGAGAGCCAATCTTCAAATTTCAAAGCTATTGACTTACCTTCTTTCTCTAAACTTATTTCAGCATCGTGAAAGTTTAAGATTGCTTTGTATTCATTCAAAAAGTCTACTCCCAATATAATTTCCGTCTACAATAATGGAACAATAAGAAAGTTCATAGAGAAGCTGTGGCTTTGACAAAAGAATTCTAAGTTGGTTTGCTGGCGTACATCTACACTTTTTCCAACGATTGCACCTTGTAATTTAATCTTACGTAACGGAAGTGTGGGACAATCGTTCGATTTGTTGCATTTGCTAAAGGCTGTTTCACTAATTACTGAAATGGGACTGCCAGAATCAAGTACTGCCGTAAATTTTACGTCATTTACTGTAATGTGAATCACAGGATATGCAATGTTGTTATGTTTTTCGTCGTGCTCCTGGAGTAAGATGTCCCTAATGTCTTCCATTTTTACGTAATTACTAGCTACGGCAGCTGCGTCATCAGTTTCATAAGTACGTTTTGTGGCTGCCAGCGGTATGAGTTATTGCCTATTGTGTCTTTGTTGGCGCGCGTCGTTATTGGGATTTGGAGACCTAACTTCTACAAATTCACCTTGTCGAGAGGGCCCTGCTCTCTTTGAATCCCGTCAGTTCTGATGCAATTCAGGTCTGTCGTTACGATCATATTGCCTGTCGTCATGTCGGTAGATTCCATAGTTTCTTTCTTGTCGGTCATGTGGTGGAGAATTTCTCCCTGAATCGTAACTGCGCGCTGGACCATTGCATCTAAAGTTATTCTGTCTCCCTTGATAATAATTATTTTGGTTCCCATATTGTCTGTTTCTCTGATTGTCTCTGTGATAGTCATTACCGGGGAGAGGTGATCTTTCCCTGTAATTATTACTACGCTGCCAACGGTTGTCATATGGGTGGTGTCTGTTTTGGTCACGATTTACGTTGTAAGAATAGCCTTGTCGTGTATTATTTCTGTCATCGCGGAATTGTGATAGATGTGACCTGTAATTGTTGTGCTCCTGTTTTCGCGTTCCGCGATTGTCAGTGTCAATTTCCAGTTCTTGTAACAGTCCCTGAAAAGCTTCAATGTCGTCTTTGCAACGTCCTGCTAAAATAATATGTCGTAAATGTTCAGGCAGTTTGATTAAGCAAATGCGGATGAGTTCTGAGGGGCTGTATCGGTTTGAAAGATACTGATTCTTATGCAACATGTCTTCAAAATATTTGATAAGACTGGAAAATTCAGATTGTTCCAAACGTTTCATCATTATGATGCTATGTTTGTTTTACTCGGTCTTGTGTAGCTTGAGACCAATACACTGAGAGGAAGGCATGATAAAATTCTCCTTCACTGTGACAATCGTGAATGACCGATCGCATTCTTACAGCTGGTTCATTCTCCAAGTAGCCACACATAAATTCTAACCTGTGCTCCAATCACCAGCTGGGAGGAAAACAATGAGAGAATTGATGAATCCATGTTTGTGGATGAATGTCGTTGTCAGAATTCTTAAATGTTTTGAATTTACGTGTAGTGATGAACAGCTTATAGTCAAAATCATCGTGTCGGCGAGTCGTACACTGCTCATTGTTACTTCGTTTCGGCGGTTCCATCTCAAAATCCAATGCGCCTTGCCAATTTCTTTCATAATTTCCGAAGTGTCCTGTGTTATTATTTTGTGGTTGTTCCGTATTTCTATGTCCCTCTTCCCGTACTGGAGCGCGAGTGTCCTCTGGAATATGTAATTCTTGTATTACTTGTGCCAACTGATCTTGTACTTCCCGGATTTCTCTTTTGTACTGTGTATTGATTTGATTTTGATTTTGTTTGAATTTTCTAATTTGTTCATACTCTTCAGTGTCCCTGAAGGCTACAGGTCTTGTGTCATTCAGATCATCATCTACCTTTGTAGATTAGTTAGTGAACTGATCTGAAAGTTCAGCTACTTTATCCGATAGTGAAATTATTTCCTCTGTGTGTTTTTCTGAACCAAGTTTCAGAGTGTCCATTTGTGTTTAAATCGTATATACTGTGTCCTTTAAGTTTTCCTGAGTTTTTGCAAGTTGCGTAACCGAATCGGTAGATGCAACTGAGTCAATTTTAGCTTGCAAGGTGTCGTGATTTTCATGAACAATAGTTTGCAGTTCTTTCATGGCTGCTTCGTGATTCCGTAATGCATATTCATGACGCGAAAAAATAGGTTGGAAATGCTCACAAATTTGTGTTTTTACGTCATTACAGACTTTTTGACATCTCGATTCAATGTTATGTAACTCAGTAGTTAAATCTTCACGTGTTTGTTCAAGTGCAGTGTCTAACTTTTGAAGCTTTTGCTGATTTTGTTCCATTGTGTCTAACTGTTGCTGTGTTTGTCTCTGGTGTTGTTCCATTGTGTCTAACTTTTGAATATTTTGTCCCATTTGTTTCTGATTTTGTTCAAGCGTTGTGTCTAACTTTTGTAGCCTTTGTCCCATTTGTTGCATTAACTGTAATAACAATGCATTGGTGTCTGAAACATGTTCCTCAGTGCTTTTCGGCAGTGAAGTTGCACCGGCAACATTCACATTTTGACAAGCAGAAAATGTGTCTTGACTTATTTGAGAAAACGGTGAGGACCCAAAAACCTGAATCTGCAGTATTTGCAAGATTGTGTCCTGTCATTCCCGATTCCTGAGGCGAGCTGTTGCCAACGGATCGATCGATAATGCTTCCCTGTTCACTAATTGTTTCACTGTCTACGCCATTATTTGCAGCCCGCTTCATTTCCCTATGCACAATTACCAAATTACTACTTTGAACATTAGTTAATTCATTACTCGGCGGTGCTAACACACTGCTTTCGTCTTCACTGTCATTTCTCAGTTTACTTTGGAGCGTAGTATTACGTTTTTCACATGCAATTATTGTTACAATATTTCACACGACAACACATAAAAACACAATTTGAAGAGCAAAAGTAAGAGAACACATTAACATAGCACTGAAAATAATATCTAGTTAACTGCAAGCGCAGCTGCGAAATACTTGGTGCAAATCTACATGCATTCCACAACTGTTTTACTGTACAAGAATGAAAGACTGCAACTACAAAGGAGATTCTCTCTACAATTACGCGCTATCAATAAACAAAATCTACACTAATTACACAAACTACAAGAAAAAATCAGAAGATTCCAGTGAGGTATCCTCGGCTAAGGGTCGCCATATGAAACGTCCCCTTAGAAAAATTACACACGACTGTCCTTAAACTGCCACACAATATTTTTAGCGCAACGCAATCTGACTTTCAAAAATCCCTACAAAAGAATGGCCCTGACTAACATTAACCTATACCTTTCACAAATCACTTATCTCACCAAAAATCTTCGTTACTCGAACTACTGCAATATAGCGAGCGCCACTACTGCCAGCTAAATAAAAGATTCAAACTACGGAAGGCACTAACTACTGACAGGCATAGTTAGCAAATGAAAGATTTTAATAGAGAACAAACAATGTATTTACCTTAATAGTATTGAAAAATCATAATATACATAGCAGTTCATGACATCCAGTCTTACAAATTTCAAAACTCCGCCACTTCTCTCCCTACATCCACCACTGCTGGCGGCTCACCTCCAACTGCGCAACGCTACGCGCTGTTCACATCCAGCTGCCGCTGCCCAACACTACAATGGCAGACAACAATGCAAAGTAGCCACAGACCGCACACAGCACAGCCAGTGATTTTCATACAGGACGCTACGTAACGTTGCCAATAAGAAAACATAAACAGCCTACTTACAATTTATGAAATGCCACATTTGCTTACCTCTTGAGTATGATACAGCATACCAATTAAACACAGACCCAATCATAATCTAAGTGAGTAGTATTTTACTAATTCGTGTCGATAGAGGCATGCTTGTGTACAGATACTCAGTTTTATTAAAACAGACTTTCGTCGTAAGGTTATAGTGGGTAGTTTAATTTCATTTCTTATAATACAGTGCACAATTTTCGTAAGGTTTCCTTTAGTATTGTTGAAACAATAGTAAACATGAGAGCGAAATTAATCATCAACGATATATGCGAATTCTGTGATGTTATCTACAACAGTCTGACGATGCACATGCAGTTTATTGATTACATGCATGTAGAAAACTTGTTCTGAGTTAAAGCTGTCAAACAACGTTTGAAGAAGAATGAAATGCCACTACCACACGACAGCTAATGTAGAAAATACTTTTCTGACGTATTTGGGCACGATGCGCTCTCCCCATACATAATACAAAAACTTCGAGATGCATCTGCTGCCTGGCTGTCTATTAAACCTGAAAAGAACAAAATGTCACAAAAGTTAGCCCTTTTTCCACATGCGACTATTTTGGGTTGAGAAGTGAAGGGAATTATGTTCAAAGTTCCATTAGATTGGTAACTTCAGCAGACATCAAAACTGAATTTTAAAAAAATTTAGCGGTAAATGTATTCGAACTCGCGACATCTTATCGATGGCGCACGACACTTACCATTACACTCCTAGCTGACACATAGCTACAACAGCTCCAGAGCTGAACAACAATTCCTCCAGAACTTCTGCATACCACAGTGCTGCGAGATAATGCAAATGGCCGGGTCTAGGCTTCTGAGAGAAACAGTTACAGCTTGTCTTTTGCGTTGCACGACGTTTTTTACAAACAGATAGCGCAATAGAATAGCTCAAGTGGAAAGGAACACTTCATATTTAAATTTCTGCATCCTACACTGTTGGCCGTTCTGTGTAGGTGGCAGTTACGAGATTTTATTTCGGTGATTACAAAATAGAGTCGAATTGATGCACTGGGTAGCCGAGGCAGCTAGTTCATGGTGATTCGGTCAACCAAGTAAATGAATTTACTGAACATGCTGCAATTTACTACAGGGAGCCTTTATGTCAGAATTCTCATCCAGTGTGGCGCAACGGTGTTATGATAGAAAAATGAGTCACAGGAAAGAGGATTTGGTGGTCTGTTAGTCTGATGATAGGTACTTATACCTATGGTCTGGGTTCGATTCCCACTTTCGTCAATGACTTTAGATAGGGAGAGAAAGATTCCATTCTCTTCTGGCTACACCAAGTGAAGACGATATAATGGCAGTGTGGTCTGAAATTCACATGAAAGATGATATTCTTTCTCTGCCAGATATACGTCAGGTTGAACCACAATGAAGTGTGGAGTAGCGACATGTAGAAACTCTATCACCAGTAATCTTTCTTATACTAGTTATTTATTTCTAGTGACGAAAGAAACGCTATGTAGGGTCACAGAACACTTATTCCATCTTTTATCTGAGCTTCTGTATGTCGATAAAATTGGTTCTGTACTGAGAATGCAACACAGACCGCCCTTAGCGCGGAATTTGATACCTTCATGACAATACAGTTCGGCTACAATTTGTTGTTTGTTCAAAACTGCAGATTCCTCAACATCTCCACATATCACGCGTGAATGGGTTCGAATCCTGGCCCGGCACTAAAGATTTCATTATGTATTATCAAGCTCTAGCATGAGAACACCTATCTGCTGTCGGATAATAATTTTGATTTTTAATGTTTTTTCATTCCTTGTCAACACTAACGATATCTGACGTTTTTGGCTCCCAGTGGGACACAGAACTATTTGCGAGATCACTGTAAGTTCAAGATGTTATTCCGAGCTGCTGGTGGAGAAAAATTCGGTAGCTGACGTCTCTTCGTGTGTAGTCAACAACGATATGTGTGGGGCTCTATTCCCAGTGAGCACTGAACTCTTCGTCATATTATTTTTAGTTCAAACATGCTCACATGTCGCTGCTGGTGCAACAAACCCATATTTAACGTTGTTTGCTCTAGAATATAACACGATAGGTGCCGGGTTGGAGTCCTGAAAAGGAAAAAATTACTGTTTCGTCTCGTCATTTCAGTTAAAACATCTAGCTACTGCCGAGAAAATCCGATATGTCACAGTTGGTTGTGCTTCGATATCAATCCGATTAGGTTCTGGGTTCGAACCCCTGTCCAACTTAAAGCTTTGCCTCACGGCCTTTCAAGTAAGTTACTTGTGAAGAATCAGTGTTTAACATCACTCGTAGTTCGTTAACAGGGGCAATAGATGCTGGGTAGGAATTCGCGACCGTTAAAAATGTTTGCGTTATGTAATTGAAAGTTGATATTTGCTAACTAAGACTGTCTAAATTCGAGGTATATCACTCTCTGTATGCCTAATCAGGAATGACTGTTAGTTTGCGTCAGTCACGAAATCTTTGCTTAGTCTGCCTGGTCTGGGTTTGAATCCATATGCAGAACGAGACGGTTCGTCGTGTCATTTGAAGTTCATACATATTCTCAACTAGCTGCTCGTGGATAACTTAAATTTTCAATGTTATTTTGTGTTAAATAATAAGTACTGTACGGTGGGTTGAAGAGGAAATCATGAATACGACGAACTTACTACGTGCATTACCTACCTGACGTAATAATGAGAGTGGTAACATTTCAGGTATGTCATTTATTGTAATAACTGTGAGCTTACAAGTCTTAAGGACAGTCTTATCTGTGATAAGGTGTTCCGTGATATTTGTAGCATCGTGGTATTACTTTACATCTTGAGTTACTGCGATACAGAGCAGTGTTTGCTAGTGGTGACATGTTAGAACCATTTTCAATAGTCAAACGACTGTACCAAGGAGCGATTAGAGGACGTGCTAGACAGCCGCGTTATGCCGGTTGCATGCGAATCAGGCGAAATGCAGTTCAGGTCGGTCGGATACTTTTGAGCACGACTGTACAGTGATCCAGACGTCAACTCATGCATTCCTCTTTATTCGCCATAAATACGAATGAAATTAAGTAATGACAATAATCAGTGCGTAACTACTTAGTCAGTGAATACAAACGTCCGTGCAATAACAGACTATGACTGTATGTCACCACGCTAATTTTAAACTGCAGATAACACCAGTTAAACAAGATCAGACTTTGAGGTTCAGGTTTGGACGTGTTTCATACAAAATTTCAATTGAATTCTTCGTTCGACAGTGAATGAAGAATCCGTCAAAGGCTATGTGAGCCTGGTCTCTGTATGTGAAATACGTCACCGAAAACTTCCAGTGAGGTGATTTCTATCGACACTCGTTAATGAAACTGGATGAGTAATTCGTAGGTAATCGTCGAACATATTAAGCACATACTTTTCAGTAATGTAAACTACATTCTATAAAATATCTTGTAACACTTCACATGCAGAAAAATTCAATACATAGGGGAAGGGCTTGTATTTTGGAAGTTTTCTTTTTTTCTTCTTTTTTGGATCCTCTTAGCAGACGCAATAATATTTTCGATGTGCTTATTTACCCATTATGTTACTTGTCTTAGTTCCTGTCAAATGAATCCCAACGCATAAACAATTTGTAAACGGCTGTGTTATAGACATTTTTACAAAATATTATAATTGGCTCTAGATACAATGCGGTCATGTACCATGAAACACATTTGAAAATACGAGAGCTATTCAGAAAGTAAGTTCCGATCGGTTGCCAGATGGAAATCACTGTGAAAATCACATGAAGTTTTGCACAGACGTGTTGGGTAGTGTCCCTAGTATGCCCGCCGAGAGCGGCACGTCGCTCATTTCAGTTCTGAGCACACGGCGAGCATGTGAAGATGCTTAAAAAGTAATGTCTCCCGTCAAGTACGAGAGCCTGTTGAGAGACTTTGTCTGATGTCCTGCAGCCCACATAACGTTCTTCCTGCTAATTCTCGGCCGCACTCTGCAGGGGTAATGAAGATGCTCCTGCAGAGTTTTCGATTAGATGTGTTTGATTACCCAAAACATAGTTCGTAATTGGCTCATCCTGAGTTTCACTTCTGCTCACCTGAACCGCTGGCTGTGAAGACAACATTTTGGCACAGACAACGAGCTTCAGACGAACGCAGAGAATTGGCGGAAAGCACAGGCGTCTGCATTCTATGTCGAGGGTATTGGAAAGTTGGTACAACGCTACGACTATTGTCTACGTTGGAGCAGCGACTATGTAGAGAATTATCGATAAGGTGTAGTTAACCATTGCAAATAAAACATTTTTGATTTGCACTGTGATTTCCATTTCGCGACCGATAGGAACTTACTTTTCTAATATACCTCGTAAATGGACAAGTGGTTTATTATGAACAGAATTTATTCGGCATAAATACAGGGCTACTAATCGGAACATCCAAATAAACACCTACAATATTACTATATCTGTTGCAAACAATTAGGCCTCAAAGTGCATCTTAATTAAGTTAAAAAACCATAAGTTCTCTTTACTGTTTATATTGTAAATCTCTGTAGGCGTATTGTTAATATCTATTAGAAAGTTTAATCCATTTCTGAATAATTTATGTTGCAGCCAAGGAAATGAAGAGGAATCTTAGATTCCCATAGCTTTCTAATGCTGGTTCTGGAAGTAATCTGACCACATGTTATTGAGAAGTTTCACCATCATCTACGAAAGTACATTCAAATGTTCCACTTACTCTTCCCTTTCCTAGAAATTTCACAGTCGGATCTCTATATTATACAGAAACAATCCTTCCCATAAAAATGTTTTCTTTGTTTACAGGTTTCACCAAAACCTATTGTCCAGAATTTTAGAGCTTCCTGTACGTCTGTGGCTGCATCAAATAAAATATCATCCGCTTCATTTTCATCTGATTCCCTTAGCAATGAGAAGTCATCCAAACTCAGCTAACTGTCACTATCCTCACAAAAATCACTTGGACCGTAGTCACTGTCTAGCGTAGAGTCATGTATAATTTTCTTCTTAGTTTCTCTTCCTTCTGCATTCGACTTAAATAGTTTCCTTTTGCTAGGTGACGATTTTTCTTTTTTTCTTTTTGTGCGACACGCTGTGTTTTAGTGCCTGCTTTTCAGATGCGTCGTGCAGCGTCGCAAGTTGTTGCGAGCGAATGTTTGTTTTAGTGTAGCTTGCTGCATGTAACTTCGGGGGCCGACATCTAGCGGTCTGCCTGGGAGACACACGTGCACCTGGCACTGCCTGCTGTGGGGAAGCTATTCAATGCCTCTTACTGAATGCGTACATTCACCACCTATAAGAACCTAAATAAACGATATATATATTATTATTCAGTCATTTTCCAAATCGGTTTACTACCTTTTCTTATTCAGGGGAAGATTGTATAAACATTTCAACATTGTAACTATCATAGTTTCGGAGATGGAAAAAATTACTTAATACGTCATAAACCGACACTTAGGATCTCCTTTCCCAAGGTGGCTTCCGTCAGCTCCCCCTACCGGATGATGCCCTCTCTCCCTCCATTTATCCCTCCTATCAACTCTGATCCTCACCCCCCCCCCTCCTTTCCACTGTCCTTTCCCCGGGCTCCCTCTTCTCCCCCTTCCATCCTGTTTTCTCCCCACCTAACCTCTCTCTGCCCCCCCTCTCCCCCCCCCCCCCGAGTCCTTTTGTATACCTCTCCTCTGCCTTTCCCCACTCCCTGTCGTGTCTGCCCAGCACCTGGCCCCCTCTTAAGGGTCCTTGTCCTTCATCGGCTCCTTTCCCCCCCTCCCCCCAACTTCGTTTTTTCCTCTCCTTTCCCCCCACCTTTCTCTTTTCCGTTATCTGTCCAGGTTGCCCCCATCTGCCCTCGACTGTGGTATATCATATTTGTGCCGATTTTTTTAGTGCCATGTTCAAATGAATGTTAAGTGTTGTTCGTCTTTCCAAAGTGTTGCGAACAGACACCATGCTGTCGCTGGGTGTAAATTTTATTTCTCTTGCGAACACAAACCAGACTGTCGCCGTGTTTTTTTAATTGTCAGTCTCTTCTTTTACCTGTCTGCTTCATATGTATTTTATTAGCATCATCAACCCTTTGTTTTATGTTTTAAGTTCCATGAGTTTTCACCATTTTACCATTTAAGTAACCGATTTTATCGCCTGCTTTTATTATTTATTATCTTCATTTTTTTAAAACAAATTCTGTAGGCTGAAGAGCGGCGCACTAAGCTGCTGCCAGCCCGCCCCCTTCGGGGGGAGTCGAAACTCATAAAGGAAAAATAAAAGATACTTAGTGAATTAAATTCAGTTAGGAACTAGAATAGTTTATCTTTTGGTATCATTTAAAAAAACATAAACAGAACTCTCAGTGTGCAGAATTAATTAATTGAGATTTTCATACTAAAACTTTAATTATTTTTCGTTTTCGTAACATAAGAATCACACAAAATTATTATTTGTGTCTGATATTGTTGTGCGAGTAAATGTGCGTAAATGAGAGTGTGTATGTGGGACATTCATCAAATTTTAATGTTACATTATATACCATCTTAAGTAACCAGAAAGAGTTACGCAAGCCTCTCATGGAAAAATGAAAAATGATCCTAGGGGTTTACCCACTTTGCTGATGACGTGAGTCTAGGTGTGATTGCTATTGTAACAGAGCAGCCAGAAGGTCAGCTGGAGTAAAATCTGTATCTAAAGAATATTTCCAGAATTATTGCCTTTTCGTTTTCGCTTTTTAAACATTATTTTAATATTTGTATGTCAGATTGACGCAAATGCATCCTTGTGTAAGGATTGGTGGTCAGTATTGGCGCAGTAGGATCATGAGCGAGCATTCTGATTGGCAGCGAGTATGGTCAGCCAATCAGAATTGAGACGGTTCCCGCTCGTTACCTGATAGTTATACTGGGAGTGAGGCTGGAAAAAGGGAGTCGCTGGCTAGCTTTGAGTGCGGACGATCATGTTACTAGTGCCAGTCAAAATAATGTGTAAGATGAAGAATTACTTAATGTTTGAGTTACTGGTGAGCTAAGTCGATAGCAGTTGTTGCTGAGGACTGCTTGGCAAAATTTCAGAGATTTTGACTAAATCTGTTGGACAGATTTACACGGGTAGAATATTGACCTTCATAGTATCCACGTGGCATGTTTCAGTATTCAACCACTGAGCATTTTTTGGCGAGCAGTTTCTTTTCTAGAAATCCACAAGAAGGACCGAATGTAATAACTCATATTAGTGGTGAGATTAATGACTCTGAAAATGTTGCGTAATTCGGGTCGGGTTTGGCCAGATTTCTGGTTGCTGTGCGTGTGAAATGTGTTTATGAGTTTTCAACTGGAAGGAAATAGCCAATAGTTTAAATGTGGACTGAATAGTACTTTTTCTATGGCTGTCAAGGACAAAATAAACATTTTTGTGTGGAAATTTCGGACATTATTTTCCAGAAGTCATTCCATTTTCTTACCGCCCAATAAAATTTTTAATACTGTATTTCTACAGAAATTTCTTCATAATTAGAGTTGCGCGGCCTCAGTAATTGTAGATATTAGGTGGTGTTTTTCATCAACACTGCTTTCACATCATCTTGTAAGTATCTATGTTGTCGAGTAAAGGGACATTGAGCAGACGCCGTTCAGAGGTAGGTGAATTTTGATTTGCAGCTTGCTTCACTCAGTGCTAGCGGACATTAAAACCGCGACACGCCGCAATTGGTGTTTTATCGACCGTGAAAAACAGTAGTAATGTTTGGATGTGTACCAACTTTATAAAAAGCAGCAGTGTTTAAATGGACTCGTAAAGTATTCACGCGCAAATGATAAAAGAATTATTGTGGGACAATAGACACGTGTGCTAACGAATTTTAGTTGGAGCGCAGCAGCAAAGAACACGAGTGCAAAGTTATTAGTGAAGTGTACCATGCAGCGAGAACAATTGACAGTGCTCTGTAGCAGACGACGTGCCGACAACTGAGAACCGACAGGCGCCGCGCTACTGCAGTAAACAAACCAGACGGGCGGGGAGGTTGGAGCCATAGCGGACACGGTTGCCCTTAAACTGGACTTGAGTTTGCTGAGCCTGCTGTACGGACCTGCTGTACCATCTTGCTGTGGTGGAGGCGTCTGAAGACAAAAGTTAAGAAGTGTTTTGCTTTATTGTGTGTGTGCTGAAAAACTGTCTGAAATGGCTGAAAGTAAGCAGAAAATTGTACATGAGGAGCAGAAGATAGAATTAAATAAGGAAAAGGATGAAAGTGAGTCCATGAATTTTGGTTTTGATGTATCGCAATATAATGACAGTGGTTTCCTGAGTCAATGTCGTCTTGGTGTAAATAATGAACTGAGCGTGGTGGAAGCCGTTGCTAAATATATATCTGTTACTGTTAAAGCAATAAAACAGGAACCAACGTCGGTGGCTTGTGAACTAAAAGATAGTGTTTAAGATATGTTTGCGAATATTCTCCAGCATATGAAAGAAATTGGATCAGACTTTAATAGTAAAATCAATGGTTTGGGTTCCAAAATTAAAACGTTATTGAGTTCCGATATTGAAGAAAAAATAAATAAAATGGGATTAAATGTTGACGCTAAAATGAGTCAAATGGGTTCAGAAATTAAAGCTTCAATAAGTTCTGACATTGATGCTAAAATGAATGAACTAGGTATGGATATAAATGAGTTACACAGTGAGGTTGTAGAAATGGAATCCAAAATGGAAAATAAAATTTAGAATCTGAGGGAATTGTGGAAAAATAACCTGAGTCTGTTTGGCAATAATATTAAGAGTGATATTAATCAGGTCAGGCTAGAATGTAATGCTGCAGTTGCAACAGTGGAAAGTGAACTTACTTCGCAGATTAAGCAGGTTGTTGAGGGTAGCGGGCAGTTCAAAGAATACATAAATTCCGAAGTGGATAAAATTCATGAACATGTACAGAGTGTAGAAAATTACTGTAATGTTAACCATGCTGCCCTAGAAAGCAAAATTAAAGAAGGAGAAGGTAGATGTACAAAGTTTGCAGCACAAGTGACTAATAAAATCACTAACCTAGAAACTAACATTAGTCACTTAGGTACCAGTGTGAATGAACAGTTGTGTGAACATGACGGTAGACTAACAAAAGTAGGACAATGTTTCAACAGCAGTAGTGGCAGTATCCTATCTAACAGTGTAACAGACTCATCTGAAATAGCATATGTAACTCATCGACAATTTTTGTAATTTGATCCAAACAAGAATATGCATCCGAAAGAATTCTGGAGCGACTTCGATCATGTGGTACCTAAAGTATGGAATGACAAGCAAAAAACAGGTTTTATTACATATAATTTAGTGGGAGAAGCTAGAATTTGGGGTAATTGCCTGTTTTAAGTCCTCCAGCTTATCATACTTGTCGGAAGCTAAATTATTTTGGTCAGGGAGAGATACGAGCCCAAGAAAGATAATATTAAAAGGTTTGTTCAAAAATGGGTAACTACTTTACCGTATCTAAGTTCAGAAGTAGAAACAGAGCAAATACTTATGGAGATAGAAAATAAGCTGTCATTGTACTGGAGAAATAAAATAATTTCAGCTCCTAGAGATAAACTTGATAGATTTATTCACTATCTGGAAAGGGTAAAAAGTATTTTAGAGGTTGAAGAAAATGCCAGGAGAGAATATAGGCCTCCTGTCAGACCGAATGATAATAGAGTTGAAGTTAATGTAAACAGAATTAGCGTCCAAAGAGGTAATGGATACAGAGGTAGATTTAGAGGATGCTGAGGTACTAATGGGAACAGGTTCAACGAACGGGTTCAGTATTGCGACTGCCATCAGCTGTCGGCTGATGATGTAACAGATAGGCGGTGCCCGCCTGATGACAGGCATCTTAGACATAATTATAATACCCAGATGGAAAACTGTTAGCGGTCTGCGTTGAAGCTGGCGTTCACAGACGAAAACATTACATGTTAAGCCCGGTAGCGACACCCTTTGTAAGGAAGGCACCTACAAAACAATATATTGGTAATAATAATTTAGCCACTAGGAGAGCAGAGGACAGTGACACGGAGAAACTAAAGGTGTATCCGGCAAATAACGTAGCATTATATGATAGAGACAGTGCAAATAAAGATCAGAAGCACCATAATCATAAGGAACAAGTAAATTTAAGTGAAGATTCGGATCACGAAATGGGAGTGAATCAGCACTGCGAACCAGATGAGAGGCTACCAATGAATTGTGAAATTAATGCGGGAGTAAGGGTCGAAGAAGTTTTGGGCAAATTAATTGAAGTAATTTCTGAAAGTGAGAATGGAGAAACGGAAGAAGGGGAAGAAGAATGTGGTGTAAAAATGTCTGACAATACCTTAAAAGGGGTTGCAGAATCAGAGGAAAATTATGGTCAGAAGATGAGTATTTTAAGTTGTCAATAGTGGACAGACTTGTGGAAGCTGCCACTAGTAATAATAAGCAAAAGGAGGACCCAGTAAATGTAAGTATGATTTCCACAAGGGAGGTAGGATTCGACAGACGAGAAGTGGTCTGAGAATGTAATCAGGAGAGAGTATGTAGGACAACCGATTATTGAAGTAATGATGTTTGAAGAAAAAGTTCCTTGTCTAATTGATACCAGTTCGGAAGTGTGAGCTGTATCACAGAATTTGGTAAATGCTCTCCCAAAGAATAAAGAAGTAGTTATCATGCCAGTGCGTGGTTTAAATATTATTGTAGCTACTGGAAAAACTAAGAAAGTGGTTAAACAAGAAGTCCTATTACCCATAACTGTAAGTGGGGTAGCCATAAAACAGAATTTTCTAGTTATAAATGGACTCAGTGTGGGAATGTTGGTGGGTGCCGAGTTCTTGCATAAATATGAAGGATGGGTAAATTTTGGGTCCAATGATGTATTTACAAGGATAAGTGGAAAACCTGTAATTATTCCATTCATTAGAAAATGACGGAGTGTAAACGAAGAACAAACTGACATTCAAATACGATACGGTATAGCGGCTACATTGATCGATGGCTATAATGAATATGGTGAAAGAAAACAAGTCGATCCTTCTGAGCTAGAGAGTGTCAGAATTAGGACTGAGGAGAAATTAGAGGAACTTCCAGAATTAACTGAAATGCAAAAAGGACAATTTAAGACAAATTTTGAATAAACGTTGTGAGGTATTTTCAGTTCAGCCTGGATTAGTTCGAAATTACGAATGCTACTTGACCGTGAAAGAAGATGCATATTTTTTCAAAAAACCATTTGTTGTTCCAGAAGTTCATAAGGAAGCCGTTCGAGATTTAATACAGAAAATGCTCGACTGGAGGATAACTGAAAAGGGTGTTAGTGTACACAGTAACCCTTTGGTTGTAGTACCTAAGAAGGACGGCTCAATTAGGCCGGTTTTAGACTCTAGGGCGTTGAATAAGATTGTTTTACCAGTGAGTGACCGGCCAGAAAACATTGAAGAACTATTACAGAAGTTTAAAGGGGCTAAATTTTTTACTTCTATGGGTGTTACATGTGGATACTGGAATCTACCTCTGGCTAACGAATCCAGAAAGTATACAACGTTCCTGTTTGAAGGACGATGTTATCAGTATAAGGTTGTGCCTTTTGGGTTGAATATCAGTGTTTGTGCATTTGTCAGGGCAATGTCTCAGGTTTTAGGTGATCAGTTATTAAGGCGAATTACTGTTTACGTGAACAATGTGTTGATTTCGACTCCCGCTTGGGAAGAGCGCTTTTTGTTGTTAGACAATGTGTTAAATGCTATTGAAAAAGGTGAAATGAAATTGAAGTTAGATAAGACAGAATTTGCAAAAAAGAGATTTAATTCCTGGGACATATAGTCAGCGGCGAAGGAATTATGCCCGATCTAAGTAAAATAAATGCTATTAGGGACTATGCAGCACCGACCACACGCAAGGAACTAAAAGGAATGTTCGGTTTGTTTGGATTTTATTGCAAATTCGTGGCAGGGCAATTATTTAATGATCCTTGATTAAGGGAACTGTTGAAGAAAAATGTTCTCTATAAGTGGACCCAGGAATGTCAAACGTCTTTTGAAAAACTTAAGGAAGCACTTGTGAACAGCCAGATTTGGAATCATCTTGACTTTTCAAAACCTTTTTGTTTAGGATGAGATGCCTGTGGTTACGGTCTGGGAGTAGAATTGTTCCAGATTGAGATGACTGGAGAAGAACAGGACCACAAAACGATCGCATTCGCAAGTCGATTGTTACAACAAGCGGAGAAAAATTACAGCATCTCTGAAATGGAAGATTTAGCGATTTTCGGTTTGCAAAAGTTTGAGCAATACCTGTTAGGACATAAAGTATTGATTTTTACGGACCATAGTGGTCTAACGTATTTAAATACTTGTCAGCTCAAACATGGTAGTCTCAGGTGGTGGTCTATGTATTTGCAACAATTTAACTATGAGATGCGGTATATAAAGGGTGCTGAAAACGTAGTGGCAGATGCGCTATCCAGAAGTGTAAAGAATAAAGATCAGGGGATGGAGCATGTAACGAACAAGGATTGTTATGAGATATTGATCGCAGTATTTCAACTACAGGAAGAGAGACCGATTAAACGCATATGTAAGAACCTTAGACGAGAACAAAATCAGGATGATAATCTTAAAATGGTGAAAAGTAGAATAGGTCACCTCAATTTTCCAAAACTAGCAGAATATTTCCAAGTTTACGAAGATATTGTTTTTAGGAGGAGAAAGAACACTAACGAGGATTGGCGTATTTGTCTCCTTGAACAACATGTGGATCTGTTAATTGATTTTGTACTTCAGAAATATGGGCATTATGGAGCACGTAAATGCATTACCAAGATAGCTGAAGTTGTGATATTTAACAACATGTGGCGCAAAGTGCTGAAGAGGCTGGAATACTGTGACAGATGTCAAAAGGTACGAGCTAGTAACAGAATTATAAAGGGACAGATGTACTCTGTGGAACTCCAAAACAAACTAGATTTAGTAGTAATAGATCTTTTTGGCTCACTACCAGTTTCAAGAGGAGGGTGTGAGTATGTGTTCGTACTGCCAGATGGATTTACTAAATATGTGAAATTTTATCTGCTTAAGGAGGCTAACTGTAAGGTAATTGTAAGTAAGCTAGAGACAGATTATTTTGCCATCATTGATAGGCCAAAAGCTATTTTCTCAGATAATGGTCCACAGTTTATATCTAAGCGTTTTTAGAATGTTTAAGTAAGAAAAGCATAGAGCACATCAAAATTTCGGCCTATTTTCCACAGGGAAACATGTGTGAGAGAATCGTGAAGGAACTTAACCGTCTCTGTAGGACGTACTGTCATAAGAAGCACTCAGCATGGGCTAATTACTTGGGGTACTTTGAGGAAGTAATTAATAATTTAAAACACAATGCCAAAGGTTTTGCTCCAGTAGAATTAATGGGAGGGACTAGACCTAACAAAATCCCATTTGATTTAGTAGAACTCCCTAAAGTCACAGAATTTGCTATGGAAGAAAGGAACAAGGTAGCTCGTGCCAGTATTAGAAAAAAGGCGTTGGAAAGAAAAAGGAGACACAATGCGAGAGCTAGTCAAACCAGCTTTCAGACTGATGATCTAGTGCTAGTAAAGACTAAGGAAAAACCTAAGAAACTTACGGCTGAAACTAAGAAATTAACAGACGAGTATGTAGGACCCTTTAGAGTTATAGAGAAACTGCATGCTAATGCCTATAGACTGGAGTATGTGAAGTCACATAAACTTTTTGGATTAAGAAACATTATTGATTTAAAGAGATACATTCAGAAAGAAGTCTAAAACCGTAGTAACTACACAGGATTACTACCCTATTCTCCGTCCTGTCTTTTTCCTCCAGGGCTGTGTGTCTTGCACGTTGTGGTTAGCGCCCGTAGGCTGCCCAGCTGATCGATTTATTCCTTCAATTTTCGTTTTCGTAAACTGGTAGCCTATTTGTCTCTTTAATCTATGTGTCATTGCTTCCCACCTTTGGAGTGGGGAAGGAACACTTTTCTATCAATCCATTGCAATTCCTTATATTGCCACTCAGTGCTACCACCACGTTACAGACCTGTTGAGTGATGTGAACACTGCAGCAACAATACTCCTCCCTCCTATCCTTGGCGTAGGTGATCAGCAGAGCGGTTATTCAGCCAAACAGCTCAAACTTACACTGACACGTTAATTCTAATAGTGAACTAAGATACTGACCAAACCTAGCATAAAGATAAATGAGATGACTTGAAAGCCACAGAGAGGTGGACTTATGTGTATTTAATATTGTCAGTAATGTATGTTGCCTTGAATATAGTGAATGAGATGTGTTGGAGAGCCACACAAGTTGGCGTAAATCGTACTTAATGTTTATCTATAAGGACCTTTATTGAATGTACTAATATATATATATATATATATATATATATATATATATATATATATATATATATATATATATATATATATATATATTGTAATTTGATTATGAGATCATGAAGAGCCACAGTAATTGGCTAGCAGGTTCAGTACTGTTTTATAAGGATTTTTTTTTAATCTTCTTGAATAGGATAAATGTGAGGACTTTGCTCAAGCCATAGATGATGGCAAGGATATTTTTAAGAGGACTTTCTATAGACTAGGAATTCTTTGTATATGGTAGTATGTAAGATGTGCCCCAGAGCTACTGAAGCTGACATAAGTAAATTTTAGTAACGCGATAAAATCGTTTTCTCTTTTTGTATGATGTATATTGGAGGTGTTGCAGGAGTGTAGGAGGTGGGCAGAATGATTTTCAGTGCTCAATGTTTTTTTTTTATTTCCTTACGTAATGTGTAATGATGTTTTTCAGAGCCGCAGATGTTGGCGGAGGTAGCTTTGCAGGATATTTTATGATGTTGTATTTTGTGTGAAGGCAAGCAGTAAATTTTGTTTCCTGAAAGAGAGTTAAGAAAAAGTAATATTTTGAGTCAGCAGAATTTGTAACAGTAACCTGCTTAATGATTAAAACAAATTTTGGAAAAAGAATTCAGTGGTGGTACCAATTTTGGGTACTGTTGATTTTCTTTGGGGGACAGTTAATTCACTTTTTCCTAAGAAGATTAGTATCAAATTTAACTACTGTATATAGGATAATGGATTTTATCGGAAAATGAATTTGTCTAAAAAAAAGCTTTGTGTAAATAAGAAGTAAATTGTAGAGGACAGTAAAGTTTTCGAAAATTCTTTTTCACAGAGTTCTTTGCTTTTTAATGGAGAACAGCAATTACTGACTAAAGTATATATGTGTGTTAGGTTGGGATGTACGAGGTGCATTCAAGTTCTAAGGCCTCCGATTTTTTTTCTAATTAACTACTCACCCGAAATCGATGAAACTGGCGTTACTTCTCGACGTAATCGCCCTGCAGACGTACACATTTTTCACAACGCTGACGCCATGATTCCATGGCAGCGGCGAAGGCTTCTTTAGGAGTCTGTTTTGACCACTGGAAAATCGCTGAGGCAATAGTAGCACGGCTGGTGAATGTGCGGCCACGGAGAGTGTCTTTCATTGTTGGAAAGAGCCAAAAGTCACTAGGAGCCAGGCCAGGTGAGTAGGGAGCATGAGGAATCACTTCAAAGTTGTTATCACGAAGAAACTGTTGCATAACGTTAGCTCGATGTGCGGGTGCGTTGTCTTGGTGAAACAGCACACGCGCAGCCCTTCCCGGACGTTTTGGTTGCAGTGCAGGAAGGAATTTGTTCTTCAAAACATTTTCGAAGGATGCACCTGTTACTGTAGTGCCCTTTGGAATGCAATGGGTAAGGATTACTCCCTCGCTGTCCCAGAACATGGACACCATCATTTTTTCAGCACTGGCGGTTACCCGAAATATTTTGGTGGCGGTGAATCTGTGTGCTTCCATTGAGCTGACTGGCGCTTTGTTTCTGGATTGAAAAATGGCATCTACGTCTCATACATTGTCACAACCGACGGAGAGAAAGTCCCATTCATGCTGTCGTTGCTCGTCAACATTGCTTGGCAACATGCCACACGGGCAGCCATGTGGTCGTCTGTCAGCATTCGTGGCACCCTCCAGGATGACACTTTTCGCATTTTAAGGTCGTCATGCAGGATTGTGTGCACAGAACCCACAGAAATGCCAACTCTGGAGGCGATCTGTTCCACAGTCATTCGGCGATCCCCCAAAACAATTCTCTCCACTTTCTCGATCATGTCGTCAGACCAGCTTGTGCGAGCCCGAGGTTGTTTCGGTTTGATGTCACACGATGTTCTGCCTTCATTAAACTGTCACACCCACGAATGCACTTTCGACACATCCATAACTCCATCACCACATGTCTCCTTCAACTGTCGATGAATTTCAATTGGTTTCACACCACGCAAATTCAGAAAAAGAATGATTGCACACTGTTCAAGTAAGGAAAACGTAGCCATTTTAAGTATTTAAAACAGTTCTCATTCTCGCCGCTGGCGGTAAAATTCCATCTGCCGTACAGTGCTGCCATCTCTGGGACGTATTGACAATAAACGCGGCCTCATTTTAAAACAATGCGCAAGTTTCTAACTCTTTCCAGTCCGGAGAAAAAAAAACAGAGGCCTTAGAACTTGAATCCACCTCGTACATATTAAGCATGTACACTTAGACGTACTATATTTTGCAGGTATGAAAAAAAATGAACAGAACCTGATGCAAGACTGAGAGAGAACTCCAATCTATGACAGAGAGCTGGATTCTGTACCCCAGTGACGAGACTGTAATGTTACCAATATTTAAGTGTTGATCTGAAGAAATGACGTAGAATCCATTTTGCTTCATCAGAGACAGTTATCAGAATGCTAAAGATTTGTGAAAAAAAGTGTTAAGTTAAACAGATGACCCCTAAATCGAAGTGAAGATTTTGTAAAAAATTCAGAGACGACCTCCATATAGAAGTGAATGCATATATTTGGTTAAGGTTCAGGAAGGGACACCCTACACAGTGAGTAAATTGTATTTATTGTATTTCAGTAAACTTTTGAATGCTGGTAAAGCGACGTAATAAAATTACTATTTTTGCTTAAAGTCAATGTGAAAGATATAGAGCTTTTTGTTCCGAGAAAATTGTAATTTCAAGAAGAGTTCAACGTAAATATTTTGCTAATTCAGTTTTGGGAAAAATATTCAAGAGTATAACTTTGTGAGAAAATTGTGATTTTGGAGAAATATGGAAATTTTTGTAAATTAGTTTGTTTGTACGCTATTCAGCCCTAGCTTTTGATATTCAAGGTATTTGTATATAATACCGTTATGTAGGTTAGGTGGTGGTGGTGGTTAGTGTTTAACATCGCGTCGGCAACGAGATCATTAGAGACGGAGCGCAAGCTCGGGTTAGGGAAGGATTAGGAAGGAAATCGGCCGTGCCCTTTTAAAGGAACCATCCCGGTATTTGCCTGAAACGATTTAGGAAAATCACGGAAAACCTAAATCAGGATGGCCGGAGACGGGATTGAACCGTCGTCCTCCCGAGTGCGAGTCCAGTGTGCTAACCACTGCGCCACCTCGCTCGGTGTGTAGGTTAGGTATTTGGTTAATTGAGGAAAACAAATTTTTATTAACAGTGTTGTGGTAGTTAAAGATTCAACTTTTGGACGCGTAAGAACCGTAAATTATAATTAAAATAAATTTTAGGTTCTTAGATGGTGTGAAGCATTGCAAATTGTTCTGGGCGAATGTTTGTTTTAGGATAGCTTGCTGCATATAACTTTGGGGGCTGACATCTAGCGGCCTAACTGGGAGACACACGTGCACCTGGCACGGCATGCTGTGGGAAAGCTATCTAATGTCTCTTACTGAATGCATACATTCACCACCTATAAGAACCTAAATAAACGATATTAAGTATTATTCAATCATTTTCCAAATCGGTACACTACCTTTTGTTATTCAGGAGATGATTGTATAAAAATTTCAACATTGTAATTATCATAGTTTAAAAGACAGAAACCGACACTTAGGGAATTAAATTGAGTTAGGAACTAGAATAGTTAAAAATTCAGAAACAGACACTTAGTGAATTAAATTCAGTTAGGAACTAGAATAGTCAACACTCTTGGTGCACAACACTTTCATTTTCCTTCTATACGCCTACTGTTACGCGGAAGAGCTTTTGGTAATGACCGTAGTGACTCTAAAATGGATGACTGTAGTTTCGTTGGTGGCTGAGTAGATATAAAACTCTGTCCTGCTGGCAGTCCGTCGTTTCTAAATGCTGCCTCTGTATACGATGTAAGGAATTCGTCATCTTGGAATATATTCCCATTTACGGGTCATATCCCAGTCACTCCAAATCCAGATAGAATATTCACAGGTGTGAGTGCTCATGGATAGGCTCGACCTGCAGTTTCAGCAACATCATAAATGGTTGTAGGCTTTCCAGGATGTGACTGCATCCATTCTGCACAGGCAGTGTTATGAAAATTCTGCATGTACCAAAGACAGTTTTATCTAGGGGTTGCAGCTCGTAGCTACTGTGTGATGGCAACTTAAGTAACATTGTACCACTGTCCTTTGCTAGTGTGATACTGTCCATCGTAATATGACTTTCGTTGTTGTCAAAAATTAGCAGCACTTTCTCATTTTCATTGGGCTTCACATGGGAAATGAAGAGTTCCAAGTATTTCCGAAAAATACTGCTGTTGAACCAGCCACTTGGACGTGCCCTCCTAAGATCCAAGTGATGCACCCATCAGCATAAGTTCCCCAAACTTGACACTTGGAAATTTCAACTTAGGTGGCAAACAGTTGCCTAGCGCATTAATGCATGCAGTCATTGTAACATTGCTGCCATGCACAGCTGGTGTCTCAGATCCAACCTGCTTGCATCCTATAGCTGCTACCATTTTTCCTGGCACATGTGCACTGGAGTTATCTCTTTCATCAACATCAAATATTCTTTCTGGCGTTAATGTTACTTTGTCCGTTATTGATGGTAAATTGTTGAAGAACGCTGCAACACTGTGCCCATTAAAACTTGTCGTACGAGCTAGGCTCGTTCCTTCAAGCCGTCTTAGGCTTAGTCGTCATGGCGTTTCATGAAGTCGATGTACCACTGTTCATTGGTTTCCTCATTTTTGTCCCAAGATGGAGGCACACTTTTATTCTACGATGTACAAAACTGGAATGCGAATTTTCGTAACTCGATTGGGGACAATCCATAAAGCATTTTCAAGGTAGCTATGATGTAATAAACCAACTCAATTTCTTTCACAGGACTAAATACCTGTTGAACTGTAGAATTTCTGTAGACGCATATTTAGGATTTTGTAAATATCTCTGTAGAGTGACTCATGAAACACGAAAATCTTTAGCTGCTTTTCTCACTGATAGCTCAGCCTCCACAACAGCTGCAGCTTCTTTCAGAGTTTTCAGAGACGGTGGTGGTCTTGTTTTACTTAAGCCGCTTCTTCGCATCTGTCAAAATTAATACTGGAATTACTGTAACACCTTCTGTTACCTACCTAACAATGCACTGTATCTTGGGCCATGCTCAAAGTACAATATAACCGACTGGCACATGGTACAATTTTCCTCCCACTTTAATAAATGGTTTATGGTTAGGTTAGGTTAGTGTTGTTTAACGTCCCGTCGACAACGAGGTCATTAGAGACGGAGCGCTAGCTCGGGTTAGGGAAGGATGGGGAAGGAAATCGGCCGTGCCCTTTGAAAGGAACCATCCCAGCATTTGCCTGAAACGATTTAGGGAAATCACGGAAAACCTAAATCAGGATGGCTGGAGACGGGATTGAACCGTCGTCCTCCCGAATGCGAGTCCAGTGAATAAATGGTTTATATCAACTACAATAACGACATGGCAAGAATATCACAGGATGCTTATTAGTATGTATGTCTATCATAAATATTAACCATTTAAGTTTTCATTTATTGCTACATACATAGCTATATTAGCACTGAATGAAGAACAGAAAAACGTACTTCTAAATGGAAAAATGTCGATTTTTTGTAGTAAATTGAAACTGTTGTTCTTTGCTCCTGTAACAGGTTCTGGCTATACTCAATCAACGTAGGCAACTTTGGTGTGAAAAAGAATGGAATCAGACAATAAAAACGAGAGCTATAAGATTAGCTCAAGATATACGTCTGTTCAAGGCACAAGTCCCTCCTCTACATGGTGATAAAAAATTGGAGAATGCCGAACTCAGTATAGCACCTGTTGGAACATTTGGAGGACGTAAATTTTGTACGATGACCACGTTTTAGAACAAAAACTCATAAAGGAAAACGATCCGAAAAAATTTGGAAATCAACAAAAGTAGAATAGCTGTGGCGTAATTGGCTCTCTTTATTTACCTTTATGACGTCACCTGCGCAGATCGGTGCTCCACCCATGACGCCACAAGCCACCTTCCCTTTTTGTGACATCTTCGTCATGACGTGAGATGTGGCGCCCATTATATATGCCGTCATCATCGTCTTGAAGGCAAAAGGCATGACCAGCTTTTCTATGGCATAATAGTCATGACAATTTACGACCCTTTTATATGACGTCACGTTGGCGGTAAATTAAAAATATGGACGGAATAGGGAGTCAGTGTCCAGCTGACATGTTCAAAAAAGTATGCAAACAATCCTAATTTTTTTTGGCCCCATATTCAAGAGAGTCCGAACGACTTGTATTATTTGTAAAAAAAAAAAATGCATTGCTTTTGTGTAGCTGTAAAGAAAGCTACATTTTCAGACTGGCTGCAAAAAAATGGTTCAAATGGCTCTGAGCACTATGGGACCCAACATCTTAGGTCATAAGTCCCCTAGAACTTAGAACTACTTAAACCTAACTAACCTAAGGACATCACACACACCCATGCCCGAGGCAGGATTCGAACCTGCGACCGTAGCGGTCCCGCGGTTCCGGATTGCAGCGCCAGAACCGCACGGCCACCGTGGCCGGCTGACTGGCTGCAGAGCTGGATTTTAATTGCATTGGTCAGAGAAAGCCATATTTTTTCGTACTTTTTCTGTATGTTAAATAGATTTTACGGTGTCGATCGTGACGTTTTTCTCATTGTTCTCAAAAGCGTAGAAGCATGGGTCTTCAACCTGATGAACAATGGCAGTTCTCGATGAAATAGATTTTATTATAACACTAGGTTAAATACTATTACTACTCTAGATAGAATAATATTTGCGATAAGACGCAAATTCTCCTCGAATTAAACTAAACTGAAAGGAAAACACTCATACTGAATCGAAATTACCCACTGTTTGTATGCAAGCGGTTGACATGTTGCACATTTCGGTTCGACTACTCAGACAGAACGTACGCTACACGCTTAGAATCAATAGGTGTAATATTTAAAGATCTTAAATCCTCCTTTGCACTCAGTAAACCACTTTTCAGAGTGTAGTGTAGGGTGCATCATCTACTGCTGTCACTATTATCTTTCCTGTTCCATTCGCAATCATTCTACACGAAGAAAGAGTGTCTATAAATCTTTGTATGCACTTGAATTTCTCTCGGTTTACCGTTTTGGTCACTTGGTCACATATTCGTGTAATGCAGTAACATATTGCTTCACTCCTCTTGGTACATGAGCTGTAATACTATACGTCCGTTGCTACAGTTGATTCAGTACCTCCTCGATTAGTCTGCTCTGAAGTTGTTCTACGAGGGTGTCCTGAATACTTCTGAATTTTGTATGTGCAAGCTCTTAAGGGTTTTTAAATAAAATAAACTTTATTAAAATTCTACATCTTTATCCTTCATGTCTACATATTTGCAGTCCTCTGCCGTTAATGGGCTACGAATTGTAGTGTGTAACATGCCGGTGTGTAAGGTAACTGTGTCGATGCGTGAGAAATAGTGCGCTGTAATGGAGTTTAGAATTCGAAGAGTACTTCCGCACATGGAGCACTCTCTCCTCCATCACGACGATACCAGACCTTACACGACCGCTGTGACATCTGCAACAATCCGATGCCTTGGGTTCACTGTCATCGATTATCCTCCCTAGTCCTGTCTTGGCCCCATCCAATCTTCATTTTTTTGCAGAGCTTAAAGAACATGTTAGAGAACTTCGGTAAATAAACGGTGAAAGCAGAGGTGAGGTTGAGGCTCTGTCAACAAAATCAAATACTCTGCAGTGATTGTCTCAACAAACTGATCTCTCGCTGGGAGAAACGTCTTCGTCGCTAGGGTGATTATGTTAAAAAATAAATAGGTAGACATGAAGAATAAAGATGTACAATGTTAATAACGTATGTTTTATATAAAAACCCTTAAGTTTTTTAAATAAAAATTCGAAGACATTACTTTTCAGCATGCCCTCGTAAAAACGAACTATGACAAAATCTAGATCATGACTGGATACTGCAGGGAAAGACGTGTGTTGGTCACAACTACAAAGGTTCACAGAATATGTCTGTCTCGGTCAACCTGGAAATATAAAAGGAGACATGTGACCAGAAATATTACGAGTATTAAGTTGGACTGGCAAGCTTCTACAGTTTTGTTGTCTAAGATGTCGGCTGAGCTGAGGAAAACAGTTTTTACCTATGGATACTACCAGTAATAACTTACGCCCATGAAATATGGACATAAAATACTTCATTGTTAGAAAATTTATAGATGCTCAAAGACGACTAGAAATATCAATGTCAGGATACAAAAAGGAAGACAGAAAGAAAGCGGTAAACATAAGATATACGTACAACAAAAGTCAGCGACATAATGGAAATACACACATCAAAAAAAGGCTTCCACCACCTCGGTTCCGAGAGTTCCGGAACCTGTACAGAAAATTGGAATGGAGATCAACACAAACAACAATTCTCCCCTTTTTATTGCTCATGAAAACCACACATTGCATGTTGTACCACCATACAGTGAGACCTTCAGAGTTGGTGGTCCAGACTGCTGTACACACCGGTACCTCTAATACCTAGTAGCGCGTCCACTAGCATTGATGCATGACTATATTCGTCGTTGCATACTATCCAAGTTCATCAAGGCGCTGTTGGTCCAGATTGTTCCACTCCTCAACGGCGATTCGGCATAGATCCCTCAGAGTGGTTTGTGGGACACGTCGTACACAAACAATCCTTTTTAATCTGTCCCAGGCATAGGGTTCATGACTGGAGAACACGCTGGCCACTCTAGTCGAGCGATGTCGTTATCCCGAAGGAAGTCATTAACAAGATGTGCACGATGGGGCGCGAATTGTCGTCCACCAAGACGAATGCCTCGCCAATATGTTGCGCTATGGTTGTACTATCGGTCGGAGAATGGCATTCACGTATCGTACAGCCGTTATGGCAACTTCCATGACCACCAGCGGCGTACGTCGGACCCACATAATGCCACCCCAAAACAGCAGGGACCCTCCACCTTGCTCCACTCGCTGGACAGTGGGTCTAAGGCGTTCAGCCTGACCGGGTTGCTTCTAAACACGTTCCCGACGATTGTCTGGTTGAAGGCATATGCGGCACTCATCGGTGAAGAGAACCTGATGAGTCGTGACACGACGTCCTGTGGCTGCACGAAAAGGGTATACACTTCCCTTGTTGAGATCCGTTCCTGGCACAAAGTAACAATGCGGACGCAATCGAACCGCGGTATTGACCGTCTAGGCGTGGTTGAACAACAGACAACAAGAGCCGTGTACCTCCTTCCTGGTGGAATGACTGGAACTGATCGGCTTTCGGACGTCCTACGTGTAATAGATGCTCCTCATACATGGTTGTTTACATATTTGGGCGGGTGTAGTGACATCTCTGAACAGTCAGAAGGACTTTGTCTGTTCCAAAATGTCTCTGAGCACTATGGGACTTATTGCTGAGGTCATCAGTCCCCTAGAACTTAGAACTACTTAAACCTAACTAACCTATGGACATCACACACATCCATGCCCGAGGCAGGATTCGAACCTGCGACCGTAGCGGTCACGCAGTTGCAGACTGTAGCGCCTAGAACCGCTCGGCCACTCCGGCCGGCGACTGTGTCTGTGATACAATATCCACAGTCAACGTGTATCTTCAGAAGTTTTGGGAACCGGTGTGATGCAAACCTTTTTTTTATGTGTGTAGTAAATGGCAGCAGGCTTATCAAGTCCCTCGAAGAAAGGATTGCCGATGGTCAATACAAATACTAGTTTGTACCCTAATTTACCATCAAAGCCGGAGGGGAATACCAACAGACAGATGGGACAGATACCTACGAAAGTGAGCTGGATTCATTTGCAACGGGAAAGTCAAGATTGGCAGAAACGGACGAACCGGCTGAGATGCCGTGTTTCATGCCGACTCAAAGAGGCAGCATCAACAAATAACCGAACTGACTGCTACTGTTTCTGATGATGATGTTGATGGCGATGGTGATCTATATGATGAGCAATACCGGTCCATTGACAATTCATTTACGAAATTCATGTAAGAGCATTAATAGAAATCCGTAAATCCTTCACAAGGAACAGAAAAGATAACCTGATGCATGTATTGAAATAAATAGAAGTCCATGAAATAGAGAAGACGAGTCCTGACGTTATATTGACTGAACAAGGCGAAATCGACAAAAATTTGCTCTTCAAGTATGAGATTGGTTGGTTGATTGGGGGAAGGGACGAAACATCGAGGTCATCAGGACCATCAGATTAGAGAAGGAAGTCGGCAGTGCCCTTTCAAAGGAACCATCGCGGCATTTGCCTGAAGTGATTTAAGAAAATCACGGTAAATCTAAATCAGGATAGCCGGACGCAGGTTTGAACCATCCTCCTCCCGAATGCGACTCTAGTGTGCTAACCACTGCGCCACCTCGCTCGGCCGAAGAATGAGACTACAGTCTTTGTAAACTGCGTGTAGGTAATCGTTTTGTCCCTTTGGTTGTCATTTTGTTGAAGTACTGATATTTGCCAATTTAGACATTCATGTAATTTTTAGTATCCAGTGCTTATTCACTATATACGTGTGCTTTGTGGATTGTGTTTGGGTCTTTGCATAGCAGTGTCGCGGCAGTATGCAGTCGAATAGTGCCGAAGAAGCCGCTGTACAATATGTTATTCGATTCTGTTTGACACGGTGGATAGCTTGGTGGTGTCAGAATGGTGTAACATGCATCACATGGTTCCATAATCATTCATGTGGACATATGTAGCGCAGTAGCACGTAGTGGTCGCTTCCTTGAGAATGACATTGAAAGCACTCTGTTAGAAACGCCTTTCAAATTATTTGTGACTACGTGAATTGTACGTCACTAGCATGGCTGCAACAGTACCTATTAACTTTTTCGTCTGCTATTGAACACACGGCTCTGGTTGTACAATGAAGCATATTTGGATGCTGTACTTTGAAGTCAGAGGTCTCCGACTAACTGGTGGCCAGTTAGCTAGGTTTTGAGTTCGCATGGCTCACGCGGATGCGGAACAAAGCACACTCTTAACGTTTGCTCTTGCCTTGGTTCTTCGCGTGGTCGGGGCTGCAGTAACTAAATTTTTCTGCTTGTAAAGTCTACACGTTAGAGACTTGTGTAGTACTGAGATGGGTATTTATAAGCTGTAGTATTCAGGATTTCTGGTGAGGGCACCGCTTTCTAGCTTCGCATTGCCGTAATTCTACATCGTTGTAAGAGGTAGACTGAATAGTTCGTAAGGGTGTTGCAGTGTAGATTGTGCTGAGAAATAACTGTTTAAAAATTAGATACGTTTCGGCGTTGCCAAGTTAATTAACACTAAAATTAGTCAATCAGGCAGTTGCGCTGCGCAAGTTCATGCGGCCCGCCAAAGACGGTGTCGCCAAACATGTTCGTTTGGTTTCTTAAAACCGAACAAGATAGCGACGGAAGTATTAGGCATGGAACGGTAGTAAGAATCGAATCCAAGCCAAAGGCTGAGCAGTCTCGTGAGCTATCATCTACGTTACGAGAACAACTAACACTCATTGTATCTGGTGGGCCGCTTAAATTTGGGCGCACAACGGCCTGATCGGCTAACGTCAGAGCTAATTAACTCTGAAATGGCACAACGTATCGAATTTTTTCCTTAACAATTATTTCCCAGTACAGCACCGATGCAACACCCTTACAAGCTTTCCAAGCTGTTTATGACCACCCTATATACCGTATTATGAGGGGCGTTCAAAAAGAAACGAGCAGGAGTCTGTAATGCGCAAATCGGTGACAGGAGGGTCATATGGTGGCGTGTGTAACGAGGTGTGGTTCCGACCAGAGCGTGGAAGTTCCCAGCTCTTCGCTAGAAGCCGGCCAGAGTGGCCGAACGTTTCTAGGCGCTACAGTCTGGAACCGCGCGACCGCTGCGGAGGCAGGTTCGAATCCTGCCTCGAGCATGGATGTGTGTGATGTCCTTAGGTTAGTTAGGTTTAAGTAGTTCTAAGTTCTAGGGGACTGATGACCTCAGAAGTTAAGTCCCATAGTGCTGAGAGCCATTTTGAATCTTCGCTAGAGGGCAGGCGTGCACGTCACATGACTATACAGAGCTAGCAGCAGCAGGCATCAGTCGTCCAACGCTGCCAGTCTGAAGTTCTTCTCTGACCAAGATGACCCTCTTCTGATTCACTTCCTGCAGCACGGGACAACAGTGAATGCCCAGCGTTACTAGCAAACCTTGACCACCCTTCGCCAAGCGATCATATCAAAACGACTAGGCAATATCACCAGTGGGGTCATTCTGCTCCACGACAGTGCAAAGCCTCATACGGACAACACAGTCGCGACACTCCTGCAGAAATTCAAATGGGAAGTTCTCGGCCACCCTCCGTACAGTCCGGACCACTCTCCCTGTGATTACGCCATTTTTGGTCCCCTTGAAAAGGCTCTGAGGGGCAAACGATTCACCTCGGACGACGACGTACAGCTGTACGTGCGGAACTGGTTAACATCGCAGCCCCGGGAATTTTATGAGGCAACCATTCACTGCCTTGTGTCACAGTGGGCACAAGTGTCTCAACAGCCAGGGTCAAGACTTGTAACATACAGGTACTGAGTCCTGTAATTATGCCTCAGTCTCCTTTCTTTTTGAACGCCCCTTTACATGATTTGCAGCTTTTGCATATGTTTTTTCATTTCACGTGAGGTCAGATCTGTTCGTTCCGATCGAGGCTTTTTCTAACATACGAGGATCAATATCGGCCTTTCATTAATTCATTCGTGGGTTTATAGTGTTTTTCAAGTTAATTTCACTCTTACTTTATAGTATTACATGAATTTGAGAATATATATGGGCTCTTTTCTGTTTTTGACAATACATAGTATTGTATTTCCTCGTGGTCCGTTTCATGACCTACATATTTTGTTGTATCTGTGAATAGAGGTACAACAAATAGCAGAAGGCGTTAGTAAGCAACACAGCTTATTCCTCCACAAGCGCAGTCAGAAAAGAATTTTTTTCTGTATTTATTAACATGACGAAGTGAACCACCGCCTTGATAATTGTAGTGTGTCGTTTGCTACTAAAAACTATTAACAAGCTATAGAGACAGATCCTTCGTCTTTTTCTACAGCTTCTCTCAGTGTTGCTATTTTTCTTGATTTTTACATAATTACATTGCTATTTTAAAATCAGACATGTAATGCATAAAGTACATTTTGGAAGAGGAAACCTACATTCTTAAGCAGAAAATAATAGACGAAAGGATAGATTTAGATAATGAAAGAAGTAACTTTACCTGGCTATTTCAAATTGGAGGGCTTTGGTAAACATTTCGAGCTTGTCACACCTGAATTAGCATGTTATATTCTATTATGGATACTGCTGCAAGTATATATGCCGTGAAATTAGGTGTACGTGGTTTGTGTATGAGGTACGGAAGGACTGTTTGTAACTGTAATACTTTCCCCATTTGCCCGCACCCACACATTGTCTCCCCAAAGGGCACTTCTTATCTATGTTGGTCTTATTGTTTGTGTCGTTGAGTCTTACTATTCTGCATATATATTTTTATGTACAATATTATGAAGTTCACATATTTTACAGTTTGCATTTTATGCAGTTTACATATCACACAACTATGTGTCTGAAAATGGGGACCAAAGAACTAAAGAATTACTTCTTTCACATCGTAAAAACAAGAAAACTTCTTGTTTTATTTCTTATTACTAACATATTTCTTAGTTCCATGTATATTTTAGTTATAGTATTGTTGCAGTCGTGTGGTCTGCTGCTATGCTGTATATGTATCTGTATCTGGTAATATTGGTGTCTTCATGTCATCATCTGTGTGTGTATGTTCACCTGCTTCCATATCAGTGTTAATACCTCTGTTGTCCCATGTATCATGTTGTGGCGTAGGGTGTTTGTCTTGTCGTGGTTTTGTATTGGTTGTTGTTGTTTACAAGCCATATGTAGCGCTGTTGATATTTGATCAGTGACACTGTTAAGCATGCACCGGAAAAAGAGATTAACTTTGGTGGCTGGTTTGAGTGCTGCAACTGGGACAGCGAGTAGCAGTGTTCGTGGAAGATTTCGGAGGCTGGATTACTGTATAGTAAAAATTCCAAGAAAGTGCAGTACCAAGGAGAGTAAACGTCCAGACGAAGTCGACCGCAGTGGCGAGGCGTCGACGAAGCTGCGGCAGCGCTTTCCAGGTCGAGACTGCCTGGTGTGGTGCTGCGTGCGGCTATTGAGCCCCAGCGGCAGATGAATAGACCCGCCGACACTGAGTCAGCTTTGCCGTGGCACAGCGTGATTGGAGCGGCGTCAGTGTGTAGCAGTTTCACGAAGGTACGCCGGCCGGCGTCGCTATGATACGGCGGAGGCAACTACGTGCAAGGGCCGCGCATGCGTTGCCCTGGTGAGTGGCGCTGCGAACTGGCCGTAAACTCTGGCCGTGGAGTGCGTGACGTGGCCTGCGGCCGCGTTGCGGCAAGCGCTATGGTGTAAGCATTGATGACACCGCATATCTATTGCTTATGAATTTGTTTCCTTACTTATTGAATAATAAAGGCAATTAATTTCAGGTCTGTCCTTTATCATTTTTCGGCCCCTGAAATGAACAGTGAGTACCTTTAAACTTTAGGTGAAATGCCTTTATGCTATCATGGAACAGGAGGAGGAGATTAGTGTTTAACGTCCGATCATGGAACATACTTTAAAAAATTTGGCTACCTACCTTTCTGCCGTATAAGACAGTATAATCTTTGTGTCTTTTTATCTGTTTTATAGTTGGTATTCTTTATTTTTTACTCTACAGGACGCCTCAAGCCATCTGTCAAATGTACAAATGCGTAGAAGATCCTAAACCAAAATTTTTGCAAATTTATGGTAAGGTCTTATGGAACCAAACTGCTGAGGTCGTCGGTCCCTGGGCTTATGCACTACTTAATCTAACTTTGCGCTAAGGACAACACACACACACCCATGCCCGAGGGAGGACTCGAACCTCCTACGGGGGGGAAACCGCGTGGGCCGTGACATGGCGCCTCAGACCGCGCGGGGTAGCCGCGAGTACATACATTGAAATATGTAACCAAAGATCGGAAATGGATAATTATCTATAACAACAATTTAAGGTCATAGCAAGTGCGTAATGTAATGACCGCCAGTCTCAAAGCATAGTGTGAGACATAATCCGCTGACGGAACTGATCTCTGGATTCAATCTCATTGGTGCCATTGATTGCATATTTTGCATATTATAGGGCTGTAATAGCTGATGTATCAGTACTCTCCACATTGATTCTTCATAATTTACAGTTACCAGTCCCATCGACGGGTACCTGTTTTGTATCGTTTCCCACAAGATACATCATCATCACCTCAAATTGCACAGCGCAAACAATTCCTTGTCAAAACCTAGACGAACTCTCTGTGATTTGAATAATGTAGTTTCTCGTAAATTTCTACCAACGTCGATGAATTTCGACCACTTAAGCAGATGTCTGTTGCTAAACTCTTTTCTGTACATTCGTTCAAGTCTCCGGGCACTACATTCTTCGGCAGCATACATTAAATGCATGTCCATATACCCTTTCAACAAGTAGATTTCAGTCTTCGACAATCAGTCACGAATTGTAAACAGTGATGAACCTAACCGTGGACATAACAAGGACGACTCCATGTTGATTTTCGAAGTATCGCCGAAAACTTCTATGCGACAGGCAATCATTTTTTATGAGACCCAAAGAGTTTACCAGCACGTGCCTCGCACGCATTACTCATTCATGTTCTTTTCTGATCATTGTCTCCATATCTCAAAACTCACTTTACGATCCACTACCGTATGCATAATTTTGACGCTAAAGATTTGGCGTACCCAGTGTAGATCGAATGATATGTATAACATGAGAAGCCGCAACTTAGTAGCACCTTGCCGGCGCAGACACATGTTACTGCACTGCCGAGCACAGAAGCGTGGCTGGCTCCACAGCATCACGGCGGTGTTTCACAACTGGATGTCGCTGAAGATATTCTTATAGGTTGTTGCCCAGCAGCTCGGCGCGGTACAAATAGAAACTGGGCACTCTGTTCTTTGAATACCATTACAGTACCCCACAGTGGTAGAAGCATATCGCTGAAGTAGACTGCTTGAGGAGTCGTAGCAACGTAACGCCACTATAGGCGTTACACATTACCTTATTTGGAGATTACGTCATAAAATAGGTTTTCTGTCTGCTGGTATTATAAAAGAGATGGCGCAGTATGTCAGTCTACGGTTTTAGTTTTTTCTCTTTTATATTTAAAACTGTGATGGAAGTTTTTCGCTTCTACCTATTTCTTTGGAGAGCATGTCGTGTAATCCATTAGGGGACAGTATTGTAGCATAGTACACTTTTCAGATTTTAGCATCCAGCTAACCCTGTTATAAAATTTCAGTATACTTCCTTACTCCCTTTTTAAATTATGGCATTCCATTTTTGTATGCTGTAATTTTTCTTTTTAATTACAGAAGTTACTCCGAAAAACTAAGGTTTTTCCAAATGTGAAAATACGCTCCAAGGTAAAACTTAGTCATGTGCCTAGGGACAAATATTCTACTGGGATTTAAAAGCATTGCCATCGAGAAAATCTTGTCAGTACTGTAGTTAATCGTCGACTTGTTGCAGTTTACTTTACTACACACCAAGGATAAGTAACTGAAAGCAAATTAAGCAGAAGTATCATCAAAAATCAATCATAAGTTAAACACATCTTTAAATAGAAATTATTTGAAAACTAACTCAAATTTCCATTTTTAAGGCTTGCAAAATTGTTAAGACGTTAAAGAAACTTAGTTCATTGGCAAGTATCACATGTTGCACGGTAAAAAACCTTCCTTGTTTCAAAGTGCAAGATGGTGCACGATCGACGAAGTATGGCTTAACTGTCCATATGTTATACACGGTCCGGTCACATTAATGTGACCACCGACTATGTTCGACGTCAACGTGAAATAATGACTCACATACGGCAGGTGGCAGCACTGGCAGTGGAGGGTATATAAAGCGTGTCGCGGGGATGAGGGAAACAGTGCAGACGTTATCGTAATGTGGAAAAGAAGAGATTTATCTGACGCCCAAAACGGCGTGATAATTGGCTTTCGGGCCAAGGCTGGAAGCATTTGTGAAACGCTTAAGTTTGCAAATAGCTTTTGTGCCGCCATGATTAAAATATACCGTGCATGGCAAAATGGCGCTATCGAAAACCGGTGCCGAGAGAAATGCGGTGCACCGCGGGCCATAGACGACAGCGGTGAATGATGGCTGCGGAGATGCGTACCAGCGAACAGACGTTCCCAGATGAACCACCAAGGCGCTTCCAACAGTGTTTCCTTAACGACCATTCAGAGAAGGTTGCTGCGTATGGGCCTCAGCAACAGGCAACTGATTTATGTACTCATTCTGACTGACGAAGACTGGAATTTACGCCCCAATACAGTAACCGGACGTCCACTTAGTGGCGAAAGGTTTTTTTTTACCATAGCTTAATCACGTTTTATGCTGTATCGGGCAGATGGTCATTGCCGTATACTATGTGAAACGTCTGAAATCCAACACCTTGCAACCTGGAGGTGGCTTTATGATCTGGGGAATATTTTCGTGGCATTTGCTGGGTAATCTCGTCATTCTGTAATGTACAGTGGATCAACACAATTATGCGTCTATAGTTGGGGACAATATTCACCAATACATACATCTTGTTTTTCTTCAGCCCGATGGCATCTATCAGCAGGACAATGTGAAGTGCCGCACAGCTTGCAGCGTCCTTGTGTGGTTCGAAGAGCAGCAGGGGGAGTTTATCGGACTCCCCTGGCCACCAAACTCCACGGATGAAAATCCAATCTAAAATCAAAGTGATCACTTCTGGCGTGCCTTACGTATAATTGACCCACAGCCGAAAAACATACCTAATATGAGTACGGCACTGGAGTCAGGATAGCTCCACATCCCTGTCGGTGCCTTCCAGAACCTAACTGATAGTCTTCTTGCACATCTCGCAGCTGTATGGCACTTAACTGTGTAGAATTAGAAATATTTACAAATGCTGAACCGAACCCAACCTTATGTCTAACAATAATAAAAACTGTCAAAAAAGGCGGAAATTTCTTCTGGCGGTCTCTAAGGCGCATTCCTTCATGTGATTTTAAAATAAGTCACTAGACTGAGGTATCAGCCAAAAGTCTTGTGTTCCCAAGTACACTATCCTCTATATACAGCACCCTCCCTTACATATGTGCTGCTTTGATTTTACAGTATATGCTTGGAAATATAACAGAAGACCCTTAGCACTCATATTCACCTTTTACAAGCGCCAAGTAATCAATTCCTGCCAGTCCATGTGAGATCTCGAGACTTCTGGATGCGGCTATCTCAGCTGTGATATGTTAGTTGATACTCTTCAACCTATTGTTATTATTATTATTGTTGTTATCAATGTGTGGACTTTTTTGATACAGCTGTCACGCTATTTAGTCACGTACAAGTGTTTTATTATCTTCATACTTACTGTACCGTGCATCCACTTGATCTTCTTACTGCACTCAAACCCTGATCTTCCTCTACAATTCATATCCCACACATTCCCTTCCATTACCAAAACAGCTATTCTTTGGTGCCCCAAGATGACTCCCAATATTCATTCAATCTGTTACTCACGTTGTTCCATAAATCTCGTTTGTCCTCACTTCTGTCCAGTCACTGTTCATTAGTTAATCGATCTACCAATCTAATATTCAGTATTCCCTGTAGTACCAATTTTCTAATGTTTCTACACGCGTCTTGTCTGTATTCTTTATGGTCCACGTTCCACTTAAAAATAACGCTACACCCCGGAAACATTCTTACAGAAAATAGTTCCTGACACATTTATGTTTAGTGTTCAGTTAAGAAAGACATAGAAAGTGGTATATGCGTACGTCAATAACAAGGATTCGGATGGGAAGAAGTGAAAATATCTTCAGAAGACAGAACAAGATGGCGATCCTTTGTTGCACCCCTGTCCCCCCAAAAGTAGTCAAAGGAAATAAAAAATATATATTACATTATAAATGTTGTGCGTAGCAAGACAGCCACGCCACGGAAGTAGCCGAAAGGCACGCGTTTAGTTCACGCAGGCAAGAGATAGGTCTGTAACAGGATACGTAATGAATGCTATAAAGAAAAGTACGTAGCTTCTGGAATACTTAACTTTAATCCATCCTTGGTACATCGCTATTGACGATATAAGTGAGACTCCATAGATACATGCAATGTTACTAATGGCGCCTTGCTAGGTCGTAGCTATTGACTTAGCTGAAGGCTATTCTAACTATTGGCTCGGCAAAGGAGCGAGGCTTCGTCAGTGTAGTCGCTAGCTACGTCGTCCGTACAACTGGGGCGAGTGCTAGTCAGTCTCTCGAGACCTGCCTTGTGGTGGCGCTCGGTCTGCGATCCCTGACAGTGGCGACACGCGGGTCCGACATGTACTAATGGACCGCGGCCGATTTAAAGCTACCACCTAGCAAGTGTGGTGTCTGGCGGTGACACCACCATAAACATAATGTTATATATTATATTATATTATATATATAATAATATAATGTATTAATTCGTTAAAATGCTACGCATTAAAATCGTGCCAAGTGCGCTCAACAAACCACTTACTACTATCTAAACAGTTTGGAGACTTGCTGCTAAATTTGTTACCAGTATGTTCTATGAGGTTGTACAGAGTTTCAGGGAGAGCATAAGGGAACAGTTGACAGGAATGGGAGAAAGAAATACAGTAGAAGAAGAATGGGTAGCTTTGAGAGATGAAGTAGTGAAGGCAGCAGAGGATCAAGTGTGTAAAAAGACGAGGGCTAGTAGAAATCCTTGGGTAACAGAATATATACTGAATTTAATTGATGAAAGGAGAAAATATAAAAATGTAGTAAATGAAGCAGGCAAAAAGAAATACAAACGTCTCAAAAATGAGATCGATAGGAAGTGCAAAACGGCTAACCAGGGATGGCTGGAAGACAAATGTAGGGATGTAGAGGCTTATCTCGCTAGGGGTAAGATAGATACTGCCTACAGGAAAATTAAAGAGACCTTTGGAGAAAAGACAACCACTTGTATGAATATCAAGAGCTCAGATGGAAACCCAGTTCTATGCAAAGAAGGGAAAGCAGAAAGGTGGAAGGAGTATATAGAGGGTCTATACAAGGGTGATGTACTTGAGGACAATATTATGGAAATGGAGGAGGATGTAGATGAAGATGAAATGGGAGATACGATACTGCGTGAAGAGTTTGACAGATCACTGAAACACCTGAGTCGAAATAAGGCCCAGGGAGTAGACAACATTCCATTAGAACTACTGACGGCCTTGGGAGAGCCAGTCCTGACAAAACTCTACCATCTGGTGAGCAAGATGTATGAGACAGGCGAAATACCCTCAGACTTTAAGAAGAATATAATAATTCCAATACCAAAGAAAGCAGGTGCTGACAGATGTGAAAATTACCGAACAATCAGTTTAATAAGTCTCTGATGCAAAATACTAACCCGAACTCTTTACAGACGAATGGAAAAACTGGTAGAAGCCGACCTCTGGGAAGATCACTTTGGATTCCGTAGAAATATAGGAACACATGAGGCAATACTGACCCTACGACTTATCTTAGAAACTAGATTAAGGAAAGGCAAACCTACGTTTCTAGCATTTGTAGACTTAGAGAAAGCTTTTGACAATGTTGACTGGAATACACTCTTTCAAATTCTAAAGGTGGCAGGGGTAAAATACAGGGAGCGAAAGGCTATTTACAATTTGTACAGAAACCAGAAGGCAGTTATAACAGTCGAGGGGCATGAAAGGGAAGCAGTGGTTGGGAAGGAAGGAGACAGGGTTGTACCCTCTCCCCGATGTTATTCAATATGTATATTGAGCAAGCATTGAAGGAAACAAAAGAAAAATTCGGAGTAGGTATTAAAATTCATGGAGAAGAAATAAAATTGGAGGGCAGCGTGGAGGGTAAAAATCGTAGAGGGAGACCAAGAGATGAATACACTAAGCAGATTCAGAAGGATGTAGGTTGCAGTAGGTACTGGGAGATGAAGTAGCTTGCACAGGATAGAGTAGCATGGAGAGCTCCATCAAACCAGTCTCAGGACTGAAGACCACAACAGCAACATGTTCTATCAATACGTAGGGATTACGAAGATGCTTCGTGAACTCAAGTGGGAATCCCTGGGGGCAAGACGACCTTCTTTTCGTGAAACACTGCTGAGAAAATTTAGAAAACCAGCATTCAAGCTGATTGCAGAACGATTCTATTGCCGTCAACGTAAATTTCACGTAATGATCACTAAGATAACATAAGAGAACTTAAGGCTTGTGTGGAGGCATACAGTCATTTTTTCTCTCTCTGTTTGCTAGTGGCACAAGATAGGAAATGACTGGTAGCGGTAGAAGGTACCCTTTGTCAGGCACCATACAGTGACTTGCATACTACGTATGTGGATGTAGGTGTAATGTAGTTCTCTTTTTCAATAGTAGTAGCTGTAGTATCTTTAAAATTTCCAATAACCCTTTTAGAGGGTATGATAAATCACGATTGTTTCTGCACCTTTCTTTTAAATTACAGTTGCCTTCGCCCCCACTCTTCTTTCATTGTTTGAGAAACTTCTCCCTTTTCTTTTTGTGTCCACTTTCTTCCAGATCTTGACCTTTTTCTGTCCTGAAGATAAGTTTTGTTACTTTATCGTTAGTGATATATGTCCATAGAATTTTAATCTCCTTTCCCTCTTCACGCTTGTTAACTTTTCAACTTTCTGATAAACTTCTCTTTTAGACCTTCAACTGCATTCTGATTCACTGCTGTTTTAGCTCCAAATTTTCTATTGGGATTGTGCTTTCAGTTTTTTCTAATTTTTCGAGCTCTCCCTTCATTGTCAATTTAATACATAACTGCATAAAATATTTCTGATGTGACCATTGTTTCATAGTGTTTCAGTTTTGTGATCTGGGATAAAGATTTATTAGTATATATGTTTCAATTTATTTGAACGACCCTTTCTATTTCTTATATTCTAGTCTTTATATATTCCTTCATCTTCTTTCTCTTAGATATTTAAAATAGTTTTCTGTATATAATGTGGTATAGATTTTAAGTTTTTGAGGTGCGTGACTAATGTTAGTGACGAACTGTGTTTTAAATGATATTTGTAAACCTATTACTGCTGCTTGACGTTGTAGTTCTGTGATTAGTCCTTGTGCACTTTCAATCGAGTGTAATAATTACTATGTCATCTGCAAATACTAGGCAATCTACAGTGATCTTGTTTGGCTTTCTTCCCAGTTGCATAACCTTAATGTTTATGGTCTCTCTCCATTCTCTAACCACAGTTAAAAAGTAGGAACGAGAAGCCACTCCTCGTCTTACTCCTGAATTTATTTCAAAATTTTCTGACCGTCCTCTCATAGAATTTATTTTAATGTTGTGTTGGTTAAAGCTGATTTAATTACGGCTGTTGTTTTGTTCTTTAGTCTAAACTCTTTTAGAATGTTGACTGTTGTTATATTTCTATCAACAGAATCGTGTATCTTTTTAAAAATCTTCAAATCTTAGCACATGTTTCAAGCATCTCATTTTTCTAATTTTTAAGATGTCCTTGTTCTGCACATAATCTGCTCTTCCTTAACCCTGTCTGATATTCCCATAACTCTGGATCTAAATTTTTTTTTCAACACTGCTTAAAAGTGCCTTCGGCACGATCTGATAGGTCACTGACAACAGGGAGATTCCTTTGTAATTGTTAGGATCCGTTTTAGCTCCATTTTCGTGCATGGGTTGTAGTAATGCATTGTTTTCCAGATTTCTTGAATTACTTTGGTCAAGCCTGCCATCACATTGTCACTAGCGTGTTCCATAACTCTGCAACTGTGTTGCTTTCGACAGATGCTTTCTTGCTTTTGCCTTACGATTTCTTTAATTTCGTCGAATGTTGTTGGCGTCGTATCTGGTTCTCTTGATACTGTAGTGTTAAAGTTAAAATTTTCCTGCGGTGGGTCGCACTTTTGTAATTGTTTGAAATCCTCTGCAAGTATTTTACACTTTCTAGTGTTGTCATGTGCAACTTTGAGACTTTCTGGATCTGTGATCTGTACGTTTGGTGGTGCATATTTTCTTAATCTGGTATTTAACACCCTATAGATGCTTCTTTTGTTTTTGTTAACTCCGATTCTTTTGAGGACAGTTGATCTTTCAGACGTTGGACCTTCTTAAGATCTTTTGATGTTACTTTCCTGACTTCTATAAAGGCTATTTGACTTTCATAATTTTCATTTTCATTCCAGATGTTCCGGGTTCTCTGTCTTTTGAGGACAAATGCACCACATTCATCTTTCCACTGGGGGTGTTCGCATTTCTCTTTGAGGAGATAATTTCTTCTCCTACTTGTATTGTATTTTTGGAGTTGTTCCTACTTCTCGGGTGTTATTCCTCGAATAGTGTTTTAAAATTAGTTATTTTAATAAACTTATGTGCGTCGAGCTTCGTAGGTTGGTACTGATTCCTTTTTTCTAATTATCAGCCTAATTTTAAAGTTGATTTTGGGGATATAATGAATTTAATCCAAATCGTCACTTCAGTAACTTCAACATTGAGTATTTCCAGTCCAGAATGTTTACTTATGGTCTCAAGATCAGGTTGTTCCTTACTACAAATTTGATTCGGTGGCACTCGTACAGTAATCTTCTGAAGAAGTTCCTCAAGGAATATGGATTTTAGTACTTACCACGTTCATCACATAAGTCGTTCCCCATTTATATTACATCTTTTGCGTGCATAATGTTGCCTGCTCTATGTGTGTAACGATAGCTCTTCCCGATTTGGCCACGTGACATTACGTTGTTTCTTTATGTAATTCTGTTGGTTGGTTGGTTGATTTCGGAGAGGGGACCAAACATCGAGGTCATCTTTCCCATGTAATTCTGTCTAATGTGCTGTTGATTATTTGCAAAAATTCTTGTTTGCTATTTTATGTTCTTTTTTTCATTTGTTGGAGCACGTGTGTTTACAGTAGTTAACACTTTGTTGATTTAAAGGCTCGAGTGGAAAGTGTTTCATTTACGGATTTAAATTCCATTATTGAGTCGAATATATTTAATTTCCAGAATGAGATTATTTGCAAAAATTCTTGTTTGCTATTCTCCTCCTGGAAACATCCCGCAGGCTGTGGCTAAGCCATGTCTCCGCAATATCCTTTCTTTCAGGAGTGCAAGTTCTGCAAGGTTTTTCAGGAGAGCTTCTGTGAAGTTTGGAAGGTAGGAGACGAGGTACTGGCAGAAGTAAAGCTGTGAGGACGGGGCGTGAGTCGTGCTTGGGTAGCTCAGTTGGTAGAGCACTTGCCCACGAAAGGAAAAGGTCCCGAGTTCGAGTCTCGGTCCGTCACACAGTTTTAATCTGCCAGGAAGTTCATATTTAATTTCATTCATTTGTGAATCACTTTAGCAAGGGTTTTAGACACGTCATGGCTAAATGGAAAAGAACACAATTCATATACACAGACATTTACGTACAGGTTGCTGTTGACAAGGATGAGACTGGAGGCTGCCTTATAATAGGAACCATCGAAAACCTAAATCAGAATGGCCTGAAGGAGGCTAAAGCCCACTTCCTCCCAAATACATGTCCAGTATTATTAAAACAGCACAACTTCATTCGGTTTATTCCTTCTCTACTCCAGTGTTTTGCAAAGAAGTAATTTAATAATCCAAGAAGCTAGTGCTCACAGTTCATGCTCTTCATAGTACAGGTCACGCCACACGCTAATGACGTTATATACCCTATATACACATTATTTCGTAACTTGGTGCTACACAAACTGTTAGCTGACCACAGGACTTTGAAAATGGTGGTTGATTTCCATTTGGTGTATCGCAACTTGCCATTTGTTTGACTGAAAAATTTTGTCAACATCCCTCCATAATGCGTGAGATCTTCAGCTCAGAAATAAATGTTAGTGTTGTCCATTGCAGAGTTTTGAAGCAATGTTTTACAACAAAGAAAAAGAAATAATCATAAGCGCAAAGTGTTGTGTGATATAACGTGTTCTGCTAGAATTGTTATTATTATTATTATTATTTTATTATTGGCGTCCACTTGTCCTACATAATGTACTGCTTATTAGATACTTTTCAAAAAGATTCACTTTTATATTTTCATCAATCTCGTTCACAAATTTATTGTGTAATTCCATCCTTTGGTAGAAAATGCTTATTTGCGTGCTGTGTTTATTATTTCTTTGTAAATGTAGGTTCATTCCAGATTTGTTCCATGGATATAGACAGAGCAGTAATCAAGAAGAAATTTTTGATGTGCATAACTAATCGGTAACCGTACAAATATGATGTAATTAAAGTTGTCGAATTACCAAAAATTAATTTTATATGATCACTCCACTTCAAATCGTTCCGCACGCACACTCCCAGATATTTTACAGAAGTAACTGCTACCAGTGTTTGTTCCGCTATCGTATAATCATACAATAAAGGATCCTTCTTTCTATGTATTCGCAATACATTACATTTGTCTATGTTAAGGGTCAGTTGCCACTGCCTGCACCAAGCGCCCATCTGCTGCAGATCTTCCTGCATTTCGCTACAATTTTCTAATGCTGCAACTTCTCTGTATACTACAGCATCATCCGCGAAAAGCCACTTGGAACTTCCGACACTATCTACTAGGTCATTTATATATATTGTGAAAAGCATGGTCCCATAACACTCCCCTGTGGCACGGCAGAGGTTACTTTAACGTCTGTAGACGTCTCTCCATTGAGAACAACATGCTGTGTTCTGTTTGCTAAAAACTCTTCAATCCAGCCACACAGCTGGTCTGATATTCCGTAGGCTCTTACTTTGTTTATCAGGCGACAGTGCGGAACTGTATCGAACGCCTTCCGGAAGTCAAGGAAAATGGCATCTACCTGGGAGCCTGTATCTAATGTTTTCTGGGTTTCATGAACAAATAAAGCGAGCTGGGTCTCACACGATCGCTGTTTCCGGAATCCATGTTGATTCCTACAGAGTAGATTCTGGGTTTCCAGAAATGGCATGATACGCGAGCAAAAAACATGTTCTAAAATTCTACAACAGATCGATGTCAGAGATATAGGTCTATAGTTTTGCGCGTCTGCTTCTTGAAGGCTGGGACTACCTGTCCTCTTTTCCAATCATTTGCAACCTTCCGTTCCTCTAGAGACTTGCGGTACAAGGCTGTTAGAACGGGTGCAAGTTCTTTAGCGTACTCTGCGTAGAATCGAATTGTTATCCCGTCAGGTGCAGTGGACTTTCCTCTGTTAAGTGATTTCAGTTGCTTTTCTTTTCCTTGGACACTTATTTCGATGTCAGCCATTTTTCCGTTTGTGCGAGGATTTAGAGAAGGAACTGCAGTGCGATCTTCCTCTGTGAAACAGCTTTGGCAAAAGGTGTTTAGTATTTCAGCTTTACGCGTGTCATCCTCTGTTTCAATGCCATCATCATCCCAGAGTGTCTGGATATGCTGTTTCGAGCCACTTACAGATTTTACGTGAGACCAGAACTTCCTAGGATTTTCTGTCAAGTCGGTAAATAGAATTTTACTTTCAGCACTGCAGCACGCCAGGTGAATGTATAGATAATGTTGTCCCCACAAGCATGCATCCATGGCGACGTATGTATTTTGAGTGGTCGTTTACCTAGACGGCAGCATGTGCGGACACGACGATGGACCAGTTGAAGCTACAAATCAACCACTGCAGTCGTGAACAACTACGAAGAGTCACTGGCGGACGGTGAAGCCACACGTAGGCTACAAGGTGTTGGACGTCGATGCCCCTTCAAAGAACAAGATCCAAAGAAGAGCGGCGCGTTTCGTCAGCGGGTTATTTGGTAACCGTGATAGCGTTACGGAGATGTTTAATAAACTCAAGTGGCAGACTCTGCAAGAGAGGCGCTCTGCATCGCGGTGTAGCTTGCTGTCCAGGTTTCGAGAGGGTGCGTTTCTGGATGAGGTATCGAATATATTGCTTCCCCCTACTTATACCTCCCGAGGAGATCACGAATGTAAAATTAGAGAGATTAGAGCGCGCACGGAGGCTTTCAGACAGTCGTTCTTCCCGCGAACCATACGCGACTGGAACAGGAAAGGGAGGTAATGACAGTGGCACGTAAAGTGTCCTCCGCCACACACCGTTGGGTGGCTTGCGGAGTATCAATGTAGATGTAGATGTAGAGGTCAAATTCTTGCACAATCTATTCAGCAAGATCATCAGTCACCTATGGCAGATCTGACGACGGAGCACGATGATGGCGTGGGCACAACTGTTTCATAGTTCACCGTACAGCGCACATTATTAAACATGGGCCACTGCAGCACACAACTCCAAAATGTCCCCGTCAGTTACTATTGCAGTGAGCACAGGGCCATCGAGATTGGACTGAGGTTAACTATAAACATGTCGCCTGGTTGATTTATAGCTTCAACTGGTCCATCGTCGTGTCCGCACATGCTGCCGTCTAGATAAACGACCACTCAAAATACGCACGTCGCCATGGATGCATAGTTGTGGGGACAACATTATCCATATATTCACCTGGCCTTCCATGGGACCCATGATACTAATCGAAGGCACCGTGACAGCTGTGGACTATTGGAACATTTTTGTGGACCACCTTCATCCGTTCGCGCTTGATGCCTTCCCCGATAGTGATGATATCTTCCACCAAGGTAACTGTCCATGTCAAAAGACGAGAATCGTGTTACGGTGGTTGAGGGGTACGATAGTGAACTCACGTTGATGTCATGGCCACCAAGTTCGCCTGATGTGAATGTGAAGCTGATGGAAGGTATCTATATTGCTATCAGCATCATCTCCACCCCCACAAACCTCCGGCTCCTAATTTGCGGGTATTGAGTGACGCGTCAGCAGACATATCGTGCCAGATACCTCTGGAAATCTACCAAGGACCTTTACAACCCATGCCACGCAGAACCGCTCTTGTATTGCTTTCCAAATGTGGACGGACATAGTAATAAGCAGGTGGCTCATAAGTGTATGTTACTGGAAGACACTGGCCTTTACACACTGATAACGGGATTCCAAGAGCATAACATGCTGATGACATTCTAATTACAGGTATCCTTGCGTATTCATACAACTTTAAATGAGACAATGTTTACTCTAAGAAATTTTGTATTTGTTACACACTGCATAGAGGTATTTAATTTAAGAATCATTTCTTCTATCGTTATTGAAATCCATGGCAAGTGCTTTTCTTATGATCGATGTAACATTTCCATAATGACCAATTACAAACTTTCTTGTATGTTTTGACTGCTTTCTCTGCAGGAGTTCTCTTGTTTCCTCAGTTTCGTCAGTAAGTAAAATATTACTGTCATCGCCAAATAGAATTCGGAAGAATTTAGACCTTTTCTTGGTCCTGCAAGTCTGCATTTTAAATCCTCTTATTTTTTTTTTGGTTTCAATTATTCGACTGCCCAAGTATCAACATTGTGTGTACCAATTTCAACTTTTCATTTTCTAAACTAATTCCTTTGGCGTCAGTCTTCTTAGGTCAACAACACTGTGTTACCCATGTTCTACTTTCATTGATGTTCAACTTATAACCATATTTTACTTTTTATTTATATTAATTTTCTCCTTTCAAGACATGCATTATGCATTATGCATATGCATGATGTTCAACGGTTTTTCTATGTCCTTTACTGATTCTGAATCAATGCGAAAACTTCAAGGACTTTATTTTTTCTCCTTGCACTTTAAATGCCAGTCTAAATTTCCCCCACTGCTTGCTAAGTATCCAGATCGAATAACATAGACTACAACTCTCTCACTTCGTTTTCAGTTTCTGCCCGAATTTCATGTCCTTTACATCTTATACCTACAGTCTGGTTTCTATTCGAGCAGTAGATAAATTTTCGCTTCCTGTATTTCACTTCTCGTATTTTCAAAATTTCAGGGAGGGCTATGATTATTTGTATCACTGTCCATTAGTCATACATTGCGCATTTATTTCATTATTTGGCAATTACTCAACGTTGAGTCTAGATATTTTAGTGTGTGCCATGTATCTGCCAATCATGTAAACTTTGTTCTGAACTCCATTGACATCATAGCCACCACAGCTGATAAAGGCAAAACCACAGTATTGATCAACAAAATTAATAACAATACACATTTTTTTTAAAAAAAAAGGTTATAATTCATCTCCTCTCACAGTAACACAAAACTGAAGTCCTATCCATCATCGTGTTTACATACACACAAAAAATTACCCCAAAGACCTCAAAGTATATTCGCAGACAAACAAAAACAGCACATCATCCAAAGAACCCAAAAGCACCAACAGTTAGAAGAAATCCCAAAATTCGCAAACCAGACATGCCAATGAGACCTATCAGAAATTTCATGAATGCACCATCATACTATATGGCAAAACACACAAAGAAAATCGTAACACAAAACTATGCAACGAGGGCCAACAGCAAAGTGTAAAACACAAATAAAAAGCTCACACATTTTACAGATAGTCTCACTTATTTCTTTTGACATAGAGAACATGCACATCTCGAAGCCAACTGAACACATATTAAAACTAATTGAAAACAAGCTACTGACATACAACAAACTACCCACAGATAATATTAGAGAAATAACCAAAACCAAATTTCAAAACCAGAAATAAAGAGCACATAAGAAGCTGAAAGCATGGAAACAGTAATTCTGTCTTTGCTGAGCACCCAGTACAGTACGACCATGAACCATCTATCTGTAAAATGTGTGAGCTTTTTATTTGTGTTTTACACTTTGCTGTTGGCCCACGATGATGGATAGCACTTCAGTTTTGTGTTATTGTGAGAGGAGATTAATTATTACCTTTTTTTAAAAAAAATGTGTATTGCAGTGAATAAAAAGGTAATAAATGACTAAATCACTGTAAATAACAACTCACTGTTCATATTAGCTGCTAAAATAATAACAGAGATGTACAAGATAATAACACGCAATAATGCCTTAAATTCACAAGAAAACAGAACCACAAATTCATGCACACAGAACCATACACACACACACACACACACACACACACACACACACACACACACACACACACATACACACACAAAATGAGACATGCGCACTCGGAACTTGTGAAAAAGCCTAAAGTCAGATAGGCTCTTATACTCCTTCCTACCAAGTACAACTCTGTGACGACACATTTAGATTAATAAGATAAAAAATCGTAACTATGGGCAAATAGTAATTTAACTTTATGAAACTAGCACTGGAAAAAGTTGCCTCTCACTTAACAACTACAGAACAACAAAAAACTGCAATGTAATAATATTATCTGACATAGTTGCTATAAACATGTACTACAGAACACTGAAGCTAATTCACAAATAATAAGAAGCAAAATGTGTATCATACTAAAAAGACAGCCTTTCATTTGGTGGCATAGCTGGACTACATCTCCAAGAGTTTTCAAATTGTATTTTCGTACTTTAATTTTCGTGAACATTGTTTTTTTCTGACAATGATTAGGGACCAACATGGAACTTGCCTAAAAGAGCGTTAGAAACCTTCTAAGAACTGCTAGTATACTCAGGCTGGCCTCTGTACAAGATCAGTGGTCCTTAATCTAGACCCAGATTAGATCTGACTATGGCCCACCACATTTTCTCATGTGGCTCAGTATGCAATAACTACATGATCAAATAAAAGTTACTCAAAAAAATGTCTGCTTCATCGCATTGGGCTTGCACAATTTGTGATTTTTCGGAAATCTCCTTCTCAATACTCTTCTGATCACAAGATTTGTTCAGTTGAATCAACATGCTTCGAAATGACTGTGCACTCATTGCCACTTTGGGGGAAGATGGGTTGTGAGTACGGTAATTTTCTTAGCTCACAGTTACCTCATTCGAACATTCATTCACTATCCTGAGGCTCCAAAGGTCGAATGTCTGGCTCAAAATGGTCTTTAACACCGGCTGAGCATCGTAACCAATGAATTGTGGCTTCTAGGTCTCCTGTGGAGAAAGTAACAGAATTGCTCGCAACCTCTCTGAAGGCAACTGGAAGGAGTATCTCGATCCAGACCATACGCTGCTGCCTCCATACTATCAATTTGGCCTCTAGACCTGAATTATGAACAACAGTAAATCCCCACCCCCAAGTATCGGGTGAATGAAGTAAGTGGACATACGAACACCTGTAGTGGTCTGTGTATCAGTGGCATAAGGGGCTCTTCACCACGAATTTAATACATGTCTGATGCCTAATGATAGGCATAGAAGAGTCCAGAGGCAACCAGGTACCAATGCACATCTCATGTGTCTAGTCCCAATCATTAAACAGAGAAGTAGGTCAGTCAGGTTTCTGGCCATTATCACGTACATATATCAGACATCTTTCTTCACAATCGAGGATAAGTTGAGAACTGGTCAGTATCAGGAGTTTAATCACCAGACTACTGTCCAGCCATAAATTCAATATTTCTGTGAAAACTTAAAGTTTCCCCTGGGTCACGTCGTAAGTTACGCACAATTTTTCAGCAAACAAACTCCTTGCAGCCTTCCGGTGGTTCCTGGTAACTGCTGCTCAGCTCGTATCAATGTCTTTTACACTTGTATGTTTGCAATTACCCTCTCCATCACTCCACTCCTATAGCTATCAGTGCAGCCACTGCTGTGGGTGGTGGTGTTGGTATGGGCGGCAGCACTCAGCTGTGAACTGTGATCTTCAGCGTGTGTACTATCGCCACCGGGTGTGACCTCACTGTGCTGGAACACATTGCTTTTTCTCATCTCAGCCATCTTTCAGTGCACGAGCACATCATGTCCACCACGTGAACACCTTCCCTCAGGGGGCAGGAATAAACCTGCACTTTCTGCTGACACAAACCTGATTGAGCTACCATTATACCAGCCAAAACATGGAGTACATCATCGCAGGAACCTCACCAACACACTGGAAGATCTAAGGATCGACGCGGTTAGTGAATGGGACAGGTATGAGCAGCACTGATGAAAACACCTTATACAGAGCATACCAAAATGGATATACGCATATTGTCATTAACACTGCGAAGCAAACATGGTAATGAATGTTGCCTATCATTTTGTTTTTATTTTATAGTAAAGTTATATTTTTTAGTTTAATATGGGTTCTTCATTCTTTCCCTGCGTCCAGTGAATCTAACGTCAGACATGTTCGCTAGTAAGCAGATGGTGTAACACAGTTCTGGGCACTATATGTGAGGGATGCAGGTTACGAGGTGCAAGTTTCATGACGGAAGTACCATGGAATGTCATAAGCCAATGCATTTTTTTCTGCTTCGTAGGTTGACAGCACTGACTACACAGCCCTCACTATTTACGTTTGTATTCTCTACATTGGCATTTTATTGTGAGTGTTTGGTTTCCCACTTTAACATATCTATTATAATTAATAGTCCCATACTCATGGAATGAGCTTCTGGTGAGAAGATAAACCCAGCACCGCCGCTGATGGCAAGGTCCTAATGGAAGTGGTTTGCTCTCGCCTTACTCCGACCTATTATCAAGTGTCAAGCGTGTATCTGTGTCATGTGGATGACTGTGATGAGTGCTTGTGCAGTGTAGTGTTGGGTTTGTGTTTTCATGGACGAAGGGAATGGAGACAGTGAAACCTTGTGTCGTGCTTCTCTCGAAAAGAATCAAGGCACCGTAGAGCTTAACGTTCCCATCGACGGACTGATCACCATCAACACTGTCATATGTTCTCATTTCGTGAGACACTGCAGACAGGTTTGGAATAGAATCCAGGACATTGGCACAAAGTCTGGTGATCAGAAACCTTACGGCAACAATTCCCCTTCCCCTGCTGGCCAATTATTGGCAGTGAAACTTTCATCTCCCGCCAGGATTCGAACCGGTTTACACACGAGTCGAGGGCCACCGCACAGGTGTGCGTTAATGACCTCGGCCACGGAGGTGGGTAAACGTATGTACACATATTGCTAAATTAAAGTACCCTGTCGCGTTTTTCTGTCTGTACGTAAAAGCTAATCCCAGGGGGTACTGATGGGATTGTAACATGGTTCTCATTAACAGAGAGACTTACTCCTGAGTAAGGTTTGTGTATACGGTTTATAATTGTAATAATAATAAATGTGTGCTATAACTTCCAAGACATAAAATTACGCACCGCAAAGGAATAATCCGAATCGAACGGAAATCGGCGTCAGATCGTAAGATCCCGAGGTGGTTGGAGGACCCTGCCTATAATGCTCCAAAGTTCTCAATTCAGAAGAGATCTGGCTACCTTACTCGCCAATGTAGGGTTTGGCAAGCACAAAGAAAAGCAGTAGAAAGTCTATATGGACGGGTACTATCTTGCTGAAATGTAAGCCCAGAATCACTTGCCATGAAGGGCAACAAAACGCAGACGACAAAGTGGCCCTGATATGAAAATAAATGGCACCCAGAACATAATCCCTGTTCGTCAGGCCGTATGATAGGCTACAGTCAGCTTGGTATCCCACTGTTGTCTAGGGCGTCTCCAGACACGTCTTCGGTCTGGAATGTCATTGGATGTACTAGAATTGCCTTCAGTGGTGAGTCCAACTTCGAACTGAGGCACAATCACCAGCGAAGATGACTCTGGAGTTGCCCTGGGCAATGGTGAGATACCAACCTATCTACCACCCGGCATGTGGTCCAACAACCAGGAGTGATGGTCTGATGAGACATTTCTTTTCAGAACAGGACCCCTTTGTTTGTCATCCGCTGCACCCTTGTAGCACAGCGGTATGTCGACAATCTACATCCCATTTCATTGCCCTTCATGGCAAGCCATCCTGAGATTACATTTCAGCATGATAAGTCCACCCGCACACTATGAGAAATTCTACTCCTCGTTTTCGTGCTTGCCAAACAATACCTTGGTCATCAAGGTCTCCTTAACTGAGAACATTTGGGCCGGCCGTTGTGACCGAGCGGTTCTAGGCGCTTCAGTCTGGAACCGCGCGACCAGTACGGTCGCAGGTTCGAATCGTGCCTCGGGCATGGATGTGTGTGATGTCTTTGTTACTTAGTTTTAAGTAGTTCTAAGCTCTAGGGGACTGATGACCTCAGATGTTAAGTCCCATAGTGTTCAGAACCATTTGAACCATTTTTGAGAACAATTGCGTCAAATGGTTCAAATGGCTCTGAGCATTATGAGACTTAACAGCTGAGGCCATCAGTCCCCTAGAACTTACAACTACTTAAACCTAACTAACCTAAGGACATCACACACATCCATGCCCGAGGCAGGATTCGAACCTGCGACCGTAGCGGTCGCGCGGTTCCAGACTGAAGCGCCTAGAACCGCCCGGACACTCCGGCCGGCAGAACATTTGGAGCATTATTGGTAGAGTCATCCAGCCAGCTCAGGATTTTGGAGGTATAACGCGCCATTTGGACAGAAATAGGCACGATAACCCTCTGGGGACATCCAACAACTCTATCAATCAATGCAAGCCGAATAACTGCTTGCATAAGGGCCAGAGGTGGACCAACACGTTATTGACTTCCTCAATTTGTGAAGCTCTATCTCTTGAATAAATCACCATCTTTTCAGAAACTATAATCTTTTCTTTTTCTAGATGTAAATCACAGTATGTGTGTGTTTGTCCTGAGGATAATTTAGGTTACGTAGTGTGTAAGTTTAGGGCCTGATGACCTTAGCAGTTAAGTCCCATGAGATTTCAGACACATTTGAACATTTTTGAAAGAGCCACAACAATTCCAGTGGCCAACGATGCTTGATCGGAATTTATAACTATCTATCTGTATTACACACTAGCTGAGTACCCACCATTGAGCGGGCAGGTATTTATTTCAATTCTGTTAGTCAATCTCCTCCTTCCCCGTCTCTCTGTCCATCTCCTGTGCCACTTCTCCCCTTCTCTCTGTCCACCTCCTCCACCCCGCATTCCTTCCCCATCTCCCCCTGCCCCTCTCTCTGTCCGTCTGCTATTTCCCCTCTCTCTGTCCATCTCCTTCTCTTTCCTTTGTATTCCCATCTCCTCTTCCCCCCTCATTCCCTTCTATTCCTTTTCTCTGTCCATCTGCTCCTCTTCCTCTTTATGTGTCATACAGTTTTATAATTTTATAGGTACATTCAGCAGCATATGTGTGTACTGTGCGATAAATGTGTTGCGAATAGATTTACTTTCAAGGAAGTGAAAAATTCAAAACTCATGCTCGCTGTGTCATGTTTTCAAATATCTCACTTTTTATGACGTCATATCCCCTGAACTATGTGGCATAGAATGATATCATTTTGCACATATATTCAGTGCTATATGTGAACACTGCCCGCAAAGCGTGTTGTGAATATTATTAATAGAAAAGAAGTTGTAAATTAAAACATCATACCTTATGTGACAAATTTATTGCATCGAAAGCAAAAACTTAGTAAGCGATAAACGTTGTAAAAGAAAGACATTTTCGTATAAGGTTGCAATTACGTAAAAACTTTGTTGCATGTAACTAAGTGCTCTCGTTCTGAAATACTGAATAGCGCGCATAGTACCAGGTAGTTATAACTAAAGTGCAGCTACTCACGGATGTCCATTGTGGCCTGTAATTCTTACCGCAGAAAAACTTGGCAGATATTCGAATGCATTAATGCTGATGCGATTAACGCCGGAAAAAATATTAGTTCCAATTTTTGCTACAAGGTGAAAATCTGGCACTATCAATTCGAGAAAGACGTATAGAAATGTGTCCGTATGTAATGAATTAGGAACGGTACGTGAGCGGAAAAGGTCAAACAATAAGAAAAGCCAAATTTTGATATCATTACTAATCCCCGCTTACAAAGTTTGTTGATAATGAGCACAGGAGACGTGGACGAGAGGCTGAGTCCATAAAACGAACAGTTGCTCGCAACAGTTCGGTGAAATCTGAGCAACATGTTCCTGTATACTGGTTCTCAGATCAGGTAGAGACCGAACATGTCCCTAATAAACGCGTTCTTTTGTACAGCCCCAGAGCCAAAAGTTACATGGATTCAGATCAGGTGATCTTGCAGGCCATGCATCTTGTAAACCTCTGGATGTAACACTTTCGTGGAAGATTGGCTTAAGCAGATCTTTCCCGGGTCGAGCGACATGAAGCGTTACTCCATCTTGCATGAAAACAGTGGTTTCCACACAGTTGCGTTCTTCCAAAGCAGGAATCATAGGCTGTACAAGGAGATCTCGTTAATGTGCAGACGCCACAGTGCACCTGACTGGCAGTCTGGATGTATTCTCTTCAAAGAATAATGGACCTAGAATAAAGGTACTTGGGAATCTACACTACATGCGCTAATAGAAAGTACTGATGCTGAATTAGTTATAAGCACCGAAAGCTGGCTAAAGCCAGAGATAAGCTCAACCGAAATTTTTGCGAAGAACCTAACCATGTTGCGAAAGGACAGGCTAAACACGATTGGCGGTGGCGTGTTTGTTGCTGTTTGAAGTAGTTTATCTTGTCACGAAATTGAAGTGGATAGTTCCTGTGAGCTATTATTGGCAGAGGTCATTATTGGCAACCGGAATAAAATAATAAATGGATCCTTTTACCGACCTCCCAATTCAGGTGATACCATTGCTGAAAGCTTCAAAGAAAACTTGAGTTTGATTTCAAACACGTACCCAACTCGTACAATAATAGTTAGTGGTGACTTTAATTTACCCTCTATATGTTGGCGAAAATATGTGTTTAATTCCGGAGGTACGCATAAAACGGCATCCGAAATTCTGCTAAACACATTCTCTGAAAATTGTTTGGAAAGTTAGTTAATGAGCCCACGTGAATAGTAAACACATGTGAAAACACACTTGAACTCTCAGCAACAAATAATCTTGAGGTAATAATGAATATCAAAACGGATACAGGAATTAGTGAACACAGGTTGTCATAGCGAGATTGAATATTGTAACCTCCACATCCTCCGAAAATAAACGAAAAATGTACCTATTCAAAAAAGCAGATAAAAATTCATTGACTCCTTCCAAATTAACAATATAAGTGTAGACCAGATGTGGCTTGAACTCAGAGAAATAGTATCGGCAGCAATTGAGAGACTTATACCAAATAAATTAACAAACGACGGAGCTGATCCTCCTTGGTACACAAAACGGGTTAGACGACTGTTGCCGAAACAACGAAAGAAACATGTCTAATTTAAACAAACGCAAAATCCCCAAGATCGGCGATCTTTTACAAAAGCTCGAAATCTAGCGCGGACTTCAATTCTAGATGCCTATAACAGTTTCCACAAAGAAACTGTGTCGAAACCTGGTAGAAAATCCAAAGAGATTCTGGACGTACGTAAAGTATGTTAGCGGCAAGACACAATCAATGCCTTCTCTGTGCGGTAGCAATGGAGATACTATCGAAGACAGTGCTGCCAAAGCAGAGTTACTAAACAAAGCCTTCCGAAATGGCTTCACAAATAAAGACGAAGTAAATATTCCAGAATTCGAATCAATAACAGCTGCCAACATTAGTAACGTAGAAATAAATATCTTCGGACTAGTGAAGCAACTTAAATCACTTGATAAAAGCAAATCTTCTGGTCCAGATTGTATACCAGTTAGGCTCCTTTCAGAATATGCTGATGCAATAGCTCCATACTTAACAACCATATACAACCGTTCGCTCGACGAAAGATCCGTACCCAAAGACTGGAAAGTTGCACAGATCACACCAATATTCAAGAATGGTAGTAGGAGTAATCCACTAAATCACAGGCCCATCTCAGTAACGTCGATATGCAGCAGGATTTTAGAACATATATTGTGTTCGAACATTATGAATTACCTCGAAGAAAACGGTCTCTTCACACACAATCAACATCGATTTAGAAAACATCGTTCTTGTGAAACACAACTAGCTCTTTACTCGCATGAAGTGTTGAGTGCTATTGACAAGGGATTTCAGATTGATTCCGTATTTCTGGATTTCTGGAAAGCTTTTGACACTGTACCACACAAGTGGCTTGTAGTGAAATTGCGTACTTATGGAACATCGTCTTCGTTATGTGACTGGATTCATGATTTCTTGTCAGAGAGCTGACTCTTCGTAGCAATTGACGGAAAGTCATCGAGTAAAACAGAACTGATTTCAGGCGTTCCCAAAGGTAGTGTTATAGGCCCTTTGCTGTTCCTTACCTATATAAACGATTTGGGAGACAATCTGAGCAGCCATCTTAGGTTGTTTATAGATGACGCTGTCGTTTATCGACTAATAAAGTCATCAGAAGACCAAAACAAATGGCAAAACGATTCAGAAAAGATATCTCAATGGTGCGAAAATTGGCAGTTACCCTACATAACAAGTGCTAAAAAGAAACCGTTAAACTTCAGTTACGCTATAAATCAATCAAATCTGAAGGCCTTTAATTCAACTGAATACCTCGGAATTTCATTTACGAACAACTTAAATTGGAAGCAACACATAGAAAATGTTGTGGGGAAAGCTAACCAAAGACTATGTTTTATTGGCAGGACACTTAGAAAATGTAACAGATATACTAAGGAGACTGCCTACATTATGCCTGTCCGTCCTCTTTTAGAACACTGCTGCGCGGTGTGGTATCCTTACCAGATAGGATTGACGGATTACATCGAAAAAGTTCAAAGAAGGGTAGCAAGTTTTGTATTATCGCGAAATAGGGGAGAGAGTGTCACTGAAATGATGCAGGATTTGGGGTGGACATCATTAAAGCAAAGGCGTTTTTCGGTCCGGCGGAATCTTCTCACTAAATTCCAATCACTAGCTTTCTCCTCCAAATGCGAAAGTATTTTGTTGACACCAACGTTCGTTCTTTCCGCGCGCTGTACGAAATTGGAATAATAGAGAAATGTGAATGTAGTTCGATGAAGCCTCTTCCAGACACTTAAATGTGATTTGCATAGCATTCATTTAGATGTAGATGTAGAAGTACGGCAAGTGTGATGGTTCTTCATGCACAACACGCAGTTTAACAGTACCCCAAATTGGGTCGTTTTGTGTAACAGTCCACCCGGTTGTGTAAAATGTGCCTAGTCACTCAGCAGAATATTCCACGGCCACGTGTCATCAGCTTCGATTCGTATCAGACCAAAGAGCAAACTCAGAATGTTGCCACAGGGCATTAGGTTTCAGTTGCTACACAGTCTGGATCTTGTAAGGCTACCAGTATAAAAAAGACCTCAAAACTTCCTGTACTGTTGACAATGAGATGAACAATTCTCGTGACACGGCACGAGCGCTATCACTACTGCATGGTCACTTACAGCAACAGTAACCTCGCCAATAACTTCCACTGGGATAGGACGCCTTCTCCTTCCAGGCGCCACATCAAGCTCACCCGTCTTTTTGAATTTCACTATCACCTTCTTTAATCTGTTTAATGATATCATGCCACTCCTCAGACGTTTTAGTAGGTGATACTCTCTCAGTGCAGCTCTTTACTTGATGCTGTTCAAATAAATAGTTTCAATAAGAGCGCATGGTCTCTCTTCTCGATAGCCATACTGTTCACTCGTGTTATGGTTTGTCAAATAACAGTATGGATGTGAGACCCTCATACAAACAGCGTGCAGCGACAGATTTCCACCTGGTGGCCACAACTGGAATTTTTTCCCAGCCTAAGTCGGTTCCACATTAACGCATAAGCGTATCTGTCAAGTTTCGCCACCATACGATAATTACAGCCCATACTGGATAACGATTTAGGGAAATCACGGAAACCTAAATCAGGATGGCCAGAAGCGGATTTGAACCGTCGGCCTCCAGTATGCGAGTCCAGTATGCTAACCACTACGCCACCTCGATGGGTCAGCAAAAAGTGATCTCGCACTAGCTGCTGGAGTGTCCTCAGTCCCCTCTGAGTTCTATAATGACCTCTGAAGACCCATCTGCGATGTATCTGCTGTCACTATGCAAGCTAACATCCCAAAGATGTTCGGGCTCACATGCGGTTCCTCTTCGTCGAAATGTCTTGGCTCAAACTCGTCTAGGGGTTGAACCGCATGTGTCGCACTACACGCCCACAATTTGTGACCCTTTGGTTAAATTGTCTGGCTGATGGCAGGTTTGCGAAGTTGTATGAAGCATACAAAGTTAATATAACATATAACAACAGTAATAATAATATCGGGAGCTAAATTAACGACCCATAAATGATGAAGGCCACACAGTTGCGATTTGGTTAGTATAATGCCTATTCAGAAAGCGAAAGTGGTCGTATTTAGAGTTACTGTTACATTCGAGCGCATATCCATTTGACACAGTTCGATCATTCACAATCTCATATCGAAATACAAGTACAATACACCACCTTGTTATCCACGCGAAGAATTAGAGTTCACACCAGGCGTGCGGCTGCTCACCGTTCAGAAACTAAGTCCCCCGATACCACACAACGCGAAATTTTCTAAGCAGTTTCACTTCCTAGCTACCTAACGACCGACTGTCCGCTTTCGCGTCTCAATCCGAACTGTACCCTTTGGTATCTAGACCACAACTGTTCACTTTGGTGGCCCCGGCCGTACTGTCCGCTTTCGAGTCTCAACCACCACTGTCCCTCTGCCCGTCTCCGACCGCGTCTATCGCGTGCCGAACATCGTCGCTCAACTGACTAGTGCAGTCCCCTTCCCTGAAGCCGTCCATCTGATTGGCTACAGCTTATTGTACATTATTTAGCATTGTAACATATTTAAATAATCAAATCTTGAACACTTTCACGTTCTAAATAAAGTAACATTAATATCCATTACATAATAAATGTTAAATCTTTTACATGAAATCAATACAATTTCCTTCTTAAGTTTGAATGTCACAGCCAGTAGCCTTGAACCTAATGTGTCTGATGCTTAACTGAGGAAATGATCTGATGCTTAACTGAAAATACTAATAATTTAAATTTACTATGTCTTTTAAACAAATAAAGTTACAGAGTTGATATTTACAACATATGTCATTTTAATGATGCGCTTTTATATGAAATGTCGATCGTTAAAGTCGACCAAAACGTTCAGATTTTAGCATTCAGATCTTTAGAAAAGTTGTTAATTTCTCTTTAACAGTAAATCCTAAACTATTATAGATATGATCAATATTCAAGGTTTATTGGGATCACCAAGAAAATTTAATAAGGATGGTAGATTAATATTACTGTGGCTTCATTACTACAGAATTAAATAGTTTTCATAAATGTTCCTCTTTATGGCCGATCTTATGTCCGCCATATTTAACACTGCTACGCCTCCCTGGGCACAAACAGCTCCTACGGGGTTTCCCTATGACGTAGGTTCTAGTCTGTCTCACTCGCACAGTACAGCGCTTAGACCTGATCAGCCTGGGCTCATTCAGCACAATAGGCGCCAGTGCATTTCTCCACCTCGTGGCGAATCTGCGCTCTTTGTGGCACACAGTCCTGGACGACAAGATTCGTTTCACAATTCCTGGAAGGTTCTCTCTTTCAGCCATATACTTAAATGAGAGCGAAATGCTGGTTAACTCACAGGTAGACGGGTGGTCTGTTGATCTCCCTGCTGGTTTTAGCAGCTGGAGGTGCCTCAGTGTTGAGCAGGAACGTGGACCAATGAGACCCTTTTGCTGGCTTCCACGTTGAAGCTCATTGCTGGCACCAGTACGCGACGTGGTGTTGTCCGCAGACAGCCAATTTCTCCATCAGTAGATGATAGGCGGCAAACAACATGAAGTTCACCAGATGAAGAACGTCATCTCGAGTACACCGTCAGCTAGTACACAGACTGAGCTGGATCATCTAGCACGTAGATCCACTACAGTATCGTAATTATGGAATCGAGTGTTATTAGTGTGAATGCCATCGATCACAATGATCAACAAATTTAAAGGGAGCTGGCATGACGCTATGACGCGGGGCTTGGTTCTTAATGACCGCATGTGTTCCTGTTCTGCTGTATACACTTCACAGGCTGTTAACTACTTTATCAGTTTCTCGCTACGTTCTCTTGTTCAAGAGATAGAGTTTCTTGCACCATGTATTACGAGCTAACGAGTATGATTGTCTTGCTTCCTTTGGTTTTCTATCGCAGTCCTCTTTCTACAGAATGTGTATGCTTATTCGGTAGACGGTGTCGTAATGTGTCGAGGGCCTGCCCTAACTGTGACATATCGGCTCGGTTCGTGCTTCAGGTCTGTCTCTTGCATAACTTGATTTTACCTGTGGCAGTGTTAACGAATTTTAATAAAACTTTCTAATTTCCTACCCCTCACTATTCTGTGCCGTAACAATACATACCATTGAAGAGATAAGGGAAGAGACTCGCTTGCTATACTCTGAAATGACTAAAGCTATGGGGATTATTCGCAAAATACAGCTGCATTATGGTAATAGTTGTCTTGGTGAACTAAAAACTTGTGTGTGGATAAATCGGTTTGAAAGTGAATACGTATGTGTCCCCAACAAAGAGCGTTATGGTAGCCTATCTACTTCTAAAATGCTGATCGTCATGCCAGAATTGGTGATATCGCCCCTGCGTTGATCATTAACGACGGTTAAGCATTTTCAGTCGTCCATGAATCGATCAAATTTCGCGAAGCTGGTTCTCGTTGTGTAAGATGTCAACTGACTGAAAAATACCAACACGAACGTTTCTAAATGTTGAAATTGTTGTGGCGTAGCAAGACAGCCACGCCACGGAAGTAGCCGAAAGGCACGCGCTAAGCCAAAGCAGGGTGCGTGAGGTCTGAAACAGGATACGTAATGACTGCTATAAAGAAAAGTACGTAGCTGCTGGAATACTTAACTTTAATCCATCCTTGTGGTACATCTGGAGATTGTGGCGATACAAGTGAGACTCTTTAGATACATGCAATGTTACTAATGGCGCCTTGCTAGGTCGTAGCCATTGACTTAGCTGAAGGCTATTCTAACTATCTGCTCAGCAAAGGAGCGAGGCTTCGTCAGTGTAGTCGCTAGCTACGTCGTCCGTACAACTGGGGCGAGTGCTAGTCCGTATCTCTAGACCTGCCTTGTGGTGACGCTCGGTCTGCAATCACACAGTGGCGACACGCGGGTCCGACATGTACTAATGGACCGCGGCCGATTTAAAGCTACCACCTAGCAAGTGTGGTGTCTGACGGTGACACCACAGAAATCACATATAAGGCATTTTTAAAAAGAAGAAGTAGACTTTCTCAGTCACTTAGTAGCCGTTGATGAGTCGTCGTTCATTTATTACGAAGCACGGAGCAAGCGACGTAGCACGGTGTAGAAACATTCACTTCCCCTACAGCAAGAAAGTTCAAAAGAACATATTCCTCAGCAAAGTTGCTAAAGATAGCGTTTTCGAATTTGATATGTCCACTGATGATTCATCACACTCGCAGAGGTCCAACAGTGCGTGGTGACACCTAATGTGAGATCTCAAACCAAAATTAAAACAAAGATGGGAAAGAAACTTCCGCAAGCTGTGAGTTTGCTTCAAGATATTTCCGGTTGTCATAGAGCCGGAAAAACAATCCATTACATATGTAATCTTCTTTTTGAGATGGTAGAGCACCCGCCGTACAATCTTGATCTAGCTGTACGTGAATTTTCACCTTTTTGGTCCGTTGGTAAAACATCTACCTAAATCTAAATTTTTTCTAATGATGCGGCTGTGTAGAATGTGCACGATGTCAAAAAGCTTCTTCCAAGACGAAATTAGAAATCATGTTAAGAAGTGGACAAAGCACATAGAAGTTGAATAAAGTTATATCGAGACATGATGTCAATTCCAATGTCAATTTCCCAATAAATGGTTAGTTTATTTTTAAGAATTGCTTTTACTTTTCAACTTTCTTCGTATTTTTTGTCAAATTCCGAGTGAGAGCGAACCAGCAGGAATCAAGCTATATATTACTTCTTCCCTCATACATGTCGCAAATTGACAACGAGCGTGAAGTCTCCGGAATTAGAAATCATGTTAAGAAGTGGACAAAGCACATAGAAGTTGAATAAAGTTATATCGAGACATGATGTCAATTCCAATGTCAATTTCCCAATAAATGGTTAGTTTATTTTTAAGAATTGCTTTTACTTTTCAACTTTCTTCGTATTTTTTGTCAAATTCCGAGTGAGAGCGAACCGGCAGAAATCAAGCTATATATTACTTCTTCCCTCATACATGTCGCAAATTGACAACGAGCGTGAAGTCTCCGGAATTCGAGCTTATACAGAGATTTATTGATAGTCATTTTTCCTGTACACTAGTAGCGCATGGAGCTGAATGGTAGGTCAGGGGACGGTGAGAGACAGTAGTACCCTCCGCCAAGCGTTTCACTTCGGCTTGCGGGGTACGTATGTAGATGTTAGACTAATAATTTCCTTAAAGTGGTAATTAATGGCTGCGGTCAAGCATAGTCTAGTTCGGGGATATGAAAAATTTTTGTTAAGCTTTACGATGCATAGGGATAGTAAAACAACTGTTTGAAATAAATGTAATTTGAGCAAAATATTTCCGTATTTCTGCGTAGCGTGTTGCACGCGCTGGCGTGCCACAGGACAAAGCTTCGCATCAAAGTAAGTGAAATTTAAGTGCAAATGTATGCAAAAGTTATGGAAATCGGTAAAGCCATAAAATACTTAATTGCTTTAATTAAAAATGTATTGAAAGTCACTGTAAAATTGCCGTAGACTAAAAAAGAATGAATTTTAAAAAACACGGTATCAGTGGAATAGAATAAACAGTGATCGAAGCAGAATCACGAGTGTAGGCCATCACTCAGCTCGTTAAAAATTCATAATGGAAGCTGAAAAAACCGTATGCAACCTTTCCTCTGCTTTATGAAGGGTCTCGCAGTTGTGTTGTGTTACGTCCAGTAATATAGCCGTATTAAATGTTGTGTGTATATATATATATATATATATATATATATATATATATATATATATATATATGTGTGTGTGTGTGTGTGTGTGTGTGTGTGTGTGTGTGTGTGTGTGTTTGTGTGTGTATTTAAATGTAACTGTTTGTTTCTTAAGACACCCGTTGTATACGTTTCGTCAGATAAAAGTCACCTATGCGGACATTTTTCCTGTCGTTACATGTTGTTTGGTATCTAGTGCACGATACAACAGTTTTTGCTAAACAACACATTATTAAACGCAATCGACATACAGTATAATGATACAGAAGTATTATAAATTCTCTCCACAGCTCACAATTTTACGTCACACTTTTATTGTTTCAGAGTACCGTTGTGCTGAATAATGTTGGATACATGCAATGAAAAAAATATATATTGCCTTATATATGCGTACATAGTTTTAGAATAACGTACTGGGCATACTACCAAGAAATTATAATTTCTTCAGTCGACGGATTAGTTTTCTCCTATGATCTTCTTATTTAGAGGAAGCGGAAAACACATAGCTTATGGTTCAAATGGCTCTGAGCACTACGGGACTTAACAGCTGTGCTCATGAGTCCCCTAGAACTCAGAACTACTTAAACCTAACTAACCTAAGGACATCACACACATCCATACCCGAGGCAGGATTCGAACCTGCGACCGTAGCAGTCGCACGGTTCCGGACTGCGCGCCTAGAACCACGAGACCACCGCGGCCGGCCATAGCTTATGTATGCAGTAGATTCCCAGTCACATTGCAAATAGTTCACAGCACCAAATCTGGGCAGATGAGCTGGGAAACTACTTTATTTAGTCAAATTCTTTTTATACGTGCCAAATTGCATTTTTAGGCTCACAGCTTACGTCTTGTGTAGGTCACCTGTTGACCTGCATCACTATCGTCATTTAAATCTTTCTAATGCAGGGAGGTGTAATACATTTCTAGCATATATAATTGGCTGGATAGGTTTGTTCAGAGCTTCCAGGAAGTCAACAGAGCATTACATCTAATAGGACCATAGCTAGTAATACATCAGTGGTCAACCTCACCGCCTGGTTGTGGATAATTTTACTTATAGTTTGAATATTGGTTGTAGTGTTGTTTCCGTTTCTGAGGGTACATACAGCAAAACAGAAGACAAGACAGAACTACGTGCCGCATTTAGCCTACTTCTTGCGAAACGACCAAGGAAGATGATATACAGCGTTCATATTCGGTAGATGGCCAGCCACCAAAAGTGTTCGATGCTTCGGATCACGAGACAATGTAGTCGGTTTTGTGATTTCAGCCATAATAACACTGACGCCTAATCTGTTCATCAGACATTGTACGTTACCAACAGTTTTTCTGTTGTTTATACGGAACCTATTCGGCCAAAGAGATTAGATTATAGATTTTCACACTGCATGTATATTTCCGAGGGCTGATAATAAAGAAAACGGTTGTATATAATTATGACAATAAAACATGACGAAAATCTCACTGAAGGCTGACCGAAAATATAACTTAAGGAACGACGTGTATGTTTCTGTGCAGCGCTTAACGTGCATATAATGTTTTAAATAAATTACAGGAGCAGGATTAAAACCTCTATAATTAAGAGGGAAGACATTGCGGCTGATCAACCTCAAAAACGACGATGGGTTATCTGCTTTTCCCAAAAGTAATTCGTAATTTCTGAACTTTCACATCATTTGTAACTATTCAGTTAATATTTTCGTTGTTGGTTCAGATTGTCTTAATCGATGTAAATGTGAGGATTTTTGTCTTTATTGTATAGTTTGCGAACTATGTTTAAGTTTTTTTAAGAAATATTAAGTATGTAACGTCAATTTCGCATACAAAGTTAATAATTCACTACATATACACCATAGACCAGAAACACTAGTTTATTCCTGCCTTTAACAGTGTACAGTATACCATTTTTTAGGTAATGCAGTGCTTAAGTCCGACAGATAACTGTCTTCTGACATAGACACAAAACAATGATCGTGAAAACTTACAACTTAACACTTCGTCACCATGTTGCGGCGTAGTGGCAGCAAAATCTTTCCAGTTATACAGCAGGAATGAATACATATACAACTTCAGTTCCGTGAAACAAAATATTTCATATGTCAGGTTATTAATTTCCGTAGGTAATGACCATCTTCACACTTGTTTGCTAGTATTATCAGCTAACAGGGTGTGGTTTCCACTATACTACAAAGTTGTGATGAATGTAGCAATCGTGTTGTGATACGTGTTAGCCTGGCCCAGATTCGTAAGTGGTGCAGGCCGCTGTACGATACTTATAAACCGCCCAGAATCTGCAAGCTACTTTGTGGGATAGGGCAACGATAACTGCAGCAAAGTTCTAAAATTCTGCCACGTAGACAACTTCCTCCGATACAGTTACGGCAGCTGTTGCTGAACTCCTGGGGAGCACGCCGGCCAGGAAATTCGCAAACGAGAGTTCCCAGCATGGTGCTCATCTACAATAGCTCGTGTAACACCTCCGGGGAGTTCTCCTATAAATGCCAAGGCAACGTAGCGATTATGTAGTCGGCTATCCAGAGCTCGTTAATAATGATTTAGGTTTTGTGTTTAAGGCATGGAATAGCGATGCCTCCACTAATGCGTTGTCGATTACGCACCCTTGCGGTCCCCGAGTCACTAGACACGTTGCCGAACCCTTTGAGATTGTCAGTAATTGTTTACCCCATTATATCCAACAAGAGCAGTTTGCTCGTATCGATCTTCTCTTCGCTGAAGAGTTCGTTTCGTAGAACTGTTAAGTTAATTATTATTATATTATCATATTTTTATTCTTTTTCTTCTTCACGGACAAAGCCACCTGACCTGTTCGGGTTAACAGTTCATCTCTGTGTCTTTCTGAAGGAGAGCTAATTTGGATATGTTATTTTCGTTCATTCTCAGCACTTGCTTCTACTATTTGTTTCTGTATCCAGTAATTTTGGTTATACAGAACAGAGGTCTAGATATACCCATAACTGTTGTAGGATATCACAATTCTGATACATGGATCTGAGATTCGTATCTGCGTTTCATCACCGATGTCTCGTTCCCATACAGCAGAGTAGGGAGATCCATCGTTTCACATAATTTTGTGTTTCAATTGTACAGATCTTCAATGTCATCGTCATAATTTCACGTGAGATTATACCCAAGGTAATTTAAATGTGTGACCCAATCTGATATAACATTATTATTGATCGTGTAGTCTTTACCCGGAAATATGAAAGTATGCTTTTTTATTGTCGAACTTATGCTGTTTATCTTTCAAAAATTCCGTTTAGTGGATAAACGGGTTTATGTAGGTAACCTTGTCAAACTGTCAATAGTGCTTGGTAATTTGGAATATCCCAGCAGGTCCCTCTGTTTTTCATATTCGAAAATTGAGAAACGTTGTGGTTTAACGTCCCGGTGACGATGTGGTCATTGTTGACGAAACACAAGATTCTAAATGAGAAATAGGTTGCGACCCCTTCATGAGTCGTTCTATAATTCAGCATAAATGATTGAGGGACATCACATAAAACCTAAAACTGGATGGTTAGACTGGAATCTGAACCATTAACCTCAGGATTACAAGTACATTTTTGTGATATATCTTTGATAAAACCGCAAAGATGAACTCTTGTGGCTGATTGAATAGTCCTTAAGGGACCTAATAATGAATAACGTCAAGTGATATTCCTGCTTATGCACTCCTACGTAATAATTCCTATTGAAAAGTAGTTAAAATGTTTGCGAAATTATGGTAGCCAAATTGAAAGAACAGAAAAAGTATTACTTTTAATTGCACTTATAAAAAAAGCAAAGTTTTCGGAAAAGTATCATCTATAAACTCTTTATGTGGTGCTAATCTTTTTTCTACGAAGTTTTAATTATTTAACCTATGAAAAAAGAGATATCAGAGTGTATCCTTCTTCCTTTTCTGACAGCGGCACGATGTGGTTGTAACGCATCGCCATTAATAACTGGACCGTTAAATTTCAGACACGAATTTATTTTGTAAAATGACCAATCTCTCAATTCTTCTGTTTTAATTATATAATTCAAGCAATTTTTGGCATTGCAAATTAAGTTGGAAGCGCCTTGCTTGGTGACCCAATGATCCAGAGCCCCAAGTGGTCTGTCGTTAGTTATTTTATAATTAGAAAGTCGAACCTGAATATTAATTCGAAGTCCGATTAACTTTTCACGCAGTAATGGACACACACACACACACACACACACACACACACACACAAGCACACACACACGTTCTTTCGTCATCAAGCGAGCCGTTCACCTACAACGACCATTTGACCGAATTTAATTTTCGTTCAGGCTAATAAAGGCAATGATCATAATGTTATTTACTGTAAAAAATAATCATTATTTACAAAAATTTCCACTGCGAATGATAATAATTGCACTTTCCCCTTTTTACCGCCTTTGTAGTCAGTCCTTTTGTTTGAGATTTTATTAGACACCTGAACAGGAAACTTCACCATTTAATACGAGAGGAACCACTTCATTCTCTTACCATTGCCTCGCCTTGCTCGGATTTCGTATTCGAACAATACTGGAGAAAGACTGGAGCAATTAATTATCCCATGCTGCAACGTCATCATTGTTGTTTCCCGACACTTCCAAGCTTCTGTCATATGCTTCAAAAGCCGTTCCCAGGATTTTCCACCGCTTTTGTTTTGTAACTCTATCGAACTCTTTGTTGGATTGTACCTATCGAGAATAGACGTTGGTTCCGGGTCGTGATGTAAAGATGCAGCGTAATACTAGTGCAAAAAGAAACACTGACATTTACTTTCTCAAACATATTTTGAAGATGTAGGTTTTAGTGACACACTTACCTGTAGTGTTGCCCGAGCCATAAATTTGGTTGATAGCTATCAGTTTTAGAGTGAGTTTGTGAATATAAGGAATTTGAATGCGAAATATTAAATGGGATGAAATCTGCAGCATAGCCTTTACTCGGATATATGTTGAAAGATGACAGACTGATTGTCACTTGACGAATCCAACGAATTTGATTTTACAAACATAGTTATAATTTAGTTATAATTCTTGTTATGACGTGTGTTGGTGGTGTCTTCAGTTCAAAGATTGGTTTGATACACTTCTGCATGCTGCTCCGTCCTGTACAATCCTCTTCATATTTACATAACTACTGCATCTACATCTACATCTACAGCTATATGATTACTCTACTATTCACAATAAAGTGCCTGGCAGAGGGACCAATGAACCACCTTCAAACTCTACCGTTCCTTTCGCGAACGGTGCGCGGGAAAAAAAGAGCACATAAATTTTTCTGTGCGAGGCCTGATTTCTCTTATTTTATCGTGATGATCATTTCTCCCTATGTAGTTTGGTGCCAACAGAATGTTTTCGCAGTAGGAGCATAAAACTGGGGATAGAAATTTTATGAGACGATCCCGTCGCAAAGAAACACGCGTTTCAAGCTCGAACAGTCCACGGGTGTACTGCCGGTGTCCAACTGGCACAATATTTCGGCGATCAGACATGTTGCTTGACAATGGCGAAATGTCTGATCACCGAAATATTATGCCCGTTGGACACTATGGACCGGCAGTACACCCGTGGACTGTTCGAGCAAGAAATACGCCGTGAGAAGTTGAAGAATCAAAACACGTGTTTGTTTCAGTGATTGCCACTCCAATTAACGGAACATGTCTGTGGCACTATCTCCCCTATTTCGTGATAATACAAAACGAGCTGCTCTTCTTTGAACTTTTTCGATGTTATCCGTCAGTCCCATCTGATGCGGATACCACACCGCACAGCAATCAATACTCTAGGATAGGGAGCACAAGCGTGGTTTAAGCAGTCTCTTTAGTAGACCTGTTGCTCCTTCTAAGTGTTCCGCCAATGAAACGCAGTCTTTGGTTTGCTCTACCCATAACATTACTATGTGACCGTTCCAATTTAGGTTATCTGTAATTGTAATCCCTATGTATTTAGTTGAATTTACAGCCTTCAGATTTGTGTGGCTTTTCGCACCACACAGATATCTTATGTAAATCATTTTGCAAAACGTTTTGGTCATCTCATGACATTACAAGACAGTAAATCACACCATTATCCGCAAACAATCTAAGAGGGCTACTCAGATTGTCTCTTATGTCGTCAATATACACTACTGACCGTTAAAATTGCTACACCGAGAAGAAATGCAGATGATAAACGGGTATTCATTGGATAAATATATTATACTAGAACTGAAATGTGATTACATTTTCACGGAATTTGGCTGCATACATCCTGAGAAATCAGTACCCAGAACAACCGCCTCTGGCCGAAATAACGGCCTTGATACGCCTGAGCATTGAGTCAAACAGAGCTTGGATGGCGTGTACAGGAACAGCTGCCCATGCAGCTTCAACACGATACCACAGTTCATCAAGAGTAGTGACTGGCGTATTGCGAGAAGCCAGTTGCTCGGCCGCCATTGACCAGAAATTTTCAGTTGGTGAGAGATCTGGAGAATGTGCTGGCCAGGGCAGCAGTCGAACATTTTCTGTATCCAGAAAGGCCCGTACAGGACATGCAACATGCGGTCGTGCATTATTCTGCTGAAATATAGGGTTTCGCAGGGATCGAATGAAGGGTAGAGCCACGGGTCGTAACACATCTGAAATGTAACGTCCACTGTTCAAAGTGCCCTCAATGCGAACAAGAAGTGACCGAGACGTGTAACCAATGGCACCCCATACCATCACTCCGGGTGATACGCCAGTATGGCGATGACGAATACACGCTTCCAATGTGCGTTCACCGAGATGTCGCCAAACACGGATGTGACCATTTTGATGCTGTAAACAGAACCTGGATTCATCCGAAAAAATGACGTTTTGCCATTCGCGCACCCAGGTTCGTCGTTGAGTACACCATCGCAGGCGCTCTTGTCTGTGATGCAGCGTCAAGGGTAACCGCAGCCATGGTCTCCGAGCTGACAGTCTATGCTGCTGCAAACGTCGTCGAACTGTTCGTGCAGATGGTTGTTGTGTTGCAAACGTCCCCATCTGTTGACTCAGGGATCGAGACGTGACTGCACGATCCGTTACAGACATGCGGATAAGATGCCTGTCATCTCGACTGCTAGTAATACGAGGTCATTGGTATCCAGCACGGCGTTTCGTATTACCCTCCTGAAACCACCGATTCCATATTCTGCTAGTAATCATTGGATCTCGACCAACGCGAGCAGCAATGTCGCTATACGATAAACCGCAATCGCGATAGGCTACAATCCGACCTTTATCAAAGTCGGAAACGTGATGGTACGCATTTCTCCTCCTTACACGAGGCCTCATAACAACGTTTCACCAGGCAACGTCGGTCAACTGCCGTTTGTGTATGACAAATCGGTTGGAAACTTTCCTCATGTTAGCACGTTGTAGGTGTCGCCACCGTCGCCAACCTTGTGTGAATGCTCTGAAAAGCTAATCATTTGCATATCATTGCATGTTCTTCCTGTCGGTTAAATTTCGGGTCTGGAGCACGTCATCTTCGTGGTGTAGCAATTTTAACGACCAGTAGTGTAGATCAGGAACAATAGAGAGAATATAACACTTCCTTGGGAAACGCCGGATATTACTTCTGTTTTACTGAATGGCTTTCCGTCTATTACTACGACCTGTGGCCTTTCTGAGAGGAAATCATGAATCCAGTCGCACAACTGAGACGATATTACATAGGCACGCAGTTTGGTTAGAAAACGCTTGTGTGGAACCGTGTCTAAAGCCTTCTGCAAATCTAAAAGTGTGGAATCAATTTGCCATCGATAGCATTCATTACTTCATGAGTATAGAGAGCTAGTTGTGTTTCACAAGAACGATATTTTCTGAATCAGTGCTAACTATGTGTCAATAAACCGTTTTCTTCGAGGTACGTCATAATGTTCGAACACGGTATATGTTCCAAAATCCTACCGCAAATTGACGTTAGTGATATGGGCCAGGAATTCAGCGGATTACTCTTATATCTCTCTTTAGGTATTGGTGTGAGTTGAGCAATTTTCCAGTCTTTAGGTACGGATCCTTTTATGAGCGAACGGTTGTTGCAACCTACATACATTTGATCCCATTTACTATAAACACGGCTTGATCTTTCTGTAAAATTTTTGCACTGTGCACTTCCTTCCATTACCAAACTGTAGATTCCTTAATATCTCAGGTTGTGTCCTATCAACATATCCCTTTGAATCAACTTGTGCCATAAATTTATTTTCTCCCCAATTCGATATAGTGCCTATACATTCGTTATGCGATCTGTTCGTCTGTACTTTAACGTTCTTCTATATAACCATATTTCAAAAGTTTCCGAAAGGATGGATGATTGCTGTTTTACATTCCATCGACAACGAGGTCTTTAGAGACGGAGCACCAATTCGGCCTAGCAAAGGATAAGAAAAGAATCCGGCCGTGCCCTTTCGGAGGAACCAGCCTGACATTTGTCTTAAACGATTTAGAGGAATCACGGAAAACCTAAATCTGGATATACGTACGGGGATCTGATTGTCTTCCTCCCTAAAGCGAGTCAGTTGTGTTAATTACTGCGCCGACTCGCACACACAAAGACTTTCGCACCAGATTTCAAAAGCTTGTACTCTTTTCTTCTCTGGGTTGGTTATCTTCTGCGTTTCACTTCCATACAGGGTTAGGTTCCAGACAAACACCTTCAGAAAAGACTACCTAATACTTAAATTTATATTCGGTGATCTATTTCTCTATATTAGAAACGATTTTCTTGTTACTACTAGTCTGTGTATTATAACCTCTTTACCTAAGTCATCGTCATTTACTTTGTTGCTCAGACAACAAAACTCATCTACTATTTTTAGTGTCTCATTTCCTGACCTAATTCGATCAGAATTGCCTAACATAATTTGACTATATTCCACTACTTTTGTTTTACATTTGTTGGCATTAATCGTACATCCTCATACGTTCTCTCACCCTCTCTCCCTTTCTCTCTCTCTCTCTCTCTCTCTCTCTCTCTCTCTGATAAAACTACAATGTCATGGGCAAACCTCAAAGTTTCTATTTCTTCTCCCTAAAACTTAATTTACTTTCCAAATGTACGGACTGAATAACATGGGGGTTAAGCTATAACCCTTACTCACTCCCTTCTCAACCACAGCTTTCCTTTCACGTCGTCCGACTCTTAATAACTTGTCTGGCTTCTGTACTATCATGCGCAAAAGTATCCGAACTATCTGAATTGTGATACGCCTGATTTGCATGCAACCAACATAACGTAGCTGTCTAGCGGTTCCTCTAAACGCTTTGCGGTACAGTCGTTCGACTATACAAAATGGATACCACGAGAGACCACTAGACAACACCGTTCTTTAAGGCAATCAGTGCAATGTAACATCACACCACGATATTCTAAAAACTAGAAAAAAACGTAATTAGAGATGAGTTAGTCCCTAACGCTTGTATAGGTTACAATGATTTTCAAAAGCATTACCATCTCATTACAATCTGAAACAACTAACTACGCCATATAAACTATATAGCAATCCTTAAGCAAAGTAAATGTTTGCATGAACAAGATATTCTGAGACAATGTCTGGACTAATAAAGATCTATGACAGTTCGAAGTATTTTTCCTCTGTATAAGGTTTTCCAGCACCTGCTACATGTCCCAGTGACGAATGGCTTTTGCATAAACTGGTCGATAAAGGAAATAGTTAAAGAAAACGCGATAAACAGCTGCAAACGCTCTATAGAAACCGCAATATTAATGGAGTATAATCAGTAACGTCACTGTACTAATTATTCATGAAGAATTGTTTGCCCACATGTTTGAACTATAAATGACATGACGAAATTTTCAATTGTGGATGTGGACAGAAACCCAGCAGACGTAGCCACTACTACCTACAATACACTTTCGCATCTGCCCAGAACTTGATCAAGGCAACGATCATCAGAGCTGACTAGCCGTAAAGAGACGTGAAATATAAAGGTTTTCACCAGTATTAGTTAACACATCTGAACTTGAAACGAAATGACGAAATTATTTCTACTACATCAAATAAAATTATCGCACTGTTAAATAACCACAAAAGGCATTTAATATACTCTCTTTCACAAGTAACCAAGTATGCATGTTCTGAAAATTTGAATGCTATCATTTAAAATGTTGCAACGGAACCCGGCGCGTACTGTTGCTGTTTCCCATCCACAAATATAAATTAAGTATCAACTGATTGCTCCCCAGTAGTGAGATGCTCGCATGTTTCACTAGAAATAACGGTACCTATCGTTATTGTTGATTATTCATGAATAGACATTAAATATTCAAATTATTTTTCGATGGTAGGTTAGTGTGCACATGCTAGGGCGTAAAATGAAATTATGAATATGTTTGTGCTGGACCAGGATTGCAACCCAGATACGTTCCATTCCTGGAGAACCAAATTCGAATTCCAGTCGAGGACCAAAAATTGCAACGTCTCAAGTTTAAATTAAATATGAAGACTGTGAACGAAATAATCGCTCCTAACTGAAATGAAATAAACTATTTAGGGCTAGTTTACTGGCGACAGAGTTTGTGCCTTCGGCGGCTGCCACCTTTGTTATGGCGCCATTTAAACAGGCTCTGACGCTGTTGGTAGTGAAGGGATATTGTGTTTAATGCGGATTCTGAACGACTGTGCGACCTAACATTCTGGACTTCGCCTTACCGTAGGTGAATTAAATGTTTTCGTTAATGTTAAAAATGGACACCATGAGTGAGAATCGAACCTGTACCCGGCAATTATCGAACTACGATCAACACAGCAGACCACTGCCACTCACAGCTGCGCCTAGAAGCTGTGGAAAAATACGGCTCCCTCGATTAAGTGGTTTATTACCTGCTAGTCTCTAATGCAGGTATTATTCTAATCTCACGACTGTGCGATATAAGGACTATTCTAGTCTTCATAGCTCTGATTTGACGCCAATATGAAATGTCTTCTATGATAAATAATGTTTTAGATCGAGAAATACAACTGCAGCATCTGAGGTTATTAGATAATTCGATAATTACTGTCATGATTGCTATTATTGTCTTCATTATGTTAATACTACACATGTGATTGAAGGAAAGGTATATGCCCTTTGATCATTTTTAGAACCATGCACCCAAATATATTAATTATGTAGTTCCTTCCATGTACAGGGAATACTTTTCGATTTAGTGTCGGAAATCTCTAATTCTTCTTTAATCACATTAAAATTGAATTAAATACTGAAACTTTTATTTTCAAGCAGAAATAGTGTTCCTTTTCTTTATTTATTTGCGCTTAGCAACGATGCTTGTAAAATGCGAAATCTGGATGTAAAACACTATTCAAAATGCAAGGATGTTAATGTCTGCCAGTAAATGTCAGGTGTATGCTTTACAGATGACTTGGTCAGACTGTTGTGAATCATATGGGAGTTACATTGCTCTCCCTCATTTTTGTGTCGTGTTTAATACACTACCGAAAAGACCATATGCAGTATGAAATATAGTAATAAAAATTGATTACAACTTATCATGATAACGGTACAAAAATGTCTGCCTTCTTAAGGCAAAATACCCCAAATCATAACAAATTAGCCAGAGAAAGTTAAGAAATCGTTAATTGCCACCCTTAAGTCAATATTATTGACAGAAGCAGAAAAAAGGGATTAACATGTGTGCAATTCTGGAAATGTTGTGTCTATACATCCACGGATTAGAGAATAGAGGTAGTGATATAATGGCGGAGAGGTTTTCATTCGATGTCTTTACCGACTGTTGATCTGCCTTCGAGATCCTATTTTACAGAGGAGGAAAAAGTATTGTTGCCACCAGCATTTGAACTGACAGCAAGCACGGTTTGCAATTTCATGTCCATACACTTTAGACTTAGGTTATCAGCCATCTGCCACAAACCTTCCCTCTTTGTCGCCTCAATCGTAGATTCGTCAGCTAAACAGCGACGTAAATAGCAAAACGAGCAGCAATTCTGTTGAAATGAGCTTCCTGGAATCAAAATTATTCGTTTGATACCTTCTATATCATCCTCTAAGGGAGAATCATTCAGGATATTTAATGAGAATGAGAAAATACTGGTGAGTGATATTAGAAGGAAACTTTTGCACCAGTCCAGGAAGTAATTCGAGGGCCACATTGCTGCCAAACGTATGCTGCAATGTTGCCAATTCTCCATTATACTGGTGACAGTCGGAAGACGCCTGCTAACGTGAAAAGTCCCTTCAGCTTGTATCCATAGGACAAGCTCTCGCAACACAGACATGGCAGGGCCGGCGTTGGCGCTAGCGCCGTTTGCTACCACTTTGAGGGGGACCTGAATTAACAAACGTGAAGGCCAATTAGCTGCAGATTGCAACCTCAACATCAGATATAAATATCGGGGGAATAATTTACGGGGCTCTCCTTTTAAGTAGCTGTCGTAGCAATTTTTGTTATTATGTCTATAAGAACTGCAAACTAAAAAACAAATTATCCTCCAGAAGCGATTAGGTTCTGTAATATCACCTGACGCCGTTAACAGAATGAGTAAATAGTATTCTTTTTGCTATTAAATACGTGAAAGTAATTTTTATTTCGTAGGATTTCTTTGGCAGTATTGCTGACACATAATAAAACAGATGAAACCACAACATGACACTGATTACAGAACGCGAACATCAACAGAGACATTTCATAATCTGCGAAGAACACATTATTTCATCTACATCTATATATCACAAGCCACATTAAGGTGTGTAATGCAGGGCACTATATATACCACTATCATTTCCCCATTTGTTTACTCCAGGCGCGAATATTTCGTAGGATGAACGATTGCTAGTATACCTCTGTGTGCACAAGAATCTCTCTGATTTTATCCCCATGGTCTTTCTGCGTGATGTAAGTAGGAGGAATCCATATATTAGCTGACTTTTCATGTGCCGTAAGCTCTCGTTATTATACAGCCATGCATACTTCCTGTATACTCTCTGTTGCAACGTCTGCAACTAAAAGTGACTAAGCATCTCTCTGAAGCTTTCATGTTTACTAAACAACTGTGCAACTAATGGTGTTGCTCTTGTCTGGATTTTAGAATGATGAGTAGCTTTCAAGTATTTGTCAAACGATTGATATGTAAGCTATCAGTCAGCACAGCTGAACGTGAAACTAAATGACGAAATTTTTTGTGCTGAATCAAGACCCTTATCTCCCTGTTAACTAACCACGAAAGACGTTTAATATACTTTCCTTCACAAGTAACCACGTGAGCACGTGTTGAAAATTGCAATGGTGTGATGTAAAATTTTGTGGCACGGTTTTGTGCCCAGCACGTTATCGGATGGGTAACTAAGTAAAATCAAATGTTAAGTATCTAATTCACCAGCAGCGAGATTTATCAATATGTAATAACGATACACTCATTTTCTGCCCAGGTAACGAACCCAGCACCCACCGTCGCCCTTATCCATCCATAAACAGATATAACTATTAACTGCTTGCTCACCAGTAGTAAGAGGCTAACATATTTGACTCGAAATAACGGAAACTATCCTGATTGTTGACAATTCATGAAGGGACATTAAAAATGAAAATTATTTTTTGTTGATACTTCGGTTGCACACACTATGGCTTACAAGGAAATGATAAATATTTTTGTACTAGACCGGGATTCTAACCCAGATATGTTCCATTCATAGAGAACCGAGTTCGAACTCTACTCCATCACCAAAATTTTCTACGTCTCAAATTTACATTAAATATGAGCCGTGTGAATGTAATGCCCATTGGGTCATTAAATGGAAAAAAATTTAGTGCATGTTTCCCCGAACAGAATTTCTGTCTTCTGCGACTACCGCCTTTCGTCTAGCGCAGTTTAAACAGGCTCTGACCCTTTTGCTGGCGAAGGGATATGGTGTTTATGCGAATTTTGAATTATGGTGTGACATGATATTCTTCACTTGGCGTTACCAGAGATGTAGTAGATCCGTTAGTGAGTGTTAAAAATGAACGACATATGTGAGAATCGAACCCACACCACATAATTATCGAACTAGGATCCACAACAATACCATAACAGTAATTTCGTGTGCAATGGATACATACCGATTGCAGAAATTAAGAAATTAAGGCTCTGCATCAATTCCGGTTCAAGTAAAGCAACATCATACACCAGCAGTGTGCTCGTGATGCCAACTGCATTATTCTTTTCACTTGAGTCTGTAATCACTGAAATAAAATCACATAACCTCCCAACCCGAGAGGTTTAATTTCGTTCCTCCATTCCTGCTGGGAGATTTGTTTCCTTATTGATCAGCTCTTTTCCTTCCAGCCAGCGAAATGTGACAAAATGTGGCCTGTAATAGATCCTCAGCCCGTTATTTTAATGTTATTGTTGGTGAAATACTTCAGTCTCCTCTTAAAACGTCTTAAGCAATAACGTTCTCTGATGTCCCAAAAATGAAATTCTGACTGTCGAGGTAGGAAGAGTTTTAAATCATAGTCCCCAAAGTCTGAGGCAGGTATATCTTTTCGTCTGACGGCACTGCGTAAGTATGGTACTTATCCTAAGAGGCATCACAAGTTGTGTTTGTATAGCTGTATAAATCATTAGTTGAAGCAGAGTTTAGCACCTGTAGGTGTGGTACTGCTAGAAATACAGAAGTATTATATACGGAAGGTTGAGTTCATCTTGAAACTAAGGTGTATTTATAATACGGAAGCTACTAGAGATTAAATGTTCATGATTTCCTCCACAGAGCATTCGGAGGTGTATACACACAATACTACAAATAATGTAAGCGATAAAAGTAGCATTGTCCATCTAAACTAATAACTCATTGGTTACATCAAATTAAAAAGTAATTGTAATGGCAGTATTTGTACCTCATTCTAAGAGTTTTCAAACCTAACGCATTTTTTTCTTTTTCTTTTCATTTTTGATCGTTGTGTTTGGTCGTGCGGACGTCATATGACATCCCTTCAAGTTCGTTTGTTGACCGTTCCACTCTGTTTATTTTGGAACTGAGGCCAACCAGCTCTCTGACCGAACACACTAAGCTATCGTGCCGGCGTGCGCTTTGGACATTAAGGCGGGTCCACACTGAGCGCGCCGCGCTGCGCAAAACGGCTCTGCGCGCTCAGTGTGGACGGCGAACCGCGCTGTGCCGCGTCGTGCCGTGCCGTGCCGCGCCGCGCCGCGCCGCGCCGCCCAGTTTTCCGGCTGTTGTCGGTATATCAAAGGAAGTGGCGCGTTTGCGCGCGCTCAGTTTAGACGGGGCTTCGGCTCGCTCCATCTTCAGACCATGCGCGCGCTCTAACTGGAACACAGTGCGCGCCTCGGTGCTGCGCGGCGGGGCGCGGAGGGCGCACTCCTCTCTGTTACAGTTGTGCGCGGGGTGCAGCAGCGCGGCGCAGCACGGCGCGGCGCGTTCAGTGTGGACCCGCCTTTACGCTAACCCGCCACTGGCTGAATGTGTTGTTACAGACGTGTACGGCGTGCTTTAGCGAGAGCACCATGACCTGAATCACTACATAAATCTAAATGTTGTTTTAAATCTGTGAAAACGATTTCATTATTACTATGTATGAAGATTAGAGACAAAATAATTCCCATGATAACTCAAAATAATACTTAAGAGGAACTTGTTTATGAAATATCTTTCGTAGCATGTAGGCGGGAATGAATGTGACTTCTGAGGCGAAAAATTGCTGTCCCGCTTGTATGTCACTTCGTTTCCTCTTACCTTGTCACTAGGTTCTTACCAGCAATGTCTCAGCTCAAGGAATTCGACAAAGGTCGAATTCTTGCGCTTTATGAAGATGTATACTGTATCGGCGTCATTTCCCGTCCTAGGATACAGCAAATCTACGATTCATCTCTAGGTGGATGGCGGATGAAGGCCACGTCAACCGCCGTCGTCACCCTGGGTGTCCACGGACTACCACGGAGTATCAAGACAATAGTATACTCCAATGCAGTGATGACGACCCATTCAGGAGCAGCACAGAAATAAGGAACATCCTTCACCTAAGCGTGAGCAGGTCGACCATACTACGACGTCTCAACGAGAAGGGAAGGTATGGACAAAAATCCGTGTTTATGGAAATGATGAAAGAGCAACATAGGGCTGCCAGATTAAACTTCGCTCGGGAGTACAGGAATAAGTCACTTTCATACTGGGAGCAAGTTATATTTACGGACAATAAGGTGTTTTCTACTGCGCCAAATAGTTCTGTCCTTGTATATCGTCCACGTGAAGCGAGATTTGACAGAAATTATGTTCATCAGAGACAAAGGTGTGGCCGAACTTCTGTCACAGTTTGGGAATGGATATCAGCAGATGGTTGTGGCGTTGTGTGGGAACTGGAATGTCCGCTTGCTAATCATTACTACTGCCAAATACTGGAGAATATAATGCTTCCTTCTGTTCGTCAAAGGTTTTAGGGAGGCAGACTAATATTCCAACATGACCGTTCCCCAGTCCATACAGCGAATTGTTTAAAACAATGGTTTCAAATTAATGGACTGGCCTCCAAAAGGTGCTGACCTCAATCCTATAGAGCACGTATGGGCAGAAATGGAGAAAATTAATAGATGTAGAAGACCTACACCGACAACCAAGGCATCCCTGTCCGAAGCAGTTTATGATTCATGGGAAGAGCTGTCGCAGAATAACATTTTCATCCGGAAACTTGTTGCCTCTGTTCCCCGGCGGCTAAATGCTGTTGTAGAGGAGGATGGGAACTCGACACGATACTTAATCTATTGTGTCATTAGGGAGGAAACTTTATGACAAAAGAACGTTTTGTTTACCGTTCGATTACTCTTATTGAGCATTTACGTTACTTTGAACAAAAGGAAAATTCGTTCGAATTAAACTTTTTTCAAATGAAGGTGTAATATAACTAAATCGAAAACGAATGATCACCACCAGCTAAGACATTTAATTGAAAGAAGAAGACCATAATATACACATAACTCAATTAGTCTGATTCACTCTTTTTCAGTCATTCAAAGTGAAACGTCCCCTGTGAACAATTATAAAGGACTGTGCTTAAACTGACACACAATATTTTTAGCGCAACGCAATCTGACTTTCAAAAATCCCTAAAAAGAATCGCCCTGACTAACATTAACCTATACGTTTCACAAATCACTTACCTCACAAAAATCTTGGTTACTCGAACTACTGCAATACAGCGAGCGCCACAACTGCCAGCTAAATAAAAGATTCAAACTACGGAAGGCACTAACTACTGATAGGCATAGTTAGCAAATGAAAGATTTTAATAGAGAACAAACAATGTATTTGCCTTAATAGTCATCAAAAGTCATAATATATATAGCAGTTCATGACATCCAGTTTTACAAATTTCAAAATTCCGCCATTTCTCTCCCCACATCCACCACTGCAGGCGGCTCACCTCCAACTGCGCAACGCTACGCGCTGTTAACATCCAGCTGCTCAACACTACAATGGCAGACAACAATGCAATCTAGCCACAGACTGCACACAGCACAGCCAGTGATTTTCATACAGAGCGCTACGTGGCGTCACCAATAAGAAAACCTAAACAGCCTACTTACAAAAGGATTATTGATTTTAAATTATTTTGTGATCATTGATCAAGAAGATCAAGACGACTATGGGAAAAAATATTTTTTTTTTCACATGGCAGATGACGTCAAATCCGATTAGGCCATCAAAGTGAAAGAATTAATTTTGTTTGACGTCAATGAGAAGGCATATTACTTTTGAGTTATTTGTGCAGGCAGGACTTCAGTACCGACGGGAGCATAGAAGAGCGATTATTTTTATTTAATACTGAGTGGAAAACACAATAGCGAAAGCGAATAATCAGTAAAGTGCGAGTATGTCTCGCACTATGTGAGTTCTGTAGAAACACAATTACGCACTTAGATAACAGTAATTCCTTTTGCTTAATGCTCTCGTGCAAGTTCTTGTATTGGACACCAATTCGGTGACTTTTGTGTTCCTAAACTACTCCAGTCATTCAAGCGGGGAGAAGCTAAGTGCAGTTAAATGGGTAAACTGAAACACGCGATGTTTCTGGACAATCGTTACATCATTGAGAGGTGAACACTAGGTTAAGATGAAGACTGAAAAATCCATGGTATAAACGAGATTCGATTCTGAGACTTTTCTAATTGCATGCGCGCCCTTTACCGCTAAACCAGCAGGCCCAACAGTGCCAACCACCATTCGTCTGTAGCATTTATAGATTACGTTTGCGAGTATCAGAACGTTCGACATACCAGGCTGTATCTTCACAGAGAAGTAACTTAGGAGCTTAAATTTATTTACACAGCCACGGGGACGTAGACCTTAGCACGCGGCACAAATTTGTACTTCATATCTTTACATGTCCTGAGAGCTAGAGGTCTTAGCAGAAGGAAACACAGGAAGATGGATAACAAATGGTGAAGAAAATGTACTTTCCCGTGCCATATCATTAAAAATCAACTATTTTCGGATTTATTCCTTTACTTGTAGTTTATGTATCTGCCAACACTGCTAAATTCCAAACATTTGTGGTAGTTCTGTGACGCTCCTGTATGGCTGTGGGCTGAACATAGGCAAAGAGCATTTCGCGGCCGAATTTACATAACCTGTTGATAATCCTTAACGACTTGGGGTACTTTGAATTAATCAGACAGACGTTTTTTGTACCTTTATTGTGGTAAGTTGTCTTTCAATGGTTCAAATGGCTCTGAGCACTATGGGACTTAACTTCTGAGGTCATCAGTCCCCTAGAACTTAGAACTACTTAAACCTAACTAACCTAAGGACATCACACACATCCATGCCCGAGGCAGGATTCGAGCCTGCGACCGTAGCGGTCGCGCGGTTCCAGACTGTAGAGCCTAGAACCGCTCGGCCACTTTGGCCGGCAGTTGTATTTCATTTTTCTATGTATAGCGCATACTAAATATGGACTTTAGTTACTTCTGTAAACGAAACATCGTCCCACCTATAAATCGTCGCATGAATGACAAAGTAGATATAGAACTACATGACCACGAGATAGTAAAGGTATAGAAATCACTCATCAGAAGAATTGGCACTGCACCTGGAAGTATACCAACTGGATTATACACAAAGTATTCGAAAGAACTTGCTCCTTTCCTAACATCATTTTACCGTAGATGTCCTTATCAGCCATCCTAATGATTGGAAAAAAGCACAGGTTATTCTCATTTTCAGGAAGGGTCGTCGGAAAGATGCACAAAACTATAGGTCTACATTTCTGACGTCTGTCTGTTGTAGAACTTCGTAATATGTTTCATACTCGCACATTAAACACGTTTCGGAGTTTTAAAATCTACTCTGTAAGAATCAACACGATTTCTGTAAACATGGATGGTGTGCAATTCAGAACGCTCTGTTCGCCCACACGATTCCAGAAAACAGTAGACACAGGTGACCAGGTAGATGCCATTACCTTGACTTCTTACAATCTTGACTTCTTACAATCGTTTGACCAATACTTAAATGCTGTTCATCATTCCGGGATAAGTACCAGTTAGGATAGCCAAAATAGAGAATATCCAAGGAATCCTTTACTCACTGGATTATTTAGTAAGCACGAAAGCGTCAGAGAATTGCTCATTCAATTCCAGCTGAAGACGCTGCGAAAGAGGTAGCCTCCACTGCGGTATGGTCTACTGTTTAATACCTAGACCGTAGATAACTTGAATAGCCGGGCAATAAATTGCTTCTTCCTTCTTATATCCCGCAGAAAGACTGTGAAGATAAAATTGGAGGGATTAGAATCCACATAGATGCTTACCAGCAATCGCCCATCGCGCGAAACATTCATGCCTGGAGGAAACAATTGTAGAAGTGATAGTGATGTAGAAAGTGCCCTGTATCACATACCTTAATGTGGCTTGTGAAATATGGATGTAGATGAAATAATGTGTTATTCGCAGTTCGTGAAATGTCTTTGTTGACGTTCGCGTTCTGTAATCAGTGTCATGTTGTGGTTTCATCAGTTTTATTATGTGTCAGCAGTAGTGCCAAAGAAATCCTACGTAATAAAATTTATTTTCACGTATTTAATAGCAAAAAGAATATTATTTACTCATTCTGTTAATAACGGCAGGTGATACAACAGAACCTAATCGCTTCTGGAGGATAATTTCTTTTAGTTTGCAGTTCTTATAAGACACAATAATAAAAATTGATACTACAACTACTTAAAAAGAGGGCCCTGTAAATTATTCCCCCGATATTTATATCTGATGTTCAAGTTGCAATCTGTAGCTAATTGGCCTTTACGTTTGTTAATTCAGGTCCCCCTCAAAGTGGTAGCAACCGGCGCTAGCGCCCACGCCGGCCCTGCCATGTCTGTGTTGCGTGAGCTTGTCTTATGGTTACAAGCTGAAGGGACTTTTCACGTTAGCAGGCGTCTTCCGACTGTCACCAGTATAATGGAGAATTGGCAACATTGCACCATACGTTTGGCAGCAATGTGGCCCTCGAATTACTTCCAGGACTGGTGCAAAAGTCTCCTTATAAATTTACTCACCGGTATTTTCTCATTCTCATTAAATATCCTGAATGATTCTCCCTTAGAGGATGATATAGAAGGTATCAAACGAATAATTTTGATTCCAGGAAGCTCATTTCAACAGAAATTGCAGCTGGTTTTGCTATTTACGTCGCTGTTTAGCTGACGAATCTACGATTGAGGCGACAAAGAGGGAAGGTTTGTGGCAGATGGCTGCTAACCTAAGTCTAAAGTGTTTAGACATGAAATTGCAAACTGTGCTTGCAGTCAGTTTAAATACTGGTGGCAACAATACTTTTTCCTCCTCTGTGAAATAGGATCTCGAAGGCAGATCAACAGTCGGTAAAGACATCGAATGAAAACCTCTCCGCCATTATATCACTACCTCTATTCTCTAATCCGTGGATGTATAGACACAACATTTCCAGAATTGCACACATGTTAATCCCTTTTTTCTGCTTCTGTCAATAATATTGACTTAAGGGTGGCAATTAACGATTTCTTAACTTTCTCTGGCTAATTTGTTATGATTTGGGGTATTTTGCCTTAAGAAGGCAGACATTTTTGTACCGTTATCATGATAAGTTGTAATCAATTTTTATTACTATATTGCATACTGTATATGGTCTTTTCGGTAGTTTATTAAACACGACACACAAAAATGAGGAAGATATTAATCAGAAGCAATGTAACTCCGATACGATTCACAACAGTCTGACCAAGTCATCTGTAAAGCATACACTTGACATTTAACGGCAGACATTAACATCCTTGCATTTTACAAGCATCGTTGCTAAGCGCAAATAGCCGACCGAAGTGGCCGTGCGGTTAAAGGCGCTGCAGTCTGGAACCGCAAGACCGCTACGGTCGCAGGTTCGAATCCTGCTTCGGGCATGGATGTTTGTGATGTCCTTAGGTTAGTTAGGTTTAACTAGTTCTAAGTTCTAGGGGACTAATGACCTCAGCAGTTGAGTCCCATAGTGCTCAGAGCCATTTGAACCATTTAAGCGCAAATAAATAAAGAAAAGGAACACTATTTCTGCTTGAAAATAAAAGTTTCAGTATTTAATTCAATTTTAATGTGATTAACGAAGAATTAGAGATTTTCGACACTAAATCGAAAAATATTCCCTGTACATGGAAGGAATTACATAATTACTATATTTGGGTACATGGTTCTAAAAATGATCAAAGGGCATGTACCTTTCCTTCAATCACATGTGTAGTATTATCATAATGAAGACAATAATAACAATCATGACAGTAATCATCGAAATATCCGGTAACCTCAGATGCTGCAGTTGTATTTCTCGAACTAAAACATTATTTGTCATGGAAAACATTTCATATTGGCATCAAATCAGAGCTATGAAGACTAGAATGGTCCTTATATCACACAGTCATGAGATCAGAATAATACCCACATTAGAGACTAGCAGCTAATTAACCACTTAACCGAGAGAGCCGGATTTTTTCACAGCTTCTATGCGCGTCGTCGGAGACAACAACACAATCAGGAGATTGCCAACTGTGTGTGGCTTTGATCTGTTGTGTTGATCGTAGTTCGATAATTGCCGGGTATAGGTTCGATTCTCACTCATGGTGTCCATTTTTAACATTAACGAAAACATCTAATTCACCTGTGGTAGCGACAAGTCCAGAATGTTAGGTCGCACAGTCGTTCAGAATCCGCATTAAACACAATATCCCTTCACTACCAACAGCGTCAGAGCCTGTTTAAATGGCGCCATAACAAAGGCGGCAGCCGCCGAAGGCACAAACTCTTTCGCCAGTAAACTAGCACTAAATAGTTTATTTCATTTCAGTTAGGAGCGGTTATTTCGTTCACAGTCTTCATATTTAATTTGAACTTGAGACGTTGCGAATTTTTGGTCCTCGACTGGAATTCGAATTTGGATCTCCAGGAATGGAACGTATCTGGGTTGCAATCCTGGTCCAGCACAAACATATTCATAATTTCATTTTACGCCCTAGCATGCGCACACTGACCTACCACCGAAAAAAAAATTACATATTTAATATCTATTCATGAATAGTCAACAATAACGATAGGTACCGTTATTTCTAGTGAAACATGCGAGCATCTCACTACTGGTGAGCAATCAGTTGATACTTAATTTATATTTGTGGATGGGAAACAGCAACAGTACGCGCCGGGTTCCGTTGCAACATTTTAAATGATAGCATTCAAATTTTCAGAACATGCATACTTGGTTACTTGTGAAAGAGAGTATATTAAATGCCTTTTGTGGTTATTTAACAGTGCGATAATTTTATTTGATGTAGTAGAAATAATTTCGTCATTTCGTTTCAAGTTCAGATGTGTTAACTAATACTGGTGAAAACCTTTATATTTCACGTCTCTTTACGGCTAGTCAGCTCTGATGATCGTTGCCTTGATCAAGTTCTGGGCAGATGCGAAAGTGTATTGTAGGTAGTAGTGGCTACGTCTGCTGGGTTTCTGTCCACATCCACAATTGAAAATTTCGTCATGTCATTTATAGTTCAAACATGTGGGCAAACAATTCTTCATGAATAATTAGTACAGTGACGTTACTGATTATACTCCATTAATATTGCGGTTTCTATAGAGCGTTTGCAGCTGTTTATCGCGTTTTCTTTAACTATTTCCTTTATCGACCAGTTTATGCAAAAGCCATTCGTCACTGGGACATGTAGCAGGTGCTGGAAAACCTTATACAGAGGAAAAATACTTCGAACTGTCATAGATCTTTATTAGTCCAGACATTGTCTCAGAATATCTTGTTCATGCAAACATTTACTTTGCTTAAGGATTGCTATATAGTTTATATGGCGTAGTTAGTTGTTTCAGATTGTAATGAGATGGTAATGCTTTTGAAAATCATTGTAACCTATACAAGCGTTAGGGACTAACTCATCTCTAATTACGTTTTTTTCTAGTTTTTAGAATATCGTGGTGTGATGTTACATTGCACTGATTGCCTTAAAGAACGGTGTTGTCTAGTGGTCTCTCGTGGTATCCATTTTGTATAGTCGAACGACTGTACCGAAAGCGATTAGAGAAGCCGCTGGACAGCTACGTTATGTTGGTTGCATGCAAATCAGGCGGCTCACCATTCAGGTCGTTCGGATCTTTTGCGCATGATAATACATGTTGTCGATAAACTTTCGTTACTGTGTTATATTATCCGCTACTTTCGTAATTTAGATCAGTTTACTGCGATCAACATTAAGACTTTTCACGAAATTTTCAAATACTATATAAATATGTATGTCACTCTTCAGTGTACCGTCCAAGACAGTGGTCGTCAAGTGTTCGTGCGCTCCGTGGTTGTCAGTCGTATTTCATAATAAAGTGCATCTAGGAAGTAACAGCACAATCCAGAAACTTCAACAAACGTTAACAGCTTCTTAGGAAGTGTAGTTTTCCCGTTCCTAACAAATAAATATGGTTACAGAGACAGTAATATTTGAAGATGTGTTTAATTTTAATTGACGTTGGTGACTTAAGTAAACTTGGCAACTTAACCTCAGGGGCAAGGGATAAGCAGTGCAGACACTGCAGGATTACAGGATGTGAAAAGGGGAATGGTTTATTGTTTATCTTCCAGTAATGGCTGGCACGATATTAATTTTGTTACTGAAGTAACTTGAATTCGTTGATAGCACATTACGGAAATGGTCGTCTTCAAATACTGTACGGATTTGTAGTATCATTAAGGAAAATGAATTATTGGTGTCACAGCACAACACAGTGTGTAGAATAAAATAGTATCCAAAGCATTTAGCACACATTTGAGATCGTGTCTCACATTACATAATCGATTTAAATATAAGTACAATTACTGTTATTAATCAAGTAATCATCCACTCACTCAGACAACAGAACAATACTTCGTCGACTTTTGGCTATGAGTGCCGGCCGTGGTGGCAGAGCGGTTCTAGGCGCTACAGTCTGGAACCGCGCTACCGCTACGGTCGCAGGTTCGAATCCTGCCTCGAGCATGGATGTGTGTGATGTCCTTAGGTTAGTTAGGTTTAAATAGTTCTAAGTTCTAGGGGACTGATGACCTCAGAAGTTAAGTCCCATAGTGCTCAGAGCCATTTGAACCATTTTTTGGCTATGAGTGCTTGGACGCGGGAGGATAGCTTACGGTGCACTTGCTACAGGAAGTCTATTGGAGTTCATAATGTGGTGTCACCGTCAGACACCACACTTGCTAGGTGGTAGCCTTTAAATCGGCCGCGGTCCGTTAGTATACGTCGGACCCACGAGTCGCCACTGTCAGTGATTGCAGACCGAGCGCCGCCACACGGCAGATCTAGAGAGACTTCCTAGCACTCGCCCCAGTTGTACAGCCGACTTTGCTAGCGATGGTTCACTGAGAAATTACACTCTCATTTGCCGAGACGATAGTTAGCATAGCCTTCAGCTACGTCATTTGCTACGACCTAGCAAGGCGCCATTATCGTTTGCTATTTATCTTGTGATGCATGTACCGTCAGACCGATGTTTACCAATTATGGATTAAAGTTAAGTATTCCAGAAGCTACGTACTTTTTTTACTAGACTCAACTCCTTTAACTGTTCCAGACCTCACGCCAGCCTGCGTGAGCTTAAACGCGTGCCTTTCGGCTACCTCACAGTGGCTTGGCTGTCTTGCCAAGCACAGCACATAACGTACTAATTTGTTTAGGTTACATATGCGGCCCGAGGTGCATCTGTATTTGCTGTGGAGCAAAAAAGTTTGACGACCATTGGACTAAGATAATGCGTAGGGTCAGCAGTGCTTTGTGTCTTCCTACGTATTTCTGCAACACAAACCAATTTCCTCCGAGGTCTGTTTCTACCAGTGTTCTCATTCTTCTGTACACAATTTATGTCAGTATTTTGCAACGATGACTTTTTAAACTTATAGGTTTCTAATATTATACATGTCTGCATCTGCCTTTGGAATTGTTACATTTTTCTTGAAATTTGAGGACATTTCATCTGTTTCACATATATTCCATACCAGGTGAAACAGTTTTGCCTTTGATATCCCAAGAATCACAATAATTCTGACATAATGCCGTCTACTTTAGGTGTCTTTTCCAGCATACATCTTTCACTATTCTGTCGAATTCTTCTCACAGTATAATACCTACCAGCTGTTCTTCATCTAGTTTCTCTTCCCTCTACATAGTATTTTACTCAAGTTCGTTTCTTTGTATAAGCATTCAATATATATTCCTTCCACCTTCCAGTCCCGGCTTCTCTGCTTAGTTATGGCTCGCCATCTGACCTCTTGATATTCATGCAACCACTGCTCTTTTCTCCAAAGGCTTATTCATATTGTCTTTACATGAGTTTATAACCACTATTTTAATGACTTCATGCATCAAAGAAAACGGGTAGTACGGGCAGGTTTAATATTTCCAAACGTAGTGTTGTAACCTATGAACGCATTGTCTGTTTCCCAATTATAGCTTCGGTGCTTCTCGATGATCTGTTAAAAGCTTAATACAGCTTAGATAAGGAAACGAAATTGTGGAATCTGTTTTCCTATTTGTCAAATAGAACTTCTTCAATTTCTGTTATCCGTCTAGTGATTGTTTTGGTAAGTACATTATATCCTGTGTCCAGTAAACGTATTCCTGGCATCCATTCTTTTCGGATTCTTTCCTGCTTCTAACGCTTTTCCAAAAAAGTTCAAAATTATTGTTGTTTTAATATGATTTTTTTTTGTAAAAGAAGTGCTAAGATACGGTAAAGAGGAAGTATTGCTTAGTGTTTCCCTCTGGTATCCTTTCACAAAATGACAGAAAAGGTGTTATAGGTAAATCATATGATATTGTTAGTGATATAGTACAAGATACAGTGTTGCTTTGTCTAGACATATAGATTCAGACTTTGGTGAGCATCATCAACGGCACTTGGTAAGTTCTTATACTGCTTGCGCCGTGTGTTTTATACTATAAGCATAAGCAGACTAGGGGCAGAAGCACTCCAGTATGCACCCAAATAAATGTGAGAGTCCGCCGCAGAACAATTGTCACGCTGACAGGTATAAAAATTCGAAATTTCTGGCCCGAGTGTACTTCTCCAAAGCTTGCGCCTACCTGTTATGCTATAGGGTGACGTGTGTTACAAGACCTAGTTCTCATCCTAATGATACCAAAACTGCAGTCTATAAGATAGGGCAGAAAAACCATATGTAAATTTTGTCCAATTCCAATTATTTCATACTTTTTAGTCATAATATTGTTTTCCTGATGAATTGCACATTCTTATTCTGTCGCAAAATGATCTGATGTAAAACTTGAATTTAGCTTACGATTACTTTTCGTTTGCCTCAAAGAAGGTAAACAATTTTCGATACCTGTTCTAAAAACTTTTTTTTTTTTTACTTTTAAAATGAAATATCTCTGTCGCCTTCTTGTAAGTAACAAGTATTGTTCATAAAAGTGTCTGAAAAGTTGTATATTTTCTAGATGTCTGACATTCAGTTTTACAGGTTTGTTTGAGTATTACGTAGCTTGTTAATTCAAGTAGCTAATTTTCTTTTTCAGGCTTTATTAAAACCTTTACATGAAAAGAACGGTTTTTAATTAATATTTTTAAGGACAATATAACATGTATTTGGACTACATTTAATGGAATATTATTTAAAACATATAAAAGCAATCATAATATATTATGAATTTTAATTCTATTATCTGTTGATCTGGAAGATTTATTTCTGATAATAATCATAAGTTCTACTTATATTAAACATTTATCATAAGAGATCACCTTTAATTCCAAAGGTGTGTGCCCGCATCTCGTGGTCGTGCGGTAGTGTTCTCGCTTCCCACGCCCGGGTTCCCGGGTTCGATTCCCGGCGGGTTCAGGGATTTTCTCTGCCTCGTGATGGCTGGGTGTTGTGTGCTGTCCTTAGGTTAGTTAGGTTTACGTAGTTCTAAGTTCTAGGGGACTGATGACCATAGATGTTAAGTCCCATAGTGCTCAGAGCCATTTGAACCATTTTGAACCAAAGGTGTGCCTGTCATATCTAATACCTTAAAGGCTATTTTCATATGGTTTATATAGCTTTATGTGATCCTTAATGAAGTAATTAACATATATTTTCCACTCTCATTGTTTTAAAATAACCTGATACATTTGTGAAAATCGCACTATACTAATTACGAGAACACAATTCCTCATACATAAATACAAAATTATTTTATATAGTTTTGTCAAGTATTCTGATGAAAAGACCATCAACTTCTGCTTTGGAATAATATTTGATCACTAACTTGTGCTTTTATAAATAGTTTATTAATTATATTTAATCAGTTGAGTGTCACATTATCAAGAACAAATTTTTGACAGGATCTTGTAGCAGATCAAGTCTGAAAACGCGATGAAACAGTCTTTAGGTGATTAACTGAAAATAGCAAGTGTTCACAATTGCAAATGAACAGAAAATCAAATCATTCACTTGTTCATGTAATGGATTCGCGGAATGGGCGAAAGTTGGCACATTCGGCCAGAGGACTCTGCTGAGTCAAGCCTGCGCTAAAGTAGCTGAATATTAGCGTGCTGAAGAGTGCACTCAGGCTGCACCCGGCGACCAGGCGGTCTCATCCATTAAAACTGTATAGCCTACACCCACTAGCACAGATGTTTCGGAAAATCCGAACTTAACAAGGGCAGTATGGCCGAGTACAAGAATTAATGTTCAGACTCTCTACACAATAAGTAAAACCTGCTCATAGAGGATTCAGAAACAGAATTACTGGTGAGGACGGGTTCTCGATCTGTCAGCTCTATTAAAAGATAGAAAATTACGCTGACACGTGTAAAATAACTCACACAAAATGTAGTCATCACATTTTAAATATCAAGATGTCGGTGGATAGCTGGTTGTAAAAGCTGTCAATTTAGAACTGCATTATGATTTCCCAGGCTGGCCCAAAAAGTGCGAAGTATCACAAATACACAATTGATTAATATATAATGGAGGAGCAGTAAGAAAACGTCTTGAAACCCAACACAATATCAAATCAGAAGTACTAAATTATCATAATACGCTTTCAGAAAGATATAATATAATCACATTTACAAAGAAAAATGGATAAATAATAAGTTTAAAACTAAATAAGATAAATTACGAGAGTACGATGAAAGATATCACCAATCTAAATACTTGAACAGAGGGAGTTTTCTATGAGAAAGAAACTACACACACATACTTGTCAAATTATATACATGTGTTTCTTTTATAGGATAATTATGTACAACTATGAACAGCGTCAGAAAAGTCGATATCATTTATTAGTTAACATAGAATTTACCAGTTACTCTTGTTTTCATGTATTAATAGCGCGCATGCTACGCCACTTGTAACTTTTGTGTAAGGTGTTTCGTTCATATAATTTATTTTTTACCGGTAACACGTGTCCTGAAGCAGATTTATGAAGTAAGAAACCAAGAAGATTTGTAGCCTAAAGGCAGGAAGCTTCGAGGGACGAGGGCAGTTGGTTTCGTGGAGCGCACTGCGTCTTGCGTAGACAGCCGGGCTAGTTGGTCGAAGTGATATCAGTGGATCAGTGTCGTTTAAGAGAGATACAGATGCGTTCGCTAACGTCGTCGATAGTCTGCAGTTCTTCGATACTTGTAGATTTCGCTTGGGACTTAGCGATTTATGCTGAGCAGTGAATAATTCCTATGACAAATAATACACTCATAAGCCAAAACTTTATGACCACTGCCTACCTTGCCGTTCGATGCCGCTTGGAGGATTTGTGAGCACGTGACGCGGTAGAAAAAGTATGTAAGGAGAGCAGACACGAACGGTGGATCACACTAGCGACAATATAGGCTGCAAATGGCGAAATCCATTGAGATAAGCGACTTTCACAAAGGGCAGATTATTATTACGCAAAGCCTGTGAACGAGTGTCTCGAAAACGGCGAAGCTGCTGGCGCACGTACAAATGTTTCGAAACACAACGTTCATCGTATACTGCTGAACATGCAGCTCCGCGGCAGACCACCCCTACTTGTCCACATCTTGACGCAATGTCATCGTCAATTACGATTGCATTGGGTTGGTTGGTTGGTTTGTGGGTTTAAAGGAACCAGACTGCTACGGTCATCGGTCCCGATTGCATTGGGCACGAGACTATCGGAATTCGACCGTCAATCAATGGAAACATACAGGCTCTTCGGGTGGATCACATTTTTGCTACACTAGGTCTATGGTCCGCCTCCACAAACGCTGTCAAAGAAGTGAACGGCGGCTCGAAAATTTCAGCGAGCCACGGACACAGGCTGGTGGGCGCTGTATCATGCTTTAGGACACGCTAACAGCAGCGAACCACCTGCATCCCTTCATGCTTGATCTCTTCCCCGACGGCAATTTCATCTTTCAGCAGTATAATTGTCCGTGTCTCGGAGCCAGACCCGTACTATAGTGGTTTGAGGAGCATTGTAGTGAACTCACATAGATGTCTCGGCAGCAAATTCGCCTGATGTAAATCCTATGGAACCCACCTGGGTCGCTATCGGGTGCCATCACCGCGTACGCAAATCAGCAGCCCGTTATTTAAGCGAATTATATGACCTGTGCGTAAACATCTAGTGCCGCATACCTCCAAAAACCTACCAACAAACTGTCGAATCCATCATACACAGAATCAGTGATGTATTTCGTTCTAAAGACAGACAAACAAGCTATTAAGCAGATGAACGTAATGTTATGGCGTATTAGTGATCATAGGAATGGTACTGTGGTACTTCGTTCTAATTTTCATGAAGTGTAGCTGCAATTTTTTTAAATGAACTTACGTATTCAGCAGAAATTATCCTTGGTCTTTCAATAGGTGCCTGCTTGTACCAAGTCCCTGGTTTCGAAAGATAGGTCTGATGCTAGTTCACTGGTATGAATGTCGCCTAAATTGTTTAAGCTGGTCCACTTATGTGCTGAACATTATAAACTTAATTATGAAGGTGCGCAAGTACTTCTAGACAATGCAGAAGAATTCATTCACTCACTAATTACTTTCGCTGGATTGTGGTGAAATGGTGATTTAGGAAACTGTAGTTATTCAGTATCTACTATTTACGTCTCCCAGTCCTGTTTCTGATACAATAATCAGCCGGATTTATTTTAGGATCGACTTTGAACTCTTTATCAATTCATTTATTCATAAACTTCGCAGCTGCACTCTATTTGCCAGGATAAGACCGGTCATAGTTAAGATACGGGTGCTTCGTGTGTGTACCATAACCAATCATATAACTTGATTATGCTTAAATTCAAAGAAAACTCCTTAGTGTCGTCCAAGTTTTAAGCGTCTAAGATTTTCAGTTTCTGATGTGGTGCGGTTTTTCGACATATGCGCGTGAGTGGACAGACACTGATTACCCAAAACATTATTACCAGTTCTTACCACGAAACTGATTGCCACCTGCTCGTTTTGCGAGCACATGACGCGGCAAGGAGAGTATACGAGCATGAGAGGAACAGAGACGGATGTGGAGTCTACTCATTCTTGAGACGAGATGAGCCGCAAATTTGGGAAATTCACTGAAATAAGCGACAATGCTGTACAATGATATATTTTTCTAGGTACATGAAATGGCACGTGCGAATAACTTCTGTGAAATATGTTGCAAATAGAGGTAGTAGCAAAGAAATAATAAATTAAAACGTCATGTATGATGTAGTAGTTTTCCCGCATCTAAGTATTTGGCTTCATATCTCCGGGGCTAAGTGTCGTACGATGATGTAATTTTTCTGGTACATTCAGTGGTATATGTCAATACTGTCTGAAAAATGTGACATTAGTAGAATTAGCAGTAAATATACAACAAATTAAAATGTTTTACTGCATGAAAAGCGAGAGTGTAGTAAGCGACAAACTTTCCTTTCATCACTTTGTGAGGGTTGTCAGCTTTAAAAAGTTTCATAAAAGTATGAAATTATGTGTAAATTTTTTTGCAACTTTATAAGTGCTCTCATTCTCAAATACGAGATAACTAAAATATGAGTATCCTCGCGTCGTGGGCTACACTGCTTTTGCAGCCCTTTGATAGATGGATGGTTCTCACCCTCACAGTGATGTGTGTACCAAGTTTGGTTGAAACTGGTCCAGTGGTTTAAGAGGTGCTGTGAAACAGACATACACTCATTTTTATAATTTGTATGGATTAAGCCCTCCACGCACAGAAGCATTAAACAGTTATTCTTCTCACTTTCAATAGGTGAATGGAACGGGAAAAAGCCCGGATAACTCATACAACTGGATGTAGCCTCGGCCATGAATTTTACACTGGTTTGCAGAGTATGGATGTAGATGTAGATATAGATGTATGGACGGTAGTCAGAGTTATAATTATCGCCAAGAAACTGGAGAAAATAAAACTATTTGATACTTTTTTGTTTGTTTATACGATAGATACGCGTCTACTGCCCTGATAGAGTGAAATACCCACGCCGCAGTACCGCATGAAATTGCTAGATGTCACAATACATAATGACGCGGCCCTTTTATAGACTGAAGAAGGATCCTAGCATTTGCTTTTCTATATCTGCATTTGTTCCTTTAGCAGTGTGACGCATGGATTTCAGTGCGCACCAAGACGGCAGACATATATCTGCATTCAAACTGCGTGGCAGAGTGAAAATTAGTTGTTGGAATAATAACCTAGGCTATAAGTCATTAAGTATCTTTTCTTCCAAAATACTAGTCACGCAAGGCATACCTGAGAACGTCTGTGGTGTTTAGAATGTGAGAGAGAGCTACTGCCGAAAATAGAGCTGTGAGTGCCTGGATAGCTCAGCTGGTAGGATATTTGCCCACGAAAAGCCAAGCTTCCGAGTTTGAGTCCCAGTCTGACACACAGTTTTGATCTGTCAAGAAGTTTCAAAAGCAATTACGTAACTTTATTTCTACGATGTGGTAATTAAAACATTATAACTGCCCCGTGTGTACTGCGCTGTACACGTGTAGCTTACAAAATGGATCATCTCTGAACCCTTTGTTAATGTGCCCAGCACGGCTAAATAGGGCGGCGCGTGCATAGCTTGTGTACCGTCCTTAGTGGGGTGAAGCGTCAGCGCGCGGGTTGCCAGTGGCCGTGTGGCTGAGTCGATGCGGTGTTAGGTGACGGCGAGCAATGTGGCATGTCCACGTCAGGCGGCGGACTCGGCTTAATGAGACGGGCTACGTCATCAAGGCGGCTGTGCAGCTGAGGGCAGGTACGTATCACCCATGGCTGCTACTGCTGCTGCCTCGCCATACAGAAGATGGACTCAACTAGTACTCGCTCATACATGGTGACCCATAAAGTCCGTTAACATTTGAAAATTCAAAACTTCACGGAATAATGTAGGTAGAGGGGTAAAAATTGACACACATGCTTTAAAGACATGGAGTTTTAATGATACCAAAAAAATGTGTACAAAATGGTCAACATACGGCGCTTCATATGATACAACAGCAATAATTAGTACAACAATTGATTTTTAGTAAAGACGATGTTCTTTTTAACAAATGCGCAACATGTCGGCCGCTATTCGTCAACAACACCTGTAGGCGAGGGACAATATAGTAAACAGCACTGTACAGTATATCAGTAGGTATCGTGCGAAATTGCCGACGAATGTTATCTTGTAGCCGGCCGGGTTGGCCGAGCGGTTCTAGGCGCTACAGTCTGGAACCGCGCGACCGCTACGGTCGCAGGTTCGAATCCTGCCTCGGGCATGGATGTGTGTGATGTCCTTAGGTTAGTTAGGTTTAAGTAGTTCTAAGTTCTAGGGGACTGATGAGCTCAGCTGTTAAGTCCCATAGTGCTCAGAGCCATTTTTGTTATCTTGTAGCATCCCTAATGACGACGGACGATCGAGGTAGCCTTGCGACTTCTGGTAATCTTATAACCAATAATCACACTGATTGACGTCTGGGGACCTGGGAGGCCAAGCATAACTGAAATTGTACCTCTGCTCGCTATCCTCGCCAAACGATGTGCGCAAGAGATTTTTTACACATTTAACAATATCAAATGGTTCAAATGGCTCTAGCACTATGAGACTTTACATCTGAGGTCATCAGTCCCCCAGAACTCAGAACTACTTAAACCTAACTAACCTAAGGACATCACACACATCCATGCCAGAGGCAGGATTCGAACCTGCGACCGTAACGGTCACGCGGTTCCAGACTGAAGCGCCTAGAACCGCTCGACCACAACGGCCGGCTGTAACAATATCAGGTGGAGCGCCATCCTGCATAAATGAAGTGCCTTCCAGCAGCTGTTTATCAGCCAGACTAGGGATGATGCGGTTCTATAACGTATCGGCGTACCTCGCACCCGTCACGCTGACAGTTTCTGAAACAGCAACCCTCATTTCGTCGAAGAAAAAGGGTCTACTCACGATTGATGTGGTAAATCTACAAAACACCGTGACTTTATCGTCATGCAGTGGGGTTCCCTCGACAGTTATAGGATTTTTGGGAGCCCAAATTTTGCAGATGTGGATGCTGTAGTTCGGTCGTCACTGACGTGTCGCTGCCTGGCTGCATTTGTTGGCAGGTTTTTGTACTCGTTTTTGGTTTCAATAAAACTCCATATCATTTCAGGTACGTGTGTCAAGTTTTACCTCTCTACCTACATTATTTCGTGAATTAATTCATTTTCTAACGTTAACGTACTTTTGGGTCATGCTGCATAGCTGCTTAGTGGTGGTTCACCCACCCTAACAGTATTTGTAAAAAACCAGGGCTCGCTATTTCCGCTAAACTCTCGTATGCACTCCTCTGTTGTATGATATTCTCCTAAACTGGGAACCTGCCCGATAGTAGTTCACTTGTTCCTACAGTGACTGATGTATCAACTTCCATTCAGCACTGCTAGGCGTAATCAGCCCGAGACTTTTGCTTAATCACAAATTACGTGACTGAATCTACAATTTTAAATAGAAACCTTGCCACGCACTCAAATCAGAGTCGAGTTCGGACTCAAATTAACAGGTATAGTAAAGTCTCCAATTACAAACATAAAGAATGTCACTGCTCGACGATTGTCATCAATTCTTCAGGATAAACAGAGAATAAATTAGGCAGGCGTCTCTCATTTAATGCCAGAACATAAATCATTGAAAGGAACACACGTACTGGTTTATGAGGCGAGTAAGAAAAATATGATCAAATAGCTATACAACGGCAGTACAACTTTTAGCGGTACCTGAGAAGTGACATGGATGACCTCGTTTGCTGATACGACGCCACTCCACATCAGATCCCCAATGAAGTCATTGGGGGAGGATGATACAACGGTCGGTCGCTACCGATGAGCCTGCAAGTGTCTGGACACAGAGTTGTCTTAACAGCGTATTTGGTGGTCATTGGGTCGGTCATTCTGGCTACATAAAATGGCCTGCACCCATAAATTTAATACTTCTTAACTTTTATCTATGGAGATGTTTTCAAGCTAAAACTGACGACTCCCAAAGACATGGAACGCCGTACATCACCAGACTGTGCTGTAATAAGTCGAGATGAAATTTAAAGTGCAGCGTTGTCTATCCAGATTCGTCTTGTAGCATGTTTCAAAGCTCAAGGTCAACAATTTGAGCATCTAATATTGCAGTCACAATAATAAACACACGAGCCGTACCGCAGTTGCGTGTTCCCTTGGAAACGGTATAATGTTTGTTAGTTTTATGTTCCACAGACCACATGTGCGATTCTTGGTAATGGAGCAGAAGCAGTCATTTTCCGTACGTATTACTCATTCACATGTAATAATGACTATATACCGACAATTTATAAATTTATTTTTAATGCAGATGTGAATTAGTCATTCTTACCCGTTACCTTGCCCACACACTAAGTGATCAAAAGTATGCGGACACCTGGCTGAAAATGACTTACTAGTTCGTGGCGCCCTCCATCGGTAATGCTGGAAATCAATATGGGGTTGGCCACCCTTAGCCTTGATGACAGCTTCCACTCTCGCAGGCATACGTTCAATCAGGTGATGAAAGTTTCTTGGGTAATGGCAGCCCATTCTTTACGGAGTGCTGCACTGAGGAGGGGTGTCGATGTCGGTCGGTGAGGCTTGGCACGAAGTCGGCGTTCCAAAACATCCCAAAGGTGTTCTATTGGATTCAGGTCAGGACTCTGTGCAGGACAATCCACTACAGCGATGTTATTGTCGTGTAACCATTCCGCCACAGGCCGTGCATTATGAACAGGTGCTCGATCGTGTTGAAAGGTGCAATCGCCATTCCCGAATTGCTCTTCAACAATGGGAAGCAAGAAGGTTCTTAAAACATCAATGTAGGCCTGTGCTCCGATAGTGCCACGCAAAACAACAAGGGTTGCAAGCCCCCTCCATGAAAAACACGACCACACCATAACACCACCGCCTCCGAATTTTACTGTTGGCACTACACATGCTGGCAGATGACGTTCACCGGGCATTCCCCATACCCATCGGCTCGCCACATTGTGTGCCGTGATTCGTCACTCCACACAACATTTTTCCACTGTTCAGTCGTCCAATTTTTACGCTCTTTACACCAATCGAGGCGTCGTTTGGCATTTACCGGCGTGATGTGTGGTTTATGAGCAGCCGCTCGACCATGAAATCCAAGCTTTATCAGCTCCCGCCTAACTTTCATAGTACTTGCAGTGAATCCTGATGCAGTTTGGAATTCTTGTATGATCGTTTGGATAGATGTCTGCCTATTACACATTACGACCCTCTTCAACTGTCGGCGGTTTCTGTCAGTCAACAGACAAGGTCGGCCTGTACACTTTTGTGCTGTACAGTTTCGTGTTTCCACTCACTATCACATCGGAAACAGTGGGCCTAGGGATGTTTAGGAGTATGGAAATGTCGCGTACAGACGTATGACACAAGTGACACCCAATCACCTGACCACTTTCGAAGTCCGTGAGTTCCACCCCATTCTGCTCTCTCACGATATAAAATGACTACTCATGTAGCTGATATGGAGTACCAGGCAGTAGGTGGCAGCAAAATGCACCTAATATGAAAAAAATATGTTTTTGGGGGTGTCCGGTTACTTTTGATCACACAGTGTATTTCGTAAACAGATATTCATCTACTGAACAAAAGGAGTCGTCAAGGAGAAACTTTTTTCGAATTTAGTTTTGTTCTCTGTCAGATATTTTATGTAACTGGGTGGGCAACCAGTTTCATTTTTTTTTTTTTTTTGGCATCATTGAGCACACCTTTTTGTACTAAAGTCAACCTTCACGTGGAATATTGAATGACTTTTTTTCCACTGGTGTTAAAGTTCTGCCTTTTGAAATGCAGTGCCTTATTTACGACAAGCTTCATAAGAGAATGCATACACTGTGAAGCAGTATTCAAAATGTGTGACATCTTAAATATATGTCTACAAGATGATCGTAGATGAAAACATATTATTCTTACAACACGTTTCTGAGCAATGAAACTCTTCTTTCTTAAAGATGAATACCCCAGAATATTATTCCACGTGGAATTACTGAATGAAACTACAGAAAATATGTTAACTTACTGACGTGTCTCTCCGCCAAGATTTTCAGTGATTCTAAGTACAAATTTGACTGCATTGAGCTGTTTTACGAGTTCAAAAACTAATTTTTTCCAGTTGAAATTCTCATCAAAATGGATACCTTAATATAGTGGAGTTTCCATGAAAGTTATTATTTCTTCACCATATGTTACATTTATCATTGATATACTACATCAACGTGTGCAGAATTGAGTATCTTACACCTTTTTGAGACAGACAGCACGCCCATTTGCAAAAAATACCTCAATTAGAATGTTATATACCATTCCTTATGTTGCTGTAGGCCTTAAATACATTTCTCATCTGCAGAGAGAACTAATTATGCTTGTTGTAAATTAAAAAAGAGAAACACAGTGGATCTGAAACTGTGAAAAATCTCAGAGTAGTAATGGGAGTAACAGTAAGCCTGAAATTATAGTGGGGAATGGTGTTGCTTTACCATGATTGCAACAATGAAGAAAGACTAATCTGTCGCTGCCTGTAAATTATAAAAACTTGGTAATATGCGGAGTCTGGCCAGAAGTTCGTGGACTTAAAGTGGAAAGCATTGAACGTTAGGGAATCGATTGCGCATTTTTAGCTGTTGTTTTTGTTTACAATGACAAAAAAGCTAAATGATAAAACCCGTGATCATACAAACAGGAAGTCACACATGAAGTGCGTAGAAATCATACTTAGCAAAAAAAGAAAGGTATAGAAAAATGAGTGAGTAAAGGGAAAAGTTGTGGGGAAAGCAACATCAAGAAAAAGTAGTTACAACGGTTTGTTGCCCAGATCTGCATACGTAATATTTAAACAGATATGATCATTCAGATCGCCCAGAAATCCAACTATAAGAGTATTATGGTTTATCAGTAGGAAAATATGCTTCATTCTGACCATGCGTGCCGAAATATCATTATGTTTATAGCCGAAGAAACGAAAAAAAAAATCTTGCTCATTTCCTAATTGACTTGGATATCAACATCAGTGTGTGATGGACGAAAGTACAACGATTTTCAATAAGACCTGTTTAATAAAATATGTACGTTTGTCCTTTGACGGAGTCGCTTGAAATTATTTTTTCAATATTATTGAAATAGAGAGGGAGACACGAGAAAGCTACTCTCAGTATGTTAGCACCTCTTGAAAAGTATAAAATTACACACGATGCACTAAAACCATCTTCTGGGTACCTCCCTAGTTGGTGCATCAACAATGATTGCATCTTACAAAGGCATTGCCGCTCTTATTGCGTAATCATTTAAATAAGGGCTTAATTGTCGTGTACCGTATAAACCAAGAAGTGGAACTAGCTTACCATGATCTTACGAATGATGTGGAAAATGTGAACCATATTCAGACTTCCTTAGATTCCTAATGTCTACGTCTTCATCAAAGTCCCAAAACTCAGAGGCTACTATAGAGTGTTTTACAAGAATTATCCTTTCAGCCATTAAAACTAGGCCATATTTTTCACGTACACTGGGTTCCTTTGTCATTTAATGTTGTTCAATCTCTTCTTGAAAGTCACAGTTCTCTTGTCCATCTTTTCGAAAAAATAAGTAGTGATGGTTATCGATCAAAACGTGACAGACCTAAATTTGAGGGGCTGTTAAAATGTCCGCAATGTGGTTGTTTACTATGGAATTAGCTCTACTTCATGAGGCCCTAGAACAGGGGCGGGCAGGAATTTTGCACGTGTGCGGTGCACGTGCACGTGTGCAGTTAACAGGTGTTCTGCGTGCACACAGGGGCAAGCTGGCCACCCGCTTCTCACCCCTCCCCACCATACCGTCTCCCCGCTTCTTCCTCTGTAATGCGTTTTGTTTCCTGGCCTGCTTTATTAAATGAAGGAATAAGGTTAGTAGGAGTGCTTGACAGAAATCATGGTTTGAAAGAGTACCTATTACCTACGATACGTTTTATTTAATTATCACAGGTGGAGTTTACAATACGTTTAATGTCTGGAACAAAATTTCTACATACTGACAAACGCAAACCGTTACGTAAATTTTCATTACTGATGTTTGCTCTTAACCGAGACTTATTAATTTTCATAACAGAAAAAAATCTCTCACAAAAATATGTCAAGTCCAACATTGACTATCTTCATGGCTTCACGATGGAGACGAGGAAACTCTTGCTGTGGAAAGTCGTGATAAAAATCTATTACACGTCTTGCCAAAAGGAACTTGTCTCTCAGACGAGAATTACACTGTAGATCTATTAATTCCATTTGCAAACTGAGAAGAATATCATCTACAGAAACCAGATTCTCTGAGAACTATTCAAAACCTTGGGATAAGTAAGATATATCCCCAAATCGCTTGAGAAATTCCTCTTTTATTGCACTAAGAACGGCAACATACTGAAATTTATTATAATGGCTTTCAATATTAAACTTCCACTCACCAGCAACAATACTGTCACATATTACACATTTCCAATTTTCACGTTTTTCCACAGAGAACAAATGATTCTCCCATTCCTTTTTAAAAGATAGCAAATCTCCAATTCTCCGTTTCCTTGATTCACTCTGCATTTTCCGATTATTGAAATACAACGTTATCTACGTAGTGGTCGCTTCGCTTCAACTTCCGCAGCTTAGCCTGGTACTACACTGCCGTAACCTGCAGGCTGTCGGCACTGTCCCGTTCGACGATTGCACGCGAGCAGCACACGTACAGCGCTGTGTGCTCATGAGCCGCGTGCAGCGTTTGCCCGCCCCTGCCCTAGAAGTTCTGTAAGTACTATCATTGTTTTTGTAAAACAAAAATCCTCCAGTCCTTAAGGAAAAATTGGGAGTTGGCGTGGCTATAAAAACTCCTGCAGCACTGAAGACAAGTCACTCGCTGCGAAATAGGATGACAGCACAAGTGTTGGAGGTACATAGCAGATTCAAATGAGTCATAATTAAAGAGCCCTCTTGCAATGAATACAAGAAATGTTCTGCAGGAAATTTCTTCAGTCTTTGGTAGACAGTATAAAAAAAAACGCTTGAAGACTTAGATTTCTTTTCGAATGCAGCCGTTAAATTCAGACGCGTGGCCTTTAGTCGAATATGAGCGTGTTTGATGGTGACATGTCAATTCGTCGTTTATGTAAGAAGGTAGATTTTAAATTAAGTGAAGCACGTATTCGTAACTAGTTAACGATTTTCGAATACATAAAGAAAGTCCTCAACACCTTGCCACTTCTGTGTAAGAACTTTTGAAATTAGTCGAAATTATACGTATATCTACAGCTGAATGTGATCGCGGATTTAGTGCCATGACTCTAACAGTAATTAATCAAAGAAATCATTTACAAATTTCGACACTTATAAATTTACTTTTTATTTCAATAAATGAACCTCCACTGCATTTCTTCGATGCGAAAAATTTACAGCAACATGGATCAGGTCTCAGCTCCATAGCGCTCTTGAGAACCAACTGTCAAACCCTCGAATGTTCAGGAGCATTCTCATGCGTCTCGTCTGTTCAACTGGGCTCTGTAAGTTAATTGACAAGTATGTACTGTAGTACGATTTTTTAAATGAGCTTTATCTATAATGTGCTTGTAACATAAATCAAGAAGGTAATGACAGAACATAAACCGGCATTTAATAACCATTATGCACAAGAACAGTGTGTACTGTAGTTTCCATATGTATACAGACTGAACAACCTAAAATTTGCACCGCAAATATTGCGGAAACGGAAAGTGCTATCGATGTGTGGTTTCAACAGAATGGATTGGTAGGCAGGGGCTCGTATTGTTAGCCAATAAACAGATTGTAAGAATACTCAGAAAGTGTATTTTTCTGCAAATATTTTTTTTTTAATGGAACAATGCCTGTTGACACTAACAATTGAAAAGTGGGGTAAATTAGAATATCAGTGGTGATTGTTGCAGGAGTCTAGTGCGAGTCGTTTCAAGATATCGTATTGTGCAAAGTTTCCACACCGTCACTAGTTTGTACCATTCAATCTGCGCAGTTGCTATGTATGGTGTTGTGCACGGGCTTTAAGACAGGATACTCAAGATGTATCATGTATCTTGTTTAGTGATGAAGCCATATTTACCAGTCATGGCCAGTAAACCGCCGAAACATGCATTACTGATCTGTTGACGACCCCCGTTTGGTTCGTCTGGTTGAACATTAGCGCCCAAAGAATGTAAACGAGTGGTGTGGGATAGTGAACCATTAGTTCATAGGCATGTTTTTCACACTGAACGAGCACAAGTATCGCAGCCTCCTAACAAACTATCTTCCACGGATGATGGAAGAAGTTCCTCTGCAGACTAGAAAGAACCTGTGGTACCAACATGATGGCAGTCCAGCCCACAGCCCACGAAGTACTACAGCATGTATTCACGAACTGTTTCCAAATCGTAGGATTGGACACATAGGACCTGTACCTTGGCCGGCCCATTCCCCGTATTTGACTCCTGTAGACTTTCTTCTGTGGGGAAAGCTGAAAGACGCTGTCTACAAGGACATACCAACCACACCAGATCATATGCAACGACGTATTACTGCAGCCTGCTCGGACATCTCCTCTAAAATTTTAGCACGTGTGCAGCAGTCCTTCCGTACCATACTGGAAGCGTGTATTGCTGCAGCCGGGGGTCATTTTGAACATAATTTGCGATGGTCAATTGTCTCATTACTGGCAAGAATACAGATCACTAGTGTATCCTCTTGTGTTGTTTTTTAGTGTGGGCTACCATAGGCGCTCCTTTACTTGCTAAAAACACTTAACAGCCTAGATCGCATACATTTTTCATTATTTAAGACAACCTGATTCGACAGATTTTTCTCTCATCTCCAGATCTTAAAAAATCTTTTTGTTGTGAAACGTGTCCCTCTCACGTTGGACCCTACTAAGTTATTACATGGATAAAAATCAGCACATTATAATAAGCTTGTCATAACTAAATATTTGAAAACGTAAAGCACCTTGTGCAAACGGCCATGTCCATCTGTGAGCGATATACACTGAAGTGCCAAAGAGACTGGTATAGACATGCATATTCAAATACAGAGATACGTAAACAGGTAGAATACGGCGCTGCGGTCGGCAACGCCTATATAAGGCAAGTGTCTGGCGCAGTTGTTAGACCGGTTACTGCTGCTACAATGGTAGGTTATCAACATTTAAGTGAGTCTGAACGTGGTGTTATAGTTGGCGCACGAGCAATGGGACACAGAATCTCCGAGGTAGCAATGTAGTTTGGGGATTTTCCCTTACGACTATTTTACGAGTGCACCGTGAATATCAAGAATCCGTTAAAATATCAAATCTCCGACTTCGCTGCGGCCGGAAAAAGATTCTGCAAGAACGGGACCAACGACGACTGCAATGAATCGTTCAACGTTGCAGAAGTGCAACCCTTCCGCAAATTGCTGCAGATTTCAATGCTGTGCCATTAACATGTGTCACCTTGTGAAACATTCAACGAAACATCTTCGATATGGGATTTCGGAGCCGTGTACTCTTGATGACTGTACGGCACAAAGCTTTCTGCCTCGCCTGGGCCCGTCAACAACGACACTGGACTGTTGATGACTGGAAACATTTTGCCTGGTCGGACGAGTCTCGTTTCAAATTGCATCGAGCGGATGGACGTCTATGGGTATGGAGACAACCTCATGAATCCATGCACCCAGCGTGTAAGCAGGGGACTGTTCAAGCTTTTGGAGGCTCTGTAATGCTGTGGGACGTGTACAGTTGGAGTGATACGGGACCCTGATACGCCTAGATACGACTCTGACTGGTGACACGTACGTAATCGTCCAGTCTGATCACCTGCGTCCATTCATGTCCATGGTGCATTCCGACAGACCTGGGCAATTCCAGCAGGACAATGCGACACCCCTCACGTCCAGAATTTGTACAGAGTAGTTCCAGGAACGTTCTGAGTTTAAACACTTCCGCTGGCCACCAAACTCCCCAGACATGAACATTATTGAGCATATCTAGGATGCCTTGCAACGTGCTGTTCAGAAGAGATCTCCACCCCCTCGTACTCTTACTGACTTATAGACAGCCCTGCAGGATTCATGGTATCAATTTCCTCCAGCACTAATTCAGACATTAGTAGAGTCCATGCCACGTAGTGTTGCGTGCTCGCGGGGGCTCTACATGTTATTACGCAGGTGTACCAGTCTCTTTAGCTCTTCAGTGTGTATACAAGGTGGCCCAATTAAACATTTCAGCGCAAACATCTCTGGAACAAAAATAGATACTGAAAAACGAATTTCACTGATATGACTGTAAGATATTAGTTCAAAAAAATGATTCAAATGGCTGTGAGCACTATGGGACTTAACATCTGAGGTTATCAGTCCCCTAGAACTTAGAACGACTTATACCTAACTAACCTAAGGACATCACACACATCCATACCCGAGGCAGGATTCGAACCTGCGACGTAGCGGTCGCGCGGTTCCAGACTGAAGCGCCTAGAATCCCTCGCCCACACTGGCCGGCCAATAGACCGTTTCCTTCGAGGTAATTTATAATGTTCGAACACAATATATGTTCTAAAATCCTGCTGCATATCGACGTTAAAGACATGGGCCTGTAATTTAGTGGATTACTCCTACTACCTTTCTTGAATATTGGTGTGACCTTTGCAACTTTTCAGTTTTGGGTATGGATCTTTCATCTTGCGAACGGTTGTATATGATTGTTAAGTATGTATCTTGGGATGTAACTGCCGTATTGCGACACAATCAACGCCATTCTTTTGGTAATTTTTCATGTTATTGATTGCCTAAGAAATAGTATGGGGTGTTCATTTAAAAAAATAGTATGGGGTGTTCATTTATAAATATGTCTTATATTGTGAAGATTTTTATCCACATGACAACTTGGTATATGGTTCAACGTAAATTGAACACGTTTCATAATGAGAAGATTTTTTTTTAGTCCTGAAGCTGACAGCAAAGCCTGTCGAATACGGTTGTCTTAAATAAGGAAACATTTATGCACTCTAGGCTGTTGAACGCTTTTATTGTACAAGGGTCGGTGCGGGGACTTTTCAGAATACGATATCAGGCAAAACGACCTGCACTAGAATCCTGCAACAAACACTATTGACATTCTAATTTACGCTACTTTAGCTTGTTAATGTCAGTAGACATTGTTCCATTTAAAAAAGTTTATGTTTGTACAAAAAATTCATTTTCTACGCATTATCATAACCTGTTTATAGACTAACAATAGAGCCCCTGGCTACCAATCCATCTGTGGATACCGCACATCATCAACACTCTCCATTTCCGCAATATTTGTGGTACAAGTGTTAGATGACTCAGCTTGCATATTGGAGTGCTACTTATTTTTTCGAATTTCATGTTTCATCACACTCACACACACACACACACACACACACACACACACACACACACACACACCTTAGTTTTTTAGAGTGGTACTTATTTTTCCTAATTTCATGTTTCATCATGCATACACCCTAGTTCTTTTCCCTTTGGTTTGAAGAAAAATTTTAGAACCTATTTTGTTGAAACTGAAGACGAGGAACCTATGACACAGTGGCCGAGAAGTTGAGTCATGTCACTTTGTGGTGTTCGTTACTGCTTATGCGTATGTTTGACTCCTGTCAGTAGAGTAGTCCATAAGTGAGTTTAAATAAAAATGACAAGTGATTTGAGGATCCCCTCCCTTTTCTTCTACGTTTGGCATTTTTTGATAATGTGCCACATTGCATTACAATTAATTAATACTGACCCATATTACAACGGACTTAAATTTTTAAATAATACTTACATAATGATATAAGTGATGTTTTTCTATTGGAATAAACAACTGATATCACTATACATACATATGTTTTGAAAATAAGCTTAAATATGTTAAATGGTAGAAATTTAAGTACTACTATGTAGCCGAACATACAAAATGTGTGAATGCAGCATATATCAATAATAAAGTTATCACAATTTTCTTTCTAGTGTCTTTCTTCTTTTTTAACAATCAGGGCATTTTCTCCGGTGATCTTGCACACATCGCAAAACTACTTGTTTTTGTTCTTCTTCGGCTATTAATAGCCCATTCAAGTGTTACACTAACTTCACTGCTCTTTCTGCTGTATCGTACGTCATTTTAAGAGTTTTCCAAGCCTCTTTGGCACTAAGGTAGGAAGTGTTTGAATACGAAGAAATAGGAGCCATATTTAAGAAACACGAAATTCAAAATAATACGGACCACCCTAATAAACGCCGCCCCCCCTCCCCTGGAAAAAACAAAAACCGCGCCATGTGATAGTTCTTTCATCCTTAAGTGTTGCACACCAGTGCTACAAAGATATTCAATTTTTATTTCAAATGAAACAACGGAATTAAATAAATACCCGGCACATATCAGGACACTTGGCCTGGGTGGAAGATTTATTATACTTAAATTATTTCACGTCAGTCGCTGAATGCAGCTGTGTGTGACGATATACACTGGTGGGAAAAACCTGTAGATGAAAGTAACTTTCGCATAATGCGTCATTGCCAAATAACATAGCTCGATGAAATTTGAACCACATAGTGTACAAATAATTGTTATACTACAGTACAGCAGATAGCCGAAAGAAATATGCAAAGAAACGAAGAGAAATGACACTTTGATTCAAACCTAATAATTACTCTATAGTCACTGTGATTTATGATGGTTCCCTGGGCGTTCCAAGAGACAGTACATTACCATGGACCACGACCTCACATCCCGAAAGGTTTACCAGAAGCTAGGCAGCACATGGTCCTCAGTAGGGTTTGAGATCACACGGACGGCAATGAATGCTATGCATCGTGCACCTATGCTGGCCTAAAGGTTGGTAAAGAGTTTTTGTGCCAAGGCTTCCCATTCCTCCGCCAGCGCTGTTGACAACTACCGGTTGGTCATTGATACATGTGAAAGTGCTTCAGTACGATATTGAAACGCCTGTGTTGTTAAGAACTATGCAATGATCGTTCGTACATGCATGCATGTCCAAAGAAACATTTTATCGTTCTTATTAACAACACTAGCACTGCAATATTGCATTTATTCGCCGATACCAGGCAGCTACTTTCAGTTACAATGTCGTCCCCTGTACGGGAATTACATAATGTACGGGGGTTGGAACTTAAATAGTGGCAACTATTTTTTCACAACCGATACAAAAGACTTACATGTTTGAACCTGCTACTGTCCTTCAAAGTAGTCACCACCGTTGTGTAAACCCGTTGCCAGCGATGTGGAAGGTGTAGTACGCCGTTAGCAGAGCCTGTTCTGTTGGTGAAAATGGAGCGGTCTACTGCCTGTCGAATTTCTGGAACAGTTCTGAAGCGAATGCCACGAAGTGGCTCCTTCATCTTCGGAATCAAATTTCTGAATCACACTTCGGAACCACACTTTATGCCCAACCCACCCATCATTTTGCACGACAATGCGTGGGCGCATACAGCGCCAGCTGTGGCTGCTCTATTCGGTCGATGGGACTGGGAAGTGCTGTAGCATCCACCATACTCCCCGGACTTAAAAGGAGGTTTACTATCTTTTGGTTCAAAAAATCGATTTTTTAAAATTGCATTTTTGGATCCATAAAAGTGTTTAGAATCCACCCCTGAAACGGTTTTTCCGAATACGGAACTAAATTGTTTGTTATTCGCGGTTGAAAAAAAAATGCACCTGCCTGAAATCGGCCTTTTTCACGCATCAGTTTTTTTTCTTTCGGAGGACAAGTTATTGTACCGGTGCTTGGGAGGAAACACACAAAATTCAAATGAAAGTTTGAACACGTGTATTTGGAAGATAGCCCCCAAGCCTTTGCATTCTGGTGTGGAGACTGTGGAGACTGCGACTTTCCTGGCAGTGAGCAGCTTCAACGAAGGGTATTCAGCAATTCTGGAGACCATGACAACGATGGACGTCACCCTGGGACTCTATTCGTCGCAGTTCGCCAAGCATTCGGTCAACCACCGGATTCAAGCGTCCGAAAACCGCTATCACCGGCCGTACGAGCGGCTCTGGAGCAGAACGCCCTCTGTGAGGAAAAGGAAGGACTAGTTTATGGACCCGGGATAGCAGATTGAACGTAAGTTGCATAATATTGCATTTATATGTATTCAAAACTTCAAACGCATTTTTCTCGAAATGACTTTTTTTATCGCGCGGTGTGGTAACTTCAAATCTACTGAACCGATTGGCATTATTCTTTGTTTCCGACGAAGCTAACTAAATTTTCTAGGAGTTGTACCAGTTTTATTCCGATCCATCAGTTATAAATATTTTTACTTGGCCGATGAAGTCAAAAAATCGATGAAAAAACCCTATTGTTTCAAATGACTGTCATTTTGTTTGCTATGGCCCAAATAACTTAAGCGAGGTACAACTCTTAAAGAATGTTATATACTTCGCTAACGTCAACTCAATTTTGATTTCAGACGAGCCGGCTGAACTGTGACATACCACGCGTGGAGGTCTACATCGAAATTTTGTTTCGTTCCGACGGCACTTCCGCCTTTGCTCTTCGACCAAATTTGAGATTGATATCTATAACATAGCCCGAGAAAAAAATTCTCAAAGAACATGTTCTTTTCGGGCCAAATATAGTAAACCTCTCCTTAAGTCCTTGTGACTTTGATTTGATTCCGAAGATGAAGGAACCACTTCGTGGTTTTCGCTTCAGAACTGTTCCAGAGATTCGACAAGCAGTATACCGCTCCATTCGCACCATCAACAGAAGAGGCTCTGCTAACGGTATCCTAGTCCTTCCACTTCGTTGTCAACGGGTTGTACACAACGCTGGTGACTATTTTGAAGGACAGTAACAGGTGCAAAGATGTAACTCTTTTGTATTGGTTGTGAATAAATAGTTTCCACTATTTAAGTTCCAACCCTCGTATGTAGGAGTACAGTTTGTGACGCAGGAACGACGACATGTGGTACTTTGGGTTTGGCCGTGAAGTTAAGGTGAACGCTCGAGTAAAGCGGCAATTCCGGGTTCGAGTCCCAATCTAGCACGAATTTTCATTTCTGTCATTCCCTTACAAACCCGATGGATTCCGCACGTGCCCGATGAGTAGGCCAGTCAGTGTGCCGAATATCCTCCAAGAGTTCCTCTACCGCCGCCGTTGGATTCGGTCGCGCATTGTCATCCGTGAAAAGAGGACGTCGACGCCCATTAATTACGTGAGTCGTTTTGTTTAAAATTTGGAACCACCGTCCCCCACGGCGAGATTTGTTGAGATGTGGTGAGACCCCACTCCCCCTCGTGCGACGTTTACCCCATAGTTGGGTAAAAACACGAAAAAGTGATTTTCATTTGTTTTAGACATTAAGTAAAACACTTTAATAAAACCATGTTTTATTTATAACATGTAGGGTATAGTGTTTTAGTAAGTGATTAAAAACACTTAATTGTTTTTTCGGCCCCTAAAAGTTGGTCTTTTGTTGGTATATTATATACATTATATGTCACTGACCCTTTACTTACTTTGTAGATTAAAGGAGACATTGTATCTATATCTTCCTTGGAGCCATATGGTTAATTAGCTTTTCAATCTCTTCATTCATATGATCACTAAGAGAATTCTTGTCGGTGAACTTTAGCTTAGCTCCCTTCCACAAACCAGTAACTGCTTGGTCGCACGTGTGTTTAGACTTGTTAGCATGGCGCTCAAGATATACATTGTAAAAGTTTCCACACAAATTCGTGTCGAACACGGTAACATCTGCTTTATGTGCGCTGCATAATCTCATGACTGACTGACACGCAGTGACTTCGACCAGCGCGACAGAGAACTCCCCCAATGAAATCAGACACTTGCGTGGCGCGTGCTTCATATTGGGGAACTCCGGGCATGCACCAGCGTAAAGCGTTCAGTTCAGTTCAGAGGGGCCATAAAGATTCTTGGGCACTATTGTCTATGCTTTGGATTAGTTATACAGGGTGTTCAGAACTTCCCATTACAGACTTCTAGGACTTGTAGAGGGGAGTGAGTACATAATGTTTTGAATAAGAAGAAATGGCCGGAAACGTACCGTTTGCGTGCTACGGCTGTTTGAAAGCATGTTTGCTAGGTGTGTATGCAACAGGATGGCCATGGTGGGGGGGACTGCTTACGTCGGTTCGACTGATGTCATTTGACGTCTATCCAACCTCTCTGACCTGCTTCGAGTCTCATTCACGTGTCTGTAAGTGTTAGCTGATGATACAGCGAAACATGTTTGCATTGCCTACTGTCATTCCTTGATATTATATGAAATTATTTTCTAGGACAACTCAGTTCATGTACAAACTTTTTCAGCCCCAAAGTGAGAAATCGTGGCCATTTGTGGTGTAATTTCATCATGGATGTGTGACACCACAGCCTCTGAGCCTTACGGTAGGTGGATGCTTGGAATGTAATTGGTGTTTGGAAAGTGCAGTTCTTTCTACGGATTGAGGAAGGCGTTGCTCAGGTATCGGTTCATACGATGTGGAGCGTTGTGTGTGCTGAATGAATTTCCTGCACTTAGTCGAAACATTTCGACCACGATCCTGTGCTGGTGGAAAGTATAGTTCAAAATGTAACACAGGAACTCAACCGTTGTCATCGTATAATGGGTGCACGAGTGTAAGCACTCCGCCTATTTTACAGTCCCTAACACTTTACAAAAAAAATGTTGGTGCAGAACAAACTATTTGTTTGTCTATGTCTTTTGCTGGTTGTGCCCATCTGTACCCGTTTTGCCTATGTAGTATTACAGACAGTGAGATGATCTGACTTCATGCCAGCGTTTTTGCTTTCCCTTAGATTGTAGGATTCTCGTAAAGATTATGTTTTCTTTTACGTAACAAGCTCTGAATTCTTACACTGATTTCGTTGTACATGCACTTTCTTATGAAATTTATTTGTTAACCATATTGCTATGTTTTAAGAAAAATTTCAGCAGCCATTAACCCTTTTGTGGTTGATGGGATACATACGAACTATTAAAGTAGTACGCAGTTTTGAGCGTTGGGACGTCTATATCTCATATCTGTCTAACGCTAGCATGTATTGTTTTGGACATCTGTGGTAAGTTGCTATGGAACCAAACTGCTGAGTCGTCGGTCCCTAGGCTTACACACTACTCAGTCTAACTTAAACCAACTTACGCTAAGAACAACACACACACCCATGTCAGGGGGAGGACTCGGAGCCGCACGAACAACGGCAAGGCGCCTCAAACAGCGCGGCTACCCCACGCGGCCGACATTGTTTTGAAACGTTACTGTAAACCTCAGTAATTCTTCTGGTTTGTTCATGATTTGTTTATTGTGGGAAGTATATGCCCCAGAAAACTTTGAAGAATGTGAGGAACATTGGTTTGTGGTATGTCACAGTCATCTTCAAATGTTATGTTGAAAACTTATAGGTCATGTTTTTCATTGTCAGGAAAATAAATATGTTTTGGTATTTATTTGTTAAACTTTTTCTATAATTACTATCCTGATAAACTCATTCTACAATTAAAAATGTAAGAGAGAAAATCTTAGGTTCATATGCAGGTTATCATCCAACAGTCCCCCAGCCCTATTACATTCTGAACCTCTTCATTAGTTATTCAACCTGCCCATTTCATCCTCAGGATTCTTTGTAGTATCGCACTACAAAAGGTTGTAATATATTCTTGTCTACACTTTTTATAGTCCACGTTTCACTGACATATAAGGCAACACCCAAAATAAACACTTTCGCAAAAGCTTTACTAACACTTAAATTTACATTCGAGATACACATGTTTCTCTTTCCCAATTTCCTTCCATTGCCAGTACAAATTTTACACCCCCTTTATTTTTGCCGTTGTCAGTTATTATGATTAAGGAATAGTCCACTGGTGCACTGCCGTTTCTCGGTAACCAACGGGCACAATTCTTCACCGAGCAGCCATGTCGCAATCTTTGCCGGCCGGTGTGGCCTAGTGGTTCTAGGCGCTACAGTCTGGAACCGCGCACCAGCTACGGTCACAGGTTCGAATCCTGCCTCGGGCATGGATGTATGTGATGTCCTTAGGTTAGTTAGGTTTAAGTAGTTCTGAGTTCTAGGGGTCTGATGACCTCAGATGTTAAGTCCCATAGTGCTCGGAGCCATTTTTTTCGCATTCTTCAGGTGTGCAGATGATACTGACACGGTTGCCTGTCGACATATTGGACCCGTGGGACACCAAGAACCCCAATAACTATTGTATTGCTCTCTCAACAAATAATTCAGAAATCATAGTGATCATGCAGATTAGTAGCAATATTCGTCCACTAGTGTCAGCATCTGATTCTCTAACGTAATATCCTCAGTATCACTTCAGTTAATCTGACTAAACTCTGTTTCCCTCATCTTACTTTTCATTGTGTTCATCAAATAACCTCTTTTCAAAGGTTCTTCCATTATCGTCTCTGACAGAATTACAATGTCAATAGCAAATCTTAAAGTTTAATACGTTTTCTCTCTGAACTAAAATTTATTCCCAGATTTCATCCCAGTTACTTTTACTTTTTGCTCTATGTCCAGATTGAAATGGGAGTGGGAAAGAATTGTAGCCTATACTTCATATTATTCAATTACGGCACCCTTTTATGTTCCTCGCCTCTAATAACTGCAGCCTAGTTTCTGTGCAAGTTCTATTTAACCTTAAAATACCTGTATTTCATCCCTCATGATTTAGTACACAATTTTTTTTAATAAGACGTGAGGCAAGTCTGATGTTTCCACAAGTGGCTTCTACCGTCGTTCTATTGTTCTGTAGGTAATTTCTATTAGTGTTTCACAACCATGACGAATTAAAACTGAGGTTTCTGTAATACTCACACTGGTCGGCTTAAGTCTTAGTTTGTATTGGGACTAACACGTTTTTCGTTGCATTTGAAGATATATCACCTGTTACATACAATCATGATCCATAACATTATTACCAGCTGCTTAATACTGTGTTGGTGAACCTTAGGACCGGAACGCAATAAAACCGCAATTCTGAGTGGCATGTATTCGACACGTCTTTGATTGTTTTCCCGAAGTATGTGGCAGCAGATGTCTATGCACAAGTCGCGCAATTCCCAAGAATTTTGGGCCGGTGGTTTGTTATAGTTCAAATTAGCCGAATTTAGAGCTAAGGACATTAATTTGAGTTCAGCATAACGTTGCCCAAACCACTTTAGTGTTATTCTGGTCTCGAGATACGGCCAGTTATCCTGCAGGAAGATGCCATCACCATCGGGTAGTACATAAGACTTGAAAGGATGCAGGTGGCCCACAATAATGTCCACGTAGTCCACTGCTGTCATGATGGTTCCGAGTACTGCCATAGGTCCCATAGAAGCCCATGTGAATATCCCCAATAGGAAATACTGCCCCCAGTATTTGAAGCAGTCCTTCGCCTGGACGACAGCGTATCAGGACATGGCTATCGAAGTGTTGTAACAAGATACGTGGCTCATCCCACCAGGTGCCACATTTCTATGGAGCTACAGTCCAATCTCGATGACCCCGTGTCCACTGTAATTCTAATTGTCGGTACCAGTGGGTCAACACGGGAAGACATAGCAGTCGTCTAATACGGAGTCCAAAATTCAGCAATGTGCGCTGAATGGTGTGCTGCGAAACGCTACTGCCTGCACCAAGGTTGTACTCTGTCATCAGATCTGACACAGATGGCGCTCTATCCTGCTTTACAAAGCGGACAAGCCTCCGGCCACCAAATTCTTTGATGAGGCATGGGTATTCAACGCTTTTGCCACATACTCGTGGTGTCAAATTTTCAACCACTAGATTTTTGTTTGGAAAGGCACGTGATTAGTGAAAAAGAAAAGAAAATCGAAATATTACTAAAAGTGGAAATGTGAATCTAACGTTATTCTCACATTGAACATGGCGTTTTCTGAGAAGACGAGCGTTTCAGTCTAGGAAAACGAATCAGTAACTACAGTGGCCTGACCTGTCACGATAAACAACTGAAGATCTCGCCTCTGTCATCCTGTTTCAGATTACTTGAAAATTTGCAGTACTCGCCGTTGTTGATTCCCGCCAACACTACCAAAAAATGGTTCAAATGACTCTGAACACTGTGGGACTTAACTTCTGACGTCATCAGTCCCCTAGAACTTAGAACTACTTAAACCTAACTAACTTAAGGAAATCATACACATCCATGGCCGAGGCAGGATTCGAACCTGCGACCGTAGCGGTCGCGCGGTTCCAGACTGAAGCGCCTAGAACCGCTCGGCCACCTCGGCCGTCCAACACTGCCAGTCGGGAGCCGTTGCATAGACACGTCTAGCGTACACATACAACTATGCTGATTGTTATTCGCTCGCAAAAGAGTTACGAGCTCCACAGAGAAGTATGATTCTTCAGGATTGACAAACGGTTCCATCCATTGTGCTTCCAACTTCTTTTACTTTCTTCTGTTCAGTATCTTCGAACACTTTGGTGTCAAGCTGTGAACGAGAGTAAAACCGTGTCCTAGAGCACGTGGATGCGACCTTCAAGAAGTTGGTTGTGGATACATTGTGTGTTCTCATGCACTCAGAAAAGCTTGTTACCTCTTGCAACAGCAAGTTTGCCGTGACCGTGGGGCGGGAGTAAACTGCTACAAACTTTGATAGCTACAAGCTTTAGCGGACAGCCTTGTCCTGGAGAAAACACGTCTCATGGTCTACTCCCTATCTTCTGCTTGTTGTACACGCCACAAATTCTAGCCAATCGCGTTTCACCTACGGTACTTGTCCCGAAATGATGACTTGTAATGAAAATTATCTGTTTCAACTAGTACGATTGTGAGTCCTTGCTGAATCTTTGTCATTATTACATAAGAATACCATTCTGTGGTCTCTGTATCACAGATTTTTATTTTGCACATCCTATGCACAATACCAGTTTCTATGTTACTGTTTCAGAGATATTATTCTTGTCCTCTTGTGTATTATGAAACAAGTAATCCATAATTACACAAAGAAATTATGTTGTAATTCGAAATACATCGAGATCTTAGAATATCTAAAAAAGGAATATGAAATGTGTTTGTGACTAGGTCTTCCCGTCGGGTATACCGCTCGCCTGGTGCAGCTCTTTTTAGATGACTCTGCTTTGGCAACTTCCGTGTAGATGAGGATGAAATGATGATGAAGACAATACGACACACGGTTGCCGAGCAGATAAAATCTCCGATCCGGCTAGGAATCGAACCCGGACCCTTCACATGGCTTTCTGCAGCGTTGATCATTCAGCTGTGGAGACAGACAACAGAGGAATTAAATGACGATATAAGATACCGTTAGGTTAATATACAATAGATTACAAGTTAAATATAGAATTTCTCGCTACACAATAGTATCATTCTTGTACCACGTATTACACAATAGAGATTCATGATTCCTTCAGCAGTCATCATAATATTTAAGAATAGTGTTTTTGGCAGAAATTATTAGTGAAATTTCATTAGTGGAACACTCTCCCTTTATCTACATCTACATCCGTGCTCCAGGAGGCACCTGGCGGCATTGTAGCGGAAGGTACTTTGGGGGGCCGGCCGAAGTGGCCGTGCGGTTAAAGGCGCCTGCATTCTGGAACCGCAAGACCGCTACGGTCGCAGGTTCGAATCCTGCCTCGGGCATGGATGTTTGTGATGTCCTTAGGTTAGTTAGGTTTAACTAGTTCTAAGTTCTAGGGGACTAATGACCTCAGCAGTTGAGTCCCATAGTGCTCAGAGCCATTTGAACCATTTTTGGCACTTTGGGGAAGCACTATTATTTCTCCTCTTTCCTCTACCGTTTGCAAGTGGCACTTGGTAATGTTTACTGTTGTCAAACCTCCGTATGAGTTCCAGTTTCTCTGATTTATGTTGATAAACAGTTGCCTACCTCATCAAAATTTGTGGCTCTACCTTGAAAAAAAATTTCTATGACGTGTAAACGGTGGAGTTCGGCACTGTTTAGTCTTCGTGCCTACTTGTGAACGAAGGAGAACTGCTAGTAGCTAGGAGTTCCATAAATGGATTTAATGTATTGTGCAGCAACTGGGTCCTTCCAGCCACAGGGAACGTGTAGAGGCTGTCCATGCCTCTATACAAAGAGCTGATAGTGTCGTAGAGTGGTGGAAATTATGAAGGATCGTAAGCGAGAAGATTCATCAATAACCATTCGTAAGTCTCCCCTTGAGTTGCACACTTCACATAATACAGAGCGAAGAGTACTAGAGAAACATCAGTTATACTCCTATCACCAAAACATGTGTAATCAAAGGAAAGAGATGATTTTGAAACCAGCGTTGAGTTCTGACAATGCATTATCTTGAAATGCTTGCTTTGATTCTCGTAGGAGTCGAGTTGAAGAAATGTTACAATCTGTAGTTGTTGCTATACGTTCTTTGTCTCAGTGAAAAAACTACATATCAATTTCTGACCATTTGTTTCTAATCTCGACGTATTATTACGATACTCTACCATCCATGTAATTTTGATGCCAATGTTCTACATCTACATCTACATTTATACTCCGCAAGCCACCCAACGGTGTGTGGTGGAGGGCACTTTACGTGCCACTGTCATTACCTCCCTTTCCTGTTCCAGTCGCGTATGGTTCGCGGGAAGAACGACTGTCTGAAAGCCTCCGTGCGCGCTCTAATCTCTCTAATTTTACATTCGTGATCTCCTCGGGAGGTATAAGTAGGGGGAAGCAATATATTCGATACCTCATCCAGAAACGCACCCTCTCGAAACCTGGCGAGCAAGCTACACCGCGATGCAGAGCGCCTCTCTTGCAGAGTCTGCCACTTCAGTTTGTTAAACATCTCCGTAACGCTATCACGTTTACCAAATAACCCTGTGACGAAACGCGCCGCTCTTCTTTGGATCTTCTCTATCTCCTCCGTCAACCCGATCTGTTACGGATCCCACACTGATGAGCAACACTCAAGTATAGGGAGAACGAGTGTTTTGTAAGCCACCTCCTTCGTTGATGGACTACACTTTCTAAGGACTCCCCCAATGAATCTCAACCTGGTACCCGCCTTACCAACAATTAATTTTATATGATCATTCCACTTCAAATCGTTCTGCACGCATACTCCCAGATATTTTACAGAAGTAACTGCTACCAGTGTTTGTTCCGCTATCATATAATCATACAATAAATGATCCTTCTTTCTATGTATTCGCAATACATTACATTTGTCTATGTTAAGGGTCAGTTGCCACTCCCTGCACCAAGTGCCTATCCGTTGCAGATCTTCCTGCATTTCGCTACAATTTTCTAATGCTGCAACTTCTCTGTATACTACAGCATCATCCGCGAAAAGCCGCATGGAACTTCCGACACTATCTACTAGGTCATTTATATATATTGTGAAAAGCAATGGTCCCATAACACTCCCCTGTGGCACGCCAGAGGTTACTTTAACGTCTGTAGACGTCTCTCCATTGATAACAACATGCTGTGTTCTGTTTGCTAAAAACTATTCAACCTAGCCACACAGCTGGTCTGATATTCCGTAGGCTCTTACTTTGTTTATCAGGCGACAGTGCGGAACTGTATCGAACGCCTTCGGGAAGTCAAGAAAAATAGCATCTACCTGGGAGCCTGAATCTAATATTTTCTGGGTCTCATGAACAAATAAAGCGAGTTGGGTCTCACACGATCGCTGTTTCCGGAATCCATGTTGATTCCTACATAGCAGATTCTGGGTTTCCAAAAACGACATGATACGCGAGCAAAAAACATGTTCTAAAATTCTACAACAGATCGACGTCAGAGATATAGGTCTATAGTTTTGCGCATCTGCTCGACGACCCTTCTTGAAGACTGGGACTACCTGTGCTCTTTTCCAATCATTTGGAACCTTCCGTTCCTCTAGAGACTTGCGGTACACGGCTGTTAGAAGGGGGGCAAGTTCTTTCGCGTACTCTGTGTAGAATCGAATTAGTATCCCGGCAGGTCCAGTGGACTTTCCTCTGTTGAGTGATTCCAGTTGCTTTTCTATTCCTTGGACACTTATTTCGATGTCAGCCATTTTTTCGTTTGTGCGAGGATTTAGAGAAGGAACTGCAGTGCGGTGTTTTGAGGCAGCCTGTCAACATCATCACTCACGGACAGTCTGCAACAGCTTGTGACGTTCTACAATACACACTGTTACTCCCGTTGTCATGGAGATATCTGTAATCTAAGTATTTCATGCAAGACTTCAGAATACCTCGATTCTTTTCTACTACCCCTTAGTCTGAGTCCCTTGCGAAGTTCAATTTATAGAACACAGAGAGAAAATCCAAAAAACAGTGGCGCCTTTCACCACGTATTCGGTTAGCAGGTGCGAGAGCATTATGAAGCCGCTCAAAAAACTCCGGTTGCAGAGACTAGAAGAGAGGCGTTATGCATCTCAGACAGGTTTGATGTTGAAATTCCGAGAGCATAGTCCGAATATGACTCAAGCAACATATTACTTCATCGTACACACGCTTCCGAAATGACCGAGACCAAAAATATCACAGAGATATTAGCTCCTGTGAAGGCGTGCCGACGAGAATTGTTCCCACACTCTAAAGTGGAACAGAAAAGTCTGGAAAGAGAAGAGGAGAGGAGAGGGATGGTGTGGTGGTTCCCTTTGCCGCACACCTGAAGGTGTTTGCGTAGCGTCGATCTAGATATAGAAACACGCTGATCACTCAACCATAGAGCCGAACTGTGGAGAAACATATGACAGGAAGAAATGCTAGCCTAATATTTTATACTGTAATTAGTAATAACGAATCATAATTAATCGTATCATAGAGACACTGCTTTTCCACTGAGAAACTGTGAGGAGTTTGCGAAATTATCCCAAGTCATTAATGCAAACTCTGTCGATCGGGAACTGTACAGCTCCACCTCTCCTCCCTTTCCCATTCAAATACTGGAGACGGAAATTTCTTCTTCTATGGGATTGGACCAGGTAACCTCAGGGTCTCGTGATCTTGACTGTATTGAGGAGCTCAGCTACAGCGTCCTGACCATCATCTCAACTTTATTTGTGGGAGAATATTCTAGGATGTAGTTCACACAACACAAAGTGGACACATGATAAGCTGCTTGATTAAATAATCAGTGACACTGTCATACGAGCTGTCAAGTTAGCTATACATAGGAAGGCTTCCTCAAAGCTCTGAGCAATATACATTTTATTTTTGCTTTTATTATTTTTATTAATATTGGGCAGCAAGATAACCAGAGCTTAATATTTTTAGCATGGTGCAGCAGAGTCAGCAACTATAAAATGTAATTATATTCAATTTCAGCCTCCAGTTGCATAAGCAAAGAAACTTTACCTAAGTTTCAGCTATAATAATGTAGCGTTCATCAGAAATGTCACAACACAAAATTAAATTAACACATGCCAGATATTGGCCTTATCAAACTGAAAATATTAGTACTACATTACATAGTCATAAGACTGCGTCACAGCTACTAATGTTTAGCCGTTAGGTCACACCAATAGGACAGACTAGTGGGCCGCGGGTGCTGAGTCTTATCATAAATATTGATCTCAGCATTTAATTTTTTGCATCTAAATATGCTAAATTTTTCTATATTACATTTTTATCAAATTTTTTCACATATTTATTATTTGCTTTGACATATCTTGTACAACACTGTGATATACTGTCTCTTATTCCTCTCTCGACCAATAAACCATATCATAGTCATGTAATGATTCTAGTGGTTGTTCAGTTATTTTCAACATTACATCCCATGATGAACATACCAAGAAGGATCTGAATCATAAGCAGTTATACAAATTTTTCTAAGGTTTTCAAATACATCAGACAGTAACAATGCATCAGTTTTAATATTTAGATCATTATAATCACCAAGATGTTTCATACTAAATTTTTCCCAAATTAATTTTGCATTTTATAATCTTCACCACTTATTTTACGGTCATTCAGTTAATTGTAAAATTCATCTTTTGCTGGTAGTTGTGTCTCTTCAAATTTCTTCCATGAATCCACATAATCATAAGGTGATACAACTTTTCTGACCACTAGATTGAATAATTCATCTGAATTTTTTTAATGGATGTCATTTGTTTTTCAAATTTAATGAAAGTTTGTTAAGTTATAAAGCCATAAACTTCAGTGTATCGATAACTTCATATTCTACTTTTCTGTATTCTTACCAATGTATCTATCTTAATTGTTTTGTATTAAATCTATTTCTTATCATACCCAAGTTCCTTCACAAACAGATGTGAGTCATATTCTCATAAATTATGTAAATAAATTGGTAAAAAACTTAGATATGTTGCTTTTAGATTACAATTATTACATAAAGATTTATATATTTACCTGTCAAATTCATAATTTTTAATGCATACACTTGATATTTCTCATCAAACAAATCAACGTTGACAGATACATTAAGTTTAGTTCCAGTCTGTGGAATATGGTCAACCATTACAGGAAACTCGAATTTTCCACATTTCTGATCAAGATCAAGAGTAACATTTTTATATTTTCTAATTATTTCTGCATTTTTGTCTACTGGATGTAATGCAGATTTTATAGACAACAGAAAATCTTTTTAACCTTATTTTTTACATTAGTACATGCTCTTTTAATTTTTATTTTATTGGGTACTTCAATGTAAGATGACCTTCTCAGTGGAATACATCTATTAATTCCCAATTCTAAACCAGTAATTCTGTTTAGTATCCATCCTGATCCACATGCTCGAAAATCACCCAGCCTATATAAAACATATTATTTACCATTCTTAAATTTTTAATTAACTCTCTTTCATTTCTGATCCTATAGTTTTCTGTTTGGAAATTAAATTCCAAAATATTTTTATTTGTCTGGGTTTGGCACTCACAAAATATTGTTAAAGACACTTTCAATCCACAATGAATTTTTAGACTGTCTTTTACAATTTTCGTAATTTTCAGTTTTACTGCAAACACAAAATGAGTATGTACTATTGAGCTTATATTATTTTTTAAATTTATTGCTTGTAATCTGTTTGTAAATACATTATCACCTAGATAATCATGAGCTGTTTATCTTCTTTTTATTACTCGAAAGCCTTGGTAGAGAATGGAAATATTCGTTCAAAGTTTTATATTTCAAAGTTTCGAAAACTTTGTCATCAAAATGGGGAATTGTTTGCAAAGACTTTCTCTTCACTCCAGAGTTAAGTCTGTGATCTGATGCCTATTAATAAATGTAATTAGATCAGCTTTCCTTAATTTACTGTACCACCTTATATTATTTCTTTTGCAACACTCATAAAATTGAACAACCTTGAATTTTTCCATTTGGCTTTCCTATTTATAGAAAGTTATTTCTTCTTGGATTTGTAAAACATAAGATTTGAAAATTCGCCTACAATGATTTCATATTTAATAGCTACTTAAAAATTAAGTACAGGTTGGTTCTCCTTTCTAATTTTTCATATATTCTAAAATACATTCTTTTACATTTATTACTATGTTTATATTTATGTGATGGTTTACTGTAATAACAACAAAAATCTTTAATTTATTGGCTACAATTACATTTCTTTAAATTTGTGTTTTCATCATTTTTCATTCGTAATAATATTTATGGATGTTCTTCACTCGGAATTCGTTGTAAATGGTTTTTATAATAATGTACGTAAATACTTGTTCCACATACACTAGGAATTCGCTTACTGTTGTAACTTCGTACATGATAGTCACCTCCACACTCTATACACATCATTCTAAAACAAACTTTTCTTTATCAAAATCGACTTCTCAGTGTTGCAATATTTACACTGTTTGGTTTTGATTGCTTCCGTTTATGTAGGAAAAAAATCAGGTTAGTGAAAAAGTATTTTTTTTCTAATGTATATTTTAATATATTTACTACATCAAACATTAACTTTGTATACCTAATACCAAATAAAGATAAATCAACTGCACCATCTCTAACCACATCTTTTGTCAGTTCATTATATTCACAGAAAGTATCATCCTTGAAAAATACAAGAATCCATTAATGTATCGGAATGCAGAATTGATTCTGGTACATAACCCTGGAAATTCTCTATGGTGGCTAGCACGAAAATAGGGCTTCAAGGTCATCTCGCCACCTTACAGGATTGCCAGCTTTTTTTGTAGTGATAATTTCTAATGTTCGTAAAAATAAAAAAAAACGATTTGGCAACTCTATTTTCAGTATAGAATATGATGGAGTACTTTCCAAAAGACAGCTAATGTTACAAGAAATGTTAGAGGAAAATAATTTTTTGCTTAAACCTGTGGTAGTAACAGAATCACTAATGTAATTCGACTGAAAAGAACTTCCTCAACATCCTCAAAGTTTATTTCGGAAACATAAAAGTATTCTGAGATAAAAAATAAAATATTAAAAGTGGTGTGAAAGTGTACCAAATGCGTAGCGAAAAATGTAGCCGCTGATGAATTTTCGTTCTGTAGGACTGTGAAGAAACTTCCCACGAGTAAGTTGTTAAGAAAACTACGAAATTATTTTTGGTAAGATTTCGGACATAATTATTGTATCGTGTCACGTACAGAGGCAAATTAATTCCGCGATATTCCGTGCGCAGCAGCGCGCGAGTCGTTGTAGGCCATCGCCAAGAGCTTTCTTCGTACGGCTCGCTTTAATATGACCGAGAATATTCCCTACTTCCCGAAAACATTTTACTGGCATCTAATAAATACCCTTCGTCATCGCATCCATCACTCAAAACGCCAATATACGCTTCACAAAAGTAATTGTAGTTATTTTGAAGCCAATATTTTCACTGAAGTCGAGCAAAATATTTGTTTGAGAGATTTTGTGAAACCCAAGATTTATCTAAATTTACTGCAAGCGTGTTATTCTCAGCACGCAATACGTGTTTGGTACACAAAAACTCGTTCTTACTACTGCAGTGCCCAGTCTTTTGTTACAAATTTCGCACATCATTAAAGTTTCTGAATTAAAAACACAGTGGGCAGAGAAGACAGTGTATTGAAGTGACTAGCCAGAATAATCAATTTTATCACGGACATTACCCTGTATTTCTCAAGCCATCCGATACTATCCTCAGTCATACTAAAGTAATACAATTCTACGTTCTAGCTTTTTGTGAAAGTTTTCAAACATCATAGACTTCTATGCTCTTCTCAGAGAATCAGAATAGATTCTGGGACTGTTCTGATGTTACTGCACTGTTTATATGTACCGTCGATACAGAAGAATCACAACGCTTTGTAATTTTATGAACTGCATTACCCTTACTACGAAACAGCCAGTAAATCCTTGTATAAAAAAAGGAGTTAAATTTCGAATGTACAAGTAAACCTAATGCAGTAAGATTATATCCGAATGTAGAGACATTCGATACAGGTTCTTAGGAAAAACTTTTGTTAATTAAGAATTGACAATCTTATTATAATTGACAGTTACTGTCAAGTAAACTAATCGCCACCACTTGTGATAAATTTACCAGACGTCTACTGTAAGGGAAAAACATTCACAGTATGTCCTTTATAAATGAAATGAATAGACAAACATTTAAATCAAGTCTGCTTTTTACATAGATGGCACTTACCTAAGCTGAAGGATCTTCTGATTCTGTATCTTCAGATTCACTGTCGCTTGTTTCAGCCAGGTGTATCATCACAGATTTCACTATGGTGTCTCTTAAACCCTGGTTCAAGAAATCAGTCTCTTGCAATCCTTCTGCATCTTTTATGCTCCTCTCCCAGTTCTGCTGAGTAACATTGTCAAGAGCTTCGGGTGTTTGCTTCTCGGCATCATCAAGTTATAAAGTAGTATTGCTTTTCGCTACTTCTCGCTTTACTTTGACCCATATCAGTTCGATGAGATTATACTTGTAGTGATACGGTGATAGACACACCACTTGGTGAAAATTTCGTTTGCCAGTTGATCTGATTCTTAAATCTTTTTGGCACCTACGATTTCTTCCAGACACAGGAGTTCAGCCTTCGTTTCATCGACTGAAAATGAAACATTCTTTCTCGTTAACCACTCCATAATATCTGCCTTTAACGTGACAGCTTTTCTGTCTGAATTGAGTGGTAGCTGGCGTTATCCATCACGATAGTTGACTCTTCTTCCAACGCAGACAACAGTACAATAAACCAATTCTTAAAAACTTCTCCACCTATTTCTGAATGGTAATCGGATTGTCATGTACTTTTCCCACCACCAAAAACAAGTTTGGCCTCTGTTATGAAGCCTGTGGTTAATGAATCAGCTTGGGCGATGATTAATCGGCCACCTCTACCAGTAGGCACTTTCAAACCGCCGTTTCCTTTGGAGTCGTGCCATATATACTTATTGGTGTGATTCTGTAAAACCCAAGTTTCATCAAAGTACACTACAGGCCTGGTGTCTTCAGCATGCAAGGAGTGCATTGGACGCAAAAACTACGCTCCTGCTGCTGCAGTGTCTCTACGTTCCATTAAGAATTTCCGCCCGTCATTACACTTCTTGAATCGGCAACCAAGGGAGCAGAGAAGACGAAGAACAGAGGTCTCTGGTCCTGAGTAATTAATTTTTTCTCGGAGGGTCAGCCTGTATTTTCTTAGCCGTTAGATACTCTCCTCTGTCGTAATATCTAAGTACAGTTCTACACACAAGCTCTTCGTTAAAATCGTCAAAGTCGGTTGATTTCCATTCATGTTCGTATCCCTTTCTTGGAGAATCGAAACACTCATTCATGTCTGGAGATTCTGTTAAGGACACAGATTTACTAATACGGCCTACAGTTGACTTGGAGACACCACACGCTTTAGCAGTAAATTTATGAATTTGAGCAAAATGTAAGTTATTCCTCGCTTCTTCATTGTTGGCCAGATCAATAAAAAGCTGGAGTACATTTGATATGATAATTTCCGATCGTTTAGGAGTACTACAAGTAGGCTGTTGCCGCTGGATTGTTGTTCACTACCGAGCACACGCCAAAGCACCTTTCTAAAGACAGTAAGACACTGAGATCAGACGTGAAAACTCGATATAGCACGGTAACACTGAGCTTTCAGCTGCTCTGACCTACCACACTGCTAATGGTAACTACATGGCAACAAAGCCGAGAGGCAGGCAAATCACAGCCCGCAGCCCCTGCTGGCAGAAGGCAGTGGCCGTGACCGTGAGGACGCTACTTTTGTGCCAGCCACTATAGTTATACCTCCTCGTGATTTATATCGAAAATTACATTCATATAATTACAAATAGGAAAGTTCATTAAACAATAATATTGTTCTGCCTGAATCAATTCTAACTACACAATTTAAAGGAAATTTTTACATAATCCTGCACTAGATACTGACTTTGGATATCCAAAAATTTATTGTAATGTCTGTAAATTTGTCATGTATATCATATTGTCAACAAATATTACAACTTTACAACATGGTATACGATATACCCCATCTACTTTTTGTAAATATTGCGGTAAAAGTTGTAAAGATACAGTCATTAATAGCGAATTCATATCATCACCTATCCATACCCATTTCTGATAAAAACTATATAAAGTCCATTCACAATTAATAAGTGTTCGAATTTATTAATTTCACATAGTGCTTTGACTGATTCATTTGAATCAACTTTTGGTACAACTGGTGAAGATCTTGATATAGTCGAATTTGATGTTTTTTTTACCATAAAAACTCTGAATAGCATCAATGTAATCTTAAAACAAATCTAAATGTGAACCATTTTAGAATGGATACATTATTGATTCATAAACATCTGCATGATATAATCCTAATGAGTGACCGTTTTCATGAACTACAACTTCAAATCAATTAGTTTGGTAATTTTGTGTATTTTTATCTATTTCCATATACCAAATCTCATTTTTATCCATATGTATTTCTACAGGGTCATTATTAATATTACGAGAAAATGCATGACCTAGCACATTGCCTTTTCCATCTAGATCCTTTGGACATTGATAACCAGACATTTCATGTATATGTATTCGTCTTTTACTTCTAATATTGGCATTATTAACATCATGAACAAACTGAATATCAATATATTTTTGCCATAAATGAAACGCTGCCTTTGTTACTTCTAACATTCTATTATTTGCTCCTTTACAATTCCATTTCATATTTTTCTTATTCTGTTCATACATACTAGTTCTATAACTACTGAATGTATCTTTTACACCACATCTACATCTGTTCAAAAAATTTGAAGTTTCTTCACTTAATTCACCAGTTATCTCAAGATTGTGTGTTAGTCGAAATAAAAAAATTATACACTTAATAAAACATCACTCATTGAGTTATTTCAGTTGTTGATGTAATATTTAAACAAGAATATCAATTAAATTTTACTGCATAAATTTAATCATTTCTAATTATTACTTTCACAGACAACCATAGTAGAAGCAACTTAATTTATATACACATAAAATATCATAAACCTTATAAAAATCAATTGATGTATTGAAAAATTCTAATAATAAAAATTTTCTATTAAATGGAGGCAATAATTGACATCATCCACAGCAAACTTATGATAATAATAAGTGTTAATGATTATCGATGAAAAAGTAATCCATAGATTTATGGTTATCATGTTACTGATATTTTAGGTTATGAACCTCCTGAAGATCACATAAAACATCATGTTAAACCAAAATATTGTAAAAATAAGAAAATTTGGGTAGTGGTACGAGATCCAAGATGTCTTTTGCAGAAAGTTTCAAAATTTTGTTTATGAAGATGTTCTACTATCAATTCGAAAAAAGGAGAATATGTAATTAAAAACGAGATGAAAGAGATGTATAAAGGTCAAATACCTCATTTAGAATATTTAAATAGAACTAGAGAACATCACATTCAAATTTAAATGGGATAGTTGATAGAGCTATAGAAATTTTATATGAAAGAAATTAAGAAATAAATATTTTATTATCTCATGTTGTACTTCAAACACTTAATGAGACTTTATGACCAACTTTTGTTCTTTTAAAAGTATTTGATGAAAACTGTGAATATAATTAGAGAACACAAGGAAAAATTTTACAAAGATAGTTATGCCAAATAGAAGATAAACACTCGAAATGTGAAGAAATGTTAAGACTTAATTATAATCCAAACACAATAAATTTGTACCAAAGATTGAAAGAAACTTTAAGCACAGTTCTTTAACACAATTACTTTAATATTTTAAATGATTAAATTCTAGAAGGATTGATTAATGATAAAATTAGGATTTATCAAAATTATTTGACTGGATAAGCAGTCTTCAGACTGTGTCTAATTACATTCTTTCTTAATAATTTTCCTACACAATGGATATTTAATTTTTTCCTTTAACTAGCCAGCTGGTGTGGCCAAGCGGTTCTAGGTGCTTCAGTCAGAAACTGCACAACCGCTATGTCATGGCTTGGAATCCTGCCTTGGGCATGTATGTGTGTAATGTCCTTACGTTAGCTAGGTTTAAGTAGTTCTAAGGGACTGATGACCTAAGATGTTAAGCCCCATAGTGCTCAAAGCCATTTGACCAATTATGAACCATTTTTTTCGTTTAACTGCTGATCAACACACTCCTTATGAAAAATATGATTGAGGTTTGCTTCTACAAATCAATGGTTTTCATTACTTAAGCATATAGAACTATCATTATCCTCAGATTGCTCCAGTGTTTCGTAAGGTTTCAATATCTCATTTAAGAATGAGTCTGATTGTTCTTAATGTTTTAAAATATATTAGCTATTAACCTTATTTTCAAAAACTCATATAAAATCTTCAGAAAATGTTTAAAAACTAGATGTATAACTCCAGTTTACTTTATCCTGAAAATCTCTCAATAAATCTTCTGGTATTTTTGCTATCTTGATATATTATTGCAATGTAATTGATCTTCTAATTCTCTAATAATATCTTCAGATATTTTACGATTTCTTAGTATATATTCGCAATCTAATTTGTAATGAAACTCCCATAAATTTTTCAGATGTATTATAATACCCTGAAATTAAATATTTCGATTAATTTTGACAAAATGGATTTTTCTTTGTAATATGTTCACTACATGTTTCATTTGATAAATACAGCTCATATAATTGTATAAAATTTGTACACAAAAGATTAATTATTTCAATAAGTTGTTCCTGTTTATTTTTTAATTAAGTCATTTCAGCATTAATATTACAGTTATTAATAAGATTAATAACCTGTTGTTTTCTCAGTTATGAATAACCCCTAAGTTGTAAATGTTTTGGTCTAGCTTGTAATTAATTGACTTTAAGACTATTTAGACTCATCATTTATTAGAAAAATTTTTATTAGGTTTGAAAAAACTGGAAATTCAGAATTGTCATTTTCCTTTCAGATATGTTTCATTATTTGAGAAAAAAGAATGGGTTGATTACAAATGATATTTAATATTTTATTAAGTTTCGAATACATGGTTCTCGAAAAAATTGAAATATAAGAAATTAAAAATTAACAATATACAGGGTGTCCCAGCGATGTTGACCACCCAAAATATCTCTGGAACAATAACAGCTATTGGAAAATGACTTTCACCGGTATCAATGTAGGACTGGGGCCCATGAATGAACATATTTGGAAACATTGTAAAACGAAAGCATATGTGTTTTTTAACACAAACTCATGGTTTTTTAAAATGAACCTCCTATATTTCTTCTTCAGCAATCCATAGCATGACAAAGCACATACACAATGGCGTTGATTGCACCACAATATTCCCATTACATCCCAAGATATTGAGAGGCGAAGTTGACAGTTGAAACACCCGACATGCGCTGCTAGCGCACGTCCTGAGGCTCAGCCGTGAACCCCATGCTGCCCGAAATCGCGATGTGATTGACATGTGTAATCACACCTCCATACTTATCAAGAGATCCGAAACGAATACGGTCTGCTGCGATTACGGGCAGCATGGGGTTCATGCTGGAGCCTCAGGACGAGCGCTAGCAGCGCATGTCGGGTGTTTCAAGCATCAACTTCACGTCATAATATCACGGGATGTAATGGGAATATTTCGATGCAATTAATGCCATTGTGTATGTGCTTTGTCATGCTATGGATTGCTGAAGAAAAAATATAGGAGGTCCATTTAAAAAAACACAAGTTTGTGTTAAAACACACATATGCTTTCGTTTTAGAATGTTTCCAAATTTGTACATTCATGGGCCCCAGCCCTACATTGATACCGGTGAAAGTCGTTTTCCAATAGCTGTTATTGTTCCAGAGATATTTTGGGTGGACAAGATAGCTGGGACACCCTGTATGTTTTTAATAAATGGCAGCTATTCCAATTATAGGTATTGCAGTTATCACTATTTCAGAAACACCTATACTGATTCTATCTGAATATATTCACAAAACAAATTATGAGTTAAATTTAGATTGTTGGTTTAGTGATATATAGATTCCTTTGTTCGACCAAAACAATGTTTTTATTACTCATAATATTTTATGTTTTATTCATTTTGGTTCAGGATGTATGAGTATACACCCTGAAGAGATAACAAATATAAAAGATAATTTAATCAAAATAACAAAACATTATAATCTAGATTATGTAGAAATCAGACATAATAATCTACTTGTTTTTGAATATGGTAATATTCAAAATGAAATAAAAACTGTAACACCGAATAATTTAGTCCAAAAGAACATGGGTATTGTTGTTAGTAAGAAATTTTAAAAAAACTTGTCATGAGTTTAAGAACTAAAGTACCTGATGAAATTAGAAATCAGTATATAACTCTTGAAGAAATACTTTACAATCATATGATATATATGTGAAAGAACATAAAACTATTCAAGCCAAATAATTAGCCATCTATTTCTAAAACAAATTAAAAATAGAAGAAGAACAAAACCAACTTGCTGTAGAACTCGAAGAAATAAATCTAAAACTATAAAGTTAACCCAAATAGACAGAAAAATTTCAAAAATAGAAAAGAATGTATTGGCCATGTAGTGACTACAGAACAATAACATGAAGACCATTTACATAAAATTTGTGTAACAAGAATCAAGTTAATAAAATCTCGATTGTCTACATACAATGTTAGTGAATATCCAGATCATAAATATGAATATGACTGCATCAGAGAATGTGTTAATTATCATACAACTGAAGAATTCTTTAAAATAGATTTTAAAATACACAGAAAGGAAGAAGTAAAGAATTGTACAACATGACCTCCTTGATTTAAAATAGAACATAGATATTTTTATTGATAGAGAGAGTGACATGTTGTTGAATGTAAAATTAATTTATGATGAAGTTGGAGATATTTAACAACATGTCAATGCCTGCTCAAGATTCAGAACCACTACAAATTTCTTAAGACATGCAGTAAACAGTAGGATGATTTGTAAAATTGTGTTGGATTATCTCATCAGAAAAGAACTAAAGTTAATTATTTCTGAAATCAATGAAAACCATCCAGATAAAATCAATATGGTTAGGAAAAATCAAGAAGAGCTTCTTAAATCTAAAGTATATAAAATTAAATCAAGAATGTCATAAAAATCTAATCCAAATTCAGAAACAAATTTATGTATCAGTAATCTGTGTTTAAAGTACTCATATACAATACAAATTTTTTCTACATTCTGATTGTATAAAATCATTTACATTTTCATCAGAGAATTAATCTATTAACATAGAAAAAAATTCATTATCAGAATAACATACAGATAGAAAATGTGAAAGCACAACTTGTGTCATTTTTACTGTTTGATACTTTTGTATATAAAAATTTAATTAAAATTTATAGAAAATTTATTTTTATTTATCCAACTCTCTTGCAAGTTATCAAAACTTAACGATTTAAAGTAGTCTTCTCTCCCTCTTTTCTTTCTCAAAACTTTTTCAACAAGATATATATAAAAATATTTTTTTTGTAATTGATAATCGTAAAAATTTCCTTTTACTTCTTAACCATTTAAATCTCTTACTTTATACTTGACTGGATTTGAACGAATTAGTAATTCATTTTCAGAAATTTCTGTGGACCAGTTGACAGTATATACTTTCTCGAATATTCCTTTTAATTCACTAATTCTAACTTTATTAACTTTTTTAAATTTCACTTTTTCATTACATAAAACAATAGTCGGTTTAAAATTCTTTTCACTAACCTTCATTGGTCTCATTATTATTGTTGAATGTTTTGTGTTATTGTATTCATCAACAAGTTTTAAAACCACATAGTCAATTTATAATTTCCATGTAAGTCAAATTTTTTCTTACCTTTTCCTCCAATGTTCTATTAAATCTTTCAGCAACAAGTGCTTTTAATTCAGTAAAAGCTGAATAATGATTAATAATACATTTTTCCATTAATTCTTGCAATTCTGTACAATTATCTGTTTATAAATTTCTTCGTTTTATAGACCTGTATTTTTTTTTCAAAAGCATCAGCTACATTTTTACCTGTTTTGTCTTTAACTGGAGTAGCCAAAGCAAATTTCAAAAAATTGATAAATAGTTATATCTTTTATTTATTTTGATGTTCCTTTCAGATTACCTGAATCCATTTCGACTAAATCAACTTGCCATAAAGCACCAATACCAACTGAAACTACATTTCTCCTTTTAAAATTTTTTTCTCATCAGTTAACATCATTCATTAATAATTGCTTCATTAATATTAACAGTCTTCAACTGATTACCTACAAAAAAATTTTAACGAGTTTACTTTTCTTAGTTTTACAAGCTTGCATGATACTTGCTCTCTGCAAAGCCTTTGCAGGCATCTTCAATTTAAAGTGTCACTTGTCTTTTGAGGAAGACTACTTTGAATGTTTGTGTGAGCAAACTTCACTACACAAAATTTCTGCTTATTGATTAACTTTATTTTGAAAGTTTGAATAACTTAATTGGAATAGTAACTGAAATATGGCGTTTCTGTAAGAAATCAAGTTACAGATTTTCTATAATAACAACATTTATTTCCTAAAATTCATGAAACTACTTCTTAATCACTCACTTTACTTAATAGTACGATTATGTAGAATGCTGGCCCATCACCAGTAATACAAAATACAAGTAGCAATTTTATCCAACCTGGCTATCTCTCCTAAGATGACTACAGGAGCCACCATGCAGCATGTCTACACTCACTAGTCTCAGCATGGAATGCCTAACCGTCTCCCCTCGTCCGGAGTCCATGCACAGTGGCCAGAAAGGCTCGAGAGTCTGCACAGCGGCTACTCGCCAACCTAACAGAACTGCTAATGTCCTGGGAACTTATGTCTCTCTGGACCAATGCAGTTGCACTCTACTTAATACAGTGGTTGTCGAAACTGCATCACCACTTTCACAGAACCCACAGCAGACAGTCCATGCATATGTCAGCACACTACCCACATTCTCACTTGCAGACTATACTAAGAGTGATAATGTAACATAATTCCGAATAATAAGTCTTATATTGCTCTTCCCTGAGTGTCAGAAGGGCACCCAGGTGTGTTCTGAGTATAAGACTATTGTGTCAAGACATGTAGCGGCTTACATGGAGCCGTTTACACAACCTTATCCTTCTGAGAAAAATATGAGTAGTAAGTGTCCTTGCTGTGGAAGGGCACTTTCAAACATTTCTTGATCATAGTGGCAAGAGCTGCGTCATGTAAATATATGATTAACCACTAATTTTAAGTACACAAAATCCTAATCATCTAATATATAGAACATGATATATGGAAATTTTCACTATTAACAAACTATTCTCCTTCAGTGAATATCGACACAACCCTAAAACAGTAACATATGGGCCCATGCCCTTCTCAAACATCATTATGCATAACATATGTGATTTAACATTTAAGCTGAACGCAAGTCACTTCATTTATACCTGGGCCATGCATTCCGTTTTTAAATGTTATGTAAGTGAGTGCAATTTTGAAATCGTTAACAAAGACATGATCATTTTCTACATTTTAAACATTCGAAATCTCAAGAATCTTTCACATACTCATGTACAAATACATATTTCTCATAAAACGTGTACAGAAATCGATAATCGACTTTTGGGGACTCTATCTTTTCGTAAGTGTCCTCCTTTGAAATAATCTACAAGACAGAGGAAAACATACAGAATCTTTACACTTGAAAAATTCAAACACATTATACGAGAAACTTAACCAAGTACAGTTAATGCAACATTCCCAAGCCTATTTTGGCACTTCATAAATATTTTTCCTTTTTTTGGGAAACAAATATGATCGAAATTTCTGAGATTATTCCATAAAGTCGTTCAAATTCTTTTAAGTTTCATTACTGAACTTCGGATTAATGTGGTAAAGTCCTTTCTTTAACATTGGTCCGTAATTTCTTTACTTAGAAAACAAAATATCAGTTTGAAGGTAGTATTTCCTTTTTGCTACAACAACCACAGGTTTTAAGAAATCAGTCTTGTTATTAACCTAAGTACATTTCTGAAAAATTACATAAAGATAATAAACGTATAAAACCACATAGTCAATTTATAATTTCCATGTAAGTCAAATTTTTTCTTACCTTTTCTTTCAGTGTAAAAGAAACACATGCTCTACCTTTGTTACATACATGGCACTTTAGAGCACTTTTATTCACTTCACTATTGGGCTTGGGGCATTCGGAGGACATCCGTGTTGGGCTACTTGGTGGGCAGGGGTAGGAAACTTGTGCATGTGTTAGGGACTGTAGACTGTCCCTCTGTCATGCCGATCAACTCCTTGCCTCTGGCCTCTCCCTCACGATTTGACAGCAGCTCAACAGGACCTGTGGTGCCCCGTGTTTCCAGCCACATCAGGACACGGCTGCACGCGTTTCCGTGTCAAGTGAGCGTCGACCTCTGGGGCAGGATGAACTCGACCCTGCTGTCATCGCCACTTGCCGCGTCGCGAGTGCCTGGACCCGCCTGGCTGACATCTCATACTACTGTGGCCTTATCAGCAAGTGTTGTCTGACAGCCACTACTCATGACGCCACCCCATCGGTAGCGTCATTCCCCTTTCTTCCTCCTGCATCCCGCCATGCCCGACTCTGGTGGTGAGTCTGACATGTCTCTCGATTTGGTACTGCAGACGTTGTGGGTGTGGTGGTGTTGCTGACGCGTCACCACTGGTGCCACGCCACTTGCGTGCACCCGTCCCTCTTCTCTCATCCATCCTGCCACATCGCAACGCCTGACCTAGGGTAAGCCAAGCTCACCTCTTGCGGGTGCTGCAGTCTTCAAATTTGTATTTGGCAATGGATGCCAAGCCGACAGCGCGTCGCCTTACGGGTCGTCTGTACGGATTGCCCGTGACTCTTTGATGTTTCTGCACGACTCCCTCAGCGTTGGGGGTCGTGTCGCCAGTCAGTGTGGGCGCTCGGCAGGTGTGGGTGACTACCTCAGGCCACGCCCCTGTGCTGCTCGCGCTGCTCTCGACCGCCTCGAGTGGCCGCCGCTTCGGCCGGGTGGTGAGGAGGGCCCTCGTTATCACCTCCGGCGGCCGCGGGCATCGTTCGTCACTCAGGGAACTCCAGACGCGGCACGCTCGCCCCATCCTCAGTCGCTAACCGTCTTCGCCTGTAGCATCCCTTTCTCCAGCTGCAAGCTGCTTCTTGACGGGAATCTGCGCGCAGGCGTACACTGTTCTCAATATACCCTTCATAATAATTTTCTAACATTTATCTCTTCTTAATGATTCTTTATATTGTGCCTTATGGGCGTTAACTTTCAAATTATATTTACCATGTCTTGTGATTCAGCCGACTATTACGTAAACAAATACTCTGTCACTAATTTACAATAGTCTCATTTTTTAATCATTCCCCCAATAGCTTTACAACAGGAATTTTTTTGACAACACTTAAAGCATTTTTACTTAATGGTAAATAAGAAATAAATTGAACTTTAATTCTATGAACTGTTTATCGATGCTTTGTGTATCCTATCAACACTACTTAGAAAGCTAGAATATCGAATATGAAAAGAACCCACTCATTTCTTTACACTCTCGTGTCATTCACGCCTCAAATTTCACATTCTTTTACACATTTACGTAACACACACAGGCACTCTTGACTAACTACACAGAAAGCGTTCCTGGTGACGTCACATTTTCCGCATGCATAACTATTCATTTCAAGCTACGAGGGCTATCCACAAAGTACATTTCGTTTTGGAATTAGAAATAAATAAAGTATTGGAATTTTTTTATTGTATACAGATGAAAGCCACGCTTAAATACAACTTTTCTACATAGTTGCCATTTAAATTAAGGCACTTATCGTAGCGATGGACGAGCTAGGAAATTCCTTCGCCGTAAAATTCGGCCGCCTGCGCCTTCAACCACGTGGTTACCTCTTCCTGAAGCTCTGCGTCGTTATCAAATCGCTGCATAGCCAACCACTTCTTCATTGCTGGGAATGAGTGGAAGTCGCTCGGTGGCAGGTCGGGACTGTATGGCGGATGAGGAAACAACTCCCACTGAAAAGATTCGAGAACTTCACGAGTGGCATTTGTCGTGAATCAGCAAGATCTTTGAGCCAAACTTTCCCCTGCGCTTGTTTTGTATTGCTCTTCTGAGGTTGTGCAGAGTTTGGCAATACCTTTTAGAGTTTATTGTAGTGCCTCTTTCCAGGAAATCCACAAAAATCACACCTTTTCTGTCCCAAAAGACAGTCATTACGGGTTGAAGGCGCAGGAGGCCGAATTTTACGATGAAGGAATTTCCAAGCTCGTCCATCGCTACGATAAGTGCCTTAATTTAAATGGCAACTATGTAGAAAAGTTGTATTTAAGTGTGGCTTTCATCTGTATATAATTAAAAAAATTTCCAATACTTTATTTATTTTTAATTCCAAAACGTAATGTACTTTGTGGATAGCTCTCGTACTTTCACACGTAATACATAGAACATACATATAACATACAGAATTTTTACCATGCATATTAAATGATTACAGACTACGTCAATGCTACATTAACAAATACAAACACAGAGCTACCAGTACCCCTAAGTACCCTCTTCAATGTCTCCCATGCATTCTACAACCTTAATTTATACGGTAATTTACTCCTCTGGCTTCCTTATTTTTGTTTTTCCTTTCCGTGTCCCTGGCACGCTTCATGTGACGTCTTGCTTCCTTCCTCTTCGCGCTGTTGAAGACTTATTTGCTGCAACATAAATTCTCTCATCAAAATATCTTTTCTTCTACAATTAAATCTTCCTGGTAAAACTTGTTCTTACCCTTCTGCCTCTACCATAGACGACTTACATTGCCTTGTTGACATTATACAATATAATACTAGGGACCCAAAATCTGCGAGTGATATTTAATATACAAAAAAACGCTATTGACCTATGTTGCATAAATTGCTATTCTATGAGGGGCTTCATGTTGGATATGTGATGCAGCCCTCTCGATTTCTTTGTCCGTAGGGTCTGGACTTCGATAGCGTTGGGGCGGGGATACTGTACACTCCGTAAGGCCCACTACAAAGGCTAAGGAATTTTTTACAGATCCTTTTTCCCTTGTTTGATAGCTTGTGTGACGGAACCCACATCTTTTGTCCAGTATAGAAGTTGATTTTTCGTACTGTCTTTTGGTATGTCTTCTGCCTTATCTCGGCAGCGCGCTTGATGTTCTTCAAAGCTATGTCTATGGTCTCCTTGTGTTGGAACTGTTTTTCCTTTGGCCATGGTAGCACTTCTTTGATTCGGTTCGGAGACTCCTTATTTTTCAGTACTAATACCGGTGGCAACATCGTTGACGCATACGGCAACTCGTTCAGAATTTCTTGGAATGCCTTTATATGAACGTCCCACGTATTGTGCTTGCGGTAACAATATAGTCTACAAAGCCGCCCTAACTCTTTCATGCAGCGTTCTGCGGTGTTAGACGATGGGTGGAACAACGAGATAAAGTTCGCCTTCATTTTTCTCCGCTTTAACATCTGCAGCCAGTGTTGAGACCGGAATTGCAGCCCGTTGTCCGAGATTACCCGTTTGACCTGCTCGACCTCTCGCACGAAATCGTTTACAAATGCCGCCTCCAACGTTTCCCCCGTTGCTTTCCTCAGCGGAGTAAAGCAGACAAAGTTTGATGTTAGCTCCACAGCTACGAGAACGTACGCTAGCCAGACTTCGACCGAGTTATTGGCCCGAACAAGTCCACCGCAGCGACTTCTCACAACCTGTTAGGAATTATTGAGTATATCGGAGCGGCAAAAGATGTGGTGGGTGGCTTGGTCCTTTGACACGGCTTACATACTCTGATCACCCGCTGTATTCTTTTTAGCATATTATTAAAATAGCACGCCTCGCGTAGCTTCTGAAAGCTCTTCCGTACCCTGAAGTATCCATAGCTTAGGTGGGTGTATCACACTATTTTGCTGATCATTTCCTTAGGTATTACCACTAGCCACCGCAGATCTTCTATGCTCCGTTTCCGGAAATGAATCCCGCTTTATACCATATAATAGTGCCGAATGGCAGCTTGATTTCTGTCCATCCACTTTTCCTTCATTTCTTTGAGCATGGGGTCCTTGTCTTGTTCGCGGCCGACGTTCTTTAGTGACATTGTCACAAAGTTTCCGAAGGAAACATTTTTCAGGTACAAAATGCTGAAATTGTTTTCGCCCGGATCACCGTCTACTCCATGTCTTAGGCCCATCGGAGCCCGAGAGAGAACGTCTGCAATCAGGTTCCTTTCCCCTGGTATACACTCGATTGTAAAGTTGTATTCTTGTAGGTAAAGCGCCCAGCGAGATAACCTGCCGTGAGCCAACTTTGCCAACACCAGGAATTGTAGAGCCCGATGATCGGTAAATACCTTCGTGTTCCTTCCGTAGAAGAAATATCTAAATTTACTGAATGCCCAGACAACTTACAGCCCCTCGAGTTCTGTGACCGATTAGTTTCTTTCCGCTCGTGATAGCACTCTGCTCGCGAAAGAAACGGGCTTCCAGTTCGACGAATCGTTAGTGTCTTCTCCTTGAAACAGAACCGCACCAATGCCGTTCGCCGAACTGTCCGTCATGAGGTAGAAATCGCGACTCAAGTCTGGATATGCGAGAACAGGTGCATTTACTAATGCGTCCTTCAACCTTTCGAATTCGTCCTGTGCTTGAGCGTCCCAGTACCAAGTTAGCGCGCAGAGACGTGGCGTGGCCAGCACGCTTAAGTTCACAAATTTCTTGAAAAAAATTGCGACTCCTAAGAATCCTCTTAGTTGCCTCTTCGTTGTTGGCCTTGGAAACTCAGCAATCGCTTTAATTCTCTCGGGGTTGTGTTGTAGCCCGTCCACTGAAAATATGTGAGGTAGAAAATTTATTCTCTTACGCCCAAAGTGAGATTTATCTAGGTCCACTGTTATACCGGCTTGTTCAAAAGCGTCTAATAAACGGTTCAGCGCCTCATTATGCTCTTCCCACGATTTTTCTGCTATTAGCACGTCATCAATGTATAATGTAATTCTCTCACGTAGGTCCTCAGGAAAGATGCTGTTCAGGCCTCGTATGAACGCTGCCGCCGAATCATTCAGTCTGAACAGAAGCCGTTTAAATTGGTAGCAGTTCCCATAACACAAAAATGCGGAATACTGCCCACACTCAGGATGCAACACGATTTGCCAGTAATTGTCTCTCAGATCAGTGGAGGTTAATACCTTCACTCCATGGAAACGTTGCAATAATTCTTCCATGTTCTCCGGTCTGTCTGTTTGTGCTTTAATAATTGTGTTGATTTGCCAAGAATCCAGCAGCAGTCTCACCGATTCATCCTTTTTCGGTACTACTAAAAGTAGAAGTATCCAACAAGCTCTGAAAATGTAAATACAGGCAAGTCCACTTTCACACCCTACTTGCTACTGTCATCACAGATGGTTGCACTGAAAAATCGATACTTCTCTATAAATAATTAGGAATAAACGTTTGCTTGGAAAATATAAATAATGAATTAAGACTCTGTATTTTTTTAACATCTATTTTGCCTTAAATACGATCCCATGAACCCAGAAATAAGCGAAATAATGGCAAATCCCATTTCCACTCACTAGCACATGGCTGCACTGTAAAATCGCGGCCGTAGTTCGATCTTTGTACCACGCCAAATGATTGCTCCAATAACAGTTAAAGACCTAAATTAATCACTTCCTGCATCTAAGATGTCGCAAAATATTCTTAAATGTCCATAGAATACGCATCAGCGCGAAAAATGCGAAGTTATCGAAGCTGGTTGAGGGGAAGGTCGATTTCTTGACCATGTTTTCGTACTGCCACAAGCATAAAGCTGTATGGTTTAGACAAAAACTCAAAGGAGTCGTAAATTAATTATTTTCCACATCTATGATGTAGAAAAAATTCTGAAATGTTCCCAAAATACAGCAGCAGTGTGAAAAAAAGTGTTGAAGTTAATGCATGAAAACCGCTAATTTACATCACAATGTTGCAAAAAAATGTTTGAACTGCGAACGAAAGCGTGTGTTAATTTCCACATGTACACATATTCGTCAGATTAGTGGTAATTTTCAACATTTAACACTCTTAGGAATTAGGCCTATGAATTCGATGGCGTAAAGCTACCCTGACCAGGTTAATAACTGCAAAAAATAAGTGTAAGCTACGCAGGCCAATAGAAAGACTGGCTGTAACTACTCACAATCCACTCTCCAATAAAAAAAAAAAAAAATCCAAAGCAGTGCAAGAAGTACGATGTTTGCATTACCAGTCGAGGTTCATGTCTGAAAGAATACTGTCTGATGTCACAATATTGGAAAAAACTCCGCAGCGTAAAAGAAAGTATGCCTTAATTTCCACATATACACATATTCCTCAAATTAGTGCTCAATTTCTGAAGAATGTGTGCCAATGGTAGATTTCCACAGTTGACGTTTTAGAAATTAGGCCTAAAAATTCGATGTCGTAAAACTACGCAGACATGGTTTAGGCCTATAATTCGACGTTGTAAAATTGCTGTGACCAGGCTTACAACTGCAGAAAAATATGTGTTAGCTAATCAGGTAAACAGAGGGTTTGAATTTAACCACTCACAACACACCGCCAAAGTATATATTTCAGCAATTTTAAATAGTTCCCAGACATCATTTTAGGAAGGACAGAGGTAATGCATCGGCATGGGTCTACTGAGCCATGTACACTGATCAACCAGAACATTATGACTACCTACTTAATAGCTAGTATGTCCACATTTGGCGTGGACAACTGCGGCGACACGTCATGGCATTAAAGCAGTGAGGCCTTGGCAGGTCACTGGAGGTCGTTGACATCACAACTGCGCGCACAAGACACCTAATTCCCGTAAAATCGTGGGAGGGGATGGGGCCGATGAGCTTTCAAATGGTTCAGCCGGCTCTGAGCACTATGGGACTTAAATTCTGAGGTCATCAGTCCCCTAGAACTTAGAACTACTTAAACCTAACTAACCTAAGGACATCACACACATCCATACCCGAGGCACGATTCGAACCTGCGACCGTAGCGGTCGCGCGCTTCCAGACTGAAGCGCCTATAACCGCTCGGCTACTTCGGCCAGCGCGATGAGCTTTGACGCCATATTCAGTCACATCCTAAATGTTTTCGATCATGTTCAGGTATGGCGAGTTGGGGGCCAGCACATCAATTAGAACTCGCCACTGTGTTCCTCGAACCACTCCATCACACTCCTGGCCTTGTGATATGGAGCATTATCTTGTTGAAAAATGCCACTGCCGTCGGGAAACATGATCGTCATGAAGGAGTGTACGTGGTCTGCAACCAGTTTACAATACTCCTCGGCAGTCATGGTGCCTTGCACGAGCTCCACTGGACCCACGGATGCCCACCTGAATGTTCTCCAGAGCATAATGGAGCCACAGCCACTTTGTCTCCGTCCCACAGCACAGTTGTCAAGGAGCTGTTCCCCTGCAAGACTACATAACAAGCATGATGAAAAAGGTATCGTGATTCATCAGACCATGCAACAATCTGCCCCTGCATCAAAGTCCAGTGCCATTTCAGTCATAGTTGCCGATATTGTGGTGTTAAGATTGACACATGCATGGGTCGTCGGCTGTGGAGGCCCATCATTAGGAGTGTTCGATGCACTGTGTGTTCAGACACACTTGTGCTCAGCCGAACATTAAAGTGTGATGTTAGTCCCTCAACAGTTGGCGCCTGTCTTGTCTTACCAATCTACCCAACCTACGATGTTCGACATCTGAGGCATGTGTGCCGAACTCCACGGCATCAGCACAGGTAAGGATGGAAATGGGAGAGAGGATACTGGAGAAAATCAGGTGCCATGTAAGAATAACTTTGGAACATATAAAGAAACGTCTTCCAAGTGTAATGCCATGCAGCTTAGATCTCTATACTACAGCCACCAATAAGGTAGAGTGTGGGGTTGTAGTGCAAATAAGAATGAAGACGATAGTGTCATCCCCTCCCGCCCCCCCTTCCACCAGTATTTTCCCAGATACTTTACCACGTTGTTTGGTTGAAATTCCTCCTTTCACTCCACGATTATGTTTCACATGTTCCCCATCTCTTTTCCATCCACACACTGCCGACAGGAGCATGGTACATGGAAGTGTGTCTTAAATGTAGTTCCAAGGACACCGGATAAGCTCCCTTAGTAAGTAGCACAACACAACTGTGGTGTTCCGCTGGTGCGGGACTGCATATCCCATATTCTTGTGAGACCAAAAGGGTAACACAGAAACTAATTCAAAAACAGATTGACCTGATAATACTTTAAATACCCAAACATCGTTCATTTAATCCGCAACTGGACTGAAGGATACACCAGTCCATGAAGTGTAAATTATTGTCAGTGGACAGTGGTTGCTGGTTGTTAATTTATGTAAGAATGTGAAAGTGAGTCCTGAATCTAAAACAGTTTATCTAAAATAATTAATTACATGTCCTTCAACTACTGAATGAGACAAGAATTACAATTACATTTGTTTTTTTCCGATGAAGTTATGCATAAACAATTGACAGACATTAACAGTATTAACATAATAAGACCTTGGCATATCTGACAAAAGGGTGGAGGTGAAGGAGTTTTATAGTCATGCAAGTGAATTAATGCAATCGTCAAGTGCATAGTGACTCTCGTGATGTTAATTGGAAGGCAAATGGTACTACGGATGGGAATATGTCATATCTGTGGACGTAGTTGAAAGCACTGTTCACTGAATTAAATATGCAAGTCTCCAAAATGAAGCTTGATATGTCTTTAGAGGTCAAAATGTTATAAAATGGCTGTTATTTCCCTGTGCATCATCTCAAGGTTGTGGCTTCATTTCACCACAGTACTGCAGGTGAAGGCTGAAGTAGCTGCACAATCAGTCATTGACAGCATCAACGGCCATCGCCAATGCAAAGTGCTACTCAACCCGAAATGTCTCTTTGTCTCTTAATACATCAGCACTGGTGGCAATGGTCTGTCAGCGGATCTCAGTGGACAGATCACCGATGAAGTCTAACATGAAGACTAGTATCAAGTGATTTCTGATTGAATATTTTCTACCAGGAAACCTGGTATTGCCACGTTTTGTATCTCTTACTGTACTCAGATTGCCTGGGCTTCAGATCTTTCGAGCCCCAACCGTCAAAATAGCTCCTTAGAACATGACAGTCCCTTCCATGGGCTAGTCTCTCTACATTTTTACACAGAAGTAGTAGTCTAACTCTGTCTCGGTCTCCCTCTATGACCAGTGACGCTGTCCTCATCAGCACAACAGAGCTTCTCTGTCTAACATCTTGTTTATTTATGTTAGTCAAGCCCTGTGATTATTATACTTTGTAAACATTTGTTGTTTGTGAAGTCAACATGTCCAGCTGCACTTCACACTTTCAGAGCCCAAACACTGTGGGACCCCATCCATTCTCGAGACATTTATCTATGACGTTCTGTGCTTTGTGGAGAAAAACTCTGATTTTTACTTTTAAGCGCAATAGTGCCATCTGCGAAAAACGTTCCTCCTGTTGCCACTCTGCTGTTACTAACTGTTTTGTGGTAGGAGATCGTATCTGTGGCCATCCACAATACTCTGAATATCAAAGTGCAGCAATAAAATGAGCTGTCTCGCCTGTGGGCTATTGACCTGCATCTCCCTCCTGCGTTCTTCTGTGAAATGGCTCTGAAAGTGGTGGCCTACGTTTATTCCCCTGGGAGTCCATGTACTTCGGCACTGTTCAGAATGCTTTCAACGTTCTCTCATTTATTTAAAGCATGCAGATCGAAAATGTTATCTTAGTCAATTTCCGACTGCGGTTTGTCATATTCTTCGGCGTCAATTGAAAATCCTGACCAAACAGGTCTTCCATTATGAATTTACGGTCACATGGCAATGACATTGAGAAGTTGGACGAGATCAAGATCAAAACCTTATCTCGGGCCAAGGGGAGGAAAATTAATGAGAACAAAGAGAAAAAGAAAGCAATGAATGGCTTCCTAAGAACAAATGGGTGGAACGAAATGCTCTTGTACCTAAGACCTCCAAGAAAATATTGACACAGGCCGAAAGGGGGTAAGCATACCCCTCCCAGTTCCAAGGCATGGAATAAGAGCATGTGGACTGAATCCATTACTCTCACTTCCCAGGATAACTGGACCCAGAAAAATCCAAAGTAGGAAACAGAGAAACAGATCTACAGTACTACAGCTTCAGTGTTCATGGTAGCTGTAACCCAATAAGGCCTTCCATTTGTTAACATCGTCTCCCAACAGGATGAGATAATCCATATGGCTCTCTTTGAAACTTGTGGAAAACGCAAGACAAGGCTCCAAATTCAGAAAGGTCTATCTGGACAAAGGTGCACTAATCTTTGGGAATGGGAATGACAGATTCCCTGAAGGGTAGAGTGCCCAAGATATCTCCATGGGAGGAGGCGAAACTGCAGGTCATGACAGCAGAGGAACTCCTCAAAACCACGAAGGTATCAATTTGAGTACCTAAATTACTTAAGAATGTTTCGCCAAAGACCCTGTTCTAGAATGTACAATTTCAGATCCAGAAAGTCTCGAGAGATAACTGGAGACTAATCAAGTGGAAGATTACGTCTCACAGCAATACCCTTGTAGTGGAAGTGATAAGAATACTTGAAGACAGTGCAAGAGTAGGATCTAAAACTGCAATTAGGGTTGGAGCAGGTGTCAGGGTGGTTAAGGGTATCAGAAACGACAATGACGGCAAGCTGGCGGCTGTAAGTGTTGCAGATAAACCTGTAGCACAGTAAGTGCGCAGCTGCCGCCTTTAGTCGCCTTCTGGCAATACAGGATGTGTAAATGGCCCTGATCAAAGATCCCTATTTATATAAAGTGGGTGTATCAGGCCTCGAAGAAACTGGAGGGAAGCTGGAATCTGGAAAATAAAAAAGAAGAAAACCAGAAAAAACTGAACACGTATTTATGTTAAGAATAGAAGTTCATTCTAGCCAAAGGAGAACTACAGTTCTGGGGATTTAGTCACCATCAGGATGAAACAGAGGGAGGAAGGGAACACGAGAACATTTGTATTGGCCTCAGTTTACGCTCCTCCTTCCCAGGAAGTAAGGAGACTGTTAGACAGCTGTCTGCAGCTGAATGAACAACTGCTGCTTGGCTGTGATGCCAGTGCCCACGACTTAATGTGTGGATGCAGCGACCCTAACAACAGAAGTGAGTACCCGCTTGAACACGTATTGGGGAGCAATCTAGAGATCTTGAATAGGGGTAAGTAACCTATCTTCAGAAAAAGAAGAAGTGAAGAAGAAATCGACATCTTTTTGGGCCCAACTCAACGGGTAAGTAAGTCAGACAATGACACAAGGCGATGGTGGCATCTTTATCTAACTACACGTATATTAAGACTGGTGTGTAAGTAGGTATTATGCAGACCATGGCCTAATTATAGGAAAACAGACTGGGGCTCATATAGAGAAGACCTAAACTCACATTTATCCGAAGTTAAAACTTCGACAAGAGATCCAGTAGATCTAGAGGAAATGTCAGATGAAGTGACGTCTGCAATCATAACCACGTGCTTATGAAACTATCCAAACACCAAGAAGAGCAAAAACAGGAGTGTGTCTTGGTGAAGCAATGAGCCGCCCGTGGTGGGCGAGCGGTTCTAGGCGCTTCAGTCTGGAAGCACGCGACCGCTACGGTCGCAGGTTCGAATCGTGCCTCGGGCATGGATGTGTGTGATGTCCTTAGGGCAGTTAGGTTTAAGTAGTTCTAAGTTCTAGGGGACTGATGACCTCAGATGTTAAGTACCATGCCAGCCGGGGTGGTCGAGCGGTTCTAGGCGCTTCAGTATGGAAGCGCGCGACCGCTACGGTCGCTGGTTCGAATCCTGCCTCGGGCATGGATGTGTGTAATATCCTTAGTTTAGTTAGGTTTAAGTAGTTCTAAGTTCTAGGGAACTGATGACCTCAGAAATTAAGTCTCATAAAGCTCAGAACCATTTGAACCATTCTTGAAGGCAATGCTCTTGAATTCAAAGAAAGAAGGTAAGAAGTATTTTCAACATTGATAGAAGGATAGGACAGAGGGTAAAATTTCGGGAGACCCTTGCCAAATACAATCTTGCTGATACACAAGCGGAACAGTCTTTCTAGGAGGTATTCTGAGAGGAAATGGAAGGTACAGCTATTAGGGCCAAACTGCACAAAATCCCCACAAGAATACCAAGAAATCCAGGAGGCACACTAAAGGAGGGGGGCCGTAGGTATGCAAGGACAGCGCATCAGATGCTAGATGTGTTTCTCAGCACTCACTTCCCTCAGTGTAGCCTGGAATATGATACAGACAAAGACCCAGTCCCAGTGAAGCACTGGTTTACAGGTAACTAACGAGAGAACTGGATCTGCTAAAGAATGTGTTAACTTCAAAAAATGCAGTGGACTGTGGGAACGTTTAAACCGAGTAGGACACCAGGCCCAGATGGAATTCTTCCAGCCGTACAGCAACGAACAGAAGAGGGATTAATTAGTATCCTATGCAGACTGTTCGGAGCCAGTCCAGCAGCAACTTGGAGGACAGTGAAGGTTGTTTTCATTCCGAAGCCAGAGCAAATTGATATTACGAAAGCTAAGGACAAGATATCAACGATTCTGTCTTCATTTCTTTTAAAGACGTTAGAAAAATTAGGTATTGTGCACGTCAGGGAAACGAGGTTAACTGAGGCTCCTCTACACGAAAACCAACACGCACTTCAACGAAAAACTTATGAGAAACAGTACTTCACCAACTTTCTGGGAAGATATAAATGCTCTATGCTCTCAGGAAACTGCCCTCTGCGTCTTTCACGATATTGAGAGAGCTCCACCATATGTAGGTGGATTAAGACCATGCTGAGTAGACAAAAGGTAAAAACCACCAGTTTGATATGAAAATGCTAATCAACACCACTAGAGAGTGTCCTCCAGGTGGGGTGTTGTTCTGTTCCAGTGGAATCTAGTGGTGAACTAGATCATTAAGGACCTAAATGCTAAAGACTATCTCTGCCAAGGACACACAGACGATTTAGTCATAGTGATACTTGGTAAATTTGCAAGTAGCGTTAGAAGTTTGGCACAGTGCGCGCTGAACATTGTGCAGAACTGGTGTAAGAAACTGGAGCTAAGGATCAGTTCCAGGAAAACTGTGTTGTAGCACCATTCTCGAGGAAGTGTTTCTCGTAAGACTGCAATCTTAAATTATTACAGTAGTTACAGGGGTCGTGAAGTATCTAGTGATGACCCAGTATGCGAAACTAACGTGGAAACCTGACATAAAGAAGGCAAAAGAAACGCACATATGTACTAGAAAGAGCTACGGGAAAAAATTGGGGTGTAAGTTTCAGCAGTATTTACTGGATATACATAGTTGTAATAAGACCTATGATAATGTTTGGGGCTACAGTATGATGAAATAAAGTAGAAAAGAAGATGTCTGCTAAGGAGTTCCATTGGCTTGCCTAGCCATAACTGGTGGATTTACCAGCACACCGACTGCATGGATGAAAACGATGCTGTGCATACGCTCAATTACTTCTGTGGGTTACAATGGAGGTAGCAGCAGCGTCATACAGGCTAAAAACTGGAAATCTTTAAGATATTCGGAGAGCCAAACTAATGTAATGAATTTGGTAGATCTAGTAATTTCCGGGAAAATGCCGTCTGCTGTACAAAAGCTTCCAACACCTTCAAGAAACTTTACACTGCAACATTTGTATGTAGGGTGCAGTGTAAGGATGAACAACAGTATCGTTCAGGTAGCACAGTCTGGTTTGATGACCAGTGCTGGGGCCGGTGTATACGGCGTAGTGCCTAGTCTGGAGAACTCAGTCTCTCTAGGGAAGCTGGCTACGGTATTCCAGGAGGAGATTTTCGCTCTCACAGTGTACGCGGAGGATAATCTGCGTAGGTGCTACATGGATCGTAACATCTACATTCATTCAGGAAGCCAAGTTGCTCTGGCATCTCCATCTCACCCTCCAGCGAGATCAGAAATAGTAGCAGAATGCCATGACTCCCTTATGAGACTAGGAGAAAGCAACAGGTAAACTCGCTGGTCATCTAGTATTATTACTGATGAACAAACTGAGAGGCTAACCAGGACAGGGGCAACGACCCCATTTGTTGAACCGGAGCCTATCTTAATTATCACTGCGGTGATAATAAAATCTAAACATCGTATTCGGAGATGACGGCAGCATAAAGACCTACTAAAAGTCCCCTACTGTTCTTCAGTGGTACTGACTAGCTTTACTAAAATGACAAGGATAGATACCGCACAATAAACTTTGTATCGATGCAGGCAGTGGGAGGCTAAGACATCTGTTATTTTGTCTCCCTTGTTAGATGAAATAAAATGAAATTAAATGAGTCATCGTCATCAGGACTGACAATAATGCGCCAAACAAGACCGAATTCTAGGGGTCGAGACAGTTTTTTATACTATCGACAGATTTCATTCTGTTTCCTGTCTCATAAGATTGGGACAAATAATTTCAGGGCAACGTCAGGCAGTTAACTAGGAGTGAATAAAGCGCTCACAGCCAACAAAAACCTTTATGACAGAAATAAAATATTTTTATAAAGTACTTTTTAACATCAGCTTTATGCGGAATGTATTGTTTGTAACATATTGAAATAGCAAACAACGAGATATGAAATAGCAGACAATGAGATATTGCATCCACATATTGTGCAGAATCGCTTCAATGAGGAAGCAAATTCTCTCACGCTGAACGGAGACAAACGACGGTACGAATGCATTATCCGTGCGTAAATGACTGTCCCATCGTTTGTGTTTGCAGAAGAGACCTTCAGAGTTGGCGATAGAGCTACGGTGTGTCAACAGAATTAACTTTGTTTGTGTCGCTTGTTGCTTGCTGCAGCAGAAACAACAGCATGGTTATTTATTTAACTTTGAATAGTAACGCAGAGGAACTGCTCGCCAATATTCATGCAAATTTACGCAAATGTTCTGTTTCTTTGCTACGTAAATTCAGATACTAAAAGTCGTAACAACTGTGCAGTTGTCCTTTTACACTAACAAACTTCCATGATATATTGCTTTCTACCCCAAGTAAAAATACATTCGGTCCGGATAAAAAGATAAATTTTAATTTGCAAATAAATACGTCGATAAAATATTTCCGTTATCGACAGAAGAAGGGTGTGAAACAATATTTCTTTCTATTCAAAAATATGTCACTTCTGACATATATTGCAGTTTGACTGTTGAATTTTAGAGGGAGAACATTGTTGCGTTATTAATGACGCTAGTTGTACATATTTTCTTCTTCTTCTTGTTAACTGAGTTGTCGGGGGCTCTTGAATATAACAGCAGCAACGACTCCTAAACAGAAAAATTATTTTGGAGGTACTTCGTTTTTCGTATTTGTATTATGACGTCCTTGCAAGAACGAGAAATTCAGTTTTGTCTGAAACTGCTTTACTGAAAGAGAACGTAAAATGAACACTAATAGGTGATCAAGATAGAGAAACGGAGTTTCCTATTTCGACAGACATGCTGAGCCAAACGTATTCTTCATTCTCGATGGATATCTACCGAAGTTTATCTTTGGCCTCCCAAGAAAGAATACAAGCAAGTTGGTCCTGTTAGACGCATTTTGTAATATCGTCTCCATAATTCACGTTGCATCGTTACCGCACACACAATAGAAAGACACGAAAGCCACACTAATCCCTTGACCACGAGTCGGTGCTTGTATACTCGCATTGGACTCGCGCTACGTTGCGTATACGATGATGTAACGCCCTCGAACAGAGGGGTTTTTATCGCCCCTTATACTAGCGCAGTACTCCGCGTTGCCGGGGTATGTACTTATTCCAATTGTATTAATCCATGTTCACCCTCCCCTATCTCTCTGTTCATCTCCTCCGATCCCTCACTGTCTATCCATTTCCTTCTCCCCCTTCCCTCTCCACATTGTCATTCCCATCCCAAAAGAAGGCTGCTGGTTCTTACATAAACAGTGTTTACACTGATGAGTCAAAACATTATGACTACCTCATTAATGGCCTGTTTGTCCGTCTTTGGAACGAAATGCATCACTGATCCAGTTTGTTTGTAAGTTTTTGGAGGTATGGGGAAATATATGTCTATGCACAGGTCATAGAATACGCGTAAATAACGGGCCGCTAATTTGCGTAAGAGGTGACGGCGTCCCATAGCGACTCAGATGGATTCCATAGGATTTACGTCAGGCAAATTTGGTCACTGAGACGTCCATGTGAGTTCACAGCAACACCCCTCAGACCACTGTAGCATGGCTCTGGCTGCAGACAAGGGCAATCATACTGCTGAACGATGACATCACCGTCGGGGAAGACATGAAGCATGAAGGGATGCAGGTGGTTCGTGGCTGTCAGCGTGTCTTCGATTACTAGCACAGGTCCCATGCAAGGGCAAGCGAATGTCTCCCATAGCTTCATTACTGCTCCCACAGCCTGCGTTAGTGGCGCACTGCACGTTTCGAGCCTCCGTTCACCACGATGACGGCGTTTGTGAAGACGACCAGCGACCTAGTGTAGTAAAAATGTGATTCACCCGAAGAGCTAACACGTTTCCATTGATCGACGATCGAATCCCAATGGCGGCAGTTTCACTATCTTTCTGCCTCTTTCCATAAATGCTCACAACAGTAGGATGTGAACATTCGACTAGATTCACCGTTTCCGAAATATTCATTCACAAGCTCTGCTTAATATGTGAGTACTATAATGAAATAATAAAATGGATAAAATACTAAACTCTGCATAATAATAACCTGCTCTTTGTCAAAGTCGTTTATCTCAATGGATTTCCCCATTTGCAAACGTTTATCTTCGCTAGGGTGATCCCTCGTCTGCGTCTGCTCTGCTTAAACACTTTTCTTACCGCGCCACGTGTCCACAACGCTATCAGGCGGCATCCAACGTCGCGGTGAGCAGTGGTCAAAATATTTTCGCTTATCTTTGTATCTCCAGATAGTAAGGAATTTGTGCACAAAGTATGGTTGAAATCGATTTAAAGATTGAGGACGATTTTTTTACCCAACGCAGTGCCCACAAAAAAATGGCTCTGAGTACTATGGGACTTAACTGTTGTGGTCATCAGTCCCCTAGAACTTAGAACTACTTAAACCTAACTAACCTAAGGACATCACACACATCCATGCCCGAGGCAGGATTCGAACCAGCGACCGTAGCGGTCGCGCGGTAACAGGCTGTAGCGCCTAGAACCGCTCGGCCACTCCGGCCGGCGCAGTGCCCATATCCCATATATATTGTCACGTAGAAGAAGGTGTAATTAGATGACTGACAAACACTAACTTCACGAAGGTTTATTCAGCACTTGCATATAAAAGAGTGCGGAGAGAACGGCCTCCGTCTAGAACAGATACAGTATTTACACGGCTACAGAACATTCCAGTACAATGATTCTTGACATTTGTTGATACTTCTAGAATGTACTCGAACCGAACATAGAAATTAAAATTGTACAATCCAGGTGAGTTTTGAACTCACGACCCTCCATCCAGTAGTTTTGTATCACAACCACTACACAAATGCGCTACTCAGCTTTTTCTGCGACATTGCTTCCTCCTTAGGAGTCTTGGTGCTACGACGTCCTAGTCCAGGAACGAGTCATCGGTCCAGCATACCCAGACTCCTGATGAGTGATTCTCGCCCTGACGATGATCTTCTTAGAACTTTTTTTGCCGCTACGCCAAGGTCTTATTAAGGAGTTCAGTAAGCCCGCTACTTAGCGGCTGATAGACAGTCGTCATGTGATGACTAATGTTTCACCGTCGGTTTATCTTTGTCACAGGATTCGATTGAAAAACTTTCCCTCGAACCGTAATTAATGACCTTGGAGCACCGTGTTTTATTTTCACGGCTTTTGTAATGGCATAGCGTGTCAGATAACATGTGCAAACAATAATCCATCTATTGGCACTAGCAGACAGAAATCGTCCAAGGAGGTCAATCCCAACACGCTGGAAAGGCGTTTCGGCTCATGGAAATGGTATCAGTCGGCCAGGTGGTTTCTAAGAAACTGCCTTTCCCCTCTGGCACTCTCGACAGTGCGACACATAGCGACGGACACTCCTAAATAAACCTGGCCAGAAAAATCTCTTGCGGATTCTATCGTATGTCTTAATAAATCCTAAATGTCCGGCCTCAGGTGTGTCATGGAATTTCTGTAGAACATCTAAGAGCATGTGTTTAGGAATCGCTGGTAGCCACCTCTTTCCAAACGGATCAAAGTTTTTCTTGCAAAGTAATCCATTAACTACCTTAAACTGTCCTTTCACATCCTCTGACCGATTTAAGGGAAGCATCATTTGAGGTATCTTGGCGTCCTTCTTCTGCTCAGCAGAGAGTTGCTGGAGTGCAGCGAGACAAATCTCTATCTTCATCAAAGTCTTGATGGTCATGCACAGGGTTTCTTGAGAGACAGTCGGCACCTTCGTGTTTTCTTCCACTTCTGTACACTACGGTAATGTCATACTGTTGAAAACGCAGTGTCCACCTGGTGAGTCGTCAGGTTGGATCATTAAGACCTGTCAACCAACAAACTGAATGATGGTCTGTAACAATTGTGAATGGCCTTCCATAGAGATACTGTCAAAATTTGCGCATGACCCAGATCACAGCAAGACATTCTCTTTCTGCAGTTGAGTAGTTTCTCTCGGCTTTTGCAAGTGTCCTAGAAGCTTAGGCTATAACCTACTCTTTTCCATCCGAGATTTGCACCAGAACAGCACCGATCCCATACCCGCTGGCATCGGTGTGTAGCTCTGTAGGTGCTCTGTCATCATACAGACCAAGTACAGGGTCAGTCGTCAGAGCTTTTCGCAACACATCGAAAGAATCTTGTTGAGCACCACCCCAGATAAATTTAGCATCAGCTTTTAACAACTCTTGGAGTGGCCTGGCTCTGATACAAAAGTCTTTGATAAAACGACGGTAATAAGAATATAATCCGAGGAAGCTTCTCACATCTCTAATACTTTTAGGAATAGGAAACTCCGTTATAGATCGCACCTTTTCTGGGTCTGGCCGCACACCTTCGTTTGGCACAAGGTGTCCAAGTATGTTGATTTCTTTTGCTCCAAATAGACACTTTCTTGGATTAAGTTTCAGTCCACCTTGTTGGAGACACTTAGGAATGACCCTCAGTCTTAATATATGTTCATCAAATGTCTCTGAGAACACTATAATGTCATTTAAACAACAAAGACACATCGCTCACTTCAAGTGCCTTAGTAGATTACCCATCATCCGTTCAAAAGTTGCTGGTGCATTACACAAACCAAACGGCAGTACCTTAAATTCATACAGGCCCTCAGGGCTAATGAATGCAGTTTTCTCACGATCAGCCTCATCTACTACGATTTGCCAGTATCCCGAGTAGATGTCCATGATTGAGAAAAACTTAGCCCCCTTCAGACAATCCAGCGTATCGTCAATTCTTAGAAGAGGGTAAACGTCCTTTTTAGTTATCTTATTAAGCTTCCTGTAATCAACACAAAAGGGCCAACTGCCTTCTTCTTCCTGACAAGGACCACTAGTGATGGCCAGGGGCTCAGCGAAGGTTGAATGATGTCATTCTTCATCATTTTCTCTACCTCGTCGCGAATTATTCGACGTTCCGTTGCTGACACCCGGTATGCTCTCTGGTTTATTGGTTGATGGTCTCCAGTGCTAACCCGGTGCTTCACCGTCGATTCGTCTAATTTGCTCTTCACCTGTGTATTGAAACGCCGGCCGCGGTGGTCTAGCGGTTCTAGGCGCTCAGTCCGGAGCCGCGCGACTGCTACGGTCGCAGGTTCGAATCCTGCCTCGGGCATGGATGTGTGTGATGTCCTTAGGTTAGTTAGGTTTAGGTAGTTCTAAGTTCTAGGGGACTGATGACCTAAGATGTTAAGTCCCATAGTGCTCAGAGCCATTTTGTGTATTGAAACATTCAGAGAACTCTTGTAGAATGGAAAGTAGCTTCTTCTGTTGTTACTTAGTGAGTTTTGGTGATAGTCGAGCTAGATCTTGTCTCGTAGTAGTAGCGCTGATTTCGCAAACAGACTCGGCATGGGAGGTTTCTATGACGCTCAGCTGTTCTTCAATTAACGGCTCCGTGTTTGCTATGCACATGCGTCTTGGAAGGATCTGCGGTTCTCGGCAACAGTTAGCTATCCACAGTTCACCGAATCCGTTCTTAAATGAGACGACAGAGGCTGGGATGACTCAGTTGTTCTTCAGTGGTATGCTTCTCCTTCTACAAGATCGATGGGTTGATCCGTGCCATGAAATGTGACAGTTACCTTTCTAGCGCTGACTTCAGGAATGATCACTTCATCCAGCACACATAGTCTCCACACACTCGGATACGCATCTTCCTGTCCACAGTGTCTCATCTCGTCTAGCATAATCTTCGAGCGTCTACAATCTGTAATTGCCTGAGAAGCTTTCAAAAAGGGCCATCCGAGAATGACGTCATGACTACACGCTTGTAAGACGATGAATTCTAAGGGCTGTGTATGGCTACTTATACCCACACGAATGACACATCTTCCTGTAGGTTTTACATATTTCCCATTAGCCACCTTCAGCAGAGATTTTTTTTTCTTTTTTTTTTTTTTTTTTTTTTTGGTCGACGAATACGGTTTTCTGAAACTGGCGACGGTGCTTCTCCGTAATGACTGAATATGATGCTCCAGAGTCCACAAGAGCTTGGGCTGGTCGGCCATCCATGAAGATATTGACGTAGTTTCCTATCATTTTTGTAGTGATCGACCACGGAGGATTTTTCTCTTCGGCGGCCTCACCTCCAAGGAAGGTCGCAACCCTTTAGTTTTCAATGGTGGGGCAGCTAGGTGATCGGTTGGAGCTTCTGAACGGCGATGGAGACCTTGATCGGCGCGTTGGGGAGCGTCCTCTGCAGCGGCTAGCTCGCGGCTATGGTGACCTTCGTCGTGCTGCACTCACATATTCTTGTTCATCTTCGTCGTCCCGGAGTTGGCGTTGGCTAATGTCGGTCTGCTGTCTTCTTGCGTGGGCGTCGTCAAATATCCTTCGCCTTTCTCGACAATAGCGCACCACATGTCCCTGTCGTCCACAGTGGAAACATACTGGTTGGTTATCCTGGGTCCCCCAGACGTGTTTCCTTCGTGCTCAAACAGGTTCCTCATGGGGCATTATAGGAACGTAACTCCACCTGGGTCTCGACTTTTTCACCGTTTTAAAGGGAAATGAAGGACGAGAGATTGGATTCAATGTCTGTTCTACTTCCTCCCTTATGACCTCTTGAAGCGTCTCGGTTTTTTGCTTGTCGTGCAATCCAAGGGCCTTCTGAACTTCCTCTCTCACTATCTGACGAAGAGTACTTGTGAAATCAGTTCCTTCCTCCATCACAGATATCGATACGACGTTTGGAAGCCGTTCAAACTTTTTACGTGTAATTCTTTTTTGATGCATTGTCTCGATATACTGGCATCATTTTATGAAGTCGTCTGCTGTCGAAACCTCCTTCATGAGTAGGACTTGATACATGTCCTCAGCAACACCCTTCATTCTACGATCCACTATTTTACACAGCTCCAAGACGTCTCTGTGTATGGCCGAAATATTTGCGCAGTTCCGCCTCGAATACTTCCCAGCTTGTGAACTTCTCCTCGTTGTTCTCATACCATTGCTTGGCAGTGCCCTCCAAGTAGAAAAATACGTTAGCCAAACACACGGTGTCATCCCATTCGTTAAACTTGGCTATACGCTCATATAAATTAAGCCACTTGTTTGGATCTTGGCCATCGTCACCAGAGAACCCGCAAGGACGTCTCATGTGGTGGCACACAGTTGCTGTCATCGTAACGTCCTCTTCTTCTTCCGTCTACGATACATTGCGATCTGTTGAATATGGCTCGATCTCGGGTTTCTCGCCACGTAAAAGGTGGCTCTGTCGGGGCTTGATGGAAGCCAGTGTGTTTTCGATACTGTGCGCTATCCTAATTTCCAATACCCAGCGTCTCCACCAGAATAATGTCACGTAGAAGAAGGTGTAATTACATGAATAACGAACACTAACTTCACTTAACGAGGGTTTATTCAGCACTTGCATATACAAGAGTACGGAGCGAATTGCCTCCGGCTAGAACACTTGTAGTATATGTACGGCTACAGAACATTCCAGTACAAAGATTCTTGACATGTGTGAGTACTTCGAGAATGTACTTGAATCGAATATAGAAAGTTAAGTTATACAGTCGAGGTGAGTGTTGAACTGAAGACCCACCATACAATAGTTGAGAATCATAACCACTACACCACAGTGCTACTCATGTGCTGCTGCGATAATATTTAATATATTTTTATCGTATTTCACACATATTTGTACACATATTTCACCTGTATCTCTAACTAACTTCGCCATACAGCTTCATCTTCTGGCATTTCAGTGTTTATGAGATTATAGTTCCTGAAGTATGTGTTGTACAGTGATATAATCATGTATATACATTCAGCCGCATATACGAATTCTGTTTGCGAAACGTTTTGCGAATAGTGTTAGTAGCAAAGAAGTACTAAATCTAAACGTCATGGATAACGCGGCAGATCTCAGCGTTTATGGCATACCTCCTGAACTATGTGTCATACAATGATAGATTTTTGCAGGTCCATTCTGTGATATTTTGAATACTTTCTGCAAAATGAGTCACGCTTACCGTTAGTAGTAAAGAAGTAATAAATTGAAACGTCATGTTTCATGTTGCAGTTTTACTGCACAAACGGCCAAATTGCAGTAAATGAAAACTTTTTTCCTTTCATCATTTTGTGGGGGATATCAGGAAGAAAAAGTTTTGTAAAGGTTTGAAGTTGTGTGTAAATTTTGTTGCAAGTCACCAAGTGCTCTCATTCACATATACTGAATGAATAAAGTCTGAGAAATCGACTTTTTTCACCTCCACTTCCACCCCTTATGGCGTAATGTGCACTGTTGCCAGATTTCTCCCCCTCCTCACTCGCCACTCCCTCCTCACCCACACTGTTGTCCCTTCACACTCCCCTCCCCCTATGATTTTGTTGATTATCTCATGCAATAATTGGAAATGTACATCTGAAATCCTTAATTCCTGTTCATCAGTGTAAAGATGAAAGTGTTGATTTACATACGTTTTCAGACCTCATGAATTTAAGCTTTACACCAGATGACATACCCTCTGATAGTTTGACTATTTTAACTTACATTGGAGGTTATGCTGTTATGAAAGCTTTACAGAAGTGTAAGTGTGATACATGCACTGCATGGTTGCAGTTAGATGAAGAAATCGAAACGGACTCTTCTTATGATTTTGTAAAAGAGTTGAACAGAAGTCGACTAACCTTGCCGTCTGAGGAAGCAGTCTGTATTGTAGCACTGGTTTCGCACAAGGTATCTTTGCTACTGCAAAAGTACCTGCATATGGAAAGCAGCTGTCAATTGCTCACAATCTAAGCTTCAGAAGACTAATTAACTCTGCAGTCATTGATGCAAAGTGTAAATGTTTGCTGTATAACACTATTATGTAAATTAGAATATATATCTGTATGTACATCAAAAATTCTCCTAAATAATTTTGAGAAAATGTGCAATGACGAAGGCACAGATATTCAAGACAAATCAAGAAAAGTGAAGAAATTTAAATGTGCATCCACATATGCAGATATGAAATTGTTTACTGTATGCATGTACTTAACTGGCAAACTGTGTTTTGAGAGTAAATAGATACTGTATGTATATTTAACAAACAACGTGACTACTTTCAGTTATGTACTTTTAGAGTGCTTTTTTCTTGTTATGCTCCCCCCCCCCCCATACACACACACACCTCCCTCCTCCCTGTCGTTTCTCATACAAGGAATGCTGAACATAGTATACTGTCCATTGCTGAAGAATAAATTCAGTGCGAGTTGAGTATAATGTAATATTGTCTGATTAGTTCAGTATTGTGCAGTTAAAAATAGTTCTCTTTCCTAAGATATGGACAGTGGCGTTACAGAATCGATGTGATGTTTTTATCTTTGACTTACTATGATCGATAGTTATATTTTATCCTTGACAAGTTTTATGTCTGCTATCACGTGAAATCCTGACGACGCCCATTTTCCACCGTATTTAGGCCGTTCTTCGACGTCAGACTCGTCAGTCAGCAAGACTCAGCACAACCAGGAGCACCTCCGAAGATGTCCAACGTAGCTTTGAACGAAACGTTAGGGATAGAAGAGATCCATGGACCACGGCCATACAACCCGGAAGAATTCTCGGCAGCTAAAACTGCTGCTTCTTTATTCACTGTGCTGAGTGTCATGTTTTGAAATTATGATATGAAGAATAAACTAGTGGCCGAAGGTACATTTCGCGTAAGTACCACAAAGATAAGAGAAATTATGGCTCGTATGGAGGCATATAGACGTTTTTCCCACCCTCTGTTTGCGTGTGGAAAAGGAAAGAAAATGACTGGTAGTGGTACATGGTACCATCAGCCACGCATCGTACAGTGTGGCTTGCGGTAACTTCTAATTTAGTACTCCTTCAATTGGTTACAAGTTTCAAATCGAATAAAAGCTTCGGATCTAATAGTAGCTCAAATAGAATAATCTAATACCATCTAAATATCACATACCAACTTAAAATCACATTCCAAATTCAATACGTTAATAACAATTACTATAAGAGGTTTCTAAAAATTATAGGTTACTTGTAATGAAGTCAATGAACCTGTAAAAGTATCACATTTATAATAGGCAAATATCCACAAGAAAGACGAACAGGACTGGTCATTAGATTCATAGGTTTGAGATCATGTGCCGCTGTTACGCTTACTTAAATGTCAGACCAGTTAGAAAAAGAAGCATCACGAACCAGGAAAACAATTATACTACATCTGTTTCGGCAAGAAAACTTGCAGTTTCCCAATCCATCTATGGCTAAAGGAATGGAACACTATTAAATCCATAAGAGGGCAGTCTTATGTCTGTATACAGTCCTTTATTTTAAAAATAGTGTGGTATTTCAATTTTATAAGACCCATAAATACTATAACCATCATTATCTTCATACAATTAAATCGCGATTGTTTACGAAGTCTAGTTTCAACGTAGATCTGTCTGAGATTTCAATTTGCCAATGTGATGAAACCTCATCGGACGAACTCATCCACATATTATATCAGCGCCATCTTCTCTACTCGAGTAGGAGACTATTTAAAATTCATTTAAAATGATAGGTCAATCCCTATCACTTTGTATGCTTTTACAATATTCTTAGAGTGAATAACTCACAATGTCAGTGTGCTGAAAGACGATGTAGTGGCTTACACAGCAGACTTTTACTTTTTTTCCTTAATACCCTATCTTGGGTCTACTAATAAGAGTTATGTTGTCAGAAATATGTATTTGTTTTAACCCTGATATGTTTTGTATTAACAACGTGTGCATTGTCTTTGGAGTAACAATTTTCTGTTGTTCTTTTAATTATCTGTGTATTGTCATCTAATATACATATGGAAAAGACTATACGTGAACTATAATGTCCAAGCTGACTGTGTAATATTCTTGTAGAGATATTGTATGTATAGTAATCCAAAGCGCTGCTATATTCTGGCGGTATGAGCTTACCCGGGCTCCATGGCCATTATCAATTTATTCCCATAACACATCGTTAATACTGTCGCTGTCTAATGCGTTGTACATGGGCAAAATAAGCTTGTAGCACGAAAAAATATCATCTTATTAAAATGCCTTTGAATGTAGCAGCGTTTTAGGTTACTAAATATATAATGTTGTTACAAGACGTCTATAACGCTATAAGTCCATAAAAATTCAAAATGACTTTGTAGTTATTTGCTTGTGTGAAACAAAAAATAGTTAATATATATACAAACACGAATTCACACACTGGGCCACGGGGCGGCGCACCTGCTGTAGTTCTATCGCGTGCCATCTTGTCACCGTATCGACGCATCGCAACTGCCGCTCGCAAATTTTATTTCCGTTTCCGATTCCGATGCAATTTCCCTCGAGAGTGTTTCCACGAATCTCGCTCTGTGATCTCCACCTCACCACCCAGATTGGCTTGACTGTAATTATGTTCTGCATCTAACACCAATACGTTCAATACAGATTCAAAAGATTACTTTCAATTCCACTGCGGCCACATTTCCAAGAAAAGTATCTTACAAAAAGCATTTCGTTCCTTCTTTTGTTCAATCGCTACATGCACTTGACACATTTTAGGAGAAAACTATGTAGGGATTAGATCTCCTTGCAGTATCTGCAGCACATAAACTATTTAACAGTTAACTGTCTATCAATAACTTTCTCGTACGAAAGAGTTGGTCGAAATAAACCTTTTCTGTTAGTGTCGCACATCAACAGACCTGTAAACGGAAAGGTCAGTTTTAAATGCACTAAACTACCAAGAGTTAATCCTGCTATTATAGGCAGAAATGTTGCAACAAGTACCTCATGCGTCTATCTGGAAGTAGGACAGTGTCATAAAACCAGATATAAACAATTTTTTCTCCAACGACTTTTTTCGACTTGGACAAATATGAAAACTTAATACCATACTGGTCTACGTGAGTAATATGTCCTATTTTGCTTTTATGGCATATTAAAAAACCCAATGCATTCAAAATTAAATTACATTAAGCCCGATTAATTCATATCATGCTCACATTATACCGTCACGTTCTACTTGGCACTCCGTTCTATCGAGCACGAAAACTATCAGTTGCGACAAGTAAAAGAGGTATTACATGAGGAAAATAGTTATTATATCCATCAGTAAGTAGGACACCACCGTTTTAAAGGTATTTACAAAAGATCCTGGGCATGGTGACATACCATATTTATACCAGTCCACGATCCTCCCTGTTTTGCCCTGTAACACACGTTACTTCCTAATTATATTCCAATTTCAAGCATATTGGAAATGCACGTTGTCAAAAGAGTCACACTGAAGTTTAATTTAAAAATGTTTCTTTAGTTTTCGTTATAATTAGGTCATAATGTAATAAAATACAATGTCTATATGTATAGAACAAAAAACAATTTTGTGCAATTTAAAAGTCATCTTAAGGTCTGAGTAGGTAACATTGAGAAAAACTGCCTGTACTGCGCTTTAGAATTCAACATTTGCAGCTTTTGGGACTGTACAGAAACATTTTATGTTTCACTTTATTATGATTATCATTGTTATTCTGAAATCGAAAATTTTTATATTATGCGTTTCACGAACTTGTAAAACTATGGTATGAAAAACGAACTGATATGAATAGCCAGTCACAGTGACTTACTAACTCTGTACCATGCTTTAGAGATTATGCCTCTTTCATGGCTTATGCTGATCTACATTTGACTTGCAGCATCATGAGCGATGTCAGTGGTAAAGTTGCAAGACGTCTTTCATTACTTAATGCGTTCAAGCAAACAGTAGTCTCACTTTAACATATAAATGTTGCTCGTTATCAGCGGAACTCATTTGCAGGATACTGGCGATCAATTTGTGTGTCTCTGATTGACACCACTTGGATAGATTTTTTATGTCTGGTGCCTTAAACGTAGCTGTCTTCTGCAGGTTACTGATATTAGTGTGTGTATAGCGTAATACTTGTTTCTGTTGTTTTCATGGCAGAAGTGGGAGGGTGTGGTTTTAGGGCGCAAAACTGCTATGGTCATTAGCGCATAAGTGGGAGGGTGAAATCCAGTGAGACCTCATAGCTCATTCCTCTCTAAAAGTACCAAAACGCTACCGCGGTAAATGTCCCCCTCTGATAAACTAATCACCATGATCAGCCCCACATGCTCTCACGCTATGGTACACTCTGAGAAGTTTGGGCCTTAACGCAGGGCACTGGCGCAAAGTCTGGTAATCAAGAACCTTATGCTAACATCTCGTTTCCTCTGGCCAGCTGAATACTGTAAATGAAAATACCCTCACGCTTCGGATTCGCATCGGATATCTTCGAATCATTCGCCGCCATACAAGCGTCCGTTAGCGACCTTCATATTTTTTTCTAATGGATTCCCATTCATTCTTCTAGCCCAACCTTTCGTTCACCATTTTTGGCGTAGTCTGCAAGGCCATCCGGTTCTGTCACTCTTGACATCACTTACTAATATGAGCACTATGGCTTTGGTCTTGGATTACTGCAGTAAGATACACCAAAAATGACGAACAATATCCACGTTTTGTCTTTTCCAAGTGCATATACCGCTTATTAGGAAGTTATCTCAAAACGTATAACATCCACTATAAACGTCAGCCGAGTGTCTGAAAATACCATAGCACAGCTACATGCATACATATATACATTAATTTTGTTCCATAGACATTGAATACGACATTTCTTAATGATATGGAACATGTTGCTTTAAAATAAGTTTTCTTTACACAAAGTAATATTTTTCTTTTTATTTTTTATTTATTTATTTATTTTTTACTGCTTCATGTCTAAGAATTCGCCTATTGACTAGAAGGAGTTGTCATTCAGAAATTCTTTAAATTTGCTTTTAAATGTTACTTGGATACATGTGAGACTTTTAATACTATTTGGCAAATGACCAAAAATTTTTGTGGCAGCATAATTCGACCCTTTCTGTGCCAAAGTGAGATTTAATCCAGAATAGTGAAGATCATCATTTCTTCTAGTTTTGTAGCTATGCATTTCGCTGTTATTTTTGAATTGTGATGGGTTATTAATGACAAATTTCATAAGTGAATATATATAATATACATTGCAAAGGTACTATCAACATCCTGAGTTCCTTAAATAAATGTCTGCAAGGTGATCTTGGGTGAGCTCCAGTTATTATTCTGATTACACACTTCTGTGCAATCAATACTTTCCCTCTTAATGACGAATTGCCCCCAAACTATGATGCCATATGGAGGCAGTGAATGAAAATAGGTATAGTAGGCTAATTTACTGATATGTTTATCACCAAGATTTGCAATAAACCTAATAGTATAAGTAGCTGAACCTTACCGTTTCAGCAGATCATGGATGTGTTTCTTCCAATTCAATTTCTCATCGATGCACACACACAGAAATTTTGAGTATTCTGCCTTAGCAACCAACTTCCGTTCATAATCTATACTTATCAATGGTGTTATGCCATTTACTGTACAAAATTGTATAAACTGTGTTTTCTCTAAATTTGGTGACAGTCAATTTGCAGAGAACCACTTAATAATTTTTTGAAAGACATTATTTGCAATTTCTTCAGCTGATTCTTGCTTGTTGGGTGTGATTACTATACCTGTATCATCAAAAAGAACTAGCTTTGCATCTTGATGAATACAGAGTGCCGAGTCATCGATATATATCAAGAAAAATAAGGGACCCAAGACTGAATCTTGTGGGGCACCGTTCTTGATACCTCCCCAGTTAGAGGACTCTGCTGGTTTTTGCAGACTGTCTGTACTGTTAATTTCAACCTTCTGCATTCTTCCAGTTAAGTATGAATTATACCATTCCTGCATTGTCCCACTCATACCGCAATACTTAAGCATACCTAGAAAATTTTCATGATTCACACAATCAAAAGCCTATGAAAGATCACAAAATAGCCCAATGGGTGATGTTCGGTTATTCATTGCATTTAATATTTGATCAGTGAAAGCGTATATAGCATTTTCTGTTGAAAAGCCTTTCTGGAAACCAAATTGACATTGTGTTAGCACTTCATTTTTACAAATATGTGATGCTACTCTTGAATACATTACTTTTTCAAGAATTTAGGATAGAGCTGTCGGAAGTGACATCGGAGGTAGTTGTTAGCATCCGACCTATCCCCTTTTTTATGTAATGATTTAATAATAGCGTATTTCAGTGTATCTGGAAAAATGCACTACTTCATATGTGGCTGAGAATCCTACTTATTTGTTGGGAACAAGCTTTTAGTACTCTGTTGGAAATGCCAGCAATTCCATGTGAGCTTTTACCTTTGAGTGAATTTATTATTTTCCTAATTTCAGTAGGAGAGGTGAGTTGAATTTCAATTTTATCAAATTGCATAGGTATTGCCTCTTCCATACACCGCCTTGCATTTTCTAATGAATAGCTGGATCCTATTTTCTCTTAAACATAAAATGATTATTAAAATATGTATTCTACTTCTGACTTCTTGTTAACAGACTTTTCATTGTGTTTGATAGACATACAGTCTTCCTGTGCTCTCAGTTGCTCTGTTTCCCTTTTAACAATATTCCAAATTGTTTTAATTTTATTATCAGATGTGTTAATCTCAGACACAATGCACATATTTCTGGACTTTTTAATAACTTTTCTTAATACAGTGCAGTAGTTTTTATGTTTCACTGTTTCAGGATCATTACTCCTCCTAGCTATAAGATATATTTCCCTTTTTTGTTTACAAGATATTTTTATCCGTTTAGTAAGCCATGGCTTTTGACATGGTTTCTTACAATTATGTTTCACTGTTTTCTACTGCATTAGTCAAAGTGATCGACGACTCAGACATGCCACGGACAGGAGTGAAGCGACCATTTCAGCAGTGCTTGATTTCAATACATTAATTATCAAAATTTAACTGCTCTCTTTGCCAAACAGTGCAATATTGTAGTTCGACAGTTACCTCAATAATGACTATCAGTACGTCGTCAATGGATGAGTGAAGCTGTAATAGAAACATGTGATCTGTGGAGTCCCCTGGGGTACATCTTTGATGTATCATTTGTGCTACATTACTGTAAGTACCATTTACATGTTGACGACATACAGTTATATCTCGGCGCAACTCCTAATAAGTTTTTTGCTACCTTTTCATGTATGACTGATGACCTGTATTCAGTATTTCGATAAGCAAAAAACCTTGACCTTAAACTAAACAGGTCATCCTCACATCACACCGAAAGTTGATCAGTTCAAATTTTCGTGAACACTTCTTACTGGTATCCAAGCATCCTATCAAAAAATAGTAAAAGATCTCGATATAACTTCAAATTGGCATCTAAATCGGAAAGAATAAACTGTTACAGCATCCTGGAAATCTATCTCTTGTCTAAAAGCATTGCAAAAATTTTAAAAATATTTGCACCTCAGATTATACAATAATTAATCTAGTCGTAAGTTCCGCCATATCTTTACCATGGTGATATAGTTCAACACGGCGAAAACAAAAAAAACTCCTGGCGACTCGAGTTGATTATGAATGCAAGAGTAGAGTAGGTGTGTAACATTCGTTTATTTCATCACATCAGCCTTTCCTATGCTCAGTTAGGCTGGATGTGACTACATAGCCTACATAATTTTCACACACACTGTTTACTTATTCGGTTTCCTGGGTGCTGGCTTCCTTCCTCAATACCGTTTCTCAAATGTCATCATTTCATTACTGCAGTAACACACCGAATTTGTTCAATATGTTGGCTGTACCACTGCTTAACAGTAAATCTTCTCCATTACAGACAAATATCTATGGAACAAACTATACTGCAGCCTACGTCTTTTCCAGAAACACTCTGCATTCGAGATGAGATTGGAGCTTAACCTGTTATCATCGTTGCAAAGCGCCAAAGAAAGTGGTAAAGTCATGCGTATTCAAATACAGAGCCATGTAAACAAGCAGAACACGGCGCTGCGGTCGGAAACGCCTATATAAGACAAAAAGTGTCTGGTGCAGTTGTTAGACCGACTACTGCTGCTACAATGGCAGGCTATCAAGATTTAAGTGAGTCTGAACGTGGTGTTCTAGTCGGCGCAAGAGCGATGGGACACAGCATATCCGAGGTATCGCCGAAGTGTGGGGATTTTCCCATGCAACCTTTTCATGAGTGTACCGTGAATATCAGGAATCCAGTAAAACATCAAATCTCTGACATCACTCAGGCCGGAAAAAAAAATTCTTCAAGAACGAGAGCAACGACGACTGAAGTGAGTCGTTCAACGTAACAGAAGTGCAACCCTTCCGCCAATCGCTCGGATTTCAATGCTGGGCCATCAACAAGCGTCAGTTAGCGAACTATTCAACAAAAATCATAGATATGGGCTTTCGTAGCCGAAGGCCCACTTGTGTACCCTTGATGACCCCACGACTCAAAGCCTTACGCATCGCCTAGGTCCGCCAACACCGACATTGGACTGTTGATGACTGCAAACATGTTGCCTAGTCGGACGAGTCTCGTTTCAGATTGTTTCGAGCGAATGAACGTGTACAGGTATGGAGACAACCTCATGAATCCATGGACCCATGGACCCTCCATGCCAGCAGGGGACTGTTCATGCTGGTGGAGTATTTACTTCATTTGCAGTCTAATAATTACATCTATTAACGGCAATGTGTTTTTAGATTGGATAGTACCTCCAACTACATGCGGAAAGAGCAAGCCATTAATGCTTACTTTCCCCTCGTCAGCAGATCAGGTGGTGAAGAGTGGACACCTGGACGCAAAATGGTTAGTATATAGTGACAGGCGTAGTCCACTTAATGGTGCAGTTGCTAGCATGCAAAAAACATCAAGTAATAATTATGTGACGTGTTTGCAGGAAGACAGATAGATGCAGAGAAAAAAAAACAACTATCACACTGAACTGGATACATGTTAATGTACCAATGATCTCAACATCTACACTTATATGCTTAACACGCTATAGATATACAGGGAGAACATTAAAAAAACTGACAAGCTGCAAGGACGGATTCCTGACTAGAAATGAAGGAGAAAAGGACCTATGAATATGTGTCAGGAAATGCATCGTTGCCACAATAGATGGCGCGGACGAATGAAAGCTCCTCTGACCATGTTCCGTGTGTTCCTTGTGTGTTGCAGGCTGTGTGATTGACGCAGCGAACTGTAAACAGTAGAATGGTCCGGTATTCATGACGGGAACAAGAGGACATGATTTCTATACACGGCCAAGCAGATGCAAATGGTCGGAAGACAGCTTGGGTATATCAAAACAAGTACCCTCACAGACACCAAGCACTTCACATAACATTTCAAACCTTTTTTGAACGTTTGTGTGATCATGCGTGCCTTCAGACAGACGAACGTGCAGGCCGGCCGCTGTGGCCGTGCGGTTCTAGGCGCTTCATTCCGGAACCGCGTGGCTGCTACGGTCGTAGGTTCGAGTCCTGCCTCGGGCATGGATGTGTTTGGTGTCCTTAGGTTAGTTAGGTTTAAGTAGTTCTAAGTTCTAGGGGAATGATGACCTCAGATGTTGAGTCCCATAGCCCTCAGAGCCATTTGAACCCTTTTTGAACGAACGTGCAAGGAGACGGCAGACTTGGGTAGACCAGATTGGAGGAACGGGACCTACAGGATATTAAGACGAACCCTAGTACAAGCTGCAGGCAAGTGGCACACCAACATGGTCTAATGGTTCAAATGGCTCTGAGCGCTATGCGACTTAACTTCTGAGGTCATCAGTCGCCTAGGACTTAGAACTAATTAAACCTAACTAACCTAAGGACATCACACACATCCATTCCCGAGGCAGGATTCGAACCTGCGACCGTAGCGGTCGCTCGCTTCCAGACTGCAGCGCCTAGAACCGCACGGCCACTTCGGCCGGCCAACATGGTCTAAGCCAGAGTCCGATTATGTGTATTCTGCATGACAACCGCTACTTTCCATATAACCTGCAACGATTTCAGGGATAATCCACATCTACATCTGCATGGATACTCTGCAAATCACATTTAAGTGCCTGGCAGAGGGTTCATGAAACCACCTTCACAATTCTCTATTATTCCAATCTCGTACAGCGCGCGGAAAGAATGAACACCCACAACTTTCCGTACAAGCTATGATTTCCCTTATTTTATCGTGGTGATCGTTCCGCTCTATGTAGGTCGGTGTCAACAAAATATTTTCCTATTCGGAGGAGAAAGTTGGTGATTGGAATTTCGTGAGAAGATTCCATCGCAACGAAAAACGCCTTTCTTTTAATGATGTCCAGCCCAAATCCTGTATCATTTCTGTGACACTCTCTCCCATATTTCGCGATAAAACAAAACACGCTGCCTTTCTTTGAACTTTTTCGATGTATTCCGTCAGTCCTACCTGGTAAGGATTCCACACCGCGCAGCAGTATTCCAAAAGAGGACGGACAAGCGTAGCGTAGGCAGTCTTCTTAGTAGACCTGTTACATTTTCTAAGTGTCTTGCCAATAAAACACAGCCTTTGGTTAGCCTTCCCCACAACATTTTCTATGTGTTCCTTCCAGTTTAAGTTGTTCGTAATTGTAATACCCAGGTATTTAGTTGAATTTACGGCTTTTAGATTAGACTGATTTATCGTGTAACCGAAGCTTAACGAGTTCCTTTTAGCACTCATGTGCATGACCTCACACTTTTCGTTATTTAGGGTCAACTGCCACTTTTCGCACCATTCAGATATTTTTTCTAAATCGTTTTGCAGTTTGTTTTGATCTTCTGATGACTTTATTAGCCGATAAACGACAGTGTCATCTGCAAACAACCGAAGACGGCTGCTCAGATTGTCTCCCAAATCGTTTATATAGATAATGAACAGCAAAGGGCCTATAACACTACCTTGGGGAACGCCAGAAATCACTTCTGTTTTACACGATGACTTTCCGTCAATTACTACGAACTGTGACCTCTCTGACAGGAAATCGCAAATCCAGTCACATAACTGAGACGATATTCCATAAGCACGCAATTTTACTACGAGCCGCTTGTGTGGTACAGTGTCAAAAGCCTTCCAGAAATCCAGGAATACGGAATCGATCTGAAATCCCTTCTCAATAGCACTCAGCATTTCATGTGAATAAAGAGCTAGTTGTGTGTCACAGGAACGATGTTTCCTAAACCCATGTCGACTGTGTGTCAATAGACCGTTTCGTTCGAGGTAATTCATAATCTTCGAACACAATATATGTTCTAAAATCCTGCTGCATATTAACGTTAACGGTATTAGCCCGTAATTTGGTGGATTACTCCTACTACCTTTCTTGAATAATCGTATGACCTGTGCAACTTTCCATTCTTTGGGTATGGATCTTTCGTCGAGCGAACGGTTGTATATGATTGTTAGGTATGGAGCTAATGCATCAGCATACTCCGAAAGGAACCTAATTAGTATACAGTATGGACCAGAAGACTTACTTTTATTAAGTGATTTGAGTTGCTTTACTACTCTGAGGATATTTACTTCTTCGTTACTCATGATGGCAGCTGTTCTCGATTCGAATTCTGGAATATTTAATTCGTCTTCTTTTGTGAAGGCATTTCGGAAGGCTGTGTTTAGTAAATCTGCTTTGGCAGCACTGTCTTCGATAGTATCTCCATTGTTATCGCGCAGAGAAGGCATTGATTGTTTCTTGCCGCTAACATACTTCACATACGACCAGAATCTCTTTGGATTTTCTGCCAGGTTTAGAGAGAAAGTTTCGTTGTGGAAACTGTTATAGGCGTCTCGCACTGAAGTCTGCGCTAAGTTTCGAGCTTCTGTAAAGGATCGCCAATCTTGAGGATTTTGCGTCTGTTTAAATTTGGGATGTTTGTTTCGTTGTTTCTGCTACAGTGTTCTAACAAGTTTTGTGTACCAAGGAGGATCAGCTCTGTCGTTTGTTAGTTTATTTGGTATAGACCTCTCAATTGCTGCCGATACTATTCCTCTGAATTTAAGCCACATCTCGTCTACACTTACATTATTAATTTGGAATGAGTGGAGATTGTCTCTCAGGAAGGGGTCAAGTGAATTTTTATCTGCTTTTTTGAATAGGTATATTTTTCGCTTATTTTTCGAGTATTTAGGGATTACAATATTCAATCTCGCTACGACAACCCTGTGTTCATTAATCCCTATATCGGTTTTGATGCTGGTTATTAAATCAGGATTATTTGTTTCTAAGAGCTAAAGTGTGTTTTCACAACCGTTTACTATTCGCGTGGGCTCATGAACTAACAGTTCGAAATAATTTTCAGAGAATACATTTAGCACAATTTCTGATGATATTTTATGCGTACCTCCGGAATTAAACATGTATTTTCGCCAACATATCGAGGGTAAATTAAAGGCACCACCAACTATTATCATATGAGTCGGGTACGTTTTTGAAATCAAACCCAAGTTTTCTTTGAACCTTTCAGCAACTGTATCATCTGAACTGGGAGGTCTGTAAAAGGATCCAATTATTATTTTATTCCGGTTTCCAACAATGACCTCTGCCCATACTAACTCACAGGAAGTATCTACTCCAATTTCGCGACAAGTTAAACTACTTCTAACAGCAACAAATACGCCATCGCCAACCGTGTTTAGCCTATCTTATCAGCAGTGGGTTTCCTTCTAAGGGAAGGATTTTGTCGATGGTTTTTGCACCAGACCATCATAATTATGGTTTTTCTGTCATCAGTCTTCTTTATAGACGAAGCAATCTTTATCAGAACTGGCATCATCAATCTCCATAATCGTCACCTGTGGGCTACAGACTCATAACGTGGTCAGAGGAACTTCCATTCGTCAGTCCCATCTACTATATAAGCTGTGTATATTTTAGTAAGTTATACAGACAATTTAGATCCAGACATATTTAATTTGAAGATCCATGGAGCTTGTAAAAACTTTTATGGTCAACAAGTGCTGCTGAAGCTAAATGTTTTTATCAGTAGTGCATTATGAAAGCTGCGTCCGTTGTAATAAGTAATGCAGACAATTTAGACGTGTAAATACTTAATTTGGAGGACCATTGGGCCTATATAGTATCAGAAATCTTATTCTATCTATTTCGAGAAATAAAGCAATTTATTTTTCTGGAATTTTCGTAGAGGTACATTATAATTATTTGTTACTGTAAGCATGCAGCTGTGTGTATTTTAATAAGTAATACAGACACTCTAGATGTGGAAATAGTTGATTTGAAAGTCCGCTCTGCTTGCAAAGTTTTCAGAATCTTACCTATTTCGATAAATAACACAATTTCATTTCACTGCAATTTACATAGAGGTCTGTAATTACACTTGCATATTACGATAAGCGACCTGTGTGTGTGTGTGTGTGTGTGTGTGTGTGTGTGTGTGTGTGCTCGCGCGGGCGCGCGCTCCACGTGTATATGTTTGTATTCGTACTCAATAAACGACAAATAGTTTTATCAAAGAATTTTCTTTCGAGATATTGACTCTGTCTTTGTCTTTGGAGATGTTATATCTCTATCCCCACCTATGGCTGTGTTGTATTTGTGTGTATAACCAAAGAAGCCCTTCTGCAGTTTAAAGTGATGCATCTTAATAAAACACCTTCTTCCTTCCTTCTCAAATAGTGTTTGTTTATTTTGTGTGAGCATCGTGGATTTCTATTACATGTAGACTTTATTTAATAGTAGTGTAGGAAATACAATCTGTAAACGTTTTAGAGAGCCTGAATTCCAGTTGAAATACGTTTTAGAATGCCTTAGTTCCTTTTTTAGCTGTTCGTTACGTACTGAACCTTGTCTAGGTCCAATCATTTGCGATATGTCCGATCAAAGTCATCAATAATATTTTTCTCCTGATACGTAATCTTCCCCTTCATCCTAAATTGGTGGTGAAAAATGGGCTGTTTCAACAAGAGTGTGACCAAATAATTATATTCAGAATGTCTGTTTTTTGCTGGTTTCCAAGCATTTTAGGCTGGTCACGTTAGTTTCGATCTCTTAGGCCGAACTTTAAATGTCAACTGTCTAACGCCAAAAATATTTTCATTAGTAATTTGCGCCATTATTTTTCCTCAACCACATGCGTTCAGACATGGAAATGGCGTAATTTAGAGTTAACAATTATGTTTTAGATACCAATCCGTTGGATACGTGTGAAATATAATCTCATGGTATTTGACGTGTAGATACTCAAACGTTGATACGTAATTGTTGCACTATTTTGCGTTGATGATGCATTATTGCAGATATTCTTACATTTGGAAAGAATACTGTGACATTTGACAAGTATCACAGATGTGTTAAATAATTAATGAGAGCCTCTGTTGAGTCTTACACAACAGTATAGAAATCAGGCTTTGACTGTTTACCAGTGCAGCCATGTGTTGGCGAAGACAAGCAAGAGGGTTATCAATCAGCAGTTGATCTTTTCTCCTCGCGTTTTTGAAATTTGAATATTATTTAAAGTAAAACTCATTTTTGACAATAATTACATATTACTAAATCATTAATTACATTGTGTAAATGAACGTTTATTTTCAACTATTTATGGAGAGTATGATTTATATTCATCCTAGTACTCCATACTGAATGCTATGTATCTTCCAATGAAATTCACGGATAAGGATGACGAGCCAGTCCATAAATGACTTTAGTGGTCAGTAATGAAAATATAGCTGGCAATATTTTTGATATTATTTTAGGTAGTTCAATTATTTTTTAAAGTGTGTGCATGTTTTGATGACGTATTTTAGGTGTGGAAATATCTCGAATGTAAATTTTCGATAAATAATTTGGATATTCTTGAGCACAGACGTGATGGGGCTGCATTGTAAGAGGGTAAGTCAATTATTATCCCCTATTTAGTTATATTTTTGTTTATTTTGGTAGTACTGTCAATTTACGTTGATGTCGCATGCTTTGTTTATTTGTTGTTATCTCTTTACAATTCTCTAACTGCTAGGTTAGTTTCGTTATCGCTGCCGTGCTGTTAATCATGGCTGCTCCGCTGTCTATTTGCACCAAAGAAGAGCAACGTTCAGTGAGCCGTTTTTTGTGGTCGGAAGGCGTATCAGGGACCGAAATTCATTGAAGGCTTTCGGTTCAGTACGGTAACAGTGTTTTGCCACAACGAAGTGTCTACGAATGGATTAAAAAATTCCGAAATCGTCGCACAAGTGTTATGTACGATGAAGGAGCCGGACGACCGTTTACCGCCACAAATGAAGAAACCATTGAGCGTTCATGTGAAATGATTCTCTTAGACAGACGATTAACTATTGACGAAGTGCCACATCGTCTGCAAATCACTCACGGTTCTGCCTACGAAATCATCCACTACACTCTTGGGTTACATAAAGTTTGTGCAAGACGGGTCCCAAAAAATTCACACAGTTGCGTAAACAAACGTGCTTGGACATCTGCAAAAAGCATTTGGATCGCTATGGTAACGAAGGGGACAACTTCTTAGACAGGATCATTACTGGTGACGAAACATGGATCCATTATTACGAGCCGGCCGGGGTGGCCGAGCGGTTCTAGGCGCTACAGTCTGGAAGCGCGCCATCGCTACGGTCGCAGGTTCGAATCCTGCCTGGGGCATGGATGTATGTAATGTCCTTGGGTTAGTTAGGTTTAAGTAGTTCTAAGTTCTAGGGGACTGATGACCTCAGATGTTACGTCCCATAGTGCTCAGAGCCATTTGATTGTTTTTCCGTCATTACGAGCCGGAGAATAAACGGCAGAGTATGGAATGGGAACATCCAAATTCTCCGTGCAAGATAAAGTTCAAGACCGAACCCTCCGCAGGAAAACTGATGCTTACGGTTTTTTGGGACGCACAAGGTCCAGTACTGGAACGTTATGGGGAAAGGAGCACAACAATAAACAGTTTACGTTACAGTGAGATGTTTACTGCCAGGCTAAAGCCTGCAATTCGAAGCAACCGCCGACGGTTGCTGTCAAAAGGTGTTACGTTGTTGCACGACAATGCCCGTCCGCATACTGCTGCCTACACTGCTTAAACTCTCCAGAAACTCAAATTTGAAGTACTGGATCATCCTCCATGTAGTCCCGATCTTGCCCCTTCTGACTAGCACTTGTTTGGTCCACTCAAACAGGAATTAAGGGGCTGTCGATTTGCCTCGGACGAAGCAGTGAAAGAAACGGTGCATTCCAGCTCAACCGAGAACCTTCTTTCATGAGGGCATCAGGAAGCTTGTACGATTAACCAAGTGCGTTGAAACGCAAGGAAACTACGTCGAAAAATATTCTTGTAAGTTTCCTATTTGATTACAATAAAATTTTATAACTACTTTGCGGATAATAGTTGTCTTACCCTCATAACTGGCTGTTTCATTTTAATGGCTGGTAAAATACTAGTCTCTCAATGTGGGAGAGAGAAGCGAGGTGCTACGTTATGCAGAGTGTGTATGAGTGTGTGTGTGTGTGTGTGGTGTATGTGTGTGTGTGTGTGTGTGTGTGTGTGTGTGTGTGTGTGTGTGTGTGTGTGCGCATTTATATGTGTTTTTACTCAGTTTTATCTGAATATCTTTGACTTCCACGGAAATAATGGTACCTGGTCTCAGTAAAGAAATAATGGCACCTGATGGCAGTTTTACATAGCACTTTAATTTATGACACAGGTATGCAAATATGTTTGACATTCACAGCATTGATGTAACTTCACACCATGGTTTTGATATTTCACTGTGACCAACGTGGAAAGAGGAGGAGAGGACTGTGGAGCAAAAAGCATAATTGAGCTAGTTTCGCCGTCTCAGATGTTTTGATTTCCTGTTTCATTTTAATACTAGAGATAGTGAGAAAGGAGGGGATAGAGAGAGGGTTTTTAATTTCCCACAAATACACTTGGGCTGGTTCCGACATCTTGGAGTTTTATTGGCGGTTTCTACATCTACATGGATACTCTGCAAGTCATATTTAAATGCCTGGCAGAGGGCTCATTTTAATACTTTGATTTGATTGGCTGGAAAATAGGGAGAGGTGGTTGGAAATGGGGTTTCATGATGTCACTAATAAGGATGATGATGTCACTTACAGAAATAACACCACGTTACACTGATAAGCTTGTTGCAACATTCGTAAGAGTGATGACGTCAATAGGTCATTGAACTCGTTCACGTGATGTCACAGACGTAAAGAATGGATTTTGGGCCAGAATATTCAAAAGTACCACTTTACCATAGCCTTCCGCATAATTTTTACATTTGGAATGTGTTGTTGTTGTGGTCTTTAGTCCTGAGACTGGTTTGATGTAGCTCTCCATGCTACTCTATCCTGTGCAAGCTTCTTCATCTCCCAGGACCTACTGTAACGTACATCCTTCTGTATCTGTTTGGTGTATTCATCTCTTGGTCTCCCTCTACGATTTTTACCCTCCACGCTGCCCTCCAATACCAAATTGCTGATCTCTTGATGCCTCAGAACATGTCCTACCAACCGATTCCTTCTTCTAGTCAAGTTGTGCCACAAACTTCTCTTCTCCCCTATCCTATTCAGTACTTCCTCATTAGTTATGTGATCTGCCCATCTAATCTTCAACATTCCTCTGTAGCACCACATTTCAAATGCTTCTATTCTCTTCTTGTCCAAATTATTTATCGTCCATGTTTCACTTCCACACATAGCTACACTCCATACAAATACTTTCAGAAACGACTTCCTGACACTTAAATCTATACTCGATGTTAACAAATTTCTCTTCTTCAGAAATGCTTTCCTTGCCATTGCCAGTCTACATTTTATATCCTCTCTACTTCGACCATCATCAGTTATTTTGCACCCCAAATAGCAAAACTCCTTTACTACTTTAAGTGTCTCATTTTCTAATCTAATTCCCTCAGCATCACCCGACTTAATTCGACTACATTCCATTATCCTCGTTTTACTTTTGTTGATGTTCATCTTATACCCTCCTTTCAAGACACTGTCCATTCCGTTCAGCTGCCCTTCCAAGTCCTTTGCTGTCTCTGACAGAATTACAATGTCATCGGCAAACCGCAAAGTTTTTATTTCTTCTCCATGGATTTTAATACCTACTCCGAATTTTTCTTTTTATTCCTTTACTGCTTGCTCAATATACCGATTGAATAACATCGGGGAGAGGCTACAACCCTGTCTCACTACCTTCCCAACCACTGCTTCCGTTTCATGCCCCTCGACTCTTATAACTGCCATCTAGTTTCTGTACAAATTGTAAATAGCCTTTCGCTCCCTGTATTTTACCCCTGCCACCTTTAGAATTTGAAAGAGTGTATTCCAGTCAACATTGTCAAAAGCTTTCTCTAAGTCTACAAATGCTAGAAACGTAGGTTTGCATTTCCGTAATCTAGCTTCTAAGATAAGTCGTAAAGTCAGTATTGCCTCACGTGTCCCGATATTTCTACGGAATCCAAACTGATCTTCCCCGAGGTCGGCTTCTACTAGTTTTTCCATTCGTCTGTAAAGAATTCGCGTTAGTATTTTGCAGCTGTGACTTATTAAACTGATAGCTCGGTAATTTTCACATCTGTCAACACTTGCTTTCTTTCGGATTGAAATTATTATATTGTTCTTGAAGTCTGAGGGTATTTCGCCTGTCTCATACATCTTGCTCACCAGATGGTAGAGTTTTGTCAGGACTGGTTCTCCCAAGGCTGTCAGTAGTTCTAATGGAATGTTGTCTACTCCCGGGGACTTGTTTCGACTCAGGTCTTTCAGTGCTCTGTCAAACTCTTCACGCAGTATCATATCTCCCATTTCATCTTCATCTACATCCTCTTCCATTTCCATAATATTGTCCTCAAGTACATCGCCCTTGTATAGACCCTCTATATACTCCTTCCACCTTTCTGCTTTCCCTTCTTTGCTTAGAACTGGGTTTCCATCTGAGCTCTTGATATTCATACAAGTGGTTCTCTTTTCTTCAAAGGTCTCTTTAATTTTCCTGTAGGCAGTATCTATCTTACCCCTAGTGAGATAAGCCTCTACATCCTTACATTTGTCCTCTAGCCATCCCTGCTTAGCCATTTTGCACTTCCTGTCGATCTCATTTTTGAGACGTTTGTATTCCCTTTTGCCTGCTTCATTTACTGCATTTTTATATTTTCTCCTTTCATCAACTAAATTCAATATTTCTTCTGTTACCCAAGTATTTCTACTAGACCTCGTCTTTTTACCTACTTGATCCTCTGCTGCCTTCACTACTTCATCCCTCAAAGCTAGCCATTCTTCATTGACTGTATTTCTTTCCCCCCTCCTTGTCAATTGTTCCCTTATGCTCTCCCTGAAACTCTGTACAACCTCTGGTTTAGTCAGTTTATCCAGGTCCCATCTCCTTAAATTACCACTTTTATGTAGTTTCTTCAGTTTTAATCTACAGTTCATAACCAACAGATTGTGGTCAGAGTCCACATCTGCCCCTGGAAATGTCTTACAATTTAAAACCTGGTTCCTAAATCTCTGTTTTACCATTATATAATCTATCTGAAACCTGTCAGTATCTCCAGGCTTCTTCCATGTATACAACCTTCTTTCATGATTCTTGAACCAATTGTTAGCTATGATTAAGTTATGCTCTGTGCAAAATTCTACCAGGCGGCTTCCTCTTTCATTTCTTAGCCCCAACCCATATTCACCTACTATGTTTCCTTCTCTCCTTATTCCTACTGACGAATTCCAGTCACCCATGACTATTAAATTTTCGTCTCCCTTCATTATCTGAATAATTTCTTTTATTTCATCATACATTTCTTCAATTTGTTCGTCATCTGCAGAGCTAGTCGGCATATAAACTTGTACTACTGCCGTAGGCGTGGGCTTTGTATCTATCTTGGCCACAATAATGCGTTCACTATGCTGTTTGTAGTAGCTTACCCGCATTCCTATTTTCCTATTCATTATCAAACCTACTCCTGCATTACCCCTATTTGATTTTGTGTTTATAACCCTGAAGTTACCTGACCAGAAGTCTTGTTCCTCCTGCCACCGAACTTCACTAATTCCCACTATATCTAACTTTAACCTATCCATTTCCCTTTTTTAAATTTTCTAACCTACCTGCCCGATTAAGGGATCTGACATTCCACGCTCCGATCCGTAGAACGCCAGTTTTCTTTCTCCTGATAATGACATCCTCTTGAGTAGTCCCCGCCAAAGACCCGAATGGGGGACTATTTTACCTCCGGAATATTTTACCCAAGAGGACGCCATCATCATTTAGCCATACAGTAAAGCTGCATGCCCTCGGGAAAAATTACGGCTGTAGTTTCCCCTTGCTTTCAGCCGTTCGCAGTACCAGCACAGCAAGGCCGTTTTGGTTAGTGTTACAAGGCCAGATCAGTCAATCATCCAGACTGTTTCCCCTGCAACTACTGAAAAGGCTGCTGCCCCTCTTCAGGAACCACACGTTTGTCTGGCCTCTCAACAGATACCCCTCTGTTGTGGTTGCACCTACGGTACGGCTATCTGTATCACTGAGACACGCAAGCCTCCCCACCAACGGCAAGGTCCATGGTTCATGGGGGGGGATTTGGAATGTAACCTACAGAAATTAATTGAAATGTTCTTCTCTCACATTGATGCAGATGGGGTACATCCTATACCTGAGCCAACAAAAAAGTGCGCATTACTAATCTGCTGTGGATAAGAGTCGAAGAACACTGCTCTTGAAAATCAAACGATACATTCAACAAGATCCAACAGTCACTGAAGTTCTGAGAGCAATTAATTCTTCAGTAAATAATACTTTGTGGCTGAACGAGATACCAACGCAAACATACATAATGGTGTCACATTTTTAAAAAAAAATACGATGGCTGTCGTTACTTGATCTGAAATCTTAAGCATTTTCCTTGTGCGGACGTGTACTTACAGTGAGAGGCATTAAAAAGATTTAAGATGAACATACGTTCTTTGACGTTTAGTAAAATTTACATGTCTTGTTCAGTATGTATGGTAAAAAGCTAATCAGGTTATCACGATTGGCGTTCAAGGTTTCACGTATTGTATAGATTTATATGTGCAAAAGTATATCATAAAGAATTTCTAGAGCTGTATCTTCTGTTCGCTTCACTCATAACATCCGTATACATAATACTGATGTTCTGTTAACGAGGATTCAGTTATTGTCTTACATTAAAAACCAGTTACGCTTGAATGGAAGCTAGCGGTGGCTGTCGCTGTAATTCAGCCTCTTAATTTTGGTAGATGTAGGGCACATCTGAGACTGTTAATCATAATTGATTCTGAACGTTTTATAGTCAGTAGAATATCCAACCCCCCATGAACCATGGACCTTGCCGTTGGTGGGGAGGCTTGCGTGCCTCAGCGATACAGATGGCCGTACCGTAGGTGCAACCACAGCGGAGGGGTATCTGTTGAGAGGCCAGACAAACGTGTGGTTCCTGAAGACGGGCAGCAGCATATTCAGTAGTTGCAGGGGCAACAGTCTGGATGATTGACTGATATGGCCTTGTAACACTAACCAAAACGGCCATGCTGTGCTGGTACTGCGAACGGCTGAAAGCAAGGGGAAACTACAGCCGTAATATTTCCCGAGGGCATGCAGCTTTACTGTATGATTAAATGATGATGGCATCCTCATGGGTAAAATATTCCGGAGGTTAAATAGTCCCCCATTCGGACCACCGGGCGGGGACTAATCAGGAGGACGTCGTTATCAGGAGAAAGAAAACTGGCGTTCTACGGATCGGAGCGTGGAATGTCAGATCCCTTAATCGGGCAGGTAGATTAGAAAATTTAAAAAGGGAAATGGATAGGTTAAAGTTAGATACAGTGGGAATAAATAAGTTCGGTGGCAGGAGGAACAAGACTTTTGGTCAGGTGCATACAGGGCTATAAATACAAAATCAAATAGGGGTAATGCAGGAGTAGGTTTAAGGGGACACAGTCACGAGGTAACTCCCATAAGGAATCAAACCTAAAACGAGCAAACGTCAGGTACACTTCCTGAAGTAAGTAATGGAGATAAAGACCTGAAACTTTTACAGTGTACAGCTGAAACATCATTCACATATCACATAAAAATGGTTAATGTATTTTATATATTTCATGAGTAATCATTTTTTTGTTCTATAAGACAAAAAATTAAAACTTTTCTAAACACCTTGGAGCTTGTAAATCTGTTCTTTTTATCACTACTAGTCTATTTTTTATATAATTAATCATCGTTGTATTAACAACAGATACTGTAAGTCTGATGTCTGTAGCAGTCATACTTTTTGAGAAAAGTGTACCAGAAGGTCAAAAAATTTAGTTTTGTGAAAAATGGTATTAAAGTTTTACATGCACGAAAGTAATGTACAATGTCATACAGACACACTTTTAAAACATTCCAGGGCTATACTGTGGCTCAGCTTCTTGATCTTTATCTTCTTTTCTTCTTTTCTTTGATCTTCTGGCTATCCTGGCCTCCTTGGTAGCGTTTCCTGCAGAAATATCAGCATAACGGATACGGTCCATGTCAATCTTTTTCAGTCCCCTTTCAGTATTGATACCATCCTTTGTTCCCAAGAGTCTTAATACATCAGTCTTCTTTGACACACCAGCATTGAAGCACATCACTACATCATGAACACCAAATTTTAGTGTTTCTTTTCTAACGAAAACAGTTTTTGGTAGCCTTGTCCAAATGACAGAATTCAAACTTTCATTTGGGTTTTGAGTTTTTCCATGGAGACACTGTTTCAAGAGCTCTTGTTGGCTAAGGTCTCTGAAAATGGGTTTCACAGCTGGCAGGATTTTTTCTGGAATTGAATGTTTGTGCTTATAGCTGGAAGATGTAGCTGGGTTGTTGAATTTGCACCAGCTGTCAGGTCCCCGTGGGCAAAGGTTATGTTGTGGTTCCTCATCTGTTGAAATTTTATGAAAGAATATAGCCCAGATGGCTCTCCTCATTGCTTCTACATTGTTGCAGTTATTTCTAATGGCCATACCATAATAAGTCTGGATCCTGTCTGTTTCAGCCTTTGTCAGGCCCCCTTTACCACCAAACTTTTTTTCCTTACATATCTTTAGAAGTCGTGATCCCATTCTTTTCTGTACATGTCCTATACATTCCAGTTTATTAATTTTGACTCTAGGCTCATAAGGTTTATCTTCTACCACTTTCTGATAAGCCTTACTGTCTCCGTCCCCAAGACAGTCTGTATAGAGTATACCTCTTCACTGCACAGACCTTTTGAAAATGTTAGCAACACCAGCCACTGCCATGCCTCCACTAGAACCATCATAGTCCTATTTGCACACATGTTGTATACTGGGATTTTTGCTACAAATGTCACAGAACTTAGTAATAATTTCAACATCCAGAACCTTCCCAGTATCAAAAGAAGTTGCTGACACAATGCCATTTAGGGATGTATGCCCACGTTTCTGCCAACTGCCATCAAAACCAGCAGAAATTTGCCTTGGATCAGATTTCGTATCATTCAACTGAACTGCTTCTTTGGCTGCTTTCAACATTGTAGATTCACTTACCTCAGCTACAACTGCACCAATAGTCTTGTTGTAAACATCAAACTTTCTTGGAGGTGGAGGAATGTTCATCACTGCACAAAGAACAGTACCTGCACTTCGCCCTTTTCCAATAGATCTAAGTGCATACACTAATCTTATATTGTTTTCATACAATCTGCTTCTTGTTATGTGGGATGACATTGTATTGGCAGTACAGCTACATTCCAAACATGTCAAAATTAAATTACAAACAGTTCCCTTGGTTTTCACCACATCTTCGTGCAAAGTAACGTTTCCACCACAGTTTTTACAATTTGTGTGTTTTTCGATAAGTTCACGCAATAACCTCATGGAGATCAGAATGTTTGTGTCAGTAACAACAGAAACACTGTTCACACCACATATTGCATTGTCACGCATTTGAGAGGCACTTGGAAAACCGGCAGCACCTAGAAGCTTCTTGCTTGAAGCACTGACACTCGCACTGACTTCACTTCCAATATTATTTTCAGCTCTCTGTTCAAAACTAGCAGCTTTACGGTTTATTTTTACATATTTATTTCCACGAAACTTAGGCTTATATCCAAACTTCCTTATTCTACCTATTGTGTTATAACGTTTCACAAAATCATTACATTTGTATCACCAAAACGTAAACAACTAGGATGAAGAAACTGACAAACGATAGTCGACAATGTAGACAGGCTGGCAAACATCAGAATAACAATTCTCTCTTGCAACCCAAATAAATAGTATTTATATACGTGGAACATAAATGATTGTTGTACTATAGTCAATGCTGAATACTGTGCAAGACACAGCAAAAATGGACGGGGCGCTAATTACCATGCTTCTCGAACAAATTAATAACTCCGAATCCAATAATCAGATTTGTATGAAACAAACGGCATTTTGTAGCCAAATAATTGGAGCATAGATTAAGACCAAAAAAAAAATTCGATTTTTTTGAGCCTGTTCGCGACTGTGTCCCCTTAATAATGAATAAAAAAAATAGGAGTGCGGGTAAGCTACTACAAACAGCATAGTGAACGCATTATTGTGGCCAAGATAGACACGAAGCCCACGCCTACTACAGTAGTACAAGTTTATATGCCAACTAGCTCTGCAGATGATGAAGAAATTGATGAAATGTATGATGAGATTGAAACGTCCCCTTTGAACAATTATACAGGACTGTGCTTAACCTGACACACAATGTTTTTAGCGCAACGCAATCTGACTTTCAAAAATCCCTGCAAAAGAATGGCCCTGAGTAACATTAAACTATACCTTTCACAAATCACTTACCTCACAAAAATCTTCGCTGCTCAAGCTACTGCAATACAGCGAGCGCCACTACTGCCAGCTAAATAAAAGATTCAAACTATGGAAGGCACTAACTACTGATAGGGATAGTTAGCAAATGAAAGATATTAATAGAGAACAAACAATGTATTTACCTTGATATCATCATATATAAATATAGCAGTTCATGACAAATTTCAAAACTCCGCCATCTCTCTCCCCACATCCACCACTGCTGGCGGCTCACCTCCAACTGCGCAACGCTACGCGCTGTTCACATCCAGCTGCCTAACGCTACAATGGCGACTATTACAACAATGCAAAGCAGACACAGACTGCACACAGCACAGCCAGTGATTTTCATACAGAGGTGGCGTTACCAATAAAAAAACCTAAACAGCCTACTTACAAGATAAAAGAAATTATTCAGGTAGTGAAGGGAGACGAAAATTTAATAGTTATGGGTGACTGGAATTCGAGAATAGGAAAAGGGAGAGAAGGAAACATAGTAGGTGAATACGGATTGGGGGTAAGAAATCAAAGAGGAAGCCGTCTGGTAAAATTTTGCACAGAGCATAAATTAATCATAGCTAACACTTGGTTCAAGAATCATGAAAGAAGGTTGTATACATGGAAGAACCCTGGAGATACTAAAAGATAGATTATATAATGGTAAGACAGAGATTTAGGAACCAGGTTTTACATTGTAAGACATTTCCAGGGGCAGATGTGGACTCTGACCACAATCTGTTGGTTATGAACTGTAGATTAAAACTGAAGAAACTACATAAAAGTGGTAATTTAAGGAGATGGGACCTGGATAAACTGACTAAACCAGAGGTTGTACAGAGTTTCAGGGAGAGCATAAGGGAACAATTGACAAGGAGGGGGGAAAGAAATACAGTCAATGAAGAATAGCTAGCTTTGAGGGATGAAGTAGTGAAGGCAGCAGACGATCAAGTAGGTAAAAAGACCAGGGCTGGTAGAAATCCTTGGGTAACAGAAGAAATATTGAGTTTAATTGATGAAAGGAGAAAATATAAAAATGTAGTAAATGAAGCAGGCAAAAGGGAATACAAACTTCTCAAAAATGAGATCGACAGGAAGTGCAAAACTGCTAAGCAGGGATGGCTAGAGGACAAATGTAAGGATGTAGAGGCTTATCTCACTAGGGGTAAGATAGATACTGCCTACAGGACAATTAAAGAGACCTTTGGAGAAAAGAGAACCACTTGTATGAATATCAAGAGATCAGATGGAAACCCAGTTCTAAGCAAAGAAGGGAAAGCAGAAAGGTGGAAGGAGTATATAGAGGGTCTATACAAGGGCGATGTACTTGAGGACAATATTATGGAAATGGAAGAGGATGTAGATGAAGATGAAATGGGAGTTACGATACTGCGTGAAGAGTTTGACAGAGCACTGAAAGACCTGAGTCGAAACAAGGCCCCAGGAGTAGACAACATTCCATTAGAACTACTGACGGCCTTGGGAGAGCCAGTCATGACAAAACTCTACCATCTGGTGAGCAAGGTGTATGAGACAGGTGAAATACACTCATACTTCAAGAAGAATATAATAATTCCAATCCCAAAGAAAGCAGGTGTTCACAGATGTGAAAATTACCGAGCTATCAGTTTAATAAGTCTCAGCTGCAAAATATTAACGCGAATTCTTTACAGACGAATGGAAAAACTGGTAGAAGTCGACCTCGGGGAGTATCAGTTTGGATTCCGTAGAAATGTTGGAACACGTGAGGCAATACTGACCTTACGCCTTATCTTAGAAGAAAGATTAAGGAAAGGCAAACCTACGTTTCTAGCATTTGTAGACTTAGAGAAAGCTTTTGACAATGTTGAGTGGAATACACTCTTTCAAATTCTAAAGGTGGCAGGGGTAAAATACAGGGAGCGAAAGGCTATTTACAATTTGTACAGAAACTAGATGGCAGTTATAAGAGTCGAGGGGCATGAAACGGAAGCAGTGGTTGGGAAGGGAGTGAGACAGGGTTGTAGCCTCTCCCCGATGTTATTCAATCGGTATATTGAGCAAGCAGTAAAGGAAACGAAAGAAAAATTCGGAGTAGGTATTAAAATCCATGGAGAAGAAATAAAAATTTTGAGGTTCGCCGATGACATCGTAATTCTGTCAGAGACAGCAAAGGACTTGGAAGAGCAGTGAACGGAATGGACAGTGTCTTGAAAATAGGATATAAAATGAACATCAACAAAAGCAAAACGAGGATAATGGAATGTAGTCGAATTAAGTCGGGTGATGCTGAGGGAATTAGATTAGGAAATCAGACACTTAAAGTAGTAAAGGAGTTTTGCTATTTGGGGTGCAAAATTACTGATGATGGTCGAAGTAGAGAGGATATAAAATGTAGACTGGCAATGGCAAGAAAAGCGTTTCTGAAGAAGTGAAATTTGTTAACATCGAGTATAGATTTAAGTGTCAGGAAGTCGTTTCTGAAAGTATTTGTATGGAGTGTAGCTATGTATGGAAGTGAAACATGGACGATAAATAGTTTGGACAAGAAGAGAATAGAAGCTTTCGAAATGTGGTGCTACTGAAGAATGCTAAAGATTAGATGGGTAGATCACGTAACTAATGAGGAGGTATTGAATAGGATAGGGGAGAAGAGGAGTTTGTGGCACAACTTGACAAGAAGAAGGGACCGGTTGGTAGGGCATGTTCTGAGGCATCAAGGGATCACAAATTTAGCATTGGAGCGCAGCGTGGAGGGTAAAAATCATAGAGGTAGACCAAGAGATGAATACACTAAGCAGATTCAGAAGGATGTAGGTGCCGTAATCACTGGGAGATGAAGAAGCTTGCACGGGATAGAGTAGCATGAAGAGCTGCATCAAACCAGTCTCAGGACTGAAGACCACAACAACAACAACAGACTATCCAAAGCGGAATAGTAAGGTGAACTGCTAGACTACATGGCTAAAAGTGTACTGACACTAATCAGTAGACATCAATTTGGGGTGTGCGCACTCTTCATCTTTCTGGCTGCTTGAACTCTGCTGGGACAACGTTGTGTCTAAATGTTTGTGCAGAAATAGCAGCCCATTCTTCCTTAAGACCCGAAACTGCAGAAGGTTTGACGTTGGACGTCGGGATCTGAAGCGAAGTCAACGCTCTAAGTCATCCCAGAAGTGATATGTTGGGTTAGGGTCGGGACTCTGAGCAGGACATTCTTCTTCAGGAATGTTATTGTCCACAAGTAGCTGCCTCATAGGTGCTGCTCCATGACAGGCTACATTTTCATGATGCTATTATCATCGTCGCCGAACTGTATCTCTACGCAGCACGCAATGCCGCAAGCTGTGTTCACTTCCTTCCGCACTTAACATTTCCTGAAGCGCAATAATGGGACCACATCATAACCGGGAAAAAGACCCTCATACCGTAGTATCACCCTCTCCGAACTTCACCGTTAGCATTACACATGATGGCAGGTTATGTTCTCTTGGAATTCGCTAAAACCAAACACTTCCATCGTATTGCCACAGGATATAGCGTGATTAATCACTCCAAATCACTCATTTCCAGTCAACCGTTGTTCAGTAGCGTCGCTCTCTACAACACCTCAAGCGTCGCTTAGCACTGACGACAGAAACGTGTGGCTTACGAGGAGCTGTTCCACTATTGTACCCCATTCCATTTCAACTACCCACACTTAGTAATTATGCTAGTTGGACTGCAGATAGCATTTTGGAACAGAGTAGTTCCATCCACTGATTTCATGCAAATTTTTACAAACACTCTCTGCAGTGCTCGACGGCCTCTGCCCAATAGTTCATTGGGTCTGTTTCATCTCAGTTTAGCTGTTGTTGTTCCTACGTGTTTCCACTTCACAGTCACATCGTCAGCAGTCAACTTGGGCAGTTTAGTAGGGCGGAAATGTTCCTGATGACTCTATTATTCAGGTGACATCCAGAAACTAATCTATGTTCGAAATGACTGAGCTTTCCTGACTGAGGTATTCAGTTGTTATTGTTTCTCTACCGACAACACAGTATTCCCCGTGTCCTTTCATATTGTCGGGTCCACTTCTCGTGACATTTAGTGATCAATTCTGCATTACATAGTGGTGTCTGGATACTTTTGATCAGATAGTGTGTCTAACAGACATCGTACATGAGACAGTGGACAATAATAGTATAAGAGTAGCTTCAAACTTTTTGTGGCACTTACTGTAGAACAGGAGACACGGAAAGGCAAAGTACTACCAATGGCAAATATCATGCGTTTATCCCGCTTGAAGTCAAGTTAAAACCTTAGTACATCGAACGTAAGATCAACAGGCGTCTTTTCCAAAAGCGTTAACAAGTATTATATTCAATCATATCACTTTCCCAGCTCACCTGCTGAGAATCGGTATTTTAAAGAGACACCAATGCGAATCCGATGGTGAATTTGGTGGAGACACGAACCATGTATTCTTTGCCGCAAGACGCACCAAGGGCTAACTAAAAAATACAAAAAGGACAAAGAAACTAGTAAAATGCACTCTTTTGTCAGCCCCATATAAAGATCATAGGAAAGAATTCCGATGGTGAATTTCTTGGAGATATGAACCATGTATTCTTTGCTGCAAGACGCACCAAGTGCCAACTAAAAAATACAGAAAGGACAAAGAAACTAGTAAAATGCACTCATTTGTCAGCCCCATATAAAGATCATAGGAAAGAACTAAACCCTCAGTTGAAGAGATCAAGAATCCAGTTTTTTGTGATACGTCCAGTAGTTACCTGGAAACGACATTAAATAAATGTGTCATAATGTGTCAGTTTAGCTTCTATCTGATTAATACTCTCAGAAATTCAGAATGAGTGAAGCTAAAATGTGAACTGTGGTGAGGACTTTGTGAAATTTTTGTGTGTATTCTATGTATCCATTGCACATTCTATACTGTACTGTAAATGATTTTATTTAATAATGTGTCGCATAGCGAGATGGCTGCAAAGCGCACCAAGTGCCAAATAAAAAATACAAAAAGGACAAAGAAACTAGTTATTTACGCTCATTCGCCATCCCCGGACGTGTTAAAATACTGTCATTAAACACAAAAAAAAATTTTCATAGCTAAATAAAAATGAATGAGTGTACAAAAACGCTCATAATCAAAAGCCTTTTAATTGTTACACTTTTGTTCTTTCTAATAGTGACGTAGTAAACACCATAAAACCGAAATACCAACAATAATAAGAACGACAGAAAAGTAACAGTACAGTATTCAATTCTTCCAGCCATATCAACATTTGTGAGTGGTATATAAATAAGAAGCGTACGGAGTGCGATACGTTTTGTTTTCATAACATTTAAAATGGTAAGCATTATTTATACTTCTCCCATACGAAATTGACATCAGTCGCGTAAATTCAGTGCATTTCTCTGCATTTGCCCCCCGCTCCTCTAAAGTTAGCACTCACTGAGCTGTTCAGAGTCAACCAAAATGAATAAGCCGAATAAACTGTAACAAGGATATAATGAACTCTGAAAACTACTAAACTACATTATGTATTTAGCAGAATTTTGTTAATGGCTTGCCTCGGTTCCGAAGGACATCTTAAGCGGATTTTTCTGAAAAGTTGTCGGTGCAGAATTCTGGCGAAGTGCTGAAAGTTCGTTAACGGACGGCAGGCGTGTCTCAAAAGTAACGTCTCATCTTCGAGACCCATATAATGCAGCAGAGCTACGTTTGTCAGCACTGGTATATTTCGTCAGCACTGGTATATTTCGTGTGTAGGTATTTTTATGTCCTTTTGGTCGTTATCTGATCTACTAACTGGAAACTTCGTTATTTCACTTACAAATTTGGTTTATGAGGGACAGTCAAATGAAAACGGAACACATGGGAAAATAGTAAGTAAACTATTAATTATTTCTAAGGTCTCACTATTAGACAAGACGGTCGGCGCCTTCATGGAAAAATGTTTGCGGTTGCCCACGGAACCATGAGTGTACCGAGGCGTGCTTCTCTTCGTCCGAAGCATATCGATGTCTACAGAAGTTTTTCTTCAGCCTTCCAAAAGTATGAGTAGCACCACATGTTGTTCCGACTACACTGCAGAAGCTACTTCGGGAAGACCTTAAGCATCCTCCATACAATCCTGATCTCTACCTATGCTATTTTCATACGTTTGGAGCCCCGACGGAAGACATTCGTTTCTGTCGATATGCTTTGGACAAAGAGGTACCCTCCCGGGCACAATCATAGTTCCGTAGGCAACAGCATACATTTTTCCATGAAGGCGGAGGTTTGGCGGAAATTAGAGTTCTCCCTCGGCCATGGGTGTATGTATTTGTCCTTAGGATAATTTATGTTAAGTAGTGTGTAAGCTTAGTGACTGATGACCTTAGCAGTTAAGTCCCATAAGATTTCACACTCATTACACATCCATGATGGCATTGACAGTCTTGTCCCAAATTGGGACACAATTATTAACATGTGTGGCGATTAGTATTGATATAATTAAAAGTTTACTTACTTTTCCATTTATCTCACTTTCATTTATTTGCCTCTTGTACACTATGTGATCAAAAGTATCCGGACACCTCCAAAAACATACGTTTTTCATATTAGGTGCATTTTGCTGCGACCTACTGCCAGGTACTCCATATCAGCGACCTCAGTACTCATTAGACGTCGTGAGAGAGCAGAATGGGGCGCTCCGCGGAACACACGGACTTCGAACGTGGTCAGGTGATTGGGTGACACTTGTGTCTTACGTCTGAACTCGAGATTTACACACTCCTAAGCATTCCTAGGTCAACTGTTTCCGATGTGATAGTGAAGTGGAAACGTGAAGGGACACGGACAGCGCAAATGCGTACAAAATGGCTCTGAGCACTATGGGACTTAACATCTGAGGTCATCAGTCCCTCAGAACTTAGAACTACTTAAACCTAACTAACCTAAGGACATCACACACATCCATGCCCGAGACAGGATTCGAACCTGCGACCGTAGCGGTCGCGCGGTTCCAGACTGAAGCACCTAGAACCGAAATGCGTACAGGCCGACCTCGTCTATTGACTGAAGGAGACCGCCGACAGTTGAAGAGGGTCGTAATGTGTAATAGGCAGATATCTATCCAGACCATCACACAGGAATTCCAAACTGCATCAGGATCCACTGCAAGTACTATGACAGTTAGGTAGGAGGTGACGAAACTTGGATTTCATCATCGAGCGGCTGCATATAAGCCACACGTCACGCCGGTAAATGCCAGATGACGCCTCGCTTGATGAAAGGAGGGTAAACGTTGGACGATTGAACAGTAGAAAATCACGGTACACAATGTGGCGACCCATGGCAGGCTGTGGGTATGGCGAATGCCCGGTGAACGTCATCTGTGAGCGTGTGTAGTGCCAACAGTAAAATTCGGAGGCAGTGGTGTTATGGTGTGGTCGTGTTTTTCATGGACGAGGCTTGCACCTCGTTTTGTTTGGCGTGGCACTATCACATCACAGGCCTACATTGATGTTTTAAGCACCTTCTTGCTTCCCACTGTTGAAGAGCAATTCGGGGATGGCAATTCCATCTTTCAACACGATCGAGCACCTGTTCGTAATGCACGGCCTGTGGTGGAGTGGTTACACGACAGTAACATCACTGTAATGGATTGCCTGCACGGAGTTCTGACGTGAATGCTATAGAACACATTTGGGATGTTTTGGAACGCCGACTTCGTGCCAGGCCTCACCGACAGACATCGATACCTCTCCTCAGTACAGCACTCCGTGAAGAATGGTCTGCCGGTCCCCAAGAAACGTCCAGCACCTGATTGAACGTATGCCTGCGAGAGTGGAAGCTGTCAACAAGGCTATAGGTGGGCGAAGAACTTGTAAGTCATTTTCAGCCCTGTGTCCGGATGCTGTTGATCACATAGTGTAGGTTCCTATGGCATCAAGTAGACGCGGCCACAATAGTACCACCGTCGTTGCTACATCTGAGAAAGGGGGACATTGACACATAAGGCATCTACATCTGTTACACCTATCTTCCACATGCAACGTCACGGTGTATGGTGGAGGATACTTATGGTATCACTACATATTTCCCTCATTTCCCGTTCTATTCGCCTATAGCACGTGGGAAGAATGGTCGTAAGTAAAGCTCCATATGACACTTAATTTCTCCGATTTTCTCGTCTTGAGTTTGTTGAACGGAGCATCTCTGTAACGTTCTCATGTCGAGTAAATAATCCTGTGACAAAACGTGACAGTCTTCTTCCAGTCTTCTCAGGAGTAATGAAGAGTACTCAAGAATTGGTCGAACGAGTGTTTTTCAAGCCATTTCTTTCCTGTATGATTTACATTTCCTTAAGAGTCTTCCAATGAATTTCAGTGTGACATTATTTTTTCCTACTAGTTGTTTCACGTGACCATTCCTATTTCGGTCGTTCCGAACGGTTGCTTAACGATATTTACTGTTTCAGGTGATTTCTCACCGATTGTGTAATTGAGTAGTAGTGAATCTCTTCGCCTATTTATGCTCAGTCCGTTCTACTGTTCTACTTATTTGCGTTCAGGACCAACTGCCATTCGATGATTCTCTGTAGGTCTTCCAGCAGATCTTTACAGTCTCCTGCTGTTGCAACCTTCCGACCGACAATAGCATCATCCGCAAACAGGCTCGCAGAGCCTCCCAAATTTTTTTCCACTAGATCGTTAATATCTACTATCCGATCAAAAGTATCCGACTAGGTGAAGCCGAGTTAAACGGTAGATCTGAGGCAGACCCGTAATTATCAAAGGAGGTGGGCTGTATCGCGTAGTTGGTAGAGAAGCAGTAACAGTAAAATGGCTCCATCAGGAGAGCACAATCACTTCGAACGTGGACTGGTCATTGTACGTAACCTGAGTAAAACATCCATCAGGGGCAATTAAACTCTTCCAAAGTTGCCCAACTTGACTGTTGGCCTTGTGACTATGAAGTGGAATTGCAATGGAGCAACATCAACTAAAACCCGGTCGGGCAGACCTCATGGGCTGATGGACAGGGATCGTCGAGCACTGCGGTTCAATTGGCTCCAAGGACTGTGGGACTTAACATCTGAGGACATCAGTCCCCTAGACTTAAGAACTATTTAAACCTAACTAACCTAAGGACATCACACACATCCATGCCCAAGGCAGGATTTGAACCTGCGACCGTAGCAGCAGCGCGGTTCCGGACTGAAGCGCCTAGAACCGCTCGGCCACACCGGACGGCGAGCACTGCGGAAGCTGGTTGAAAAATATAGTATGAAATCAGCTGAAGGATCACTAGTGAATTCTGTAGCACTACCAGCGGTCTAGCTAGCACAGTGACTGTGTGTAGGCAGTGCAGTCAAGTGCAATGATCGAATAGCTCCTCACATTCGATGGACAATATTACCTGCCAACAGGGAAGTATGGAGGAGGCGGTGTTACGGAATGGGGTGTTTTTCGTGGTAAGGAGGTGGTCGTCTCATTATGCTTAAGAAATCGGTAAATATAGGTGGATCTGAACACATTTTATAGCATTTTGTACTGAGAAAAGAAGAGAACTTGTTAGGAGTGGATATTTGTTTGTATGGGTATGACATCACACTCTGTCGAAAAACACCATGTGTGAGGCAATGGTTTGTGGAAAATAATTTTTCTGCCCTGAGTCCCAATCTGAACCCAAGGAAAGACGTCTGAAATGCGTAAAAACCTAGATTTCGCTCCAGGTCCCAAGCTCCAACTTCTTCACTTCCCCTGTTTTCGGCTCTTGAGGAAGAATGGACTTCGAACACTCTCTGTATTGTCTAGTCCTACAAGTTTGCTGTAACATGAAGGTCAAGTTGACACATTTTTGCTTAAACGTGGCAACAATGGCAACATATGGGGCAATGCTTATTTGTAACGGAATATAAAATGATGAAATTGGGCAGTTTGTTACCGCTTTTTGCAATTTGTTACGGCATAAAAATATGATTTTCCTTGTGAAGGCAGAATGAGAAATTGCAAAATGGCAACATACAGAAGCACATGGACAAAAGAAACATTTACTGTATTAGCAAAAGAAGTAATAGCTTATTCCTCATAGAGGAAACTAGGACAGCGGTGAGGGTGATGGCTGAAGTAGCTGATGTCAGCACTTTTTGGTATCAGCGTTCCAGCAACTGTACTGATGTAAGCGCCATATTCTGGTGTCATCATTCCGGGAATTGCACTTCCGGTGTGCTGATCTCCTCTTCCCCCCTCCCACCCTGCCAATTTGCTCTCAGCCAATTGCTCGGGGGTCTCAATGCTTCCGGATAATTTGTTCTCCATTCTGGCTCTTTGCTTTTTAGTGGACAGACCACAATTAATTTCGCAAATTGGGCGTAAAACTTGGTAGGAAATTGGTAGAATAGGTAAACTGGTAGGATAGGCCAAAATGCAGATGTATAAGGCGCAGTTAAATGGAAAAGAGATAGATGGAAGAAAGTAAGCGAACATTATGTCAAAAGTAATCGCGATAACTGCTAATAGATTTATCCCATTGTGAGATAAAACGGAGAGTGTCTTCACGGGAAAATGTTTGTGGTTGCCTACAGAACCATGATTGTACCCAGGCGTACACCTTTTCGTCCGAAACAAATATCGACGGCCGCAAATTGCTTCCTCCAGGGCCCCAAAAAATGGAGATCGCATGGGAAGAAATCGGGACTGTATGAAGAACGTGTAAGGGCTTCCCAGTGAAAGTTCTGCAGCGTACTCGAAACAACCTTGGCAAAAAGTGGTCGGGCGTCATCCTGCAACAGAATGTTGTTATCCATCAATATTCCTAGGCATTTAGATTTGATGACGAGCTTCAATTTTTGCAGATTGTCGACATAGCACTGGGTGTTAATTGTGACGCCACGTTATACAATGTCAGTGAGCAGCAGGAAGTGCAGCCAAAGAAAATGGTGCCTGTTGTTTCGACTACGCTGCAGAAAGATCGCTGGGAAATCCCTGCACATCCTCCATCCGGTCCTGACCTCTCTTTGTGCTATTTCCATATTTTTGAAGCACTGAAGGAAGACATTCGTGGTCATTGATTTGCTCAAGACGAAGAGGTGCATGGTTTGGTACAATCATGGTTCCGTAGACAACTACAAACAATTTTCCAGGAAGCCATTGACCATCATGTCTCACATCAGGATAAATGTGTTAACAGTTATGGCGGTTACTTTTGAGATAATAAACAATTTACCCACTTTTTTACATCTGTCTCGTTTCAATTTGACTACGCCTGATATCTGTCAGATGTGTAAATGCACCCATTCTTGTAGAATATGATGCGTGAAATGCAAATGTTCCTGCACATTGTAAATACACTGACGGAAAAAAATCGCAACACCAAAAAAATGGTTCAAATGGCTCTGAGCACTATGGAACTTAACATCTGAGGTCATCAGTCCCCTAGAACTTAGAACTACTTAAACCTAACTAACCTAAGGACATCACACACATCCATGCCCGAGGCAGGATTCGAACCAGTGACCATAGCAGTCCCACGGTTCCGGACTGAAGCTCGGCCACAGCGGCAGGGTAACACGCAACACCAAAAAATAATTAATACAGAGTAATTAAATTTCGGAAATACATTTGTCTGTGTAAAATTCTGGTACATTAATAGCCAGTGTAACCACCAGAATTTTGAATACAAACATGTAAACGTGCATGCACTGTGTTGTACAGGTGCTGGATGACAGTTTATGGAATGGAGTTCCATGGCTGTTCCGCTTGGACGATTATTGCTGGTTGTGGATGACGCTGAAGTTGTCATCCTATGATATCCGATATGTGCTCGACTGGAGACAGATCTGGTTATCGAAGAAGCCAAACAACATGTCGACATTCTGTAGATCATGCTGGGTTACAACAACCTTATGTGGGTGAGAGTTAACATGTAGGAAAACGCCACCTGGAATGCTGTTTATGAATGGCAACACAGCAGGTCGAATCACCAGACTGACGTACAAATTTGCGTTCAGGGTGCGTGGAAGACCCACGAGAATCACGAGAATGCCCCTACTGTCATACGAAGTCACACCCAAGATCATAACCCCAAGTGAAGGGCCAGTGTGTCGAACACAGACAAGTTGGATGCATGCCCTCAACTGGCCCTCACCTGGCCTCATGGTCATCACTGGCACAGAGATAGACCCACCTTCCATCAGAGAAAACAAGAGATCTCCACCGCCCCCTCCAATTAACTCTCGCTTTACACCACCGAATTCGCAAATGGCTGTTGTCTGCGGTCAATGGAACGCACGCTACGGGGCGTCTGGATCGAAACTGTCCTTCAAGTAACCAATTTGTAACAGTTTGTTGTGTCATTGCGGTGCCAACCGCTGCTCAGATTGCTGCTGCAGATGCACCACAGCCATAAACCAAACACAATGGTCTTCCCTCTCGGTTACACCATATGGTAGTCCGGAGACCGACCTTCTTGAGACCGTACATTCTCGCGACCACCGCTGCCAGCAATCATGTACAGTGGCTACATTCCTGCTAAGTCTTTCTGCAATATCGCAGAAGAAACATCGTAGCCCTATTACACGACCTCGTTCAAACTCTCTGAGTTGTTGATAATGGTGTCTTTGTCGCCCTAAAGGCATTCTTGACTACCATCAACTCAGTACGTCCAGTCTCAAAGGTAACTGACGCACATGATCGTCACAGCGGATATTTAAAGCAAACTTGATTTTCATCATCGCAGTGGTGCTACTAGCGCCACTCTTATACGACTGGTGCGAAATGTGAATAGGCATCATCTTTCAGATGTAGAAACACTCCTACCAACTTTCTTTTATGTCGCACAACTTCGTCTTGGTGTTTGGATTTTTTTTCCATCAGTGTAACTAGCTTGCTGACGTTAAATGAAGGTCTTCATATTCCAGTACTTACAGTTCAGTATAACAAATTAATTCCCCCTCCTCCACTTGAGCAACTGCATGAGTCTAATCTTTTGTGCTCTGTAGTGAAGAGATTGTCGATCGACGTTGCAAATCACACGCACGTTGCATGCACATCGCACGCACGTCACACGCATGTCGAAGGTATATCACACGCCGTACGTTGCACATCGCCTCACGGAACTATAAATCTACATGAAAGGATTCAAGACGTGTTGGAAAACTCTATTAAGCAAATGGATCAAGAAATATCTTACGAATAATTATATATAAAGTCAGTTCCGCAAGCATTATTATTATGATTTTTGCCATATGTTACATAAATCGTACAGCTATATATGAAGCTTTACCAGCCGTTGTTGGGCTGTATTTTGCATTATTGTCATCCGGGAAAGTACAAATGAATGTCACCGTTGTTAGTTGTTCATGGAATGACGTTTTTGTAGGAAAGAATGGGTGTAAAACTATATTTTAGATACCTAGAGTCAGAAATTCATCGTTTCGGCGTGTACAGGGTAATTATAGTAAAAGTTCCAGTTTGAAAACGGTATAAAAAAAAACACTGTTCAGAATGACGTCAAATTTGAACCGAATGTTACCGAAGAAGTGCGAAACGTAATGAGACAAAAAAACTTTTAACTAAACTTTTAGCACTAGACGGCGTTGTCAGCGAGAGGATATGCAAAATAAAAGACACGGGGTAGACGGCTGTTCCCCAGTTTGCATCTGAGGCATTCGATTTGATTGTCTCGATGTAGGATCGAGCGCTGAAAGTAAGGCTCTTTTATAAGAACAGTGACGGTGCGCCAGTAGCTCTGCAGAAGTTACAGACACTGAAGAGTATGAAAAAAGGCGTTAGTCCCATAACTACCAAGGGTCTGCAGAAAATGATTACTAAATGCGAAAACACAGGTCATTTTGAAATGCAGTGTTGCAAAGGGAGGAAAACAACAGGTCCGACATCGTTAGAAGATGTGGCCATAGCATTGCAGGAGGGGTCGAGCAGTAGTGTGCAAACATGCAGTTTACGGGGAATTGCCCGAACTTTGTACTTACCTGTGAGCACGGTGCATAAAATTCTATGAAACATCCAGCACTGCTATCCATACAAAATTACTCATGTTCAAGAATTGGTTCATGTTGACCTACCAGTAAGACAAACGTTTGCTCTAGTATTTCTTGTTGGCATGGAAATGGACAATGAATGGCCGAGGAACAAATTGTAGCCCATTTCCATCACCAAGGACGTTGCAGTACACAGAACAGAAGAATATGGACAGTGGAAAATCCTCTCGCACATCTAGGAGATGGGTCTTGCGGGTGCTGGTTCCCGTACCATCAATGGTAAACGCTGTGAGAGTCTTTTGAGGACCAACATCAATCAGACCCTCTCAGCGAAGATGTGTGGATGTGGGTATGATCATTTGTATGCAAGATGGCGCTCGTCCGCAACTTGCACAGTGAAACAGCTGCCGCAGAGTCATTTTGGAAGTGCGAAAGTTATCAGCCGCCAGTTACTTAAATCCTGGCCGTCCAGGTCATCTGATCTTAACCTGTGTGACTTCTGGCCACGTGGTTATCTGAAAGATGCTGTATCTAGCGCTCCTATTACAAATGTAGCTAAAACGAAAGCACGCATTGCATTCTGAATGTGACCCCTGAGACAACCCGATTGGTTTGGAACATGGTGTGTCTCGATTTCAACTTGTGGCAGAAAACGGTACACAGAATATTGAACATGTCTTGCTCCAGTCTCTCAACAGTTAAGCTCCGATTTCACTGTTGCACTTCATGCGGTTTTTGACCTCAGGACAGTTAAAAACAGATTTCATTTTTTTTCTTTTTATACAGTTTTTGGCCTTAAAACAATTAAAAACCGTCGTCTCTGTTACTTTGTATGTGGTTTTTGGTCCAAGCACATTTCAAAACCTATTTATTTCATCCAGTCTGGTACGACCATGCCGTGGTGGATGGGCTTACCTAACCAGAAGTGCCACAACTATTGAATGTCAGACTTGTGCTGTCATGCACATTTCAAAGTACCTTTGGTTCAATATGCATCTCACACAAGAGCCGTCGTATTGCGATTCATCTTTCATTTGTAGCCGAACCCAATTACGTTATGACTCTTAACAACGCCATGTAGTGGGAAAATTTTCTTCATTTTTTCCCCTAATATTCCCCCTTCTTCGACAATCTTTCTGTCACATTTTACGTCATCTAGAGCAGCGGTTTTTCTTTACAGTATTTTTAAACTGAAACTTCAATTACAATCATCCTGTATAATGGCTTTCTTAGCTATCAATTTTCCAATTTCCAGATTTGGTGTCCTACCACTCTTCCAATTTTACAATCTTTCCTGCCAATTTTATGACCAATTCGCCAATTTCAGGATTTGGCGCCCTACCAATCTGCAATTTCACAACATCTTCCTGCCAATTTTTACGACCAATTTGCCAATTATCCAGCCATTACGACTGATTTCCTACCAATTTGCCAATTTTACACCCTATGTTACCAATTTCCAGATTTGGTGCCACTGGACTAACATTTTCTACCATTTTGTAGAACTTGAAACGTAAAAAAAGTAAAAAATCTAATACCTCACAGGAATCTGTCGCGTTCCCACTGTGCGTTAGTCTCGCGACTAACTATCGCGTTCGTATTGCGTTCAAATGGTTGATGCAAATGGCTCTGAGTACTATGGGACTTAACATCTTAGGTCATCAGTCCCCTAGAACAGAACTACTTAAACCTAACTAACCTAAGGACATCACACACATCCATGCCCAAGGCAGGATTCGAACCTGCGACCGTAGCAGTCCCGTGTTTCCGGACTGCAGCGCCTAGAACCGCACGGCCACCGCGGCCGGCGTTCGTATTGGGGAAGAAGTACATCTCCTATATTTATCATGTTTTTTATTGAAGATCACTCAGGAAAAAGAACATAACATAGGCAGTGATTTCACGATAATAACCAATAGAACGTTGCAGAAAACTTGGGTAGAACTCTCCAGAAACGTTCTGCAAAATCAACAACGTAACAATTATAACGTAGCACATCGTTTAAAGTCATGGAACGCTCGCGCGCCGCGGCAAGGAGTAAGTACATGTCAGCGCTACTCGCGGCCGGCACGCGAACCTTGCGTTCCGTCAGCTGTTCGCGGCTGCCAGCCGCGCGACCGCCTTCGACGCCACACAGCCTCCCACGGGAGAGCGGAGCTCTGTTGTTATTGGTAACTGCCTCAGACGCTGTCCTTGAACTTGGCCGGAAAGTGCACACGACGTCCGGACCGCGTTGTACGTTGTGTCTGCGTCGAAGGAGCTGCGTGAGGTGCTGGATTGTCAGCTGTCGAAAACGCCGGTCGGTGGAGGGAGCTGTACGCATCTAAAGATTCTTCCTAGACAAAAGCAGCTTTAACTCGGTCGACCGACACTGTGGTCCTTATTCCATTCACCAAAACTTCCATAATTTTGTCCCGTCTTGTTATTATGCGCTGTGGTCCAGTGTAAGGTGACGTGAGCGCTGGTTTAATCCCGTCTTTGCGTAGCATGACATGGGTGCAATGCTTTGACTCTTTATGTACAAACGTATGCGGTGTACCACATGGCGATGCCGGATGCGGTCGCATGTGTGAAATCCGATCCCGCAATTGGATTATAAACTGGGACGACTGTGATAAGGCCCCCATTGAGGCACATGAATCAATAAACTCGCCTGGTAGCCGCAGGGATTCCCCATAGACCAACTCAGCAGAGGATGCGTCGAGGTCTGGCTTAGTGACGGTGCGGAGGCCGAATAGCACTAAAGGAAGAGCCGTGGTCCATTTCGATTCGTGACACATTAGGGCGGCTTTGAGGGATCGGTGACACAGTTCAACTATGCCGTTGCTGGCTGGATGATAACTCGTTGCTACGTGATGTGATATGCCGCAAAACTTGCTCAGCTGAGTAAACAATTCAGACTCGAACTGGCGTCCTCTGTCAGTTGTTATATGTAATGGACAGCCGAAACGAGTGACCCAGTTGGACATAACTGCGGCAGCCAGCGTTTCGGCAGAAATGTTATCAATCGGAATAGCTTCTACCCAGCGAGTGAATCTATCAATGATGGTTAGCAAAAATAGTGTTGACCCTCTGAGGGCGCTAAAGGTCCCACGACGTCCAAGTGGACGTAGGCAAACCTCTCGGTCGTGTCTGGGAATTTGCCTACTGGCGCGCGAACATGACTTGAAATGTTGCTGCGTTGACAACTGACGCACGCGCGAGCCCACTGACGGCAGTCTTTTTGTATCCCCGGCCGCACGTAACGACTTCGTCGTCGTCTTTACCCCTGGATGACATAAATCGTGGAGGTTATTAAATATTTGCTTAAGCAGGTCTGCCGGGACGAATGGGCGCGCTTTGTTATTGGAGGTGTCGCAATATATCTTAGTGTCTGATCCTGGTACATCAATGAGCTTGAGCTGCAGGCCTGCTGTGTCATCGTTTAGGCAATTTTCAAGTTCTTGATCTGATTGTTGTGCTTGGGCCAGGCGTTGGAGGTCGATAGTCTCTGTGATTGCATTGACGCGCGACAAACAGTCTGCCACTACATTGTTCAACCGAGAGATGTGTTTAATGTCCGTGGAAAATTGAGCAATATATTCCAACTGATTAAACTGCCTCGGCGAGCGTTTGTTGTTATTCTGGCGGAAGGAAAATGTCAGATCTTTATGGTCCGTATAAATTGTAAATACTCTCGCCTCCAGCTGCGTTCGGAAATATTTCACGGAAGCGTAGATGGCCAACAATTCCCGGTCGTAAGCGCTCCATTGTTGCTGAGCGGGTGATAATTTCCGAGATAAAAAAGCGAGGGCACCCATGTCATGCTACGCCAGGCTTCGTCCACATATTGCTACAATGCTGCGCCGATGGCCACTTGGCTAGCCTCCACAACGAGCGCAAGAGGCGCGTCTAAAGCAGGCTGGGCAAGAAGCTATGCTTTTCTTGGCGCTTTCTAAAGCGTCTATCATTGTCTGTGGCCACTGCACAGGCGCTTTACCTTTTGTTTCCGGACCGGCCAGCGCTGCTGTAAGTGGTTCTTGAAGTTCTGCCGCATGTGGCAGATGGCAGCGATAGAAATTGAGGATTCCGAGGAATCTACGTAATTCTTTGGCTGTCTCTAGGAGACGAATATTCAAAATGGCTTTAACTTTCTCTGGCAAAGGATACGATCCCGCAGAAGAAATTTGGTGATCCAGAAACGTTATCTATGGTTGTCCGAACACACACTTAGTGGTGACGTTCAAAACAATGCCGTACTTGTGAAGGCGCTCAAAAACTTCAATAAGATGCTGTTCATGTTCCTCTGGCGTCGCGGAGAAGACGAGTATGTCGTCTAGGTAGGCAAAACAACATGGTAACTCTCGTAATACACAATCAATTAATCGTTACCATGTTTGTGCGGCGTTTCTCAGGGCAAACGTCATAAATAAGATTCCGAACAAGCCAAAAGGCATTGTAATTGCTGTCTTCGGGATATCTTTCTCAGCAACCGGAATTTGTGTGTATACTTTGGCACAATCCAACACACTAAGCACCTGTTTGCCACACAATGCGTGACTGTAGTCTTTTAGGAGAGGCACTGGATAGCGGTCTGGAATTGTTCTCGCGTTTAAGGCTCGGTAGTCGCCGCCCGGCCGCCACATGCCGTTCTTTTTAGGCACCAAATGCAAGGGTGACGACCACGCCCCACTAGACGGGCGGATAATGCCCTCGGCCAGCATAGCATCAAGCTCTGTCTTAGCGATCGCGTACCGGTCCGGAGCTAATCGTCTGGGTCTGCATGAGATCGGGGGACCAGCCGTCATATTAATGTAGTGCACTGTATCATGACGTACCTTTCATGGGGCTCCTGGAGGCTTCGTGAGAGCAGGGAAGTGCGCTAGCAGTTTAGAGTACCTGTCGTCCTCACTATGGATCGCCTTGGCGTAGTAAGTTGCAGCGTGGCGCCGGAGTCCAGCGGTGGACAACCTTGTGACTGTGTCCAGCAGCCGAGCGTTGGCGACGTCAGGCATCAGGCGGTAATGCGCCAAGAGGTCTGCGCCAATGATAGGCTCCACGTCTGCGACTATGAAGTTCCACACCAAAGAACGTCTCAGTCCGAGGTCTAGTTCCAAATGCTGTACGTGATCGCAGAATTATTAGCGGCCGACAGCTGAATTGCGGCGACCGGACGGTACTTATGTAGCTTATCGCGTGGTAGAATGCTGAGGTCCGATTCGGTGTCGATCAAAAACTTTCGGCCTGTCTTGCGGTCCGATACGAATAGACGTACAGAAGATCTGCCCAGTGCGTTTACTTCCGCGTGATATTTGTTGCTGGTATATGCACAAGGCAGATTACATTTGCGTGCATGCTCTCCATATCGCTGGTGATACCAACATACGTATAGGCGGCGCATCACCAGAGGCGTGCGCGCGCGATGAAGAACGGCTTCGGGATCTCCGTCGGAACTGTCCTTTAAGGTTCCGGTCGGCGAGTAATTCATTCATTTGTCTACTGAGGGAGTCGACCTTGTTTAATAAGCTCTCGTACAGCAGTTTGTTGTTTCCACTTTATTCACGAGACTGTTGTAGTCGGGTTTAGTTCCCATCAATGCACTGCACCCGTCGACGGATCAGAGTAGGAATCGGGCACAACTGCGTCTTGAATCCGGTCGGCGAGGTCGGCTACGGCGTCAAGCGGAATATCGGTTTGTGACGCGACGATGGCTTTCACTTGAGCCTGCAGTCTGCTGCTCCATAATGTACGAAGTACCGTATCCAGTACCGTGCCTGCATCGACTTTGCTCCTCAGCTAACGGAAGTATTGGGACGGTTTTTTGTCTCCATTGTCCTCCTTTGTTAGAGCCTGCCGTACCCTCTCCTCTTGCGAGGCGGATACTCGTCGAATTAACTCGGTCTTGAGTTTCGTGTAGGTCTCTGTGTTGGGCGGCGAAGTTATAGTATCCTGTACGTCGGCAGCGTATCGATGGTGTAATTGGCTCACTACCAATGCGAACTTGGTGGAATCCGACGTCACACCTGCACAAAGAAAACTCGCCTCGACTTGTGCGAAACATAACGTGGGGTTGTGAGGCCAGAATGGTAGTAGTCGTACTGCCAGTCTTGAAATCGCGGGAATTTCTGGTGTATCTGTCATGTTTCCGCCAACAATGTTACTTTCTTGGTCCTGATGAATCGTCTTCTTAGCCACAATCACGTCAATCACGTCGGGGTCACCAGATGTCGCGTTCCCAGGCTCACGATTTTTTCCTTTAGTGTTATTTTAACACCTTTTACAAAAGGTAGGCCGGCAGCAGCCTATCTACGCCGCTCTTCGGCCACAGAAAACCATAGAACAGATAACATGTAGACAGATATACAGAAAATATGAATATGAAACAACAGGTGGCTGGCTCTGAGCACTATGGGACTTAACATCTATGGTCATCAGTCCCCTAGAACATAGAATTACTTAAACCTAACTAACCTAAGGACAGCACACAACACCCAGTCATCACGAGGCAGAGAAAATCCCTGACCCCGCCGGGAATCGAACCCGGGAACCCGGGCGTGGGAAGCGAGAACGCTAGCGCACGTCCACGGGCTGCGGACTGAAACAACAGGTGACACACATAACGAGAATAACGAAGACGTTCGAACTGAATTGCATTAAGCAACTGCAAACGTACACGAAGGCACAATGAGTACACTGTCGAACGGTGGAGGACACTAAAGAGACACAATTGCACTGGAATGAAGAAACACTGCACAGAAAAGATTGACGATAATCTTCGACGCACTGCACACACAACTGCACGAAAAAAGGGAGGGCTGCCACAGGAAATAGGGGAGAGTAGGAGGGTGGTAGGGAGGACAGGCTCGCGACTAACTATCGCGTTCTTATTGTGGAAAAAGTATGTCTTCTATGTTTATCATGTTTTTATTGAAGTTCACTCAGGAAAGAACACATAACATAGGAAGTGATTACACAATAACAACCAGTGGAACGTTACAGAAAACTTGGGTAGAACTCCCCAGAAACGTTCTGTAAAATCAGCATCGGAACACTTATAACGTAGCACATCGTTTAAAAGTCATGGAGCGCTCGCGCGCCGCGGCAAGGACTAAGTACATGTAAGCGCTCCTCGCGGCCGGCACGCGAACCTCGTTGACACTTGCGTTCCATCAGCTGACCGCGGCTGCCGGCCGCGCGACCGCCTTAGTCGCCACAAACCAAATTTAAAAGCAATATCGTGTTTTGTAATGAGTATGTTGTCGTCTTCTACCCTGCTCCACAAATTTTCGGCCATTTTGCAGAATGTTCTGTGACGTCATTAATTTATACACACACTAATGTCAAAGTATCTTATGTTAATATTTACCACCATTAGCCGAATATGCCTTTGCGTCATTAATTTACGCACACAGTACAATGTGCTCTGGCTACACTATAAATCTAGAGTAACGGATTTGAAGGCATGTTGGAAACTCTTTATGGTTCTTCAGCGTCATGCAGGAGTCAAAGGAACCTATCATATAACATTCTCGTCAGTCATCAGGACTGGGGTCAGATCTGGCTATGAAGCCGATTGACCCAAGCCTGGGTAATATGTCTATTTGCAGTAATGCACTGACAACTATAGTTGGCATTGGCTCCTTCTCTACGTATGTTTTGCTACTCTATGTAAAATCATTTTGTCCGTAATTCAACTTCTGTCACACCTAGTAATTGCTACACCACTATTTGGTAATCGTCCAGCAGGAAGGAGGGTACTCTGTACACAGTTTTTCTGTAGATAACATTACGAAACACCTATTTGACGATATACCGAATGCAGTTAGATAAGGTCCCTATGACTCGAGTATCAGGCGATTTGAGTTTTGTCATAAATTATACTGTAGTGGGTGGGCGTTTTCGGAGCTCTTCTTACTAAGCCAATGGCAAATGAGAAACAGGATAGGGAGATTTGGTAATATGCAGAAAATTAATAACACTTTATTTGTGAATATATTCTTGGTATTTAGAGAAAGGATATACATATATACAGTACTGATACGATGTATCATAATGAATGATAGCTCTCATTAAATGTGTGTAATGTAAGATGATGCCTACAACAAAGAGAGAGAACCATATAGTGTCTGATTACAATATTAATCATGAACATCTTGAGCTCGTCACGTCGTGTAAGTACACTGCTCCGCAGAACTTAAGGACCAGTTAGATAAAGTAACATAACACTTTAACAACTCATTGGAAATGAATGAATGTGTGGGAGCATGTTGCCAGAGGTCTCTCAGTCGAGCACAGACATGACGTGCACAGACATGACGTGAGGTCAGCGTGATTATAGTGCAAAATAGAGCTGACCACGCAACAGGGGGCAGTTGAAGGAACGGGAAAAAGACAGTGTTTGTCGATCAGCGAGTAGTTACTGTGCACTGTGGTGATGTTCTTCATTGCAACATAGCCAAGGAATGTCTGGTATGACAATCATTTCAAGCTAGTCATTTGTAAGGGTACTGAAAGTGGAGTTTAATGTAGTGCTAACATTGACATGATGTAGTAGACCACAGAAGCGTATGTCGCTGAATAGACGATACCGTTCAACAAACAGTTATGTCAGGGGGAGTAGCTAGATTAATGAATGAGGAACCGTTACTCATAGCATCATGTTTCCACAAAAACAGGAGTTGCTGCCCTATATTAGTTCTTCTCCTGCTCATCATCGAAATGCAAATGTGAGGCTTGATGAAGTGATTATAAAACACAACGGAACGAGACAATGTGCTCACAATTGACGAGGACCACATGTGGACACGGTAACGTCATTTTCTGTGTACCCGCTCTGCAGTAGTATAATATCAAAAACAACCGTATCTGCCACATTACACAATTAATGTTTTCTTCATGTGTGTATGTTGAACACTGTAGTTATAAATAGAAGCTTAATACACATAAACACACAAAATAGAGTAATAAGATCTGCCATGTTCTACAAGATGTGACACCACCTCCTGTAAATCAGTGTCTCAGTTTCCTTCTTAAACAATTAAAACTACAGACAAGCAGGTAATAGTGTGCATAAGATACATTGGTTCATTTCTTAAGACCTACGAAATAGCATTGCTTGAAGGACTCAATCATAATTCGGTAACACACTTATTTGACGGTACTGTGGATGTTTCCCCTGCTGCTTTAATACAACACTAGCGCATTGGCATTGGCATACTCGTTATTTACTGATTTACTAGTGGCATTCAAATAGACCAGCAGACGGAATGCCCTCAATCCTCGACTTGTTAGAAATCTGTGTCTGCTTTTCTCAGGACTGTAATGTTAAAGTATCTTACCATAATAACTTTTGGTGAGTAGCAATAGTTTGTGTGTATTTGAATTGCAGGATCTGGATGCGGAAATAAGAGGAATTAGGTAGGAAATATTTTGTTTTATTTACATAGATATACGAGGGCGTGTTGAAGAGTAATGCTTCCGAATTTTTAATGCAAAAACTCTTAAAACCGTTTAAATGGTTCAAATGGCTCTGAGCACTATGAGACTTAACTTCAGAGGTCATCAGTCCCCTAGAACTTAGAACTACTTAAACCTAACTAACCTAAGGCCGGCGCCGTTTAAATAAAACAAACGTTATTAACGTACTATATCTTTATTCTTCCTGTCTTCATATTTGCAGCCCTGCGCCGATATATGGCTCATAATGGTAGCGTGTAACATGGCGGTGTGTAACGTAACTATGTCGGAGTGTAAGAAACAGCGCGCTATAATCGAGTTTCGACTTCGAAGAGTTCGCCCACACACTGAGCACTCTGTCCTTCAGCACGACACTGTCAGGCGATATACGAGCGCTCCGACATCTGCAATAATCCGATGCCTTGGGTTCACCGTCATCGATAATCCTCCATACTGTCATGACCTGGCTCCATGCGATGGTCATCTGTTTCCGAAATTTAAAGAACATCTTCGAGGACTTCACTTTGATAGTGATAAAGCAGTGCAAGCAGAGGTGAGGTTATAACTTCGTCAAGAAAGTCAAACATTCTGCAGTGACGGTATAAAAAATTGGTCCTCGTTGGGAGAAACGTGCTCGCCGCCAGGGTGATTATGTTGAGATATAAATATGTATACATGGGGAATAAAGATGTAAAATGTTAATAACGTTTGTTTTATTAAAAAAGGTTTAAAGAGTTTTCGCATAAAAAAATGCGGTGGCATTACTTTTCAGCACTCCCTCGCACATACATTATCGTCATTGTGTTCTGCACACAATTGTCAACCATACACCTTAAATTCTGCCTGTATAGCATTCAGACCTGTAAGTACAACAACATACATAAATATCCTGCCCGTGAAATCAGCTTCCACAGACCTGGCGTTTATAGGATCTACATTTGTGTATTCTCGTACTGGCTGAATACAAGCATTTAGAGACTGTCCTAATAGCTTCATATTTACACTATTTGAAGAATCCTCCAAAGACAGCACAAAAAATGTCACAGATTCTTCAAATAGTTTATTTACAAGAATAGGAAACACTGTTCATCTACTGCGATGAATAATAATACGAGATTTTACAAGTTGAAAGGCACTTGCTGAAGGCTGTAGTTTAAAAAACAAGTTTATCACACGTATGTAAATGCTAAGTCTCGCTGAGACCATCTTGAAGCGAAGTTCAACTAAGAGTTTAACTTCTTCTGTCTTGCCATACTGTTAAAATCCAACAGACAATGAAAGTGGCTACGAAGTCTTTCGCGACGTATTTCTTGAGTAAAAATCTCTCGGTGTACATGCCGCGTCAAATCAGGATAAATCTCCGAGCTTTCGACCACTACCTCCATGGTCGTCGTCAGGGCTAAAACTGACTGTCGTGAACTAGCGAGGTTCCCACATTTATATGCAACGCTGTCGTGACAAGGAGGTAGTACCGAAGTTTGCAGTCGTCAAACACCACATCAGAAGCGCTGCAGTAAACAGAATTTTACGAAAGACCAGCCATGCAATTGTGAAGGAGAGGATACGTCATACCAGGTATGAACTAGACATGAACGCTCGCCTGTCATTTAGTTGCCATTTATTTCTGGCCGAAGTCCTCTCGCCATTGGACTGGGAATGGGTGGATATGACTTTGGCGGCACACCAACGAGCCAATTTAAGCAGGACTACGGCGAAACAGGCCGATAAATTTGAGCGGCTTAACCGTGATCAAGGAACTACTAGGTCCAACGGCATTCACCGCACTGTTATCAACTTCTCTGATAAGGAACTTGATGAAGCTACCATCTCGGCTCTCAGTAAAGGATTGAACTTTGCCCCAGCTCCACGTAAGTTACCGGTGGTTGAGATCATTGGTGGAGTGGAACAAGCAGTTCGTCATCTTCCTCAAGAAGCAGCGGATGACGTAAGGCTTGCTACTAGCCGGATTTTAGCGACATCCAAGCCGCCTAAGTCAAACATCAGCAGAGAGGAGAGACAAGGACTGAAATTGTTGCAGAAGGATGAAGATCTTGTTGTTTTACCTGGTGACAAGGGGAACGCCACGGTAATCCTCAATGCTACAGATTACCATAAGAAAGTTGGATTGTTACTGGAGGACAGCACATACCGGGTTCTCAGACGGGATCCCACATCGGCGCTCAGCAGGAAGACAAGGGAGCTACTAAAAAACTCTGGCCTCTCCGACGAACTGGTAAAGAATTTACGGCCGAGAGCACCTAGGCCACCAAGACTGTACGGTTTGCCAAAGGTTCGTAAGGAGAACGTCCCGTTGAGACCGATTGTTAGCGCTATTGGCTCTCCTACGTACAAGCTTGCAAAGCACTTAACTAAATTGTTGGCGCCTATAGTTGGTCACTGCCCACATCATATTAAAAATTCAAAAATGTTTGTTGATATCATAAAACAGATGAAGATAGGCCCAAGTGATATCATGGTCAGCCTCGACGTGGTTTCTCTGTTCACCAAAGTACCTGTGGATGACACATTACAACTGTTGGCTGCTCATTTCTCCTCAGAAATTTTGAAGTAGTTCCGGCATACCTTGACGACCACTTATTTTTTATACAGTGGAAATTATTATGAAATGACGGATGGAACAGCCATGGGTTCGCCACTGTCACCAGCAATAGCGAATTTTTTCATGGAGGACTTCGAAGAACGAGCGCTGAGCAGTGCTCACCTCCGCCCATCATGCTTCTACAGATACGTCGACGATACTTTTTTAATCTGGCCACACGGCAGCGACACGCTGCAGCAGTTCGTCGAGCATCTGAATGGTGTACATCCAAACATAAAATTTACATTGGAGGTAGAGAAGGAAGGGAAGTTACCTTTTTTAGATGTGTTGGTAGAGCGAAAGCCGGATGGACGGCTGGGCCATTCTGTGTACAGGAAGCCAACCCATACAGACTTATATCTGCATAGCCATAGCTTCCATCATCCGTCTCAGAAGAGAGCTATGCTGAATACTTTAGTACACAGAGCCAGGACTATTTCCGACAAGCACCACCTCGGTCCCGAGATTAACCATTTGACGACTGTTTTCAAGAGGAATGGTTATTCTGCCGGTGAAATTAAATCAGTATTGTCCAAGAAAGTAAGACACGATGCCGGCCACATACAAGAAGAGGACCAACACATAGCGCGGCTTCCTTTTTGCGGTGCTACAACGAGCAAGATAGCCAGAGTCCTGAAGAGGCAAGGAATAAAACCAGTTTTCCGACCACCTAAGAAAATTAAGGAAATGTTGAGACCAGTCAAAGATAGTCTCGGCTTAAGAGTGCCGGGAATTTATACTATTCCTTGCGAATGCGGCAAGAATTACGTGGGCCAGTCTGTAAGAACCGTTGCCGACCGCTGCATCGAGCACCAACGCCACCTGAAATACAGGTATTTGGAAAAATCTGCGGTGGCTGAACATAGCCTGCTTAACAAGCATAAGATTTTATTTGAAGAAACCAGAGTAATAGCCCACACATCGAATTACTGGGACTCTGTGATCCGGGAAGCAGTCGAAATTAGACTTGGCGATAATAACTTTAATAGAGACAACGGCTATGCACTTAGCAACACTTGGAAGAGTGCACTGGATAAAGAAAAATCGCAGAGAAAAACTTCTCGCACTTTACCTCCTGATTCAAGGGATGGTGCTGCAAGCAACGCGGGATAGCAACTACATCTATGGAAGTAGAGGGCACCACTTCGCTACGCGCCATATCGCTGACGTATTCCAGCCAATCAGTAGCCGTCCTTTGCATATAAAAGTGGGAACCTCGCTAGTTCACGACTAATCCCTCCAAGCCCCAGGCGATCATCATAGGCCGCACCACCCGCTCCTTCCGCCTCCATGATTTCTACCTCACCATTTACGGCCGTCCTATCCACCTCACTCCTACCCTCAAATACCTTGGCCTCACACTCGACCGCCACCTCACCTGGACTCCCCATCTCCTTACCATCCAAAACAAAGCTCACAACCGCCTCCGCCTCCTGAAACTCCTGTCCGGCCGGACGTGGGGTCTGCATCCTTCCACCATCCTTCACACCTACAAATCCATGATCCGCCCCATCCTTTGTTATGCCAGCATCGCTTGGATTTCCGCCCCTCCCCGGTTCTATAAAGCCCTCCAAATCCTCGAACGCCATGCACTCCGCCTCGCCTTCCGCATCCGCCTTCCGTCCCCCACGCGTATCCTCTATGACCTCATCCCCTTCCCCCACCTTCTCCTTTTCCTTGAACACATCCGCACACTATATGTTGTCCGCCGCCTTGATCCCCCTCACCCCCTGGTGTCTCCCTTCCTCTCCATTCCCAACCAGTTGCCGCGCCTTTACCGTTGTGTCCCTCCCTCTCTCCATCTCCACACCCTCCATCTCCTTTCCCAACACAACTTCCACCGTCTACCGCTCCCGGATGATGAGCTTCGCCCTGACATCTACCCTTCCTACCAACTCTAACCCCCTCTTCCTGCCTCCTCCTCAGGGCTCCCTCTCCTCCCCCTCCCTCCTCCTGAGCGGATTTCCCCTCCTACTCCCCGTCCATCTCTTGTGCCTTCTTTCAGTGTCTCTGCGCTCCCTCCTGCCCTGTCTTCCCTTTCCCTCTCCCGCCCCATGTGTCTCCTGCCTCTTCGTGCACCCACGGTTGCCCCTCCTCTCTTCATCCCGCCGCTTCCCCAGCTGCCCCATGCTCTCCCCTCCTTTTCCATCCTCTCTGCCCTTTCCCTCGGCAGGTCCCGCCTAGTAGTTTTACTCTTCGTCGTGTGTGCTCCAAGTGGGTTTTAAGTGTGTTGTTTTCGGAGTGTTTTTCATACTGTGGCCAACTTTTAAACTGTGCATGCGCATCCAGTGTCTTCTCTGTGTTCTACGACCGCACACTGTGTTTTTTAAACTTTCTGGTGACTATTTTAACTGTCCCCAATGAACTTCTACATGTCAGTGATTTTGACCTCCATTTTCTCCCCTTACTCTGTTTTATGTTCCCCTTTTTTACCTCCTTATGTATGTATTATTTTATTCTTGTTTTAGTTGTCATGTCACTCGGCTGAAGAGCGGCGGATTGTGCTGCTGACAGCCCTCCCCTGCCCATATGGGGCAGAGGCATGAAATCACAATAAAGAAAAAAAAAAATAGTTCACGACAGTCAGTTTTAGCCCTGACGACGACCATGGAGGTAGTGGTCGAAAGCTCGGAGATTTATCCTGATTTGACGCGGCATGTACACCGAGAGATTTTTACTCCAGACAATGTAAGTTCTTCCGTCTACGCACGAAGTGAAAGCTCCATTGGAACAGTCTACAATCAATGAACTACAAGAATCATCTAAACAAAGATTTACAACATCCACAGCCTCGAAGTCAGGTCCGTCAGCAGCGTCGCAGCTACCCAGGACCCGAACTGGAAACCTGGCGCCGGCCGCGGTGGTCTCGCGGTTCTAGGCGCGCAGTCCGGAACCGTGCGATTGCTACGGTCGCAGGTTCGAATCCTCACTTGGGCATGGATGTGTGTGATGTCCTTAGGTTAGTTAGGTTTAAGTAGTTCTAAGTTCAAGGGGACTGATGACCACAGCTGTTAAGTCCCATAGTGCTCAGAGCCATTTGAACCATTTTGAAACCTGGCTTCCAGTAAACCAGTGAACTGACGGTGGACGGCCGTGCGCCGGTTTAAATACCGTCCAGTGGCAGAATATCTTAGGATCTATTTTCGGTCTCTTGAATTGCGAAAGCAAGTAATTTCCCGCTACCCGCGAACTCTGGTGGTCCTCCAAAATCGCCTACTGGAACAGCAGGAAATCTAATTGCGTAGGCTTCCGCGGCCAGAGTCAGTCGACATAAAAGTTTTCTGTGTTTGGTACCGCGTCATAATGTAAAAACTACTGCTACTATAGAAAGGCCAACGTTTCGGCCGCCCGCATCTCGTGGTCGTGCGGTAGCGTTCTCGCTTCCCACGCCCGGGTTCCCGGGTTCGATTCCCGGCGGGGTCAGGGATTTTCTCTGCCTCGTGATGGCTGGGTGTTGTGTGCTGTCCTTAGGTTAGTTAGGTTTAAGTAGTTCTAAGTTCTAGGGGACTGATGACCATAGATGTTAAGTCCCATAGTCCTCAGAGCCACAACGTTTCGGCCACGCGTCATAATGTAAAAACTACTGCTACTATAGAAAAGCCAACGTTTCGGCCACGATTGTAGTGGCCTTCTTCTGGGTCCCAGAAGAAGGCTGCTGCAATCGTGGCCGAAACGTTGGCTTTTCTATAGCAGCAGTAGTTTTTACATTATGACGCGGTACCAAACCCAGAAAACTTTTATTGCGAGCAGGAAATCTGTTTTTCGACGGGAAGAGGCTACCTGGAGTTGGGCAGCCTACGACGCTGGCGTGTATGATGTGATGTCGACTTTGCAGGCGTAACGTCGCGGCATGTCACTACTCTTGACGCAAATACACTGCCCTATAGACTTACATGATCACTGTTTCTAAACCCCATAATTGTCTCCCATTCTGACACATAAGTATGAAATTTGGCTCAAAGCTGCCTACCGCCTTCCTCTACAATGGTGCCAAGGTGTGGCGCCCTGCAGCTTCATCTTCAGGCTCGACGAAGTTTCAAACAGCAAGGTGTCGGCACTTGAGAGAAAGAGGCCAGAGCTCAGTCCATATGACGGGTAGAATGGATTAATGATGCCACACTGGCCCAGTGATTCATGCTTTTTTCTGAAAATGTTTCTGAAACATTTACCTCGCCCACCCACAGGAAAGCCACGTGATTTCAACACCGGGCGTCACGGTCCTGACCTCCTGAGGGGCGTCAAAAGAATAGGTAAAACGTTGTAAGAGCATGTGACGGGGTGCAAGCAGAGCTCTCTATTTGCAGAATGGTTCCCAGAGTGGATCGGGGTCCTTTGGTTTGGAGCCGAGTGGAGGGTCTCAACCAGAGGCTTCGTCGACTCTGTGACGGTCTTGGCTGCAGATTTCTAGACTTGCACTATTGGGTGGGGAATTGTAGGACGCCCCTAGATAGGCCAGGGGTGCACTACACAAAGGAAGCGGCTACTCGGGTAGCAGAGTACTTGTGGCGTGCACATGGGTTTCTTTAGGCTAGGCAGGAGTGCGAGGTGTCCTGATGAACACTCACCAGTCGACGTGCAGGCAGGGAAATCAGGACGCGCTCAGTGTAAAGACACTTCACCTATCAAGATATTAGCAGTAAATTTTCAGAGTGTTCGGAATAAAGTTCCTGAATTTACTACCCTCCAGGAAGCGTGTGGCCCGCAAATTATTCTCGGGAGTGGGACCTGGCTGAACCCTCAGATAGAAAGTTCTGAAATATTTAGTGAGGGTTGGAACGTGTATCGGAAAGACAGATTAGACACCGTAGGAGGTGGTGTCTTCATTGCAGTTGGCAAAAATATTGTGTCTACTGAGGTCGAAGTAGAGTGTGATTGTGAAGTTATCTGGACACGTTTAACAGGGCTAGGAGAAATAAAGTTAATTGTTGAGTGTTATTACTGGCCACCAGGTTCCACCGTGACAGTTTTAGAATCATTCAAAGGGAGTCTACACTCTGTATCGCAGAAGTACCCGGATCATGCTATATTAGTCGGAGGCGACTTCAACCTACCTAGTATAGACTGGGATGTCTATGGATTCATTACAGGTGGTACAGACAAGCCGTCGTGTGAATTACTTTTGAACACATTATCCGAAAACTGTCTTGAGCTAAATCGACAGCCAACGCGTAATGGAAATATTTTAGATCTGGTAGCCACGAACCGACCAGATCTCATTGACGGTGTCAGTGTTGGCTCAAATGGTTCAAATGGCTCTGAGCACTATGGGACTTAACATCTGTGGTCATCAGTCCCCTAGAACTTAGAACTACTTAAACCTAACTAACCTAAGGACATCACACACAGCCATGCCCGAGGCAGGATTCGAACCTGCGACCGTAGCAGTCACGCGGTTCCGGACTGAGCGCCTAGAACCGCTAGACCACCACGGCCGGCTGTCAGTGTTGAGACAGGGATTAGTGATCATGATGTTGTCATTACGACTATGGTTACGAAAGTTAAAAAGTCGGTCAAGAAGGCTAGGAGAGTATTCTTATTAGAAAGAGCTGATAAGCAGTTGTTAGCATCCCACTTAGTAAATGAATCGACTTCACTTACTTTCGGTACGATGGACGTGGAAGAATTATGGGCAAATTTGAAACATGTTGTAAATCACGCATTGGACAAGTATGTGCCGAAAAAGTGGGATACGGACGGAAAAGACCCACCGTGGTTTAACAGCGCAATTCCGAGAATGCTCAGGAAGCAAAGACAGTTGCACTCGCGGTACAAGGAAGATAGGGAGAATGAGGACAGGCAAAAGTTAGTAGAGATTCGTGCTGCTGTAAAAAGAGCGATGCGCGAAGCATTCAACTACTACGATCGTCATACCTTAGCAAAAGATATTGCTGAAAACCCTAGGAAATTCTGGTCTTACGTAAAATCGGTAAGCAGGTCGAAGGCTTCCATCCAGTCACTCACTGATCAGTCTGGCCTGGCAACGGAAGACAGCAAAACGAAAGCTGAAATTTTAAATTTAGCATTTGAGAAATCTTTCACGCAGGAGGATCGTACGAACATACCGCTGTTTGAGTCTCGTACAGATTCCCCTATGGAGGACATAGTGATAGACATCCCTGGGGTTGTGAAGCAGCTGAATGGGTTGAAAATAAATAAATCGCCAGGTCCTGCTGGGATTCCAATTCGGTTTTACAGAGAGTACTCTACTGCATCGGCTCCTTACTTAGCTTGCATTTATCGCGAATCTCTTGCCCAGCGTAGAGTCGCGAGCGACTGGAAAAAAGTGCAGGTGACGCCTGTATATAAGAAGGGTAGAACGACGGATCCTCGAAACTACAGACCAATATCCTTAACATCGGTTTGTTGCAGGATTCTTGAACATACTCTCAGTTCGAATATAATGAATTTCCTTGAGACAAAGAAGTTGCTATCCATGCATCAGCACGGCTTTAGAAAGCATCGCTCCTGCGCAACGCAACTGGCCCTTTTCTCACATGATATCTTGCGAATCATGGATGAAGGGTATCAGACGGATGCCGTATTCCTTGACTTCCGGAAAGCGTTTGTCTCGGTGCCCCACTGCAGACTCCTAACTAAGGTACGAGCGTATGGGATTTGTTCCCAAATATGTGAGTGGCTCGAAGACTTCTTAAGTAATAGAACCCAGTACGTTGTCCCCGATGGTGAGTGTTCATCGGAGGTGAGGGTATCATCTGGAGTGCCCCAGGGAAGTGTGGTAGGTCCGCTGTTGTTTTCTATCTACATAAATGATCTTTAGATAGGGTGGATAGCAATGTGCGGTTGTTTGCTCATGATGCTGTGGTGTACGGGAAGGTGTCGTCGTTGAGTGACTGTAGGAGGATACAAGATGACTTGGACAGGATTCGTGATTGGTGTAAAGAGTGGCAGCTAACTCTAAATATAGATAAATGTAAATTAATGCAGATGAATAGGAAAAAGAATCCCGTAATGTTTGAATACTCCATTAGTAGTGTAGCGCTTGACACAGTCACGTCTATTAAATATTTGGGCGTAACATTGTAGAGCAATATGAAGTGGGACAAGCATGTAATGGCAGTTGTTGGGAAGGCGGATAGTCGTCTTATGTTCATTGGTAGAATTTTGTGAAGATTTGGTTCATCTGTAAAGGAGACCGCTTATAAAACACTAATAGACCTATTCTTGAGTACTGCTCGAGCGTTTGGAATCCCTATCAGGTCGGATTGAGGGAGGACATAGAAGCAATTCAGAGGCGAGCTGCTAGATTAGTTACTGGTAGGTTTGATCATCACGCGAGTGTTACGGAAATGCTTCAGGAACTCGGGTGGGAGTCTCTAGAGGAAAGGAGGCGTTCTTTTCGTGAATCGCTACTGAGGAAATTTAGAGACCCAGCATTTGAGGCTGACTGCAGTACAATTTTACTGCCGCCAACTTACATATCGCGGAAATACCACAAAGATATGAGAGATTAGGGCTCGTACAGAGGCATATAGGCAGTCATTTTTCCCTCGTTCTGTTTGGCAGTGGAACAGGGAGAGAAGATGCTAGTTGTGGTACGAGGTACCCTCCGCCACGCACCGTATGGTGGATTGCAGAGTATGTATGTAGATGTAGATGTAGATGATACATCCACTTGTGGTGTTGGGGAGAATTGGGGGGAAATTTGGTACCAATTAAACATCATTAACCTACTTGACACGTCATATGAAGTTATGAGCTGTGGCCTTTTTATGCATGTGTCGACACCTTGCTGTCTGGGGCGTCTTCTGGCCCGAGGGTGACGACGCAGGGTGGCGCGTTTTTGCACCTTTATAGAGGAAGATTGTAGGCACCTTTGTGCAATATTTCAAACTTATGCGTTGGAATGAGGGTCAATTACGGGGTTTCCAAACAGTTATCCTTTTATTTTATTGTACAGTGTAGTTCACAAAGTCATAGTATGCACCAGACGCCAGTGGCTCAGTTTGTCTTTAGCAGTCATCAACACATGTAGCAATCATTACCACACAGTATACATCAGAACACTCGAATGTATTATGTAAACCCCATGTCCCCTGAAGTTATTTAAAGCACAGTTTCTCGCCATATATCAACTTTTGAAAACTTCCTCCCAGACGTGTCGATGTTAATAGGGTATGGGCGCTATCGTACTCTGTCGTCATCTACTTCTCTGTTCACTCCAGTATCTTGCGCAGGTAGCCCATACTCTCTAGTCCCAACATGTTGAATGTTTTCTACTTTTATTGCTACATGAATGTCACTGTCGGGTTCTAGGCCAATATTTATCCGTTTATACCCACTTACTGTCAGATTATATGTATAGGCGAATAGCAACATTCTGCTAGCGCTTAACTGAGGCTCAGCGAGTTGAGTAAGTGCCATTAGCTGTGGCTAGTTTGGTGGCGTGCGAAGTGGTGTGTCGAAGACCTACGCGTCATGGTGCTGCAGTTCTGACGATGTCAGTCATTGCGTCCATCGTCAGTGCGGATCGGGGGCATTTTGCGTTGCTGGAAAAAGTAAGAAATAACGGAGAGTAGTTATAATCTAATATATTAATAATAAAATTGATAATAATAATGGGAGGACAGCTGTTTAGTCTCAGAAGGGACTATAAGGTGCTGTCTGGGTAGTGCAACTCAATGGATTGGCGGCAATCATTTCTAGTGCGGCAGGAGAGGCATTTAAAAAAGGAAAGACAACTCCAGCAATTGCAACTCTTTGCCTTGGAGGGCCAAATCAGGTAACGCATATTCGTGCCATTCTGTTGCATTGCCATTATTTGTTGAACAATATTCCCATGTATACCTCTCTTGATTGCTGGGTAAGCTAAAGAAACTGTCATACACTCTTCCATTATCATGTCTTTCCATTCTTGGTGGACAAGGTAGTGAATTCATTTCTCTGATGAATGTTGCAAGAAATACAATTGTTAAAGTCTTTGCTCGACAGAAGTGTCTCGCCAATCGAGGCCATGATACTTAGGGATCCGGAGAGAACGGGCTCAGAAGCTGCAACACTAAGAAGAAGAATCACTTCTCGGCTCTTTGGCTGTGTATTAATGTATATAGATTCTCACTAACAAAGCAGTAGTCCTGCTGTTGGCACCTCATGCTGATCCTTTAACTATGACATACCGTACAAAGCTCGAATGAGAGGTAGTTGGGATTTTATAACAAAAAAAGGGAGGGGCCTACTTGATTCCTATTGCCTGAGGGCATATTGCCCAAAAGCTGTCGAGCCCCACGGCTACTGGTCGAGGGCAGTTCCGTATGACTGACAACTAATTCTGATCGTTCGGATACTTTGAGCACAGTCTACACTGTGACTGTTCTTGCACGCGAGCGGTGGGGCCCCCCGGCTATTGGCTGAAAGCGTGATGATGTTGGCCTAGAGGAAAGTGGAGGAGGTGATGTTGAGGATTGACCTTGAATATAATAAACACAATTGCCTCAGCAGTCTGTAAGTGCAGTTTGTGGAATTCTGACACCCGAAGCGCTGATTGCACATTTCCTGCAACACTGACGCTGGAAATTGCTAACATTGCTGTTGTGGGTTGGCAGGAGAGCCAACACCGGGTTATTAGAGGAAGCCGAAAGGCACGCGTTTTAGCTCACGCAGGCTGGCGTGAGGTCTGGAACAGGACTAGGAAATTAGAATTTAGAAAAACGGACGTAGCTGGTGAAATACTTAACTTTAATCCATTAATGATGAGCGTCGCTCTTGACTGTACATGATTCATAATATCAATAGTAACTGAACATGGCGCCTTGCTAGGTCGTAGCAAATGACGTAGCTGAAGGCTGTGCTAACTACCGTCTCGGCAAATGAGAGCGTATTTTGTCAGTGAACCATCGCTAGCAAAGTCGGTTGTACAACTCGGCGAGTGCTAGGAAGTCTCTCTAGACCTGCCGTGTGGCGGCGCTCGGTCTGCAATTACTGATAGTGGCGACACGCGGGTCCGACGTATACTAACGAACCGCGGCCAATTTAAAGGCTACCACCTAGCAAGTGTGGTATCTGGCGGTGACACCACACTTGCATTTTGAGATCAATCTCGATATCAAGGTAATCTATAGCGCCTGTGCTATCCTACTGAGGAAGGCCACTAATAAATATGGAATAACTTTCATGATGCTACAGCATTTCTGTCGAAAAATGAAAACTGCTTATACTGGTTTCACACAGTTCTATAGTTTAATTACCTGAGAAAACATTGTATTATACGAAGTAACCAAATGAATGTATGAAACGTCCCCTTTGTACAATTATACAAGACTGTGCTTAAACTGACACTCAATATTTTTAGCGCAACGCAATCTGACTTTCAATAATCCCTACAAAAGAATGGCCCTGACTAACATTAACCTACACCTTTCACAAATCACTTACCTCACAAAAATCTTCGTTACTCGAACTACTGCAACACAGCGAGCGCCACTACTGCCAGCTAAATAATAGATTGAAACTACTGAAGGCACTAACTACTGATAGGCATAGTTAGTAAATGAAAGATTTTTATAGAGAACATACAATGTATTTACCTTAATAGTGTCGAAAAATCATAATACACATAGCAGTTCATGACATCCAGTCTTACAAATTTCAAAACTCCGCCATTTCTCTCCCTACATGCACCACTGCTGGCGGCACACCTCCAACTGCGCAACGCTACGCGCTGTTCGCATCCAGCTGCCCAACACTACAATGGCAGACAACAATGCAAACTAACCACAGACAGCACACAGCACAGCCAGTGATTTTCATACAGAGCGCTACGTAACGTTGCCAATAATAAAACATAAACAGCCTACTTACAAATGTTTTAATGTGAATTAATTGCCAAGTTTATTGCTATCATCTACAAGGTACCCAGTGAATCAATTCGTAAAAGAACGTTGAATACAATATTTATTCTTAGCGTCACTTAATTCAGATATTAATGAGATATTATACTCTTCCCAATTTCAGACTCTAATACAGCTGTACCTAATGTAAGATACAAAAAAATCTCGTTAGGAGAAAATCCAAAACAAGACAGATGAAGGAGACGAAACCAAAGAAAACAGTACACATGTCAAAGCAGAAGGCAGAGAATAAGAAGAAGAAGAATAACAAGAAGAAGAAAAAGAGAAAGAAAAAGGGCAAGAAAAAGAAGAAGAGTATGATCATGATGACAGAAATGATGAGGATGATGGCGATGACACTAAAGAAGAGTCATGAAACGAAGTTCTCGGGGATATCATTGCTCATAAGCAAAGCTACCCTTCCTACAGAACGTTAAATTCAAATATAAATCATAAATATACCCAAATCGTTAAGCCTGAGTTAAATAAAAGTGCCGGATCATTGCTGAGAGATGATGGCATACATATTGGTATAGGTGGAAACGAAATGCACCAGGCATTTACAATTGGAATAAACCGAGTGAATTGGCGAAGCAATTAGTTTTCTTGCTACCTTCAAAAGTGGCAGGCAATATCTCACGTACTGATGAAAGTCCATCTATCGAAGTGGAACTTCACGAAGCATCGATTACTATAACTAACGGTGAAAATGCAACTGCGGTTAAATAAATGTTTATCAACACCACTGACCACCCTGATGACGAAAATAACAATGGAAACCTCGAATTAGCTCTCGTTTCCGAATTATGGGAAGGTGCACTTAATTACAATTACACTCCTGGAAATTGAAATAAGAACACCGTGAATTCATTGTCCCAGGAAGGGGAAACTTTATTGACACATTCCTGGGGTCAGATACATCACATGATCACACTGACAGAACCACAGGCACATAGACACAGGCAACAGAGCATGCACAATGTCGGCACTAGTACAGTGTATATCCACCTTTCGCAGCAATTCAGGCTGCTATTCTCCCATGGAGACGATCGTAGAGATGCTGGATGTAGTCCTGTGGAACGGCTTGCCATGCCATTTCCACCTGGCGCCTCAGTTGGACCAGCGTTCGTGCTGGACGTGCAGACCGCGTGAGACGACGCTTCATCCAGTCCCAAACATGCTCAATGGGGGACAGATCCGGAGATCTTGCTGGCCAGGGTAGTTGACTTACACCTTCTAGAGCACGTTGGGTGGCACGGGATACATGCGGACGTGCATTGTCCTGTTGGAACAGCAAGTTCCCTTGCCGGTCTAGGAATGATAGAACGATGGGTTCGATGACGGTTTGGATGTACCGTGCACTATTCAGTGTCCCCTCGACGATCACCAGTGGTGTACGGCCAGTGTAGGAGATCGCTCCCCACACCATGATGCCGGGTGTTGGCCCTGTGTGCCCCGGTCGTATGCAGTCCTGATTGTGGCGCTCACCTGCACGGCGCCTAACACGCATACGACCATCATTGGCATCAAGGCAGAAGCGACTCTCATCGCTGAAGACGACACGTCTCCATTCGTCCCTCCATTCACGCCTGTCGCGACACCACTGGAGGCGGGCTGCACGATGTTGGGGCGTGAGCGGAAGACGGCCTAACGGCGTGTGGGACCGTATCCCAGCTTCATGGAGACGGTTGCGAATGGTCCTCGCCGATACCCCAGGAGCAACAGTGTCCCTAATTTGCTGGGAAGTGGCGGTGCGGTCCCCTACGGCACTGCGTAGGATACTACGGTCTTGGCGTGCATCCGTGCGTCGCTGCCGTCCGGTCCCAGGTCGACGGGCACGTGCACCTTCCGCCGACCACTGGCGACAACATCGATGTACTGTGGAGACCTCACGCCCCACGTGTTGAGCAATTCGGCGGTATGTCCACCCGGCCTCCTGCATGCCCACTATACGCCCTCGCTCAAAGTCCGTCAACTGCACATACGGTTCACGTCCACGCTGTCGAGGCATGCTACCAGTGTTAAAGACTGCGATGGACCTCCGTATGCCACGGCAAACTGGCTGACACTGACGGCGGCGGTGCACAAATGCTGCGCAGCTAGCGCCATTCGACGGCCAACACCGCGGTTCCTGGTGTGTCCGCTGTGCCGTGCGTGTGATCATTGCTTGTACAGCCCTCTCGCAGTGTCCGGAGCAAGTATGGTGGGTCTGACACACCGCTGTCAATGTGTTCTTTTTTTCCATTTCCAGGAGTGTATATTGTATCAGCGTTTACCGACAGTCCCTTCCCTCATAGGCTTCAAAGTCCCGTTGATGGTAGACAGAGTGATGAAGTTTCAGGCAACAATAGCTGTGTGTTTTTTGCCGCTATTTTTAGTCTGTGCTCGTAGCAACAAGGGGAAGGGGGAGAGGAAGGGAGGAGCGGAGTGTGTTTCAACAAGCGTAGTTTCAGTCTATTGGAAGCTGTGTTCTGTTCGTAAGCTGGAACAACGTGTTACTGATAGAGGTGTACAAATTCCCCTTGCAGCCTGCTTGCCCCTAGCTCCTCTGCAACCATTCATGCAGGTCAGCCTGCCGCAACGTAAACACAAGAGTGCGCGTGTACTGAGGCATAGTGGGTAATGCGGCCGACTTGGGCTCCCGTAAGCCCGGGCTACTTGTGTTCCCGCAGGCCTGCCAAGCTTCTCGGGACCCGTTCAGCTTGCTGCGTCTGACAACAGGTTGCGCTGTCGAGCTACCGTGACTAGAGTAGCCAGGTAGTAATCCCGCAGTTCATTTATCGCAACGGTGGGGGCAGCACAATGAATAGGTCGAACTTTAGTGAGATTGAAAAAAAATTGACGACTGGCGAAGACATGTTGGTAACGAAACAGAGAGCCGGTCGGAGTGGCCGTGGGGTTCTAGGCGCTACAGTCCGGAACCGAGCGTTCGCTACGGTCGCAGGTTCGAATCCTGCCTCGGGCACGGATGTGTGTGATGTCCTTAGGTTAGTTGGGTTTAATTAGTTCTAAGTTCTAGGCGACTGATGACCTCAGAAGTTAAGTCGCATAGTGCTCAGAGCCATTCGAACCATTTGAACGAAACAGAGCTCAAGTGCCGCATGGGAAACGTTTTCGTGTGTTTATGAGGCCGCAAACGATGTCAAAATCTTTTGTAAGGTGCTCAATTCCGTGCACTGTCCGAAATATTATGTAGACAGTGATGTTCCTCTTGATGGTCAAGCGTGCAAAATTTCTTCGAGATCCGAATAAAACTGTATGTTGGTGTAGAAGTGTGTAAGTAAAGTACGCTCCCCCATGCACCATTCAGAATTTTAAGCAGACAGTGCCCTTCAACCTGCTTTGAATATCAAGTGTGACAAATTTCATCAAGATAGGAATAAAAACGTACAATTTGTCGAATTCCGTTAGGTAAAGTAACCCCTGCCATGCACCCGACGAAAGTTTATATAGACTGTGACCTTCCTCTTGGTTTCAAGGTACAGTGTGCAAAATTTCGTGAAGATTGTATCCAATACAAACACACGGACACAATGAAAACGCACTTTCAGGTTTTCTCAAATTTTCCGATTTTTCGGTCGATTTTCCAAAATTTTATTTCATAAAAACCTTGTCCTGAGAATTACGAACACAGCAAAAAAAAAAAAAAAAAAAAAAAAAGCTGTTCTCGAGTTTTACGCTTATCAACACATTTGGCAATTTATTTTTATTTATATAGATAATAAGCACGAAATATACTCGTAAAGGAAGAATGTACAAATAAAACCCAATATTTTTTGACCTGAAATTAATATATATATATATATATATATACATATATATATATATATATATAATGTTGGGGTTTGTCTTTTGGTGCTCAGGTAAAATAAAAACTTTTAACTAACGTTCATAATACGACAATGACGCGCGCAGACTAAACGGCTGCGTAGCGCAGCTCAGCAGTAATATGGGCAGGCAAGCAAGTTTCCCGCAGCCTGCCCGGGTTGGGTTCTGCTTGGCTTGGCTGGGAGTGAAGCAGCCTGCCCGTTCTGTTGACGACGCGCGGCGGCCTGCCCGCCTGGCCACCGGGCAAGCATGGGCGGAACATGTACACCACTGGTTACTGAAGTCTAGTTAGCGCGTGTGGTCACTGTAATTCCTGTGATCCAATATGCATCGCAAATGCCAAACATTGTTGATAATTTTTGCTGCATTTTGGACAGGCTACTCTGAAATCGCAATGGAGGACAATAATGTCTTATATTAGAATGGCATAGAGACTGTACTTTTACTGTGAAATTGGGGACCAGGACAAGCCTTAGGCTCCTCTTCTATGTTGCATACCTTGTGTCTCTAGTATTCATTAGTAGTTGAGTCTTAAAAGATCTTCCATGAGCTTTGCTAAGCCCATTGTCTGGCGAGAACCGTCAAACCATTTGAAGAAAAAAATCTTCCTTGATATTTCCTAACATGACGTCGGCCATCCGACCGGAGCCTCACGGAGACGGACTGCCTGTTCCTATTCAACCTGATTGTAATAGTGACGGTGGCGTTAGTGAAACTAGTGCTCCACCATCACCTACAAAATCTAGTTCTTCGAAACATCGTGATTTTGAGTGTAACGATGAGTGTACAGAGATTCACAAAAAAACACAGTGTGAACTTAATGACCTAGTGAGGAATCTGGAATTATTGAAACGGAAAGCTGAACTGATGGCATCAAAACTGCAGCAGTGGAATTATCTTGATAAAACGGTCAATGTGACTGCTTTCCGGTACCGGTATACGTTATTCCTTTCATTTTTTCGAAAGTGAGAAGAAGTAGCTATTTGGTAGTGACGTACAGGGACTAATGGCAGCTATGGGTATGGACTATAAAGTGATCAGTGGAGGTTGTTCATCGACTCTTTCAAAGTAAGTCCCAAGTGCGTGCTACTGTATAATGGCAACGATTCCGATTGGGTATGCACCTTACATGAAGGAAACATATAATAAAATGGCTCTGAGCACTATGGGACTTAACTTCTAAGGTCATCAGTCCCCTAGAACTTAGAACTACTTAAACCTAACTAACCTAAGGACATCACACACATCCATGCCCGAGGCAGGATTCGAACCTGCGACCGTAGCGGTCGCGCCGGAAACATATAATAACTTGAAACAATTGTTATTGCGACCGAATTATGACAAGTTTAAATGGCAGATTTGGAGGAATCTGAAAGTCATAGGCATATTACTTCGACTACAACACGGCTACACCAAACTCTGTTGCTTCCTGTTCTTATGGAACAGCTGCGCCAAAGCATTTCATTATAAGAAGGAAGACTGACCTAAGCGTCAGTTACTTGGACAAGGATCGAACAATGTTATGCACGAAGTACTTGTCGAATCTGAGGACCTAATTCTCCTTACTCATTATATAAAATTGGGGCTATTGAAAAACTTCGTTGAGGCCACGGGAAAAACTATAAAAGTAATTCTCTACTTTCGAGAGAAATTTCCACGTCTTAATGAGGTGAAGATAAAAGAGGGGATTTTCTTGGGTCCCCAGATGCGCAAACTGAACAAAGATGAGCATTCCAACACCATCCCGACAGGTGGCGACAACTTGGCTTGTGATGTCCTTATCCAAGTGTCAACAAGATTTCTAGGTGATAAGAGGGCAGAAAGCCGTAAGAATCTTGTGGCAGTTCTCCTGCACTGCTACAATCGACTAGGGTCCAACATGTCCTTAAAGTTACATTTCCTAGATTCCCACTCGTTTATTTTCTGACAACTGTGGTGCTGTAACCGACGAACACGGAGAACGCTTCCACTAGTAAATTTCGGACATGGAAATGAATACCTGGGGAAATGAAGTGCATCAATGTTAGCCGATTACTGCTGGACACTAATCAGCTACCAGTAGAAAACTACAACTCCAAAACGAGAGCTAATCTTGCAATTTCATTAACATTTTCGTTACCAGCACACCCATGAAAATTAGCCGTTTTCATGCCAGTCACAGAAAAACAGGACAATTTTGTTGGTTAGTGTTGTTGCTTGAAGTTGCAGATGGTGCTGCCATTTACCGCCTAGCAATTAGACGATCAAAATGAATTACAAAATTATTTAGCTAAGATACCATCAAGGATCAAAAAGTGGCAGCAAGGAAAACTGTAAGATCCTCTTTCTTATATAACGAGACAGATAGATATATACGTAGAGAGAGAGTGAGAGAGAGAGACAGACAGACAGACAGACAGACAGGCGAGACAGAGAGAGAGAGAGAGAGTTGTGGAATGACGAGAAAATATGGGTGTTTATCACAAAATAAAAGCCCTTCTAGATCTTTCCACGAGATTTCGATTATTAACTTTCTTTCACGTACGTACAGTCTTAGACAATAAAACTGACCGCCGGCCGGCCGCCACAGAGACTAAGTCCGAGTCATTCACTTAAGGCGGCCAATAAAACTGACAACTCTAAGTCCGGCAATCTGCACAATCTGGCAACACTGTAAGATGCGGAAGTGTCAGGAGGAAGTGTTATCTACTTCCGAGAGATTGTTGGACTACGTGGGCCCGTGGTCTAGTGGCAAGCGTCGTGCGTTCTAAAGTTATAGTCGCCTGTTCGCGTCCAACCGTAATTTTTTTTTTTTTTTGGCCACAATCCGTCTAAAGTTATGAGTCTGACTGAACATCGAAGATAATTCGCTTAACATTCTACCCACCAGCAATAACAAGTATTCCAGAAACAATTCCGCATGATAGCTCGTGGCTGCGCCGCGATCATAACAGCTTACGCTCGAGCATTTCCTCGCGCTGCAGCGGCTACCGGCGACCAGCCAGACGCCACCCGCCGCCTGAAATCCGACGCCGCCCAGGTGAACGCGTCGCGACGCTGTCAGTGTGTGTCTCAACTGTCATTTTCGAATTTGAAGTTCTAGTTATTATCTGGCAGTTAAGCAATGGATTTTGCAAACTTGAAAATCATGAACTACAGTTAAGCATTGTAAAATTGAGGCGCAAGTGGAAATAGGTGTAACATCTGCAACACAACGTTTACTTTTGGTATAACAGAGGGGTGAATGCAGAGGAGGCAACCAGAAAGATTTGAATTGTGTGTGGAGCGAGTGCTTTTGGGAAAAATACGCCAGAAAAAGATAGTCTTGTTTCAACAAAGATCGTTCTGGCATGAATGATTTTCCACATTAAGGAAGTCTCGACTACTGATATATGTGATAGATTACCATTATACCATCATGCGACATTTGCATTCAACAGGCAAAGTTCAGAAGTCTGGTGTAGGAGTACTGCATGCTCTAATTCGAAACTACAAAAATCAACGGAGTGACTATTATTGAACGCCATCAGGTCGCTCATTGAGCATTCGTATGTAGTACTGTTGCTGGTGACATGTTATGATGTCTCTATCGTTAACTTCCTAAGAAGAAATGAAAGGCTGAGCCCCTCCAAAAGACATAAACTCGAGCAAAGAGTAGTGTGAACATAATATTTTAAATCTGATAGCTCCAAAAGAGTGTTTTCGGCTACGAATTCTGCCCCAAGGGCTGTGTGCAACACAGCTGGAATTTGTTGCCAACAACTGAGACACCTTTCGGTCTCAGCGTAAGAAAATCGAGCAACACAACTACATCACATGTGCTACTGCATGATAACGCACTTGTTGATTTGAGAAACAAAACTATCCAGGAGATTGAAATTAAAGTCGTCTCTCAGGCACTTGTATTGATAGACAAATCCTCTCTCAAGCACTTGTCCCTCTCGTCAATTCATTTCTACACGAAAATACTCTTAAAACTACTCTGGTATAATGATATTGTTGGAACCAGTAGGTTTCTACTGGCTTAGAATTTGTAAACAACTTTAGCATTGTCAGATCGTTTTAGATATCGTGAAAGAAAATTCTTTTGCTGATTAATTTCTCTTTGATGATTACTGTTGCGTTTAGTAAACTAATGGAAATTCCAATTAAAATATTCACTGTACTAATACAAATTAAATTCAGCTTACTACAGAAACATCACGACGGCAGACTATCTTAATAAAGCATTAAGTATCTGTAAGACGATTGAGCCTATTTTAACACGAATTAGTAGGAGATTACCGACTTTTGACTTCGAAAAGATCTGTATTTTCTTCATTTCCTGTATCATTCGCAATTATTATGAAAATGTGGCATTTCATAGATAAAATTATGTATTCACAACAACAAAAAATATGTCGTCATTATGAATTTGGCAGTACCGTAAGGTTTTCGCTCTGACACTAAGGGTTACTGAAAGTAGCGAGGCGCATTTTGCTCGAGCGTTGTCTTACGATTCCCTTCTTGTGTTTGTATCTGCCTGCTTGTAGCTCTGCTACTAAAGAATTAAAAATCTGGCTTTCAGCGAGTCTCGAAAGGCGAACGAAAGCAGCTTGCACCTGGTAGCCAAACATGTTTCTTGGAAACAGGCTACTTCCTAAAGTGGGAAAACGTTCTTTTGTGGTTGAATTGTTGGCAAATGTCAGTCAGACGTGTGCCGTTGGTCTAAGCGTTTCGGTGTGTTGAATTTGTACCAATGATTTTTCTACAGGTTTTTTCTGTCCCAAATAGAGAGTTGAAGTCTCCCATTAGTATTTTCACGCTATCTTGGTGAATTTTGCTCACAGTATTTTCGAGTGTATATCTTTTATAGGGGCTCTGAATGAGCATAATCATAAATCGATTGTTGATGGATGCGATTTCTTTGACAGAGTTGATGACAGATCTGTGTTCGAGAAATGCAGTGCCGAAGATTGGTACGCGTTTCGGTACCTTTTGTTGTATTTTCCTCTTGAAGATGTCATGGTTTCCGTAATGCAAAATTTAATTGTCAATTAATCGTGGTTCTTGAAGAGCAAGGATGAGAAATTTTTGGCGGACGATTTCTACTGTGAGATTATTGAGGTTTCTTGTTTGGATCAATGTATCGATGTTTAGTTTTCAAATGAATGTTTTCTGCTTGTCGGGAAATTTACCAGAGATCTTCGATATTCTCTGCCGTGCTAACCCAGAGTCCGAAAATCCAACTGCCGCCTATCGGTGGCCAGGTTGTGTACCACCTGGGGTAAAGTTACCTTTGCTTGCATAGTTCATGTTTTCTTGTGTTTCATTGGTTTGGCCTGGGTGATACCAGGACCGGACAGGACCAGAGGGTGTTGAAGCCTTTGGAAGCAAATATTTTCAGCCAAGCTCATTGAGCTAACAGACGGTGACCAGAGTAGCGGTGATTTTCACTCAGATGTGTCTGGATTTTGGGTGCAACGGATTGAGTAGCCGTTCAGGATTGTGTTAGTATTTGGTTCACCCCAAGTATTTGATTTCCTCGGTACCACCCATATGGGGGAGGGTTTCCCCTATCGGCCACACGGGATTATTATTATTATTATTATTATTATGTCATCAGCAAATCTGATATGGAGTATCTTCCCTCCACTGAAATAGAGGTGTATTGTTCGATTCAATATTTCCATCAGATAAATATGGGTTGTAATTACGATAGATTGCTGCTAGTCGACATATTTCTCACTTTCCCTTAGACAGTTGCTAGCTGTTACTCCATCATAGGAATTTATGTGCGCAGCATTGTTGCAATACAGACGTTTAAATTATCCGATTTCTGTAATTTCATTTCGATACAAGATCGTCCTAATCGGATTCAGGCAGTCAGTCTTAATGTGGATATCCGACTACGACTCTCATCATATCATAGACTGGGTGAACCACATTCTAAATCGGACTGTTGAATCCAGATCACTTATCTATGACAGGGAATGAATTCTTTAACAGTGTGGAAAATAATAATCCAATATGCTTATTACAAATACGTTATTTAAATATAAATATATGAACTAACGAGATAACAGTTTATTTACAGGAGCAGAGCTCCATCCATCATAGCAGGGCAGTGCGAGATTGGTTTCAGGGCCAAGAGAGAAAAAAGCTGTTGCCGTTTGTTCCACGATCACCGAACATCAACCAGATAGAGAATATGTGGGCAGAGGTAACAAGGTCATTGCCATGTGTCCCTACAAATGCAAGCGACTTTTGGACGAATATAGAAAACGTATGGTGGGAAGTAAACCATCACGCTACACTGTCGACGACTTAATGAAATCAATTCCCCTACGCCCTCGAGAAATCTTACGTAATGATCGTGGGTGGGTTGGTTACTAAAAGTATACCCGTCCACAAAGCCCATGTGGACAATTATCTGATAATCGGTCAAGCTTTGCTTTGTCGCAGCTCTTTAGCATACAACAAGTCCATTTACTTTCAGTCACCTCCTTACAATTCTTGCAATGCAAGGTAATTGAAAAATCTCATCCACTCGACGCCAACTGAGGAACTGACTGGTGCATGTGTTGTTCAACACACAGTAGTTGTCACCCTCACTGGAATCAATGACTGTTTGCGTGTGTGTGTGTGTGTGTGTCTTCGTGTTAACGCACAATCTGAATCAATACTATTAACATTAGAGAGACAACCAACAATAAATATTGCATCAAATATGACTGTAAAGTATTTTAATGCGATGGGAAGTTACAAACTGAATTTTTACCCATCCCACGTCCTGCGTATTACGTTAAGTAAGATGTTTTAACTCCATAGTATCGCTAGCAGAGACAGTGCGCTCTTGTTGTCGAGGCTCGCGACAAGTGCAGCGATTAGCAGTGCCCAATGCCGCCGCGATTTGTTTATGTTGGCTGAGCGTGGACACTGCAGCTGACGCTTCGCCCTAAACAGAAAGAAATCACCTTTGCTCTGACTGCAGTGAGCGGATATCACTGCCTGCGTATTCTTATAGTAACCAACGTGAGACTCTCCTCACAGGTGCCATGGAGCAATTGCAACGGGTATCATGTCATTAGTCATCAGAATATTAAACAGTGATGAAATATCCGCTCTATTTGGATCCCAAGAAAATACGAATCTTCTCACAAAGGAATGTGAGGTGATATCAAAATTTATCCAACATACAAAAATTAATTGCAGGGCTTTCATGTATGCAGTAATAGCACACAAGGAAATATTATGTCTTGGAAGCGTATATTTCATTTCCTCTTCTCATATTAACGCCTTTGTTTTAATATGAGCCGGCCGCGGTGGCCGAGCGGTTCTAGGTGTGGAGTCCGGAACCGCGCGACTGCTACGGTCGCAGGTTCGAATCCTGCCTCGGGCATGGATGTGTGTGCTGTTCTTAGGTTAGTAAGGTTGAAGTAGTTCTAAGTTCTAAGGGACTAATGACCTCAGCTGTTAAGTCACGTAGTGCTCAGAGCCATTTGAACCATTTTTTAATATGAAGTGAGAAAATAAACACGAAAAACTAAATTTCCTGAGAAGCATATAAGTCATTTCCTCTTCTCATATCACAACTTTTGTTTTAGTATGAAGTAAAAAAATAAACAGTTTAGAGTTCTGAAGCATAATATGACACCAGATTCTTATCGTAGGCGCTATCGGAAACGCCAAAAGCAGGGAGCTGTCCATTCTTTTGTCCAACAGTCTGTTTCCTTTCATGTATTACTCCCGCTAGAAGATTCTTATTTCAGGACTTGTGGGCATCAAGTTCTTCAGCAGAACAAGCCTTATGTTTTTGTGCTAATTACGGTATGGAAAAAAGGCAACAAAGACGAGTTCCGCTAGAGCAGTGAGGATATTTGCAGATGTGTGTATTCAGCAATGACTGCCAGCTGCCACAACACTTCACAGAATCCTTGCGGCAGGCAACACAACTGTGCGTGCACTTCAGACTTCATTCAGTGAGACGTCAGGAGATTGATGAAAACGTCAAATTAACGACGCTTTCCGAGTCGTATTCAATCCAGAATGAGGTGTTATTAAGGTAGTTGAGCGTTCTAGCAATTACACTTTTATGATTCCCATATGAGTATTTCGATAGCCAAAAGAACCCGTTAGTGTGAAACTATCGGGAACTGCATTAATATCAAACTGCGAAAACTTGAGACAATACGTGGACTCTTCTCTTCGCTGGGTGACCTATTACTGTTATTTAGCATTCTCTCCGTCCTAGTCGTATTGCAAATGGAACTTCAGAGGCGCTTTCCGCTATTCTTGACAAACATCAGCAACCTGTAATCACTGAGAGTCACAACTGCGTGATGATAATGGTTCAGGTTGTCAGTAGTTGTGGTGGTGTTATGCTGTCAAACTGCTTACAGCAACGTTAATGGTGGCGCACATAATTTAGCGCTGACTACCTACTTAAGTAAAGATAGTGTTGTGGCGTCATCGCTTGTCTTTATTGGGCCTCAGCTTAAGTAATCCGATTCAACGAACATAATACTCCAATCGCGGGCTCCTAATACAGTATGACTGCAGAGATTATCGTGCGGGTATTACATTAATTCTGCAATGAAATGCTTAACAAATCTTACCCTCAGCTATGCAGCTGGAATGACTCATTAGACAGGTACTCCATGTTGCACCTGGTTAAGGGATCACTTCGCTGCAATCCTGTTTGTACTGTTCGTAATTACTCGTATACTTCAGAAATGGTTCAAATGGCTCTGAGCACTATGGGACTTAACTTCTGAGGTTATCAGTTCGCTAGAACTTACAACTACTTAAACATAACTAGCCTAAGGACCTCAGACACATCCATGTCCGAGACAGGATTCGAACCTGCGACCGTAGCGGTCGCGCGGTTCCCGACTGTAGCGCCTGGAACCGCTCGGCCACCCCGGCCTGCATATTTGTATACTGACCATTCGTTATTTGAGTAAATATGAACTACAACCTAATTCGCTTGTATATGACAAGGGTTAGCGCCGGCACAAAGGTATGACTAAGGGTTGGATGCCGTTGAAGTCCTGTTACATTGATGGCAAGACAAATGTTCGCAAGTCACCTCTATTGCGTCAAAAAGAATTGCATCTTAAATATCGAAGGACCGACGAGCACACTGTCACAGCGCGTTGAAATACAGCAACGACGGCAGATTAAAATTTGTGACCGACTGGGCTTCGAACGCAGACCTCCTCCTTACTGGACAGACGTTCTGATCACTGGACTAATTTTTTTTTATGTTTGAGAAGAGTTTCAGCACCAGGTAGGCGGAGGCAAAGAGGACAAGGTTCGGATGACATTCTGCTCCCAGTTGTTGTGGCCATGCGCTTGGGATTCGCCCTTAACCACAGTCGGAGTTGGAGACTCTCTTCACTTACATCTAACCAGTGCGCACCTATTGCACTATTGTAAGAACCGAGATGCAGTATTTTGGTATTAAAATTTTGTAGATCCGGGTTCGAATCTGGTCAGGCACAAATTTTCATCTGACGCTGTTGTTCTGTTTTAATGCCCATGACAGCCTGGACATCTGTCCTTCAATCTTTAATTGATTAAGAAGTCTGTCTATTTCGATTCGCAGTGTCTGTTCTTTCGGAAATGTCCTAAGAACAGACATACACACACACACACACACACACACACACACACACACACACAAATTTATATCATATGTGCTATTCGGAAAACGTTTGGCAACTCAGTGATAGTGCCAGACTGGAGCTGCATCAACCTACTTATTTCACTAGATGTTATTGTAATTTTCTGAACAATTTCTGTTCAATAAGTGACAGCGACAATGTCTCTCATCGTTTACTGTGTCGGAAAGCTGCTTCTTTCTGCCCTAGGCTATACTTTAGCAATGAGTGATTGCTCACATTCTTGATACCTCACTGGACGTGCTACTGCAACTGTAGCCAAAGATTCAAATCCCACTGGAAAAGTATGTTTCAAGTCAGATGGTTTTGCTCCTCCCCTACTGTCATTGAAAACGATCACAACAAAATTAAGTATAGGTATTCTATGAAACCCTTGAGTTCATACTGCGGTGCTGTGAAGATGAAAAAGTAGTTTTCACAATTATCAGATGACAGATGGAATTTGTCAGATTCCACTAATTATGATTGCATCATTAACTTTTGGTTCACAGGCGCTTTTCTGCCGCTTATTGTAACAGTTATTTGTATGTTAGAGCTGGAAGAAATTTTCGGCATATGGAATGTTCGAATTCATCTTAAGTCTTCACGTTTCGAGCAAAGGCAGAATATCCGTCAGGAAAGCTGACAACAATAAGCCAGGCCATGCCTGTCTTCTGGTGGATGTGCCAATGACAGTGATCTCAATAACAATATTGTACAGCAAAGAGGCATTGCCAACTCAACCACTGGAGAAGCTCCAAAATTGTGAATCGCGTCTGGTGAATACGCTTTCAAGGTTTCGATCCGATTAAGACAGTAAAACACAAATAATTGTCGCAGTTGTTAATATATGACATTTAGTTTGCATTCAGTGCATCGATGTATTACAAGTAATTGCACTCTAGCCTCTAAACCTAGTTATGCGAATAAGACTCATGGGCATATAATGAGGATCTCGCGGCCCTTGCCACCCGCAACTTTGAGATGAAGCTATAGTCACTTCCGAGGTCACTCACAGAACACATCAGCTGGTATCCTTCCTGGCACTATAACTGAAACTTGGCAACAGCGCAGAATATGTTTGGCAACTCTGTGACCGACGAATTACTTCCTTGATGGCACAGAACTATCCTGGTAAATTCACTTGATATTATCGTGTCATTTCAATTGAATACTGTAAGTGATTTTCTCTTGAGTCGTGACATAAGGATATCAGTTAATGCTTTTGAGTCAACGAAAGTGGTTCCACACGGGAAATACAACTACTCTCGTCTCTTATGTTGCGATTTATTTGCCATAGCGGCTACTGAGCCAGTAAGTACGTCAAAGACCCTCACCTGTTCGGTAGCTCCTTGGTAACCCAGTCGTGCTCAGGCACTCGGCCAGTGCACATCGCGCGGTGACGGGCGGTAGCGCGGGCCAGTGTTTACGTCACGAGCAGTGATGCGGTGGAGAGCTGCGCAGCGTGTGCGAGCGCTGTTAACGTTTGTATCTGTACCACTGTTGTAAGTAAGATGTCGACAATTAACAGAGCGAACAGCGTTCAGTGTGTTTTCGATCGTGCTGCCTTGCGACCGACGGCTTTCGAAATCCATGAGTGGATTTTTGAGGATCTGAAATTGCCGGAAGATATAGTCGACACGTTCCAGTTGGACTTTGTGCAGTACTCGTTATTTATCAAATTTATTTCGAGTGACACTTATGAGAAATTCGTTGAGGAGCATGCTGGTGTGAGACCATTTCGTCATAATGATGGCAGTATTAGCAATGTCCAAATCGTGCCTTCGGGATACGGAGTGAGAACCGTCAGGGTATTTAATGTGCCACCTGAGTGCCCTAATGACCTGATAGCACGTTCTCTGTCACTGTACGGCGTTGTTTTGTCAGTTACCAATGAAAAATGGTCGAGGGCATATCGCTACCAAGTTAACAGCGGGGTGCGAAGTGTACGTGTGGACTTAAAAAAGCATATACCTTCGTATGTTGCCATTGGCGGCTGCCGTGCACAGGTAACTTACATTGGACAACCCCCTACCTGTTCGATCTGCCATTCAACAGAACATCTGCGGATGAACTGTACACGTCGACGTCCATTTCAACTTCCACGGGAACGTCCTGCAGACGGTAGTGAAAAGCTTGTTCCGCTATTGAGTGAGGTAGTCGCGGGGACGGTACCACCACCTCGGCAGCCGGAACGTGTTAGCGAGGCGGAGATGCCAGTTCAGGTGGAATGCAGTGCCCAAGACATTTGCGGTAGGACGGACGTCGATCCGGCACCGTCATCCTCACCAGGGCAGTTACCGCTGGATAACAACGATGCGCCAGCCACCTCTGAAACTAAGCCGTGTGAGATACAGGAGCGGGTGCAGATCAGTTTGCCTGAACCGCCCCTATCGGTAGAGACTGCAGCAGAAACGAAGAAAGGCCGCCGAAGGAGAAGCAAAGGGAATAGTAGCAAAGAGGAAAAGTCGGATGATTTGAGACCCGTACACATGTCAGAAAGTGGCAGCGAGACTGAACCTCAATCTTCTTGCTCCGTGCGCTGCGAGGACACCGCGAGGCAAGAACGCATTCGTGAACACACCAAACACCTGAAGGCACTACTGAGCGCTGAGAGGGAACAGAGCACCGTAACGGCTAAGAGGAAGAGCGAATAGAGTAGCGAACAGCTGCAGCAGCGCTCCCGCAGGAACTCGATGACGTCAGTCGCAGCCCCGCGTGGTGGTCAGGCGGATGCGACCACGTTGACAGACTCAGCCGGCGGTGGCGGGCAGAGCGGCGCGCGCACCGCGAAGCACCCCGACAGCAATGAGCCGTGGTGGCAGCAGGACGAGGAGATGCAGCAGTAGCTGCTCTCGCGCATGACCATCGCGCTGCGACATTTCCACTCTCTGAGTACTCCAGACGTTCCCAACGAGTTTGATTCAAAGACGTCGAGAAGGACGATCCAACACAGAGCTCATTGTCCTCTGAACCATCATGTGCGATAGCCAAACCTACAACGTTACCACACTTAACGTCAATAGAATTCAAAGTGCGGTGAAACTCCGTTCGCTAACTGATTTCTTGTATGGTACCAGCGTTGACATTGCCCTCCTACAGGAGGTAGTCACAGTCTTAGAAGTGCCCGGTTACGTTCTCATTGATAACATCAATCTCCAGGATGCTGTAGGCACTGCCATACTTCTGCGCGACGGTATACCATTTACGGATGTGCAGCGGCTGCCTAGTGGTCGTGGCATTTCTCTTCGAGTGAATGGTGTGCAGATTGTTAACGTGTACGCTCCCTCAGGTAGCACTCATAAGAGAGATCGCTCAACATTTTATAAAAACGAGGTTCCCATTCTTCTTAGCGCTTATCGTGCACATCTCATCCTCGGTGGTGACTTCAATTGTGTGTTAACGACAGAGGCCAAACTCCTAACACGAACAGATGTATCGAACTTGAACATTTAATTCATGGCATGCGTCTTCACGATACATGGCAACAACTGCACGGTGAACGGGTAGCGTACACCTTCGTAACCAGTCATTCTGCCAGTCGGCTGGATAGGCTCTATGTGTCCGAGGCCCTTCAGCGACACGCTGTGAACTGTGACATAGCTCTTGTCAACATCTCCGACCATTGTGCGTATCAGTGTTACCTTAACCTACACCGCCAGCAAATATACCGCGGGAAAGGCTACTGGAAATTGAATGTCAGCCTTCTGCAGGATTCCCAACTTGAAGAGGAGGTGAACATAACGTGGCAACAGCTCCAGCGGCAACGACGTCGTTACGATAGCGCTCTCCAGTGGTGGACTCAGTGTGCTAAGCCTAAATTACGCCTCACCCTCATGAGTTACGCCCGACAAAAAAGCTTTTGGCAGAATCAGACTATTGAGTTTTATTATCGCTGTTTGAGAGAACTGTACAGTCGCGCTAACAATCCTTCTGGCGATATCGACATAAAAATCAAACGATATAAAGCGAAAATCACGGCGATACAACGCCAACGAATGCAAGGCATCATCGTGCGAGCCCACCCCAAGGACGTTGCCACCGAAGAACGGGCCTCTCTGTACCACATCCTGAGAACGACGGAACGGTGTAAAGCCATGTTGATTGAAGCCGTCATTGATGACGCTGAGAATGCCATCACGAAGCAACGTGACATCATCTCGCACGTCTACGACTATTATAGTCAACTTTACAAGAAGCAAGCCGTTGATGAACACTCGTGCGACGATTTTCTTAGGACCTTGAGCTGTCGCTTGTCGCAACAGGATACTGCAAATCTGGAATCTCTTTTCACAGAGGACGAAATCCGACTGGCGGTCCACAGTGCAAAGAAAGGGAAGTCACCAGGACCCGACGGTCTCAGCGCTGAGTTTTACCAGCGTTACTGGAATCTCCTCGGTCCGACACTCCTCGAGATAGCGAATGAACTCTGGCACCTGGAAGTTATACCCAAGGCATTTACGGAAGGTATCATCCTGCCCTTACCGAAAAAAGGGCACAGCAGGAAGGTCGAAAACATGCGACCCATCACACTCCTGAATGCCGATTTCAAAATCATCACCAGATCGATTAAGCTAAGGATGCAAACCGTTATGTACAAGGTTTTGGGCAGTTACCAGTACAGTGCAGTGTAAGGCCGAAGTGCAATCTCAGCAACCTGCGATTTGAGGGACATCATCTGTTCGTATGCTGAAACCAAAGGACGGGGCGCTCTGATCTTTCTAGATTTTGAGAAGGCTTATGACCGTGTACGTCATGACTTCCTCTTTAAAAGCATGAAGAAACTAGGTTTTGGACTTCATCTCATAGAATTAATTCGCAAACTTACTACAAACGCCTCTTCACGGATTCTCATTAATGGCCATTTTACAAAAGAAGTTTCCATTGAGCAATCCGTCCGCCAAGGATGTCCTCTGTCAATGATTTTGTACGCCATTGCAGTGGAGCCGCTACTGAACAACTTGGCGCATAGCGGGATCGGACTTAGCGTCGAGTCTGTCACTATCCCATGCATTGCGTATGCTGACGATGTATGCGTAACTGTGTCATCATCGCAACAACTTCTGTCAGCGGAAACTCTTTTACAAACATTCACATTTCTTTCAGGAGCAATACTCAATAGAACTAAAACCACAGCTTTGCAGATCGGTGGCGGTATCGGAGACATATCCCATGTTACCTGGTGCAAGGTCAAGGATTCTCACACAACCCTCGGTGTTACTTTTGAGGCCAAACCAGACAAATTCCTGACGAAGAACTGGTCACACATGCTTAATAAATTACGTGCTGCTTTGATTCTTCACTCCGACCGTGACTTGAACATACTACAGAAAGTTAAGACCATCGAGATCGCCATTACGAGCAAGATGACTTATTTGGCGCAAATTCTACCAATCTCCGACCATCTAGCCAAGAGTATACAACAAGTGTTATGTTGGTTTCTTTTTAGGGGGCACATTTTCAAAGTTCAATTCGATACCTTAACCTTACCTTCGTTCAAAGGTGGCCTTAACCTCATTACAGTACACAAAAAATGTGTCACCCTGCTCCTAAATCGCATCAGGAAGGAGTTCCGTACCCGGAGGACCAGTATCATCACAAACCTCATTCAGGGGTGGAAGCCTCATAGCCTTGATCCACCCGTTAATATCGCCGGCATTCCACTTTCTTACCGACATGTGCGACTGTACTACATGGAAATGAGCTACATTCGACACAACATCGTCGATAACGGAAGCCTGACGAACAGGAAGCTTTATGGCCTTCTCACGACAACAAACCACAGGAATCGTCTCGAAGAAAAACATCCACATACACATTGGAGTATAGTATGGCGGAATGTGCACAGCGACGTGTTACCGTCACGCGTCATAGCCGACTGGTATCTAACAGTCAACGATAAAGTAGCAACGAATGAAAAGCTACATAAAATTGGCCTTCATCCAACGCCCAACTGTGACGCATGCGGAAGGGTCGATACGCTTCTTCATAGGTTCACGTGCGGACATGCAGAAGAAATTACTACATTTCTTCGTCAACGATTGTCGGTGATAGACCGTACGACGCCCTGTGGTGTAGATCTTTTAGAGATCATTCAGCCACAAAAACTGAGATATCCACGAGCAAAAAACAACGCTGCAACGTGGATCATGGGCCACACAGCATCGTTTATTATGCAGAATAAGCATGCTACTTTCCTCGACTATTATTCTTACATAGAAATTGAACACTTTAAAATGAGACAACACTGTGACTACAGGAGGATATTTGGAAATATACTGAACATCATAATTAACGGTTAAATGCTTCAAATACAATATTTCGGATCGCAGAGGTTGCCAGTGACCTGTATGTATGAATCCCATTTGCATCCTGGGACTTTCGTACTTGTCGGAATTTTACGATACTATTCAGATGCTCACCAATGCAGAAGGCATTTTTTCTTTCCCATTTTCGCTTTCACATTTCCCTTCTCTCGCAGAGCGAGCGGAGCAACCTTCCTTCAATTATGAAGTGATAGTCTTTTGTGCACCATAAAAATTTCTGTTTACTACTTGGCCCAAAAAAAAAAAAAAAAAAAAAAAAAAAAAAAAAAAAAAAAAAAAAAAAAAAAAAAGGTAACGTGCTTGCCTGTCAGATGCACGCTGCCTTTGTTCGCCTTTAGAGACTCGCTGAATGCAAGATTTTTAATTCTTTTGTAGCAGAACTACAAGCAGGCAGATACAAATTCAATGAGGGAATGGTAAGACAACGCTCTAGCAAAATTCGTCTTGCTACTTTTAGTAACCCTTAGTGTCAAAGCGAAAAAACTTACGGTATTGCCAAATTCATAATGCCACTTTTATTTTCTGCCGACATACTTTTTTGTTGTTGTGAATACGAAATTTTATCTATGAACTGCCACATTTTCATAATACTTACGATGCAAATCATGTGAGGTAACACTTCACCAACTTGTCGGGAAGGTGGAAAAAGCACTACCCTTTCTGGATGCTCTCTGTATCTTCCTGGATGTCGAGGGGGTTCTAGTAATACGACCTTCGAGTAAATGGTTAGAGATGAAGAACCTAGTGGTGAATGAACTCATAGAAGAGCTGAATGAGAGAGACTTCTCTTGAAAAGAATAAGTAGACGATTTATTCACAATAAGACTTAGAAAATTTGATAATATTGTTAAACCTATGTGCACTGAACATTGTGAAAAAGTATTTAAAGACAAGCCGCACGAAAATTGGTGTAGAATTATTTATGGGGAAGCATGTCCAGCACATATACTAAAAAATTATGTTTCTCGATGAAACTTTAGAGAGGGTTGTAGTGTATCTAGAGGTACCCCTGGATGGAAAACTATTATGAACACCTCACATAGAGTATATATTCCACTGCGAAAGATAATCTTATAAGCACTAGAAGCTGCTGTAGGGTAAACTGGGGTCTAAACCCAGTACGTACTGGATATACACTTCTGCAAAAATACCAATGATAGAATGAGATTTTCACTCTGCAGCGGAGTGTGCGCTGATATGAAACTTCCTGGCAGATTAAAACTGTGTGCCCGGCCGAGACTCGAACTCGGAACCTTTGCCTTTCGCGGGCAAGTGCTCTTCCATTTGAGCTACCGAAGTACGACTCACGCCCGGTACTCACAGCTTTACTTCTGCCATTATCTCGTCTCCTACCTTCCAAACTTTACAGAAGCTCTCCTGCGAACCTTGCAGAACTAGCACTCCTGAAAGAAAGGATATTGCGGAGACATGGCTTAGGCTTAGCCACAGCCTGGGGGCCCCAGAAGTAAAGCTGTGAGTAGCGGCCGTGAGTCGTGCTTCGGTAGCTCAGATGGTAGAGCACTTGCCCGCGAAAGGCAAAGGTCCCGAGTTCGAGTCTCGGTCGGGCACACAGTTTTAATCTGCCAGGAAGTTTCAGTACCAATGATAATTTATTGTCATATAATATGAACAAAGTCGAACAGGAGGTGGCTGCTAGGGAGTCTCGCAAAGTGCAGAGACTGGCCTTCTTTCACAAACAGACGGAATTAGCAGGACATCCACTCTTAGGATGGATATTAGGCTAGACATGCCCGCCTTACACCTGTGGCTTAAAATGGAGGCCGTAGCAGGGAGATAAAGGCAAAAAAAATTGTAAATAAGTGGATATAGTTAGAATATACGGAATCCCAAATCAGTATGGCGATGGCTGGGGAGCCGGCCGCGGTGGTCTCGCGGTTCTAGGCGCGAAGTCCGGAACCGTGCGACTGCTACGGTCGCAGGTTCGAATCCTGCCTCGGGCATGGATGTGTGTGATGTCCTTAGGTTAGTTAGGTTTAAGTAGTTCTAAGTTCTAGGGGACTGATAACCACAGCAGTTGAGTCCCATAGTGCTCAGAGCCATTTGAACCATTTTTTTTTTATGGCTGGGGAAATGCCGACTAACTATACAATAACTTCTGGCTGTTTCAATAAACATTGCCATGTAACAGTTGGAAGCAGGGAGCAGTGGGAGAACGAACCACTACACCGTTCAGGAGACATAATATAGTGGTATACTGACAGGTCGAAAACAGATTAAACCACCGGGACTGGTGTACTGCCTAGAATCTCTTTAGGGAAGATGGCCACAGTATTACATGGTATCTTCTGTCAGCATAAGCATGGAGGAGAATTAGAGTAGACCTTACAAAAATCGTAGCATCTACTTTTACTCAGACAGCCAAGCAGCTCTGAAATCTCAATCAGCCCCTGCGACTGAAGGTCGTTGCAGAATGCCATGAAGCATTTTCTTTCGGACATGTCCGAAAGAACAGACACCACACATATATCCATATACAGAGTGTTTCAGGAGGAATATTAGATATTTTAGCAGGTGGTAGTACAGACGAATTGCATAAAAAATTCCATATAAATGCGTCCACTTTTAATTGTGTACAGAGATACAGCTGTTAGTACGTAACCCTAACAAACTCAAAGCAAAGGCAACGAGGACATTCAAATTTGATTTTCAAAAATTCCCCCACCAACTTCAATGCACATTTGACTTCTCTTGGTAACACCACGTGTAGGTCGTCTTTGCGTTCTTTTATGAGGGCTGCACTATTCATAATCCGAACGATCAAATCGGTTCATGGGTTTACTTTTTCTTTGTAGGCTTCGCCTTTAACTATCCCCGCAGGCAAAAATCGAAAGAGATAAGGTCCGGGGACCTTGAAGGCCAAGAAATGTGCCCATATCCAATGATCCATCTTCCAGGAAATGTTAGGTTTGGATAATGTGTCACGTGACGACTAGAATGTGCAGGAGCCCCGACATGCTGGAGGAACATACGCATTCTAGTAGCCAAATGAACCTCTTCCAATGACGCTGGAAGCTCATTTTCAAGGAAGTGTAGACAACTGGGTCCTGTAAGGACCAATATACGAAACGAAAATGCATTGAACCCAGCTATCTGTATGTTCAATAAAAATTAGACGTATGTTATATGTCATTATTTCAACAATTTGTCTATACTACCATCTCCTAGAATATCTACTATTCTTCCTGAAACATCCTGTGTAATTATTTGGGTCTCCACGGGTCATCGAAAGTTTTCAGTGCTAGACGCACGACATCGTCCGACCCTCGCGGGAATACAGTGTGGACGCAAGCTAGTGGAACAATGGCCGGGGGGTACCGCGCATGTGGTATGCGGCAAAAATGGGAATTCGCGTCTGACGAGGAGCGTGTGTAGATAGGTGCTGCAGAGAGGTTGACTGCTGTGTCATCATAGTATCCACCGTCGGAGGTTCGAATCCTCCCTCCGGCATGGGTGTGTGTGTTGTCCATAGCGTAAGTTAGTTTAAGTTAGATTAAGTAATGTGTAAGCTTAGGGACCGATGACCTAAGCAGCTTGGTCTCATATGTTCTTACCACAAATTTACAAAATTTTAATACCAAAATACTGCATCTCGGTTCTTACAATAGTGCAATAGGTGCGCACTGGTTAGATGTAACTGAAGAGAGTCTCCAACTCCGACTGTGGTTAAGGGCGAATCCCAAGCGCATGGCCACAACTGGGAGCAGAATGTCATCCGAATCTTGTTGAAGGACCATGACAGGACCGGATCTTCGACCCCTGCCCTCTTTGCCTCCGCCTACCTGGTGCTGAAAGTCTTCTCAAACATAAAAAAAAATTGTCCAGTGATCAGAACGGCTGTCTAGTAAGGAGGAGGTCTGCGTTCGAAGCCCAGTCGGTCACAAATTTTCATCTGCCGTCGTTGCTGTATTTCAACGCGCTGTGACAGTGTGCTCGTCGGTCCTTCGATATTTAAGATGCAATTCTTTTTGAGGCAATAGAGGTGACTTGCGAACATTTGTCTTGCCATCATTGTAACAGGACTTCAACGGCATCCAACCCTTAGTCATACCTTTGTGCCGGCGCTAACCCTTGTCATATACAAGCGAATTAGGTTGTAGTTCATATTTACTCAAATAACGAATGGTCAGTATACAAATATGCAGGCCGGGGTGGCCGAGCGGTTCCAGGCGCTACAGTCGGGAACCGCGCGACCGCTACGGTCGCAGGTTCGAATCCTGTCTCGGACATGGATGTGTCTGAGGTCCTTAGGCTAGTTATGTTTAAGTAGTTCTAAGTTCTAGCGGACTGATAACCTCAGAAGTTAAGTCCCATAGTGCTCAGAGCCATTTGAACCATTTCTGAAGTATACGAGTAATTACGAACAGTACAAACAGGATTGCAGCGAAGTGATCCCTTAACCAGGTGCAACATGGAGTACCTGTCTAATGAGTCATTCCAGCTGCATAGCTGAGGGTAAGATTTGTTAAGCATTTCATTGCAGAATTAATGTAATACCCGCACGATAATCTCTGCAGTCATACTGTATTAGGAGCCCGCAATTGGAGTACTATGTTCGTTGAATCGGATTACTCAAGCTGAGGCCAAATAAAGACAAGCGATGACGCCACAACACTATCTTTACTTAAGTAGGTAGTCAGCGCTAAATTATGTGCGCCACCATTAACGTTGCTGTAAGCAGTTTGACAGCATAACACCACCACAACTACTGACAACCTGAACCATTATCATCACGCAGTTGTGACTCTCAGTGATTACAGGTTGCTGATGTTTGTCAAGAATAGCGGAAAGCGCCTCTGAAGTTCCATTTGCAATACGACTAGGACGGAGAGAATGCTAAATAACAGTAATAGGTCACCCAGCGAAGAGAAGAGTCCACGTATTGTCTCAAGTTTTCGCAGTTTGATATTAATGCAGTTCCCGATAGTTTCACACTAACGGGTTCTTTTGGCTATCGAAATACTCATATGGGAATCATAAAAGTGTAATTGCTAGAACGCTCAACTACCTTAATAACACCTCATTCTGGATTGAATACGACTCGGAAAGCGTCGTTAATTTGACGTTTTCATCAATCTCCTGACGTCTCACTGAATGAAGTCTGAAGTGCACGCACAGTTGTGTTGCCTGCCGCAAGGATTCTGTGAAGTGTTGTGGCAGCTGACAGTCATTGCTGAATACACACATCTGCAAATATCCTCACTGCTCTAGCGGAACTCGTCTTTGTTGCCTTTTTTCCATACCGTAATTAGCACAAAAACATAAGGCTTGTTCTGCTGAAGAACTTGATGCCCACAAGTCCTGAAATAAGAATCTCCTAGCGGGAGTAATACATGAAAGGAAACAGACTGTTGGACAAAAGAATGGACAGCTCCCTGCTTTTGGCGTTTCCGATAGCGCCTACGATAAGAATCTGGTGTCATATTATGCTTCAGAACTCTATACTGTTTATTTTTTTACTTCATGGTTCAAATGGTTCAAATGGCTCTGAGCACTATGGGACTCAACTGCTGAGGTCATTAGTCCCCTAGAACTTAGAACTAGTTAAACCTAACTAACCTAAGGACATCACAAACATCCATGCCCGAGGCAGGATTCGAACCTGCGACCATAGCGGTCTTGCGGTTCCAGACTGCAGCGCCTTTAACCGCACGGCCACTTTGGCCGGCTTTTACTTCATACTAAAACAAAAGTTGTGATATGAGAAGAGGAAATGACTTATATGCTTCTCAGGAACTTTAGTTTTTCGTGTTTATTTTCTCACTTCATATTAAAAAATGGTTCAAATGGCTCTGAGCACTACGGGACTTAACAGCTGAGGTCATTAGTCCCTTAGAACTTAGAACTACTTCAACCTTACTAACCTAAGAACAGCACACACATCCATGCCCGAGGCAGGATTCGAACCTTCGACCGTAGCAGTTGCGCGGTTCCGGACTCCACACCTAGAACCGCTCGGCCACCGCGGCCGGCTCATATTAAAACAAAGGCGTTAATATGAGAAGAGGAAATGAAATATACGCTTCCAAGACATAATATTTCCTTGTGTGCTATTACTGCATACATGAAAGCCCTGCAATTAATTTTTGTATGTTGGATAAATTTTGATATCACCTCACATTCCTTTGTGAGAAGATTCGTATTTTCTTGGGATCCAAATAGAGTGGACATTTCTTCACTGTTTAATATTCTGATGACTAATGACATGATACCCGTTGCAATTGCTCCATGGCACCTGTGAGGAGAGTCTCACGTTGGTTACTATAAGAATACGCAGGCAGTGATATCCGCTCACTGCAGTCAGAGCAAAGGTGATTTCTTTCTGTTTAGGGCGAAGCGTCAGCTGCAGTGTCCACGCTCAGCCAACATAAACAAATCGCGGCGGCATTGGGCACTGCTAATCGCTGCACTTGTCGCGAGCCTCAACAACAAGAGCGCACTGTCTGTGCTAGCGATACTATGGAGTTAAAACATCTTACTTAACGTAATACGCAGGACGTGGGATGGGTAAAAATTCAGTTTGTAACTTCCCATCGCATTAAAATACTTTACAGTCATATTTGATGCAATATTTATTGTTGGTTGGCTCTCTAATGTTAATAGTATTGATTCAGATTGTGCGTTAACACGAAGACACACACACACACACACGCAAACAGTCATTGATTCCAGTGAGGGTGACAACTACTGTGTGTTGAACAACACATGCACCAGTCAGTTCCTCAGTTGGCGTCGAGTGGATGAGATTTTTCAATTATCTTGCATTGCAAGAATTGTAAGGAGGTGACTGAAAGTAAATGGACTTGTTGTATGCTAAAGAGCTGCGACAAAGCAAAGCTTGACCGATTATCAGATAATTGTCCACATGGGCTTTGTGGACGGGTATACTTTTAGTAACCAACCCACCCACGATCATTACGTAAGATTTCTCGAGGGCGTAGGGGAATTGATTTCATTAAATCGTCGACAGTGTAGCGTGATGGTTTACTTCCCACCATACGTTTTCTATATTCGTCCAAAGGTCGCTTGCATTTGTAGGGACACATGGCTATGACCTTGTTACCTCTGCCCACATATTCTCTATCTGGTTGATGTTCGATGATCGTGGAACAAACGGCAACAGCTTTATTCTCTCTTGGCCCTGAAACCAATCTCGCACTGACCTGCTATGATGGATGGGTCTCTGCTCCTGTAAATAAACTGTTATCTCGTTAGTTCATATATTTATATTTAAATAACGTATTTGTAATAAGCATATTGGATTATTATTTTCCACACTGTTTAAGAATTCATTCCCTGTCATAGATAAGCGATCTGGATTCAACAGTCCGATTTAGAATGTGGTTCACCCAGTCTATCATATGATGAGAGTCGTAGTCGGATATCCACATTAAGACTGACTGCCTGAATCCGATTAGGACGATCTTGTATCGAAATGAAATTACAGAAATCGGATAATTTAAACGTCTGTATTGCAACAATGCTGCGCACATAAATTCCTATGATGGAGTAACAGCTAGCAACTGTCTAAGAGAAAGTGAGAAATATGTCGACTAGCAGCAATCTATCGTAATTACAACCCATATTTATCTGATGGAAATATTGAATCGAACAATACACCTCTATTTCAGTGGAGGGAAGATACTCCATATCAGATTTGCTGATGACATAATAATAATAATAATCCCGTGTGGCCGATAGGGGAAACCCTCCCCCATATGGGTGGTACCGAGGAAATCAAATACTTGGGGTGAACCAAATACTAACACAATCCTGAACGGCTACTCAATCCGTTGCACCCAAAATCCAGACACATCTGAGTGAAAATCACCGCTACTCTGGTCACCGTCTGTTAGCTCAATGAGCTTGGCTGAAAATATTTGCTTCCAAAGGCTTCAACACCCTCTGGTCCTGTCCGGTCCTGGTATCACCCAGGCCAAACCAATGAAACACAAGAAAACATGAACTATGCAAGCAAAGGTAACTTTACCCCAGGTGGTACACAACCTGGCCACCGATAGGCGGCAGTTGGATTTTCGGACTCTGGGTTAGCACGGCAGAGAGTATCGAAGATCTCTGGTAAATTTCTCTACAAGCAGAAAACATTCATTTGAAAACTAAACATCGATACATTGATGCAAACAAGAAACCTCAATAATCTCACAAAGGAAATCGTCCGCCATAAAATTCTCATCCTTGCTCTTCAAGAACCACGATTAATTGACAATTAAAACTTGCATTACGGAAACCATGGCATCTTCAAGAGGAAAATACAACAAAAGGTAGCGAAACGCGTACCAATCTTCGGCACTGCATTTCTCGAACACAGATCTGTCATCAACTCTGTCAAAGAAATCGCATCCATCAACAATCGATTTATGATTATGCTCATTCAGAGCCCCTATAAAAGATATACACTCGAAAATACTGTGAGCAAAATTCACCAAGATGACGTGAAAATACTAATGGGAGACTTCAACTCTCTATTTGGGACAGAAAAAAAACTGTAGAAAAATCATTGGTACAAATTCAACACACCGAAACGCTTAGACCAACGGCACACGTCTGACTGACATTTGCCAACAATTCAACCACTTTAGGAAGTAGTCTGTTCCCAAGAAACATGTTTGGCTACCAGGTGCAAGCTGCTTTCGTTCGCCTTTTGAGACTCGCTGAAAGCCAGATTTTTAATTCTTTAGTAGCAGAGCTACAAGCAGGCAGATACAAACACAAGAAGGGAATCGTAAGACAACGCTCGAGCAAAATGCGCCTCGCTACTTTCAGTAACCCTTAGTGTCAGAGCGAAAACCTTACGGTACTGCCAAATTCATAATGACGACATATTTTTTGTTGTTGTGAATACATAATTTTATCTATGAAATGCCACATTTTCATAATAATTGCGAATGATACAGGAAATGAAGAAAATACAGATCTTTTCGAAGTCAAAAGTCGGTAATCTCCTACTAATTCGTGTTAAAATAGGCTCAATCGTCTTACAGATACTTAATGCTTTATTAAGATAGTCTGCCGTCGTGATGTTTCTGTAGTAAGCTGAATTTAATTTGTATTAGTACAGTGAATATTTTAATTGGAATTTCCATTAGTTTACTAAACGCAACAGTAATCATCAAAGAGAAATTAATCAGCAAAAGAATTTTCTTTCACGATATCTAAAACGATCTGACAATGCTAAAGTTGTTTACAAATTCTAAGCCAGTAGAAACCTACTGGTTCCAACAATATCATTATACCAGAGTAGTTTTAAGAGTATTTTCGTGTAGAAATGAATTGACGAGAGGGACAAGTGCTTGAGAGAGGATTTGTCTATCAATACAAGTGCCTGAGAGACGACTTTAATTTCAATCTCCTGGATAGTTTTGTTTCTCAAATCAACAAGTGCGTTATCATGCAGTAGCACATGTGATGTAGTTGTGTTGCTCGATTTTCTTACGCTGAGACCGAAAGGTGTCTCAGTTGTTGGCAACAAATTCCAGCTGTGTTGCACACAGCCCTTGGGGCAGAATTCGTAGCCGAAAACACTCTTTTGGAGCTATCAGATTTAAAATATTATGTTCACACTACTCTTTGCTCGAGTTTATGTCTTTTGGAGGGGCTCAGCCTTTCATTTCTTCTTAGGAAGTTAACGATAGAGACATCATAACATGTCACCAGCAACAGTACTACATACGAATGCTCAATGAGCGACCTGATGGCGTTCAATAATAGTCACTCCGTTGATTTTTGTAGTTTCGAATTAGAGCATGCAGTACTCCTACACCAGACTTCTGAACTTTGCCTGTTGAATGCAAATGTCGCATGATGGTATAATGGTAATCTATCACATATATCAGTAGTCGAGACTTCCTTAATGTGGAAAATCATTCATGCCAGAACGATCTTTGTTGAAACAAGACTATCTTTTTCTGGCGTATTTTTCCCAAAAGCACTCGCTCCACACACAATTCAAATCTTTCTGGTTGCCTCCTCTGCATTCACCCCTCTGTTATACCAAAAGTAAACGTTGTGTTGCAGATGTTACACCTATTTCCACTTGCGCCTCAATTTTACAATGCTTAACTGTAGTTCATGATTTTCAAGTTTGCAAAATCCATTGCTTAACTGCCAGATAATAACTAGAACTTCAAATTCGAAAATGACAGTTGAGACACACACTGACAGCGTCGCGACGCGTTCACCTGGGCGGCGTCGGATTTCAGGCGGCGGGTGGCGTCTGGCTGGTCGCCGGTAGCCGCTGCAGCGCGAGGAAACGCTCGAGCGTAAGCTGTTATGATCGCGGCGCAGCCACGAGCTATCATGCGGAATTGTTTCTGGAATACTTGTTATTGCTGGTGGGTAGAATGTTAAGCGAATTATCTTCGATGTTCAGTCAGACTCATAACTTTAGACGGATTGTGGCCAAAAAAAAAAAAAAATTACGGTTGGACGCGAACAGGCGACTATAACTTTAGAACGCACGACGCTTGCCACTAGACCACGGGCCCACGTAGTCCAACAATCTCTCGGAAGTAGATAACACTTCCTCCTGACACTTCCGCATCTTACAGTGTTGCCAGATTGTGCAGATTGCCGGACTTAGAGTTGTCAGTTTTATTGGCCGCCTTAAGTGAATGACTCGGACTTAGTCTCTGTGGCGGCCGGCCGGCGGTCAGTTTTATTGTCTAAGACTGTACATACAGGAAATGACCAGAGAAATAAGAGCTCGCGTGGAAACAGTTGCCACATGCTATTTGAGAATGAGAAACATTCTGAGGCGTTGGATTGGATGGTATTGTCTAACCCAGTGGTCGTCAAACTACGGTCCGCAATGCGCATGCGGCCCGGGGCAAGTATTCACGCGGCCCGCGGTTCTCAGCGGTATTTGATCATAATATGCGTCTAGCAACTAACAACAAAATCCCAAAACTTCAACTAACGTTAAGAGCTGAGTAATAATGTAGCTCTCCTGGTCAATAGCAAACAAAAATACAGAGAAAGTAATATTTTAAGATGAGCTCAATTTTAATAACAGCTGGTGAATAACGCTGTGAGCTAAGTAAAGCTGGCCGCTTACCTCAGGGGAAGGGGGGTAAGTAGCGCGGCCGCTGAAAGGTTAGAGGATGTGAGGGGTAGAATGGCAGCAATCCGATACAGAGAACAGTCGATACAGAGTGTTCCGAATGGTACCGATTTCTAAGCATCAGTACTTCACGGCCAGCAGCCAACGTATCGTGTCCTTATTATAGCTAGTTTATTGGGGGCCCAGAACATATTACTTTGTGTAGATTACCAATTAATAATGGGATCGATAGACATGCGGCACTATGTGGCTCCCCACAGTGTAGTATTGGCCCTGTGCAAAAATGTTTGACGACCACTGGTCTAACCTGTTTAGTATTTCTATGAGGCATCTTCTCATCATCTTCCATTTCATTCTTTTCCAAAACATCTGCCTTTAAAATTTATACACTTCCGCAAGTGTTAATCTTAAATCTCTGTAAACTGCATTAACGTTTGGATTATAAGTTACAACCGTTTTTCCTCAGGTTTTAGTAAGTTGATTACTGCCTGACAGAGCACCTAAGGGACGTCAGAAATGACAGAACAGAAAGAACATACACATCAAGTTTGCTGCTTCCTGCACATTCACAATAAGTATAACAATACTGACAAATAATCATACAGGTGGCGAACACACAAACTGAATTAGTTTGATGAGAAGTTAATGCCTATGACAAAAGTATAGTTAAGCATTGAAACAATTCATACGGTAGTAATGGTGACACAGTCATGGAAGACTGCGAATATAAGGGGAGAAAACACGCAGCAACAAGTGCTCGCTCTGGTGGGCTGTGTAGACCAAGCTGACAGCGCCAATGGCCTGACGAACAGCTGGGTTGCGATTAAGAGCCTGATGTCGAAGCTCCCAAAACTTGATTATCACAGTGTTCCCATGAGAGTTAGACACAGGCGTTAATTTTACTGAGAAAATATAATTATTACTAAAATTAACAGCCAACTTACCCACGTTCGTAGCAGAAAAACTGTGGATATAAAAATGTAAGTTGCTATTCACAAAGTAGAAACTACAAGAGAAATTAATAGTCTGTTGTGGCGCTGTATTCGATTCACAAGAGTGTAATGTTCTCACATACAAAGTAATTGGTTTTGATTATAATCTAAATGCTTTTTCAGAAGTAAATATGAAAATATATAGGTGCTCAAGAAGAGTGCTTTACAGGTTCTGAACACCTTGTTGCCTCTGAAGTGTATGATACGCATGGCTGTATTTATTACATTCAGCTGTTTCTGTTTCATTATGAAAAAGTGATTGATTCTTAAATTAAGGGTATGTTATTCATACTATACATAGTTTGTCCATAAATCGAAATCAGTGTCATTTTCCTGTTTAAGGCAGATACAGCTGTCAAAACTTGGTTACCTGGTAAAGATATCTCAAATATTTACTTGAACTGTAAGAACCTACTGTTTACAATACGTGATAGTCTAAAAAGTGTTGAAGATGACTATTAAATTAGTATTTTTGCACTGTCTGAGAGCATATAGTTACAACAATTTGTGCTGCAACTTCGAGTTAACTATAATTTTAGTGTACGTGTGAAAACGTGCTCTACATAACTGTAAATTTTATAATAAAATTTGTATCTATACTATTTTTGGGTCTTTTGTTCCTATCCTATCTGTAATATATTATAATATTGTTGCCTCATTAAAGTAATCATTGCAGAGAGGTACAGAGGCATATATATACTGAGGCAGTACGATATTTGACACAAACATTTTTGTGGTGTATAACATAGATGAAATGTACTAATTACGATGAGGCATACAGGCGAATATTGTATGTAATATTTTAATGTTGTGTACACACATCTGTGATGAAATTTAATGTTGAAACAGTACCGTATTTGACATTAACAGAGATGAAATTCAGAGATGGAACGTTATGCAGAGTGTGTGAGTGTGTGTGTGTGTGTGTGTGTGAAGAAGAGGAAATAAAACTTTCGTAAAATGCACAATTCCTGGATATCATTGTAAGAGAGAGAGATGAGTAGGGACTACACTATTTGCCACGTGAAAACAGAGATATGAAATGCAGATGTGTGTGTGTGTGGGGGGTGGGGGGGTGTTCACATATTGCTAATGGTAGGAGGTCGTGGGCATTGCTACAGAATAATTGACTTTAATGATTACTGAATGGTAGAGTTTCATCTATTAAAATACTATTTATTCAAGCAGTGTGTAAAAATCAGTGATTCTAGGTTTAGACTTTCTGTGGCCGCATCACGCCATAATTGACCTTCGACAACATGTGGTGGAGCTTAGTGGGAAAACATTCCGGCTAGGGGAAGTAGTCGTCGATGATGATCTGTCGCAAGGAGCGTCTGTTGTGCAAGGCGGTTTAATAAAATAAAAACAAAGACATCAAGGTTTAATTCGCATGGTTGCGTGTCAAGTGGCTGTGGGAAGTTGCAGTAGGTGAATATGGAGCCTCACTTAACAGTAGGTATATTGTGTGATGTAGACCCGCTGGGAGATAGCGATATACTGGATGCTGCGTGTTGTTTGGTAAAGCGAAGTATCGTATTCATACAGCAGAAAGACGGAGGCAAGGTAGTACTCATTAATGTGGATAATTTTGGCGCCGACGCCGAGGAACTTAAGTTGTAAGGGGAACATTGGTGGTAATGTGAGAAATTCTGGAGGACCAGGATGAGGATCGTTGCACGGAAGATGTAGGCTATATGTTAAGACTGCGTTTCGTAAAACAGTAAAACGTTTGAAGGGATAGACGGAGTATAGATGGAACAGCTATCGTTAGAGCTTGAAGACATGTTTTTCCATGAGCAGCGTTGCCTGCAACACCTGTGGCGCAACGCAGGATTCCGACAGGGAACTAAGCGCTGGTGTACCGGAGGCTGTACAGAATACCATGGCCTCTGCATCTGATTTTAGAAGAGTTTATTAATCAACATTTGACTGACGGTATAATAGAACAGAGTAGTAGCACCTGGGGTGGGGAAGGAATTGTAATTGAGTTGCACCAAAGAAGTATGTGGATGTTTTGAGGGAACATCGATTCTGCTGCGATTACTGCCATTTGAGTATTAAGACTATGATAGAGCCCTCTACCTAATTCCAAACATCACTAAAACGATTGATACTTCTTAATTATGGGCTTGAAGACAAGGTCAGTTAGAAATGGCACCAGAGGATAGAGCAAAGACGCTTCTTCAGCGCCTTGGGGACATTATCAGTATAGAAGTATTCTATTTGGACTAAAAAATGCACCAGTGAAAGTCCAACGCTAGATCGGTGGGGAGCTGAAAAGATTGAAATCTCATCAATGTCTAGTATATCTAGATTACATAATTATTTTTCAGGAGGTGTGCAGGAACATAGACAAAGACTGAGGAAGTTGATCAAGAGATTTCGAGCTTCCCATCTAACAATGAGTAAGGAAAAATTACCTTTGGAAGGCAAGGAGTATATTATCGGGATTGTATATATAACTGGGGGCCTAGAAACGAAGAAACGATAGAGAGGCTCCGTCCCGCCGCAGCCGCAGTGGTCCACAACCCCACGCCGACTACCGCAGTCCACTTCACCCTTCCGCCGCCCCACACCGAACCCAGGATTATTGTGCGGTTCGGCCCCCGGTGGACCCCCCCAGGGAACGTCTCACACCAGAAGAGTGTAACCCCTATGTTTGCGTGGTAGAGTAATGGTGGTGTACACGTACGCGGAGAACTTGTTTGCGCAGCAATCGCCGACATAGTGTTGCGGAGGCGGAATAAGAGGAACCAGCCCGCATTCACCGAGGCAGATGTAAAACCGCCTAAAAAACATCCACAGACTGGCCGGCTCACCGGACCTCGACACAAGTCCGCCGGGCGGATCCGTGCCGGGGACCAGGCGCTCCTTCCCAATCCGGAATTATTTGGGTTAGTTAATTAGTAGAGATGGTGTGAGGACTGATCCAAGATTGATACAGGAATGTACCAGGAATCAGCAAGGAGTGACAGTCTTTTCCCAGCCTTGCAAATTAATATAGAAAGTTCGTTAGAGGATTTGTAGTTACAGTACAACCACTTATGCAAAAAATGGTTCAAATGGCTCTGAGCACTATGGGACTCAACTGCTGTGGTTATCAGTCCCCTAGAACTTAGAACTACTTAAACCTAACTAACCTAAGGACATCACACACATCCATGCCCGAGGCAGGATTCGAACCTGCGACCGTAGCAGTCGCACGGTTCCGGACTGCGCGCCTAGAACCGCGAGACCACCGCGGCCGGCCCACTTATGCAGTTACCGAAGAAATGTATCAAGTTGTTGTGGTCTGAAAAATGTCAGAGAGCGTACGTCGAATTAAAAGAGGTACTAATGTCGAGTCCAATGTCGGTGTTCCCACATTTTCGCAAGGAATTTATATTATCATGTGATACATCAAACTACGCTATGAGGCGTGTTTTCAAATTGGAGGCCGATGGAGAGGAACGTCCTACTGCTTTTGTGCCAAGGCAACTTAACGGAGTGGAGAGAAGTTATACTACGATGAAGAGAAAGATGCTTAGGCTGTAGAAAGAGTAACATACGGTTACGCCCCAGGATACTATCCATTGCGGACACTAAAAATTTTTGAAAGTTATTTAATAGCCAACCCTACCACTGCAGGTGTACGGGAAGCGCCAACATGAATCAGAGTGCTGACTGCCGACTGCTCAGTGCGTAGTCTAAGCCCTTCTGTCACTTGCAGCAAGCTAGCGAGAGGGGAGACTGTGGAGGTCGGCCCTCGGCATGCCTAGCCGTCTTTGATCGTCTATGGAACCACAAGTCCAGGTACAAGTACGCTGCTGCTGTCAGCTGCACTGCCAACTTCTGAGGTTACACTGATGAGGCGCAGAGGTTGCCATCATCTTGCATGCATGCTGTAGGCCTGACCTGCGTGACCCGGACGCTGCCCACCATCATCCACCTTAGAGTGGGTGTGCACCGCTGCTGCTCATTCCGTTCCGATGGCAGACACCGATGCTGCTTGCTCCTGTTTCCTAACCAGCTCTGAGAGCCGACTTCTGTGAACATGTACACACTTCAGGTGGACCTGGGTAGCGACTCCTGAGTGCAAATCTTTTACGCTCATGATAGCGCTTTGAAGATGAATATGCAGAGCTGGAGGCCGCCGGATTTCATGGGTCGATAGCAGCCCATGACTTAGCTGCTGCTACCTGACGCTTCGCTATGCTGGCGATACTGCAAGACGAACGCAAGCCGGCCTTCTGACAGTGGCGAGGTGCCACTCCATGTGTCTGAGGTGCTGTGCTTTCGTAGACAATACAACATTACTGCCTAATAAATATGTTCTGTCAATTACGTTTTCTTGACATCTCGAGTGTAATTAGAACATTGCCATCGTATCCTGCACGACTCTCTCCTGTCGACTGTAAGAGTCTGGGGCCAGACTCCTGAAATACTTACGGTGTTACCTGTATGGAAAGAAGTGTAAAGTAGTGACAGACCATTTTACTTTGAAATGGTTACTAAGTTTAGAAGAACCTTCCAGTAGACTAACGAGATGGGCATTAAAGTTCAGTGAATTTGAGTGGGAAGTAATCCACAAACCATGGAAGAAGCACTCAAACACAGGTGTACTATGCAGGAAGATAGCAGAGGTACAAGCAATAGGGCAAGACCTTCCAAAGCAGTACTGAACGCTGACAGAGAGTGTAAACAGTATAGGAATCAGCAACGGTTTAGCATGTATGAAGGATTGTTGTCTATGGAGACAAAATTAGGACGAGTGGTTGTGCCAGAAAATCTGAAGGGAGAAGTACTGAGGGAAATGCATGATCATGTTTTATCTGACCAAGGAAGGTGCAGAACGACGAATGAGAGGGTGGCGAAGAAGTACTAGTAGAGAGCACGGAAAAATGAGGTCGATCAGTATGTCAGGAATAGTGTACAGTGTGCAAAGCGTGCGCCCTTGAGTCACAAACAGGTACAATGCAGAAGTTACCGCAAGAAATGGAACCACTTAGTTTTATTGGGATGAATGTGTTGGGATCGCTCAATCAAATGCCAACAGCAAATTATTTTGTGTTAACCATCATAAATTATTTTTCTCGTTCTATCGAGATGGTGCTGATGCTAGACCAGCAGGCAGCCACATTCGAGCAAGTGTTGATGAATAGATGGGTATTGAAATTTGGTGTGTCAGAAACAATAACAACTGATCAAGGAACGAATTTCATGTCAGACCTAATGAAGGTGTTATGTCGGTTGTGGATGGTGAAGAAATAAAGGACCAGTCCACTGCATCCTCAGTAAAAAGGAAGGACAGTGCAATTTCATCAGCCGATGAGGAAGAAGCTTAGTTAGTACGTGATCTCTTACCATACAGATTGGGGTACATATTAATTTTTTGTGCTGAGCATGTATAAGTCAAAAGTACACACTGTCACATGGCTGGAGCCGTTCAAGGTGGCGTATGGTAAGAAGATGCCGTTGTCATTTGACACAGTTAAGCGGGAAGAGAGCAGGAACGGGGAGTCAGTCGGGGAATTCCCAACAACAGTGAGAGAGGTTTGAAAGAGGGTTCAGCAAGCAAACACCAAGGCACTGGAAAGGCAAGAGGAGGCAGTAAAGCTTAAGGTGGTTTTACCATAGAGCAAGGTGGGCTGATGAGTAATGTTATCAAGTCTGTATACTCAAACGCAAAGACAAAAAAGTTTGGTCTCGAAAGTTGCCAACTGCCGGGAGAGCAGGTTGCTGAATGCGTGCTTGTCCATATCACATCTATACGACGACGCATGACAGAGAATGACAGGGCGGTCAGTCGACATTGCGACATCGCATTATGCTCAGTGCCTTATGGCAGAGTTCAGTTTTTTAAATTTTTGTATCAAAATATTTTCGTACTAAATCCAGCTACATCATAGAAGTAATTTGCATCAATATTCAGGACGAGTTTCTGCAGAATATGATTTAGGTACATGTTCAAACCTCATATCTATAGAGTGAGACGCCGTAAAGGTACAGAAAGATGTACTTACATGTTTTGCACACTTCGTCGAAAGAAGAAAGTCGGCCGCGGTGGCTGAGCGGTTCTAGACGCTTCAGTCCGGAACCGCGCGGCTGCTACGGTTCGAATCCTGCCTCGGGCATAGTGATGTCGTTAGGTTAGTTAGGTTTCAGTAGTTCTAAGTCTAGGGGACTGATGACCACAGATGTTAAGTCCCATAGTGCTTAGAGCCATTTGAACCATTTTGAAAGAAGAAAGTAAGTAATGTGCTTCTCTTTAATGAGCCATAGATAAAATTCGTTACATGCTGTTCTTTTATATCTCTTAATATCTCAATAATTTGGTCATTTCAACTATTAAAAATTAAACAGCATTTTATTTTTGCGTCCTTGCCTTAATTCATAGTAATCTTTCCTCCGTTTGAGGAATGCTAACGGAAGGTCCATACAGTCATAACAAAATTCTTTACGAAAACATGGAATTACCCAGAGTTACTTATGAACGTAGCACACTCGACCAAAAGAAATCTGCCTGCATTAAGGGGGTAGCTCTTCAAAAACTTCAAAAAATCGATCTTTTGGCTTCCAGTATTCTCTGGGATATCTACTCTATTGCACTGTTCATCCCCAGTTATCCAGAAATGCCGTTATCAGGTTACAAGGCAATTGGTGAAAAAGTGTCTCCGAAAGCCATTCACAGCAAGGGAAAAACGTAGTCAACATCGCCGTCAGTGTGGCATCATGTACTGTCAACGACAGCCAAAGAGGCATTATAGACATAATGAAAGTGCTTTGCCCTGAGTTGGGGCCAGCCCGTTACAAATTCTGCACAAAAGCGGACGAAAAATGTATCGAGCGAGCAGAGCAGCGGCTGACGTAAGCAGCACCTCCATGACCACGAAAAAGATGGAGGGCCTCCTTTTGGATTTGGAAGGATTCTTGTATGGTTCAGGAATCGCTGACCAGGGGTATGTTTAAGTTTGCTACAAAAAAGTGTAATCCAAACCTTTAAATACTATTTTCCCAAAACCATATTTTTCAAATCGGTGGGAAGCATAACGTGGGAACAGTAAATATGATTTGTAATTGAATTTGATACCGGCGTTTTAAACTTAATTCTCTGCATCATACGTAGCCGTTTTGCGATATCTTCAAAGTCTACTTTCTGTGCACGCTTTTGTTTCGATATTTTTGGAGAAGAAAATGACGTTTTGTTCATAATATCACTGTTTTGTTAGGACTTAATATTTATAACTATCCTATGTGTGCTGAAATGAAATATATTGAGAAAGACATAAGCAAAATATTGTGTTACCGGTCCAATAGGAATACTTCGGGAATTGCTGCCGATGACCCATGTTAGGCTGCAAGGAGTCCTTCTACCTGATGCAGCCGTTGCACGGCGATTCCAATGTGGACGCTAAAGAATAAATCTATATAGTCCTATTTATCATTACGTTTTATTTTACTTATACATCTACGTAAAAATGATTAATCTGCATTTCACAATCAAGAGCGTGACAGAGGGTTCATCGAACCACCTTCAAGCTGTTTCTCTAAAAGCGTGCGGGAAAAACGAACACTTAAATCTTTCTGTATGAGCTTTGATTTCACTTATTTTATCATGATGATCATTTTTCTGTACGTAGGTCGGCGCCAACAGAATATTTTTGCATTCAGTGGAGAAACTCGGTGTTTGAAATTTCATGAGGTGATCCTGCCGCAAAGAAAAACACTTTTGTTTTAATGATTGCCACCCCGATTTGCATATCATGTTCATGGAACCCCCTCCTCCATTTCGTGACAGTACAAAACGAGTATTGAACATTTTCGATGTCCTCCGTCAAACCTATCATAGGCGGATCCCATAACGCTCAAGACCACTCCAACAGATGATGATGATGATGTTTGGTTTGAGAGGGGCTCAACTGCGCGGTCATCAACACCCGTAGAATGTCCTAATTTTTACTCGGTCCATTTTCTTTTCACAATCCACTCTCACAAATGGTGATGATGAAATGATGAGAACAACACAAACACTCAGTCCCCAGGCAGAGAAAATCCCCAACCCGGTCAGGAATCGAACCCGAGACCCCGTGATCCAGAGGCAGCAACGCTAGCCCCTAGACCACGAGCTGCGGACCCACTCCAATAGAGAACAGACAAAAGTAGTGTAAGTCTCTTTATCACACCTGTTGCATTTTCTAAATGTTCTACCAGTAAATCGCATTCTTTGGTTCGCTTTGCCCAAAACATTATCAATGCGACCGTTCCAGTTTAAGTTATTCATAATTGCAACCCCTCAATATTTAGATGGTGCTCATGTGGGTGACTTCACACTTTTCATTATTTAGAGTCAATTGCCACTTTTCGCGTCATACAAATATCTTGTCTAAATCATTTTGCAATTTTTTTTGAACATCTGATTACTTTACAAGACGTCTGAAAACAGTCTAAGAGGACTGTTCAGGTTGTTTCCTAGATCATTTATGTAGATCAGGAACAGTTCCCCTGGGAAACGCCAAATATTTCTTCTATGTTACTTGATATTTTTTCAATTACTACGAACTGTGACCTTTCTGAAAGGAAATCATGAATCCAGTTGCACAACTGAAACGATACTCCGTAGGCACGCAATTTGATTAAGAGTTGCTTGTGAGCCTTAAAAAAATCAAAAAATAGGAATTCAATTTGACATCTCCTGTCGGTAGCACTCATTACTTCGTGAGAATAAAGAGCTAGTTGAATTTCATAAGAACGATATTTTCTGAATCCGTGTTGGCTGTTTGTTACTAAATCGTTCACTTCTAGGTAACCCATATTGTTCGAACACAGTATATGTGCCAAAATCCTACTGCAAATCGACGTCAGCATTATGGGTCTATAATGTAGCAGATTACTGCTGTTTCCTTTCTATGGTATTGGTGTGACCTATGCAACTTTCCAGTCTTTAGGAACGGATCATGCGACCAGCGAGCGTTTGTTTATTATTGCTACGTGTGGAGCTATTGTATCAGCATACTCTGAAAGTAACCTAACTGGTGTACAGTATGGATTGGAGACCTTTCCTTTATTAAGTGATTTAAGCTGCTTCGCTATACCGAGGATATCGACTTCTATGATATTGGTAGTAGCTCTTGATTCGAATTCTGGAATATTTAGTTGGTCTTCCTTAATGAAGGAATTTAGAAAAACAGTGTCTAGTAATTCTGCTGTAATGGCACTGTCATCAGAACAGTATCATAGCTATCGCACAGTGAAGGTGTGGGCTGTGACTTGCCGCTGGTTTACTTTACATACGACTAGACACTCTTCGGGTTTTATACCAGATTTGGAGAAGAGTTGCGTTGTGGAAATTATTAAAAGCATCTCGCATTGAATATCGCGCTAAATTTCGAGCTTTTGTAAAACTTCGTCAGTCTTGTGAATTTTGTGTTCTTTTAAATTTGGCCCACTGTTTCCGTTGCTTCTGCAACAATGTTTTGACCTGTTTTATGAACCATGGAGGATCGATACCACCTCTTATCAATTTATTTGGCATATATCCCTCAGTTGCCTTCGATATTATTTCTCTGAATTTAAACCATATCTGGCCTACGCTTACATAGTCGGACTGGAAGGAGTGGAGACTGTCTCTTAGGAAGCCGTCAGGCGAATTTTTATCTATTTTTTAAATATAAGTGTTTTACAATTATTTTGGTGGATTTGGATATTGCGGTATTCAGTCTCACTACAATGATCTAGTGGTCACCAATTCCTATATCCGCCGTAATGCTCCCTATTTGATCAGGATCATTTATTGCTAAGAGGTCAAATACGTTTTCGCTATCATTGACACTTCGCGCGGGCTCATGACTAAGTGTTCAAAACAATTTTCTGAGAAAGCATTCAGTACAGTTTCGGGTGATGTTTTATGCCTGCCACAGGCCTTAAACATACATTCTCACCAACACACCGTGGGCAGATCGAAGCCACCACCAACTATAATTGTATGAGTAGGGTACCTATTTGTAATGAGACTCAAGTTTTCTTAAAACTGTTCAGCAACTGTATCATCGAGTCAGAGGGTTGTAACTTTTACCCATTCTAACTCACAGGAACTATCTGCTTCACTTTCACTACAGGGTAAACTCTTCTGACGGCAATAAACACTCCATCACCAACTGTATTCAATGTATCCTTTCTGAAGACAGTTAAGTCCTTTGTAAAAATTTCAGCTGAACTTATCTTCTGCATTAGCAAGCTTTCCGCAACGATATCTATTTCAGCTTCAGTGCCTGCTATTAGCGCTTGGAACTCTGGCTATTTCCCAACACAGCTACGACAGTTTACTATTACAATACCGATTGTTGCTAAGTCTACCCTCGTAATGTGTTTGCCCTGTACTCTTTTAGACTGATGCAATTGCTGTAGTTTCCCGAGACCCTCTGACTTATAAAACAGCCCAGTCCGCTCCACACAGCACCCGCTACCCGTGTAGCCGTTTCCTGCGTGTAGTGGACCCTTAACGTATTAAGCGGAACCCGAAAATCCGCCACCCTATGGCGCAAGTCGAGGAATCTGCAGCCTACACGCTCCGAGGCTCTGATTCAGACATTCCACTCGGATGTGCACCAAAGATCCACAGTTAGTCAAATGGTTCAAATGGCGCTGAGCACTATGGGACTTAACATCTATGGTCATCAGTCCCCTAGAACTTAGAACTACTTAAACCTAACTAACCTAAGGACAGCACACAACACCCAGCCATCACGAGGCAGAGAAAATCCCTGACCCCGCCGGGAATCGAACCCGGGAACCCGGGCGTGGGAAGCGAGAACGCTACCGCACGACCACGAGATGCGGGCCACAGTTAGTCCTGTCGACGAAGATACAGATGGCGAACTCTGGCTTCAAGCTGGAGGCAAGGCTGGCACACACTACCAGTACAGCTAGCGGCCTGAAACGAAAGATAACTCCTTCGAACCAAAGCGATACACATCATTAGCACTGATATGAGCCATCACCTGCATTTGCTGCATCCTGTGCTCCTCATGGCATCCGGAAGCACCCGTTCAAAATCTGGAATAACTCCTCCCCGTGTTCACACTTAATTCCTTCCCTCCTTCTCAGCCATGTACTTAAGGGACCACACTACGCGCCTAACGTTGGAGCTTCCAACTACCAGTAATCCCACCCCCTGTGACTGCCCAGCTCTTGCATGCCGAGAGGCTTTCCCTGAAACAGGGTAAACGACTGCATCTGGTTCAGGATGTTTATCAGAAACAGGCAGCACTTGAAACCTGTTTGTCAGGCAAACCTGGGAAACCCTTGGAGAAAAAAAATCACGAAAGTTACCTATTTTTCAGGCGTTCAAAGAGGACTATACCCTTAATGTGGAATTTATGTTTCAATGGGAAAAAGTTGAATAACGTCTCAATTATTTTCAGCATGTAACTCCCTGTTTTGGCTAAGACTACCATCTGAATGTAAAATAGAAGGAGGGAAACGTAGGAGACGTCGATGCACTAGAATCGCTTTCAGTCACTTGTGGAAAAGAATAGCCGTGCGTCAGGAAGCCGTTAATGGAGGGAACGCAAGTGAGCTAGGCGCGTGCTATTGTAGGACGATGCCACTGTAGTGGGCACATTGCCAACAGCCTCTGCTCTCGGCGCTATTGGAGAGCTTTCTTATGGCCACGAGAACCGCAAAAATTGTTCCACCAAGCAAACGCCCTTGCATAGATGACCTCGATGCCCCAACACAACTGAATAAAACACACTGTTCTCCAGCACTTCTCTAATTTTACTTCTACTGTCACTTGTCTATCATTAACTACGGCTCAGGGCCATAAAGGCATTGTGTATACAGGGCGATTCAGCTACCCCTACCGCTGTCGTTTTCTGTAATCCGCAATGTTATGGCTGGTCTTCATAAAGCACGTGCGAGATTTTCATATTCTCTCGCTCACTACATGCAAACTATTAATCCTACAGAAAAAAATGAGCAGGAGCTTTTTGTAGGAAATTTAATGTGGTTAAATTCTGTACTGGGATACGTTACGTTTCTGCTGGAGGCCCTATTTTAGAGTTATTCGAGAAATACTTACGAAAGTGACCTTCAAACGCATCTCCACCCCACACTCATCGCTCACCAGTCAGTAGTATATTGTTCGTGCCACTGCCACCTACCACTGTACAAATATTTCCGACTACACGAACTATTCCGATATTCGACATTTTTTGGTCTCTATTGATTGGGCTATTACGCTATCTGCACAGTCGGCTACTTCGTTAACA